>NC_044598.1:3270731-4595987 GCF_901933205.1 Camarhynchus parvulus
ACTCCAGAAAGAGAAATGTGATTTTAATGGTGTGTATCAGGTCAGAGGTGCCCTTTTCCAAGGATGCCAAGAGCTGCTGCTCCATTGGAATTGTAACTCAGGCAGTTTCAGCTTTTGCAGGGCTCAGCTCCCACTCTGCAGTTGCTGATGCACTGGCAGGTGCTAGATGGGTGAGCTGTCAGGAATTGTGACCCCTCTCAGGAATTATGCCTTGTTCATAGGCACAAAAGGGTGTCAGATGTTTAGCAATATTGGTCTGATGAAGAGTGTGTAACTTGCAAGGTCTTTTAGTCAGTTTTCAGTGCAGTTTGGAGGCTTCTGGACACACTGAGTCACTTAGGTCTCCCACAGGATCAGTGCTGCTCTGTGGCCACACTGGAATTTCAGGGCCCTGATGTGATGAGCTGAGCCTGAGCTCAGCTTACAGCACAAGACTGATGGTTTTAAGTCAGAGTTAAAGGAATTTAGGGAGCAGGTTTGTCAGAGGTCAGAGCAAACACCTGTGACGTCTGTGGTTCTGCCCTGCTGCTCCCTCCTGCTCCTCTCAGCTCACTCTGCTCTGACCCCTGGGCACAATTCCTCATTTAGTGGCTTTAAAATGTGAATTGTCTGGGGCAGGGAGGGAGGAGGCTGGTCCCAGTGTGTTCATCAAAGCAAAGCCAGGTGGACTGTAGGGTGTGAGGAAGGGAAGGGAGCAGGCAGGTTTGGAGTTGTGCAGCTGTAATTTCCAGCCCAATTTTTAGATGTTTTTCTCTGGTTTTGTAGCTGTGGGAGTTGAATTATGCTGAGAGCACACAGGATTATTGCACTGCAAGGCTCTAATCCAGTGAGCTGGGGTCCAGGGCAGGAGTTTGGGCTCTCCACAGCTCCAGAGGGGCAGGAGCAGACACTCCTTCCCTGTGGAGAGGGTGCTGGGATGTGATGTTCTCGCATAGCACTTTGATGACACAAAATGGGGCTGTTTGCTGGCTGAGTTTTGCTGGCTGATTTTCCCCCATGGGTGTGAATATCCCAGGTCTGACACTGGCTGTTGCAGGGATGGATTATTTGGGGTCTGTGGCTGATTTTCCCCCGTGGGTGTGCAGATCCCAGGTCTGACACTGGGTGTAGCAGGGATGGATTATTTGGGGTCTGTGGCAGAGCTGCTGAACTTGGCAGTGTCGCTTTCATAACATGAGTGAGACAACGTCAGTTCTGAGCTGTTTGCTTTGAAATATCTGCAGGAACTGAGAGTTCACTCAGCAACCTGCAGGGAAAAAGTGAAGTTCCAGCTATTGCACTGACCTGGGCACTGGGAAATCCCTCACACAGAGGCTGCAGACAAACTCTGTCCTATCAGCAGTGTTTTGTGATTGATAAAGTACATAAAGAATGTTTGCATTTGAAGGTGGGCTTGAGTAGAAAATCTCAGGAGCTGTGCAGGGAGCCTTATCCCTGTGTGTTGGTTTCCCAGGAGTAAGGCATGTGCAATCCCACAGACATCACAGGATAACAAAGCATTTTTCTGTTTCCATTTGCAACTTCATTAAGCACATCCATGTTGCGTTACGGCACTGCAAGGATTTTAATACTTCATGAGCAATGAAAGGGTTCATTAAAATTTGAGTATCAGACAAATGTTCCTCTTGTCTTTTCTGCAAAGACAATCCAATTATATTCTCTGGGTAGTGCAAACATAGAGCAGGGATTTAATGAAGTGAACAGGATTGGTTTTTTTCTGGTCTTTGGTCTCTTCTGAATGTCATCTTTCTGAAGTCAGGCTGATGTGTTTACACAGCTTCAGTTTGGGATGGAGGAGTCCAAGAGCTCCCTCTAAGTACCCCTCAAAAGCTCCCAAAAGCCAGAGAGGAAATGGAGCTCCTCAGTGTGATGTCTGAGTGTCTGAAAGTCTCGCCCAGTGGAGCCTTAACAGGGCTTAAAGGAATAAGGCTTTTGTTTTAAAACAGTACTTGAAGGGAAGCCTTTAAAGCTCAATAAACCATTTCTCTGTTCATTCAGTTCTGTGGATTTTAGGCTCTGGGAATCTGAGCACTGTGTTTCTGGCAAGGGGAGCATAGCACACAGCGCAGTCTTACCTGGGGACTTAAGGATAAAACAATTTGTGTGTGAACTGGTGCTTTATATGAAACAACTTCTCATCTCATCAGCATCTTTACAATTATTAAATTAGCAGAATAAATGCCATGTGTAGATTTTCCTTAGGCTTCTCCTCCACACTCCCATAACCTTATCTCCAGAGCTGCTTAAATAATTTGTGTGGTGTTTGGCTGCTCTCTCAGCGCTTGGATATTGAGTTTCTAATCCACAAAACCAGTCCATTGGAGCTGGGTATCTTCATTGAGTGTCAGTTTTTGTTCTGGGAAACATGAAATGTTCTGCTTTGAGCCTGTACAGTGTGTGAGTTTGGTGGGTGTGATAAGAAAAACGTCCCCGTGTTTTGCATGGCTCCAGCGGCCGAAGGAGGAGCAGCCTCGTGATGCTCTTTGCTCATCAGCACCAGGGAAGAGTTGTTTTTCCACATGCTCTAATCAGTGATAACAGAAAGAACTTGAGATTGTGTTTTTCAAAGGCGCCGTGGGTCTCTCAGTGCTCAGATTTGCCTGTGGCTCTCTCTGCTGTGTGTCTGTCCACCCAGAGCCTGATTTGGAGTGGCTCTGGTTCAGATCCACGCCTTGTTCTGGTGCTGGAGGAGGCTGAGCAGGACCCAGCAACCAGCTGGAAGCAAGGGATTTGTTTTCCTTTGTGGTGTTCTGGGTGTTCTGCAAAGGGTTGAGTGCTGGATATTTTTTGGGGTACTGTCAGTCTCTTCCCTGCACTGACAGGTTTTGTGCCTCGCTTTGTGACCTCCACAAACTTCAGCTGGACAATGCAGGAAAGGATTCAAGGCAAAATTTAACTTTAGTATTGATTTAGACAAACAACCAACAGAAATACCTTAGGTAGAGTAATTGAGGTGGGCTTGGACAGGTGGATGGGCTGGGTGGCATCTCCAAAACTCCTTGGGCTCCCTTCCATTGGCAGATTGATTCCAGAGCCAGCAGCTCTGAGCTGAGCCTTGAAACCTCTGGAGTTTGGTGAGGAAAAAGGCTCTTTGTCCCTGGAGAAACTGATATGGCTTCAGGTTACTTGTAGAGGAGAGTCCCATCTCTTTTTCTTGCTTGGTAGTGCTGATTTGTGTCATTTTTTTCCCCAGAGGGCTCTCTCCATTGTAAGGTGATTTCCCCAGTCACTACCCCATGAGGGATCTGCAGGTGTGTGGCTGTGGCATCAATTAGAGAGCTCTGAATAATCCTAATTGCTCTGCAGTGGACAATGCTGATGGCAGCTGGTGATTAGACCATATCTGAGTCCTGTGCTGATAAAGTGAAGGTTTTTAGCACCGTGGCACACGCCTGCAGGGGTGGGGGATGTCAGCAGATCCTGTTCCTCCCGCTGGCCCAGAATGGATAATGGGATTTTCACTACTCCTGCACTTCCCTGTGACCTCAGTGACAGTCACTTTTATTTTAAGAGCTTCCCAGTGTGTGGAATAAAGCAGAATTTTCACAATTCTGACCATTGACAATTGGAGCCATCAACTATTGTGGAAGGAGGGTTGAGAATCCAAGATCTCCCTAGTTCAGGGTAACTTTGGATGATTCAGTTCCCCTGTTGTTGGCCTTGTTGAGATGGCACAACTAGTTTGGCATTAAATGCCTTCAGATTACAACTTTCTCTTGCGTAATTTACAAGGAGAGATAGATTAATGGCCTCCAAGGGTGGCTTGTGCAATGCAGTTAATGGTTTTTGTACTCATCTCCAGTCGTTTGGTTTTCCTCAGGGTTGTGTTTGTGTGACTTTTGGTCATTTTTATAATTTCTCATTTGGCATCTGGGTTAGAGCAGCAGAGAGATGTGGCACAGTCACAAAAAACTGCAGGGATCTGTGTGTTTGTAAGGAGAAGCTGTTAAGCCAGTGGATATCTGGGAAGAGCCAAGCTGGAGAATTTGTGCAGTGCCACATTGGTATACAGTGAATTACTTGAAAATGGGCATTGCTGGTATGCCAAGGATGACGAGGGCGAGTAGTAAATAAAAATACATTGCACATTGCTTGGCTCTGCAGGCAAACAGTATCTATTTCAGTCCTGCTAAGGAAATTCTTATGCCTCGAAATAAACTGTGGCAAGCGTGTGTAGAGCTTTGGGCAAACAGGGGAGGGTGTGCAGGGGAATGGGCAGGAGCTGAGGAGGCCACGACTCGAGGAGTTGAGACATTTTTATACAGAATTGATGGATTTGATGCTGGCTAACAAGGTACTGCATCTGTTTCTCCTTTCCACAGTTCAGATTTGCTTTGGAAGAAATTGCTGTTGGGTCAGGGGAAGCTGGAGTGACACTTGTAGAGTGTGTGAAGGCACAGCAGGAAATCAGTGGAGGATGGATGTGTCAGTGCTCCTGGTGAGCTTAAATTTGGGCAGTGACTGTGCACTGAACAGTTCATGCACCCTGGTAATTTCAGAAAAAAAACAAAACAGGAGGAACTGAATCATCCAAAGTTACCCTGAATCTTTTTGGTAGAGCCAGTTAACTCTGCTTCCTGGGAAAATTGGAAAATTCACTTTTCTTTGCACACCTGGCCTCCAGGTGCTGCTTTGCCTTCCTGTTTCTCCTCATCCTCTCTGGAAGGTGAGGCAGGAAGGGGGATCTGGAACAAGAAAGGAGGATCTGGAGGGATCCCCTCCTTTTCCCTCTCTCTTTGTTTCCAGTCTCGTCACCCACAAACACAAATTTGGTTTCAGTATCGATGTTTACAATTCATGACTGCGCCATGAAATCTGCCCAGATTAAAATCTTAACCTCTGCCTGACATTTCTGTGTAGATCATTAGTTATCAGCATAATCTCCTTGTGGTTAATCTTATACTTCCTCCCATTCCATTGCCTTTCTCAGTTATGGACAGCTCCATTTTTGCTGGAAACTCTGCCTCTGTTTTGGTGTAATTTGTTGTTTTCTGTGCTGGGATTACGTTTATATAACGTATCTAAAATTCCATCTTTCCTCATTCCCACGTGGCAGCATAGCTTTCGTTCTTTCATGCCTTGTTTACTACAACATCCTTCCCCCTGGCCTTGAGGAAAGGAATCTTGTCCCTCCCTTATCTCTGCAGAAAGCAGAGCTTGGATGTTTTGCCTCGTGCCCTGATCCTATCATCACTCCTCATTTTCAGGATGGGATTTGTAGGTAAAAGCAATAACCTGGGTTTGTTAAAATCAGATGGACCTTGCTCTTAAACCATCGCCAAGTCCTTGTGTGTATCTCCACTTGTCTCTGTTTCTCACATAGAACCATAGAATCGTGGAATAACCTGAGCTGGAAGGACCATCACTTATTTTTAGGACATTCCTGGACCACTTTCCTGTGATTGGGGTTGCAGTGAGTGAGCAGGTTTGGCAGGAGCAGGTTAAAGTGAACAGGGATGTTTACAAGATGCTGTACATTGTAGAGTAATAAATAGTTAAATATTAACAGGAAGCTTTCATGAGGCTCCCAGGTGGCATCAACCGTTGGATGATAACACCAAATCCTTGGGTTGTAATAAAGATTGAAATTTAACAAACCATAACAACAAAAAAACCAACAACATTATTGTTGTGAGTAAAATTACAATCAAATTTACAGGAAAATGCCCCAAATTAACGTTAAAGATCCTGGTCTTGGTCTAAATTACAAATCATCTCTTCTGCTGTACAGAATGAAATACAATCTTTTGCCTGAAGATGTGGTGTCAGTTTTGGGGCCAGCATATCAAAAAACCCCAGCTGCCAAGCAGAGGTGGGTGGGTGGTTATTTCTGATCCCTTACACTAAGCTCCCATGTAATTTTGAACACAAAGTACAAGGAGCAGGCTTGACCTGCTTGCCAGAGAATGGCACAACAGCACTGTTGTAGACACTGGGTAAAGTATTTACAGCTCCTGGTCGCTATCCTGGTGTGCACTTTGTGACACTTGTCCCACCTTTAACAGTTGCTGCTGTGTTTTCAAATCAAACTCCGTGTTTTGGTACTTGGGGCTCAATTGCCAACAGCTTTGCTTGATTTCTGCAAGTTGTTTGTACCTGCATGGGGAATCAGCTCGATTGAAAGGTGCCAGAGAATGAAAACAGACCTAGTCTTGAGTTTTAATGTCTTTATTAATTCTTTTTTATTTCAGTGTGAGGTGCTTTGCTCTGTAAGTCCAGTTCATGAGGGGTTTGCAGCCATGGTGTGAACATCACTCCTTAAAATGCACAAAAGGAAAATGTTTCTTTGATCTTTGTTCTGTCTGGGCAATATTAGGGATACTTGGGTGGGAGGCATCCAGTTCCCTGTGTAAATAGTTGGGGTGACAGAGGAGAGCAGGAGTGGAAACCTTCAAGGGAGAGAAACAGAAAGGTCTAAAAAATCCATGAAAATGGGAGTCTGTCCTGAGGGTTCAGTGGAAGAAGATGAGGGCCTTCCACAGCTGAGGTTTGTAGCCCAAGAAGTCCTGTCCCTGAAAAGAAGAGATGATATTGGTGTTCCCCAAAAATAAGAGATGATATTGGGCTGTAAATCTCCATCCATAAAATCTGAATTTGCACAGGACTTGGCACACCTGTGCCTTGTGCCTCAGCGTGGAGCTGGAGAAGCTCATTTGCAAAGGTTGTCACTGGGAAGATGAAGGCCGAGTGACCAACGGCATTGTGGGTCCATTGAGGTTGATGACTCCTGCAGGTTTCACCATATTGAGATGACTTACATATATTTTCTATATTATATAACCAAAATGTGTGTGTTTACGTATGTGAGAGCTCCTCTTACCACGTTTCCCATATTGCTTGTCATAATTCACATAGGAGCAATTATGTATTTTCAGAGAAAGGCCCCAGCAGCAGGTGTAGTGCAGAAGATAGTAATTACTCCTCAGTTTAAACAGCAGAAGGTTGGCACAGAGGAGGCTGTTTCTGGAGAGTTCTCCTGTTATCTGCCCCTTTCCTGTGTAAACAACTGAGCTCAACCTTTCCCATATCTCCATTCAACAACTTCTTCCACTATCATGGCAGGACAAGGTGGCACAAGGCTCCGAACTCTTTTATCTGGTCTAAACTCACATTTGCTGATCTGTGGAAACCCAGGACATTGGGAATATTTCTCTCTCTGCTCTGGGGTGCCCTGACCCCCAGGGCAGCACTGACTTTGCCCCTCATTCATCGAGAAAGTTTCTCAGACTTCAAGATAGCCTGGAATCCACAAAAGTGTGAAATAGATTATAGAGAGTAGTGTAGGTGTATCACTTGGTGAGAGATTGAGGTTTTGGGGTTTTTAGTGTGTTGTGGATGGCAGCAAGATGGAGGGCACAGGGTGTCATCCTGGGTTTCTTCTTTGTGCTTCTTCTTCCTTCTTCTCCATGGGTTTGGGTGGCATTTTGTAATTGGGCAGAAATTCCACATTGCAGGGTCTTTGGGATCAGTTATTGGGTTAAAAGGGAAAAATAATCTAGGTGTCAGTTCTTAATTGCATAATTTAGTCTTGAAAGACCTTGTAACAAGAGATTCTTGGCCATTTTGTGCCTTGCTGCCGAACTCACAGTAGTGAGACTGTTTTACTGATAAGAAATAATCAACACCTGAGTCCCAGCATGAACTACCATCTCAAGTGCCTTCACTGATCCTCACAGGTCCAACATCCCCGTGGGTTTCATCTGTTCCTGGCTGGAAGTGGCTGGGTTGGAATATCTGAGACATTCCATGTAGCTCCAGTTGAGCACGTAATTTGTGCAAGGCTTGGGAGGAGAAACATTTTTTTTCCCTTGTCCTTACTGATAGATGAGATAAGAGGTGTAATGTTGTCCTGAGAAATGTCAATGGGAAGAGTTTCCTTGACGTTGTAGTAAGTGTGTTGTTTTTGGAAGTCACTGTCCATGGGAAGGGAGGCACCTGCAGTTAATTTTATCTGTTCCTGTGTAAATACAGACCTCCTAACGTTCCCAGCTCGCAGTTCAGAGGGGTCATGGCATTATGTACTGTAATATCTTATTTTATAAATAACACTTTATTTTAGTGATGATTGTAAAATCTGGGATTTATTTGGCGCTTGCTCCTTCCCGACCTGGTGCTGAGAACTGCAGCCCTTTGTTGTGGGTTACAGCCCTTGAGTCGATGCCTTTTGGAAGGGCTGTTCCTTGGCTGTTTTTGGGGAAAAGGAAGGGATGAGTGAGTGTTGTTAGAGCAGCTGAGCTCGGGGAAGAAGTGACATCAAATTTGCTTGAGCATCTCGTGATTATTTCCTGAATTTTGCTTGGGCGTTGCCAGCAGGATTTTGGTATCACCGTGTCAGCTTCCTATTTTTTGTGTTCTTCTAGTTACTCCATTTATTTTGTAGGCTCAGGAAGGGCTGGGGGAGCTGCTTGTTGTTTGTCACCAAGGCGATCTAAAGTCCTTGTGCTTTTTACAGTCCACTGGAGCTCTCCAGCCCTGTCCCTCCCAGGCACGTTTCTGCTGCTGCTGGGGTTTGGGATTTAGATTTCTGCCTCTCTGGCCTCTGTGACATGAAGAAATAATTGAAGGAATAAGCCACAATGCAGTGGGGTTTGCAGTACACTGGTTTTCTTGCAGCAATCCTCTGTCTACCCAGTCCACTGTGGGTTTTAGATTTATTTTTTTACTTAGTCTTCACCAGACACAATTTTGCTGGATTTAATAGCTGTTTTCAGCTTTATGATACATTGATGCACTGGGATTAGGTGTTGTCTTTTTTCTATTGTTGTGAGTAAAATTACAATCAAAGCTTTACAGGGAAATGCCCCAAATTAATGTTAAAGATTCTGGTCTTAGTCTAAATTACAAGTCATCTCTTCTGCTGTACAGAACGAAATACAATACTTTGCCTGAAGATGTGGCGTCAGTTTTGTGTTCAGATCAAATAAATGCTCACAAGAAAGTAGATGATCATGAGTGAAAAAATTAAAAATATGTTTAGGGATAAAAATTAAAAATATGTTTAGGGATAAAAATTACATTTGTAGGACAAATGGCACTTAACAACTGCCTGAATTAGGGGTCTTCTTGACTGGAAAAAAAGAGTGAACGAGCAAAAGCTATTGAGTAAAAAATACTGTGTAAGTACAACAGGATTTCATACATGATTTTCTAAGGAGTAAAACCCATATGGATTTCCATAGCAGCAGTGCTGCTCAGCACTTGCAGCAGGAAGCAAGCCCAGGCTCTGTAGTACTAAATTAAGATCACATGCTTGCAACACACTGAGGAGTTACTGCCGGGGGTGATTAGTCCTTGGGTTTCCTTTTTATTTTTTTTTTCCCCTTTCCTTGTTGGTTTTGTTTGTGTTTAGAACCACAAGAACCCATTGCTGCAGAGGTCACTGCCGGGACTGTACCGTTAGGAAATGAAATTACAGTTCCCTCTGCAGCCCTAACTCAGGCAGGACTCTGCGTGTGTGGGGATAAATTTATGTGTCACATCTCGCAGCCATTTACAGTAAGAGGGGAAAAAAAAGCCACGGGGACGTGCAGATCCTGTTTCTGTGGGGCTCTGCCTTTGGGTTCTGTGCCTGTGCCCATCATCTAACACAACACCAACCCAGCCTTGGCACTAGGGCAGCTGTGGCACGGCCAAAAAAAGCCATTTTCAGCCAAAAAAAGCCATTTCCAGTCAAAAAAAAGCCATTTTCAGCCGTGGCAACGCCACGCTCTCTCCTACCTTCCAGCTTATAAACACCCCGTGCCAATTAAACACCACAAAAGCCACGGCAGCCCTTCAGCTGCATGAAATGGCATGAAATGGCATGAGGCTGGTGGTGTTTTGGGTGGTGGTGGGAGGCTGGGGAGCTGGCAGGGTTAAGGCTGTTTGCCTTGTGCAGATAGCGGGCGGTTGGCTTGGATGCCTCCCCTGCTCAGGCAGCAAATGCATTGGCTGAGGTTGAGGGCGGTTCTCCTGCCGCAGTTGTTTTGTGTCCTGGACTCCCTTGGATCTGGAGCCTCCTAATTGCCTTGTCTGTAATCAAAATAAGAGTTTGTGTGAGCCAGGGGAGAGGAGCTGGTGGTGCGAGGAGAGTTTGGCCAGCTGGACACCCATGGTGGCCCAGGTTGCCTCCACTGACCCCCATCCACACACACAGGGCTTGTTATTTCACCCTAAAAAAGTCCCCTTTATTCACAACAAATCAGTCCCAAACCCATGTGGTGCCTGGACAGCACATGTGCAGCATCTTGGTGTTGATGTGTGTGGTTCAGAATTTGTCCTTAATGAACCATGTTCCTCTTACCCAGCCCAAACCTGTGTGCTCACCCAGGATGTTGCTATTAAAACCTGAGAATCCCAAAGGAACAGCAAAACTTATCCTGAATGGTGTTTTCCCCCTCTTTTTTCAGACAACTCACCATCTTATTAACAGAAAACAAGAAAAAAACCAAACACCGAAGCTTTTAACAGCTTAACGCTTAATTGACTTGCCTGTTAAATACCTGGTTACCTGTGCTGGCTGGGGAATGTGTTTACAGTCTCAGTGAGGGTTGTTTCCACGTGGAGCACGGGGAAGTGGTGAAACACTGAGCGATCCGGAGGTGGAAATTCCTTTGCGCTGACTCCACGGCCGCCTGTCCCCCCCAGCCGGGCCCCAGCAGCACCAAGAAATGTCTGTTTGAATCTCTAATCAGAGAGCTTTGGGAAAGGCATTGTTCCCTCAGTGTTGGGAGCCACGCTAGCAGCGAGTTAAATATTCATACACCCCTGGATGGACAGGTTGGAGCCCCTCGTGTCGCCGCGTTTCTCCACGGGTTTGTTCACGTCAGGCTCTTGGGCAGCTGTGGGACAGGGGTTTGAAACACCCAGATCCTACAGGTGTGGTGGTCTAGGTCAGCTTTGTGACAGGGATTTTAACATCCAGTTCCTACAGATGTGGAGAGGAGGTGTTGTGGTCTTGGTCAGCTTTGGGACAGGGGTTTTAAACACCCAGTTCCTCCAGAGGTGGTGAGGAGGTGTGGTGGTCTTGGTCACCTTTGGGACAGGGGTTTGAAACACCCAGTGCCTGCATATGTGGAGAGGAGGTGTTGTGGTCCTGGTCAGCTTTGGGACAGAGGTTTGAAACACTCAGTTCCTCCAGATGTGGTGAGGAGGTGTTGTGGCTGTGCTGGGCAGATTTGGGATGGGGTTTGAAACACCCAGTTCCTGCAGGTGTGGTGAGGAGGTGTTGGGGTCTTGGGCAGCTTTGGGACAGGGGTTGGAAACATCCAATTCCTACAGGTGTTGTGGTTGTGGGCAGCTTTGGGATAGAATTTTTAGACACCCAATTCCTCCAGATGTGCTAAGGAGGTGGTGTGGTCTTGGTCAGCTTTGGGAGAGGGGTTTTAAACACCAAGTTCCTCCAGATGTGGTGAGGAGATGTCATGGCTGTGCTGGGCAGATTTGGGAGAGGTGTTAATGGTCTTGGGCGGCTTTGGGACAGGGGCTTTAAACACCCAGATCCTACAAGTGTGGTGAGGATGTATTGTGGTCTTGGGCAGCTTTGGGACAGGGGTTTTAAGCACCCAGTTCCTACAGAGGAGGTGAGGAGGTGTCATGGCTGTGCTGGGCAGCTTTCTCCTGGTCCATGGCCCCACAGCAGTTTTTGTGGTGCAGCTTGGTGGCTTCTGCCCCTACCCAGAACAGCTGTTCCTTTGTCCCCTTGCTTGGGTTTGTGGAGTTCCCTTTGGGCTTTCTGTGAGGAATAGGAGGATTTGATTTTCTTTTCCCTGTGCTGATTGTCCAAAGTCTCCCACAGCCTTAGCAGAAGCTGGGGGCTGTGGATGTCATTTCTGAACCTCCCCTGAGCTTCCCCACCTGCCAGAGCTCCCAAAAGCCACCTTAGAGTCACAGAATATCCTGAGTTGGGGAGGACCCACAAAGATCCTCGAGTACAAACTCCCCCACAGTCCCACCCTGAACATCCCTGGGAGCCTTGTCCAAACATTCCTGAAGCTCTGGCAGCCTTGAGGTTGGGACCATTCCCTGGGGAGCCAATAGTTTTGTGCCAAAACTCAAATCTCTGCGTGCCATGGCAATTTTTGGGGTCTGCAGACCTCAGTGGAGGAGGATAATGAAGTTCACAAACCTATTCAGTGTTGACCTGCAGTGAAAGCACAATGTGGCAGCAAAAACCCAAACAAAACTCGTGTTTCTGGCCCATCCAAGTGACATAACCTGGAGTAACTGTTGTAAGAAGCCATAGTGAAGATGCTCTGGAGAGGTTTTACACGATTTGAGGTGCTCTCTAGCATGCAGACTTTGATAATGTCATGACATCTGTTCAGGATCTTGGGTAATGAGGATTTGCACAAAATGGTGATTGAATTTCTGGTCTTGAGTCCTTAATGGAAAAAGAGCTGTTGCCTTGGGTGCTTTGCTTTCTTCGAGCTGTCTTTGAGACATCAAAAGCTGGCAGAACAGGAAAAAGAGAAACGTTAAGAATGGTTTAAAAATAGTTTAATTGTATCTTCTGAAAACCTTTGGAGTGGGGACTTTAGGCGGTTTCTGCCCCTGTGAATACTTGCAGCTGAGTTCAAAATGTGTAAATAAGCACAGGGCTTTGAAGATTAGTTTCCATAACAAATTAAATAAAAATATTGTGTGTCAGAATGTTAAGTAGGTGCCATGTGTCACTGGGTGCTTTGCATGAGGGCTGGCTTTTCCCAATTACCTGGCTGCTCCTTGGAAAACAAATGCTGTCTTTTGGATACTTTAAACTTTGAGCATGAAAGAGGCAGGGGAAAACTCCCTTTTTAAGGAAATGCTGGTGAGGAACACTGAGAGCAGGATTCCTTGCAGGACATCTCTGTCTCAGAGGAGGTGTGGGAGAAACAGCCCAGGCTTTACCCCTGCTCACAAACCTTGATATTCCAGGCTGGAATTAGTAAATTTGATAGTGCTTTGGACTAAAATCTGGAATTTTCTGTTGCAGATATTTCTAATAAACTGCAGCCAGGACACCTGTTGCTAGACTGTGCTCATCTGTGTGTAACCATTTAAAATATCCATGTATAACCTGGCTTTTAAAGCAAGCTTCCCATTTTATATTTAGTCTAATGCAAGGTGTTACCTGCAGGTTTCTATTTGGCTATTGCATTTCAATCAAGTACTGCTTGTTACAGGTTCACAAAATAAGACCTGTTGCTAGAAAAGGGCAAAAAATTGGAAAGGAAATTACTTTTAAACACATTCCTGTGCTTTTTGTAATGGATGAGTGATGCACAGAGAAAACACCTGCACTGGAGGACAAACACAGAAGCAGTGAGATATTTGAAATTAAATTGTCCTTGAGGTAGAATTTGAGCTTTATCCATTTCATATTTCTTCAAGGGATTTATCAGGCTGGAGCAGAGCAGAGGTTGCTCATCTTTACTACCTCATCTAGTCCTGCTTATTCCAAGAATGGCATTAACAGCTTTAACACACTTAATTCTGCAATCCCCTACCATGGGCTGGAGGGGGATTTTCTTCCTAACACAGCTGGGGGTTGGATCATCCCAACATGTTGTGCTGTGGCTCCTTTGGCTGGATAAAACTTGACCACATTCCACTGTTGGTCTGCTCAGGTTCCTTAACCAGAATTTAGACATAATATTTCAGAATAGAGATAATATTTCACCTCTGGACATCACTGTGTTAGTGTAAAATAAATAATAAATAAGTTAATAAAGTCCCTCCTGCCTGGACACTGAGTATTGGACAGAAAGCTGGGGAAATGTTGAGGCAGATGGTGTTAATTCAGGATTTATTGCTGTCTCCCTCCACCAAGGGGGCTCAGGCAGGACATCAGGAGATGCTCAGGTGTTCCTCAGACAGAACACTCTGGTTTGGGGAGGACAAAGGGTGTCTTGATCTGCATCTTGGCAATTCACAGCTGCGTCTCAAAGGCTCTGAGGATAAATCCAGGTCCCTGTCCCCCATCTAAAGCCCTTCTTCCTGCTTCTGAAGCCCTGCTTGGGGTTGGTGTTGGCTCTTGGGTTGCTGATTTCAGCTCTGTTCTCTTTCCTGACATGGAGTTCTTGGTGTGCTCTGGGTTACAGAGTTGGGTTTGATCATTTCAGCCTCATTTGGACCTCTCACACTGAGTGTGGAGATGCTGAGGGACAGGACTGACCTTCCCCCGGAGCTTCCCTGGGTTTGTTCATCCTGCCCTCCTCCTCCTCCCTGAGTTACTCACGGTGTTTGCTCTGCTTGGTTTGGAGTTCAAAGCCCAAACCACTTGTTAAAGCTGTTGTGGGGTGCTAAGTAATGAGTAATTAAAAAGAAAACCATAAAAACCTCAAGCAATAACACTCGTGGGTGCCCTTCTTTGTGGACTTGTTGGGAGAGCCACTGAAGAGCTCTGTTGGTGCCAGGGCTTCCTCCAGGAAACCAGGGACAGGGTGATAGACAGATGGGAAGCAAATCCTGATTAACATGGAGGGTTGTGTAAAAGTGCTGCTGGACACGTGTTATTTGCAGTACTTCTGTAGGAAATTCAGTTTTCTAAACTGAGAAACAATAATTTTCTGGCTGAAACTGGCTATGCGAGGCTGGGAAGCTCTTGGTGTGGAGTCTCATCACTCCTGAGCTTCAGAAATGACACCAAGGCTCTCCTGGAGCCTCTTTGCTGCACTGAGGGAGCAGGAAAAGTCAGTTTTCTTTTGAAGATGAGCATTGATGAGTTGTGAGGATGAGTGGTAAGACTCCTCAAAAATGTTCTGGAAATGTGGAATTTACGCTGAAAGGTGGAGATGAGGCAGAATTTGCACTGAAAGGTGGAGATGTGGCAGAATTTACACTGAAAGGTGGAGATGTGGCAGAATTTACACTGAAAGGTGGAGATGTGGCAGAATTTACACTGAAAGGTGGAGATGAAGCAGAATTTGCAGTGAAAGGTGAAGATGAGGAAGAATTTGCACTGACAAGTGAAAATGAGACAGATTTTGCACTGACAGGGGAGATGAGGCAGAATTTACACTGAAAGCTGGACATGAGGCAGAATTTTCACAGAAAGGTGGAGATGCAGCAGAATTTTCACTGAAAGGTGGAGGAGATGAGGCAGAATTTTCACTGAAAGGTGGAGATGAGGCAGAATTTGCTCTGCCAAGGGGAGATGAGGCAGAATTTTCACTGAAAGCTGGAGATGAGGCAGATGCTCCATGGCTGCCCCTTCACACAGGAAGCTCCCAGGACAAGCAGGACCAGGTGCCATCTCTGTAATCCCTCAGGCCACACGTGTGCAGGCTCTCAGTGACGCTCACCTGCCTCTGGTGTTTCTCCCCAGTCTGTCCCCCTGCCTGCAAGTCCCAGGGCTGCACGGCGGACGGGCAGTGCTGCCACAGCGAGTGCCTGGGCGACTGCACGGAGCCCAACGACCCCGCCAGGTGCGTGGCCTGCAGAAACTTCTACCTGGACGGGAGGTGTGTGGAGAACTGTCCCCCTGGGCACTACCGCTTCGAGGGCTGGCGCTGTGTCACCTTCAGCTTCTGCCAGGAGCTGCACAACAAGTGCAAGAACGCCCGCGAGTCCGGCTGCCATGTCATCCACAACAACGAGTGCGTGCACGAGTGCCCCTCGGGGTACATCATGAACTCCAGCAAGTGAGTGCCTGGGCTGCAGGGAGAAAACTGGGGCTTGGGTGGGCTTTTCTCCTCTTTGGGCATGGGGTTTGGGTGGGGTGTGAAGAGCAGGAGTGTCACTCTTGTGCTGAGAGTGACACAGTGTCATGGTTTGATGCTGATGCAATATCAGCACCCTCATGGAAATATATTCTCCCTAGTGGCTGCTGTGAGATGTGACCAGAAATAGAGCAAAGCAGGCTCCAACTGAGGAATAAAGGAAAAAAAACACTTTATTGACTTACAATATGTAAAAGAAACACACAGAACTCAAAATGAAAACCTTCCAAAAGATGCAGGGCCAGCTCTCCACTCATCAATTACACATTCGGTTAATGATTTTGAGATGAATACTGGGCTGGGATTTATTATCTTGAAAGCCCTGGGAGCACTGGGCAGCATCGTGGCCAATTTCTTCTTCACAATAATTCGGGTCACTTCATTCCTCCTCCCCCCACCAAATTCCCAGCACAGCACAGTGAGACAAAACCTTGAATTCTCAATCAATTTACCACGCCTCAGATAACGAACTCTCAGTTCATCACCACCCTTCAGATAATCAATTCTCAGTTCATCAAGAAGAGAGGAGTCCCTCTTGTACCATAGGCTTCCCCAAGAAACACAATTTAAACTTCTTTATTCAAGAGAACCGCGTGGTTTTTATAGAATGACAGGATACATTCTATTTGATTGGCTAACTAACAAAAACATCTTCTGTAAGTACAGCATGAGACTCTTAATCTCAGGGTCGTGGGTTTGAGCTCTACGTTGGACGCCACCTGTAAGAATCGTGTCTGGATGGGCTGTTTGGGTCCAACCCAGCTGGCTGGGGACCCCAGCCCACACGGTCTTACATGGATGAAAGCAAAAGACAAGAAGTGCTCTTCTCTTCGTGGGGATGAATTTACAGGGAAAGCTGAAGATGAGGCAGAATTTGCACTGCTAAGTGGAGATGGGGCAGAATTTACACTGAAAGCAGGAGATGAGGCAGAATTTACACTGGAAGGTGGAGATGAGGCAGAATTTACACTGGAAGGTGGAGATGAGGCAGAATTGGCTCTGATAAGTGGAAATGAGGCACATTTTACACTGAATGGTGGAAATGAGGCAGATTTTGCACTGAATGGGGGAGATGAGGCAGAATTTGCTCTGTCAAGTGGAGATGAGGCAGGGGATGAATGTCCTCTGTTTATTGACTTGAGATGGAAAAACCCACATGGGGAGCACTCATGGCTCATGGCAGGAGATTTTTATGCCTGGGGGAATGGGGCACAGAGGAAGAGGACCACAGCCAGTGGGGTACCAGTAAGGAGGGGTGAGGGGAGGGACTGACCAGGGAAGAGACCACCAACGCTGATACTTAGAGTGGGGAAAAGGGGAAGAACTTGTGGTCATAGGATACAAATCATGTGAACAGTGCAAATTACCAAACAGCTGAACAACTATTTAGTGCAATACAACAATCTTCCTCATACACCATCCTTGAGAACAACAGACAAAGTAGAAAACCACCACCTGGAGATTGTTTGTACTTGACAAGTTATCACATCCTTACAACTCCCTAAAAATTCTCACAAGCCCCTGTGAGCCACGCTTGCTGTTTCTCTCTCTGTCCCATGGCATCCACACAGGAGTTGGAGCAATCACCTGGTCTGCTTTAATATGATTTACAAGCTAATACCTTGCTAATTCAAGCCATTAAAAGCTCTCCCTGCCATGGGCTGGTAGTTTATTCTTCCCTTGCTTGCTGTCAAGTTTGGAAAAAGTGGGAAAGGGAGATGGAGAGAGGACAGGGAAGAGCATCCATGGGAGGAGGGAGGTGGGCAGTGGAGAGGATTTAGCAACCCCACTTCCCTCCCCTCTGGAGCAGCCTCAGGCCAGGGAGCCAGGCTGGAAAAGCACAGCAGGGAGAGGCCGTGGCTAATGAAGAGAGCACAGGGTCCTCGGAGTGCTCGTTCTCAGAATATCAGTCCCTCATCCCTGTAATTACTTTCATTGAGCAGGTTCAAGCTGTGCCAGACATAAATGCACAATGTAACAAACAAGTGTAGCACGAATCAAAGCAGGGAACAGCCATTCTGTCTATTCCCAGGGGGTTTTGACAAAGGAATGAAATAATTTATGGTGCTGAGCTGTTTATCACTGAAGACTTGGTTGTTTGTCCCGCATTACCATTCTAGATTGTGATGAGTCAGATTTCCTATGAATATTGGTCACTTTGTGCTTGCATGTATTTGCTCCTGCCATAATAATTTCAGAGAATTCACTCTTAACAGGACTTTTTAATGCCATTTCCTGTTTTGTTTTTCCAAAGAACCAGCAAGCAGCCCCCAAAGTAGCTGTGCTGCTTGTGCAACATCCCCGTGGCCTCCCCTGTGCTGTTCCAGGCTGCTGCCAGTGGGACCTCACGGCTCTGCTCCCTGCTTTTCCTAGAGCATTTCTTTCTCTGAACTAGTTGGGAACACATTCTTGTGGTGGTGTGACCAGGGCAAGCCATCAGCTCGTGCTATTTAAGCAGTATTTCCCCAGAGCACAAAGCACATTCTTGCCTTTTTTTAAAGCAGCATTGTGTGCAGTCCTCAATCAGAGGATTCCCAGATGCAGGGCCAGCTCTCCACTCATCAATTACGCGTTTGGTTAATGATTTTGAGATGAATACTGGGCTGGGATTTGTTATCTTGAAAGCCCTGGGATGGACAGCATCGTGGCCAATTTCTTCTTCACAATAATTCAGGTCACTTCATTTTGTTTTGTAGGGAGGGATGGAATGATTTACATTTGAAGTGTGGGAGTGACAATTTAGGACCATTTAAATTTATCAGTTATTTTCAAGGCCAGGTTGGATGGGGCTTGGTGCAAGGTGTGCAAAGAGGTTGGAATGGGACGAGCTTTAAGATCTCTTCCAACCCAAGCCATTCCACGATTCTGTGCCTCTCTTTGGAGTTCCTAAAAAGCGAACCCCACGACAGATTGATCACTCAGCTTTTGGGCACTGCTGGGGCCATCCTGCTTGACTTTGCTCCCTTCCTGTGCTGTTTTGCAGCCTGCACTGCACGCCCTGTGCAGGGCCCTGCCCCAAGGTGTGTGACTTTGGCAAGGAGAAGACCATCGACTCGGTGACATCGGCGCAGGAGCTGCGGGGCTGCACCGTGGTCAACGGCAGCCTGGTCATCAACATCCGTGGGGGAAGTAAGTGGGCTCAGCTGGGCAGCCAGGGAAACCCCCTCAGCCTGAGAGGGACCCAGAGAAACCAGCACAAAGCAAAGGCTTTCATTTGACCTTTTTTGTTAATTGATTGTTGCCAGTTCTCCTGAATTAACATAAAGAAATTAAATATTAATGTTTATTAATTGTCGTGTTTGCGTTCTCTGGAAAAATCCCTTCGCCCAGGATTTTTCTCCTGGGAAGCTGAGAAGCCTCAGAAAAAGGAAAACAATTCTTATCTCATTTGCTTCTCCTCTGTTTTGGTCATGTGGAATGTGTTTGGGGATTGTTTACCCACAGGTGATTGTTTCATTGGATTCTGGTGTGAATTGTTTTTACTCTTTGGCCAATCAGTGCCAGGCTCTGTTGGGACTCTGGAGAGAGTCACAATTTTTCATTATTATATTTTTAGCATTCTTTTTAACATTTTAGCATAGTAAGTATCCTTTCTGTGTTCTTTAGTATAGTTTAGTATTCTTTAATATAATATAGTATCATAAAATAATAAATTAGTCTTCTGAGAACATGGAGTCAGATTCATCATTCCTCCCTGCCACAAGGGTCTCAGCAAATACAATAATTAATATTGTTAAATATTAATGTTTGGGCTTTAATTGTTTCATATTCATGTTAATTGTTTAATATTAATATTAATTGTTTAGTATTCATGTTAATTGTTTAATATTTTTGTAATGTGTAGGTGTTTCTCTCTGTGATACCAGAAAACTCTTCCCTATGTTTTCCTCTCTGTAGATAACATAGCAGCTGAGCTGGAAGCAAACCTTGGCTTGATAGAAGAAATCTCAGGTTACCTAAAAATCCGCCGCTCTTACGCCTTGGTTTCCCTTTCCTTCTTTCGGAAACTCCATCTGATCAGAGGAGAGACACTCGAAGCAGGGTGAGTTCTCTCAGAAGATGTTTTATTTTAATGTTTTGAAGTACCAGGAGTGCCAGTTCTATCAGGGTGATTTGTATTGAGAAACAGTTCCCAAGTTATTTTTAAATGTTCCTCTGCCCGTGGCTTGAGCCCTACCAGGGCAGACAATTTACATTCATTTTTCTTTGGTGCCTGAATTAGTGCAAAAAGAGTTTTGCATGCATCCTCTCCCAACCCATGTTTTCATTCTTCTGCTTTCAGGAATTACTCTTTTTATGCCTTGGACAACCAGAATCTTCGCCAGCTCTGGGACTGGAGCAAACACAACCTCACCATTGCACGGGGCAAACTCTTCTTCCACTACAACCCCAAGCTGTGCTTGTCAGAAATCCACAAGATGGAAGAGATCTCTGGGACTAAGGGGCGTCAGGAGAGGAATGACATAGCCCTGAAGACCAACGGGGATCAGGCCTCGTGTAAGAGCCTCAAAACAAAGCTTTGCTTCCCTTTCCTCTCCCTCTGCCTTGCTCTCCTCATGCTCCTCCTTCTGCCAGCCCAGCCCATGATGCTTTTCATCTCTTTTCATCCCTTTTCATCCCTTAGATAAAGCAGCAGATGTGCCCCTTGCCCGTGCACTCACTGTCACTGTGCCACGAGTAAAAGTCCCCATGGGGATCTCCCTCTGGCACCCTTGGTCCCACAAAACCCTGGGAGGTTTTTGGGGCTGGGAGTGTCTTTATTGTGTCTTTTTGAAGAGTTTAGTACGACATAACCTTGGCCCAGGCTGGGACTTTGTGTTACTGCTGGGTACCTGATTAATAGTCATAATCTGCTTTTCCCATGTCATGAGGCAACATGGAATAAACACAGGAGAAACAGGATTTCCACCCATCCCTGCAGCCATGTGAGGCAATTGCCATGACAACAGGCAGGGAAAAACTTCCAACAATTTTTGCAATGCCTCTCTGAGGTTTTTCACCCAACAGCTTTCTTCAGGAACAACGATCAGACAGCTCCTGTGTCAGCAAACAGCACAGGGTGGGCTTTGAAGTTGTGCTGCTGAAGATGGGGTTCTGCAGGCACTTATTTGGCAGCAATACTGCAATAAATGCAGTCCTTCTGCACCCCCAGTGCTGCTGTTTTTTCTCTTTCTGTGCCACCAACAATCCCCTTTCCCTGTTTGTACCAGGGCTCTGTTGTGGAAGTAAACAAGGGCATGAAAAACCCAGCTTTGTTCTGAGCTGGTGGCATCTCTCTGCTCTGATTCATTCTCAGCCCCACAGAGATTCACCTGCACACAGGAACAGGAGCATGTGCAGGTGGTCATGGGTCCCTTGGAGCTCAGGATGTTCTGTGCAGGACATGGGGACAGAGGCAGTGACCCATCCATGCAGTATTCCAGCAGCTGGGTTGTGGTTCTGGGAGATGCTCAGCCAGCATCTCCAAAAGAGCCCAGCATTGACTGAACTGGGATTTCAGGTCCTGGCTCACAACCTGCAGGGCAGCTTGGGTCATCCTGTGGCTTCACTGTCCCTCTGCTTTTGGGGACAGCACTGCCAGAAGAGCCCAAGGTCCTTTCCCACCCAGAACATTCCAGGATTCTGTGATCTCTGATCCTGTCCTCATTGCCCCTCATTGATGCAGCTGTTTGTGAACAGACCTAAAAAGTGAAGATCTTTCAGTTGACTCAGTTTCCTGCTCTGGTTTCCCACATATCACCACAGGCAGCCAGGCCAGCACAGAGGGAGAGGGGAATGCAATGGCTGTGACCTGAATCCTGGCAGGACCAGTGAAAAACACACACGGAGCCTCTGGGGCACCACAGCTCCAGCCTGGGCACAGGCAAGGAGCACAAGGAGTCAGCTGTCTGTAAAGTTCATCTCCTCCCATGGGACACTGAAAAACTCTTCCCACATTGGGGATGAACCTGAATTTGGGTAGATCCAGCTCTGCCTGTGGCTCCTGAGCTGGTGTTTGGTGTGAAGGCAGCTGGAGGAGACAGTTGCATTTCTCTTCGCCAGCTTTACCCTCACCCTGCTGAGCTGGTGTCTGTGCCACCCCCACCTCAAACCACAGCTTGCCAGGTTGTTTGGCTTTTTGTTTGCTTTTACATTTCAAGCTTAGCTTTCACATTGGCAGCATCCTGTTTACTAAAAAAAAAAAATAGAAAGGGGAAAAAAAAGCGCCCCTGTTTGTTCTGGATGTGGTGCCAGTGAAATGAATGTTCTTCCTCCTGTTGCAGCTACTGCAGGAATAGCAAATTCAGTCAGAGCCACTTGGGCTGGGGGCACAGAACATGTCATACCATGTCCCTTGAGCTCCATCCTCCTGCAAACACCCTCCTGTTTGCAGAGGGACCTCACTGCTGCTGGGCAAGGCTGGAAATTCTTCTGTTTCTGTGGCCTCTTGCCTTCTGTGCAAACCATCTTGCTGGGTTCAGCTGTGCAGGTCATCATCAATTGTGAAATGTGTTGTCTGTAGATTCCTCACTTTTTAGAATTTAGTTCAGCTCTTCTACAGAGTCATTTTCATGAAATCATAGAAAAATTTAACCTTAGGAGGGCATTGATACCAGCCACTGATTTGAGGTTGGAATGCATGCCAAGTAAGATAAGGTTTTACTGGGCAACTCTTCTCAGTGCCAACATCCTCACATTTATCTTAAACTTCCAAAATAATTAAAAACAAAATTTAAATTATATTTGATGCTTCATTTTCCAGCATCAATAAAACCCTTGTCACTTCTCACTTGTTACAGGTGAAAACGAACTGCTGAAATTTTCTTCCATTAGGACTTCTCATGACAAGATCCTGCTGAAGTGGGAGCCCTACTGGCCCCCTGATTTCCGTGACCTCCTGGGGTTTATGCTGTTCTACAAGGAGGCGTAAGTGACCCCCTCAGGGCACAGCAGTGACCTTGCTGGGCTGCCACCAGCAGCAGCTGGTGTTCAGAGGTGCATGTTAAACCTGCTGGATGGGCAGAGCTGCTCAGTCTCTGATTTTGTAGCTCCTACACTAAAGTTTCCAGTGATATCCTTCTGTAAAAGTGTTCATTAAGATTCCTGACTTGTGCACACAATTCCTCATTTAAGAACAATCCCAACTTTAGTTATTCCTGCTGTTCTAGACACACATACTCAAACCATGGAGTTTCTCATCTCCTCGCAGTTCCTCATTTAAGAACAATCCAAACTTTAGTTATTCCTGCTGTTCTAGACACACATACTTGAACCATGGAGTTTCTCCCCACTCTTTCTGTGGAATGCTGAATCTTTCCCACCTCAAAGGTTTATCCCCTTTGAGGTGGGAAAGATTCTTTTAGAATCAAGAGAAAGATTCTTTTAGAATCCCAAGCTGATTTTCATAAAGCTCACAATAATCAGTCTGGATTTAGTTGTTGGGGTCATGTTGGGCACAGATCCTGCTCTGTGATGCTGTTGGAGGCCCAGGTGACAAAGCTCCCAATGCCTCCCTTTCAGAATAAATACAATGAGATAATTTTACTTTCTCTGAAGGGTAAAAGGTGATATCTTCCAGTGTGTCTTTAGAAATGTTTTTAAGACCCTGATTGAGGATTCTGTTAATTGGAGCCTTCTCTATCCTCAAGTCCCTACCAGAACGTGACGGAGTTCGATGGCCAGGACGCCTGTGGCTCCAACAGCTGGACAGTTGTGGATGTGGATCCCCCACCACGCTCCAACGAGCCCAAAGCCCAGGCCCAGCCAGGCTGGCTCCTGAGGGGCCTGAAGCCCTGGACACAGTATGCAGTGTTTGTGAAAACCCTGGTCACCTTCTCTGACGAGCGACGCACGTACGGTGCCAAGAGCGAGATCATCTACGTGCAGACCAACGCCACGGGTCAGTGCAGCACCCCCTGGGCTAAAACCACCCCTAACTGAGTCTGCTTGGGGCTTAGCCAGGAAATTTCCCGCTGCCCTGCTTTGGTAGGGAGGAACTATCCAGGAAACTTCCTAGTGCCCTGCTTGGTAGGGAGAAAATATCCAGGAAACTTCCCACTGCTCTGCTTTGATAGGAGGGAATTATCCAGGAAACTTCCTTCCCACTGCCCTGCTTTGATAGGGAGGAATTATTTTGGAAATTTCCCGCTGCCCTGCTTTGGTAGGAAGGAATTATTCAGGGAAATTCCCACTGCTCTGGAGGAATTATCCAGGAAACTTCCCACTGCCCTGCTTTGGTAGGAAGGAATTATCCAGGAAACTTCCCACTGCCCTGCTTTGGTAGAGAGGAATTATTCAGGAAACTTCCCACTGCCCTGGAGGAATTATTCAGGAAATTTTCCCCTGCCCTGCTTTGGTAGGGAGGAATTATCCAGGAAACTTCCCACTGCTCTGCTTTGGCAGGGAGGGATTATCCAAGAAACTTCTCACTGCCCTGGAAGAATTATCCAGGAAACTTCCTTCCCACTGCCCTACTTTGGTAGGGAGGAATTATTTAGGAAATTTCCCGCTGCCCTGCTTTGGTAGGAGGGAATTCCTAAACCAGGGGAGTGATTCCAGATGGTGCCAATGGTACCTCTTCCATCTAGTTTGTGTGGCTTCGTTAAGATAAGGCTGGAGGAGACCTCCAGGATGATCCAGCCCAGCCTGGAGGAGCCTGCTGGGTGCCAGGGAATGCTTGATTGCCACAGAAATGGGAATTTGCCTGTGCAGGCTCTGAGGGCTGTGCAGTGACCTCTGTCTCTTGCCCACCCCCAGTTCCGTCGGTCCCGTTAGATCCCATCTCTGTCTCCAACTCCTCATCCCAAATCATCCTCAAGTGGAAGCCTCCCTCAGAGCCCAACGGGAACATCACACACTACCTGGTGTACTGGCAGCAGCAGGCAGAGGACAGTGAGCTCTATGAACTCGATTACTGCCTCAAAGGTGAGTGGCTGCTTCTCCCTCCAGCCCTTTCCCTCACTCTCTCCCAGAATTGGGGATTTTCCCTTGGGGGTGCTCTGGGGTTTTTGCCTTGGGGATGCTCTGGGGTCCTGCTGGATTCAGAGCTGTTTTTCTGGAATCAGCTCTGTCCCTGTTCTCTTACATTAGGTGCTGCTGCCAAGGTATGTGCAAAAGGTCTAAAAATGTTTTTTATAAAGTAATCACATGTTTTTTTTCCTTTGGGGAATCTCCCTTCTGTCCTTGCTCCTTTTAAACTGAATTATGAGTTTAATAGCAACAATGGAGATAGTAAATTAAAAATTTGGGTGCTCTGGAGCTCAGTTTAGTTTTTGAAGGCAGCTGGTGCCTGGTTTGGAATTCCGTGAGAACACAGAATTGCACTGAAGACTCCAAAATCTCACCTGCTGCTCTGTGTTACCTGAACTGGGATAAAGCAGCATCCAAGCTCCATTGCAAAAACAGCATTTTGAATTAAAGGCCTGCCAGAAAGGAGGGAACTGTTCAGCCCTGGCTGTGAAATATAAGATGCCCAAATGTGTTTGGGATCTTTTTGTAGGATCAAACATCTTCTGCCAAGACAGGCACAAGTGACACTGAAACTGCTTTGTCCCCAGGATTAAAGCTGCCCTCAAGGACCTGGTCTCCTCCTTTTGAATCTGAAGACCCCCAGAAGTACAACCAGAGTGAAGCTGAGGATGTCAGTGGGGAATGTTGCTCCTGTCCTAAAACAGACTCCCAGATCCAGAAGGAGCTGGAGGAATCTGCTTTCCGCAAGACCTTCGAGAATTATCTCCACAACGAGGTTTTTGTGCCCAGGTGAGAACATCAAACAGGGCTCAGGGGCAGGGAAATGTAATTGAGGATTAAATAAAAATACCAGCTTGGACACAGCCACATTGCCAGGCCTCCATGAGGCTGTCTAGTCCAGCTGGCTGTGGGTGTTGGAATGGGGAGAGCAGAGCACCTACCACAGATCTTCCTGCAGATTGGGAAGCTCCTGCTTTCATTTTCTGTCCCTGAACTCTCCTCAGCTCAAGAATAAAGTGAGAATCCTTAACAAACAGCCTGCAGCTCATCTGGCATCAGATGATGCCAAAAATAGCGATTTTCTTTTCCTGTCTTGAAATTTTGTGGTCAAGTTTTTCATTGAGTTGAAAAGAAAGGAGAAGGGCAGTTTACCAGGCCACAGCCTCGTCCTCCAGCGTGGCATTTGTGGTCTCCCTTCACTTAGTGTGGGAAATGCCTCCAATACCATGAGGAATGTGAGTGCCTGGGTGGTGAATGTCCTGTTTGCAGTGGCACACTTGGTGTCACATTAAGTGGTGCTGAATGTCTTCACACTTCATCTGCAGCCTGGGGAGGAAGTGCTGGGGAGCAGGGTAGAATGTGTGGTGATTTACCCTCTTCCCTCTCATGCCTTTTGTGCTCTAAATTTATTCTCTGCTTGCTGCCCTCAGCTAGCAAACCTGCATTTGCAGCTGCCTGACAAAAGCTGGGTCACTGCACTGAGCATTTTCCCTGTTAAGGCATCCCTGGGGTTCCCTGCCCTGGTGCCTGCAGTCCTCACCTGGAAGCTTAAGCAGAGCCCCTCATTTTGCTGTTGGTGCCCATCAGGATGAGCTCCAGTGTGCCACAGGATGCCAGGACATCACACTCTCCAAAACAGAGGAGAACCAAGCCATGTGCAAGAGCCAAACTCCTCCTGATGCAGGCAGACAATTCTCACAATCTGATTTCTTTTTTTTTTTCCCTCACCCCCAATTTTATTGTGCAGCCAGCCCAGGATGATTCTCAGGCCAGTTTTTCTGGGGTATATATTTTAGGAAGAAACCAATCACCAGGATGTGCCACCTTGTCAGCCTCCTGAGGAAGAAATCCCCACATCCCATGGCCAACTAATCCTCTAAAACAAGCCAGTGCTGAAGAGGCCTCCCTGCTGCCACGTGCCCTGCTTGTCTTCCCTGGCAGGCTCCAGGCTGTCAGCACATAAATCAGAATTCTTCTTCCTGTGAATGCTGTGCTATCACCTGCTCCCAGAGCCTGGCAGGGAGCAGGGAGTGTGGTTTAATTTACTTCAGGTGCTTTTTTCGTGGCTCCTGAGAGTTCAGTGACCTCTCCTGAGGTGCTGTGTGGGCTCTCCTGGAGAGCAGGAGCTTGCCAGTCACGGGAGAAATGTCAGGGATGAGGCCAGCAGGGAACAGGAGATGCCAGGGGAGCAGAATCACAGCAGTTTCTCCCTGATATCTTCTTGTTTTCCATGTGCCATTTCTGCCCTCCTGCCCTGCTCCCAGCGATCTGATCCCTGGGCAGGATCCAGCCTTAGTGCAGGGCTGATCTCACCCTCTGGAAATCACAGTTCCTTCCCCCTGGGCACGTTGATTACCCACTCCAGGAGCCACTGTCACACCTCCTGGGGCTCAGCTTTCTCTGGCAGTGACAAAAAGCCAGACTAGAAGTTCAGGAATGTTCCTCTGTGCAGGCAGAGCTGGCAATGCCTCACTCCAGGTCCCTTTGGGGCTGAACAAAGTGGCCATCTTTGTTTGTTTGGTGCTTTGTTTTTTCTTTCCTGGGTTATTTGCTCTCATTTTGGAGGAGTTCTGCACAGGTTGGAGCTCAGGGCTGGTCACAGCCTGGCACAGGCTGCCCAGGGATGAGTGTGTGGAGTCTCCATCCCTGGAGAGTCCAGCGTGGTCCTGAGCCACCTGCTCCAGCTGCTTTGGCCCAAGGGCTGGACTCAGACAATCCCCTCCAGCCCCAGCCCTCCATGATTCTGTGGGAAAGATTCAGAAAAAGTCCTGAGAGGCAGAGGGGAGCTCAGTGGCTGCTGTTCAGGGTGTCATTCCAGGTATTCCCTCCATTCCATCACCACTGCGCCGGGAGCAGGAGCAGCCCCAGTTCTCTGTCTCTGTCCTCTGTCACACACATTTGTGCCATTCCAAATATATTCCTGGGGAGCAAGATCTGAGGGATGACTCACTTTAAAAGTTGTTGTTTTCCCCTGGGTTTCCCAATTCATTTAATTGTACAGACACATCTAAAATGCTTTGGCCAGACCAGCTGACCTGGGGCAGTTTCAGGGGTGTGGAAAAGCTTGGCTCAAGGTACCAGAGGCATTTTTGGAATCCCCCAGCACAGGCTGTGCTGTGTGTGCTGAGATGTCACTTCCAGCCCCCTCACACCCCCTGGTCACCTGTGAGGACAGGAGGAACCTGGACCTGAGGGTTTCACCCTGGAGCTGCTGAGATGGCCTCAATGCAAATTACACCAGAACAACTCTGAGAAAAATCAGATGTTTGAAAACACAGAGAATTTGGCAAGAGAATTGCTGCAAATCCAGGATAATAAATATGGGAAGATTGGGGATTTACAGCTTCAAAAGCTTTTCTTAACTTACTGTGACTTGAGAAGGAAGGAATTCTTGCATTTTACTCTGTGTTGCATCAGTGGTCAAATTACTGTTTTACTTGTGAAAAACAAAATTCCCTTGAACACGAGGATCAGCTGAATTCACCCTGGATAAACAGAATGGTGTAGCTTTGCTTTTATGCAAACCAGGTCCTGTTTGACCATAAAGAATCCTTCCCAAGCAGGGAGGTGGCATGACCCAGAGCTGGGTCCCTGAACTCTGCCCCATCCTGAGGGGACACTGCTCACAGCACCACACAGGCTGAGGGAACAGCAGCTCCAAAAGGAGTTAATTAGTAATTAAGAAAGAGAAAACTTGAAACTGGAATGTGTTTGCTGAATCTGCCTGTAGGATTGATGGGGGTAGCACGGTTAGGATGGATGGAGATGAGAGATCTCTGCAGCCAGGTCAGGAACTTGGGGTTTATTGCAAAGGGCCTGAGTGCAGGGCCCTGCTGGGAGCTGCCAGCCACAGCTCAGAGCAGGCCCCAAAGAGGGAGAGAGAGATAAAGAGAGTGGTAAAGAGAGAACGAGAGAGTAAAAGAGAGGATCAGAGGGTGAGGCTCCCGTTACAATACAATAAATCTTCTTCTGGTCTTGGAATTTGAGGTTTATTGCAAAGGGCCTGGGTGCAGGGCCCAGCTGGGAGCTGCCAGCCACAGCTGGAGCAGGCCTGAGAAAAGGGAGAGGTAAAGAGAGAGAAGGCAAGAGTGTGGTAAAGAGATGAGAGAGTGAGGAAGAGTACAGAGGGTAAAGAGAGAGTAAAAGAGGACGAGGTTCCTGTTACAATACAATAAATCTTCTTCTGGTCATGGAATTGGGGTTTATTGCAAAGGGCCTGGGTGCAGGGCCCAGCTGGGAGCTGCCAGCCACAGCTCAGAGCAGGCCTGAGAGAAGAGAGGGGGAGAGAGGATGAGAGGGTAAGAGAGCAAAAGGGGTAAGAGCTAAGAGAGCAAAGTTCCCATTACAATACAATAAATCATCTTCTATGTTGAATATTCTAATTCTCACTAACCAATCTAGTACAAGACACAAATCCTATAGCATTTACATACAGCCTATAAGAATCACTACATTACCATTCTGTGTTACATTTTAAACCCTAAAAACTCCTCTTTGGGCCCCTTCTGCCAAGCTGTAGGGTCTGCTCTGCCCCTTGGGTCTGTCTGCAAGCAGAGGGTGTTGTTCCATCAAAAGGGGATTACCTTCAGCCAGCCACACCATTGTTTTCCTGTTGTACAGTAACTGAGGGATCTCAAAGCTTGCTTTCATTTCAATCTCACTTATAGTTTCCATATTCTCAAAATCTTTTGCCAGGCAATCATATTTATAAGGCTTTCCTGTTTCCTCTTCCCCAACACCTGCCATCCTTATTTGTCATCAGGTGGGTGAATATTGTGCAGGAAGGAATTCCTGGCTGGGAGGGTGGGCAGGCCCTGGCACAGGGTGCCCAGAGCAGCTGGGGCTGCCCCTGGATCCCTGGCAGTGCCCAAGGCCAGGCTGGACAGGGCTGGGAGCAGCCTGGGACAGTGGAAGGTGTCCCTGCCATGGCAGGGGTGGCACTGGATGGGATTTGAGGTCCCTCCCAACCCAAACCATGCTGAGATGATGACAACTCTGTGAATATTTGTGTTGTGTGCAGTGTTTAGGTTGAGGACATCTCAAACTCTGCTTTTGGCTGGTGCCATTTGCTGTAGGAGGAGAAACAGCTCCAGGGAAGGTGGCAGAGACCTGTGAGAGCAAATCCCTGTTGGGGCTGGGGCTGGCCATGGCCTGGTAGTCAGAGGTGGCAGTGGAAAGTTCAGTTCAGCAGCAAAGATTTGCTTCAACAGCTTGTTACATTTTTAGAGCCTGGAGATGCCTCAAGTGTGGGTTCAGATCAGGTCACTCTTTGTACCCTTTAATAGCTGCACACACATGCACACACACACAAAAAGGTCATCACCCCCTTAAAATACATGGTCTGGATTTCAGCTGGCATTAATTCCTTTTGTGTAACTGAATACAGTTACTGATTCACCACCTTGGTTACTTCCCGACCTGGAATTCCCCGTGGCAAATATGTGGCAGCACATAACAGTGTTAGATTGAGCACTTTTGGTTTGGTACTGATCCCTTCTTTTTTTTTTTTTTTTTCTTCTTGCCAAGAAAATTAAATTTTTGAATGTTTCTTAATTCTGTTGAGTTTATTCTGTTTATTTGCTGGCAAAACCTGATATTAAAGCTGGCTGGTGGCACTCAGGTGCAGACAGGGAAGGTGACATGGTCACACTGCAGGTGCTAGTTTTGAAAGTGAAAAAATCACATTTTCAGACTGAAATGCAATAACCTGAGCAGCAACATTTGGTTAACAAAACCACAGAGTGAATATGTAATCAGAATCATGAGTTGCAAATGCATGCCTTGAAAAGGACTTAACAGATTTGATCTCTTGGGGAAAGTTTAAAATGCTTTGTGTATCCATCGAGGTTCAGCCTTGGGGGTGAGAGTGGCAAATGTATTCCAGAGAGCTGGGACAGTGGCCTTTTGCTTTATAAATGCAAGTTGGTGGCACTTGGGACATGTGGCACATCTGAGGTCACTGAATGGGGCCGTGGTGTGGCCTGGTGTGCTCAGGCTGCAGCTCCAAAGCATTGCAACCCTGCCCGAGGCATCAGTGAGGCAACCTGGTAAAGTTAGACTCAGCTGAGAGACCCAGGGGAACTTGAATTCTCAAGCAAATACTCGAAGCTTGGGTTGGTTTATTTTTATTTTATCTCCCTGTGTGCAGTTGTGCAGATACAGAATTTTGTGAAGATGCATGTCTTGGTTAAAAAAGAAAAAAATCCTCAATTTCTTTGTTGCTTTTCAAATGTCAGGACATCTCAAACTCTGCTTTCTGGCTGGTGCCTTTTGCTGTAGGAGGAGAATTGCACCAGGGAGGGGAGAGGGACGCAGGGAAGGTGACAGAGACCTGTCAGAGCAAATCCCTGTTGGGGCTGGCCATGGCCTGGTAGTCAGAGGTGGCAGAGGAAAGTTCAGTTCAGCAGCAAAGATTTGAGTTTGGAGTTTTCAGTGGCACTCAAAGTTGGAGTTCTCAGTGAGCTCTCCCATTTGGACCCTTCCTGTCCAGCTGGATGTGTTGGCACTGCCTGTGACACTAACCTGGTGCCCGTGTTGTCCAACAGGCCATCGAGAAAACGCAGAGACCTGGGCTCCGTGGCCAACGCCACCATGGTGTTCCCCACCATCCCATCCTCCCCCAACAACTCAGCAGGAGCTGAGGGGGCAGAGGAGCAGAAGCCTTTTGAGAAGGTGCTGTCCAAGGAGTCGCTGGTGATCTCGGGGCTGCGCCACTTCACCGGGTACCGCATCGAGCTGCACGCCTGCAACCACGATGCCCAGGAGTCCCGCTGCAGCGTGGCAGCCTATGTCAGTGCCAGGACCATGCCAGAAGGTGATTCTGTCCCTCAGCCCAGCTGAGCCTTGGTGGTTCCTCCCAAAATGCTGCTTTTCCCACAGGAGGCAGCTGCAGTAAGACCAGGGCTGTCCATACGTCCTGGTGGGAAAGGAGGACGGGTGAGGTGTGAACTTTGCCCAAAGACTTGAAACTGAACCTGATCTTGAACTTGGTTCTAGCTAAAGCTGATGACATCGTTGGCCCAGTGTCCCATGAGCTGGTGGAGAAGAACACTGTGCATCTGAAGTGGCAGGAGCCAAAGGAGCCCAACGGCCTCATCGTGCTCTACGAGGTGAACTACGGGCGCCTTGGGGACACCGAGGTGAGAGTTCTGTCCCAGCACCTTTGGTGGGAGGTTCTGGTGTCCCAGCACCTTTGGTGGGAGGTTCTGGTGTCACAGCACCTTTGGTGAGAGGTTCTGGTGTCACAGGACCTTTGGTGGGAGGTTCTGGGGGCTGGAGGAGCCTCGAGGAACTCACAAGGGAGCACTGGGTGCTGCAGGAATCTTGGGGAGCTGTCAGGGTGCCCCAGATGCTGCAGGAGCCCCCAGGAAACTCTCAGGGAGCTCTGGGTGCTGCAGGAATTCTGGGGAGCTGTCAGGGAACTCTGGGTGGTGCAGGAACCCTTAGGAGCTGTAAGAGAGCTCTGGATGTTACAGGAGCCCCCAGGAACTGTCAGGGAGCCCCGGGAGCTGTCAGGGAACTCTGGGTGCTGCAGGAGCCCCCAGGAGCTTTCAGGGAGCCTCAGGAGCTGTCAGGAAGCTCTGGGTGCTGCAGGAGTTTTGGGGAACTGTCAGGGAGCCCCCAGGAGCTCTCAGGAAGCTCTGGGTGCTGCAGGATCCCCCAGGAGCTTTCAGGGAGCCTGGGGTGCTGCAGGAGCCTCCACAAAACTCTTAAGGGAGCTCCAGGTGCTGCAGGAGCCCCAAGGAAACTCTCAGGGAGCCCCAGGTGCTGCAGGAATCCTGGGGAGATCTCAGGGAATTCTGGGTGGTGCAGGAGGCCCCAGGAAAATCTCAGGGAGCCTGGAGTGCTGCAGGAGTTTTGGGGAGGTCTCAGGCAGCCCCAGGAACTGTCAGGGAGCCCACGGTGCTGCAGGAATCCTGGGGAGATCTCAGGGAACTCTGGGTGGTGCAGGAGCCCCCAGGAAACTCTCAGGGAGCCTCGGGAGCTGTCAGGAAGCTCTGGGTGCTGCAGGAGTTTTGGGGAGCTGTCAGGGAGCCCCGGGTGCTGCAGGATGAGCCTGGCACAGCCCTGTCCCCACAGGAAGCCCATTTCTGCGTGTCCCGCAAGCACTTTGCCAGCGAGGGCGGCTGCAGGCTGCGGGGGCTGCAGCCTGGCAACTACAGCGTGAGGATCAGAGCCACCTCCCTGGCTGGCAACGGCTCCTGGACAGAGCCCACCTACTTCTACGTGGCTGATTATTGTGAGTTCATTTCATTTTTGACTTTTAATCCCTGACACCAACTCGGGTTATTTCTGGAGGATGGGGTGTAGCAAGCAGGGAGTCATTAAATGTTTACCAAATACATCTGTTGTCAAGAACCTGAAATCACTTGGAAACACATGGCTTTTGTTTATTAGTCCTCATTCTGACCAGCCCCACATTTTAATCTGAAATTGCTTCTAGTTTTGTATTTGTTCCAATTTATTGAAGGGGGAGATTTTATTGAGGAAAAAATTTGTATTTTGGACTTGTATAATACCTCCAACTCTCTCTTTCTCTCCTAGTGAATGCTCAGCCAAATATTGCTGTTATCATTGTTCCTATTATTTTTGCCATAATAATTGCTGGAATTATTGGAGCTGCTTATGTGCTTGTGAAAAAGAGGTGAGTGCAGTTTCCTCTTGTTTTCACCAGAAACACCAAAACTTACATCCAAAAGTTTTGCTGCTTTGTTGGGAGTCAGTTTTTGTTTCGTTTCTAATTTCCATAGTGATTGCAGCATTAATTTAAGTGCAGGAAGTAGTCTGTGCCATATGGGGACAGTTTATTTGCTGCATGCTTTGGGGATTGATCAAACTGCCCTCACCTCAGAGGCTGCAGAGTGCTGAGGATTTTGTGTCTCTTCCAGACAAACTGAAGGACCAACAGGACCCCTGTATGCATCCTCCAACCCTGAGTACATCAGTGCCAGTGATGGTGAGAGCAACCAGGGCTTCTTTCTTGTGTAACTGTGCAGTCAGTGCAGCAGGATGGGCTGGGAGTTGTTTTTGTGGGGTTTTCTGGTCCTTTTGTAGAATTCATCCCCCCTCAATCTGGCAGCACTACCCAAAGCTGCTGTGGGAGGGTCTTTCAGAAGGTGCTCTGTCACTGACATATTTTATGAAAAATTCTTTTGCTAAAATCTTTTCTCCTGAGAAGCTGAGAAGCCTCAGAAACAAAATGTAAACAATAATTATGTGCTGCTGTAGAATGCAACAAGTGCATCTTTAATTAATGGATTAATTAAAGTTATCAAGTTATTTTTACTTGATAACCAATGACAGCCACCTGTGTCAAAGCTGTGAGCAGTCACAAAATTTTATCATCCCTTTCCTTTCCTTTCCTTTCCTTTCCTTTCCTTTCCTTTCCTTTCCTTTCCTTTCCTTTCCTTTCCTTTCCTTTCCTTTCCTTTCCTTTCCTTTCCTTTCCTTTCCTTTCCTTTCCTTTCCTTTCCTTTCCTTTCCTTTCCTTTCCTTTCCTTTCCTTTCCTTTCCTTTCCTTTCCTTTCCTTTCCTTTCCTTTCCTTTCCTTTCCTTTCCTTTCCTTTCCTTTCCTTTCCTTTCCTTTTCCTCCTCCTCCTTCTTTCTCCTCCTTTCCTGCCTTCTGATAAAATCCTTTCTTCTATTCTTTTAGTATAGTTCTAATATACCATTTTCTTTTAATATAACATAAAATAATAAATATCATAAAATATAATATCATAAATATAACATATATCATAAAATAATAAATCAGCCTTCTAAAACATAAAATCAAAATTCTCATCTCTTCCCCCGTCCTGAGCCCCCTGCAAACACCCCCACAATGCTCAGCTCAGAATGTTCCCCTGTGCCCCACAGTTTATGTCCCTGACGAGTGGGAGGTGCCTCGGGACAAGATCACGCTGCTGAGGGAGCTGGGCCAGGGCTCCTTTGGGATGGTGTACGAGGGCATTGCCAAGGACATCGTCAAGGGAGAGCCCGAGACGCGCGTGGCCGTGAAGACGGTGAACGAGTCAGCCAGCCTGCGCGAGCGCATCGAGTTCCTCAACGAGGCCTCTGTGATGAAAGGCTTCAGCTGCCATCATGTGGTAAGTGCTGGGTGCCTCAGCACGCAGCTCTCAGTGCCTTCAGAGCCCAGCCATCAGCTGGCCTCAGCTGATCCATCAGAGCTGGGATCTCTCCCTGCTGGATTCCACGTTCTGCCCAAGTCGCTTCACTGCTGCTCTTTTTAAGCCTCTCAGCCTGACAAGGCTTTGTGGGGCTGTTCTCAGCTCTGTTTGGACACAGCCTCCAGGGAATTTCTCACTCCTTTTCCAGGTTCGCCTCCTCGGAGTGGTCTCCAAGGGACAGCCTACTCTGGTGGTCATGGAGCTGATGGCACATGGGGATCTCAAAAGTTACCTGCGCTCTTTGAGGCCTGAAGCTGAGGTAAAGACAGGAGAGATGAGTCTGTTGTGGAACAGTGACTTGATTTGGAGTTTAATACTTTTTATCTAATGGCTTTAAACTAAAAAAGGGTAGAGTTGATGTGATTTTGAGAAGACATTCTTGGCTGTGAGGGCGGGCAGGGCCTGGCACAGGTTGCATAGAGAAGCTGGAAGTGTCCAAGGCCAGGCTGGAAGGGTGGAGCAGGGCTCCCTGCTCATGGCAGGGAACTGAGTGATGTTTAAGGTCACAGCTAACCCAAACCTTTCTGTGACTGTGATTTTTCCTGGCAGAATAACCCCGGGCGGCCGCCCCCGACGCTGAGGGAGATGATCCAGATGGCCGCGGAGATCGCCGATGGCATGGCCTACCTGAACGCCAAGAAGTTCGTGCACAGGGACCTGGCAGCTCGCAACTGCATGGTGGCAGAGGACTTCACTGTGAAAATCGGGGGTAGGTGCTGCTGGTCCTGCCCAACCCAGGCCATTCTGTGATCAGAAGATGGTTCTGTGCATTGTGTTTATTTTAAAAGCAAGTTGGTAAAACCAACATGGATGATTCTCGCTGTCTGCCTTTGGGAAATTGCAGCACTTCCCTGTTTCTTCCCTGTGACAGAATTGTGTGGACTTCCACAAGAACAAATCTCCTGTAGAGCCAGAGCAGCTTTTCTCACCTTCTCTATTCTGCCCTTCTCTATTCCCTATACTTTTAGGACCTCTGTCCTAAAAGTTCATTACCTTTCCAGCTTAAACTACCTGGCTTTGTCTCACTGCTCTTTGCTTCCATGAGAATTAAGACAAAGGAGTTGGGTACAACAGCTGATAATCCTGTCATTGGGTCAGGTGGCTTTAAAAAGTAATTTAACCCAGTTTTTAACCCAAACCCTATTAGTAATAAGTAAATACAACATTTAAAAATAACCTGGAACCCCACAGCGTGGTGATTTTTCAGAGCTCTCTGGAGTTAAAGCCAGGGCAGTGGGATTTTAGACAAAGGGAGCTCTGTTTTACTTAGAGAGGATGAATAAAATAATGTTTAGAATAGAAGCTGTCACCAAAAAATTTAACTCTGGAGTCTCTGTTGTGACTCCGTAGAAAAAAAATGCAGGAAAAGGGAAATGTTTTGACCATTAATCACGAGGTGACAGATGACTGCAGGCTGGGCTTTGGCAGTGGGGGGAAGGCAACATCCATCTGGAGATGTTGCACAGGAAAAGCAGGATGGAGGGAGAGGAGTTTAACACATCCCAATTGCTTCCCTCAGACTTTGGGATGACCAGGGACATCTACGAGACGGATTATTACCGCAAGGGGGGCAAGGGGCTGCTGCCCGTGCGCTGGATGGCCCCGGAGTCGCTGAAGGATGGGGTGTTCACCACCTACTCCGACGTGTGGTAAGTTGTCCTCTGCCATCCCAGATGGATTCCAGCTCAGGAGCTCCTTGTTTTAGCACACATAGTTTCAAGTGACGTGCTCAGAGCACAGACAAAACAACACCATTGTTTTGAAACACTTCCATGAAAATATAGCCGTGTTCTTTAGAAGTTCATTTTCCAAAATAACTCCAGGATGTTTTGTTCTCACCAGGAGCTTTCTCTCTCCCTTAGGTCATTTGGTGTTGTCCTTTGGGAAATAAGCAGCTTGGCAGAGCAGCCGTACCAGGGACTCTCCAACGAGCAGGTGCTGAAGTTTGTCATGGATGGAGGATACCTGGATCAGCCAGACAACTGCCCAGAGAGGCTGTAAGTGCCTAGCAGGGACAACCAGCCCGGCTGCACTCTTTGCCTGAAGTGTGGCCCACAAAGAGGGCCTGACCTGGGGCACCTCTTAGCCCTCTTTGACTGGGGAGGACAAAACCAGACTTTAGTGAGGCACCTCCCACAGAAATTCCACCAAAGTATCAGTAGTGATCCAGGAAGGGGCTGCCCAGGGAGGTTTGGAGTCCCCATCTCTGGAGGTGTCCAAGGAAGGCCTGGATGTGGCACTCAGTGCTCTGGGCTAGGGACAAGGTGGGGGTGGATGAAAGGTTGGACTTGATGATCTTGGGAGATCTTTTCCAACCTCAGTGATGCTGGGATTCTGTGTGAGGAGTCACACTGGAGCAATCGTGAGGGAAAGCAGCTCTGGCTGGAAAAGGAAGCACAGATGGTAACTCTCTGGTTCTGGTAGCCTCTTTTCCCAGCTGTTTCTGGCCAAAACAGCACTTCCAGAGTCATAAAATAAACATGTTTTGTGAGTATCCCTATGAAAAAAGCCTGCTGTGCAGGACATTTGTCTGATAGCCAGTTACAAACTCCAGTTTGAGACTCTTATTTGTATTTGTGAGTTGTTTCTCCATGGTGTCTGATAACATGTGACCTCTTGCTGCAGGCCTTTCTTTTGGGTGGGATGTTTACAGGACCTCTGTCCTCTGCCCAGCCTCCCATTTTCCTTGAAGTTTTGGGAGGTTTGTTATCTTTCAGGCTGAGTTAAAATTAAAAGAGAATTAATTAAAAAAGGATGACCTGGCTGTAAGTGCGTGTGCACACACACACACAGAGTCTGTGAACCACAGCCCTGTTTCCTTCAGCAGCCAAGTTAAGAACAATTGAAGGAATCGGAAGGAATTTTTAATCTAGACAGAAATAGAGAAAAAGGAGTGTCAGGATCTACAGGCAGATGTGGAGGCTGGAAAGAGAACAAACAACCCGGGGTGTCAGAGGTGTAGTGAGGGTGGTGGGGGGTCTGCCATGGGTGCCAGGCTTGCTCTGCACGTGGGATTGTTTCTGCTGCTCCTGACTGTGCTCTGTGCTGCTGCAGGCACAGCCTGATGCAGATGTGCTGGCAGTACAACCCCAAGATGCGCCCCACCTTCATTGAGATCATCGAGATGCTGAAGGAGGACTTGCACCCCAGCTTCCACGAGGTCTCCTTCTTCTACAGCGAGGAGAACAAACCTCTGGAGACAGAGGAGTACGAGATGGACTTCGAGAACATGGAGAGCATTCCCCTCGACCCCTCCTCATACTCCCAGAGGGACAAAGCGCTGGGGAGGGACAATGGACCCTCCATGGCCCTCAAGGGCAACTATGAGGAGCACATCCCTTACACTCACATGAACGGTGGCAAGAAAAACGGGCGGATTCTCTCCATGCCCAGGTCAAGTCCTTCCTAACACTTCCTGTTTGGCCCAAGGGTTGTGTCTGCGTTTTTCCCCCCCTCCACAAATCTCAGGACTCTTGTTATTGCTGCCACAGTGTATGACACACATCTACAAACTCTTCAGATTTTTAATCATCTTATGATTTTTTTTTTTTTTGCCAAGTTGACTGGTTGTCAGTGGACTTATCTGTGAACATAAATGGAAGAGGTTTCCATGGCTGCTGTCCTTTCTGTAACCATGGTTTCACAACAGGAAGCGACCGTGTGAGTTCAACTGAAGGAGAAGCATCCGCGTTTGCCAGCAGAAGATGTGAAGTTCTCTGGTGCCTGAGCTCCAGCCCAGCAGCGCGGAACAAGAGATTTCCAGTAGAATTCCAGGCTTTCAGGCAGCCTCTCCACTACAGCTGAAGGATTCAGCACATCAGTCAGATCCTCAGATTGACCAATAGCTGCTGCTTTCATACTTTGTTTTCAAGGGGTGAAAGCCCCGGGGTGCGTGCGTGGGCGTGTGTGTGCGTGTGTGCAGTATCAACATGTGGGGTGTACCCGATAGCAAAAGAGACACTTCTGGTTTTGTACACAACTTACAGCGCTTTCAGGCACATGGTGGGATTCTCGGGGTGTCCTGCACAGGGCCAGGAGTTGGATTTGATGATCCTGGTGGATCCTTTCCAACTCAGCATACTCTATGATTCTCTGTTCTCACAGGAGCTTTCCTTTTCTTGGAAGTGTGTACTTATCTTTTTTCCCCATTTCCCTGGAGGGACTGAATCCTAAACAGATTATTTTTATACTGAGGACTCTTGAGAGCAGGTTTTCTCTCATTAACAAATGAGGAAAACGTGCTGGGAGCTAAATGAGCAGAACTCTGAGATTTGTGGGTACTTTCAAGACCAAACGAAGTAGGAGTCCCCTGACCTGAGACACGGAGTTTTCTGTCCTTACAGCATTGAGTATATATATTGTTTGTTGTAACATATTTAAAGATGTCTTTAGTTTAAATTTTAACTTCATATAAATTATTGACTGTTTATGATCCTTTTGGGGCGGGGAGAGTTTTTGGGGGATTGTTTGGTCTTAAAGTGGTCCAAAGATTTCAGAATGAACTAATTTTAGCCTTGCAGGAGCGATGAAGCACATGTTCAGTTCATACTTGACAAGGCTTTGTAATAGTTTCATGATTTATACAACACAGTCAGCTGGCTCCAGTCGAAGCCCCATCTTGGGTGTTGGGAGCTGAAGGACACAGAACATCCTGGCCTCGAGTCCTGCTCCTCCTCTGCCCCCGTGTCCCTCGCTTTGCCTTCCGTGCCGCAGATGCAGCCAGCGAGAGAGGACGAGCACGAGCTGGAGCTGAGGAAGGGACACTGAAGGGAGAAGCACAAAGCTCTGGGCTCTGCACTCTGAAGGTGACTGTGGTTTGCTGCCTCTCTGCTGCTGCCATGCCTCCAGCCTTGTGTTCCCCGAGATTCCCACTGCAGAACTCCTGGGATGTCAGCGCTCGCCGTCGGGACTGTGCTTTGTCGTGCTGCTGTTTGCAAAGACAGAGCTGATGTTGAAGAATAATGGTGAAACTCAACTGGGGCTGGTAGCATGGAGCTGACAGGAGCAGGGAAGGAAGATGATGGATGTCACAGGCCCGTGGCATGCAGGAGGTGCTTGAACAGCAGGGAGAGGTGCTCAGTCCTTCACTTCTCCTCCTGGAGAAGTCCAAGATGTATTTTGTGCTCTCTGCCAGGAGGAAGCGAGGTGCCCTGGCTCGGGAGGGCAGAACGCTGGGCTGGGCAGTGCCTGCAGCCCGGGCAGTGCCTCCAGCCCGGGCAGTGCTGCTGCTGTGAGCGAGGCAGAGGGGCTGCAGTCCATGGGGATGCAGCTGGTGCTGAGAACCTCTGCCCCCAGCTGCTTCTGGCCAAAACAGCACTTCCAGAGTCGTAAAAGAGGGGACAACAGACTGGGCAGCACCGGGAGCTGCTGGGCCCTTTGCTGCTGGAGGCTGATGGGTTTGGCCCAGGTGGAGGGTACAGGTTGCTCCACAAATTTGGGTGGAAAACACAGTCCAGACATGGGTGAGAACCTTTGGATTTCAAAAGGCCTCGTTTACATTTCTTCTGCTTTACAAAGTTGTAACTGTTTAGCAGCTCTATACTACACTGCAGGAAAGAAGACATATTCTCACACTTTTCTAAGGAAGAGAAGTTTTTCTTATTAGAATTTTTTATTTATTTTAATATATAAAACACTGTAAAAAAAAAAGCAACAAACAATTAGTTTTCTTAAACACACGGAACATGTAAATTTGTATCCGCAAAATCTTGGCAGGTGGATGTGGTGGGATTATTTTTGTCCTGTTCTGGTGCAGTCTACCTCAGTGTTTCTTAAGGATATTTTTTAATACTACACACCTCTAAACCTGTTTAAATATTCTGGTCTGGACCTATTGTGGATCAGGGAAAATCAGTATCAGCTGATTCCAATACCAGGGACCATTCATGAAGGGAATGGGAAGGAGAATGGCCCATCACTGTTGATCCCTAATCTGAACAGTAGTGGCCAATGAACCCATTTACAAATTTGGATCTGATCTCATCCCTTAGTTCTGTTGTGATTAAAAAAAAAAAAAAAGAACAAAAGATCCATTTAAATGTTTGGACGTTAGTGAACTCATGACCTAAAAGGAGCAGGCTGCTTCCTCCTGGATCAGCATGTGCCAGCGTGGAGCAGGGACTGGGACCAGCCCTTGCTGTTGGGGTTGCATGGGGGTGGCTTGGTCACTGCTCTTCTCACTGTGCACAGGTGACCCAAGGTCCTGCCAGTGACCTCCTGAAACAAACCTTTCCCAGCACACCCTTGCTCTGATACCGTTTCCAAAGGCAGTGATCATAACTGTGGGAATAGAAGAACTTTTACCTGAAGGAACATTGGAACCTTGTATTGGTGTGGCTTTTCCCCGTGGTTGATACTGGTTGGCCCTGTGAGTACACATGGTTTGAACACTCGGATGGCTGAGCCAGGGAGAGTGTGCTGCTCCATGGACAGGCAGTCCCCTCCCATGGCTCAGTGTCACCTTCACCCTGCACCAAACGGAGCAGATGTTTGTACCCTGCACTGTGTGAAGGTTACTCATCCTTCCTACCTTGTGCCCAGGGGGAGGGAAGGCGTGTGGTACCAGTGGGGAGGGTATCTCTTCTGTAAAACAAATAACACTAGTGGTTGCTGCTCGTGGCTGCTACAGATCACATTCAGCTGTAGAATTAAGAAGAATAAATGAACATCACCCGCAAAGCCCAGCTCTCACTGCTAGAAAATCCTTCCTTGGCTCACAGCCACACTTCGGTCTCTGCTGCTGGAAGATCCTCGTCCCAGGGATGCCCAAATGCCTCACTTGGATCTCACTGATTCCTGCTCAGAGAATTCCTGCAAGTGGAGACTCAAGTGCTATTGAAAGCTCTGGGGTGCTGCCAGGGACCCCAGCCTGGGCAGGGGTGCTGTGCTGAGCCTTACTTGGGGGAGCTGCTGCTCTTTGCTCTGGCCACATCCTTATGGGGCAGGATTCCCCAGCTGCAGTGGAAGCACCACACTTGCTGCTCCTGCTGCTGCTTAGGAGGAGCCAAACACTGGTACAGGAGAGCAGGTGGGATGGCTGGAAGAGGGCAGCCAGCAGTGGGAAGCTCTTTCTTTCCTTGCATTAATATTTTTGGAGGGTTGGCTCCTGCCCTTTGTGGGCAGAGGATGCCCCACTCACAGCATGAGGCAGCAGGACAGACCCCTCAGCCTGTCCAGGAGCAGCTGGAGCTTCCTGGGCACAGTCTGGCACCACCACATAGCCAGAAATTCACTCTGGTGAATCAGGAGGAGCAAGAAGCTGAGCTCTGCTGAGCTTTCACTAAGAAAACGTCTGAAGTGCGAGGCTGGAGAGGTTTCTCAGAAAGGTTTCCACATTAAACTCAATTGCCACTTCCTGAATGGCTCTTGCCAATCTGGAACTTCTCTAGCAGGCCAGCACAGCACTGCAAAGCTTGGCTGCTGGGTTAGGAACGTGTCTGTCTTGGCTGCTTGTAAATACTCTATTGTGTTGTAAAATAGAAGAGCTCAGACATAAACTCTGTGCCAGCACTGGGTTGGGAAAGGTGATGGGAACTAGACCATGCTGCAGCGATGATGGTAAAGCAGCTGTGTGGGTATGAAGAGGCTGCTTTTAGGTTGCTAAAGGGTACTCTTAATTTATGGGTAGTTTATCTATTTCCTCCTAAATTTGTATTATAGCGATGGGACACTTTGCTTAATTTTAGTCTGTTGGCTATAGTGTTGGTATCTCTTTGGGAAAAAAAAAATCTCTAAAGTCGCTTCTTGTGTTACTGAGCTGACTGTGCTGAAGGCAAATAGGAAATGACAGGAGGGAGAAGGGTGCTGAGCCTCTGCTTTAGAGGAGGGAGGGAGGGAGGCAGTCGAGTTCCCTCTCAAAACCACTGTGACACGAAGATGGACCCTGAGGTGTCCTGGGCCCTTCCCGCTACCAAGACTGGAACCTTGTTTTACAAGCCAGAACGTGAAATATCTTTGTGCCATAAAACCTTACTGTCAAGGCTGTGCCAGGTGCTCCCGTGTGGGATGGGCTCAGAGCCTGGAGGGAGCTCAGAACTGCAGATGAGCCCTGTGATCCTCCCGGAGCCGGGGGCTCGCAGGAACCCCGGCCCTGCCCAAGGAGCCGCCGCCCCTCGGAGTGTCCTGTGGTCCAGGGAAAGGAACTGCTGAATGGGTTGGAATCAAGAAATAGTTACTTCGTGAAATTCAACGTAAGATTAGTTTGGTATTTGTATGAACTTAATGGAATTTGGCCTTTTTATTACCTTCTGCTTGGCTCTGTGTTCCCTCTGCTTGGATTCTGTCCGTGAGTGTCGGTGTAAAGCCTTGACGTGTTCAGCCTCGTTAGGAGCATCACAAGAGTGAAGCCAATCATCCAGCTGACTTTTGGAGGAACCTGACTGTTGAAAAGCTACTCTAAAGTTAACCATTTTTAGCAAATCTGCTGTCATTAAATGTGTATTTCTTTTTAAAATGAATTTGCTTGTCCTTCTCGGAAGGAAGCACTTATTCTTGCAGTTTGGGCAAATTCAGTGCAGCACAATGCAAGCTGTAAGGGGACAGGTAGAGAAATGACTTTTTAAATATTGTGTAATAAAGTTAGTATTAACTCCTATGGTGTTGTTACTTTTTTTGCCAACAGATTTGCAATCAGCCAGAAATTCTGTTCCTGGTAGTGGTTTTGTTCCCACTCCAGTGTGCCAACTGGTGGTGTTAAATAGTTTCCTTTCTCAGCCCAGAAAGATCCCTTGGGAACAGGGTCTGGTGGCTGGGAGGACCTGGAATAGTCCTGGCAGCTGAAGAGGAGCCATCAGTGGAGGTTAAATGTGGGCTCTCGCTTAGCTGAGCCCCATCCCCTGGTCAGTCCCAGCAGCACCAGTAAATCTTGAGCTGAGGGCTCTTTACCTGAGAGCTCTGAGCTGGACTCAACACCAAAGCTCTGTAAATCCAGACTCTCCCAGCAGCATTCCAACACTTCCACCATCCCCACTTCCAGGTCTTTCCCCTTAACCGAGTCCCATGAAAACTGATGGAGAATTTTAGAAAGGTCACTTCTAAATCTGCAGAGGTAGAGTGTTATTTGAGCAGGAAAAGCATTACCTTTTGCTTTAGTTAGGGGAATGATTTTATTTTTGAAGTATCAAAACTGGTTTGTATTTGAGGACCCTCATGGATGGGGGAACTGGACATCAGCTTCATCCAGCACAGCCCAAAGCAAACGCTCTCTGCTTCACTTAAATAAACCACAGATGGTTTCAGTTACATGTTAGGTGATGTTCTATGAAGTCTTGGGGTTTTTATTATTTTTCCCAGTTCATTCTTGCTGCTCCCACCTTTCCCTCTGCATATCTAAGGTTCCAGAATACAAATAGTACTGCACATACCTCTTGTTTGAAATAAAGGATCAAATGTGCCATGATTTTTTTTAAAAAGAAAGAAAAAAGAGAAAAAAACTTCCCCCTTGATTTATTTTTTCAATGTTTTCATATCTAAGAGCCAAGCAGTGACATGTACAGAAAATCTTTGAATAGTAAAAAAATCCTTGCTGTGTGTCGGAATATTGAACAATTAACTGTTTATATTAAAATTCTGAATAAATTATCCAAGAATAACTGTTCATTTTGTGTCTGCTGTCTGTGCAGCACTGAAGGCTGCTTTGCTGTGGAGAAAGCAGTAAATTTGTACCTTGGAATAAGTTGCAAAATAAATGGTGTTAAGGAAAAAACCAAAACCCACAGCTCAACCAACTGTAGGCTTGTAGTGTGAAGGCAGTGGAACTCCTCTGCCTGATGGCTCTGGTGATCCCTGTCCTCACCTCGGGGCTCTGGGGTGATGCCTCTGATGCCATCAGGTGAACTTTGGTGCCAGGATTCCTTCTGGAGCACAGCTGTGGCTCTGCGATGTAATTTGTTATTTCCTGGGCACGGAGCAGGTGCTCCCTCCTGGGAGGGAACAGACTCCTCCCTGCCGGTTTTAAAGCATCAAAGGCAGAGGATCAGCCCCACCCTGTCCTGTGGTGGAGCTGGTGTAACTGGGTGTGCCCCAGGAGCCTCCTGTCCCTCTTAGGCCCCTCTGGGGGTGTTTCTAACTTAAACCTGGTTTTGTTTCACCAGAGCCCAGATTTCCCCCCTGATGGGCTGCACCAGCGAGGTGAGGGCTGCTCCCTCCTGTCAGGGAGTTGTGCAGAGCCCGAAGATCCCCTCGAGCCTGTTTTTCTCCAGGCTGAGCCCCTTTCCCAGCTCCCTCACAGGACTCACTCTGCAGCCCCTTCCCCAGCTCAGTTCCCTTCTCTGGACACCCTCCAGCCCCTCCATGTCTCCAGTGAGAAGCCCAGAACTGGACACAGCACTCAAGACCCCACCAGTGCCATTTTTTTTCTTAAGCTTATCCAGGATTCTCCCCCTGTGAGAATGATCATAAACAAACTGGTATTTTAAGATCTTTCAGAGTTGTTTCTTCTGACACAGCCTTGTTCTCTGGGGATCCTAAAATGCAAAAATAAACAAAGCCACAAAACGTGAACTTGCTGTCCCGGGAGGTTTGCTTCCCATTGGGCTCTTTGGGATGCTGTGGGGAGGCTGCTGAGGCTCAGACTGTGCTCGTGCCATTATCCCTCGTCACTCTTCCAGGCTGCCTGCACAGCTCAGCTTTGGCACCCCCCAAGCTGTGTCAGACACGTGGCAGGAGGGAAAGAGCTCTTGTCCTTGTCTGAGCCAAGGACAACTCACCATCCCATCAGCCAGAGCAGCTGCCTGGTGTTTAGGAGCTGCCCTGATCTCTGATGCTCATCGAGCTCTTGTGGACTTGAGAGAAATTAAACCTTAATTCCTCTTTGCTCTTGTGGTTTCCTGGAGCACAGGGTAATTGCTATTCTAAATGCTGCCAAAGCTGCGGTCTCCGAGTAATTGGAGTGTGAGTGGTTCTTGTTCTGATTAGGGTTTGGCTGGGGCTGATGAGTGCTCGGGGCTCTGGGATGAGGAGTGTGTGTGCCTCAGCCCACGGGGCTCGTTGGGAAGGAGGGAATGCTGTGCCAACAAACCCGAGCCTGGACATGCCAGGGGCTCTGTCTGCTGGCCAAGAGCAGGGCAGGGGCTCTGCCGTGGAGCTGAAGCCTTTGTATCTCTCCTGTACAGGTGAATATGGTCAGTACAGGCATTCCTGTGCTGTGCTATCACTTCACCCTGTGTAAAACAAACCTGCTGGGCTTTGTGGTCCCTGTTGCTCCACAAGGTCAAACCATGACAGCAAAGACCAAGGACTCATTAAGAGGAGCCCTGTGTAGGAGGCTAATGAGGCATGGTGCAAGGAGCCCACGGGCTGGGCTGGGTGTGCGGGGTTCTCAGGGCACACACAGCGGTTTTTCCCCGAAGGGAACAGGAAGCTGTTGCCTCAATAGCTGCTCCTCGCAGCCATCGTGACTTCAGGGCTGCCAGGGCCCCTGCAGCAGCTGCCTCAGGGTCCAGAGCCCTCCTGGTGGCTTTGCTGGACCCTTGCTGAGCCCAGAGCCCTGTGAGGGTGGGAGTGAGCAGCGCTGGGGCACGGCGTGGGAAGTGCAGCATGGGAGAGGTGGGTTTGTTTGTGCTGTCGGAAAGGGGAAGCGGTGAGAGGGCTGAGCCAGCGGCCCCCGTGAGCAAACCGCCCTCATGGCCGCTGCTTCCCCCGTGAGGCTCCACTTCTCGCTCTGCTCCAGCAGCTGGAGAAGAAGCCACGGCTGTCAGATGTGAGGATTGTGCACGAGGAACCCGCCACAGAGATGCCTCCAGCCCTCAGGGTAAGTGGCTCTGTGCACAAGCTCCATCCCACAGCAGCGGGGTTGTCACTCACCTTCCTCAAGGCCTTGTGAGGAAGCAGCTTGTCGTGAAGCCAAAAGTCCCAGGGCTGGGGTTGGTGCAGCTTCAATGCAAAACCTGGGCTGGGGAGGCTCAGCCTACGCGGGGTTTTGCTCTGCTGTGAGTGAAGAGGAGGAGATGAGGCCAGGATTTAACCCCCAGGTGCCATCATGGTGGGCTCTGGGGCAGTGCTGGGCTGGTTGGGCACCCTCTGGGTGCTGCTCTTGGCTCCTGCTGCTGCTGTGCCACAGCTGAATGTTTGCAAAGACAGCCTGGCACTGCCCACAGCTGGGTTTGGGCTGTGCACAAGAGGGGTTCATGCCCAGGACCCCCAAATTCCACTCTGGACTGGAAGGTCCAGAATGCGCTGGTCCCCAGTGTTATCAGGGAGATGGAAGCAGAGGCGATGTAGATGGGGCTGTACTGGGCAGGTAATACTTTAGGGTTTGTGGCCAGGCAAGAAAAATGCTTTTGACACCTGCTTTTGGGCATCACCAACCCAACCTGGGCTTCAAGCTGTGGAGGTACCTGTGGTCATTCCCAAACTGGCTGGGCTCTGCTCAGTGAGGCCACAGGCATCACCTGAACAGCAGGGAGGAGTTTTGGCCCAGCACCAGAGCCCACTGGGGCAAAACCTGGCTTCTTCAGCCTGACTGAAGGGTTGGGAGCAAGTTTGGAGACTGGGATGTGGGACTAGTGCCAACTGGGAGCACTGGGCTTGGAGGGTATGGAGTTGGGTCTCTTGGGGCAGGTTGGGATTGGTCCCACCTTCCTCCCTGTGGGGGAGAGCTGAAGAGGGCTTGGAGAAATGTCCTTGCCAGGGGACTGGGACTTGCTCTGAGCTGCAGGATGATGCTGATGTTGCAGATGGACAGGGTCGCTTGCAGTCCCGTGCAGAGGCTCTGCCACAGCACTTGAAAATGAGAAAAAAGTGTACATAATGAGCCTTCATAAATGTCTTGTAAAGACACCAAGCCTTGTCAGTATCAACTCTGACCCATCACTGAAGGTGAAAGTGACTCTTAGCCAGGTGAGAAGTGCCTGAAAGTGCTCACAAAGTGTCTGTCATGCTCACAGCCGTGAATGGAGCAGGGAGGTTTTGGCAGAGGGGCTGTGGTGCGTTAACAGCTTGTTTTCTGTTTCTGTCTGCAAGCCTCGAGCAGCACTCGGGGGCTGTGTGTGCTCCGAGGCCACTAATCCCCGGGCCCAGCTGCAGGAAGCCACTGACCTGCCACACAGGTGGGAATGCCAGGGACCAGGAATGTCTCTCTGGCTACAGCTTCCATCAGCTGATACTTCTGACAAAACACTTGGCTTCTCCACTCCCCCCTTGGCAGCCCCTGGGCTGCAGCCTGCAGCGCTGCCTTAGAGCGCGCTGAGCTCTGCCGTGCTCCGTGCCGGCGTCTCCTGCTCGGGGCTGCACCTTGCCCGGGGCTCCCAAATGTCGGACTCGCTGCTCAACCACTCCTGGCCATCGTTTTCCAAGCGCTGGAAGAAGAGATGGTCCTTTAAGAGAGGTAATGGCCTGCGGGGACAGGGGGCTGAGGGTGTGGAGGGAGCTGGGCTGTGGCCGGGACAGCAGGTACCAAAGAACCCCGGGGGCCCGGGCAGAGCTTGTTTGGAGGTGCCCCCTGCTTCTCCCTGCAGGGGACACTGCCTTAAGTGGTGGTTAACACTTTTTCTTGCATTTAATCTTCTTTTCAAGGCACATAATTGCCTCCCGGAGCAGGGTAATGGGTTAAGTATCAGCCTTTTGGTTTTGTAATAAGTTTGTTTCGTGGCTGGCAGTGAGCTGGATGTCCCGGTGCTTGCAGACAGCTGTCTCTGCGTGCTGCCTGGCCAGAGTTTGGTGTTTGAGCAGATGTGGGGGAAAAGATTCCTGCAGTCTTTCAGTGAGCCCCGGTGTCCGGAGCCCTGGCGGTTTGGGTGGCCCTGGCTGGGCTTCACTGTGTCCAGCAGCAGGGGTGGGAAATGGCAGCAACTGGTGTCAACTGGCCTCATTTCTGCATGTGGTGCCGTGACTTGGAAAGAGGGAAGTGAGAGCCCCAGGAAGCAGGGCATTTGCAGTCCTGGAGGAGCCAGACACTTGTGTCCTTGTGAGCAAACACTGCCTTCAGGCTGATGCTTTTGGGTACCTTTACCTGCAGCATCAGAGCTCCTGCTCCTCTTTCTCCTTCATTATTCCCCTCCCATTCCCAGTTCTCTTCTGGTGTGGATGTGCAGGAGACCAAGATCCAAAGTGAACAGTTGGGGGGAAGGTTAATTCAGAGCAGGACGCAGAGGGTCCTGCAGGCTCTGATGTGCGGTGAGCCCCAAGCCCCAGCTGGGTACCCAACTCCAGCCATGCCTACTGGGGGGGTTGTGGGCTGGCTGGGATCATTGAGGTGAGCTGATTTCACTAACAAATGGATCAGCCTCACCGTGCTCCCAAACACTGACTGCTTTGCAGACAGCCTGGGTACAGCCAGCTCCCTTCAGCAGGTGCTTGCAGAGCAGTTTGTCCTGTTGGGGCTCGTGCTTGGGCACAAAATGCTCGGGTCTCACTCAGCCCCTCTCCCACACTGATATTCTGTAGTGTGGCGCTTGCTGGTCCATGTGGGCCCTTCCCTCAGTGCCCCCTGGAGCAGCTGCAAGAACCTGCCCAGTGACCTGGAGGGAATCAGAGGGGCTGCAAACCCCCTCAGCCCGGCTGAGACCCTTCAGCTGAGAGACAGCTGGGAACTGTCCCAGCCCCCTGCTCCTCTGCCCTCCGTGCCCAAGAGCCTGGCCCAGCAGTGTGGTGATAAGGCAGTGACTCTGCACTGTGTGTTACAGTGTGGGACAACTTATCTCCCCCTGCTCCTGTCCAGAGCCAATCCCCACTGCTGCCAGGGCCGGCCAGGAGGGGCCCAAGCCAGGCAAGGGGCTGCACTTCAGCCCATCTTGGCACAGGGAGTTCAGCACTTGCTTTCCAGAGGTTTTTCCCTATAGCTCTGCACACCCTGCAATAAGATATGTGAAGGGCAGCTGGTGCAGGGCCAGGAGGGCAGGGATGGGTCAGGGGAAGATGGAATCATTTTTATTTCATGTCTGTGATGCTCTCCATGGTTTCCCAACAGTCTCTGTCTCTGACTGCTGGGAAATGCCCAGACATTCTCGTCTTTCCTTCCTTCTGGGATTGTTTCATGGAGCAGAACTGCTCAGTGCCTTTGTCCTGCTGCATTTATTGTGGCCTTTCCCCAGTGGGAATGCAGACCGTGTTTGATGTTGGAGGATGTGACTGGTGGGGCCAGAGCTCACATCCATGTTTTCCTCCACCGTGTCCCCTCCCAGCACCAGCCTGGCTCCAGGGTCACTCGGGGACATGCAGCATCCTGCACCAAGCCAAGGGACAGGCAGGTGAGGGCGGGACGCTGCTGGCAGGGCTTGTTCCAGTGCTGGCTGCTCTGGTGATGTCACCTGCTGTGACACTTGTGGGTGCCGCTCCAGTGACCAGCCTGTCTGAGGGAAATCAGCACAGCCACCTACAGGAGGGAGGGTTTGACCAGAGGTCTGAATTGGAATGATGAAAATCTCTGTTGGGATCCCAGTGGCCTTGGGCACGGTTAGGACAGCATGAAGCCTTCTTCCTTGAGCCAGAGCAGCTCAGCCAGCTGATCCTGCTGTCCCCACAGCATCAAACCCCCTGAGACCATCCCAGAGTGTCACATGCTGTGGATGCCTGTCACTGCTTCCTTCCTCCCCACACAGCAGCCCAGAGTCATCATATTTCACCCGTGGGAAGCTCTGGCAAAGTGCAGGAACCATCCCAGCCCAGCAAGCGATGCTTCCTCTCCAGCTCTGCCCTGGGAATTCCTCTGAGGAGGCTGCTCCCTGCAGCAATAACCTTTTATGGTTTCCAGCCAGAGACGAATTAAGCAACTGCAATACCTAATCTGCTTAATGTTCTCCTAAAGCAAACAGCATTTGTTCTTGAAAGTGTCATTTTGTTATCCCATCTCCAGCTTCAGCTGAGGAAAGGTGACTGCTGCTGTCTGCCAGAGCCTGGGGGGCCAAGATTCCCTGTCCCCTTGCCACCATGCCGGAGCCTGGCTCCTTCCAGACAGGCTCGAGGGCAGAGTACAGGAGACTCAAGGTGCTCCAGAGTTTGCCACACTTGCTGACATTGGTGACCACCTTGATCATTGACATGGGGATGTTCACAGCCCCCCAGCCCTGCCTCCTTCCTGTGTGCGCTCCATCCTCAAACTTCCTCACCCACCATCCCACAACCCCACGCCTGGAGGCATTTTTCCCCATGAGCTCCTCCATCACCCCCTTGCCCATGCACAGTGCCAGCCCAGGCTCTGAAGAGGGAGCCCAGCAGTGCCTGGTGCTCACACATTGCCTAAAATGGTGTCCCCACGGCAGCCACCCGCCCGCCCGAGCGCCGCGGCCCCGACCCCGGGCTCGCGGCGCCTCTGATTTATCGCGTGTTGAACCGAGTGTCTGAAGCCTCCGAGCAGGATTTAAGTCCTTTGGTGGGTCTGGACCGGGTCTGTTGACTGCAGCCTATGCCTTGGCCAAATCCTGAGCCCTGCATGGCACAGGCAGAGCTCAGGGAATGTTTTCCAGGCCTCTGAGGAGCTGACTCTGTTCCAGGGATCCACTTTAGGGCTGCATGGAGCTTGGTGCAAGCCCAGAGTAGCCTTGGCGGGATGGCTGGACACTGCTTGGGAGGGAAAAACTCCTTGTTTTAGTTAAACCTTCAGTCCAGGGCTCTGGCCTCGGTCAGGCCACAGCCCTTGTCAGCTCCTGCTGCCTCCCAGGGCTTTGCTGCTCTCCTTGTGGGCAGTTCACTGCTGAAGGGATGGCGAGAGTGGGGAATCTCCTTTTTCTTCCTTCCTTGGATTTGTAAGAGGGGAAGCACCCTCTGTCCTGGCCTCCCTGGGATGTTCCCCACCTCCTGGTTGCTCCCCATGGGTTCATTCTACCTTAGCCATCATCCCAGCCTGTTTGGGGGCTCCAGCGGTTTCCAGTGCCTGGGCAGAGCCCGAGCACTGCCTGAGCTTTCACTGGTGAGAGCTTTGGCTGCTGTTTCCTACAAGCTCATGCCAAAATCTGTGCTGATTCAAGGGTGTATTCACTTTAAAATACTGATTTTAGATTGCAAGCTGAATCCAGGTGCACTGAAGAAAGCAAAAGGTGATGTTTAATAGCTCACTAAATCTCTGCCAGTTGCAGATGCAGCTCAGGGATATCCTGGGCAAGAATTGGTCTATTCATTAAAAATGTCATGTGAAGTAAGTTTTACAGCCTTGCTAGAAAGCCTGTTTCAAATTTTCCCTGATCTTGTAGCTAGAAACCCTTTAATTAAAATAGTGCCTTCAGAAGTGTTTTCTTTCTATATTATTTATAGTCCTTCGCTTGAAACCATCACACGCATTTGAACACACCAAATGCTCCTTAAAAAAGAAAATCTGGCATCTGCAGTGTGCAGCGGGATCCAAGGAACAAACCTCCAACCTCTCCCTCACGTTTACTGCCTTTTTTTAGTTGGCACCATGCAATTCCTGGCTGAATTGCGTAGCTTTATAATCCACAGCAGGATGCACGTTTTCCAAGAGTGCGTTTTTTAACAATGTCTTCCTTATATTAATGTTTTTATGCTTGCTTTTCCTGGAGTGTGATGGGTTTCTAGCAGTTTCCTGCTGGTTTTTTCCCATTGGATAGATAGGGCTGCTTACAGTCTCTTGCTGTTGTTCTCTGCATCTTCAGAGATCCACCACAGTGCTTGAGCCAGCAGCCTGGCTTTTTTCCCTTTGCCTCAGCCTTTTGCCTCAGCTGTGTGTGTCTCGAAGGGATAAAAAGCCTCCATGAGTAATGCAATGGTTCAGGGATTGTGGCTAAGGTTTACAGTGTGCCTCGCTCCACAGGAATGTGCCTCAGTCAGCTGGACCATCTACTGAACCACAAACACACCCAGGCCTTGGTTTGTTTCTCAGTGAGTTATCAGATGGAATATGGACACTGAGGTTCACACTCCTGCCTGGGGAAAATCCAGAACCAGGATAATTAAGTGCTTCTGGTATTGCTCTGCATATTCAGGGTTGTCTGGAGCCACCAATTTGCCTCCCAGTATCCTTTATTACCCACCCACCCAGGGGTCCTTTATTCCTTATGGATGAAAACAAAACCACCACCAGTATTTTTATTCCTAGATTTCTGATTCAAAGGTCCATAATGTCAATAACAGACATCAAAATGTGCTCAATTCTTTCACTGTGGAAAAAGCCTCTGCAGCATAGGATGCCCTATGAGGGTCTGGCTGGGACAGTGCAAGCCTGGTCTGTCCCACATGCTGCAGGGATGAAGTTTCTGTAGAGGGATGAGGTTTCTGCTGGCAGGAAATCCCTGCACCAGGTTCCTACCAGATCAAGGCTGCTGTTGCCTGGCATTGCCTGTCTGGGAAGGAGCAGAGGGCACGTGGAGCATTTCAGTGCTGCCTGATGTCACCTGTGGGTGTGCAGCTGGTTTTCCATCCCTAACAGATGTTTGGTTACCTGCTGAGACCTTCTCTGTCTTGCAGGATCTGACTGCAAGCCGTGCTTACGGGAATTCACTGACCACCACAGCCCTGCCTTGGAGTATCCCACCCCCAAAAGCTTCCTCCCATCCCTGATCGCTGAGGATGATTCCTTCTGCACTAGTATGGCTGAAGAGAAGGCAAGTGTCCTCTTTCCTGCTGCTACCACCGTGCAAGGCAGAGGCCAGGGGCAGCAAACTGGGTGGTCAGTGCCACATCCAGAGGGGTTTGTGGTGGAGTAGGAATGGGGGAAAGTGGCACTGATCCAGATTGCCAAGGAATACAAGGTTATGTTGCTGTGGAGGACAGCAGGGGAGGGAGACTATTAGAAAGTCACTTGGAAGTCTGGCTCTGCTCTGCACCCCAATTTCTGCACAGGAGGTGTCCCCTTTGCAGGGTTGGTGTGAGGCTCTCAGAGGATTTGTGCTGCTTTTGCAGGAGGACTCGTCTTCCACAGAGCTGGATGTGCCAGCAGCAGACTTGCACAGCAGCACGGAGGATCTCCTCTCAGACTCTGCTCTCCACGGCACAGAGTATTACAAAGATCTGGGACTCCTAAGCCTGCCGTCTGCCAAAACAGCACCAGACACAGCAGCACAGCCAGAACAAGGATCCCAGACTGTGTCTGCCCTTCACTCATTGGAAGAGAGACCAAGGGCTGTGAGCAAACTGTCTGTGGATGTTGCTTTTTCCAATCCCATTTCCTGCTCGGTACGTTATGGCGAGGCCGACTGTCGTTTTCTGAACAAAGGCCACCTGTGCTCCTGTGCAGCCATGCCAGAGGGTGGTACCAGCACTTCTGAGCATCCTGCAGAGGCAGACAACGAGCTGGACCTGCAGGAGGCCCAGGATTCCTTCCCCACGCTGGTGAGATCGATGTCCACCTCCCGGAGGCACAGCTGGGAGAGCCCTGTGTCACCTGTGGACTGCAGGCGCAGGTACGGAGGGACTGTGAGTGGTATTTGATGTACACAATGCAGTGGAGGTGGGAGGCTGAGCATCACACTGCTCACAGCTCCAGATGCTGCTGGGTGGTCTCCCTCGCCTGTCAGCATCTGCCAGAGCAGCTGGACACCCACTGCTCATGTTGGGTGGGATGTGGAAGAGGAAGGGCTAGGGCAGCAAGAGGCTTTAATGTCTCCTTGGAAGTAGGAAGACCCTCTTTTCCTGGTGTTGGGGTTGAGAAGAGAACCTCTCTTTTCTGTCTGGAGGGAATCTTAAACAGCATCAGTTGCCCTGATGACCTCCATCCTCTGGCTCAAAGGGAATTTTTCCCATCAAAGAAGGATTAAGAGAGCTCTGTCAAATCCTTTTTCTTCTTGTCTGTGAGTTGGCTTGGTGGGGCCTTTGCCAGCTCTCTGCCCTCTACGTGGCTGCAGAGGAGGTTGTGTTTGTAGGTTGTGCTGAGTCCTGGCTGGGAACAGAGGCAGGCCTGGCATTCCTGCCATCCTCTGCTCCTGCCACATGAATGCCTTGAGCTCCAGGTTCCTCCAGGAATGCTTTCCCTGCTGACAAATGTATTGATCTCCCAGCTGACTGGGATTTAGGTGCAAGCCAGCAAGGACTATTTTTATCTCTCCTCCTTATACGGTACCCTAAAATTATCTCAGCCTGAAATCTTGGCAGTCCTTTATCAAGCTCAGACTTTGGTTCTCAGACCCATTGTTGTGCCATGTGCCATGGATCATTCACAGTTTATGCTGTAACAGGCACATGAGTAACGGTGGCACGGAGTGGCTGCCGGTGTCAGGGACACGTTCTGTCTCCTCGCTGGGTGATGAAGCACGTGTGAGCAGGAGGCCAGGGAAGGGGAATACACCCCACTGTTCCCTAAGCAAACACTTCCTGCAGCCTGCCTGTGGCAGCAGGAATGAAGTGACAGTGATCTGCAGACAGAACCCATGCAGAGACTAAGATTTTCCACTGAGCTTTATCCATCATTTTGCTTCTGTGTTGTCACTGCAACAGCACCTGGTGTGCAGGACACTGTGAGGCACTGGGGGAGCTGGCCCAACCCTCATTTCCTAGAGAATAACTTTTTTCCTTCCTCAAATCTGGGCCCTGGTGGGAGCAGGATTTATGGCATGATGCCACAGTGGTGATGCGATAAACATCATCTGCCACTTCTAAATGACCAGAGGGACTTTCCTGGGTGGCAGCTGACAGGGCAGCAGCTCTGGGGCAGGCAGGACAGGCTGCTGCCAGGGTGGCTGCACAGTCTCAGGGGTTGCTAAGAGATCAGTGTGAGCCATCCAGCACTAAACATCCCGGGTGACCAGGGAGCTGGGGACTCACTGGTGGCAGCCAGAGAAGTTGTTTTTAACAGGCTCAGGACTTGGTGTCCAGGCTGACACTTCCTGTCATTTCCTTTCCCTTTGCCTGCTGTGGGGAGCCTCCTTGTCCCAGCTGCATGAAGTTGTTAGGACCACCCAGCCAAGGACATCACAGGGGCTGTGCCATGCTGGGCACAGTGTGCCAGGTCTGCTCAGGTCTGCTCTGAGGCTTCTTCCTGCCCCCTGATTAGGTTCAGCCTGGATGTCACAGAGCTGGGCAGTGACCCAGAGCAGGATGATGTGGAGAAGAGGAGCCAGTCCTGCCTCCAGCCTCATGTGCCCCTTCAGCTGCCCAAAGGGGAGCGGGGAGCCTGGAGCAGCAGCCGGGGTGGCACAGTGATCAAAGTGGAGATAGAGCCGCTGCGCCCAGACCTCGTGGCGAGCCCCAGCCTGCAGGAGGTGGTAAGTGTGGAGGGCTGGGCATGGGGGCAGCAGGGCAAGCTGAGGGTGCAGAAAAGCAGCAAACACAGGTGTCAGCTGCAGGCTGGACTCCTTCAATGCCAGCGTGGAACCAGGAGGTCTGCAGGAATCTCAGCAGGGATGGGCTTTTTCATATAAACTGCCCCATCTTGTGGGATGAAGGCCCTGGGAGCTGCCTGTAGTACAGCACTCTTTTCCCAGATATTTAGCTGGAATTTCCCTTCCCTTGTGCCTGTTGCCTCTTGTCCTGTCACTGCAGCTGTAAGAAGAGTCTGGCCCTATCTTTTCTCTAATTAGGTAGTTGAAGACAGCAGTGCACCACACCCACACACACATACACCCCTTACACACTGCTTTGCTCTGGGGAATACCTTTAGATTCAATTAATATTAAAAGGACAATTGCATTACAGTGCTGCATGTCCAGTAAAAGTGAGAAGTGCCTAAGAAGGTTTCAGGCACAAGTGTCACTTGCTCCAGCTTTCTTGGAGCCAACAAACAGCTGGGCCTAATGGTCCCCTGCATCATAACTCTGACAAAACAAGAGGGAAAAGCTGAGGAGTCAGCTGTGATTGAGGCTTCCTTGGTGCAGAAAGCACAAAAGATTTCTGTGACTTTTTACTTCTCCAGAAATGTGTCAGCAATGGGAAGAGACTGAGGTCCAAGTCTGTCCCATCAGCCTGTGAGACCATTGCCTCCCCCCAGATACCTCACAGTTTCAACACTTCTCTTCCAGCTGTGGAAGGTTGGTATAGACTTTATGCCATTAAATGGCTCTAAGGTGTGATTAAGCTGTAGCCTCTGGAAGTGTGGACAGCCTCTGCTTTCCCTTCCACATGGTCCCAGGAGCTCCTGAAATACAAAGCCAAGCTGGTTCTGGGTCTGGCCCTGACCAGCAGCACAGTCTCAGCTCAGACATGCCCATCCTCAGTGACACATTGCCACATAACCTCCCTGTGCCCAGTGCATTGGTCACTCCCTACTCAAGTCCCACCTGTGAGGATTGCCCCAGAGAATAATGTGGTGATTTCAGAGCCTGGGAAGTGGAGGGGAAGCTGGCTGTCATGGGGAAGGGCTCTGGGGTGGTACCAGCTCCTTCCCTACTGCAAGCAGGACCCTCAGCAGCAAATATACAGACTGGGAGGGGAGGAGTAACACAGAAAAGTGATCTGGCCTTCACTTCCCTCACAGAAATGTAGAGCAGAATCTCCTTCCCTAACTGCTCAAGGCATTTCCTCCTCACCAATCAAGGCAGAGTGGGAGCCCAGCACAATTAACAGGATCCAGTTGCATAGATTGCAAGGTGGTGCTCTGCAAAGGCAAACCAGGATCCCTGCTGAGAGCATTTTGTGTTCCAGGTGTTGAACCTCCTGCTCTGGAGATGCTGGAGAAGGACCACGTGTCCCCAGACCACGTGTAGGTATTGTCAGTCCTGGCTGGTTTGAGATGAGGGAGATTTTTGAGCGTATCTGAGCTACTGGGGATGCAACAGCAAAGGAGATCCCACTCTGTGCTGGGCCACAGCTGAGCAGTTGGTCATAAACCAGCACCTGAGGCTTTGTGGGGTGCAGAATGTCTGTACAAGGATATCTTCTAATCCCTTGCTTTTCTTTTAGGCTAATTGTTCAGAAGGTACTTCAGGAGCTGAAACATTACCATGGGTAAGTGTGTTTGGGACAAAGATGTAGGGGGAGGTCACAGGTCTGCCTAAGACACACCTGAAAAAGGACATTTGGTCCCTTGAGGGGCAAATCCCCAGGATATCAGAATCACTGATTTATTCCAGTGAAACCAGGGTAGAATTGCAAGGAAAAGGGGCATTTTATGTACCTCCTCAGTAAATCTAAAAATGTTCCTGCCCCATCCAGAAAATAAGCATTTCAGCTGACCCAGAAGTTCTGCTCTAGTGTTCTTTGCTGTATCTGATGCCTTTTCCCTGCCCAGGGCGAAGCAGAGAGCTTGTGTGCAAGAAGGCAGCGATTCTTCCCAGCAGAACCTCACTTGGTTTGAGTTCCTGTCTAATGAGTAAGTGAGACAGCGGGTGACACACACTTTGTGTTCTGAGAACAGACTGATTTGGAGTCCTGTCCATCTAAGCTCGACTGCCCTGCTAATCCTGTGTGCAGGACACTGGTGTCTGCAGGGGTTCAGCCAGGAGTGTGGCACTGAACAAAACCTGCACACATAGCTTGGAAGTTCAGTTCCTTATTTGCAAGTGTCTCATTAATAAGTGACATGGCTGATGCCAAACCAGATCCTCCAGGAGATGGAAAGCTCACACTTGGGGTCCTAAAGTAATGCTTCAATGAACTTCATCAGTGATCTCCCTAAGCTAGGCTTGGTCAGTGAATTTCCCCTTTTTTAAGGTATTTTGGTCTCCTTTCAGAAATGAGGACAGTGGGAAGAGCGATAAAGCAGAGAAAGGCACAAAGGTGATGCGACGTCTGAGTTCCCTGCGGAGCCGAGTCACTGGATCCTGGCAGAAGGATAAGGTGAGAGAGAGATGTTGAATTTGTGGAAGGAATTGTTAAATTCTTCAAGTAGAAAAGGGGATCTGACCCTAGGGAGCAGTTAGCTGGATTGCTTTGGGATGGCTGAGGCCTCTGTGTTGGTCAGCAGATGCACTGTGACCCCTAAAGCAGTAGTAGTGCATGGGACTGAGTGATCCCTGAATTCCAGCTCTCCTTGCTCCAGGGCATGTTCTGGGTGCTCTTATGCTGCCCTGGCACTGTTGTGCACAGCAAGAAGAGTGCCTTGGCTGGGTGACTGCCTGGATCACTCTTTGTGGCAGGAGGAGCCTGCAGAGGGACAGCCAAGTGTGCCCTGCCCTTCATCACAAATGGACTTAGACTAGAGGGACTGGCCCGAGCCTTGGGAAGGCATTTGGGAAAAGCACTGCCATCCCACTGTACCTGCTGCCCACCAGCTCTCTGCTCGTTTGTACAGTGGGGAGAGGAATGTGTGGGCACTGCAAGGCCTGTGACTGAGCTGTGTTCTTCTCTCCTTCCAGGGTAAGAACAAAGAGCAGCTCAAGGAGAGAGAGAAGGAGAAAGAGACAAAGGAGACAAAAGAGAGGTGTAAAGATATCAATGGGCACCAGCTTGTGCCAGGGGTTTTCTCCAGTTGCACCAGCTGCTCACTGTGTGCCAAACCTCTTGGGAATAAAAGCGGTCTGCAGTGCCTGAGTGAGTATGGCTGTCACTGCCTGGCCCTGCCCCAGCCTGCACTCCCTGCCTGCCCTCCAGCCCAGGCCGTGCTCCTGCCTAAACCACCCCTGGATTGCTTCACTTCTCTGCCTGCCTCCACTCTACCCCACCACTCTGCTTGGCCTGGCTTGGTTGTTTCTCCAAATAGTCTAAATGATCTCTGAATCTTGCCTGGAAATACTTTTTCCTCATTTTCTTTGGCCACTTGACCATTTCCTGCCCCTCTCCCCCAAGGAGGGTTCTAGATCAACTTTTCTTTTTCTATTTTTTTTTATCACAAAGTTCTGCTTTGCCTGAACAAATATCCCAACTGCCTGAGTGTTGCTGGATCTTTTAGGCTGTTTTTTACAGACACAGTGCTATCTCAGCTCAGCATCTTCCCTTTGCATAGGCACAGGGATTTCTAGTGCATCCGAAGTTTTATTAACTAATAAAAAGTCAAATGTTGCCTTCCAGGACATGCATGGGTGAGACTGCTCCTTAGTAGTGCCAGTGTGCATGGGCCTCTGTGCTCCCACTGCATCCACTGTGGCAATGGCTTTGGCTGACAAACCCTGTCCTTCCTCTTTGGGGCAGGTACTCAGGGCACTGAAGAATGTTTTAATTCCCAAGGGATTGTCTGTGGGCAGAGAAAATTTTCTGGAAATGAAAGGATTGCTCTCTTTCTCCACCCTGTACCCTCAAGCAATGCTTGCTCTCTCAGAGGCTCTTAAGGTCAGTAAAACCTTTCTGGGGCATAAAGGGACTGAATGCCCTCGGACGTGTGGTGAGAAATATATTTTCCCTTCAGAGCAGCTGGAGGGAAACTGAAAAGGGGCACAGAGCTGGCTATAAGTGAATATTTTTCAGGCATCACAGCAAAAAGTAGGAAGCAGGGAGCTGAATAAGAATTTTGTGGATATTTAGAGAGAACATAAATTTAATGGGAGGAGGCAGAGTTGTGCCTTGTCATTCCTGTGTGAGGAACCTCCCAGCCAGAGGCTCTGTTTGCAGTCCTGCATGCTGCTTTACAAAAATACCTTCACCTGGGAATATACAGACAGCCCTTGATACCCATGAGCATGGAGCCATGCTCTGTATGGTCTTGGGAACTCCGAGGGCATTTAGTGTGAGTGATTCTCCTCTGGACAACCCTATGGAGATCTGTGACCTGGAGTTGGAGCTAGCTGTTGAAATGAGAGTGTGGCTCAGCATGGCTTGTCCATCATAAATACACAGGGACTGTACATGAGTTATGGCAACTTTCACCTTGTGCTCCAGCCCTTCCATAAAGAATCTGTGTTCTGTCTTGTGAATGTTCAGGAGAAAAACTCTGAGGTGGCAGAAGCACTGGTTTGTGTTTGGGCCTCTGTGACATTTCCTTTGGCTCTTGGCTGCCCAGGCTAACGGGAGAGCAGCACAGCTTGTTTTGTAATGTTCCCTTTGCAGTGGCTTGAACTCAGGCTGAACAATCGGGCAAAGTTCTGAGATGTCTGTTAAAACTAATGGCCTGTCTGTGGTGAGAGATGGGCTGGGACTTGTGGTGTGACAGCTGATGGCCTGAGAGTGCCTATATTTGGATGATGCTGAGCTGAAACCTTTGCGAGCTGCTGCTGAGCTGGTAGCTGATATCAGCAGCTCCCGTTACTGCAGCTCGGAGCAGTGTGTGGGCTCCTGACTAGTCCCTGACAGAGCTCTGGGACAGCAAGCTCCGTGGCCACCAGGAAGCCAGAGCAGCAGGCCTACTTTTCAGAAGTGTGAGCAGCTCCATCAGGCTCAGCCTGAGCAGTGGCTGCTGCCAGGGTGTGAGGGCATTGGCAGCGCCTCTTGTTTGCTCCTCGTGGATTCACATTTGACCATCCCCGCGCCTTGGCCCCCGGCCAGCCCGCGGCCCATCGCTGGTCAGGTGCTGCTGTTGCTGTTGTTGTCTCCGTGGTATTTTTAACTGCAGCACCACCACGTGGTCCAAAGCAAAACGGGCTCGTGGAAAACACAGGAAAAGATGGTGCTTACAGCAAGGGATAAGCTGAAGGGGGAGGAAGGATGGGAGAATGATTGCAAGCCTGAGATCTTTTCACTGTCCAGTAGACACAAAAGGTCTGGTGACTTCCATGGCTGTGATGAGCTGGAGGAGTGAGAGCTCTTCCTATTAGAGATACTAACAGTAGGAGGAATTCTGCATTTAAGTCAGAACAAAAAACCATTGTTCTGCTAGAAGCATGTGTGTGAGCTGTGAAGGAAGTGGGCAGCTCGGATAGCCTGGTACATGGTAACTCATTTCTCTCTCCCACTGATTCCTCCCATCTCTCCTCACCCCAAGTACACAGAGTCTCCCAGGGGAGAAGAAGGCTGTGCTGTGTGTTGAGAATAGCGATTCAGGAGAGTCTCTCACTGGGTCTCCCAGGGGAGAAGAAGGCTGTGCTGTGTGTTGAGATTCAGGAGAGTCTCTGCAGCTCAAAGATGTACAGTTAGGAGCCTGGTAGGGATGAAAAACAAAGTGGAATGATTGCAGTCACAGGGATCTCAACAACAGTGGCCACCCAAATTCTGCTGTTACGTAAACTATGAGCGGTGAGTCCCGAGGTTTATTGTTCTCCTGGAAATGAGAAAGCTCCTCTTGAGCCTTTGCTATCATGGGTGGAGAAGGTTCTGTGCCTAAATTAATCCTCTGTTATAAACACACTTCCAGAGTTTATGCAACAAGAGTTAGACGAGTCCCAGGGAAGCCCTGACAGGAGGAGAGCTCTCCAAGGAGGCTGTGCCATGGAGGAGAGCCAGGGATATGCTGTGGAATACAGATGGAAGGAGGATTGCTTCCCTTGAGCTTGAGCACTGGGGTGGAGGTGGGACTTCTACATCTCTAGTTGAGAATCAATCTCTATTACTTATGGGAAAGACAGAGCCCAGGCCCCCACAGGGATGACAGACTGACCATCCTCTTCCAAGGAAACATAGCTGTGACCAAAGTCTGGCAGGCTTCAGACAAACTCCTCTTCTTTAAGAGAAGGTGCTCAGTTTAATGAATCTTCCTGAACAATACAGGCTGTGCTAGACTGTCCACCTGTCCTAGGCTGACCCTTGCTGGCTGCTTCAGTGCACTGGCTGATCTCTAACTGGTTGCTGTAACAACTGGTGTCCAGGATTTATTTAAGACGCATTGTGAAAGAGGTTTGGAAAACCATTTCCTTTCTCACAACGAGAAAGGGAGAGGACACAGATTTCTGCAGTTTGTCAGGCAAACATCCTCCACCCATGGCCAAGGAGAGGCCAGAATAGCTTTTGGTTTAGACCTGAAATTTGGGGTGAAATTCACCTTTCACTCAGCACTTGTGCCTGAAGAGTTTTGCTTTTGGATTCCCAATGCAGTACCAATAAGCTAATAGGTGAAGGATAGTTTTGACTTATGGTAAGAAGGAATTACTTGATTTCCTATCCTGAAATTTCTGTTCACAGCCCACACAGAGTCTTGAGAAATCTGAAAAGCAGCAGACAACCTGGAACTTTTTGCATTTCCGTAGAGAGGCCCAGCTGCCAAAAATCTTCTGTTTTGGGGGAAAAAGGAGGTTTGGCTGCTGTAACATGATGACAGTGATAAATGGACTGGGAGTCCCACTTGGAATAAACTATTACTGACAGGAGTCCAAATAAACAGAGGCAAAACCAGAGCGGCTGTGGGTTAAGGTGGTTCTGAGCCAATGGAGCAGGATCTGAAGCAAATGTGAAAGCAGCTGCAGCGCTGGTTGCAGAGGAAACACTGACTGAGCTGAGTGTCCTGACACAGAGCTGGCTCAGCCAGCTCCAGAGGGCTTAGAAAGGGAAACCAAAGTACATCCTCTTCTCAGTGCTTCTCCTTCTCTGCTTTTCACTTTCTTTTTCTTTCTGGGCAGTAGTATCTTGATCTGCAACTTCTCCAAATGGTGCTCCTTCCATTCCCTGATAAAACCTCAAGATCTTGTACACTCGGGCTGACAAATGCATAAGGACAGTAATCAATCTGAGACACATTCAGCAAGAAATCTTTTGCTCTTACAGAATTACACAGGATTAGACAGCTGGTACCCTTCTCTTTGCAATCCAAACCTTAGCTCTAAGCTACAGAGTCTTGGAGCTGGCTGCTGTGCCAGATTTTGCACTGATTTTGTGGCGATGCCCTGAGGCTGCACAAGCACAGCACGTTCTCTCCATGACAGCTGCAGTTGGGCAATCTGCAATGCTTTACTTTTATATTACAGCAAAGCACGAAGTTTGAAGTGCCCAAGGATTAATCAGTCACCAAGTGACAGCCAGCTGTTTACTCCCAAACTGCTTTGTGTAATGATAATTTCTCTGTAGTGGTGACAGGCCCCAATAAACAACTGGGACTGCAGTGTACTCAGTCCTGTAGAGAAGCAGCACAAAAGGGAACATTTTGGAAAAGCTTGCAACTATGAGATGAAGATAAAAATAAAATCGATTAAACAGGTGGCAGAGAAACTAGAGATCACATTGGCCCCATGGCAGGATTTCATCACATCTCCAGCCCAAAAAGTGGCAGGTTCTTTCAAAGCAGTATGGGGAAAGCTGCAGGGTGGATTTTGGGAGGGAAGTTTGTTTTGTAATCGTGTATATTGTGTTTTCAAGCTCAACAGGCAAGTAGGATATGTGTGATTTAAAACTTTTGATCAGTATTGTAAATCCTCAGAGTGAAACTGGGAGGGGAGGTTGGGTGGTGAGCTCTTCCCAGTTTTCCTGCCTGCACTGAGTATTCCAGCAGCCCCACGCTAGTACATCAAACCTTATTGGTGTCAGGGAAAAGGTGTTTTTTCCAGCAAGCAGTTTGGTTCTATGAGTCAGTGCATGGATCTCCTGCTAGGGAAGATAATTCCCCTTTCCTCTCATCATTTGTCTGTGCAGGGGTCACTGACAAAGGCCCGGGCAGGCACTGGCTGTTGAGAGGCAGATAGGGAAGCCAGCACCTGCCAACCCTCCGGGCACTGCAGCCTTGCCTTGGCAGGGTGTTCATAAACACTCCAGCATGTTGGGATGGCAAATCCCACCGGGCTTTTAATAACAAATTATGTATTTCAAGTTGCAGGCAATGTGCAAAAACATATGAAGTGCCATGCTGATGGTGTCACTGGGGTGCCACATCCCATCCATTAGGGGCCTCCTTAATCTGGGAGGAACCCTGTGCCCTCCCTGAGGGGAAAGTGTGGGCTAATGGTGGTGGCCATGTGCCCTCCCTGAGGGGAAAACGTGGGTTGGAGGGAGGCATGTGTCTTCCCTCAGAGAAGTCATGCGTTCTGGGCAGCCATGAGGGGAAAGTGCAGGCTGAGGATGCTCATGGTGTCCCTGAGTGGGACATGCAGGTTGGGGGCCCTGTGCCCTTCCTGAGGGAAAGTGCAGGCTATGGATGGCCATGCCCTGCAGGAGGAAGGAGCAGGCAATGGATGGTTGTGTGCCCTCCCTGAGGATGAAGAACAGGCTGAGGATGGTCATGCTCTCTGTGAGGGAGATGTGTGTTGGGGGTCCTGTGCCCTCCCTGCAGGAGAAAGGAGCAGGCTATGGGTGGCCATGTGCCCTCCCTGAAGGAAAGTGAGGCTTGTGGGTGGCTCTGCTTCCCCTGATGGAAAGCGTGGGGCTGGAAGGACTGCGTGCCCTCCATGAGGGAAAAGGGCAGGTCAAGGGAGACATGTGCCCTCCCTGAGGGGAAAGCAAGAGCTGTGAGAGGCTCTGCCATCCCTGAGGGGCAGGAGCAGCTGGAATGGCTGTCTCCTCCATGAGGGAAACGAGGGGGTCAAATGATGGCATGGAGGGCCCCACTCCACCCTGAGGAATGCCCTCCCTCATGGAAGGCAGAGGCTGTGGGTAGTCGTACCCTTCTCAAAGGAAAACGCAGGCAGAGGGTGGCCATGTGCCCTCCCTGAAGGAAAGCGTGGGTCAGGGCTGTGTGTGCTCTTCATGAGGGAAGGAGCAGGCAGAGGGTGGCCGTGTGCCCTCCCTGAGGGAAAGTGTGGGTCAGGGCTGTTTCTGCTCTCCCCGAGGGAAGGAGCAGGCTAAGGGTGGCCGTGTGCTCTCCCTGGGGAGCAGGCACGGGGTGCGGGTGCTCACGGTGTCCCTGAGGGGAAAACACGGATGTCTGTGTGCCCTCCTTGAGAGACCTTGTGGGCTAAGGATGCTCATGCCCTCCCTGAGGGGTAAGAGTGGGATATAGATGGCCAGTGCCATCCTTGAGGGAAAGTTCAGGGTTAAGCGTGTCCGTGTGCCCTCCCTGAGAGGAAAACACGAATTGAGGGTGTCCGTGTGCCCACCCTGAGAGGAAAACACGAACTGAGGGTGTCCGTGTGCCCTCCCTGAGAGGAAAACACGGGCTAATGGTGTCTGTGTGCCCTCCCTGAGAGGAAAACACGGGCTAATGGTGTCTGTGTGCCCTCCCTGAGAGGAACGTGCGGGCTGCGGGTGCTCTCCCTGAGGGGACAGCGCAGTCTAATAGTGTCCGTGTGCTCTCCCTGAGGGGAAGGCACGGTCCCAGGCTGTCGCTGCGCCGTCCCGGAGGGGCCGGGACCCTGCCCGGCCGTGCCGCGGCGCGCAGGCGCACCTTCATTCCCATTTTTCCTTCCGGGACACGGGGGCGTTTCCTGTTGCTGTGGCGGCGGCTCCCGGGACCGAGAGGGAACCGGCGGCTCCCCGGGGAGTCCGGTAAGAGACCGGGCTGTCAGCGCGCCCGCCGGCCCCTGGCTCCGCGCCCCCGGCCCTAGCGAGCCCCCGAGCACCGGCAGCCCCTCTCCGGGGCCGCGGCGCGGGGACCGCCCGGCCCCGGTCCCTGTGCGGGCAGGGGGGCTCAGAGGGCTCCAAGGGGTCCCGGCGTTTGGCCGGGGCAGCGGCTTGATCTTCGCTTTGCCCCAATCCCGCAGATTTACAGCAGTCCCGACCTGTGCAGCTCAAGGCTTCAGCTGCGGGACAGAACGCAGCTTGAAAGATGCAGTGTTTATAGTAGAAAGCTCTTTCAAGGGCTACGGAAGGAGTGCAAAATGTTGCTGTGTGCGGTAGGGAGGCGAGCGGCTGTAGCCTGTGTGAAACTCAGGCTCTCTTTATGCCGCAGCTTGAGTCTGAGCATCCTTGTGATCGTTATATCCCGCACCTCGTCCTCTCGGTTATTATACACATTGTGTGTACTGGTGCTGCAGCGGCGAGAAATGTCTGGGATTTGCGTGAAGAGACCTTAAATGCGTTAGAGGAAGAGTGGTGAAAACTTCAGTTTGTCCACAATTGCGAAGACTGACCCATTTTAAATATTCCGCATCTCGCTCCTTGGGGAGAGGAGCGGGAGATGGTATCAGCTTAGCTTTTGTGTGCTGAAAGGAAACGCCAGCAGGAGCCAGGAGTGGTGATGGATTTTGGAGGAGGAGCAGGGAAACAGGCAGTGATTCGATCAAACAGCTTTCTGAATGTTTCTGGTGCTCTGTTTGGTTTTGCTGCTCTAATAAATAAGCATAATTTCTGAATATTATTTGAAGATTTGGTGTATTACCAAGAGAAAAAAAGGGCTGCTTTTTAGTTGCTTTTCAGTCCTCTGTTAAGAGAGTTTTATGGCAGGCTTATTTAGCCCTTTTTGTTTAATTTTATAAAGGTAATCGTTTCTCTTAGGCACTGTAAAATAAAAGAAACCTGTGAAACATGGCTCTCAGACAGGAGCCATCGGACATTGTGTGTTGTAGTTCCACCTACTGTTTACCTATGAAATATTTTAAATACCTTTTATGATTGTCATAGTTGCTGCTTCAGTTCTGTAGAGTAGACTGGGGGAAGGGTTTAGCGTGAGACGATTGAATTGAGACTCCTCTTTCTTTTAGGATAACATGCACATTTTACTTGGCAATGTTTAAAAACCAGAAGTGTTGGTTGTTTATGTGTTTCTGTGCCTAAAGAAAACCCTGTGGCCACCAGAATTTGCACTGTTGGGAATCACAGAACCCCTCTCTCTGCTTCATCCCACTGATATTTTGACAATAAAACCAGATACAGTGAGCAAGTAATTATAGGTTGTTTTGGAGACAAAGAGGAATGCTCTAACAGAGAGGCTGAAACTTGATAATTTAGTGCTGTTGCTCTCTAGTGTGGACTGTCTCTGTTTCAGAATGTGAAGTATCTCATCTCCCTGTACCCTTCCAGTTTTTGGTTTCTGCCTCTGCGTAATTAGACAAGTGAGAAAACAAGTAAACACCGACCACTGGAGCCACTAGGACAAAGTTAAATCTGCTCCGAGTTCCTCAGGGTACCTGACCTGGATTTACCCAACACAGAAACTTCCTCGTGTTCCACTGAAACTCCTCCTCTTTCCTGAGAAGTTTTATCACAGTCACTCTGCATTTTCTGGAATGCTGTGGTGGTTTGTGTTGTTTCTTGGCCGTCATGTTGTGCATCTCTGTTTATAAATGCAGAGTTTATTATGTTCAGTGTTAATCATTCATATCAGGGCTGTTTCCTCTGTCAGTTCAAGAGGGAGGAGTTCCCGGTGTGGTGTAAGGGTGAGGAAGGAGGGAAGAGATTCTTTTTGATCCCTGAAGTATTGGACAGTTAAAAAGAGGAAAAAAATACTAAAATTGCTAATTTCACAAGGAAGCTATTTTGTCCTTGGCTCTTTTCAGTTGATTGGATTCCATAAGTGGTGAATATCCTTGAACTCCTTGTATCATTAGAAGCACTGTTAAAGTCTGTCCCTGTTTGAACTTAGCTGCTTTAAAGTGGTTTGGTTTTAATCTGTCATTTAAAAAATAAAAAAAAAAATCTTTGAGATAAAGAAAGTCAATAGATGAATTTTAGATTAATCACAGCATTTTTGTCTGTGAGTTGTTGTTTGCAAATGGTCTTTTAAGAGTTATTTTATTGGGCAGTACCGTTCCAGACCAAAGGTCAGGGTCATAGTGCTCATAATGTCTGGTGACTCATAGATTTGCCCTGGAATCCAATTCTGGAAGACATTTATAGGACATTGGCAGTGTCTGATCCCCTGGAAGGTATTCCAGCTGGGGGAAAAAATGTCTTTGCCTGCCCCTTTCCAGCCAGGTTTGTTACCCTGTCCTGCTGTGAATAGGGTGATGCTTTTGGGTGTTGTAATGGCCAATAAAATGCTCCTAGGCTGTAAATTACTTTCTGTGAGCCATTGAGAAAACATCTCATTAATAAGGGAGATGTTTTTTATTATACCAGATTATAAATTCATTACCCTCAGCCATGAACAGGATCTTTTCTGATGTTTATGACCCTTTTGGTCTTAAATATTTATTTTCTGGTTGGTCCTTGCTTTAGTCACTCATTAGGTCATCTTTGGCACAGGCCCCTGCAAAATGCTTCGAGTGACAGTCGTGTAGTAAGCAGATCTGGGATAGTGGAAATCCCAAAATTCTCAGCCTCAATTCCAAACCTGCTGATTAAAGCCCAGGAACAAACCTGGTGGGTTTGCTGAGTTTCCTGCTGTGTGCTTCAGGTGCTTTGGTACCCTCAGCTGTAGCAGTGGTGCTCCTGTCCCCATCCAGTCAAGGTGACCCAAATCCTTGGGCCCTCTCAGTGTGTTGGCACTTTGGTGTTGGCAGCACTGGCCAGAGCTGCAGCCCTTCTGCACAGTCTGTCTCAAGATGAAATCCTTTGGAGGGGCTGTTTTTCTTTGCCAAATTAATCTTCTTGCTTTTCTGTGAGTGATTGGAGGGAGGAGAAGGCAAGGAGGAGCCTGGCAGCAGTCCTCTGAGTTTTTATCTCTGCCTTTCTCAGGAAAAGAGAAGATATTCCTGAGAAGATATTCTCAGGAATATTTTCTGCTGTGCCTCTGCAGTTTGGGAAGTGCTTGCTCACAGAACTGTCCTTTGTTCTTTTTCTTTTTCTTTTTTTTTTTTTGGACCTTCCCAAATTCTTGATCTGAATAAGACCAAATTCTACTGACGGTAAATGCAAAAATAATTTTTTTGTCAGTTTGAGTTTACTGATGCTGCTCTACTCTGGATGACTGGAAAAGATAGAAATCTGCTATTTCTATACACCTGTTAGAGATCTGTTATTTCTCTACACCTGTAAACAACCCTTCGTGTGTATTTTTGCTCTTACCTCCATGTGTGCAGGTTCCTGTCCCTTCTTTGCTGTCCCTCATGTCCCTCATTCTTCTCATTGCTGTTTTTTTCACCCCTGCAGTTCTCTGATACCATTTTCAGAGAGGCTTAATAAGAATGCAAAGTAACAATCATGAATGCAAAGTAATAATAATAAATGCAGAAATCTTACATGCATTAAAAGGAAACCACAGCCACTGGTATTCAGAAGCTCCTTCTCATCCTGAATTAGAGTGGCCTCCCTTCAGCACTGCAGAAATGTTGAATAGAGGAAGCTGGAGCATGCTTTAGAAAATGAAGTATGCTTATAAAACAGTCTTCTGGCAGGTTTCAGATTTCTCTTATGTGGGCAAAAATAATGCCACTTTGAAATCATTAAATAAATGCAATTCAAATAGTCTCAAGGAGAATCAGGTCCTTGGATTCAGCTCCAGTTTCCTGCAGCTTTTCTGTAGCATTTTCCTGTTTTCTAGTATGTTCTCCACTGTTGTGTAAAGAACCTTTCAGCAGTGGAGGGAAGTCATACACAGCACTATTAGATATGTCAGCTGATTAAGTGAAAAATGCCTACTGAGAGTGCCACAAGCTGTTATCTTTACCAGAGCAAGGGCATGATTTTAAAATTGAAATATGTTTTTAAGTGAGATCCCTGTTACAGTTACCTTAACAAGGAACCCAAGCTTTTCGAGTGGAATTGGTCCTACTAATCATTGATAGGAAAGGAATTACTGAATGTAATCACTGAAAATGGGTAAATGTTAGGGAATATAAATGTCTAGTTGAAATTTGATTTTTCTAGATGATTATATTACAAATTCTAGATGAGTTTTGTGGATTTCAGGACTGTGTGGGAAGGCAGTGGCTGTAGGAACCTGGGGCATCCATGGGGCTGCCTGTTCTGCCCTGAAGGGAACCCATCTGTGAGCAGCACTTGAAGCCAACCCAGCCTGACGTCATGGAGAATTTTCTCTATTTCCTTTTGTGTGGTGATTTTTGTCCTACAGTTCGTTTCTTTGTCTCAGGAGAAAAGGGATTTCCATTGTCAACTACTTGTTTGTTGTTGAGGCATGTCTTTTTACAAGCTCTGCGTTCCCTCGTGGTAGGTGGAGGCCTTATCATTGCTGAAATAATGAAAATATTTGTTATTCTCGACACAGTTTTAATAAGTGATAATTTTGATACATTTTTCTCCTGCATTTGAAACTAGATGTGGTGCCTTTTGGTTTGTGGCGTGGGGTGTGGTAGCAGTAGGAATATCCCAAATAAGAGAAGTTGTGGGAGGTGGTAGTTTTTGTGGAGGTTTTTTTTTGTGTGTGTGGCAGGCACTTGGGAGCAGAACTCTGCACTTCATTTCCCACACTTGGGGAAGTTGTATAACATGTGAGCATCTTGCAGGTCTGTGTACTCAGTCTTGTGTTTATATCTTTATTAATTTATTTGTGTTTAAAGCCAAGTAGGTATTTTGGTCCTGTTCTCTGGCTTTTGCTGAAATCATGGAAAGCACAAGTGAGCATCTCTCTAGGTTAGCTGGGAGCCTTAAAGCAGATCCCCAGTCCTGGTGCCAGGCAGGGGTGGTTGTGAAGGGACCTTAAATTGTTTTTCCTCTGTGCTTTAAACATAAACTGGCTTTTCTCTAGCAGATATGGTGTTCATCTTTTCAGTTTTGTTCTATTTCTCTTTTAAAGAGAGAACACCATGTGTCTGGAAAAGGCAAATCTGGAAAAGGCAAATCCTGGTGTCCTTTATTGAGTTGTTGGTGTCCTGCTTTGCTTTTGATGAGGGCTTGTTTTATAGATGGACAGAAACGTTGCAGAAAATATTTGGCACTATCAGTTTCCCTTCCTGTTTTCTCAATAAGTAGTTATCAGGAGGAAAAAAAAAAGGAGATTGGATTTTATTATACTAGTAATAGTTTTATGGCTTTTGGGTGAGAGGGCTGCTTTGGTTCCTGTATCTGGGAACAATTCCTTTGTGCAGCTGGAAGGGTGATAGTGCTGTGGTGCTGGTAATGCTCTGATGATTCTGGAGGATGTTTTGATCTTTAATTTACTGTAGTTACTGCAGCTCCCAGCAACAGTCTGTGCAGAAGGGCAGCTATTCCTGTGGAGCCAAAGAATTGCTGCCCCCTTGATTGGAATCAGTTCTGGATGGAGAGACATGGAAATGGGCTTGCAAAGATGAGGAGAGCTGTGCTCCACTGAGTGGAGGTGGGGCAGAAAACTGCTCCTGCATTCCAGAGTAGCTCTTGGTTCTTGTACGTGTGACTTGCACTCAGTGGTGCAGTCTTACTGAAAAAACTCGAGGGTTTGGTATAAAATCAAGAGCAGAACATGCACAGCAGGGATGCTTGCCACAACACCTGAGCTTACTCTGCACCTCTTCCAAAATTAAGATCTTTTGTGTGCCATTATTCCTTTCCCTAGACAGGAAAGAAGAATAATTAAGACTTTTTTTTGTGTGTGTGTGTGTGCATTGCAGATTGTGCAGTGAATGTCCACAAGAACTGCAAGAGTTTGCTGACTGAATGCAGCAGCATCAGACCCAAGGTGGGCTTTAACATTTGTTCTTTTGTAATAACAAGGCTTGACATGATAAGTTTAATTTATGTCAGTGGTTTAATTTCCATCAGTACAGGATCTTGCCCTACATCTTTGAGGCATTGAGTAGTCATTAACTTGTTATTATAGTCATTAATGATAGTGTGTGGAGGGAAATTGAAGTGAAACATTTTACTGCTATACTATGAATTCCTTAGCCTGTGTCCCAGAACTGTGACTAACCGTAAGAGTGCTCAAACTTTTTGGGGAATATAATTGAATTATATGGTACCTTTAAATGTTGTGCCATCTCAAAACTGATGGAAGAGCATGAGGGGTGGAGGGGAATTTGGTTGTAACAGTTGCATTTTATTTCTAAGCTGGAAAATGCAGAATAAGTGATTTCATTTGGGAACTGTGTTGAACTTGGTCTTGCTATGCTGTTTATTTTTTCTCTCTGTCACCATGGTGCCTGTGATTGCATGTAAGGTCAAGGTTGTTTCACATAGATGTCTATCTGTTGGATTTTTTGTTCTGGTATTGGTTTTGAAAATAATTTCCTCCTCCTTATAACTAATAATACTTGAGGGAGTTTTAGTTTGTTTTAACCTGCAAGTGCTGATGATTTCAGAGACTGATAGCAGATTAGGGAGTACTGTGAGGGGGGAAAAGAGAGAGCAGAGCAGCTCAGACCTGAGCAATTAGAGGTTAGAGGAAGTGTGTTCAGCCATTGGTGATATAGAATGTAACTCTTCTGAGGGCAGAAATGTTCTTGTGGGGGTTTGGATATACAATTTTAAGCATCTCAGGGCATTGTGAATTTTCCTTTTAAACTAAAAACTTCACTTGCTCTGATGCTTTCATTTCCACTCTTCACCAGCACCCAAAACTTCATGCTTGAATCAGCCCTGACAAACCACTCCTGAAGAGAGCAGAGAGGGAGTGGTGGCACAAAATGGGGTGAAGAATTCAGTCAGAAATGGGAACCCCAAAGGGAAGCTCCCCAAAAGCCGTTTGTTACAGCCCGTATTATTTATGTATTTAATTTCTTTGCATCTTTGATAACTTGTATCTCAATGGTTTTTAATATCCTAGTGTTGCAAGAAGGACAAAGTTTAGCAAAGATTACCAAAGATGCAATTTGAGATGGACAGTCTGGATTTTGGTTAAAAGTGGCTGGATTAGTTTAGTCAGTATTGCTAGAAACTAAACTACAGCAAAGTGAAGGCTGTCAGCATGAAGGGGTTGCTTTCATCTCATAAATTAATTATCATAGCTTTAATTCAGCTGTAGTTTCAGTTTTGGTTCTATTTCATCCTGATTTATATTTTGTGGAATTTAATACAAAGTGTAATGTCTCTATGTCATTCGTCTGACACATGAAAAAATCAAAGCTGTTGTTTTGTTAACTCTTTTATATTCTCAGTGAACATCTTCACTTACAGTTAATGCTATGGGATGGGTAAAATCTGATTCATTTTGGACTGAAAGTTTGGTCTGGATGTGTAAGAATATTGTATTTTTTCCTATAGCAGAAAGATTTGCAGCACAGACCTTCTGGATCTCCACAAAGTTCGCCCCAGTGCATTTCCCCAGGTTTGTACTAAAGAATGATTTCTGTGCTCAAGGCTTATCTGTTCAATTGCATTTTTTTTCTTTAATATGTTTTAAAAGCTATACACGGTGTGTTATTGAAGTATAGAGAAGGTCTCTTTTAATAAGATGGTTTCATTTTTTTTTCTATTGGGAATGGCTTAGAGGCTCCTAGCAATCTCCTGTGTGTTTTTATCTTTTTATCTTTTTATTTTTCTTTATACCTTCTTGCTGTGTAACCTCAAAATATCATGGTGAAAAGGGATCAATAAGCTCGTTTTTCATTGATTGTCTATTCTCTGGCCTCTGAAAAGACTAGAACTGTGAACTTTGTTTTACATCAGATTTTCATAATTGTCTATTTAAAACTTGCCTGCAGCTAGTGGTTGCTAGAAATCTCTAAGACAAGCTAGCACTAATGGTCTAAACATAAATCTTTGTTGAAACAAAATGAGGAAAAAAGATCTGGGAGGAAAAAAAAAAGAAGAAAGAGCATCTGTGCAGCATAGGCTTTGAAATATCTTTTTGCTCCTGGAAAAAGACCATCCCAGTCACAGGTGTATTAAATGGCATTTTAATTTTACAAGATGTTACAAGGTCTGCATTAACAGAGCAGGTGAGTGTCAAACACAGCAGACCTGGATGTCTGAGCATCACTCTGGGTGTTTTCAGGTACCATTTGCATTGCAAGGTGTCCTCTTCATTAAATGACTCTTCCCAAGAGGCAGCACAGGGGATAATTGTTATAAGGAGATAAGTGGCTGCTTGCATTACCCAGAATGGGTCTGTGCATTTAGGAGAAAGTGCAGAGACTAAAATAAGCAGCAAGGGCTGATGAAAATGAGAGAAGTTGTCTGTAGGGCTGGTGTGTGTGAGGGGAGCAGCGATCGATGTGGGCACAGCAGTGTGCAGACAGTGCTAATTGAACTCAGAAAATGGCTTGTGGGCCGTGCAGGCTCTGCTAGGCAGCCAGTACTCATTTTCCTTAGACAAAAGCAGGAGCTGGAAATTAAAGGAACAGCTAATAGCCTGGGCATTGTCTGTTGTTAGCCACAGCATAACCGTGCAGACTGCAGTGCCCAGCAAAAAACCCCAAAGATATTGTCTCAATGTAAAAGAAAAATTAATTTTTAGAGAGGTATAAACTGTGTTGTGTGTTCCCATCCCCGTCCCCTTGTTTTGCCTCTGGAGATTTTTAGGGCTGGCCTATCCTTGTGTAACAGAACTTTATGTTCCTGACTTGAGGAGCACAGAAAGAGAACGTGATGGCCAATAATTTCAATACTTCCCCAAATGGAAACACAGGGACATTGGTTATTAAGCCTTTGTTTAAGAACTCTGACTGGGCAAATCTTTCAGATATTTAATTAATCTCCTTTTGGGGCTTGGAGAGGGTGGAAAGGACTCAGTTTACCCAGTTTGTTGTAGACTGACAAAATACTGTGTGTGTAGCCAGGAGGTTTCAAACCCAAACTGGTTTTGGGAAAAGTATTTCCAGCAGGAAAAGATGTGGTGATATAATTTCTATGAAATGTCATTGATGAGACCTCCCCTGCAGCCTCAAAACAATTCCTCTGTCAATGAAGATTAAATGAGAAAGAAGCAGGTATAGAGCAGGGATATGAAAAAATGTGGAAAAACCTGTTTCATGACAAGAACCACAAATACCTTGATTTATCTGTGCTTCACTGAGAAGGCAGAAGTGAGAGAGAGAATTCTTAGTGAAGGTACACTAAGGAGGGCAGGCTGAAAAAGGGGAGCTTTTAGGGCTGTGTACATGAATGTTTTTGCTAGAAAAGTGATACATAATCCTTATCTGGGAACTGGAGACCCCTTGAACTGCTACAGCAGCAGCCCCTGGTCCTGGAGCAGCCTCCTGGGACTGGGAGAGGAGCTGGCTCTGTCCCTGCAGTGATGGAGCCCAAGATCTGTGAGATCCCACTCCCATATCCTTAAAAGCTCTCTGAAAAAGGGCAGCCACAGACCTTGTCAGGGATCAATTCTAAAGATTGTCTGGCTGAGTCTTCATCTTTGACTCCCCTGAAGTTCCTTTTTTAAAAGGATGTATTTTGTCTCCTGTTCCTTATCATTTATTACAGACATTAGTACTAAATAATTGTATCCATTTTTTATAAGTCTATTACAGGCTCCCACATATTGTGTAATAGTGATTAAAGTTTCAAATGTCTTTCCAGTTCACAGTCTGTCTAGATTTAAAAAGCATTAAAAAGCTGCAGTATTAAAATTAAATTTAGCTCAGGTATCTATTATGTGCAGTGTGTGTGCATGCAGATATAAATTGCTGTGAGCATTAAGCATTGCAAAGAACTTGTGGGTTTTTTTCTGTGATCTCTGATTTTTCTTGTTTGCCATGAAATGTTCTGTGCCCTTATACGGTGGGGTGTGAATAATTGTGTGTAGGTTCTGGTGTTTTACTAAAGGAGAAGATACTTTGCAATTTCCACACTAAATGGGCACAGTAGGGACCAATTTCCTGCACTTCAGACCTGCTGATTTAGCCAATACAGTAAGTTAAGTGGCAGCTTTACATTTCTAGAAGGATCACAGGTAGTATAAAAACAGAGCATCTCTGGGGCCACTTTACTGTGCCAGGTCTGAGGGCAGCCAGTGGTGAGCATGGGGAATACAAATTCAAAAAGCAGCGGCAGAAGCAATGCGATTCCAGCTCACCCCGAGCTGTCTTTTTGTGGTTCCTTTTCAAGAAAATGGAATGAGAATGTTTTTTTGGACAACGAGCTCCTGACATCCAAGATCCTGTCAGTTCTCCGGCCGCATTCCGAGCGAGGGCTGAGAGCAGGCGAGCTGCAGTGCACGCCTCATTTTCTGAGCACCAATTCCATTTTTGCCTCTTTAGCCACTTCTCTGAAGGAGCAGCCCCGAAGTCTCCTCCTGGGAGCGGATGGCACCCCAGCACTGTCCCGGAACCTCGGGATGACTATCGCCCAAAGAGGACATTCCCAGCCTTCACTGAACACTGCTGGAGCTGTTAATAAATTTGGGTGAGTAAAATGCTTCTCTTCTAAATCCACTGGCTTCAGATGTCCCCCACCTCCCCAGTGTGAAAAGAAAAATCAGAATTCACATCATGTTTTCAAGCTCAAAGAGTTTTATTGAGCTTTTAATTCTGAAAGTTTTTTCCCTGACCAATGCTTTTTTTTTTTTTTGTCTTTAGTCCCTCTGTCCTGTGTCACAAAAGATATTGTGTAAAATAGTGCAGTATTTGAGTGTTTTTCTCCTGGACGTATTTGTTTTGAGAACTGCTGTGAAATTCAATGATCTTGTCTGAGTTCAGCTATTCTAGGTTGGGCTGGTGCTGGCTGGTGTAGGAGGCAGCAGTGTTTTAAATTGCTGAATACCTTCATTAAAATAGTAGGCAAACTCAAGGCTATCTGCTGTTTTAAGTAGCTATTTACTTTTGATGTGCCCCAGTTATACTCCCTTCCCAGTGAAAGTGCCCTTTGTACTCTGAACTGGCTGTGGCTTGTCACCAGGTGATGTCCTTGTAAACTGTCATACCAGAAGTTACAAGCTTTGCTCATGCTGCTCTAATTAAACTGCAGTATTTCAGCGTTGGAGTTGCTAAATTAATTTAACTGTTTAAAGAGTGCAGTGATAGCTTTTATTTATTTATTGTAAGATAATTGCACTATAGTTTAGGGAAGATGCTTGTTGAAGAAGTTGGATTTTTTTTTATTTTATTTTAATTGTTCTGGTCTAATTTCTTTGGCCATTTAGGCTAATTTCAGGAGACATGGATGAAGGGGATTCAGGCTTTGTAAAATTTAAGCAGACTTCAGATGACGTTATCTCGCTTGCACCTTCAACAGCAGACTCCATTTTTCTGGAAGGTATGGAATTTCTGTGCTTTTCAGGATTGTTATGCAACTTCTCCCATGGGTTTGAAAGCAGCATTGAGGTGTTTTTCCCCTTGTTGTTACTGATGGTAAACAGGGATATGGTGAGAAACAGTTGAACAATAATTGAAATTGAATGTGCTTTTGGTCTAGATGCATATTCTGTGTCCCTCCGGAGTGAAATAGAAACAGATGCTCATGAGTTTGAGGCAGAGTCTTGGAGTGTTGCAGTGGAACAGCCTTATGCCAAAAGGCAAAGGAAAGACGTTATAAAAAGGCAAGATGTCATTTATGGTAAGAGTATTTGTTATTCTTAAAACTTTTTCTATTTCATAGTGCCACTGTTGTGATACAAAGCAGAAATCATTTCTGTTGGTTCCCATTTTGACTTGTGCTTGAAAACTAAAACTGAGTGAAGGTTTTCGAGTCTGTTACCTGTATCAATGTGTGTAATTCCTTGTGTGAATGCCTTTAAGCATCCCATGGGTTTCAGCAGGGCTCTGTAAGCAGCAAAGCCCAGCTGTACAATTAGGGAACAGCACAACTGCCACTGGGAGATGTCCTTAAATAAGTAGGGTCAGTCACTGCTGGGATGGGACATTAGCAAGGCAAATTTAAGAGCTTCACATGAGTGATGCAAAGACTGCAGTGAAGAAGATGATTGTGACTTTCAGAGCCTGCTCTTCTGTCTCCCTGCTCACTGCACAGCACATAAATGACTTTTGATTTTATTTCTGTATTTCACCTTGCCCAGAACTGATGCAGACTGAAATGCACCACGTTAGGACACTGAAAATAATGCTGAAGGTGTACTCCAGAGCCATGAGAGAGGAGCTGCAGTTCTCACATGCAGTCATCAACAAGCTCTTTCCCTGTGTGGATGAGCTGCTGGAGATGCACGGGCAATTCCTGCTCCAGCTGAAGGAGAGACGGAAGGAATCCTTGGAAGAAGGCAGTGACCGAAATTACATAATCCAGAACATTGGGGACCTCTTGGTAAAACAGGTGTGAATTAAATCCTACCAATGATCTTGACACTATAAAGCTTCCTAAAAGCTACCTGTGAGGGTAAAGTTATGTGATGCAAAGATTGATTTCATCCTGGGTTTATGGTTCTCTTCCCAGTTAATGTGGGAGCATGACTCCCAGGAATAATTCTAGTCACCAGTAACATGAAATGGTCATTAAATGTTCTTTGGGCATGCACATATATACCCTGTGGGATATGTGACTTGTTTTGTTCTATTTTTCATCTATTCCAAGAGTAAGGTGACATATTCCTAGTGTCCATTCTAGACTTGACTCTCCCAGATAAAGCCAAACTTCGTTGTTCTGATCTTTTAAAAACACAGTCAGGATCCTTCGAACTCATGGCAGCTTTAGCACCATTCTGGCATGGAGTGGGTGCAACAATTTCTGTCATATATCATGACCATTTTTTTTGCCCTTCAACTTTTACAGTTCACAGACTTTTTAAGTGCAGAGATCCAGAAATCCTTTTTTAAAATTCTCATAATTACAAACATCACTTAATATTTGGTTAGCTCTTGGTATTCCAAGCTCTCACATGTCACACTGCATAAATGTCTCATTTCTGGTGCAGAAGCAATTGAAATACAGGAGAAATGTTTTAGAAACCATGTTAGACCTTGAGTTTATAGTGGAGGTAGGTTTACTCTGAATGATTAATGTCTTTCATTCTTCTATTTCCAATTAGTTTTCAGGTGAAAATGGGGAGAGAATGAAAGAAAAATATGGTGTGTTCTGTTGTGGACACAATGAAGCTGTCAGCCATTACAAAGACCTGCTCCAAAGCAATAAGAAGTTCCAAAACTTAATAAAGGTAAACAGTAACCAGAAGTCTCCTATTCTGACTATGCAAAATATACTTCACTGCTTTGGGCTTTGTTTTGTACTTGAAGATCCCTCAAATGTGAATGAGCATGGTTAGAGGCATATTCTCATTATTTGGTGGGTTGTGAACTTCTTGTATTTTAGATCTTTTGAGCTACTTGGAGACAAAACCACAATTAGGAAGTGTTACATTTGAGGCAGGCTCTTGAGAGCACCCAGGACTGGGGAATAGAGTATTTGTTCAGTTCAGGGCTCTGTCCTGCTGTGTGGCCATCAGGATAAATTGGTTTGTTAATAAATTAAATCAATGATAAATGCTGTTAATGAGCTGCTGTAGAAAAAGCAGGGACTCCTAGTCAGGTTTTGCTCACGCCATCACCTTTCCAAAGGCAGAAGATTGGCTCCAGGGTGGTTTGCTGAACACTCTAACGTGCACTTAATAGGAAGGGCTGAAGAGACACAGCCCAAGTGGAAGCTGTAACCTGAATCTCAGGTGGCTTTGCAGAGGCCTAAATATTCTCATTTTCCAGTCACCAGTAAGTGATACTGTGTGAACTTTCCAGCTTAGCTCTGTACTTACAGCTCGTCTTAGCCTTTAAAGTGAGAGCCCTTCACTTCCAAGGAGCTAAATAAGTGACCAGAGTTTTAAAACATTTAGCTTCAGTCCTTGTAGGGAAAGATCTTGGTACTGTGTTCTCCTGCTGCCAGGTGTGTGCTGTACCTGCAGTCAGATTAACTGGTGCTTTACAGTCCTCCCTTTCTATTCAGGAATGTGTTTCTGTAGGTCAGGCTATTGGGGAGCATACAGTGGTAAAATAAACACTTAATTCCTTCATTATTGATCTAATTTGACTGGTAGGTGGTTGGGTCTGATTTTAAAACCACTGAACTTTTCTATGTATTTAAGGTCTGATGCTGTTATAAAGTGCGATCAGTTAGCAACAGGCAGGCAGACAGTTCAGATTTGGAAGTTTCCCTAATTGACTCCACATTTAGTTAACAGTAGTTGAAAACAGTACCTAAGATATTTTCCAGTAATAAAGGCAATTTTTGGAATGTTATCAGGATTAGTAGAAGAGTGCAGCTAATTTCATGGTGCTGTGTCCAATGTGCAGAAGTGTTTTGGGGCAGAAGGCACGAGAACGAAGAGGGAGTTAGAAGAGCTCCATGCACAGTGGGTGTGACGAGTTTCTCTTGTTTTCTAGAAAATTGGGAACTGTTCCATTGTGAGGAGGTTGGGTGTTCAGGAGTGCATCCTCCTGGTCACCCAGCGCATCACCAAGTACCCGGTGCTGCTGGAGCGCATCATCCAGAACACAGAAGGTGGGATGGTTCCTGGGAGCCTCACAGTTGTCTCTTGGTCCTTTTTCTGCCATGTTTTGTATGTTCTTACCTCAGACAGGCTGTTACCTGCTTGCTCACTTCTCTGTTGGCTGATGATGCCAGATCAGTCTCACCTCAGAGGGTCAAGAGAGTCATAGAATGGTTTAGGTTGGACCTTGAAGTTTTCATCTCATTCTATCCCCTGCCATGGGCAGGGACACCTGCCACTACCCCAGGTTGCTCCAAACCCCATCCAGCCTGGCCTTGGACACTTCAGGGATCCAGGGGCAGCCACAGCTTCTCTGGGCACCCTGTGCCAGGGCCTGCCCACTCTGACAATGGGGAATTTCTTCCAAATATCCCATCAAACCCTGCCCTTTGTCAGCTTAAAGCCAATCCCCCTTGTCCTGTCACTCCAGGCCCTTGTTAAATAGTCTGTCTCCATCTTTCCTGTCCTTCAGGCCACACTTAGATCACTCTGAAATTTCTCTTCTCCAGGCTGAACAATCCCAATTCTCCCAGCCTCTCCTCAGAGGAGAAGTATTTAAAGTCTGCAGCCACAAACCCATAGTAGTTAAACCTGTTGGTTCATTAGCTTTTTCAGAGCTTTAGGTTATTATATTTTATTTTTAAATAAATAAAAATTTTAATAAAATGAAATTAAATATTATAACAAAATAAAATTAAATAATAAATTTGTTTTCTTGGTAAATACTGTTAGGTGTCCAGTATGAAACCCTTATGCTAAAATACATTTGGATGGCTCATGTCTTGTATTCCAGAGTTGAAAATGTGGCTGATTGCTTCTCTTTTCCCTTAGCTGGAACTAGAGATTACGAAGACCTGACCCAGGCCCTTGGTTTGATTAAAGACACCATCAGCCATGTGGATGCCATGGTAAATGAGTGTGAGAAGGGGCAGCGACTCAAGGAGATCATGCACAAAATGGAGCTGAAATCATCTGGGAAATGCAAGAATGGGCTTTTGTTCAGGAAGGATGACATGGGCCAGAGGCGGCTCCTCCTGGATGGGATGCTGTACTGGAAAGCTGCATCAGGGAGACTCAAAGGTACAGCACCAGCAAGGGCACAAACACAACTGGGAAACAAGATTTATGTTGGGGTGGTTTTTTTTAGAAACTGTTTATTACTGATCGATTGGGTATAAAATAAGATGACAATAACCTGCTTGTTTAATAGGATATTGGAGGAAATAGCACTTGTTCTATTCTTGGCTTGTCCAATAAGCATCTCTGTAATGGTGCATGATAAGTTCCTTATGCTGCTTGCTTATTATCTGGCTGGTCTGCTTCCCAATTCAAGAGGGAAGTCTTCAGATGGATGACAAAGCTTTGAGTCATCCTGACTTAGTCTCCTGTGGAAAGGCATTATCTCTGCTTCACACTTTGCAAACCCTGTGTCATGTCAGCTGCATGACACTTAGTTCTGCATTTGCCAGAAAATCAAAGCAGTGGCCATCAGGGAATATTTGAGCAGCTTCATTGCTCAAGTGTTCAAGGAGAAGCTTCAGTGGCGCAGAAAGTGCAGCCAGGAGTAGGTGGGACCCTAAATGGCAGCAGTTCTAGAAGAATCTGCTGTTTAGAGAGATGTGTTCCCTCTGGAGTGCTGGAGTCCATGTGTAGGATGTGTGTGTGGGTGTTCTCAAGCTTTAAATGGGCTCTGTTTAAATCAGCTGGTGCTGCATGTGCAGCCTGGCTGGGACCAGCCCAAGTGTAAGGCAGTAACAGATCCAAAATTGCAAATGGTGACATGCTATTCCCTGGCCTGCAGGAAATATAAGTGATTTTCGAGTCTGGACTGGTCTTTCTGCTTTGAAATATGACTTTCTTTCCTTCCTTTTTTTTTTGGTCTCTTTTGTTATTGTAGATATTCTGGCAGTCCTGCTCACTGATGTACTGTTGCTCTTACAAGAAAAGGACCAAAAATACACATTTGCATCTGTGGTAGGTGTTGTTCTCTTTATTTAATACATGCACTTAGAGGATTTATGAAAGTGACAGTAACTACAGAAGAAGCACAATTAGGGATGTTAGATACTTGTTATAGGAGATTCAGGAAGAAAATTAAGTGAATAAACCAGGCAAGTATTATGGAATCACTTTTTCTGAAGCAGTTCTGGTACTTGTTGAATCCTTTCCCCACTCTCCCAGTGCAAACCAGTATTTCCTTGCATTGGCCACTTGTAGCTGCCACATCTCCCATGGTTTTCACTGTTCCTCTTCTTGTGCTGTGACTTTCCCTTTTACTGAGCTTTGTTAGGCTGAGATTTTGTACACAATGTCATGGACATTGCACATGCTAGAGCTGTGCTTTGGAAAACTTGCAGATAAATCCTGCTTCTGTTCAGTGTGCAGGGAAAGAATCTCAGTTAGGGACATGGTAACTGTGGTCATAGTGCCCTGAGATTTACTAGGGCCAGAGAACTTTCCTGAAATACATGGAATAAGCACTAAATGCAGATGTTATTACTGCAGGCTCCAGAACATTCAGTGAATTCACTTTTCTAGGGCATTTCCACAGGTGTCCTCAGAGAAGTTAATTTGTACATTTTGTCCTGATCTAGTTCACTGATGGCTGTTGTAGAACCTGTAACAGAGAAACTCTTTTATGTAATTGTTTTCTGGGATGTATTTTTTTTCAAGACATTAACATTAGAGCTGAATTCTAATGACAAAAGCTATTTTGGTGACCTCAGGGCTGTACAAACAACTGCTTTTCAATTACCCTTCTCCTAATGCACAGAACAGGGTGCTGTGTGGTGGATTTTTTTTTTCCTTCTGGAAACGTGCTCTACACTTAGAGTCTGACCAATTTTTTGTATATGTACAGTTCATTTGAAATTTAATATCAGTTCTCCATAAATAAATCAAGTGAGGGAGCAAATGGATCTGCTCAGTGATTCTGTTTTTCCAGTGACCTCTGTTTGTGGCTGGAATTGCAGTACAGCTGCTCAGAGAAGCTGGCAGAAGCTGCTGTTCCTGGTGTTTGCTTCACACTTCAGTTCTCTTATCATGGCTCTAGATTATTCTGTGGAGGTTCAGCAGTCACAAAGAGCTGCTTTATCCTGGGAAGGAACTTTCTAGGCTGCATATGTTGGAGCTCTGCTGTAGGAAGCCTAGACAGGTTTTTAGTAACTAATATCCCTCCTGTAAATATGTTTTCACTGCAAAGGCTGACAGCTAATCCAGTTAATCCTCATTATACAATACACTACCTGTTACCTGGTGTCATTTTTATCAGGGTCTGACACCCTCTAACACCTCTGTTTTATTTCTTTTCAAACCTCTAACACTTCTCTCCTTTCAATTCACAATGTGTCATTAAAGTTTTTTGTTTTCTTTTTCATATTTTGGGTTGCCTCCTTTTGAGCAAAATTTTTTGAGCCTGTTCTTGACTCCTGGGACTCAGTGGGAATCTTTAAATTGACACAGGCTCTGATGTTCAATCAGGTATCAAGACCTCTTTTTTTCTGACATGCATATTCTTCATTCCATGTTTTCATTGATCAAATGACAACATCAGAAGTGTCATGTGAAAAGGTCAGAGTTATTTCATGATGTTACAACTCCTGGTGGCTCTGGATAAACAGGAAAGGGGAAACACAATTCCTAAAGAACACATCTAATATACTGTATTTTATTTTACAGGACTCTAAGCCACCAGTTATCTCATTGCAAAAATTGATTGTGAGAGAGGTAGCTAATGAGGAAAAGGCAATGTTCTTAATTAGTGCTTCCTTAAAAGGACCAGAAATGTATGAAATTCACACCAGCTCCAAAGAGGAGAGGAATTCCTGGATGGCACACATCCGCAGGGCTGTGGAGAGGTAAGGGAGGGGGAAAGCAGGAGCCTGATTTCTTGCTTGTCTTCTACTCACAGGTGTAAATTTATCTTTAAAATCCTTTCGACTCTCCACAAACTTTCTTTGTCAAACTTCAGTGTGCAATTCTGTTTGTGTTCATTGGGAAGAAACCACTGATAAAGATGAAATAAAAACTAGTCAGAGACTTTAACACTCACTGATGTCAAATGCAGCAGGGCTTTGGAAAAGGGAGGAAGATTGGCAACCAGAATAAACCACAACTGAGGCAAAAGCTTCAAGTTGAATCCTGAGATGGTTTTAAATTATCTCACATGCAAATCAAACATAAATCTGTCTTTTCCTTTGGACAGCTGTCCTGATGAGGAAGGAGGTACATTTAATGAACCTGAAACAGAGAGGAGGCTGGCTGAAGCAAGAGCTGCAAAGTTAAAAGATTTTCAAGGTAATGACTTAGTTACATATTCTACAAGCTGCTTCTCAGCATTATTTGTGATTTATGGCTGTCTAATTCTTTATCAAGATCAAGTTTCTCCTTCATATGTCTTTCAAGGTGGTGTAAGATTCTGTAGAAATAGTGGCTAAGGAAGTCTAATAAGCTTTGTCTGCTCCATAAGTTTTCTCCTTAACTGTTAATTATATCTCTGCATTTGATGCTCTGGCCATAAAATCAAAGATAATCTCCCAAATTGAACACAGTCCTGTGACAGTGACAAGAAAGGCAGGGCTGAATTTGTTTCTTCCTTCAGAGCGTTTGAACATGAAAGATGACCTGATTCTGCAAAGTCTCACTGAGAAACAACAGATTTATCTGGAAATGTCTGAGGTGAATGGCTTTGAAGACCATTCCCAAGGATCCCGAGCCAGGCTGCTTCTTCGGGGGGATATCTCAGAGAATCTGCAAGGAGAGGCAATTCTGAAGTCTGCAGTGACTGAAGGTGAATGGAATGTGGGAATGTGTGGGCATTCACTCAGGTGCTGGGGTGGGGATAAGCACCCAGGATCTAAGTACAGGCCCTGAAAATCATCCTGTAATAACATAATGCTTTTATGTAACACGGTTCAGATTTCCTTGTTCTCAGAACCAACCTGCAGGAAAGGTGAAGTGCATTTGTGGGTTTAGGTAGAAGACCTGCACAGCTTGGATTGTTTTCTTTTTAAGGATCAACCAGTGGAATCTTAGGACAAGTCTGTTCAGAAAGGGTAACAGAGTGCTCTAATAACACACAATCCTGAAATGTAATATTATAGGAGGGTTATCTATTAAAAACAGTCTGTCTAAAGATAGTGTGTTTACAAAGAAAATAAGCCCAAAGATAGTTTCTGTTTTAAAAAAGGAAAGAAAAGACAAACACTCAAAACTTGATAATCTTAACTTGCAATTAAGGAAGAGCTCATGTTCATATGAAGAGCCTGTCATGCAGAGCTACTCACAAAGGAAAATTCATCTGTACTGGAGGATATCTCAGACTGCCTGAACTTACAGTGGACTCATTAGCCTGATAACTTGTGTTGCTGCATAGACATGGCTGTTTACATGACATGTTCTCCTCTTCCCCAGCTGAAAATCTCCAGGAGTTTATCTTCACTCACTTTGGCAGTGCATCCTGTCAGCCTGAGGATGGCTCAGGACTCCCCCGGAGAGCAGAGACCTTTGGAGGATATGACAGTAGTCCCTCAATTTCAAGTAAAAGTAAGAAAGGGAACACTCAGATTTTTTCTGATCTTTTTACTATGATTACTGTACAGAGAATAAGAACAAGGAATTGAGGCTCTCATATAAGGAAGCTTCACCAGGCTCTAAAAAGGAAGATCAGAGCAAATCTCCAGCATGTTTTGCTCCTGATACCAACACTAGAGAGCAGAGTAGGGCTCTCAGTCTTATACTAAGGGCACTACTGTAACCATTCTTTATAATTACCACAATTCCATGCAGAACTTTAATTTTGTTTAAAAAAAATAAGCCTGGCCTGAAAACCTAGAAATTTTGAATTCAGCTGTCTGCTTTCATTATGTCATTAACACTTTTTTCCACTTTGTATCTGCACAGTCACTAGAGGTTTGCTGAATCCTTAGATAATATAAATTGTTCTTTTGACACAGATGATTTATCAGTTAATTAATGAATTAAGAGGAAGGACCAGAAACTATTTATCTTCATTTTTGCTTCATGCATTAATTGAAAAAATGAATGGCTCTTATTTCACTGGTTATTCATCTCTAGAGCACATTCTGATGTCTCTGGAAGGCTCCATACAGCTGTCATGTCCTTTTTACAAGAGGGGGTCCATCTCCCCTTACCTCCTTCCACACTCACAGTGGTGCTGCAGGGACTGCAATATTCCTGCTGACCAGTATTCCATGTCATGAACTTGCAATTCTGGGAGCTGATTATTTTCATGCAGACATTGTGGTTGCTTCACTTAAAATAGTATAACGTAATTTGAACTTACCCTCCCTATTTATCTTAACCCGCTCTTCTCAAGTTTTTAAACTTTCTTGAGCAGCCCTGTGTGTCAGTGTAGCCTGATCTTCCACTTGGGATCAGCATGGAGAAGCCATGCAGTTGCATTTTGGTTTAAAGTCACCATGTTTTTCTGTTTGTTCTGGCATTCACTGAGTTATCCCAGGCCTTGTGCTGGTGTGAGCTCCTCATACTCCTCTCCTCTTTCAGGTGGCAGGAAGGGCAGTGGTGGTGACCAGAGGCAGTGGGACTGGAGAGGCCCTGCACTGAGTTCAGATGTGCAACTCCATGACCCCTCTTCTGATGCAGAAGAAGGATCTCAAACTGTATGTTGAGCTTATGAGGGATTTAAATGCTTTTCCTTGTGCTTCCCATCATGATAATGGTGCAGAACAATCTCACAAAGTTAAAGTTGCCATAGCTGGCAAGGCTGGACTGGAACAGCTTTGTCTGTAAAATTACTCAACTCTAATAAGGGTGTTTTGTGGGCAACTTGGTAGCTCAGCATTTGAGAGGCAACATAATTCAGTTTTCCATTTGCTCGTTTGATGCTGTCCCATTAACACAGCTTTAATCACCACACTGCTGTTTCAGCTTGGCTCATGACCTCAGTATTTTTGCTGTATGTTCTTCAGTGATGGGAGCAATCCCAGCCATTTCTGGCAGCACTGCCAGTGCCCAGCAAGTGTCCCTAGCACAAATGTTGGTTTTGTTTCCCTTACAGAGTGATGGAACAAGGCTGGATGACAGCAGTGGTGCTCAGCCCACCGTAGAGTCTCAGGTATGTTATTCCTGCTGTGAAGAAATCCAATGGCAAATAGCCATAGTCTAATAATAGCATGTAAAATCATACCAAACCACCTCCAAAACTCAGTGTTTGTAATGTCTGTGGAACCCAGCATGTTAACAGCTCACTGGCCAAACTTGCCTCTGAATCCCTGTGAGGTCTGTACCTGTGCAGTGATTCAGTGCTGGGGCACGGGGGGAAGTGATGGTTAAAGAGTTCAGGTGAAGAGAGGATGATGAAGATGTCTCTGTGGAATCTCAGGGAGATTTGGTGGGCACTAATTCACATCTGCACAAGGATAATAAACTGAAATTCCTTGTGCCTGCATATTGACTTTTGCTGTGCTAGAGTACTCTGGTGGCCATGCTTCCATTGTGTGTCTTTTTGTATAGATACCATGGATTATTTTCACTGTGAAAATGTTTTTTAAAAAGTTTAAAGCCTCAAAACAGAGTTCTGCTCAAGTTCCTAATGTTTTTTCCTCCTCTTCAGCTTGTCCATAGGATACAGATGCTGTTGCAGTTGCTCTTCAGTCTTCAGGTAAACCACTATTTACTATCCAGGAGATTTGTTAGGCACTAAATGTAATAAAATGTATGCAGTTGTGGAAAGGAGCTACCTTGAAAATATCCCCTAAAGCTGCAGTGAAGTGCAGAATTTAGTCCTGAGACTCAAGGAAACTGTACCTGGTATTTTGGAGGAAGTGTTGGAGCTGTTTTCTTAAGTAATTACTTCCTTTTTCCTGCTCACTTAATTCTTTTCCTGCTTTGAGCTTTGTCTGCTCTCTGTGCTCATTGTTCATACAAGTGTATATGAATTAGTTGTTTTAAAGTTATCTTGCCTTGTATGTTGCCTTAATGTTACAATTGCCTTGTAATCAGCAATATTTTGACTGGTTTGATTCAGATTAACAATTCTAGATGCAAGAAATATCCAGTTTGACACACATAAGCATAATTTATTTGCTTGCCCTTCTTCAATATCGTGTCAATCACCATGGGCTGTATGAGCTGGAATTAAGATATGCTCTGGGAGAAAATGACTCTCTAACCTCACATGCTAGATGCTGTTGTCTCCTACTTAGCTGTGCATGTTTTTTGAACCTGAAGCTGCACTTTTACCCCCTGCAGGCTGTGATATCTCAGCAGGACAGCTACATCGAGGTGCAGCGAGCCACCATGGCAGACAGGGAGAAGCAGTACCGGCTGCAGTCCACCCGGGGCAATCTGCTCCTGGAGCAGGAGAAGCAGAGGAACTTTGAAAAGCAGAGGGAAGAACTGATGAACGTCCAGAAGCTCCAGAGCCAGCTGAAGCTGGAGCAGCAGCGCCTGGAGCGGGAGAAGAGCCGGCAGCAGAGGGAATTTGAGCTCAAGGAAGCGCAGCTGCAGGAGCGCGCTGAGGAGATGCGGCAGCTGCGGGAGAGGCTGAGCCAGGACAGGGAAGAGCTGGAGAGGCAGAGGGAGGCCTACCAGCACGACCTGGAGAGGCTGAGGGAAGCCCAGAGAGCTGTGGAGAAGGAGAGGGAGCGCCTGGATCAGCAAAAGAAACTGAAGAAGCAGAACACGGTGTCAGGCACCTTCTCCCCAGAAATGGGCCAGGTGAGGGGTTGGTTTTCTCAGTTTTGTTCCTGTTAACCTGCTTGTTTCTGGATGAAGGTTGCACTTGCTGCAGCACCAGCCTGCTTTTGCCTTTTGCTGGGCTACTCAAACCATCATCTGAAGTAGCTGGTGATGGCTACTCTCAGAGAGACCAGTGTCTGTGAAGCTCCTCCCAGATGTCTGGCAATGAGAATATATTTTTAAAATATAGAAATGGACAATAAATTATTTTCAATTGTGGCTGACTGAGTAGTTTTCAAATTCATGAACTGTCTGATTGCAGAAGCTGTGCTGCATCAACAGCATTTTGTAGAGTTGATTTCTAAAAATATTTCTTAGAAATTTGGAGGTCTGATTAAATTGGTTCATTGAAACATTCTGAAAGTCCTGCTTTCTCTCTGCTCTGTCATCACCCCGTGCAGTCTGCTCTTTCCTAGGTGCACTGTTAAGCAGTTTGGAGCTGCTGATGTTCTTTTCAGTGTCCAAAGACTTACACCTTGCTCTTCTTTCTGTTCCCCAGGAACCTTTAGGCTTTGTCTGTTCTGCTCTGCACTAGGAAGTGCTTTGTGCCCTTGGGGCTGGGGATGGTCTCTCGCTGGAGAGGCTGAAAATCCCCGTTTGCCTCAGAATGCCTTTTTTCCTCTTGCAGAGCCAGATGATCAGTCATTCCATCAGCTTCAATGGAGAAGGGGTGGAACCATCTGCAGCTGGCTCCAAATCCTCAGTGAGAGTGAGCTCTGTGGCCGGGCTGGAGTTCCTGGAGCGGCCGGAGCTGGCGCGCAGGGACAGCACCACCCTGGAGAACCGGCCCTCCCTGAAGAACGAAGTGCCAATCCATCTCCTGAGTGCAACCAACCAGATCCAGAAACCAGCTGCAGTCCAGCAGCAGATCCCCACCAAGCTGGCCACATTCACAAAAGGAAGCAAGGAGAAAGGTGGCAAGAACAAAGCATCTCATAGGACAGACAGTTCGGGTATGTGTGGTTTTAAATCCATTTAATTGTTTCCATTCTCCACCAGGATCACAGGGAGACAGAACCCTGCAGTTAAACCCCTGTTTGAAACCCAGAAATTAATATGCTACAAATTATTAGTGTGTTCGCTGCAGTTAAAATCTCTTAACCCCCTAAAATCCTGTTAGGAGTTCCATGTCTATACTATTTAAATTGGAAATATAACCCAAAGGAATAATGCTGAAAACAGAGCTGTGTATTCCAACTTCCAACACAACAGAATGGTGGTGAGAGGTTCTAAACCTGGATGCAAAATCTTCTTGTCTAACTGTAGTGTTAAAGAAAAAGAGCAGAACCAAAAAACCCAAAAAAATACAGGAAGCTGTTGTGCATGAGTGAAATGTTTTGAGGCTGGCTTAGCCTTTTCTTGCAGTCTGTCCAGAGTTGTAGTGACATTGAATGCAGTGCTTTTCTTAGCACCAGTCAGTCATTAAATACAGATCTCCAGGCCAAAATTGAGATGCTGTGTGTGTTGTACAGTTGAAAGGGGCTAATTTTGTCACAAATAGAAGCAAGTAAAAATGCAGTCACCCTGTCCTGGTGTGATTTTTGCTTCTAACTGCTGGGTACTGGAGTTGTGATCTTTGCCAATGACAGACACACTAAAAACCCTTTTATCTCTACCACTTAAAGTAGCCCCACTGCCAAAGTAGCTTAGGGGAATGGCCTGTAATTTTAAGTTACAAAATTATCTTTTTAGGATTGGGCTGGATTCAGACTTGGCAAGCTTATCCATCACTCTGCACTGCCACAGAGGACTTGTGGCCAAACCTGAAACAGAGAGAGAGATCAGGGAGAGTGGTTTTGGCACATTGCAGAAACATCTGTCTCTGTCTTGCATAAAGTTTAGTGCTTTTGCAAAGTTGCTTATGGTTTTGCACATAAATGAAGCCTGTATCCTCTTACCCTGCATACCAAATGCTGGTAATATAAAGTTCTAATGCCACATCTCCCCAGTTTATTTCTAATAGCTCTTACATAATGGTCTCTGCAGTGGAAATGGGCTTAATGGTGTTTTTCTGTAATTTATATGAAAGGTATAAACCACTAATATATTGGTCTCTATTCTCTTGTGAGCATTAGTGGGCTTCATGCTTGTTATGCCCATGTGTTGATCTTAGAATAAAATGGAACAAAACTTTCTGTACCAGAGGCAAAAATGCTGTGTATTGAATTTGGGTTTTGTGACATGTAAGGAATGTGTACTGAAAGAGAGAAGTTCTTTAGATCCAGAATAGCTATTTCATGAACTGCTTTCATTGTTGAAACTAAGAAACTGGGAGTCTGTAACACCAGAATCAGTGGGCTGTGCTGCTGAGCAGCTGTGAGGCAGATGGAGAGCAGAGACAAAAGTTCATCACAGCTCTGCGTGTTAGAAGTAGCACAAATGGCCATTTGCTATTTGAATTCTACAAGGATTTTTTTCTCTCTCTGCTGTCCTTGGTGATACTGGGTTTTAAATCTGAGATTTAAAGGGTCTGCCAGTAACTGAACTAGAGGTCTCAAGGAAAAGTATTCATAGTTTAAATAGCTGAAGAGAAAATTTCAGTAGGACCAACTCTTTGTTGTTTTGCAGCTTTCTTGGGTGTGTAAAGGTGCCAGTACAGAGACCCCAGCATAAAGCAGTGACATTGGTGAAGTGCTGCTTGTCTCTAATACTAATTTATGAAATATTTTCTTCAGCCTCTGTTGATCAGAAGCAGCTGCTTCCCCCCAGGCTTGCAGGACGAGAGGAGGCTGTCCTGAGAGGCAGGAGGTCAGCGAGTCCATCCCTCCCAAGCAGCCAGACCTCTGCATTCCAGCCAGGTATGCCTTGGCCAACTTGCCTGTGCCTGGAAGTGCCTCAGGCTCTCTCTGCAGTGTCATGAATGTGTCTTCTTCCATTTTTTTCCCTCTAGAACTGTATGGCCCTACAGATGCTCAGCCAGAAGCACTTTCATCTGCCTCAGCGACCCTCTTCAAGCCCAGTAACGTTCAGGTTCAGCCCCTGGTGCCCTCTCAGCCTAGTCTGTTGAATGTGCAAGATGATACCAGCAAAGAAGATGTCATTTTCTTCTAATTGTTTGCATTTGAAGATGAATCACCTGACACACTGTTTCAAGAACTCAGGCCCCAGTGTGCACGGTGATGGAGACCCCACATGGATGTCTTCTGATCCCTGCCCAGTTACTACAAGCAAGGACCAGACCAGGATTACTGTCCTGCTTTGAGGGCACAGTAGTAACAATTTGCTTTTAAATTCTCCAGTGTGTTGACACATGGCATGGCTATATCAATTCAGAGCATGTTAAAATTCTGACATTTATTGTAATGTGCTCTTTTTGGAGAATGTAACTGTTCATGGGCACCATCTTGTAAATTGTTATCGGTGATGTTGAACCACCCAGATTTTTATGTACAAAGTTTTAGTAGTAGGCCCCAAAATGGCTGCAAATTTTTAAATCTGTTTTCCCAGGTCCAGGTCAGTAATGGGCTGTGTGTTGGTAACCAGGTGACAGCAAGCCAGTCCCCTCCCTGCCAGGTGTGCCAGGCACTGTGAACCCAGTGGTACAAGCCCTGTGGCCAGGTACAATGGAAGAGAAGGTAAGGTGAGCTTCTGACAGCATCTTCAAGGGGCAGGAGCTCCACCTGTTTGTGGAGGAGAAGGGTTGGACGTGTGAGAATTCACAGTGATGATGAAGAGTTGGACTGAATGCACATTTCATTGGCCACCAGCATCACTGGGATCTGTCTCCCTGTTGGGGACAGCAGAACAGGGTCCCAGGCAAACTCCTGAGTTGGTTCAGAATGAACTTAGAGACTTGGATTTTGTTCTTTGCTGAAGACATGTCTAAGAAGTGTTCAAATGCAGTAATTTATTGTCTTGTTTAATCCTGTTTTCTGCATCCTTTGTTTGTCTGTTAATTTGTTGGGACTTTATTCCCAGTACCAGAAGATATCAAAGCTGCTGTTGCTGCAGAGACTTCTCTGCAGCATCGTGTTAGGAATGAAGGGAATAAGAACTGTTTGGTTTTAGAATTAAAAATAATTATAATAAAAAAATACTCTCAGCTAAACCTGTGTTTAGCTGCTTTCAGCTAAACCAGCTTTGATACCTCTTGTGAAATGGGTCAGTTCTTGATCATGGAATGGTGGTGACATTAAGTGTTCTGCTCAAAAAGGCATTATTTTCCTTTGTAGTAATTTGCACAGTCATTTTGTGTTGTGTTTTTCACTCTGTGTCCCGGATTCTTTTCCCACCCTCACCCAAGGATGTGTGTTCTGGTGTGTGTTGAGTGTGACTGGTCAGATAATGATGCACAGGAGAGATTGTTTAGGAGTATTGTTACAGAATTAAAGGAATCAGGATCTCAAAGCTTAAAATCCTGGGTTAATACCTTTCAAGACATGATTGATAATAGCTGTTTTTTATACCTTGAACTGATTTAAAGTGATTTTAGCAGCAGTGGATGGAAGGTCTGGTCAGTTCTCCATGCAGTCTCATGGCAATGGATCCAGTGGTGTTTGCCAGTCTCTCTGAGCTGTCCCTGTGATTAGGCCCTGTGTGATGTTAGTGATATCTTCAAGGCCATAACTTCTCTTTGCTTGAAAGTTTTAAAATTATTTCAGTAGTTACAGTGCAAGAAACTTCATCGTTTTTCAGCAGAAAACAGCAGAAGTTTATATTTTCAAGTGGTGATAATTTGGGTTATTGCCTTAGACAAGAAATTGAAGAAAGGGGAAAGATAAGCTACAAAATACTGAATAGGTCTTAGGGACAAGCACTCCTGCTGGAACAGTTCTTGGATTTAAGGGTCTGTTTCTTAGCTGAGTGGTGCTGGTACAAACCTGAGGCAGTGGCACTGAGTTCAGTGAGAGGAAACTCCAAACTGAATGGCTCATTACAGGACTGGGGATACTCCCCCAGCCCCCAAGTGAGATTGGACACACTTGGCTTTAATACCAAAGGACTGCTTGATGAATCAGCAGCATTGCAGAAGCTGGAGTGATTGTCAGCAGCAAACAGAGTGGGACTGCTCCACTGGTGGTTTGGTGGTTTTGGGATACCATCTGTTTGATGATTAGAACAGAGTTCCACTCCATAATTCAGGTTTTGCATTCTAAAATGTTAGTTTGGAATGGAGGGGAATTCTTAAAGTCAATGTAACTCCTGATCCACGCAGCAGTGTGGGATCCAGCAGCTCTGTAGGACTGGCACTGATTTTTCCACTGGGTGATGTGCAGACTCTGGGCCCCTGTAATTTCCCCTGGAAGCACACAGGGAAGCAGCAGGAATGCACAGGATGTTCTCTCCTTCATGCTGTGGTTTGGGCCACTCCTAGTGAAAACTCAATGCCCCCACTGCCTTAAATTACCAGGTTTTTAGGAGTTTTAGCCCAAAGCTAAGTTGCATCAGTGGAGTAAATCATCTCAGCCAAAAAGGGATGTCAGTTTGGGTGCTTGGAAGCAAATTTTGGAAACATTTATTTAGGTTTATGTTGTGCCTGTCCAAAAGTATGGGAGGGAGTGTTGGAAGGACTGGAGCAGCTCATTGGCTGCTTTCTTCTTCTGTGCAATGAACAAATTAGAATATAGAACAGTGACATGTGCAAAATAAAGTCTGCAGTGAGGTCCTATTTATTTTAATGTTTTATCTTTAACTTTTTGAGTACTTCTTGTCAGCAGTGCTTGAAATAAGTTTTGGCTGTTAACAAATGGACCCAGGCCTGTGACAGGCCAGGCTTTTGGCTCAAACTCCAAAAGCTCCTTGGAATATGGGACTTGAATCTGTAGCTGAGAAATTACCTTAGAAGTCATTCTCTGTCCTCAGTGCACATGTCTGGCTGCAGCTCCTTTGTGAAACCTGTTTGCACCCTGAGATGGTGGCTTCTGTCACTTGGGTCAGCCTGGAGAAGGTTTTGGAATCAGCAGGTGCTGTGATACCTCACTGCTGCCAAAGTGTGGGCAGGGATCCATGGAAGGCTGAGGGAAGCAAGTGAATTATTTTCTTTTAATGAATATGACTTTCTTTAAATGAATCATGGGTCTCTTCACTTGTGCAAAACTGAATCTGTGAAATTGTTAACAAATCACTCCAGTTGAGTGAACTGGTTTTGGACTCTTCACTCAAATCTTCTTCCTAGGGAAAAAAAACCCTTCTAGGTGAATTAGTTTGCAAAGTACTGCTGTGTCCTGGGCTCAGTAACCTGCTATAGATTCTGAGTTACATCCTTCCTATTGGGCTTTTAGATCACTTCAGCTAAAAGTTTCCTTTTAAATGATTTCTGAGGATTAGACAGTTCAAAATTCTGTGCCTCCCAGGTGCCTTTTGGCTTCTTTCTGAGCTGGGGTGTGGAGGAAATGCCAGCACAAGCTTTGAACTGCCGCCCTGTTTGCTTGGTGTCCCAGCCTTAAAATTATCAGCATGTTTGTCCTTCAATATTGTGATGTTGCAATGTAGAGGCTGTTTCTATGGTTCTGATTTCAATTTGAACTCTGGTGTTAAGGAGGCTTCCTCTTCCTCTTCCCATCTGGAACGTGGAGGTTCCGTGCTCCGGGCTGAGGATGCCTCCATGGCCACTAGTGCTGAGCACAGCTGCCCTGTGTGTGTTGTGGATGCTTCCCTGGTTTTTAACTGTGCTGTCTGTGGATTGTAGCTGTGGCATGTCCCACGAGTTGAGATCGCTGCTCATCCCCCAGCGTGAGGCAGAAGAATTGGTGTTCCTAGAGACGCTTGCTCATCCAGGTACTCGCCTTCCCGCACAGCTAGGAGTCATTCTAAATAATTTGCAGGCAGCTTTGTCTTTCTGAGTAGTGGTCAGATGATTCTGCATACATGGAGCTTGGTGTTTGTCATTTGCATTTACAATGAGAGTCGAAACTTAAACTAGGAAAGGGTTAAAAATACTTCTTTCATTTTACTTCTAACTCTGCGGAATGGGAGCTGAGGCTCCCCGGTGCTGCTCAGTGGAGTCCCTGTGTGTTGTGCCCCCCATGCAAGGGAGTTTGGAGATTTTGTTGTCTTCCCCAGCAGTTCTCACATTTACCAGGAAACAGATCTGCATGCCAGGTTACACAAGTGCTGTAGGCAAAGCAAAGCCTTTCCCCTGCTCTCTCTTCGAGACCAGACCCAACATCTTCGTAACCACTGGCGACTTCATCATCCTCCATCATCTTCAAACAGCATGTGTGAGCTCTGGTTCATAACATTTGTGCCATGTTTATAAATCAGTTTTTTATATTTTTGTACTGAAAGAAATTGGAGCACTTTAGAAAAGTTGATTTCAAATTCCATTTCTGTCTGTAGCCGGAAGGAGATCTCTCATGGGTGTAGATCCTGTTGGCATAACTGCGTGCATCTCACTCAGAGCTGTGAACTCTCTTGACACTCTTTAGTCTTAGGTCTGGTTTCTAGGCCCACCTTGCACTGTAAAGATTTAATAAATAATCATGGTCCATGGTTAAATTGACCATTTTGTTGGGGAAGAGTTTGGTTTTGTTTTTTCGTTAGGGTGTAAACATTGTAAATATTTCCTTTACTGTTGATACTGCAGTAGCAACATCTTTGTAGTCTTTATTTTATTTGTAAAGTTGATGGTTAAATGTTAATATTCTGTTGAGTTGTGCACTCTTGATTAATTGTAAACATGATCTTAGCACACCAAATGATGATTTTTACAATGATTGCAATGTTTCTCCACTGAAGGATTTCAGAGCTGCAATAGGACTGAAACCAACTTCTAGCAATAAAAAAAAAGAACATTTAAAAACTGTCTGCCTTTATATCTATATAATTATTTATTATTGTTTTCTATTTGAATTAAGATCAAAGCAGCTGCCACTTCTCACGTGCTTCTCATTTTCTACCTTGGACAGAAACAATGTGCCACAGGAAGAAAACTGTGACATTTTCCAAAGGAGAGGACAGAGCACAGGAGGTATTCAGTGCAGAATACAAATAGCTGCAGCCCTTGGCAGTGAAGTGAACACCTGAGGGAAAGATCAGCTGCTCCCAAACATCTGAACTCTGCTGGTGAGAGAGAGAGAGCTTGGTTAAGTTGCTTACATTAGCATGGAGGTGCTTTGCATGGTGCCAGCCTGAGACATGCCTGGCTCTGTCCCAGGCAGTATCGGTTCCCACTTGGAACAAGGAGAACAAAAATAGAAACTTTCTCCCTAGTGCTCGTGCCAGTTTGGCAGCCCTTGCTGCCAGCACCATCCCATAGCCTCTGCCTGGGGCTGCTCTTCCCAGCGCTGCAGCAGGCTCAGCTTCCTGCTGAAATCCCCACTGCTGGCACAGCTGGCAAGCAAATCCAAGAGCTGGAACCTCCAATCGTTTCTAGAGAGCAGGAGAGATGTAAAACCAGGGAGACAGTGGGAGAGCTGGGCCTCGGATTGGTGCTCTCAAGGAGGGAGGGGTTTGCCATTGGAATCCTGCTGCAGCCAGGGCTGAGAAAAGCCCTGAGCCAGGGGGTTTGGTCTGCCTGTCACTGCCTTTGGGGCTTATCAAAGCAGCTTTGGGGGTCCCTGGGCCTTTGTGTGCAGCAGTCAGTAAAACAAGCCAGCATTTGTCAGCCTCTGAAGTGCATGTGACATCTGGGTTGTGACGCAAACTGGAACTTAACTGGAAAAACAATTTTTTTTCTACTTTTCCACATACATAAATAATCAAAGACTTCTAGACAGACCAGTGTTTAAGATTTGGTCTTTATGGGAGCTAACAGGCTGTCATGTGAGAGAGAATGACGTCTCAAAGTGAGTGTGTGTAGAAGCTTTTGCTTGTGCTCTTTTTAGGAAAATATTTCTTCCATCTGTGGAGCTCCTGGGAGTGAGCCACAGTGCCTGCTGGAGATCATTCACTGCCTCTGTGCCTGCAGACCTCGTGTCTGTGTCACCACAGCAAGGCCAGCCACTCCATGTCCATTTCTAAATATTTTTTGGCAGCAAGAAGTGGAATCAAAGTGGTTTTGTGGGGGACAGCAGGGAGGGAGAGTCTAGGAGAGAAGCTAAGACGAGCTGTACTGCGCTCTTGTGCAGTCAGACTTGTAGGAATTGTTTCCAGGAAGGCAAGAGGAGCCTGGATCAGGGAGATCCAGGGTTAACATGGCCAGGAGGGATCCCTGCAGCACACATTCCCACTGGGAACTGCCCAGCTGCAGCAGCCCAGAGCTCAGCAGAGGCAAGTTTAAATCCTGGGCAGAATTTGCATGCGTTAGAAGTTTGGTGCTGCTGCAGCCATCCATGTTCAAAGGTGTGTAGGTGTTGCTGTGTTCAGTTTTTGCCACAACAGCAGGGCAGACATTCCTTGGGGATTGCAAACACCTTGCAGTGGCACTGGTGACGCTGTCACTCCTGTGTGAGACACGAGGGTGTGATTTCAGGCAGGGTGTGACTTCAGGACACACTGGCGGTGCCTTCAGAGCTGCTCACACACCGATATCCCCGCGGCTCCGCCCTGCCTTGTCTCCCTCCCCAATCTGCAGCTAATTAACCCGAAACCCAAACCACATTCTTGCTGTGCATGAATCACGCCGAGGCCATTGGCAATGACCAGCTTTATGCTAAACCTCCCTCTTTCATGTGGGTGAGACAAGGCTGATGGTTCCCATACGTGCATCTGGGATTCATCTGGGAGCCAGATGCTCGAGGACAAACATGCACAGAGGATGTTGGCTCCACGGGGTGCTCCAGCAGTGGGAATGTGCTGCTTGCTGCCTTTCCCTTTGCTCTGTGACTCAAATCCGGTTTCATTTCTCATCCCAGCGATGGGGCCAGCCCAAGGCTCCGCAGATGGGGGATGTGGGGCCTGTCCTGCATTGTTTGCTGCTGCTGTGCCCGTGGGATCTGGCAGAGGATAAAAGCCAAACCGTCCTGGAGCTGGCAGTGCTGGGGGTCAGGGTCACAGGGTCCCCAGCTCTGGGACTGTCACAGGCACTGGAGGCTCAGGCAGGGCAGCATCACCTTGTTCTGGGGTTCCTTGACTTTGCACAAGGGTCTGCAGTGACAGGAGCAGGGAATGGCTTTAAGCTGAAGAAGGGCAGGGTTAGATGGGATCTTGGGCAGGAATTGTTCCCTGGCAGGGTGGGCAGGCCCTGGCACAGGGTGCCCAGAGCAGCTGGGGCTGCCCCTGGATCCCTGGCAGTGCCCAAGGCCAGGCTGGACAGGGCTTGGAGCAGCCTGGGACAGTGGAAGGTGTCCCTGCCATGGCAGGGGTGGCACTGGATGGGCTTTGAGGTCCTTTCCAATCCAAACCATTCCATGATTCCCTGTGTACCATGAAAACTCCTTGCTGACAGCACAGTGTGGATGTGCCTCTCCCATGTCAGAGCAGCAGCTGATGTCATTTCTCTGTGTGGAGCAGTGTCTGGCTAGACCTGAAGCCATCCCAGATGACTACACATGGAATGCAGGTCTGCCAGGGAATTTCAGGTGTGCAATGTCCCTTTTCCCTTCTGGAACATTAGAAATCACGAACAAAACCACACTGTGTGTAATTAAAACTTTGTTTTTCTTGGACTGCCATGAATTATCATTGCAACAGTTCCTTGCTAGATGTGAGATGGGTGTGCTGCAGAACATTTCCATGATCCATATCCCATCTTAACCAGGAAGGGGAATTTCTCAGCCACTGCTGTGCTTGGAAGGGAAAAAGGCCACGATGCTGTCTTGGTGCTCAAGCAGGAGGCACCTACCAACCCAAGCAGCAATTCCCTTAAAATCAACCCTGTCTGTCTTGTGGCCAGGAGGGAGGTGGGTCAGTCTGTTCCCAGCCTTCTCTGGCTATGGTGGCTTCTAAGCTTCTAAGTGTGAGAAGAGGAACATCCCATGGGACAGTGATGTCCCACTTGGATTGTTTTGCCTTTGAGCCTTGTGATGCCCATGTGGCATCACATCTTCCAGGTGTGACTTTGGGCTGGGGTCTAACTCCAGCAGCTGGAGGTGCAGACACAAAGTGGGAGATCTGAGCTATGACCTGAGCTATGCTCTGAGCTAGGAGAGGTCTAGGTTTGAGATATGCTGATATTCTAAATGAATTCTATTAATGGGGGATGAATTCTATTAGTGGGGGAGTTCTATTAGTGGGAATTCTATTTGTTGGGGCATCTGAGCTATGATCTGAGCTAGGAGAGGTCTAGGTTTGAGATATGCTGATATTCTAAATGAATTCTATTAATTCATGAGGATTTCTACCCAGCAACCGAATTCACCTCTAAACCAAATTCACCTCCAGCTCAGCTGGCCTGAACCTTCTGGCCCTGGCCCTGAAGCAGATCCAGCATGGAAATGTCAAACTGGGAGAACAGGTCTGTTGGGACAGCTCAGGCACGCACCAGTGGAGCTCCCTGCTTTCCCCAGGGTACTCCTGGAGCTGGGAGCTGGTTCCTGCCAGGAGGAGGTGGAGCTGGAGGGACAGGCCGGGGCTCTCTGCCAGGTGAGGGAGGATGAACCCAAGCAGAGCAGCCTGGGCTGGCTTTGTTGGAGCTGCCCAGCCCAGGTGTGCTCGGAGCGCCGGTTTTCCCTGACAGGGGGCTGGATTGAAAGGCGAGAACAGCAGCAGCAGAGCTGGGGCTCACTCCCCCAGCTGAGAACCCCCGAGCCTGGCTCAGGTAAGGCCCAGGCAGACAGATCTGTGCTCCTGGAGGCTGCTCCATCCCCGAGCAGGAGGAGGATGTGGCAGGCAGCCAGCGTTTATTGCTTGGCAGCATCAACAAAACAAAACAGCTGCTGCTGAAACGGCCATGAATGAAACCTCCACTCTTCTGGCTCTGTCCAGCCCTCAGGAGTAGCTGGAGATGTAACAAAGGTGAGGCAGCTCCTGGCTGGATAACAGAGCTGGAGACACTTCCTGACAGCTGCTGGTCCCAGCAGAGACCTGTGCTGTGCTTTTCCCCTCTTGCAAGGCACAGCCAGGCTGGGAGCTGCTGGATGGTTGGATTCCATGATCTAAACAGGCTTTTCTCATCAAAATGAGTCTGTGTCCCTGCTGCTGCTGCCTGTGGGCTCCTCTCCCTGCAGCCTGACAAGCTCCTGTTGGGCTCAGCCAGCCATGGAGAGAAGGCACAACAAGGGTGCATGAAAAAGGCCCAGCCTGGGGGCTGAAAATGGCAAAAGAATCAGAAAAGGGGGTGGAAATGAAGCTGATGCATCTGCTTCAGCCCCCAGCAGCAGGGCAGCTCCCTTCCTTCCCATCCTGCCAGCTCTTGCCTGTGCAAGCAGCTCGGAAGAGTTGTGACATTGATTTATTTAATTCTGAAATAATGGATCACACCCAAACCATGCTTCTGTGGTGAGACAGTTGTACCTTTGGTGCCTGTTTCCTCTGACCATGCTGGTTCCTGTCTCACCTCCTCCCCTTAACAGAGCTTTTCTTTCCCAGGCACTGCCTCACCTGGAGCAGGGCCTGGAGCACTCAGCCCTTTGGGACAGAAGGGGCAGCACCTTCTCCCATTCTTTTGGATAATGAGGAAACCCCACTCTGTGCACAGTGACCAGGAAAGGGCAGAGAATACCTTAGTCTTTGAAGTTTTAAAGAGATTTGTGTCTCCTTCAAAGCTGGAAGGCAGTGTGAGATCTGAGCTTTCCTCAGTCCCAAGTTACAAAGACACAGGAAGATCTGAGCCCCTCATTTGGACTGCAGCAGGGAATGCTCCTCACTGTTCTACTAAATATGGTCTCAAGTGTGGGCTGGGAAAACCTGCACCTTAAGCACACAGAACAGGCAAGGGACACGGTGGATTTTATTCAGATTTATTGAAGCAGCTCCAGGCTGAGTAATAAACACACAAAACTGCTGTATAAAAAAGAAATAAATGTGCAGAACCAGCCCTTGGGCAAAGTACTGTCACATGTTCTGACATTCCAGGCTACTGCTTGGGTGCTGTGAATCCCAGCAGTGCAGTCCTGCACTGGTCAGGAGTGTCCTTTCTCCTTTCTAGTATCACTGAAACCAAAATAATCCCTCTGGTTCCTGCTCTGAGATCACACAAGTTAGGAGAACACTTGGAAACCTTTTTGCTGTCTCAAGGGACAGCACAAGCTGCCAGCCCAAGGAGGTCCCTCCGTGCCTGTCCCCTCCCTGGCCTGACATGGATTTGCAGAAGCAATTCAAAGCCAAAACCGAGTTGCCTTGAGCCCTGCTGGTGCTGGTGGCACCCAGCTCACAGAGCTGCCAGGTGGGAGGAGGTGCTCCTGCTGCCCGTGTGTTCCATCTGGGTCCTCAGTCAAGGGAGGCACTTGGCAAAATCAGGTGAGAAGCCTGTGGTGCAGAGCAGAGTATTGTGAGACCAGGGCACAGCAAACCCCAACCCCTCAGGCCTCAAACCCCAGAGAAATCCCAGCAATGCTTTCTGGTTCCCCTCTACAGCCAGGAATTTTCTAAAGGTATCACTGGGTATTTTATTACAGTAAATAATGTTATTTAGACAGTACGACTCCTGCAAGGAGAAAAGGAAAACCCTGCAGGGTCTGTGATTCACTGGCATAGTTTCTGCCAAAAGCTTTTAGAAAGATTTAATTCCAGTTGCAAATGTTGAAAGTCAATCTCTGTGTAGCAGAAAAGCAATGGCATGAAAGGGACACCAGGGAATAATTAGAAGCAGAGAAACCCTGTGTTTATACATAGACAAGGCTTGTCTTATAAATGCAATTACCCACCATTCTGGGACTAAATCCCAGCTATAATCTTGTTCTGGCACCAGCTCACAGCCCTGGCGTCCCACAAGACATTTGGGTGCCACTGGCAGATTAAGTGTGGCACCAGGAGGAGGAGGCTGTGCTAAAAGCAGCAGCTGGAGCCAGTGGCACCACGGGGTCTGTCCCAGCTCCTGCAGACAGCCTGCCTGCACAAACATCAGCTCCTCCAGCCTCCTGACCCAGGCACGACACCCAATCCCTGCACACAGCATTCCCCAAAATCTTTGCACGGGCCAAGATGCCAGGTTAAGAGTCTTGTTATTTATACTGATCCTTCTCCCTGCAGCGTTTCAGCACCTAGAGAGATCTTCTCTCTCCTGCAGGGCTTTCAGATCCCACCATCTCCTGCAGGGCTTTCAGATCCCATCATCTCCTGCAGGGCTTTCAGATCCCACCATCTCCTGCAGGGCTTTCAGATCCCACCATCTCCTGCAGGGCTTTTAGATCCCACACTAGCAGGCTGGAAGTTTAGGAACTGATACTCACACAAGGCTCTTTAGGACAACTCCAGTCCAGAGCCACATACACCTTCCCCTCAAATTTTACCCTGATACAGAGGAGCTCTTGACCCACAGCTATTTACCTTCCAGGTCTCAGGCTGACAGGTACTTCCAGGTGCTGACGAAGGCGGTGGGGATGAGCGAGTAGGGCACGGTGGTGACGCTGCTCCACGTGTCGGACGAGGGGTCGTAGCAATCCAGGGTTTTGCAGCGCTGAGCCCCGCAGTAGCCGCCCACCACGTAGAGCCTGTTCCCCGAGGTGACAGCGCGGCAGCTGATGCACTTGGCAGTGACATCCCCAAACTTGGACCACTGGAAGGTGTCGCTGTGGAAGCGGTAAGCGGAGCTGGCGGAGAACTCCGTGTCACCGCCGATGACGATGACGTGGCTGCCCACCACGGCGGCGGCCGTGTAGCGCCAGGGCTGGGGGCAGCTGGCGGGCACCGTCCAGCGGTTCTGGCAGGGGTCAAAGCACTGCACCTTGGGCAGCTTGTTCTGGTTGGCACTGGTGCCCCCGAAAACAAACAGCTTCATCTTGGCTCCCACCACGGCGGCGTTGCTGACGCCTTCCCGGAGAGGAGCCACCAGCGACCACTTGTCCAGCTGAGGGTCGTAGTGCTCCACCTGCTTGAGGGACACGGAGGGAGAGGCCGGGAAGGCCCCGCTCATGGCCGTGTGTCCCCCCACCACGTAGAGGCAGTGGTCCAGCTCGGCAGAACCGTGGCCAAACCGCGCCACCAGCATGGGAGCAGCTTTGGCCCACTCGTCGTGGAGGGTGTCGTACACCCAGACATCCCTGGAAGCGCCGTTCTCGGAGCCCTTGCCACCGGTGATGTAAACCTTGCAGCCGATGGCGCAGGCGCTGCACTCCTTGCGGGGGCTGGGGATGTCGGCACGAGGGATGATCTCGCTGCTTTTATGGTCCAGCATGTAAATCTTGTCACACATGAAGGTCTGGCCCCCGAGCAGCAGCAGGGCCTGGCTGACCTTGCGGGGCCGGGCGCAGCACCCCGTCACCAGCCCGTCGTTCTGCAGGATCTTCATTTTGCAGCGCACGGCATCGGCCACCCGGATCTCCTCCCCCAGCTTGTGGCTGGTCACCAGCTTCTCACAGGCCACCTGCTTCCTCAGGTAGGACTCGGGCAGCAGGGCCAGGCGGACAGAGCGCAGCAGCTCGGGCAGAACTTCGTGGCGTCGGGGCAAATCGTAGCGGATCCAGCCGATAACGGCTTCGTAGACCAGCGTCTCATCCTCCACCTCCAGCTCCTCGCTCTCCACCAGCTCCAGCAGCTTGTCTTTGGGCAGCCGGAGGAAATCCTCAGTCTTGCAGAGCGAGGTGAAGTTGGCCAAGGCCATCCTCCAGGACAGCTCCAGCAGCCGCTCGCAGCAGTGGGCATCGGACAGCAGCAGCATGTTCAGGCAGTTCCCAGGGTAGAGATTCTTCTCCAGAAAGTCGGCCGAAGCATCCCGGATATCCTGGAACTGCAGCATGTCCCCGGCCTCCAGCAGGGACTCGGCGTTCTCCTCATTGATCAGCACCCGGGCTGAGTAAGCGTAGTCCAGCAGCAGCTCCAGCACCTCGGGGTGCAGCGAGTCGTGGAAGTTGACCTCGTCATCCCTGCTCTCCTTCAGGCCCCCGCTGAACATGGCGTTGAAGTAGCGGCTGCAGGCGGCCAGGACAGCTCGGTGGCACGGGAAGCTCTGGTTCCCCGCCCGCAGCACCACGTCGGTGAAGAGGTTCTGCTGGCGGAGCAGGTTCAGCTGGGTGAGGAGGCTGTCGGCGTGGCCCGGTTTGTGGAAGAGGTGGATGTTCATGGAGCTGGAGCTCGAGCGGGATTTCCGGTTCTCGTGGCTGCTGACGGACATCGTGCTGAGGCTGCTCTGCGGGGCAAAACCGGCGAGTCAGCACGGGCAGCGCGGGCCCGGGCCCGGCACGGCGGCCGCCGGGAGGAGCGCGGTACCGGCCGCTAACGGGAGCGCGGTGGGGCTGTCCCGAAACGGGGCACCGGGAGCACCGGCCAGCCGCGGGGCACCGACGGAAACGGGGCACCGGGAGCTCCCGGACCAAACCCCCGTGCAGCGCACGACTCCGCTGGGCCTCACGTAGTACCGGGGAGGGGGCGATGTGCGCTCCCGGTGATGCCCGTGCCCAGCCCGCCCCGCGGTCCCGCACCCAGCTCGGGGGTCCCCACCCGGCTCCGCTGTCCCGCACCTGGCCCAGTTATTCTGCACCCGGCCCCGCGGTTCCTCACCTGGTCCAGTTGTCCCGCACAGTCCCCCCTATCCCACACCCGGTTCGGTACTCGGTCCCGCACGGTCCCTGCTATCCCGAACCCGATGCCGTACTGTCCCCGCTGTCCCATACCCGTGCCGTACCCGGTTCTGCACGGTCCCCGCTATCCCGTACCCGATCCCGTACCCGGTCCCCGCTATCCCGTACCGGGTATCCCATACCCGGTTCCGTACCCGATCCCCGCTATCCCGTACCCGGTTCTGTGCCCGGTCCCCGCTATCCCATACCCCGTTCCGTACCCAGTCCCCGGTATCCCGCACCCGGTTCCGTACCCGGTCCCCGCTATCCCGTACCCGGTTCTATGCTCAGTCCCCGCTATCCGGTACCCGGTATCCCGTACCCGGTATCCCATACCCGGTTCCGTACCCGATCCCCGCTATCCCGTACCCGGTTCTGTGCCCGGTCCCCGCTATCCCGTACCCGGTATCCCATACCCGGTTCCGTACCCGATCCCCGCTATCCCATACCCGGTTCTGTGCCCGGTCCCTGCTATCCCGTACCCGGTATCCCATACCCGGTTCCGTGCCCGGTCCCGCCCGCTCCCGCTCCGCTCCGGCTCTGCCGCCGCCCCTCCGCCGCCGCCGCGTGGCCGCCCCGCTCCGGCCACGCCCCCTCCCGCCCCGCAGCCAATCAGCGGCCGCAGCGCGCGGCACGCTCCCTTTGTGAATGGGAGGCGGGGCCAGCCGCCCGCATGCGCAGCGCGCTGACCCTCGCCCTGCCCGCGGGCAGCGTGGCCGTGTCCCCTCCCCACGTGTGCCGGTGTCCCCCGGTGTCACCCGCTGTCCCCCGGTATGCCCCGGCCCCAGCATCGCGGCACGGCCCGGACATCGCGGCACAGGGGCCGGGCCGGCGGCTCTGATGCTCCCGGGCTTTGCGGACGGAGCCACCCCGCCATCAAGGGCCATAAACGGGGCAGCCGCGCCGGGACCGGCAGCGCCCTTTGGATCCCGGCTGCTGACAAAGGCAGCTCGCGGCCGGAGCAGCCAGCCCTGCTCAGCAAATGTTCTCCTGCATGGAGCATGTGGAAAACGCCAATCAGTTGTTTTTAACATTTTAAAAGTTTCATAGTAATAAAATGGTTATAAAAATAGTGATGCAATTAGAGCAATAATAATTTGGACAATTTGAATTAGGACAATATGACACAATAGAGACAAAGAGTTACGGACGTTCGGGTACCTTTTTCTGGGCAGCACGAGCCCGAAAAAGGACACAGTTAACAAAGGATCAATCCTTTAAAAAACAATAACCTGTTGCATGTTCATACACCTCATACATGATGCATAAATTCCATTCAAACACAGGATTCTGTCTGGTCATCATCAGCTTCTTCCTCTGAATCCCAACAGCGCCTTCGGGGCGGGAAGAAGTTCGTTTCTCCTGATAATGGGGCAATAAATTCTCTTTCTCTGAAAGATTCAGGTGTCCTGTGGCTGCTATCTCAGTGCGAGTCCTTTCTTTAAAAAAAGTATCCTACATAGCATCGTTTCTATTTTAACATTTTTTATAACCTAAAACTACATTTACCACACTACTTCAGAGAATTAATACAGCATCGCTTTCTAACACCACACAGATAATATTCATTTGAATATTTGTGAAAAGCCAATCATAAAACGCACATTTTTCACCGAGCACCCTCAGAGCTGTGGAGCCTGGCTTATCCTCACCACCACTGACCCCAGGGCTGGCTGCTTTCCTGGCCAAGGGAAGGAACTGACACCCTGTCTCAGAGGCCACATCAGAAAAGAGAAGAAAATCACCAGGTTTTGGGAGGATCAGGTCTGCCTGCACAAGTTCTTGTGCTAAAAGTGAGTGAGTGCTGCCCTGGAGAGGCAGCAGCAACCACCACAGGTGTTTAAACACTGTGTGTCAGCAGGGATCAAAACCACCTCAAGAAAAAAATACAAATTCCAGAAATTCTGAATCGCTCAATTTTGATTTATCTCTGCACTTTCCAGCTTTACCAGCTGCAAATTAAGGTCATTTGTAGAGGAACTGATGAAGCAAATGCACTTAGAGCAGTTTACAGTTTCCTTTCTCTACATTAAAATTAATGCATGGTTAAGATGTTTATTAATTTGGCATCAGAGGTTATGCAGGATTTCTTGTCTTGTTTTCTTAAAAGTTGGCAGAGCTACAATTGTCCTGTATAGCATTAGTGTTAATAGTAGATGAATATTTAATAGTATTGTCCTGTGCTGAGCAGTCCAGTGAGTCCTGGAGGAATGATTCGATGGGGTTAAAAACACCAAAGAAATCAGATTTATGATTAAAAACCACTGAACTGCAGCAGGAACCACCACAATGGGTGACAGGACCAGGCAACAGCCAGAGGCCTTGGGTGCTCCCCCTGTTCAGGCACAGGACTGAGAAAAGGAGAGAATAAACAAGAAGAAACAAACTCCAGGTAAACCCCGAGCTGCACCAAATCCTGCCAGCCTGGCAGCAAATCCCCAGCACAGCCTCATCCTCAGGGACACTGCAGGGTGAAGGTCCAGATAAACACCAAGGGCAAAGGATAAAGGGTATCCAGGGCTCCCTGTGCTCTTTGAACACAGGCAGCACACAGCTCCCCGTGTCCAGGCCAAAACCAGCCCCACACAGCAAGGCCACAGCTCCTGGAAGTGCAGCATGTGCTGTGCTGGGGCCAGGGACATGCAGAGTAAGCAGAACTCTTTTCAAAGGATGCATTTCCATGGCAGTGAGGCAGGGCTGGGAATTACTGCAGCAGGAGTGTGAAAAATGCGTGTATTTTATGATAGGCTTTTCTCAAATATTCAAACAAATATTATCTGTGGGGTGTTAGAAAGTGATGCTGTATTAATTCTCTGAAGTAGTGTGGTAAATATAGTTTTAGGTCATAACAAAATGTTAAAATAGAAACTGTGCTATGTAGGGTACTTAAAGAAAGGACTCACAGTGAGATAGCAGCCACAGGACACCTGAATCTTTCAGAGAAAGAGAATTTATTGCCCCAATATCAGGAGAAATGAACTTCTTCCTGCCTCGAAGGCGCTGTAAGGAGGAAGAAGTTGACACTGACCAGACAGAATCCTGTATTTGAATGGAATTTATGCATCATGTATGAGGTGTATGAATATGCAACAGGTTATTGTTTTTAAGGGTTAATCCTTTGTTAACTGTGTCCTTTCTCGGCTCATGCTGCCCAGAAAGAGGTACCCGGACATCTGCAACTCTTTGTATTTATTATCTCATATTGTCCTAATTCAAATTGTCCAAATTGTTATTACTCCAATTATATTACTATTTTTATAACCATTTTATTACTATGAAACTTTTAAAATGTTAAAAACAAGTGATTGGCGTTTTTCACAAGGACGAAGGCTGGTGACACATGTGGAGCTGCAGCTCACACAGCACCAATGCTTTGGAGCTTTTCAGAAGCAAAGAGAAAGAACTTCTCCCTGTAATCAGGAGGAACAATCACTCAAGGCCACCTCTGAAGTATTTGTGTCGTTTATTATTGGCAACGCCCAGAACTGTAACTGCAAACCCCAGCTCGGTTTGATTGCTCCTTTGAAAGGTGATTTATTACAAAGGAAAAAAAAAAAAAAAAGGCAGGAAATTGATTAGAAAAGGTCTGTTGGAGGCTGCTGGAGCCTGGTGGAAGAGCTCCACCCGGTGGCATTGCACAAAGGCACAGCTGGAGCCTCAGCTCGGGGGGAATCTCCACTCCTCAAACGGGCAGGGCAGGTTAGGAAGGTCCACGCTGCTTCCAGCGGCAATTCCTGCCCCTCTCACCTCTGGGGAAACACCAACAGCGCCTCTGCTGGCTCCTGTCTGAGCCCAAACCCCAATACCTGGAGAATTCCCAGCACAGGGATCCTATCCTGGCTCAGGCACAGCCCCAAGCCCAGAGTGGGAGCTCCCAGGATTCTTCCCTTACCAGTTCTCTGTGACAGAATTGTGGCCACTCTGCTCCTTTAAGTGGCAAACAACACTGGCAGGTTGCATTTATCTTTTGGGACAGATGGAAGCAAGTCTTTCCCCCTCAGTTTTACCCATTGTTGATTTTCAGAGGATTCACCCAAATTATTTCTCTGATGAAGAGTGATAAGAATTAGCAGCTGCAAACAATCCCTTCTGCAACAGGCATCTGGATTCAGTCCCAGTTATGGGATATCTGGAAGGACAATCATCAACCCAGGAAAGTTAAAATACACCCTGCCTCCCTAAAGGCACTTTTATCATGTGAAAACTGAGCTTGTGAAGCTCAGTTCTGGCTTAAGCAGCTTCAGAATTTGTTCCTCTTGATGCCTGGTAGATTCCAATCAGGGAGGAGATGGTGCCCAGGAGTCCTACCAGCCATGGGGGGAACCTTCCTGCCCAGAGGAACCCTGGAGGCAGCCAGTGGATTGCATTGCAGAGATCTGCTGTGTCCATGAGGATGCTCAGAACTTCAGCCCTCACCTGGGCTCTCAGCTTCTGCTGCCTCTGAGGTGAAGTGCTGCTGGAGGAAAAGGTGGTGTTAGTGACAGTGTGCCAGATTAAACCCTTTTCTACCCAGAGATGGGGTACTGAGAGGTGTTTTAAGAATTTTTATTCCATTTTCAGTCTCATGTGAAGGGTGAGACAATACAGATGTTATAATTCACACCATCACAATCAGAAGTTAACTATTTCCTAATTACAATACATTATAAACATTTCAGGTCTGTCTTGGTCTGTAAATGCCTTAAAGCAAATCATATAAAATTCCCCCTCATGGGCCCTACTACAATGCATCTTTCACAGTTCTGTTTCTCCAAGGTATCTAATCTTATTTACAAAACCATCCTTTGAAACTTTCTAGTTCCATTTCTCCCTCAGCAATGTCTGTCCTATTCCATGGCATTTCTAAGTCAGCATTTCTTATCTCAAGGTTTGCACACACTGTGTGAGCCTTCTGCCAAACTTTGAGAATTCCCTCCAAATCCATTTCCCACATTAGTCCAGCATGTCCTCAGAGCTGTGATGGCTACAGATGAGAACTGACAGGAAGGATGGAGAGGGACTTTGGAAAAGGACACAGGGAATGGCTTCCACTGCCAGAGGGGAAGGGATGGATGGGATCTTGGGCAGGAATTGTTCTTGTGAGGGTGAAGAGGGGCTGGGATGGAATTCCCAGAGCAGCTGGGGCTGCTCCTGGATCCCTGGCAGTGTCCAAAGCCAGGCTGGACAGGGCTTGGAGCAGCCTGGGACAGTGAAAGGAGCAGCCTGGGGCTGTGATGGAATTCTCAGAGCTCCTGGATCCCTGGAAGTGTCCAAGGCCAGGCTGGACACTGGGGCTTGGAGCAGCCTGGGATGGTGGAAGGTGAAAGGGGATGGGATGGGCTTTAAGGTCCCTCCCAACCCAAACCACTCTGAGATTGCCTGATCAGCTCTACAACCACAGAGGGAAATCATACCACTTGTGCTGGCTCAGTTTTCTTCTTAACTGGAACAAAATCCTCAGCGATCTGAAAAGCACAGAATTAGTTCTCCTACAGCACCGAACAGGAGGAGGTTTTTTTTCCTCCCTTGTTCACTACCAACTCCAGCAAGGAAGAACAGCACCTCCCTCAGCTTTGCCAGGGCAGGATCACCCCAGGTGCCCATCCCATACCGCAGGATGCCCAGGAGCAGGGCACAGCCCCGGGTGCCCATCCAGGAGCAGGGCACAGCCCCCCAGTGCCCATCCAGGAGCAGGGCACAGCCCCCCAGTGCCCATCCCATACCGCAGGATGCCCAGGAGCAGGGCACGCGATGCCCAGGAGCAGGGCACAGCCCCCGGTGCCCATCCAGGAGCAGGGCACAGCCCCCGGTGCCCATCCCATACCGCAGGATGCCCAGGAGCAGGGCACAGCCCCCGGTGCCCATCCCATACCGCAGGATGCCCAGGAGCAGGGCACAGCCCCCCGGTGCCCATCCCATACCGCAGGATGCCCAGGAGCAGGGCACAGCCCCACAGCGCCGTGCTCCTCGCCCACCACCGCTGGGAGGCGGCTCGGACGATGCCGACATCGGCGGCCCAGGCCAGGTGCTCGCAGGGGTAGTACAGCTGGTTGGCCACGTTGGAAAGCACCGAGAGCCCCCGCACCAGCGCGTCCTCACCCTGCGGGGAGCGGCACAGAGCGGCGCATGGGGCACGGGGCTGCCCGGGAGCACCGGGAGCCGCCCGGGAGCACCGGGGCCGTGCTCACCTCGGGGCCCAGCCCGTAGCTGCAGCTGTGCCGGAGCATGGCCAGGTCGTCGAAGAGGCGCAGGGCGGTGCGGCAGGAGCTGAGCTGGGCAGAGGCGGCCAGGAGCCCCCCGGGCAGCCCCCCGGGGCCGGGCAGCGCTGCCCCCGCCAGCTGGCAGCCGTAGGATAGAGCCCGGACCTGGGAACGGCACGGGGGGGTGGTGCTGGAACGGGGGCTGCTCATCCATCCATCCATCCATCCATCCATCCATCCATCCATCCATCCATCCATCCATCATCCATCCATCCATCCATCCATCTATCATCCATCTATCATCCATCCATCCATCCATCCATCCATCCATCCATCCATCCATCCATCCATCCATCCATCCATCCATCCATCCTTTCCTGTCCCTTTTTCCTTTCCCTTTCCTTTTCCTCCTTCTCCTTTCTTTTTCCTTTCCTTTCTCCTTTCTCCTTTCCTTTCCCCTTTCTCCTTTCCTTTCCACTTTCCTTTCTCCTTTCCTTTCTCTTTCCCACTGTCCTGTACTCCAGGACTCCCATTCCCGTTTCCATCCCGTCATTTACCGGTAAAACTCAGATTGTTTGTGCCCCCTCCGCTTTTTGTCGTTCATTTCCCCCACCAGCACTTAGGAATCCCTCAGGTGCTTCATTCCCGTTAAGGGTGGGTCGCTACAGTCCCGGTACCGGGGGGCTCAGAGCCCCGCTCCTCACTCACCGCCCGGTACCGGCGGGCTCAGACCCCCCTCCTCACTCACCGCCCGGTACCGGAGGGCTCAGACCCCCGCTCCTCACTCACCGCCCGGTACCGGCGGGCTCAGAGCCCCCTCCTCACTCACCACCCGGTACCGGCGGGCTCAGACCCCCGCTCCTCACTCACCGCCCGGTACCGGCGGGCTCAGACCCCCGCTCCTCACTCACCGCCCGGTACCGGCGGGCTCAGACCCCCCTCCTCACTCACCGCCCGGTCGCGGCCCCGGTGCGTCTCCAGCGCGGCCACGAGCCCCCAGAGCGCGCCCGCCGCCATAGCAACACTTCCGGGTGTGAAGTCACGTGCCGGCGCGGGGCACGCCGGGAAGGAGGCGGTGCCGTCGCCATGGCAACGCGGCCTGGCTGCCCCCGCGGCCCAGCCGGGCCCTGCCCGGGGATGGTGCCTGGGAAAAATGCGTGTTTTATGATTGGCTTGTCGCAAATATTAAAATGAATATTATATGTGTTGTTTTAGAAAGTGATGCTGTATTAATTCTCTTAAGTAGTGTGGTAAATATAGTTTTAGGTTATAACAAAATGGTAAAATAGAAACGATGCTATGTAGGATACTTTTTTTAAAGAAAGGACTCGCAGCGAGATAGCAGCCACAGAACACCAGAATCTTTCAGAGAAAGAGAATTTTTTGCTCCATTATCAGGAGAAACGAACTTCTTCCCGCCTCGAAGGCGCCATTAAGATTTAGAGGAAGAAGCTGATGATGACCAGACAGAATCCTGTGTTTGAATGGAATTGATGCATCATGTATGAGGTGTATGAATATACAACAGGTTATTGTTTTTAAGGGTTGAGATCCTTGAGATCCTTGTGGGTCCCTGTAGCTATGATATTTTCTGAAAAATCTTGAAGATTTTTCCTCATAGGAAGCTGAGAGGCCTCAAGAACAAAATGTAAACATTGATTATCTGCTGCTGTGGAATGCAACAGGTGCATCTGTGATTGCTCTCATGTGGCCAATCACAGTCAGCTGGCTCGGACTCTCTGTCTGAGACACAAGCTTTTGTTATTCATTCTTTTTTTTTTCTATTCTTAGCTAGCCTTCTAATGAAATCTTTTCTTCTTTTAGTATAGTTTAAATATATATCATAAAATAATAAATCAAGCCTTCTGAAACATGGAGCCAGATCCTCGTCTCTTCCCTCATCCTCAGACCCCTGTGAACATGGTCACAGGTCCCTTCCCACCTGGGATATTCAGTGATTCTGGCTGTTCTCCACTTGCTGTATCCTCAGATGCCGCAGTGATCCCACCTGATGCACCACATCCTTGTCCCAGTCTCGTGACTCACCTCACTGCAATCTGCTGTCAATCCCTTTGCCACTTCCTTACGTAAAATGAATAAAATTAATGATTTCTGGGACGTGAATCAGTGTCTTGATCTTTCAACATCGCTACATTTGTTTTTAAAAGTTGTTTTACATTTGTTTTTGGGAGGAAGGAAAGGATTTTGATCAAAAGCTGGGCTTATGCAACCCCAGGAAGGGATGTGGTTAGAGCTGGTCATGGAAGGCATTAAGAAAATCCTCCTGTGACGCTGCCTCCTGTTTGTCCAGCAGTTCACAGAGAGGTCCCTTCATGCCATGGATCTGTGTTTAAGCAATTTGATTTGCTAAATGTGGAACAGATCATAGCTGGGTTGGTCTTTTCCTTGGCCCTAAACTTTTGGAGCAGCTCCATAAGTACCATATGGAGTGATATTCCCATAAGTGCCATGTGAATTTCTCCATTTGCCTCCTCACCCTGAGAGTTGTTTTCTGTTTGGGCGAGGGTTTGAGCAAAGTGCTGACAGCAGAACTGGCCTTTTCCTGTCACCAGGGGAAATGCACACAGGTATCTGTGCCTGCAGAGCTTTCCTGGTGCTGCCTCCTCATTTACTGCCTCCAATTTAATGTTTCTTTTGATTCCATCTGTCAGCAGATCAAAGTTCTGTCGGAACCACGCCAGCCATGCTGCAAGGGGACTTCCCAAAGATGTGCCACAGCAGGCCCAGCCTTAACACGCTTGGATTAACCACAGGGGAAGTGGGTTTATAGCCAGCAAAGCTCCAGCCTCCCCTTCACTCCCCTTGGAGTGTGCTCCTGAGCTACTTGAGCACCAAACCCTGTCTGCTCCAGCCTCAGGTGGGAGCACAGTCATAGATGAGAAATATTTTGAAGGCAGAGGAAGGACAGGCAACCAATCCCTAAGGCAGGGAGCGTTGGAAGGAGGTAGAAGGGGACTGAAGTCCCCCACAGAGGGTCAGAGGAAGAAAATTGTCATGGCTGGAGGTGTCCAGGCAGGGAAAACACCTCAGAGAAAGCTGAGCATGTGCCAGGTACCAGAGACAGAGGATGCTGCAGCTGCCCGGCTGGGGTGACCCTGTAGGTGACAACACTCAGATCTTGGTGCTGCCAGGCTCAGTGGTGCCAGCTGCCCCTTTGTCAGCCCCATCCCAGTGAGCTGAGAGCTGTTTTGTCTCCTCAGGTGAAATGCTCTGCCCAGGAGGGCACAGAACGTCTGTGGGGCTGAGCAGAGAGTTCACACCCAAACCCACAAACCCACTGAAATCCAACAGGCAAATTCCCAGGGGAGCTGTGTCCCCGTGGGGACCCTGGAAGGGCCCCGTGTCCCCATGGGGACCCTGGAAGGGCCCTGTCCCCACAGGAAGGTGATGTCCTCCCTCCTCCAGCGAGTGCTGACGCAGTCTGAGCTGCCCACATGGCGTGGGCTCTCAGAGCCATCCCTGTGCTCTGCTCTTGGCCCAGCTCTGTGTTGTCGCAGGGAACATCTATTTCTCAGCTTGAATGAGGACACAAGGAGGTGTTGTGACAGCAAGAATAAACACGAGGAGATTAGCCCAAAGGCGTGGGTGCCACATCCCTCAGCATGGCAGGAGGCACGGAGAGCCTCTGGGCAGGCCCCGGGGTGGAACAGAGCAGTGAGGAGCTCAAACAGAGCGAGAGGCACCACCAGGGCTGCCTGGGGGATGGGATTTTCCCTTATTTTCTGTTTGGATTTTGGTGTCAAGGCCTGCAAGCAAAGGTCAGTGAACAGTAGGACAGCGAGGCAGCTCTGGCCAGCTTGTGATGAGCGGGCTGTTTTCCCAGAGGTGAGCCCTGTGTTTTTGTTGAGCTGGTCACTCACATGGGCTTCCTGAGTGCTGAGCTTGCACTAACTCTGTTTGGGATCGAGGTGTGTTCCAGAGGGATCAGTGGGGGCTGGCCAGCCCTGTCCCTTGGGGTTTGAGTGAGCAGGGTGGCACAGCTGAACTTGAGAAACTCTTCTCAGCCTTTTCATGCACATGGCTTTGATTCCTCAGGACCCTCTGAGCACGGGGCTGGTGAAGTTTCACAACTGCTTCACTCTGTGTGTGAGCAGTGCCTTGGCCCACGAGCCTCGTGCTTTCCTTTATGGATTTGACTCTTTATTTTTCAGGAATGAGACAATCTCTGCTCCACACGTGCTTCAAAGGAGCCGTGCACTCTCATCTTCCAAGTGCACACAGGCACTCCCATCAGTCCCTCATGCCAGCACGTTGTTAAACACCTCCAAACACCTCAGTTGCAACATTTGGTGGAGTAACAGGGACTTGCATCTGCTCCAGCTCTGCCTCATTACTTTGATGTGACCCTGAGGTGGCACTGCCACCTGTGCTGCTGCAGGAACAGCCACGGGGAGAAGTGCTGGAATCACCCTTGGAGGCACCAGCTGGCTGGCAGAGCTGTTGCTGGGAGTCCCTGTGATTATTCACATTCTTTTTCACGTGGATTTTAGCGCAACTTCAGACACAGAAAGCAAAGCTGGTTTTTGGAGTTTTCTGAGCTCCTCTCCCATTCCAGCAGTGCCCCAGGAATGCCTGAAGCAGGAAGGCCAAGCAGGCTTTCTCTGATTGCCTGCTGTGTGAGATCTGCCAGCACATGATGATCATGTCCATCTCTAACTCCCAGCCAGAAACACCAAATTTATATTGATAATTCTATAGCTGATAAATCTGACCTTATATTGATAATTCTAAAGTTGATAAATCTGACCTTCAAGGGCTAGAAATCCTAGGCTTGTTAACTATGGATACATGTTACTTCTTTCATTTCCTAGGAGAAAACAGGCCTCATTTAAACCTTACTCCATATCACCCAGTTTATAGCAATATGACTTCTTGGTATAATCAAACTTAGCTTCTGACATATAACAAACCTCACACAGATCATTTTAACAAACTTCCAATTAGATTTCCTCAAAGAATTTGGCTCATCTGTGGAGACAGGGCCTGGCAAAGTATACCCTCAAAACTTTGATTTCCTAAAGGAATTTGGCTTATCTGTGGAGACAGAACCTGGCAAGGTATACCCTCAAAAATAGAGGGTGGCCCAGCTCATCTGTGGAGACAGGCCTGGCAAGGTATACCCTCAGAAACCAGATGGTGGCCCTTGTGCCACCCCTGGGACAACTTGCTGGCGGTGTCACCCCTCCCAGCACGTCCCTGTGTCACATCGCCAGTGTCTGTGCCTCAGAGATAAGATGGAGGCACGTTTTTTTCTCCCTTTAAAAACACATCCCTCGTCCCTACAGGACACGAGTCCAACGCTGAAGCACTGCTGCAAAACAGGCGCTCGGTCCCAACCCCCCGGGGAGGCCTGCAGCGATAAATTCAGGAATTTTGGTGTAGCTTTTTCTCTTCCTCCTTTCCCTGGGCAGCTCCTGGAGCGGTGAGGGCAGCAGGGATGCAGCTGCCGGGGCGGGTGCGGAGGCTGGCGGTGCAGCTGGAGCACGGCCGGGCCCATGGCGGCGGGGAGCTGCTGCACGGGCGGGTGCAGCTGGAGCTGCGCGGGGCAATGCGGGTGCGGGCGCTGGAGGTGTGTGCCCGCGGCCTGGCCACCGTGCACTGGCTGGAGAGCCACAGCATCGGCCTCAACATTGTCTACCGCGACTACACGGCCTGCCAGACCTTCCTGTACCGCCGGCGGCAGCTCATCGCCGGTAAGGCCGGGCCACGGGCGGGGGCTGTGCCAGGGTGGGGGATTGGGATCTGCTTGGGTGGGTCTGTGTGCCAAGATATGGGGTTGGGACCCTCTTGGATGGGTCTGTGTGCCCAGGCATGGGGTTGGGATTTCCTTGGATGGGTCTGTGTGAGAGGACATGGGATTGGAACCCCCTTGGGTATGTCTGTGTGCCAGGGTGTGGGATTGGAACCCCCTTGGGTATGTCTGTGTGCCAGGGCATGGGGTTGGGATTTCCTTGGATGGGTCTGTGTGCCAAGTCATGGGGTTGGGATGTCCTTGGGTGGGTCTGTGTGCCAGGATATGGGGTTGGGATCTCCTTGGATGGGTCTGTGTGCCAAGGCATGGGATTGGAACCCTCTTGGGTGGGTCTGTGTGCCAGGGCATGGGGTTGGGACCCTCCTGGATGGGTCTTGTGTGCCAGGGCACAGGACCTCTGCAGGGCTGAGCAGAGAGGTGAGTTCACACCCAAACCCACAAACCCACTGAAACCACTGGGATCTCCTTGGGTAGGTCTGTGTGCCAGGACATGGGATTAGAACCCATTTGGATGGGTCCGTGTGCCAGGGCATGGGATTGGAACCCTCTTGGAGGGTTCTGTGTGCCAGGTTGTGGGATTGGAACCCCCTTGGATGGGTCTGTGTGCCAGGGTGTGGGGTTGGGACCCCTCAGGCTGCAGGTGTCCCCTCAGAGGCACCTCTGCCCTGTGGGTGTTGCTGACCCACTCAGAGCTCCTTGCCCTTCTTCTCACCTTGGCCGAGGGTTGCTCTCTCTGCTGCTGGTTTCCAGGAGGCTGATGGCAAAGCCAGGGCTGGGGAACACCAGGGATTTGTGGCTTTTGTTGTGTTTGCACAGGGAAAAGCAAACACAAGTGTCTGTTCACAAGTGTGGAAAGAGCACTTAGTGCTTCAGCCAATGTTTGTTTGCGGGTCCCTGATGCTGGGGCCGCGTGCCCAGCTGGCACGTTGCTTAGATCTGCTGCAGGAGGACAAGCCACTGGCATGCCACAAGCCATTCTTTGTGTGCTTGGCATGAAATGATCCAGAGCTGAGGGATATGGGATGTCTCAACTGTCCATCCACTCATTAACTCTGGCTTTTCTTAGGAACATGCACGTCTTTTATCCTCCCCTCCAATAACAGGGTCACAGCCATTCCTCTGTTGCTTTTCCTCCCTCTTTCCCTGTTTCTCATGGCCTGGTTGCCCTGCCCTGGAGATGGCTGTAGGATTTATGCTGAGGGCATTTCAATGTGTCAGTGGCCAAGTGCAACCCAGAGAGTGGTGCCAGCCCAGTCTGGCAAATGTAGATGCTACAGGAATAAACTGGAGGGATGGAAAGTGGACCTGAATTGGCTTGTTGGAGGTTTTCCTGTCTCTAGAATGTACTGGGAAGGTAATTTTCTCTATTTCTGGACAACTGTGCCATGCCATCTGCTCCAAACACCTGCACTGCTCTGGAGTTTGTGTCTTTTGGCAGCAGCTCTTCCATGCTGTGCCTAAGGATGTCCCCTTGGCAGCTGCACCTCTACAAAGTGTCCAAATTACAATTAATCCCTTCTCCAGCAGTGAAGCTCCTGAAAAGTTGGTCATGCAGTTCTTGGCCTGTGTCCCATTAGCTCTGAGGTGACAGGGTGAGTTTTATCCCCCATTATCCCTGCAGGGAATGTCTGTAGGGAAGCCACAAGCTGCTGCCAGCACGTTTGGATTCTGCTGCTGGGACTGTGTGCTCCAGGAGCCCCTGGAGCCATGTGGGGAAGGGCACTTGGCCAAGGGCTGCGGGAATTGCAGGAGCTGCTCACAGGCACCCTGCACACCTGCAGCTCAGAGCTGATGGCTCCTGGCCCTCCCTGACTGCACAGGGACTGCCTGGAGGGCAGAGAGCCTCACCAGAACTTAAATTTTATTGTCTCTGTCTGCACACAGATTCCTTTTCTGCCGTGTGAGAGGGACACGTGTGATCACCAGGGTGTTTTATGGGAATAAACAGCAGGGAGGGGCTGTCCTGCAGCCAAAATAACTTCCTTAGGATCCTGCTGTCCCCTGTTCTGTCCCCAACAGCAGCGTGAGGGCCTTCGTGATGTCAGCTGGTGAGAAACGTGCCACCATCCGACAGTCAGGCCCTGTGACTGCTCCTTTCTTGTTGCTTCTCCACGAGATCAGCTGTGTCTGCGTGGTGTTTAAAAAAACGCAGGTTTTGTCATGGTAACGAGGCAGTGCAGAGGAGGGAAGCTGGGCGCAGATAAGCGCCCTCCCTTCTGCTCTCCCCTCAGCTGAGTTTATCTGCAGTTTCCTGGCAGGGTGGTGAGTGCTGGCACTGGGGTGCTGTGCTGAGAGACAAGAAAAATGTGTGCAAGGAGGATGTTCAGGCAGGGCCTTTAAACGTGTGTTGTGTAATCATCTGAGAGAGGGAGCAGGGGGAGAGGACAAGACGGGGTTAATGGGCAAAGGCAGCACAAGGAGAGCCCTGGACTCTTCTGTGTTACATGACGGGAGGATAGGAAACATAAATAATTGTTGTGCAGTGATCTTTTCTCTCTGAGGATCCTGCAGCAGTTCCCAAAGTGTAGTTCCTGCCCTGGTGAGAGGCAAACATCCAGAAGCCATTTTATTTTCATGAAGACATCCAGGAGAGTTCTGGCATCAGGGCTCTCCTTCCTTTGTAGGGTAGCCTCAAGCAGCACCTTAATCCTTGGCCCTACACAGCAGTCCCAAATCTGGCAGGGATGGGGCTGGTTCCTCAGCCTGGCAGCACGTGCTTGTGCCAGGCTCTGCACTGTCCCATCTCACCCCCACCCTGGGCTGCTGCCTTCCCCATTTACCTGCTGCATTCCCTCCTCGTGTGACTCCGAGAGCCACCAGGTCGCAGCAGCGGGTCGGGGAAGGTGCAGCCCCCCATGAGGCGGGCAGGCTGTCAGCTCCTGCTGGGAGCAGCTCCAGCCTGGCCAGACTCTAGATGGGGCTGAAGAGTTGGAGATGATGCCCTGAGTGCTGTGCCCGGCCTGGCTGGGCTTGCCTTGGGCGCCTGAAAGGAAAGCCCTTGGCTGTGCTCCCCACCTGGGGATGGCAGGAGAGAGGAGAGACCCTGTCTGGGTGTGGGGGTCCCAGAGGGTCAGCGAGGCCCTGGCACAGTGAGGGACAGCTGAGGGCATCGCGTGCGATGGGAGGGAGGTTTGGTGTGGTTTGGTTGGGTTTGGTTTGCAGGGATCTGCATCTCGTGGGCGAGGGCTGAGTCACAGCCCAGGGGTGTGTGCCGGGAGGAGGAGGAGGAGGATGCCAAGCAAAGAGAGGGGCCCAGCCAAGGCTCCAGCCCCTCTCAAGAGCCTCCCCACCTCTCATGTCACTGCAGAGACACCAGGCTCTTTCCCAGAGCTGGTGTCACCAGTGAACTCGTGCTGTGACGTGCCTTCCTTCCTCCTTTCCCTCTCCCTCGGAGCTTTTGCTATGATTCATGTTTGCCTGTGGCAGCAAATGGCCGTGCACATAAAACAAACCACAGTCCCCTTCCCCTGGGGAGGCAGACAATTCCAGTCCAGCCTTGGAAACAGCTAAAAGCAGTGACAGGCTTCAGCCCAGCTCATTTTTTCAGAGGCTGTGATCAGCCAAGTTCAGCACAGCAGGTCCTGCCCGGCATGGCTGGGAGCAACTCAAAAATCCCCAAAACTCAGGCAGCCAAGTGCTGAGTAACGTTTTTAATGCCTGTTCTGTCTCATCCCTGGCCTGTGCTGGGGGTGCAGGGCTCTGGTGCTCCACACACATGACATTCATCCCCAAAATAGAAGTTTCTAAGGCTGCATTAACCCTTTTGGGGGGCACAGATTCCTTTCTCCTCCCTTTTACAACATCTCAGAGTGCTGCTGATGGTGATGTCCCCCCCGGGAACCAGCAGTTCCCACTTTCCACACTTTCACCCCAGCTGAGCACCAGCACGGAGAGAGTCCCTGGGCTGCTCCTGCCTATGCAGGTGGAATTTGTCACTGGATTTGGGACACCAATCCCAGCAGGATCTGGTGGAAAACTGGCACTCGCCTGGTTAACAAGCGCAGGGAAGAGGATTGCTCACCCTGTCGTTGCACAAGCTGAACCCCAGCCAGTTCTTGATTTCTTAGAACTGAGTGATGTCCCAGGCATCCCCGCGTGTGTCAGGAGCCCAGATCCAGCTGTGGCCGGTTCCCAGCCCTGGGAATGGCTCCTGGGCAGGGAAGGATGTGGGTCAGGGTGGGGTGTGGCCCTCGGCTCTGGCCTGGGGGCACTGCAAGGAGAGAGGAATCCCCCTGACCACAGCCCACTGGGAACGGGGATTCTGGACAAAGATGGGTGGGATGTCAGGGTTGGAGCTGCAGGGGGAGTTTGAGGGGCAAGGATGGGGAATTTGAGGGGCAAGGATGGGGACTTTGAGGGGCAAGGATAAAAGCTGGTGAGGGAGCTTGAGGGGCAAGGATGGGAGGAGATTTGGAGGACAAGGATGAAGGTGGAGGGGAAATTTAGGGGGCAAGGATAGAAATTAAAGGAGGGCTTGGAGGTCAAGGATGGGGATTTTGATGGGCAAGAACAGGGATTTTGAGGGGCAAGGATGGGGGTTTTGGGGGGCAAGGTTAGGAGCTGGAAAGGAGTTTGGGGGAACAAGGATGAAGGTGGAAGGGAAATTTAGGGGGCAAATATGGAAATTAGAGGAGGGCTTGGAGGTCAAGGACAGGGATTTTGAGGGGCAAGGTCAGGAGCTGGAAAGGAGTTTGAGAGGCAAGAATGGGAGCTGGAAGGGGATTTTGAGTGTCAATAGGAGCTGGAAGGGAGTTTTGGGACGCAAGGATGGAGTTGGAGGGGAAATTTGAGGGGAAGGGGCAAGGATGGAATTGAAGGAGGGGAAGGGGCAAGGATGGAAGGGAAATTTGTGGAGCAAGCACAGAAGCTAGAGAAGGGTTTGGGGGCAAGGATGGGAGCTGGAAGGGGATTTTGAGGGTCAAGAATAGGAGCTGGAAGGGAGTTTTAGGGAGCAAGGATGGAGTTGGAGGGGAAATTTGCGGGGGGGCAAGGATGGAGCTAGAAGGGAAATTTGCAGGGGGGCAAGGATGGAGCTAGAAGGGAAATTTGTGGGGCAAGCACAGAAGCTAGAGAAGGGTTTGGGGACAAGGATGGGAGCTGCAGGGAGCCTTGGGGGGCACTGCCCGGCCGGGCAGCAGACAGGGAGTCTCCCCCCGAGCACCGGCAGCACTCAGCCCCCGCCCAGCCCCCGCTTCGGCGGCGATGTCTCGGTGCGGCCCCGGGATAACTCGGGGAGCCCGGCTGGGACCGGCCCCGCACGGTCGCACCCGCCGGTGGAGCTGGCAGGGCCGATCCGCACATGCTCCCTGCCTTGTTTTGCTGAGCCCGGCGGGGCCGGCCCGGCCCGGCCCGTCCCGCCCCGCCGGGGCCGCCCCCGGCCGCCCTGCCGCTTAAAGCCGGGCTCAGCCGAGCTGAGCCGGGTTCAGCCGCATCGCGCCGGTCTGGGCTGAGCAGCGCCATGATTTTCGATCGCCTCAAACGCTTCACCATCGTGCTGGAGGGCGCCGAGCGGGACGGCCCGGCCGCCTTCAGCCCCGGGCAGGCCGTGTCGGGCCGCGTGGTGCTGGAGCTGGCGGCGGCCGCGCGGCTCGGGGCGCTGCGCCTGAGGGCCATGGGCGCTGCCCGCGTCCACTGGACCGAGTCCCGCAGCGCCGGCTCCAGCACCGCTTACACGCAGAGCTACAGCGACCAGGTGGAGTTTCTGAGCCACCGTGACACGCTGATGGCACCGCCAGGTACGGCAGACCCTGCCCCGGGGGGAAGCCCTGGGAGCGGAGCCCCTCAGGCGGGTGAGGGCAGCGGGCACCGCAGGGGCCGGGACAGCGCGGCTGTGGGCCGGCCTGGGCTGGTGAGGGCTGCAGACACCTCAGCCGGCTGAAATCGGGGTGCATGGCACCCCAAAACTGCAGGGATCTCGGTGCCGGGGGACAGCCTTGGCTGCTGCGGGCTCCAGACACCTCAGCGGGCACAAATTGGGGTGCATGGTACCCCAAAACTGCAGGGATCTGGGTGCCGGGGCAGCCTGGGCTGCTAGGGGCTCCAAATACCCCAGCCAGCACAAATGGGGTGCGTGGCACCCCAAAACTGCAGGGATTTGGGTTTCAGCCTGGCTGCTGAGGGCATGATACACCAACAAGCTGAAATTTGGGTGCCTTAGGGACTGAGCACTCTGTGGAAGTCCCTGCAGACCCTTCACGTTCTGGTGCACCCTGAAATCTTGGGGTGCACAGCTGGATGATGCTGCTGTGCAGCATCTCAGTTAGAGACAATACTCCTCCTTTTATCTGAGCCGTTCATGGCAGGGAAGCAGCGTTGGAAAAGTGTGGAGGTTCAGGAGGTTGTTTTGAGCAGCCTTAATGAACCCTTCAGCCCTGGGGTGCAAATTCTTGAGGGGCATGGGGGCTTGGCTGGCCACAGTCCCTCCAGCTGGGCATCTGGGGCTCTCACCCCAAAGCTGTGGGGTGAGGGTGAAGCAGAGCCCACCTGGGGAAGCTGCCCAGCTCTCCGAGGAGGTGCCCCTGGGCCGTGCCTGTCTGCAGACACGTGGAATGCAGACAGTGCCCAGCTCTTGTGTCACAGCTGCTGCAGTTCAGCCCTGGCAGAAACTCTGCTGTGCCCTCGTGCTGCTCCTTGCTGGGTGCTGCACACCTCTGTGACCTGCCTGTAGGAAGGAGCTAATCCTCCTCGATCTGTTTTGCCCACAGACAATGGTGAGGCCACTGTCCTGCAGGCAGGAAAGCATGAGTTCCCCTTCACCTTCCAGCTCCCCGAGTAAGTTGGCATTTTTGGGGGGAGAGGACATCTTGAAAATGAGGGTTTTTTTTCGAGCAAAACCCTTCTAAAATTGTTTGTTGCTCATGCCCAGGACCCTGGCCACCTCCTTTGAGGGGAAGCACGGCAGTGTGCGCTACTGGGTGAAGGCCAAGCTGCACAGACCCTGGTCAACAGTGAAGAAAGCAAAGAAGGAGTTCACTGTGATTGAACCCATCGACATAAACACCCCTGCACTGCTGGTGAGCTCCCCCTGCTCCACCCCAGGGCTCTGGCACCCAAAACTTACTCAAGGTAGCCCACAGGGAAGGTGTCTGCCTCCCCTTCAGCATCACAATGCAGGCCTGGTTTCCAGAGGGAATAGTTCCCCCCTGTAACTTGTGCCCTCCAGCATTACCTGGGCTGGGCAGAGGTCAGCTGTGCCTCTTTGGTTTTGGAAACCTTAATGCATTGCAACAGCTTCTTGCATCAGATACCTGAGAAGTTGCTGATGCTCCCTGGCAGGTTCTTGGTGCCAGGGAAGTGATTGCTGTGAGTTTCATCCTTAGTTACCAAATAGCCAAAATATTTCCCTTTCTCCAGGCTCCCCAGGCAGGTGCTAAGGAGAAACTTGCTCGTGCCTGGTACTGCAACCGTGGCCAAGTGTCTGTGACTGCCAAGATTGACCGAAAAGGCTACACCCCAGGTGAGACCAGGTGCTGGGGCCCTTGACCACCGTCAGTGAGCCCAGAGGAGGGGGTTTGGGTCACTGGGGGCTGGCAGGAAATCAGATAGCTTTAGTGTGGGCAGCATCCTTAGGATGCTCCTCTGGGATGAACACACGTGCCTGGCCTGTCAGACAGCATGGCCAGCCCTCAGCTGGGGGGTTGTGCAGCAATTCCTCGAGGCAGAACTGGGCTGTGCCTCCCCTCCTCCAACAAATGTGTGTCTGTTTTGGCAGGTGAGGTCATCCCCATCTTCGCTGAGATCGACAACTGCACCAGCCGGGCCGTGGTGCCCAAGGCCGCCATCATCCAGACCCAGACCTTCATCGCCCGGGGCACCAAGAAGCAGAAGAAGTCAGTGGTGACCAGCATCACTGGGGACCCCATTCCAGCCGGGAAGAGGGAGGTGTGGCACGGCCGGGCGCTGAAGATCCCGCCCGTGGGGCCGTCCATCCTCCAGTGCCGCATCATCCAGGTGGAATACTCCCTGAAGGTGAGGGAGCTCTGCAGGGATCCCCTCCTGCCCAGCTCAGGGGAGGTACCTGCCCCTCCAGACTGGGAAGACACCACCAAGCTGAGCTTCCCTGCTGCTCTCTGTCTCGGCAGGTTTGTGTGGATATTCCTGGGACTTCCAAGCTGCTCCTTGAACTGCCTCTGGTCATCGGGACCATCCCTTTGCATCCCTTTGGGAGCCGCACTTCCAGTGTCAGCAGCCAGTACAGCGTCAACCTGGACTGGCTCAGCACCATCCCTGAGCAGCTGGAGGGTGAGCATCTCCTTCTCCCTGGGATAAACCCCCTGATCAGGAGAGTGAGATACAAAGTTCTCAGCTGGGCCAGTTTGGCTTTTTTTTAACCTAATTTTGTACTTGTGGTGCTGAATCTCCTGGGTTCCTTCCTCAGGGAACTGAGAGGATTTGGGCAGTAGTGGGTTTGAAGCCATTTTACCTGCGTGTCCTCCATTTATGGAGAGTGTTTGCTATTCCCTGATGGTTCTCCTTTCTCTCCAGCCCCCCCTGAGTACTCAGCAGTGGTGTCCAGCCCGGAGGCCGAGCAGAGCCTGGCTCCTCCGTGCCGCAGCGAGCTCGGGGACATCCTGGAGGGTCCCTTCTTCGCCTACATCCAGGAATTCCGCTTCCGACCACCCCCGCTCTACTCAGAGGTGATTCATCCCTCTGGGCTGGGAGGCTGCTGGAGGCTGGCATGTGCCACTGCTCAGGTTTTTGACTGTGGCCTTGGCTCTGCAGGTGGATCCCAACCCGACGTCAGATGGCATCCGCCCGCGCTGCATGACCTGCTGAGAGGGGCGCTCCGGCTGCGTGCGGCAGCGTGACGATCCCTGGGGATGGCAGCTTGCAGCCTCACAGCACTGGGGTCTGGAAACGGGCACGTGCCACCCCGACCCTGCTCACAGCTCTCGGCCACTCCTGTCGTGACTGTTCCCGGGCCCAGAGCCAGCGCGGGGCCATGGCCCCGGCACGGGTAGGAGAACACGAGGAGCTGGGCGGGACATGCAGGGTTCAGAACTGCCCTGGGATTTTGGGGTTAGAACAGGGAATTCAAGCCCAGATTGCTCTCCCCTTGCCTGCAGTGCCGTGCTCTGAAAACTTCTGTCAGCTCCTGGTATGGAGACCAGGAGCTTGGAGGCGTTTCTCAGGATTACTGGAGAATGTTTGTTTGTTTGGATGGTGCTCAGGGTTGGGCCCTGGGGTGATGCAGATGCTGCCCTTTGCCTGTGGCTCACCAGGACTGCAGGCCCCCAAGGCAGTGAAAGGTCCTTTCCTGGCTAGTTGAAATAGAGGGCTCAGCCACTGCTGATAATCTTTGCCACAAGCCTGTGGGTACCTGTGGGGGGGAATGGTTTGAGCTGCTTAACCAAACTCTAAAGACCTCCAAGGGCTGTTACAAGGGCTTGGGGGATGAATTTATGATCTGTGGCAGTATTTTGGTGCCATTTACTAAGAACAGGAAAGCTGTTTTGTGAGTATCAGCACCTACCCTGCACAGTGTGCTAGTGCTTTCCCTGAGATGGGGCTGAAACCAACCCTCAAACTGTGGTACCAGCACAGGGGGCTGGAGCTGTGCCTGGTGGCCAAGGAAGAGAGAGGGAAGCCCAGTGTAAGGCTGGTGGCAGCCACAGGTGCTGATGGAAAGTGTGGAGTTGGGATAAATCCTTCAGGGCTGGGAGTACTTGAGGTGTCAGAGGCCCACAGCAGCAACCTGTGCTCGCTGGCTGCGAACCAGTGTGGGAAGGGTGAGCTGGGTGTTCTGGTCAGGAGCCAGGGGCTGACCCTGCTCACTGCAAGAGGACCTGAGCAGAGTTTGGGGGCTGAGGACCTTTGCATTCCCTCACTGAGACAATCCCTGGCCATGCACAACCAATGCCAGCGTGCCTTGGGCTCCGTGCTGGGGTTGCTCAGATGAGTCTTTTCTATCTGTGAACACTTTTGTAATGACCACTCTTTGTCTCTACTCTTTTTGTACGACTTTTTGGTGGGGAGTTTTTTGTCTGAAATAAATTCTTTAAACCAAACTGTTGCCTGGATAGTCTTCTGTTCTTCCCATTGTCTGGAGCCATGTTGTAGCTGTTGGCATTTGGGAGTGCTCCCTGCCCTCTCTTCGCTGTCCAGCTCTACCCTGTGCCCAGTCCTGCACTGGGATTAACTGGGTCGCCCAGCCAGCTCTGCTCCCCATGGGTTTGGTCCCTTGAACCTCCAGCTCCTCCACATCTGGGCAGTTTGGGCACTTTTGCCCTTACCTGGGATGCAGAGCTGTGAGCAAACCTGTTGTATTTTTCCACACTTGCTTCCTGTTTATGTCCAGGCTCTAGGAGGACAGACACATTCTCCTCCGTCCTGGAATCCTGGCAGGGACCCAGCAGGTCCAGCTGGGAGCTGGGACACTCCTGCATTGGCTCAGCCAGTCCCAAGGAGGGTTGGGATCAGCCCCATGCTGTGCTGGCTGGGAAGAGCAGGGAGGCTCCTTCACCTGCTTCCTTGGGCTGGAATTTGGTTTTTCACAGCATTTTTGTGCTCCACATCTCTGCTGAGCACGGCAAATCTTGGTGCATGCAAGGCAGGGTTTGAATCAGGGCTTTAGTTTTCTCTTCCACGGATCGTGCTGCTTAAAAATGCTGCCCCTGGAATGTGATTCCCCCCCACTTTTAATTTTTTTTTTTTTTGTTTGCTGAGCTGCTCAGCCCCGCAGCTGCATCAGAGCACGTGCTCCTGCCCTGGGCCAGAGGAGAGAACTTGTCCCAGTGTTTGCCTGTGAGAACCTGGTGCTCCTGCAACCCTTATTCAAATCTGCTTTTTATTTGGCATCCCTGGTGCTCTGATTAATTTCCCCTGGGGCAGGATTAACCAGCCTCGCAGGGAATTTGTTTGCATCCCCGTTTGGGGGGATCGTGTCTGGATCTGCCGCTGGCAGCAGCAGTGCCCGGTGTGCTGTGGCCTCTTGGGGCTTTTTTGGTGACATCAAAGGGGGCACCCCAGGTGCAGATGGCCCCGAAGGCAGCCCTGTGACCAGGCTGATCCCAGCCTGCCACAAGGGAACCATTCTGTGCCATCAGGGGGCTGCTGGTCAGCCCCGGATCATCTGCCCCGGCTGCACAAGGGGCTGTTTATTCCCCTGGCCCGAGGGGAGGCGAGTGCCCAGCCCCCCGTGCCTGTCCTGCCGTGTCTTTCTGTGAAACTGCGTCACACGGTGACAGGGACAGGCCAGCAGGGCCGGTGGGCAGCGCTCCCGGTGCCCGTGTGGCAGCGATCTCTCCAGCGGGGATTCTTGTCAACGCCTCCGGGTTTTTCTCGTACAGTCGGGCAGTAGCGCAGCGAGGTTGGGGGGCCTTGGCCAAGCCGGGGCTCCTGCCAGGAAAGGTCTGCACTCCTGAATCCTGAACCCTGGAGGGGCTAAAAATACTTCGTCTGGACGTTTGGAGCCAGGGCACGGTGCGGACCCTTCCAGGCAGTGCTTTCACAACTGCTGGCAGCGCTGCCGGTGCTCCCTCCAGCCTTCTGTTGTTTATCTGCCCCGGCTCCAAAGTCCTGATTGAGCAGCCCGGGCTGATCCAGGTTTATTGGCACGGGGGGCTGGGGCTGCCCGGGGGGCTGCTGAGCCGGAACGGCGCCGTGGCAGCACCGAGACCCGACCCCGGCCGGGAGGCGCGTGATGCAATTACAGTGCTGGCATTATTTATAGCTCTTGGCCCCGTGCGCTGGAAAATGCTGCCCAGACCATCCGTCAGAACCTGCTCCTTGCGAGGGGCACGGAAAGCCACCCCCAGCCCCTGCTCTGCTACTCTAGCCTGTCAGTTTTGCTTTTCAGCCCCAAAATTCCGGGGGGACTGAAATCCCAAAATTCCGGGGGGCTGAAATCCCAAAATTCCCCCGCAGGGCTGCTGGGAACCCCCTCCCCAGCGCAGCTCACAGCTCTGCGGGGACACCCCGGTCCTGCAGCCCCTTTCTGCAGCATCTTTGGGGGCTCCCTTCCCCCAGCCCGTCCCCGGAGGATGCTCGGTGCCACCCCGGTGGCCCAGCCGGCAGCTGAGGCTGCTGTCCGGTGACCGGGGGTCGGTGGCGGGGGGACAGTGACACGCCAAGCCTGTGGCCGTCCCGGCGCTGCCAGGGACAGAATGTGCCGGGGCTGGCGCAGCCCTGCGAGGGCCGGGATTAACTGAGCCGCTGCTGCCTCCGGCCCGGGCTCCCGTCCAGCTCCCGAAACAAGCACCGCCTTCCCCCATCGCAGCTGGGCTGAGCCCTGCGGTGCGCAGCTCACCCCAGAACCTGCCCAGGGGCACCCACCGGGGGCTGATCTGTTGGCACGGGGATGATAAATCCAGATTTTGGCTGGAGTGGAATGCCCCCTCTTGTCCCTGCGCTGGGGTCGGGGTTTAGGCACTGCCCAAATTCAGCATCAGGGATGCCGGGCTGGCAGCACTCGCACCCTGTGGGGCAGCAGGAGGTTTAGGAGCACTGGGGGTACAGGGGACTGGCACAGACCCCAGCAGCACCAGGCCTTGCTTTGGGTTCGCTCCAGGGCTGAGCCTTGCCCTGGCAGCATCTTTGGGGTCGGGGCCTCTGAGGTTCCCCTTGGTGCGGCGCAGCTCTGCCAGGGCTCCGGGAAGCAGCCGCGCACCCCGACGTGCCGGGGCGGCAGCGCTCTGCCCTCCGCCCGCTGACTCAGCCGCTGTTTGCCGGAGCTGCTCCCGCCCACGGAAACCGCAGGCAAAGTCCCCGCATCCCAGCACCGGGGCTTTTCCCGCCGGCTCGACAGGAATCGCAGCTTTTCCCCAGCCTGGTGCGGGCAGAGAGCCCCTCCGGCTGCGGGGAAAAACTGCAGAGAAACCGCAGGATTTTTTTTTTTTTTAATTCCAAACCGGTTTTTTTAATGGCAAGAAACGGGGTCTGGAGCGGCCGGGTGGCCGTGTTGCCCGTGCCACATGTCCCCTGTGAGCATGGTGCCAGCAGCATGCTGACATCACCGGGACATGCCACAAACCCCGGTGGTGGCCGGTGCTGCCGGTGTTGTCTTTGCAGCAAACCCCCACTTTTATTCACTATATCAAAACCAAGCCCTCGTTTTTTTTTTTTTTTGGGTCTAACCCCTCATTTGGGGTCCCTCGCTGTTGGCACTGCCCGGCCCCTTTGCACAGCCACTCCTCGCTCCCTCCCTTCCTCGGGCAATGGAAAATTTTTGTGACTTTTTGACTTTCCTCCAGTTGTTTGGGAGCGAGGAAGGGGCCGGTGCCGCGCACAAACATGTCTATGTATAAACACTGGGGACCGTGCCAGGGACGGAGCCGCCGGCACCGGACCCTCCCCGCGGAGCCGGGTGTCCCCTCTCCTGCCGGGACCCCAGTGTGGCGTTCCATGCTCGGTGACCCACAGCCGTCCCCGCGGGGACGCAAATATTTTGGCTTTGTTAAAAAAAACAACAATGACAACACTTAAAGAAAATAAATCCCCCCCCCACCTCCGGGGTCATCCAGCGGCGGCACGTGATGTGTTGGCACACAAACAGGGAGCCTGGGGACGGGGCACGGCTCCCACGCCACGCGCGGGTGGCACGGCCCTGCCCTGTGCCAGGGAAGTGGCACCATGGACTTTGCTCCCAGCGCTGCTCCACACCCGGGCTGGGGCTGCCGTCACTCCCAGGAGCCGCTTCACAAACCGGAGAGAAGTCCCCGTGCAGCCCCGGGTGGTCTGCCATGGCCAGGGGATGTGACACGGTGACATTTCCCACCGTGTTCAGGGGAATGTGACACGGTGGCACCTCCTGCCGTGTCCAGGGGGATGTGGCACTGTGACATCCCCTGCCGTGCCCAGGATGTGGCACTCTGACATCCCCTGTCGTGCCCAGGAGATGTGGCACAGTGACACCACATGCTGTGTCCAGGGGGATGTGGCACGGTGACAATGTGGTACGGTGACATCCCTCACCATGCCCAGGGGGATGTGGCGCTCTGACATCCTCTGACATGCCCAGGGGGATGTGGCATGGTGACATCTCCCGCCATGCCCATGGTGACATCCCCAGCCGTGTCCAGGGGGATGTGGCACGGTGGCACCCCACGCCCTGACCCCGCAGATAAAACCTTGCTCGTGTGGCACCAGGGGCACCACAGTCACTGCTCTGGCTGTCGGTGGGGACACAGCTGTCCCCAGCTGAGAGGCCGGGAGTGCGGGGCTGTCACCCTCACTGTCCCTGTCACCTCAGCCATGATGGGACAGCCCTGTCAAACCCCAGGCCTCTGATCCTTCCACCCACGCCCCAACCTCAAACTCTTCAGAAACCGGGCTGTGCTCCTTTTTTCCTCCCTATCACCCTGCAAGAAGCAGCAAATTTGAGCTGATTTCAACAACAAACAAAAAACCAACCTCAGCCCAAGCTCGGTTTGGGGGGAGAAGGCTCCAACCTCCCCACAGGGATTCCCACACACCTCCAGCAGCCTGCAATGAGCCCCCTCCCCATTTCCCAACCACCTGGAGGCAGTTATCTTTAAACTCGAGGGGTTATCTTTCAATTCGCGGGGTTTTGTGAGCAGAGAGAGGGATTTTCCTGCCGAGCAGCTGTGTAAATGCCGCCGCATCCCGGCGCAGCGATGGAGCAGCGATAGCCCGGGGGCTCCGGGCTGGTTGGAGGTGGCTGCGCCGGGCAGAGCCGGTGGGGAGGGCGGCTGTGGTGCTGCGGACGGAGCCGGAGGGGCTCCAGCCGGTTCCCTCCGCTTTCCCGGCGGTTTTGGCGTGTGAAAAAAAATGAGGGAGAGTGAATCTGCCTGCAAAGAGCTGGTAAACACCCTGGGAGCGGATCTGCGAGAAGAGGGAGGTTGCTCTTGGTCCTGTGTTTATCTCTGCAAAGCTGGGAGGAGACAGATGGGGGAGACTGCTGGAAAAGGCAGATTTTTGTGGGGGCTCGCTGGTTATCGAGTTGTCCTTAGCTCACCTCTGGCCGTCTGCTTGAGCAAAATATGTTTATGCTGCGAAACCTCCGGCCAAGGGGGCAGGGCGGGACCGCGTGTGCCGATAAGGGCGCAGCGTCCTCCCCTTCCCGATCACCCGATACCCGGAGCCGTCCGCCTCCCGACACTCTGAGTTTATGATTTCTTTTACTACTATTGTAAAGTTTCCGTTGAAATTAAAAAAAAAAAAAAGAAAAAGAAAAAATATCCCGTAATTCAATAGCGGCTGCCAAAGCCTGGAAAGCTCTGACCGTGCCAGGGGCTGAGCTGGCCCTGCGAGCAGCCATCCGAGAACATTGAAAGTGCAGCAAAGAAAACGCTTCCTGCCATGGGCAGGCAGGGAGAAGATGGTTTTGGTTTTTTTAACCGCTTCTCCCGGCTGGCATGCTGGGGCTCGCAGCATCCCGGAGGGGTTTTCAGTGATCTGAGCATCCCCCAGGGCAGCTCCGAGGCCCTCTGGGTGCGGGGGGAAGATGAAAACTTCACTTTCGCTGCTGTTTCAAGTCGTTTTCCGTGGCCGGGTTTGGAAATAGCCGCGGTCCGGGCGAGGCTGCTGCGGCTGACGCGGGCAGGAAAGAGCCGGGGCGGCCCCGGGGCCTGTTTGCGAAGCAGAACCGAGTTGTTGTTGTTGTTGTTGTTGTGACACCGAACTGGTTGCAAAACGCCGCCGCTGAAACCCCCGTGACTTTCAAAACAAGCTGAGCCCAGCTGCGGCCGGCGGCTCTCTGTCCACATGTGTCCGTCTGTCCAGCTGCGGGCCCTGCAGCCCCTTCCCCCGCTGGGATGCCTGCACCAGCAATTCTCGGGGTTATTTTCTGGGAGAGAGAAGAATCCCAGAAGCGTTTTTTAGGGAGGAAAAGCCCCAATTCCCCAGCAGCAGAGGTTTCCTACCACAGGGCTGCATATTCTTCCCAGGGGGGCTTTGCAGTGCTTGGGGGTGGATGAGATGAGCTGTCTGCAGCCTTTGAATTCTGCTTCAAATAAAATAATTAATTAAAAAAAAAAATCCCAGGGATCAGTTTGTTTGTTTAGGGATTAAGTCACCTAATCTGCCTGGCAGCGGGTGGCAATGTGGAGGTGGTGGCAGTGGTGGCTTTTTGCCCAGCAAATAATCCTGCCCCTGGCCATGGCTGGTGGTCAGGCCGGGCTCAAACTTCTCCCTGGCATCAGCATTTCTCCAGGATGGGGTTTGGGGAGCAGGAAATGGTGCTGGGTGCAGGGAAAGGATTGGGAGAGGGATGTACGGATGAGGGAAGGGGCTGGGGAAGGGATGGATGGGTGAGGGAGGGGTAGCAGGGTTGTGACCTTCTCCTCTGCCCCTGTTAAAGCCAGGCTGTGGCTCCACAGGGCTGTTTCCCCGAGGCTGGAAAACAGGTTAGACTTCTCAACCTGGGAGCAAAACAACTTAATCTGGTGTTAAATTATCAGTCTGGGCCTGCAGGGATGGACCTCTGCTCCTGCAGGGGCTCAGCCCCCCAAGAACTGATGTTGATGGGGCCTTAACAAACTCCTCTGGTTATTTTGTGAGATCACACCCCCCAAAATCAAGAGGAAATGGCTTCAAGTCACACCAGGGAAGAAATCAGGAGAAATTTCTTCATGGAAATGGTTGTCAAGCACTGGCACAGGCTGCCCTGGGCAGTGGTGCAGTCACCAGCCCTGGAGGGATTGAAAAGCGGTGTGGCTGCGGCACTTGGGGACATGGGTTCGTGGTGGATCAGCAGCTGGACTCGATGATCTCGGAGGGCTTTTCCAACCTTAATGATCCTGTGATTCTATAAAATCTGGGAGCCAAGAGCAAACCTCTGGGTTCCCCGACCTCCCTGCAGCTCCTTCCCCACCTGCTTCCCTGGGATGCAGGGCTGAATTTTCTACTCCACAGCAGCAAGTGGAGCCAGGTCAGTCCCTGTGCACGTGTCCCCAGTGCCATTTGCTTCTCCCTGTGAGACCAGGGAGAAAAGGGGTTTTCCTTTTAGGGCAAGGATGCTTGTGCCAGCAAATGTCATTTTCACCAGTGGTGTGTGGGCACTGCTGGGTGTGAACAGGGGACCCCATTGAGTGATTTTGGGGTGGATGCATCCTAATGTCACTGGGCTGACCTTTGTTTTCCCTGCTGGGATGGATTTTGGCTGCTTATCCCAGAGCTGTCCTGGAAGGAGTCCCCTGTTGGTGTAATGAGTGCCCTGTTGGTGTAATGAGCTGTGCTCTGGCTGTGGGTGGCAGTGGCTCCTGCCAGGCCTAACCAGTGCCCTGTGGCACGTCTGGGTGCTGTGCTGGGGTAGAGGAGCTGGCAAAGTCACATCCTGCCTGCAAAAGCTGGCCTTGGGTCACCAAGCTCAGCGTGGCGCCTGGGGACTCATTTGGGAACCAGTCCTGTGAAATTTAAACTAATTAGCAAGTCCTCAGCTGCTTTCTAGCACTAATTGGCAAGCCTGGCTTGATTAGCTTTCCCTGGCACGTCCATGGCTCCACGTGGCACCGTGTCCCTGGCAGAGCACTGGCCAGCTTGGGACACTTGTGGGGAAAAATGCACGGGGCCACCGGTGGGGACAGAGCCATTGGTGGGGACAGGGCCATCCCTGAAGGGTCAGAGGGGATGTGAGTGGTACCATGGATGGGTTGGGACCCCATGAGGGGGGGTGTCGTGTCCCCTCCCTGCCCAGGGTGTTTTTGATGCGGTGGCCAGGCCTGGCTGTCCTGCTGTGACCTTGTTCCATGGGCTGCAATGATTAACTGGCCTGGCTGGCCCCGAGCCTGGCCGTGTGTTTACTGCTGCCACCCGAGTGTGCTGAGCCGCCAGTGACCCTCAGCGCTTCTCCTCTTCTCTCTGACCCTCAAAACCCGCTGTAAACAGGGGCTGGGGCTGAAACCCGAGCGTGCCTCCGTGTCTGTAACCAGATACTTCCTCCACATGAGCCCGGTGTGCTCTGAAGAGAGCCGTGGTGTTAGAGCCTGGCATGGCCCAAATCCCAACAAAATCCCTCAATCTGATCTCTGTGCCAGATCTTCCCCCTCCAGCCGATCCCCAGGGATTTGGGGACTGGAGGGGCACGGGGGCCTGACACAGCCTCTGCCGCACGCAGGGAGGGAGCGATGGATTTGTTCTGCAGAGAGGTTGGGAATCGCCCTGGGGACGGGGGGCTGGTGCCACCTCGTGGCTCCACCGGCAGCTGAGCCGGGCAGCGGTGACACGGCAGCGGTGACACGGCAGCGGTGACACGGTGATGGTGGCATGACACTGGTGGCACGGCACTGGTGACATGATGCTGGTGGCACAGCACTGGTGGCACGGTGATGGTGGCATGGTGATGGTGGCACCGCACTGGTGGCACTGCACAGGTGGCATGGCACTGGTGGCACAGTGATGGTGATACGGCGCTGGTGACACTGCAGTGATGGCACTGCATTGGTGGCACGGTGCTGGTGGCACTGCACTGGCGACACAGCACTGGTGCATGGCCCTGCTGGCATGGCAGTGGTGGCACGGTACTGGTGGCACTGTGCTAGTGGCACGGCACTGGTGGCATGGCATTGGTGACATGGCACTGGTGTCACTACATTCATGGCACTGCACTGGTGACACGGCCCCGGTGGCACAGCACTGGTGGCATTGCATTGGTGACACGGTGATGGGGTCCCATCTGGATGAGACCCCAGCCATGGGAGCGGCAGCACCGCATCCCTGGAGCTCTGGGGTGGCCACAAAGCTGAGCCCCCATCCCCGGCCAGGTCTGGCTGCAGGAGCTGCCCCGGGCTCTGTCTCCGCCCGGCCCCGCCGCGGTTTCCGCCCGCGGGTGCCGCGCTGCCAGCGCAGTTTGAGTGAAACACTCTGCAAAACACGAGTGGAGCCAAGAGCAGCAGCAGCAGCGAGGAGGCCGCGTGTCAGTGCCTCGCACACCGCGCCGTGCACCTGGAGTTCCCCGTGTTACTAAACCCACGTCGCTTTTGGGTTTTTAAGATCTTTTTTTTCGCACTGTCAGCAAGTAAACACCGCCGCACCAGGCACAGAAAACCACAGATCGCTTTTCATCTCCTGTTCTGTCCCAGATAAGGCCCCAGGCTGCGGCGTGGCCCCACGGGAAGGGGCTGGGGGGGCCCCCATGGATCACCCCCATCCTGGCTGCCTGGCTGTGTCCTCCCCAGCCCCGTGGATTGAACCCCGGCTCTAAATCCTTGCTCTAATCTGCTGGGGTCAGGAGAGGAAAAACCATCTCAGCCCTGCTGCTTTGTGCAGTTATTTTAATTTTTTAATGTTTGTATTTAATTTTTTTCTGGTTTTTTCCCCTGTTTTTTTTTGGTTTTTTTTTGTTTGTGAGTTTTTTGTTGGTTTTTTTTGGGGGGGGAGATTTGGGGTTTTTTTTTGGTTTTTTAGGTAGCTGGTGTTTAGTGCTGGGACTTTTTGTGTCCCCACTAAGATACTGGTTCCAGAGGTAGCAGCCAGCTGGGATGAAGTTCTGCCTCTCCTCCCAGTCCAGGCATGGAAATACCCTCAGTCCTGGCCAGACTCTGCAGCCACCTTTGCTCGGGTTTTATCACCACTGAAAGGTTGACACTGGAAATTACGAGGCCAAAACCTGTCCGGTGCAAGCTGCATCCAGAGGCATCTCCTTCCATGCCCTGGAAACCAGAAACCCCCCTGGCAGTGCCGGTGCCACCCCGGCTGGGCCCTCAGCATCCCGCGCAGACACTCATTGCAGGGATCACCCCGTGCCCGTCCCCGCAGCTCCAGCCTCCCAATGGCTGCGGTGCCTCCTCCGGCCGGGGATCCCATCCTTCCTCATCCCTGGTGTCTTGGTTTGGAAAGACAGGAGTCTGCTAAGGAAGGCAGGAGCCTCCCCTGAAATGGAGAATGTGAACCCTCCCCACCCCTCTGAATTGCTATACATTTTAAATTAAGGGGCTCTCAGGCAAAAATATGGGAGCAGGAAATTACAGTTCTTTAATAGGAAAAAAAAAAGGATAAAATAAACAATGCAGTACACTAAACCAACACTGACAGAGTCAGAACCCAACCTGACACCCTGTGGGGCAGGGTGTTGGCAGCAGTCCCATTGGAATTGTGGCTGCAGCCCTCCTGCAGTGTCAGGGGTGGTTCTGAATATCCAGTGGAGGAGGCAGTTGCTGTTCCTCTGGGGAATCCCGTGGAGAAGCCGTGCTGGTTCTCAAAAACCTCTGGATTATATCCAGGCAGGAATCCTTGGTTCCTCCCTCTGGGCTCACATCTCCCAATGGGATGCTGTAGTTCTTATCAGTCATGCAGTGACACTCAATAGTCTGTTATCAGCAGATGTCCCCTCCAGGGAGGTGTGATTGTGGTCACTCAAAGGCAAACTGCCCACTTGACAAAGGTAATCTGCCATACAGGTGGTAACTGGAAACATCTTGCATCGCAATCTTCAACACCTGATGATGATGGGCTTGTCGGAGATGAGCAGGGCAATGGGGATCAGCGGCTGATGCAGCCCTTGCCTTCCCTCCTCCTCCTCCTCCTCCTCCTGCTCCTCCTGTCCAGGTCGGTGCCCGGTGCAGCTGGTGCTGCCGGAGGGGGGAGATCCCACCGGGCTCAGCATCTCCTGCCTGCGGTAGGCGAAGGGCAGCTCCTCCCCACAGCCCGGCGGGGACATCAGCGCTGTCTCCGGCTTTTCCATGGCGGGGTCGGGCTGCGACACGTTGGGGAGCGGCACCTCGCTCTGGCTGCCCGTGTCAGTCGTCTCCTCGCTGGGATTCGGCTCCGTCAGCAGCAGCTCGGCTGGGCTGAACCTCTCCGAGGGCTCCAGGAGGCCTGTCCGGGGCTGGCCCTAAGGGTTGGGTGGGTTTGGGGTGGGACATCCCGTGCCAGGGCTGTGCATGGGCGTTTGGGGCTGTGGGATCTGCCCCTTCCTGAACCTTCCACCTCACCTGGCTCGTCTCACCTGGCTGGCCGAGAACTGCGTGGCTTTGGTGCCCACAGGCTTGGGAAGGGGTGGGAAGAGGAGACGGCGAGCCCTGGGGAGGGAGCGGTTGGTGAGGGGGTGGGTGATGCTGGGGGTGGCTTTGGGGACAAGGGGACTCTGTCACCTCCTCTTGCTCAGGTGGTAGATGGCAGCTGCAGCCGGGACACCAAGCCAGATGCCCAGGTAGTTCAGGTTGCCTCTCCACGGTGCTCCCTGGGGACCTGAGGGTAGGCATGGCTGGGTGCTGGCATTCCTGCCCCAACAGGGACACAGGAGACATTTTGGGGTGATGGTGAGCACCCCACCCCGTGGGGAGTGGGGAGGGCATGAAGTCTCAGCCATTACCCAGCGCCCTGGTCTGGAAGGGCCACCAAGCACTGCAGGTCCTCTCGCTGTCCTCTGTCACCTCCCAAACCCCCACCCTGTAACCTGTGCCAGGCTGGAGGTTTTGGAGGGTGTAGTTTGATGCCGTGGCCTCCACTTCACTGTCTGGGCAAAAAAACCCGAATGTGGGGCAGTCTGGCACCTCCTCCTGCCCCAGGGGATCGTGGGGTGCCACTCACAGGTCACATTGTCCCCCTCGGCCACGTGGCAGACGAGGTACTTGGTCAGGGCACCGGGGCAGGCGGCCCGTGGGGACGGCTCCCAGCGGAGCACGGCCTCGCTATCCCTGGTGCTGATGTTGAAGGGCACGTCCAGTGAATCTGCGGGCAAAAAAACCCATTTTTAAGGGGGGGGGTTATTGTGGGGATTATTTCCCCACATGTGGGAGTGTCCCTTCTGGAGCCCAGCCAGGTGCGGATGCTCTGTGCTGGGATGCTCCGTGCTGGGATGCCCTGTGCTGGGATGATCCATGCTCGGATGCCCCGTGTTTGGATGCCCCATGCCTGGATGCCCCATGTTTGGATGCCCTATGTTTGACCCATGGCCGGATGCTCTGTGCCCGGATGCCCCGTGTTTGGATGCCCCGTGTTTGGATGCCCCGTGTTTGGATGCCCCGTGTTTGGATGACCCATGCCCAGATGCTCTGTTCCCGGATGCCCCATGTTTGGATGCCCCGTGCCCAGATGCCCCGTGCTGCACACTCACCGTTGCCGGTGTAGCGGTGCCACAAGGCGAAGGTGGCCCAGCCCCGCTCCGTGTCCCAGCCGTGCACGGCGAGGCGGCGACAGCCCCGTGCTCCCAGCGCTCCTGGAGGAACCGGGGATGCTGCTTAGACCTTCTGACCCCGGCTGGGGGGGACAGCGGGGTCTTGGGGCGCTCCCTTGCCTTTCTGCACGTGGGTGCTGTTGGCAGGGAATTCCTGCTCGGTGCAGACTCCCTGTTCCGGGGGCTCTGGCAGCGTCTGCTGCTCGAAGCAGAAAGCCTCGCCGGGCACCGGCGCTTCCCAGTGCGCAGTCACGGTGCTGCCGGCCACGCTGATCTCCTTGAAGCTGAGATCTGGTGATGAGAGCCGCGTTATTTAGTGCGATACAACAATCTGGGATGAAACGGGGGATATTCGGGGTAGCTGAAAAAAAACCCCTACGCCCTGAGGGCTGCCGGGGGAGCTGAGCATCTCTGGAGGGGCGGTACCTGCGCGCTGCTCTGCCGGCACCCGGAGCTGCCCCGCCGGGCCCTGCCCCGCGGCATTGCTGGCGGTCAGCAGGATTTGGTACTCCGCCCCGGACAGGGTGAGGCTGTGCTCTGTCACCTCCCCGCCCAGCTCCACCGAGCCCTCCTCATCCGACTCTGCACAGCCACACCCCACCATGCTGATGTCCAGCTTGTAGGTGACGTCCTTTTGCTCCATGAGGACTGGCTGGGGAGGAAAAGGGGGTGACTCGGGGGGTGAAATGGTGGGGGACACCCTGGAAAGCCCCCGGAGATGCCGCTGTACCTGCCAGCTCAGCCTCAGCACCCGCTGCCCGTCTCTGCCCAGTTTGCCCAGTTGATGGCTCAGCACCGGCCTCCTCAGGATTGCTGCAGGAGGAACAGGCCTGACTGAGCCACCAACATTTCTGGGAGCTGTTGGGATCTCAGCAGGCTCCTCTCCTCTGCCTCACCCTCAGAGATGTTGCTGCTCCAGTCACTCCAGTAGCTGCTCCAGTGGGGAGGCTTGTGCCGGAGCTGGACCACGAAGGTGCCGTTGACCCCCAGGGGACAGGTCACTAGAGAGGGGTGGCAGGGTCAGCCGGGGGTGACCACTCCTTTCCCCAACTTTTGGCCATCACAGGCTGCTGGTAACACCCCCAGGAGATGCTTGTCCCCAACAACCCCACAGGACAAACCAACCTGAGTTTTCTTCAGCTGTCAGCATCACTGTCTCACATGTCACCTGCAGAGAGAACCAGGCATGGAGACACTCTCCCAGTAAAGCCAGTATTTTACTGGGACATCAGCGCTGCCCTGTGATCCCCAAACACCCCAGGGGCTGGGAGAGCCAAACAGTGCAGGGACATGGTGGCCAGAGGTCCCCTCAATCCTGGGACCTTCCTGGCAGCAGCTGAGAGGGATGGGGGGTCCCAGCTGTGACAGCTTCACTGGGGACAAGCATCTGGATTTGATCCATTGTCGTCATTACTGTAATCTGGGGTTTTGTCGGTGTAATCCCTGAGAATCCTGTTATGGGCAGCAGCAGGATCCCATGGCCAGAGGACAAGGCAGAGCTGATAACCCAGGGAAACAGATGGGACACAGCTGGGTTTGGGGGGGGACAGTGACATCACTGAGCCCCCACACTCCCCGGGCTGCCGTGATGCTCCTGACTGTGCTGTCAGCCACTGCCAGCTCCAGCAAACAGCATTTTTACCTGTGTCCAGCTGCTGTCTCCCACCCTCCAGAAGCGAGCCTCGTGCTGCGGTGGCTGCTTCAGGCTGTCACACTGCGGCTGTGGCACCCGCGCCCTCAGCTGGCCACCGCTCTTGGAGAAGGACATCCCAGTGGGTAGATCCAGTTTGACTGGAAAGATGAGGTGGTTTGGGGTGGTCTGGCGGTTTTCAGTGCCGGGGCTGGCTGCCAGCCCTGTCCCCTGGGGCACTCACCAGCCTCGTTGAGGTGCAGGGTGCGGTTGGGGGTCCTGCGGACCTGGTCCCTCCATCGTGCCTCCACCCAGGCCGTGGTGTTATCAAAGATGTACACTTGGCTTTGCGGGGGGATGTAGCTGGTGGCCGTGCCCGCCTCAAACCGCCTGCACCGGCCCTGCTTCTCGAAGCTGGGGAGGGAGCGGGCACAGGGTGGCACCCGGGCCTCACCCCATGCGCTCTCCCCGCCCGCCGCGCTGCCCAGCTCACTCACCAGAGGGTCAGGATGTAGGAGGTGCTGCCGGCGGGGCCGAGGGGCGGCCAGGAGCAGTGGAAAGGCTTGGAGGTGTTGCATTTCTTCCAGCAGGAGACGTCGTGTGCTGCCAGGGTGCCTGCGGGGCAGGGCAGTGCCTGGAGGCTCCTGCATCCCAGCTCCATAAATCCATCCCGTGCATGGAGGGGAGCAGTGCTGTGCCTGTTGCTCATGTTGCTCAAATGGGGAATCAGAGCAGCAACACCAGCGGTTCTCACCCTGAGCCCCCCGTGTTCCCGTGATGCTCAAATGGGGAATCAGAGCAGCAACACCAGCGGTTCTCACCCCGAGCCCCCCGTGTTCCCGTGATGCTCAAATGGGGAATCAGAGCAGCAACACCAGCGGTTCTCACCCCGAGCCCCCCGTGTTCCCGTGATGCTCAAATGGGGAATCAGAGCAGCAACACCAGCGGTTCTCACCCCGAGCCCCCCGTGTTCCCGTGATGCTCAAATGGGGAATCAGAGCAGCAACACCAGCGGTTCTCACCCCGAGCCCCCCGTGTTCCCGTGATGCTCAAATGGGGAATCAGAGCAGCAACACCAGCGGTTCTCACCCCGAGCCCCCCGTGTTCCCGTGATGCTCAAATGGGGAATCAGAGCAGCAACACCAGCGGTTCTCACCCCGAGCCCCCCGTGTTCCCGTGATGCTCAAATGGGGAATCAGAGCAGCAACACCAGCGGTTCTCACCCCGAGCCCCCCGTGTTCCCCCTCCCCGGGGCTGCGGCGCTGGCCGGTGCCACTCGCCCCAGCGGGGATTCACCATCTTTACTCCGTCCCTGTGGTTTTGGGTGAATATCTCCATCTCTCTCCGGGAGCTCCCCAGGTCTTATCGCCCCCGAATCATTCATTGAAAGTCTTCTGAAGTTATCTCTCATCTCCCAGCACCGCAGGAGCACTTACCCTGCGCCAGCGCCGCCAGCGCCGCCAGCAGCCAGCGCAGCATCGCCCACCGGGGCTGTCACACACCGGATCGGGGCTGTCACACACCGGGTCGGGGCTGTCCCACACCGGATCCGGGCTGTGCCACACCAGATCCGGGCTGTCCCACACCGGATCCGGGCTCCGCTGCCCTTCCCGGCTCCCCAATCCCCTCGGTGCCCCTCTCGGGCGCGGTGCTCAGCGCTGCTTCCCGCGCTTGGGGTTTCCTCTTCTGCCGAGAGCGTGCCGTTCCCAGGCGGGGCAGAGCCCTAGACGTGAGTGCATGCCCCACTTTCACCAAAAACAAAAGAGAAAGCGAGCAAAATATCCCCCTTTTTTTGGCCGCAAGGCTGCCGGGATGGGGCCAGCCCGGCGTGTCCCGGCCCCGCCACGTGCCGGAGCGCAAGGTAAGCGAAAGATGAGTCTTGGGGTTTTGGGTCGGTTTTTTTTTCTTTTTTTTTTTTCCTTTTTCTTGCACGTAGCGTGTTTCTGGTTGTGAAAAAGGCCAATCACTGGTTTTTAAAATTTTAAAAGTTTCGTAGTAATAAAATGGTTATAAAAAATAGTAATACAATTAGAGTAATAATAATTTGGACAATTTGAATTAGGACAATATGAGACAATAGAGACAAAGAGTTACGGACGTCTGGGCACCTTTTTCTGGGCAGCACGAGCCCGGAAAAGGACACAGTTAACAAAGGATTAACCCTTAAAAACAACAGCCTGTTGCATATTCATACATCTCATCCATGATGCATAAATTCCATTCAAACACACGATTCTGTCTGGTCAGGGTCAACTTCTTCTTCCGAATCCTAACAGCGCATTCGAGGCAGGAAGAAGTTTGTTTCTTCTGATAAGAGAGCAAAAAATTCTCTTTCTTTGAAAGATTCAGGTGTCCTGTGGCTGCTATCTCGCTGTGAGTCCTTTCTTTAAAGAAAAAGTATCCTACATTGCACAGTTTCTATTTTTTATAACCTAAAATTTTTTAGATTATACATTTTATACATTTTTATACATTCTAGGTTATACATTTATACAAATTACAATTATACATTATACAATAACATTAGGTTATACATTTTATACAAATTTTATACATTTTTTATAACCTAAAACTATATTTACCACACTACTTAAGAGAATTAATACAGCATCACTTTCTAACACAACACATACAATATTCATTTGAATATTTGCGAAAAGCCAATCATAAAATACATTCATTTGGCTGATTTTGGCTGAGGAAAAACCAGCCAAAATCAGCCAAAATCACCCCAAAATCCCCAAACAGATGGATCACAAATGAGTCTGGGGAGAAAAATACCCAAATTTGGGAAAATTCACCCAAAAATGGGAAAAATTCACCCCAAAACCCCAAACAGGCAGATCAGAAATGAATCTGGGGAGAAATCACCCAAAATTTGGGAAAATTCACCCAAAAATGGGGAAAAAATCACTCAAAATCATCCCAAAAATGGACTCAGGACCCCAAAAAACTGGTTGTGATCCAACCAGGCGGATCACAAACGAGCCTGGGGAGAAAAGAGACAAATGTCGCTCCGCCCGTAACGCGGTGAATCTCCAGGTTGGGATTCTCTGGGTGTTTTTTGGGTGTGTTGTGTTTGTCCCCACGGCAGAACAAAGCCGCAGTGAGGCCGGAGGTGGCGGCGGGGCCGTGTGACGGAGCCGGGGTGGCGGGGCCGGGTGGCACCGAGGGCCGCGCACAGAGCGCCCTTGTTCCCGCAGAAAGCGGCTCCTTGTGCCGCCCCGCTCGGGGCCGGGGCGTCCCTGCGCTGGCACAGCGTGGGCACGGCCGGGATGGGGGCACAGAGGGTCCCCTGGCACCTCCGTGTGCCCTCCCTGTGTGCCGCCCTGTCCTGCTCCGGGTGGGGGCACACACCAGGATGGGCCGTGCTGGGCTTTGCTGTGTGTGCAACAGCACAACTGGGCAGGACTGGGCTGTGCCATGCTGTGTCATGCCAAGCTATGCCATGCTGGACCGTGCTGTGCCATGCTGGACCAGCCCAGGCCATGCTCTGTCATGCCAAGCTATGCCGTGCTGGACCGTGCTGTGCCATGCCATGCTGGGCAATACTGGGCAGTGCAGCCCCAGGCCAACGCTCTGTGCTGCTCTGTGGCATCCAGGCCTGGGCTGGGCCACATCAAGGTCCCAACCCCTGCTGTGCCAGCCCCAGGCCGTACTGTGCTGGGCTGTACCATGCCAGACAGGCTCTGCCAGCCCCAGGCCATCATCTGCGTGCCAGAGTTGTTGTGCTGGGCTGTGTCAAGCAAAAAAGGCTGTGCCAGGCCTGGGCTGTCCCGTGCTGTGCTGTGCTGTGCCATGACATGGCAGACTCTGCAGTGCCAGGATGTGCTGAGCCAGGCAGACTGTGCCAGCCTTTGCCAACCCCATAATGTGCTATACTGTGCCATGCCATGCCAGACTGTGCCACACTGGGCTCTACTGAGCCAGGCAGACTGTGCCAAACCCAGAATGTACCATGCCCTGTCAGCCCCACACCCTGCCATGCTGTGCCAGCCCTGTGCCATGCCAGCCCCATGCTATATGCTGTGCCAGCCTCATGTTGTGCCAGCCCTGTGCCATTTCAGCCCCATGCCATGTCAGCCTCGTGCCTTCCTGTCTGATGTTGTGCTGTGTCATTCCAGCCCTGTGGGCCGTGTGGGTCTCATGCCGCGCTGTGCCATCTCCAGGCCGTGCCAGCCCCATGCTGTGCTGAGCCACTTCATGCTGTGCTGCTCTGGCCCCATGCTGTGCCAGTCCCACGCTGTTCCACGCCAGCCCCATGCCATGCCAGCCCTGTGCCGTGCCAGTCCCATGCCATGTTAGCCCCATGCTGCGCTGTGCCAGCCCCATGTTGTGTCAGCACCATGCCATGCCATGCCATGCCATGCCATGTCAGTTCTGTGTTGTGCCAGCCCCATGCCATGCTGTGCCAACCCTGTGCTGTGCCGTGCCAGCCCATGCTATGCCAGCCCCATGCTGTGCCGTGCCAGCTCCATGCCATGTCAGCCCCATGCCATGCCAGCCCTGTGCCGTGCCAGTCCCATGCCATGTTAGCCCCATGCTGCGCTGTGCCAGCCCCATGTTGTGTCAGCGCCATGCCATGCCATGCCATGCCATGCCATGCCATGCCATGCCATGCCATGCCATGCCATGCCATGCCATGCCATGTCAGTTCTGTGTTGTGCCAGCCCCATGCCATGCTGTGCCAACCCTGTGCTGTGCCGTGCCAGCCCATGCTATGCCAGCCCCATGCTGTGCCGTGCCAGCCCCATGCCATGTCAGCCCCATGCCATGTCAGCCCCATGCTGTGCTGTGCCAGCCCCGAACCGTGCCGTGCCAGCCCCGTGCCGTGCCAGCCCCGAGCCGTGCCGTGCCGTGCCATGCCAGCCCCATGCCGTGCCAGCCCCGAGCCGTGCCGTGCCAGCCCTATGCCGTGCCAGCCCTATGCCGTGCCAGCCCCGAGCCGTGCCGTGCCGTGCCACACCAGCCCTATGCCGTGCCAGCCCCGACCCGTGCCGTGCCGTGCCGTGCCGGCCGCGGGCTCGGCGCTGATGCGCGTCCGGTGACGCGGCGGGGCCGCTGGGCGGCGCCCCGGGCGCACCGGCGGGGCGGACCGGGCGCACCGGGCGGAGCGGGCGCAGCGGGACGCGGCGGCGGCGGCGGCGGCGGCGCGGCGGGATGGACGAGCCCAGCATCCTGCGGCGCCGGGGCCTCCAGGTGAGCACCGGGCACCGGCAGCTCGGGCGGGGGCGGGAGCGAGCGCGGGGAGCCCGGTGCCGGTGAGCCGGGGCTGGGGGCGCGGGGCTGCGAGGGGTGGGCGCTGCGGGGGCGCGGGGGGCGGGCGCTGCGGGTGAGAGGGGGGTGCTGGGGGTGAGGGATGGGTGCTGTGGGTGGCAGGTGGGTGCTGGGGGTGACAGGGGGGTGTTCCGGATGCGGCTCTGCGAGGGGTGGGCGCTCTAAGTTGGGAGGTGGGCGCTCCGGGGGTGGCTGTGCAGAGGGTGGGTGCCGGAGGGGAGCTGTGGGTGCTCTGGGTGAGTGTGAAGCGGGTGCTGCGTGTGCCAGAGGTGGGTGCTGCGTGCGGGAGTGGGGGGCTCTGCGTGGGGGCTGTGGGTGACAGGTGGGTGCTGCGTGTGAGCAGTGCGGGACAGGAGCCGGGCACCCACCCGGGAGCCTGGCAGGGTCTGAGCCCCGGCTGTGCCATGGGATGTTGGTGAGGGGTACCCAATGTGTGGGGGCTCCTTCTCCATGCCGGTTCGTGCCCAGCCGCTGTGCCAGCCCCTCTCTGAGCCCCTCTCTTGCCTGGCATTCCCGCTCCCTCAGGCAGAGGGACACCCACCCTCCTGCCCACCCTGCTGCCCACCCTGCTGCCCATCTGCAGGAGCCCCGGCGCTCGCTGCCACGCTCGGAGGGTGATGATGACCGGGGACCCCCCGGCTGGCAGAGCTGAGTGCTGAGCCGGATTTTCCGGGTGACCTGACGCCTCCATCCCCATCTGCAGTATCCGGGGGGCCCGGGCGGAGCTGTCGGCGCGGTTGGAGGATGGCACGGGGCTGCCTTCATCCGAGCTGGCAGCTCCGCGGGCAGCTGCGCTCCGCTGGGGGAGAGCCCTGTGCGGGAGCTGCCTCCCCGCGGGTGCCATGGACAGAGCCACGGCCGTGGGCTGCGGGGCTCGGGGCTCGGATGTCGTTCCTGGCAGTCCCGGGAAGGGCAGAGCCGTGGGACCCGGCTGAGTGCCCACAGGAGGGGTGGGACAGGGCTTAATCCCAAAGGGCTGAGCAGCAATGCTGTCCCCAGTGCTGCCCCAATGCCATCCCCGATGCTGCCCCAATGCCATCCCTGATGCTGCCCCGATGCCATCCCGATGCCATCCCTACTGCCATCCCTGATGCCATCCTCGGTGCTGTCCCCAGCGCTGTCGCAGGGATCAGCTGATGGTTAATCCTGGCTCCCACTGAAGGGACAGGGACAGTGCTGGGCAGTGCTGGTGTGTCAGGCACCCTGTGGGTGCTGCCTCTGTGACATTTCCCCCACAGGGCTCCTCAGGGCCACCCGGGAGATGCTCTGGGTGTCCCTGGGGACACAGAGTGGCCAGAGAGCCCCTGGCAGTGAGGGGTGTTGGGTTCTCTGAGCACTGGCACCCAGAGATGGCTGTGGGTGAGCACAGGGGACAATCCCCTGTCCCACTGTTCCATCTGAGCAGTGAAACCCCCAGCGTGCCCCCGCCTCTGTCCCTGCCCTGCCCAGGGGCTGGTGGCCAGTGGCACAGCTCCAGGGGTGGCTGGGGATCACTCTGAGGCTGCTGGGGGCTCCCCTTCCATGTAAGGACCCCAAATCCCCTCACCCTGCCCAGGCCTGGGGTCAGCCTGTGCTGTGTGCACAGGGACACCCACACCCACGCCCTGTCCCTGTCCCTGCACCCACAGACGTGTCCCACGCCACCCCAGGGCAGACATGCACCCGTGGGCCCCGGGGCTGCCTGTCCCTGTGCACCCAGGCATGATGTCACCCGTTGCCATGGCAATGCTGCTGCATCACTGCGTTGCAGCGCGCCCCAATCCCGGGATTTCCATCCACAGGGGCTGCGTGGCGTGGGCAGCAGGATGGAGCACGGCTACCCCGGGCTTTGGGGGGGTGGGCGGGTGCTGCTGGGGGCCCCCACAGGGGTGGCAGCAGCTCCAGCCCGCAGGGAGCTCCATGCCTGTGCCAAAAATGGGTGCTGGCTGCTCAGGGGTACAGGATCAGGGCAATGATGGGGCTTTAACCAGCACCTGCAGCTGCCACACGTCCCTGCATCCCAGGGTGTGCCAGGGCACACATCAGCCTGTCCACATTGTGTGTCTGTGACCCTCTATGGGGTGACAGGGGTGGGGACCAGGGCAGTGCTGGAGCAGGATGGTGCCCAGCACACCAGGAGGATGGCACTGGCGTGGGTTCCTGTCCCCAGCTGCCCTTTGGCCCTTTGCACCACCTGTGAGCAAACAGTTCTCACAAGAAATATTCCCAGAGGCTGGAAAAATAAATAACCCAGGGGCTGCTGGCTGCTTCCCACTCCTGGGCCAGGGGGACGAGGTGGGGACAGGATGAAGCACTGGGCACGTGGGTGCTGCTCCAGCTGGGCACATGGGTGCAGCTGCCACTGCGCCACCCTCGTGCCATCACTCGGAGGCCTGGCCATGGGACCAGCAGCCCTGGGGACACTGGAAGATGTCCTCTTGTGCTGGCCTGGTGTCTTGGTTTGGAAAGACAGGAGTCTGCTAAGGAAGGCAGGAGCCTCCCCCGAAATGGAGAATGTGAATCCTCCCCACCCCTCCGAATTGCTATACATTTTAAATTAAGGGGCTCTCAGGTAAAAATATGGGAGCAGGAAATAACAGTTCTTTAATAGGGAAGAGAAATAAAAAGGATAAAATGAACAATGCAGTACACTAGAACAACACTGCCAGAGTCAGAACCCAACCTAGCACCCTGTGGGTCAGGGTGCTGGCAGCAGTCCCATTGGAATTGTGGCTGCAGCCCTCCTGCAGTGTCAGGGGTGGTTCTGCTGGAGCAGGGATCCTGGAGAAGGGTGGAGTCTTCCTCTGGAGATCCAGTGGAAGAGGCAGCTGCTGTTCCTCTGGGAAATCCCATGGAGAAGCCGTGCTGGTGTTCCAGAACCTCTGGATTATATCCAGGCAGGAATGCTTGGCTCCTCCCTCTGGGCTCACATCTCCCAATGGGATGCTGTAGTTCTTATCAGCCATGCAGTGACATTCAATAATCTGTTATCAGCAGATGTCCCCCCAGAGGGTCACTCTCAGAGAGAGCTAAGGCAAACTGCCCACTTGACAAAAGACAACTGCCACACAGATGGTAATAGAAAACATCTTGCATTGCAATCTGGAATACCTGGGGTGATTTGTCACCCTCACCCTGGGCACTGCGAGCGGGGATCGATCCTGTGGTGACAGTGTGTGGCACCCCGGATGCTGCCAGGTGTGTGGGGGGGGGGGCTGGCAGGGGTGACAGGTGGTACCCCCGACCCCAGGGCCATATTCTGACCCCACCTCGTGCTTGTCTCGTTGCAGAAGGAGCTGAGCCTGCCCCGCCGAGGAAGAGCGTAAGTCCTGGGCTGGGGCGGGGGTGGTGTCACCAGGAGGGTCACGCTTGGGGACACAGCACTGCCACCGTGCTGGGGGATGGCTGCAGGGAGGGCTGTTGAATGGCACCAGGCAGGGATGGCTGTTGAATGGCACCAGGGCTTGTTGTCCCCAAATCTGGAGTGGCATCCTCATGTTCTCTGGCACTGGAGGGAGCTGATTGTGCATCTCCTGGGGTGTACTGGGATGTACTGGGGTTAACTGGGGTATGCTGGGGATAACTGGGGTGTACTGGGGTGTTTGTGCTCTGCTGTAGGTGTGTTGGGGTTCTAAGCAGTACTGGGGTGTACGGGGGTGTGTTGGGGTGTTCTGAGCATTACTGGAGTGTGCTGGAATATACTGGGATGTGTTGGGGTGTTCTAAGCAGCGCTGGAGTATACTGGGGTGTACTGGGGTGTGTTGGGGGCTGCTGCAGAGCTTCCCTGGGTGTTTGTGCCGGGGCTGTGCTGGGGATGCACGGCAGCCGTACTGGCACGGTTAGGGATGCACCGGGGCTGTGCCGGGGCTGTACCGGGGCCGTACCGGGGCCGTACCGGGGCTGTGCTGGCATTGCGGTGCCCCAGCAGCGGCACATCCCGGGAGCGCTCCGGATCGGGGCCGCCGCTGGACCGGGTCCGGTGCGCGGTGGGCCGTGCCGTGCCGTGCCGCGCTGTGCCGTGCCGTTCCTTTCCGTGCCGTGTCGCGCCGTGCCATGCCATGCCATGCCATGCCATGCCATGCCATGCCGTGCCGTGCCGTGCCGTGCCGTGCCGTGCCGTGCCGTGCCGTGCCATACCGTTCCTTTCCGTGCCGCGCCGCGCCGCGCCGTGCCGTTCCGTGCCGTGCCGCGGGGGCGGGCCGGGCCCGGCGGGCCGAGCAGGGAGCCCCGTCGGGGCCGCCGGTGCCGCCCGCCCCGGGAGGAGCCGCCCAGCGCGGGGCCGCCGGTGCGGCGGGAGCGGAGCGGGGCGGTGGCGGTGGCGGTGGCGGCGGTGGCGGCGGGATGAAGTCGCGTCGGGACAGGCTGAAGATCCCCTCGCTGACCTTGGAGTGGGTCGGAGCCGGGGCGGGGCGCGCCGGGACCGGCACCGGCACCGGCACCGGGGGAGGGCGGCGGGACCCCGGGCCATCCCCGTCCCGCTTTTTCCCTGTCCCTACACCTGCCCCATCCCACTCCACTCCTATCCCGGTGCATCCCCACCCCCGGGCCGCAGGTCCTGGTCCTTCCTCCCGCAGTCCCAGCCCCGGACCCTGCCGGTGACAGACCCCGCTGTGTTCCCGTCCTCAGCCCCCGCAGTGTCCCCGCTGCCCTCTGCGCTCCCCCTCCAGCTCTGCCTCACTTTCCTGGCCTGACCCCCGTCCCCAGCCCTGTCCCCTCCGCTCTGGGCCCCCAGGTGCCACGCCCAGCGCCATCCATCAGCGCTGACCCCGCGCCGGCTCCTCTTGCCTTGCAGCTTGTCTCCGAGCAGCCAGAGCCCGACGCTGCCGAACCCCTGCAGCCCCTGCAGCCCCTGCAGCCCCTGCAGCCCCTGCAGCCCCTTCCTAACCCTGCACCCCTGCAGGTAAGGCCCCCCAACCCCTCCCTGGGAACCTGCTCCAGGGAATGAGGGGGGAGAGGCGGAGATGGGGACAAAGAGGAGGCTCCTGGGGCACCCCAAAAGGGCACGGCTGTCTTTGATGGGACGCATGGAGTGATGTGCTTGGGGCCTGTGCCAACCCCTGCGCACCCCAAACCCAGCCTGGCTTTGTTCTGCTGCTGCCTGGTCCATTCTGGGGATGTTGTGACAGCAGCTCAGGCTCTGAGCACCCCTGTTGTGAAGGGGGACTTTGAGAATGGACCAGGGCACTGTGATGGGAGCAGGGTGGGATCGGGGATGGCGCCTCCTTTGTCGCCTTTTCTGCTCCGCCACGTGTTGAAGGTGAGGAGGGGCTGCTCCAGGGGTGGGTTCCCCCCTCTCTCTACCCTCCCCCGAATGCCCCAAGCCCCGCAGGTGGTGCCCGCAGGTGCAGGCGGTGGCCGTGCCCTGTGCCCGGGGACAAGGTGCACCAGCTGTGCTGGCACCGCCGGGCACAGCCCGCCCTGTGCCCCGTGGCACCCGCGGCACAGAGCTGCACCTGCCCGGCACCCGGGGCTGACACCGGTGCGTCCGTCCGTCCATGTCTGTCTGTCTGCCGGGGCGAGCAGCTGGTGGCGGCAGGGCGGGATCCGGCGGCAGCTCTGGCGCTGCTCAGCAACAGCAGAGCCGTTTGTGGGCAGGAGGGCAGGAGCCCGGGGCTGCCTGTGCCATGGTGTGCCCTGTCTGTGCCCAGGAGTGCCCTGGTGTGCCCAGGTGTGCTCTGCCTGTGCCCTGGTGTGCTCTGGTGTGCCCAGGTGTGCTCTGTCTGTGCCCAGGAGTGCCCTGGTGTGCCCCAGTGTGAAAACCAGCTTGGCCTTGTGAGTGCTCAGCCGAGGCCTTGAAGAGTTTTTGGGGGGCTGATGGTGACAAGGAGGAGGATGAGGATGGTGACAAGGACAGGCACCAGTCTGTGCTGGTGTCTCATGGCTGCTGGGCAGGAGCTAAAGCGAAATGTGCTGAGCCCTGCCCACCCCAGCAGCACCAGGATTTCAGGCTGTGGCGCTGGTGAGTGTGGCAGTGCCACCCCACACCGCTGGGGAGTTTCTGGTGGCCCTGGTGCCACCACGCAGCAGGGTGGGTGCCACTGGCCCTGAGCTGGCATCTCCCTGGCTGAACTGGGGTTGGGAGGTTGCAGGGCACTGCCAGGATCCTGTGGGTGCCCTCCGAGGGCACATCCCATGGCTGGCAGGGGGATCCCAGGAACCCCCAGGCTTTGGGGCTACCCCAAATGACTTAGGGGATGGTGTTTGTGCCCCTGGAAGGCATCAGGAGCAGTTGCTGAATCTCCATGGTAATCCTGACCCCACTTTGGGGTGCTGCCCTGCCTCTATGGTGACCTGAAGCCCGTTTTGGGGCCCTGCCTCATCTCTGGGCTAACCCTGACCCCATTTTGGGGTTCTCCCCCATCTCTGGGCTAACCCTGACCCCATTTTGGGGTGTTGCCCCACCCCTCCCGTAACCCCCACCCCGTTTTTGTTCCGCTGCCTCCTTTCCGTGTTAACCCCCCTCCCCACCCCCACCCCCACTTCCTGTCCCTTTTGGGGGGTGATCCCCCCCATCTCCATGGCAACCCCGACCCGGTTTCGGGGCGCTGCCCGTTGCCATGGTAACCCCGTCGCCGCCGGGCGGGAAGGGGCGGGAGGCGGCAGCGGGAGGCGGCGGCGGCGGCAGCGGCGGGAGCCCGGCCCCGCTCCCGGCCCCGCTCCCGGCCCCGCTCGAGCCCCGCTCCCGGCCCCGCCCGAGCCCCGCACGGCCCCGGGGGCGCCGCTCGGTGCCGGGGGCGCCGCTGGGTACCGGGAGAGCGCGGCCGGGGCCGCGATGTCGGACCCGAGCTGCTGGGGAGCCGCCCCGCCCGGTTACCGGGGCCAGCGGGCGGCCGGAGCGCTCCTGCAGCGCTCCAAGAGGTACCGGCGGCCCAACCGGCACCGGGGGCACCGGCGGCAGGGGATCGGGGCGGGAGCGGAGCGGGGTCCGTGGTTTGGGGGGTGATCGGGGTCCGTGGTTTGGGGGTGATCGGGTCCGTAATTTGGGGGGGTTTCAGGAGGGGATGCACCGGGGTTCGTGGGTTGGGGGGGTACACTGGGGGTGATCGGGTCCGTGGTTTGGGGGGGAGATGCACCGGGGTCGGTGGTTTGGGGAGTGATCGGGGTCCGTGGTTTGGGGGGTTCACCAAGGGTGATCGGGGTCCGTGGTTTGGGGGGCACAGGACGTGTCACCGTGCATGGGGGGTGGGCACCGGTGTGCGTGACTGAGCGGGGGGGATGTGGGGATGTGTCTTTGTGCACGTGGTGTGTGGGTTTGGGGGTCCCCACACGGTGGGGGCTGTGGGTTTGGGGGTCCCCACACGGGGGGCTGTGTGTTTTTGGGGAATGGAGCAGAGTGTATGGTCTGGAGGGGGGTTTGGGGTGGTGTTTTAGCACCTTGGAGGCACAATGGGGTGTGTGGTTTGGGGGGTCTGTGTGCACTGTGGGATGCTTGGTTGGGGAGGGGCAGCAATGCAGGGGGAGGTGGGCACCAGGTTGTGCACTGGGGTGTGTGGTTTTTGTGGGGGTCTCAGCACTGGGGGGTTTGGAGGGGCTCTGCACCACAGCTGCATCTTTTTGGGGGGTGATGAGCAGTGAGGCAGCACCCTCCAGATCCCCAGTGGGGCAGGGTGGGGTGGGCTGGGACCCCAGTGCCACAGGGGATGTGGGGTTTAGGGTTCCAGGGGATGTTTTGGGGTGCTCTGTGCCCATCCTTGGTGTGTGTGGGTTTGGCAGAGGTGTCTTAGTTGTTCGAGGGGGGACAAACCCTTGTGACCCCCTGTGCCACTGCTGATGGGATGGATCCCGTGTGGCACATGGCCTGAACCAGGGTGAGGGTCCCCAGAGTGTCTGGAGGGGTGGGAAGGGGCCAAAACTCCCACCCCCTTTGTTAGCAGGGCTGGGGGGGTGCACAAATGGGGTGCATAAATGGGGTGCAGTGGGGCTGCCCCATCTCCCCAGCTGCAAGGCCAGGCCTGACCCAGGCAGGCTGGTGGGACACGTCCCCAAGGAGGGGGACAGGAGGTGCAGAGCACCCACTGAGCCCCCCAGGTGTGGGTGGTGGAGGCTGGGAGCTCCCCCCAGCAGGTTTGGGGTGCTGCAGCTGGCCCAGGCATCAAACCCTGGCGAGGCTTTGTGTGCCTGAGGTGTTTGATGGGTGCGGAGGCAGAGCAGAGAGGTTCCCATTGTTGCTGTCTCTCAGTGTCACCGTGAGCTGGCACAAAGCAGCACGGTTGCTTAGCAAAGGTATCCATCCCATCCCAGGCTCACCTGGGCTGTGGGAATTCCTGCTCCCAGTGCACGAGGATGAGCAAAAAGGGCCTTTAATAATCAAGAGAAGACGTTGGATGGGGTTTTCCAATCTGGGGTGGCCAAGCTGGGGGGGCTCAGGAGGAGATGTGTAATTGGAAAGATGATCTAGGCAGTCATCTGTCTCCAGCTGAGCATGATGAGGCTGTAATTCTCATGAAGGGCAGAGGATTTGCTCTTCTTTCATTGGTATTCCTAGAATCCACGGTGAGGAGCGCTCTGGCCTATTTAACAGAAAGCATATGATGTTATTTAGTGGGATTAAGAGGTTTGAGGGATCCTAATTTCCCGTGGGGGATGTGGAGATGGCCGGTGCAGGGCAGAGGAGGCGGTGGCTCGATGCTGACAGGGTTCTCCTTCTCCATGGATGGCTGTTCTCACCTCAATCAGCACAGGAGCACAGCCCAGCAGAGCTAACAGGTACAATTCCCTCCCCAGCGCCGGGAACCCGCGGAGCAGGGATGTAGCAGGGACGCACCCCAGGGTGCTGGGCAGGTTCTCGAGGCTTTTTGTGCAGCGCAAAGAAATAAATAATTCTATACCTGTAGGAGCATCGGGAGGTAGGACAGTCAGGATGGACGGAGACGAGAGATCTCTGCAGCCAGGTCTGGAATTTGGGGTTTATTGCAAAGGGCCTGGGTGCAGGGCCCTGCTGGGAGCTGCCAGCCACAGCTCGGAGCAGGCCCGAGAGGGGAGAGGGATAGAGAGGATGAGAGGGTAAGACAGCAAAAGGGTAAGAGCGTAAGGGAGTAAAAAAGGTAAGAGAGTAAAAGGGTAAGAGAGTGAGGTTCCTGTTACAATACAATAAATCTTCTTCTGTGTTGAATATTCTAATTCTCACTAACCAATCTAGTACAAGATACAAATCCTATAGTATTTCCATGCAGCCTATAAGAATCATTACATTACCATACTGTGTTACATTTTAAACCCTAAAAACTCCTCTTTGGACTCCTTCTGCCAAGCTGTAGGGTCTGCTCTGACCCTTGGAGCTGTCTGCAAGCAGAGGGTGTTGTTTGTTCAAAAGGGGATTACCTTCAGCTGGCCACACCATTGTTTTCCAGTTGTTCAGTAACTAAGGGATGTCAAAGCTTGCTTGCATTTCAATCTCACTTATAGTTTCTATATTCTCAAAATCTTTTGCCAGGCAATCCTATTTATAAGGCTTTCCTGTTTCATCTCCCCCAACATATACCCAACTTGTTACCCTGTGATTCCCTTTGAGGATTTAGGATTTTGCTCTTGGGTGTTGCTTGGCGCTCCTGGGTGGGTTCATAGGAGCAGCCACGGTGCTTTAGGCTGGGGTGGGAGGAGGCTGTGGTGTGGTCAGTGCCATCCAGCATGTTCCATTTCACTCTCCAGACCCTGGTCCTCATCCCAGCCCCATTCCAGCCCTGTCCCAGCCCCATCCCTGGAGGCAGCCCAGCTCAGAGCTGTCACAAGTCATGGAGGACAAATGCCATGAAGAAACTTGGGGTGCAGCTGCTTGGTTCAGCGGGTTTTGAAGTTAAACATGAATTTATCCCGCTGGAAAGCAATTTTTTTTTCCAGGACGTGGTGATCCATGGCACTTCCCCAAATCTCCAGCTCCACATTGGAGCTGTTGGGGGGTATGGAGCCAGCAGGGAAGGGAGCTGGGAGCACAGGCACGTGCTCTCAGTCACGGAGCTGCCTGCTCTGCCCTTTGAGATTGTGCCTGCTCCCTTATCACCGTCAGATCCCGCCCTGCTCCCTCCACCCCGCACCCACTTTGTCCCAAACCTGCTCTTTTCTGCCTCGGATTCACCTGCCTGCAGTGCCCCCACAGCACTCAGGTGTCCTGGCAAGTTTAGGAACAGATCCCTCAGGAGATCAGCGGGAACTGCAGCCCCTTTGTGCTTTTCCCTGCCTGGCCCTCAGTATTCCACAGCCCTGGCCCTGAGCCACCCATCCCTGCTCGCCCAGCTCCTGGTAAAGCCTTTTCCAGCTGAGTGCTGTGTGTGCAGAGCATCCCGGGAGCTGCTCAGGGTACCAGCCCCAGCTCTGAGTGCTTGGGCAGCACCCTCAGGCCCAGCCTGGTATCTGTGCAGGGCCAGGAGTTGGGCTGGATGATCCTCGTGGATCCCTTCCCGCTTCAGGGTACTCTGGGATGCAGTGGAGCTGCCAGGTTCTGCTCCATCTCCTGCCCCTGGACATCCCATGGCGCTGCTGCGGGGCCGGTTCCTCCTCCCAGTGGCTGACACACGATTTTACCCCAGGCTTTGGGGTCACACAGGCTGTCACACACTTTCCACACCCCTTGAAACAACTTCTGGATGGCGGCAGCAGCGCCACGGCCAAGGCAGCCTCAGCCTGAGCGATGCTGACAGCGATTTTCCACTCCATTTTTGGTACCAAACGTGCAGTGAGGTGATGGAGGCAGAGCGGGCAGCAGCCCCAGCAGCTGTCTGCGCCCCCAGGGCTGGTTTGTAGCCCGAGGTTTCCGCGCTGGAAGGATGGGAAGCAGCTGGAGATGATGTGTCAGGCGCAGGGGGGGTGACAGTGGCGCAAGATGGTTGTGGGAGCGAGGGTGGAGCGCGCGGAAACAGGAAACGCCGGCCCCGCTCCGTGTCACCCTCACGGGAACTGCCTTCACTAAAGGTTTGTTTGCACTTCCAAAATGAAAGCCAGGGAGGAGAGGTGAGCCCCTCACCCCCCAGACTGCCCCCTCTGAGTTCACAGAGGCCGTCCCCATGGCAGGGCTGGCAGTGGAGCAGTGTCAGAGCTCTCTGAGCCCTCCTGGCTCCTAAACCTCTTCCTGTGCCCCTGCGGTGCTGGGGCAGGGCTCCTCACCCTGCCTCAGTTTCCCATCCAGCACGTGGGGCTGAGGCTGTGGGTTCTGGCGGAGAGTTTGCAGCTCTGCTCGGGGTTCAGGCTTGTGTTTATGTGAGAAAATGAAACACTGGAGGCAGAAAAGAGAGTAGGGTTAGATGGGGTGTTGGGCAGGAATTGTTCCCTGTGAGGGCAGTGAGGCCCTGGCACAGGGTGGCCAGAGCAGCTGTGGCTGCCCCTGGATCCCTGGCAGTGCCCAAGGCCAGGCTGGACAGGGTTTGGAGTAACCTGGGATGGTGGATGGTGGAAGGAATCCCTGCCCATGGCAGGATGAAATGATCCTAAAGTTCCCTCCCAGCCCCAGCCATTCTGGGATTCTGTGATTCCAGGAAGGGGAAAATAGGGAGGGGAAGGTTTCTGTCTCCCCCCAACATCTCAGCTCAGCCCAGGTGCTGTGAGGGAAGCTCTGAGCCCTCCAGGGTCACTGCAGCTCCAGGTGAGCTCAGAGCAGTCACAGGATGCGTGTCCTGGGGGACACCCAGGGACCCCCCATCCTGGTGCAGAGGGGGGGTTTGGGGGGCCCCAAGCTTCCCTGGTGGCTGAGACCTTCAGAAGAGTCGGGGCTCCTGGTTTTAGCTCCACTAAAACCAGAGCAGGAGGAGCCCCGCAGGGGAGAGATGCCAGAGGAAGGTGAGGGGTGCTGGATGTCAGGTGTACAGCTCTGTCTGTGTGTCTGGAGCTCTGTCTGTGTGTCTGGAGCTCTGTCCATGTGTGTGCAGCTCTGTCCATCTGTGTGGAGCTCTGTCTGTGTGTCTGGAGCTCTGTCCATGTGTCTGGAGCTCTGTCCATGTATCTGGACCTCTGTCTATCTGTCTGGAGCTCTTTCCATGTGTGTACAGCTCTGCCCACTTGTCTGGAGTTCTGTCCATGCATTTGGAGCTCTGTCCAGGCATGTAGAGCTCTGTCCATCTGTCTGGAGCTCTGTCCGTGTGTGTACAGCTCTGTCCATGTATTTGGACCTCTGTCCATCTGTCTGGAGCTCTGTCCATGTGTCTGGAGCTCTGTCCATGTGTCTGGAGCTCTGTCCCTGTATCTGGAGCTCTGTCCGTGTGTCTGGAGCTCTGTCCATCTGTCTGGAGCTCTGTCCATCTGTGAGGAGCTCTGTCCATGCATGTAGAGTTCTGTCCATGTGTGTACAGCTCTGTCCATGTGTCTGGAGCTCTGTCCCTGTGTCTGGAGCTCTGTCTGTCTGTCTGGAGCTCTGTCCACACCTTGGCTGCCCATCAGTGTCTGGCACACCCACCTGGAGGTGCCTGTTGTGAGTCGCTGTCCTTTCCACCCTGGCTGCCCCATCTGCCGCTCCCTTCTGTTTTTGGGATCTGTGCAGAATCCCCTCTCTTCCATCTCTCCCCCTGGCTGCTGTGGGTGTTTGTGGCCGTGGGGTGATGTTAAAAGCTGTGCTTTAATCAGCAGCATCTCTGTGGGTTCCTGTTCCCAGCTGGGTGAGGAAACTCGGTGTCTTTGAGGAGTCTGCAGCCTGAGGAAGCGGAAATCGGGGAAGGGGAGGCTCCTCCTCGTGCCTGAGCCTCTGCTCTGGGCCGTGGATATTTGCAGTTTCCTCTTGGCAGAGTGGAGGAGAACTTAAATGACCCCGTAGTGCTTTAAATGTGGCAGTGGGGTACAACAGTGGGGAGCAGCAGTGGGAATTTTTGAGGCTCTTGCAAGGCAAGACTCAGGGCTGAAAGGAAAGGAAAACCAAAATTCCTGTGAGGATGGAAACCCTGTGAGCTGGGAGGGTGGGAGTGGGGATGGGGATGGGAAGATGCACCACTTGTGGATGTGGCCCTGCAGAGATGCTCTGTGGGATGCTGGGCTGTGGTGCCAGGATGGGATTTTTGGGGAGTTTTGGGTGTCAGGGTGCTGGTGCTGCTTTTCACCTGCTGCTGGTGCACGTGGCTCCCTCCTGCTGCCAGAGAGGGGCAAAATTCCCCCAAATTCCTGGTGACACTGCAGTCTCAGGGGGTGGGGACTGTCCTCTCTGCTGTGACATGGGGACCACCAAGGGCAGGGGGGTTTATGGGAACTGGGGGCATTTTCCACGCACTGGAGCAGGTCAGGTTGTGGCTGCTTGGCATTTCCACTGCTTCCTCCTTTTACATCCCTTTTTCTATTCCTGCCTGGGGCTCTTGCCCAAGGGGCCTCCTGCCTCTGCCCTCCCCAGCGAGCCAAAACCAGAAGTGGGACCTTGTTGGGACAGTTCTTTGTTAAAAATAGCCCTGTCTGCCCATCTCCAGCAGCACTGGGCCTGGGCTGGATCTTCCCAGTGGCAGGAGATCTGCAATCAGTGGGGCAACAGCAGCAGCGTTCCCTGGCACAGAAATTCATGTGCAAGCAGATATTTATTTATGTGCCTGAGCCCATCCAGCTCTGGCTGTCATGGATTCCCTAAAGTTTTTTTAATTCCCTAAATTAATTCCCTCTCTTTCTTCCCCAGTTGCCGAAGCAGCAACAGGAAGAGTTTAGTGGTGGGCACCCCCTCTCCGACCCTCTCACGGCCTCTCTCCCCTCTCTCCGTGCCAACAGGTAAGGGATTATCCCAGTGGATGCTTCAGCATCTCCCAAAATTACCCGAATTTCCTAAAACTAACAAGATGCAGGGCTTCAGTACCTTGTTAGCAGCAGTGGGCTGGCTCCAGGTGCCTTCTCCAGGGTTGGGAAGTGCCTTAAACACTTTCCCCTGAAGGAGCAGCCTGGAGCACTCTGGACACTGTGCTGGGGTGGGTCTGGGGATGAATTTTCCCCCTTTCTCCCTGCAGCTGGGAGCAGCCCCTTGGACAGCCCACGGAACTTCTCTGCCAGCACCTCCATCAACTTCCCCTTCGCTCGCAGGTGAGCTCCCAGCCCCAGAGCAGTAAATATTCACTTGTAAAGATCATTCCCCCTCCAAGGAACTGTTCTGTTGATCTCAAGTGACTTGTTTTGCTTTTATTTTCGCTTTTCTTCTGCCTGCTTTTTGTCCTGGTGGTGTTTCCTCTGCCATGACTGGTTCCTCTCACCACCCCAGCCATGCTCCTCGGACTGACAGGCAAGTACCAGGGATGGGCATGGGCTGCATTTTGGGGAGGTGTCTGCTCCACATCATCAGGGACCTTCGTTTCTGAGTGTTCAAGGCCAAGCTGGGCAGGGCTTGGAGCAATCTGGTCAAGTGGAAGGTGTCTCTGCACATGGCAGGGAGTAGGACTGGGTCTCTGAGGTCCTTTCCAATGCAAGTCCATCTGGGACTCTGTGATTCTTTATTTGCATCCTTGTGTGGGGAATTTTGCACCAGGACTGGGCTCCCTGCAGCTCTGGGAGCAGAAATATCTCTGTTCCCATGGCTGGGTGTTCAGCCCCATCTCAAACTCCTGCTGGATTCTCTGAAGATGTTCAGGGATCTCTCATCCAGGTCCCCACAGAGGCAGATCCTGCTGCATGCCCTCCCCCGTTTAACTAATTCATTAATTACACATGGAGGGCGGGTGGCTGATTTTAACCCATTGATTGTTGTGTGGAAACAAGCCCGAGGCTCTGCTGGTTTGCACGCTTGTACCAGAGGGAACAGCCAGGCTGTGGGGTCAGGAGTTTGCTGGAGCTGCATGTGGCTCCCTGCCAGCTCCTGCTGTCCTTGACCCCACAAGGGAAATGGCAGTGGGAGGTGAAGGGCCTTGTCCTGACCTGGATGTGTCCCCATCCCTTGGAAACATCTCCAAGAGGAAGCATTCGCCTGCGTATGAGCAGTTCCCTTCCTGTTTATGGCCAGGCTCTGCTCCTTGGCGCTGCTGTCTCAGGATGAGTCTTTGGGAATCCCAGTTTCTCACCAAGAAAACTCCCAGCAGGCTGAATTTTGCTCTAATTAAAAATCAGACTCTTGCAGGGTTTTGTTTTTTTTTTTTTTTTGCCCTGTGTGAAATGGATTCAATGGGGCCCCAGCTCTGTCTCTTCACAGTGACCCTGCCCTAACCCTGTGCCTATGCCTGGGGCCCTAGCCACACTATTTGCACCACATGCTGCCCTTACCCAAAACGACATTACAAAGATCATTGCCTTCTCCACTTCAAGCCAACTAGGGTTAATAATAGTTACAATCGGACTAAACCTCCCCGAACTGGCCTTCCTTCACATCTCAACCCACTCATTCTTCAAAGCCATGCTCTCTCTGTGCTCAGGCTCCATCATGCACAGCCTAAATGGCGAACAAGACATCCGAAAAATAGGAGGACTCCAAAAGATACCACCCACAACCCCTGCATGCCTCACCATGGGCAACCTCGCTCTAATAGGAGCACCATTTCTAGCAGGATTCTGCTCAAAAGACCAAATCATCGAAAGCCTAAGCACATCCTACCTAAACACCTGAGCCCTCATTCTAACCCTGCTAGCCACATCGTTCACCGCAGTGCACACGATCTGCATTAGTGCAGACCGGCTTCGTTCGAATTCTCTTCGTTCGAACTCTCAGGATGAGTCTTTGGGAATCCCAGTTTCTCACCAAGGAAACTCCCAGCAGGCTGAATTTTGCTCTAATTAAAAATCAGACTCTTGCAGGCTTTTTTTTTTTGGTTTTTTGTGAAATGGATTCAATGGAGCCTCAGCTCTGACCCTGCTGCCTGCCACTCTCCCTGCAACAGCCCCCTCACCTGCAAGCCCCTTATTTCACCCCATTTCCATCCATTCAGCCCCCTTCACCTGCAAGCCCCTTATTTCACCCCATCTCAGTCCATTCTGAAAAGAGATTTCAGGGTTTTATTCCTCAAGCCACGCCTGTGTCCTGTTCCCCAGCTTTTGGCTCTGATGTTGTTGATTTGCATGTAGGTGTTGGGTTTTTCCCCTCTATGTGATTGCTGTGTTTGCTCTGGCAGGGCTGATGGCAGAAGGTGGTCACTGGCTTCGTTACCCTCCTCTGGCTATGGGACCAACACCCCCAGCTCCACGGTCTCGGTAACATTTGCTTTCTCATAGTGGCAGATTATAAGATCCTAAACCCCCTTGATTTTTGGTGAAATGCCTCCAAAGCTCCATGGTGCTGGGTTCTAAAGGACCATGTGCTTTAACTGCACCCTGCTTCCTAAATGAGCTTTTTAAAAAGTCATAAGGCTTGGCTGTGGGCTTGCAGCACCCCTGGGGGTTACAGTGTCTCATTAGAGCATTTCTGGGTTAACTTCATCCCTGGGGTTACAGCATCCCTGGGCATTAAAGCATCCCTGGGAGTTACAGCATCCCTGGGAGTTACTGTGTCCTAGGGTTACAGTGTTCCTGGGGTTATAGCATCCCTGGACATCAGAGAATTCCTGGGAGTTACAGCATCCCTGGGTGTGACAGGACTGAGCTGCCTGGGATGCTGGAGTTACAAAGGAAGGGGCTCAGTGGAACTTTGAGTGGGAGAATGGGGGATTTTGGGCTGGCACTGAGCAGTGCAGACCTCCCCAGCCTGCTCCTGTCCACATTCCACCTCCCCAAACCCACCCTGTGCTGCCTGTCAGTATTCCCAACCTCCTAAGAGGGTATTTCCCTCACTTCCAGGAAGCACAGCCCATCACTGATCTCCTTCATCCCTCTCTCTCTGTCCCCAGTCATCTTCATCCTCCCAGGAGCGCCTGCACCAGCTGCCGTACCAGCCCACCCCCGACGAGCTGCATTTCCTTTCTAAGCATTTCCGCAGTACGGAGAGCGTCACGGACGAGGAGGGCAGGCACTCGCCCTGCCTGCGCCCACGATCCCGCAGCCTCAGGTGGGACACGGCTCCCAGGACAAGGCTGGCTTGGTTTGAAACACAGGTGTCTGTTAAGGAAAGCAGCAGCCTCCCCTGAAATGGAAAATGTAAACCCTGTCCCTCTGAGTTATTATAATTTTGAAATTTTTTTTTTGTTAAATTGGGGTTTTTTTTGGTTAAATTTGGTTAAATCCTCTTTTCCCTCTGAAAAATCTCCCAATCCTCTTTGCTACCAGAGGCAGAGCCACAGCCCTGCATGCTGCCGGCTGAAATTTCATTAAAATCAGATTAATTATCTGACAGGGGTTTGTAGGTGGTGAGATTTTCACCCAGGAGATGCCAGTTCTGCAGCTGGCACAGCACAGACTGGGGCAGGGCTGGGGCTGCTTTTAATCACAACATTTATTATTTTATAGTGGTTAATGAGTTGCTGGCTGCTCCTGTGACTTGCTTTGCATAATGGAATCACCAGGCAGAGCCCTGGGAGGGGCAGTGTTGGGTGAGGGAAGGAGGAAAACCATATTTAATGGAGGTTGCTGTGTCCACCACGAGCTTTGGTTGGGTTTTTTGTTTGCTGGTGAGCTGCAAAAATGGCAACGATGGCAAGAAATTGTGGAATCCAGAAGAAGGGAAAGATGAGCTCATTCTTCAATGCTGAGGGGATGATGGAACATCCAGAACCTCTCTGTTCTGGATTTCCAAGTGACTTGGGTGATCAGGGTTAAGCCTCCCTAGACCACATCCCAGGGACCTCCAGTGTCTGGGGGTGCTGGCCCAAGGCTGGTGGCTCCACTTGGATGAGTTTTAACCACTTGGAACTAGGAGTTAGGAGGAGGGACCGAATTGCTCTCCAGGGGTAGTGACCATTTACAGAGATGTGGATGACCTGACCCTCGTAACGCTGCCCTTCTCCTCCCCCTGCAGCCCTGGACGGACGAGCGGAACGTTTGACAATGAGGTGGTGATGATGAACCATGTCTACAAGGAGAGGTTCCCCAAGGTAACGACCAGGACCTGGGGATGAGCGTGTTGGTGCCTCCATGGCATCCTGGCAGCACCTTCTCCTCCCTGTGGGAGTGTGGAATGCATGGGTAGATCATGGAGGGGGTTGGAGACACTGGAGACACAACAAACCTGGGGTTTGTTATCCACACAAGCAGGCAGAGGGCTCTGCAGACTTTGGTGGAGCTTCTGCAGGCTGCTGGAAGCTGGTTCCCAGGTGGGGCCTTGGTGTGTATGTGGATATTTGAGCTGCAGGAGGTGGTGGGATGAGATTCTGGATGGCCAAACCCAGTGCAAGAGGGAGAATGAGATCCTGGATGGTCAAATCAAACGCAGGAGGTGGTAGGGTGAGATCCTGGCTTGCCAAACACAGTCCAGGAGGTAGGATGAGATCCTGGATGGTCAAATCAAATGCAGGATGAGATTCTGACTGATAAAATCCAGTGCATGGGGTGGTGGGTTGAGATCCTGGCTTGCCAAACAGAGTCCAGGAGGCAGGATGAGATCCTGGATGGTCAAATCAAATGCAGGAGGTGGTAGGATGAAATCCTGACTGATAAAACCCAATGCAGAAGGTGGTAGGGTGAGATTCTGACTGATAAAACCCAGCGCAGGAGGTGGTAGGGTGAGATCCTGGCTGGCCAAACCCATGGCATGGGGACGTGTGTTCCTGGCCATCACCATCCACTCCACCTCGCAGGCCACAGCCCAGATGGAGGAGCGCCTGCAGGACACCATCACAAACTTCTCCCCGAGCAGCACCCTGCCCCTGGCTGATGGGGTGCTGGGCTTCATCCACCACCAGATCATCGAGCTGGCCCGAGACTGCCTGGCCAAGTCCCAGGGGGCTCTCATCACCTCCCGCTACTTCATGGAGCTGCAGGAGAAGCTGGAGAAGATGCTCCGAGACGTGAGTACGGGGCAGCTCCCTGCCTGGTGCCACCTCGTGAGGCCACCAAGAGACACCTGGATTCTGTCTCCATTCCCAACAGGCTCAGGAGCGTTCTGAGAGCGAAGGAAGTGAAGTTCATTGATCAGCTGGTGAGGAAGCTGCTGATCATCATCTCCCGGCCTGCCCGACTTCTGGAGTGCCTGGTAAGACATGGAGACTCCTGTCTTGTCTTTCATGGTCTGTGCCAGCCCAGAGAGGAGACAAAGCCTCCAGGATGCCCCTGGATCTCTAGAAGTGTCCAAGGCCAGGTTGGATGGGGTTTGGAGCAACCTGGGATGGTTGAAGGTGTCCCTGATCTTTAAGTTCCCTTCCAGCCCAAACCATTCTGTGACTCTGTGGTTTTCAGGTTTGGTTTTTTTTGGTTGATTTGCTGAATTTCTAAAGCGGTGACCTTGTGCTGTGGTTCCTGATGAAATTTTCATCTCCTTTAGTTTTCCTTCCAAGGCCAACTCACAGAGCTGCATTTTTTTTTTCCATCACCCCTGACCTTGGGAATGATGAGGGAATGATGCATCCAGGGCCTGTCCCCAGACACAGGTGTCACCTGCAAGGCTTAGAGGAAAAGTTTAACTTTGCAAAATCTCTCTCCTCAACTATGCTTGGTTTTCCCCATCCAGGAGTTCGACCCAGAGGAGTTTTACCATCTCCTGGAAGCTGCAGAAGGACACGCCAAAGTTGGACAGGGAATAAAGACCGATATTCCCAGATACATCATCAGCCAGCTGGGGCTCGTCAAGGACCCACTGGAGGGTAGGGAAGCACTCTGAGGTCTGCAGTAGGATGTGGACTCCCAGTTTGGCCACTGGTGATCACAACTGAGCACTGGGAGGTGTCAGGGGGCCCTGTAGGGCTGAACTGGTGTCATGGCAGGGAGGTCACAGCAGGACCAGGACAGTGGCCAAGTCCTTCTGGCCAGCCCCATGTCCCTTATTATTGCTTCCAACACGTTCAGCAAAGCAGATTAAGCTCAAAAACACTTAATCTGTGGCCCTGGGGGGGAATCATAATCCCTGGAGAATGCAGGAATGACTATCAAAAAAAAAAAAAAAAAGAATTATATAAATGTTTAACCTCGTGTTGAACCTCTTAACGTCATGACCTGAATTTCTCCATAGGATAGCTTGAGCAAAGCATGTGGCCAAATCCCCACAGGGTCTCTGGGTTTGGGGGGAGAGTGGTTGGGCGGGGGGATGATTTTGGTGGGTGTTGAGCATGAGGAAAGTGAAAACCATCCCTGTGATCTGCAGAAATGGGGCAGCTGGATCACTTTGACAGTGGGAACACCATCACACCGGAGAACGATGACACCTGTGAGGTGAGCGTGGTCCCACCTGCCTGTCCCACCTGCTGCCTCCAACTTCCTCCTGCCTCACCCCACACCAGAGCTCCTTGCAGCTGTCCTAGGCTGGGAGCTGCTCATTTTGGATTGTCCCCAGGGGTGATTGATGTACTCAAGGGGAAGATCTCACAGTCCCTCATTTGGCTTCTTGGGTGGACAGAGCTCAGAGTGGGCTCTTGATCTGCAGAGCATCTCAGGCTTCTGGTCTGGTGTTTGTGACAAGAGAAGGCTTTGGCAGAAAGAAGCTTTTGGAGGTGGTACATGATGGTGCTGGGTGAATTCCTCCTTCATTAAAAACCTGTGTGTTCCTCAGAGCCAGCCTTCAATCCCTGTCCCACGGAGGAAGCCCTGCGAGGGGGACTTTGAGACCATCAAGCTGATCAGCAACGGGGCTTACGGGTGAGTTGGGGAGTTCCTATCAGTTGTCTCCATCTGTAAATGACTCCCAAGCCCTTCTTTGTCCATGCCCCACGGTGTGGGGTGGTCAGTGGCTGGAGGACTTGTGTTGAGGCCCAGCTGTTCCTCCAGGGCCGTGTACCTGGTGAGGCACAGGGAGACGCGGCAGCGCTTCGCCCTGAAGAAAATCAACAAGCAGAACCTCATCCTGAGGAATCAGATCCAGCAGGTGTTCGTGGAGAGGGACATCCTCACCTTTGCTGAGAACCCCTTCGTGGTCAGCATGTTCTGCTCCTTCGAGACCAAGCGACACCTCTGCATGGTCATGGAGTACGTGGAAGGTGAGAGCAGAGCTCGGGGCTGGACAGTGCAGGGAGGAGGGGAGGATATCAAAGCCTGAGCATCAAGGACACCACCTGGACATCTCCTGCCCTGCTTTGCTCCAGGGAGCAGAGGGAAGCACAGGGAGATGATTCTGTGGTCGTGATCTCCTTGATGAAGGTGGTGACCGTGGTCACCTATGGGAGTGTTTGTGCTCCGTGCCTGAGGATCAGCTGCTCAGAGGGGCTGCCTGGGAGCCTGCTGGTCCTGCTGAGCTCGCTGCCTCTCGGGTTGGCTGTTGATATTCTCTGCCCCGAGATGTGCAGGATGTCTCTGCTTCAGCCCGCGCAACTGAAGAACGAGTCTGGACTCTTCACTTTTCGGTCTTGAGGTTGTTTATTAATTCTTATCTATAGAATTTTCTTTCTGCCCAGCCGAGATCTGTTCAGCAGGGCAGCCACAGGCACTCTGACTGCCCCCGAGGTGGTGTTGTATTTTTATACTACAAACTACATATAACATATTTACACTTAATTCCCAATACCTATCACCTGTGTTAGACAGTGCACTTCTACTCTAAACCAATCCCAAAGTGCCAACATCACAGCAGAAAACGGAGAACAAGAAGAAGAAAGAAGACGGACTAGACACGCCCTGATTCCTCCATCTTGTCCCCATAACCCCCATACCAAAAATCCTAAAATCTACATTTTCACCCTGTGAACATTTTATTATTACACTATTCAAACCTGTGTGACTCTCACATCCTCATACAAAGCTGGCAACTCGCTCCAAGGGTCAAAATCAAACCCGCAGGTGCTCTGGGCAGCATGCCAGGGTCTCCGAGCCCCCCGACGGGGTTCTCAGCAATTCTGGACATCCAAAGGGATGTGCTGAGTTCCCACAGCTGCCTTCCCTGAGCCCCCCGTGTTCCCACAGGGGGGGACTGTGCCACGTTGCTGAAGAACATGGGCCCGCTGCCCGTGGACATGGCCAAGATGTACTTTGCTGAGACCGTTCTTGCCCTGGAGTATCTCCACAACTACGGCATCGTGCACCGGGACCTCAAACCTGACAAGTGAGCCTGTGGGTCAGGTCTGAGCAAGGGTGGGGCTTTGAATGGGGAAGGGAAAGCCAAGAGGGAAGGGCAGAACGGGTTTTGTTCCCCAGAGACTGGTTCTGTGCTGTTGCATCAGGACCAGAGGCCCTGGGGTGCGGCCGGTCCATCTCAGGTCTCCCCTGAAGCAACCAGCAGCATTGTGGGGTGTCTGTCTTCTCCTGCAGTTTGCTCATCACCTCCATGGGCCACATAAAGCTGACAGACTTTGGTCTGTCAAAGATTGGCCTGATGAACATGACCACGAACCTCTACGAAGGGCACATGGAGAAGGACACGCGGGAGTTCATGGACAAGCAGGTACGAGGTCCTGCTCCCCGTGGCTGACCTGCCATCCCTGGGGACCCAGATAACCCTGGGATTTGTTGCCAAGGTCACTGCACAGGTGTCAGCCCCTGCTTCCCACACAGGTGTGTGGCACTCCGGAATACATTGCCCCCGAAGTCATCCTCATCCAGGGCTATGGGAAGCCTGTGGACTGGTGGGCCATGGGCATCATCCTCTACGAGTTCCTGGTGGGCTGTGTCCCCTTCTTCGGAGACACCCCTGAGGAGCTCTTCGGGCAGGTCATCAGTGGTGAGTGCCAGGGACACGTTTGTGCTGCCAGCAGCCAAGGCTCCTCCTTTAACACGTGGGAAGCTCCATTCCTTCCTGTCACCCTCGCTGAGCAGTGAGGAGGCTCCTCAAGCTTTGACTTCCCACTTTGGGAGGGCCCTTCCCCTGCTGCAGCTCCTGGGAGACTTTCCTGCTGCCCAGAACTGTCCAAACCCTTCCAGCCACCCAAACCCCCTTTTCCTTTTTCCGTGCAGATGAAATTATGTGGCCAGAAGGAGACGAGGCTCTCCCTGCAGATGCCCAGGACCTGATCACACGGTTGCTGAGGCAGTGTCCCCTCGAGCGCCTGGGCACTGGTAGGCACAGCAGCCCCCTCAGGGGCTGACCTGGCACCTTGATTCCCATCAAATTTGCTTGGCTTTGAGTCCAAAGCATGTCCTACCACTTGGACGGTGTTTGGAGAGGTCTCCTGCTTGGGGCTCCCCCCAGGAAGGCTGCACAGGGCTCCTGTCCATCTTTTTTAAGCTGTTTGCTCTGTGTGGAGTGCAGACTGTGCTGTTTGGGGTGGGAGTGGGAGCACCCTGGGTCCTGCCCCATGCCCCTGACGTGGGTTTCTCTGCCTGGCAGGAGGTGCACATGAGGTGAAGCACCATTCCTTCTTCCTCCATCTGGATTGGAACGGGCTGCTGCGGCAGAAGGCCGAGTTCATCCCCCAGCTGGAGTCGGAGGATGACACCAGCTACTTTGACAGTGAGGCCAAATCCATCCCTCTTCCACCTCTGCCAATCCATTATCCCAGCTGCACTTTGGATGCTCCCACGGGGGATGAAAATCTCCTGGGTGAAGCTGGTCGCTTTACAACCCAAATCACAAAACAGATAAAATCCTCTTTCCAGGCTGCTCACCCTTACCTGCTTCCTCCCCCAAAACTCCCCTGGGGTTTGGGGCTGGGCTGTCACGCGTTGGGGCCCTGCTGCAGGCAGGATGTGGGGTGTTTCAGGCAGGGTGACATCCCTCCCCCTCTGGCCCTTGCTTTCAGCTCGCTCCGAGAGGTATCGTCACTTGGACTCGGAGGATGAGGAAACCAACGATGAGGAATCATCAGTGGAGATTGGGCAGTTCTCCTCCTGCTCCCATCGCTTCAGCAAGGTGCTCCAGCCCCTCCTGCAGCATCCCAAATGCTTCGGCACCACAAACAGCGTGCCTGTGCCGTCGTGGCTGACACCACAGCACTCAAACTCCCGAATTTCTGCTCCTTGCTGATGGCTCCTCTCCTTCTCAGGTGTACAGCAGCTCAGAATTCCTGGCGGTCAACTCCGCCCTGAGCCTCTCCTCCTCTGACCGGAGTCACTGCGATGACAAAGAGGAGCGGTGGGACCGGCACTCGGGGGATGAGGACAAGAGCAGGCCAGCGGGCACTGAGCCCCGGTGAGTGGCCGGGGGGCTGCACTGCTGGTGTGGGCTCCTGCCAGTGCCCAGGGCTTGTGCCAGCACCAAGGGTTTGTGCCAACACTGAGGGTTTGTGTCAGGACCAAGAACTTGCGCTGACACCACAGGTTTGTGATGGCACTGAAGGGTTTGGTTATTTCTGAGGGGTCAGTGGGATGTGTCCTGGGGATTCTGCAGTGGCTCAGTGCCATGTGCCTTGCCCACCTTGGCTTGTCCTGAGCCCTCCTGCTCTTCCCACACAGCCTGCGCTCCTGGACGTCCGGCAGCTCCACGCCGTACTCCTCCCGGCACGAGCGGAGCCGCAGCCCCACGGCGCTGCCCAGCACCCTCAGCCTGGACACCATGCCCAAGTTTGCCTTCTCCTCAGAGGATGAGAGCCCTTGTGTGGCGTCCAAGCCAGAGAGACCCAAGTTTGTGGTGGGAGACTCGGACGCGGGGACTGGCGGCGCGGTGAAGCAGTCGGCGTTATCTGGTGCGTAGGCTGTGGGCAGTGTGGGGTTCTTTGGGAACAACCAGGGTGCTGCATGGCATGGGGGGGGCTTCTCCACGTCCCCAGCTCTCCCTCCTCCCCTCCGTGCAGCTGATCTGGCCAGCCTGAACCGCATCCGCCTGCGGAGCAACAGCACCGGCACCAAGAACTCGACTCCGCGGAGCCTGGAGCCCAGCGGGGGCCGTCGGCTGAGCACCCAGAAGGACCTGCCGGACAGGCAGAGAGCCTCCCTGGGCAGCCGCGTGCCCAAATCTGCCTCCGTCTCAGCCCTGTCCCTCATCATCACCTCAGGTCTGTGTGCTGGGTGATTCACCCTGCTGGATGGCCACTGCCGCCTGGTTTTGCCGGACTGAGCTGGCTCCTTCTGCTTGCAGATGACTTTGGTGGCAGCGCCCTGATGAGCCCCATCTCCCCTCACTCCCTCTCGTCCAACCCCTCTTCCCGGGACTCCTCCCCGAGCCGAGACTCCTCCCTGGCCATCGCCAGCCTGCGGCCACCCATCATCATCCACAGCTCGGGGAAGAAGTACGGCTTCACCCTGCGAGCCATCCGCGTCTACATGGGCGACAGCGACGTCTACACCGTCCACCACATGGTCTGGGTGCGTGTCCTGGGGTCTAGAGGTGCTTTAAACCCCAGCAGGGAGCTGGCATCGAAATAAAAGCGCTCTGTTTGTGTTGCAGAGCGTGGAGGAGGGGAGCCCTGCGCAGGAGGCCGGGCTGAGGGCAGGAGATCTCATCACACACGTGAACGGAGAGTCCGTGCTGGGTTTGGTCCATCGGGACGTGGTGGAGCTGCTGCTGAAGGTGGGTGACCAGAGCCGCTCTGCTCTCTTAGGACATCAATTCATCATTGCCTTTGCTGGCAGCTGAGGCAGGAGCTGGCTCAGATCTGGCGCTGCAAAGATTTGTTTTCCATCCATCAGAGTGGGAATAAAGTGGCCCTGCGGACCACTGCCCTGGAAAACACCTCCATTAAAATCGGTCCTGCAAGGAAAAACAGCTCCAAGACAAGGATGGCAAGGAGGAGTAAAAAGAGCAGGAAAAGGGATGGCCAAGACAGGTAGGTAAAACTGGGATGAAAGGGCATTTATCCCAGTGTGTGGGGTACTGGGGGAATGCTCTGGATCTGCCATATCAGGGTGGCCAGTGGGGTCTGGTCCTACCTGCATTGGGTTGGATGCTCTGGATCTGCCATACTGGGATGTCTATTGGGGTCTGGTCCTGCTGCCATAAGGTCAGCACATTTGAGACTAACAGCTTTAAGTAGAAGCCAAGGTTATTCCTGTCCCCTCAGCAGGAGAAAATCCCTTTTCAAGAAGATCTCCAAGCAGTCGTCGGTCCTGCACACCAGCCGCAGCTTCTCCTCTGGTCTCCACCACTCTCTGTCCTCCAGCGAGAGCCTCCCGGAGTCCCCCACGCACAGCCTGTCCCCAGGTCCCACCACGCCGTGCCGCAGCCCTGCTCCCGACCTGCCCTCAGGTACCCCAGGGGGGGACATTGGCTCGGGGCAGGGCAGGATGCTGCGTGTCCCTCGGGGAGGCCGCGTCCCTCCAGCCCTACAGTGACCTTTTCTCTTTGTACGGCAGATGCTGTGTCCCCTCAGAGCACCTCTCCCTCCTCCAGCACCCCAACGTCACCCGCCGGCCACGTGCGCCCCAGCTCCCTGCACGGGCTGGCCCCCAAACTGGGTGGGCCGCGCTACAAAGTGGGACGTCGCAAATCCACCAGCAGCATCCCCCCCTCGCCCCTGGCCTGCACCCCTTCCTCGGCCCAGCGCCCGCCTTCCCCGCAGCGCTCCCCATCTCCGCTCCACGGGTACCCCAAAACCCCCCATTCCTTCCAGGGCAAGACCCTGTCCCCCCCCACCATCGTCCGGCAGAGCTCCCGGCCCCGCAGCGCCGACTGCCCCCGCTCCCCCCTGCTCAAGCGCGTCCAGTCGGCCGAGAAGATCGTCACCATCCTGGCCGAGAAGAAAACCAGCGGCCGCAAGCTGGGCCTGGAGATGTCCTCGCTGGATGGGGAGGCCATCGCCGAGGGGGACGCGCTGTCCTACCCCGGGGAGCACGGGTACCACCCCGGCAGCTCCCGGCTGGCAGAGCGGCACGAGCGGGACCAGGAGATGGTGGTGATGCGGCGGCTGAACCTGTCGGAGCGCAGGGACTCCTTCAAGAAGCAAGAGGCGGTTCAAGAAGTGAGTTTTGACGAGCAGGAGACGGCGGCAGGAGGTGAAGATGGTGGCAAGAGTGAGGAAGGGCAGGGCACGGCTGGTGCGGAGCTGCCACCGAAGCTGAAGCCCGGCACGGTGCCGCAGATCGCCGTGCAGGGCTCGGAGAGCGACGAGCAGGAGCCGGCGGTGGCCGAGTGGGAGTGCCAGGGTTCCTACCCCATCAGCAGCACGGAGCAGCCAAGCAGCAGCATCTCCTTGCCGTGGTGGGATGGGTGTGAGCACCGGGACCATGGCTCCCAGCAGCAGCGGAACTGTGGGCAGGGGTCACCCGGCCACTGGCAGGTGCCAGCACAGGGCCAGGAGCCAACGGGGGCCCATCTCCCAGCTCCCCGGGGCGTGTGGAGCGGGGCCAAGCACGCCTGAGCCCCACGCTGGCACCCCAGGGATGGTTCAGGCTCCCTGCAGCACCCCCAGCACCCTGTTCTGTGCGGCAAATCCATGAGAAAAATGTCCCCGGAGCCACTCTGGACCCTGGCCGGGCCGGCTGCGCCCCGGCACTTCGCCCCCCTGGAAGGCTTTTTGTACTCCCTGAAAGATGCTCATATTTTTATAGAGACGCAGGAGCTTTTCCGGCAGCGGCGTTTCCCCAGCTGGGCCCCAACCTCTGTGTACAGAAAGGACTCGATGCAAATATTCCTTAATTAATTTATTACTTTTTATAAGCTAAACAGGCAGTGCAGGACTGTCGCAGGGGCCAACCCAGCTCTGGGAGTCCCAGCCTTTCCCGTGCGTCTCCCAGCCCACTGTTTTCTAACCCACTCGCTTTTCCCTACTTTTAAGCTTCAATTTCACCCCAGATCTCCTAAGAACCCCATAATTCTAATATTTAAAATTAAAACAAAACCCTAAATCCACAGTAACATCCCTGAAATGCTGGTGCTCCAGGCTGGGATGCAGAGGCGGGGGATATTCTTTGCATATGGATCATCAGATGATGAACATATGGATCATTTTATAAGATTATAGGAGATATAAAAAGGGTTTAATTATTTTATTTGGAGATTTTATAGCCACCTGGCTCCATTGGCCGTTCCAGGTGGGGAAAACTGAGACATTCCCCAGATGGGAATATTAATGGGAATTTTAGGGTCAGTTTTTGCTCCTTCAGAAATCCCACAAAATCCTGTGGTGTTGGTTGGTCAATGCACAGACACCTACAAAATCCCAATTTACCTTTTTTTTTTTTTTAAATCACCCCAACCCAGTGAGCACCTGTGCTGCTCCACTTGTAATTTGGGAATTTCACCCCTTTCTTTCCCCCCTCGTTGCTCTTTCTCCAACAAACAACAGCTCAACCCAGCATTTCTCCCCCATTTCTACCGTTTTCTGGGCTATAAACGTTTCCATTTGTTGATGCATGTTCTGGCTTTCCCCTCCCCTGCCGTGGTTTGGTGACAGGGGGACATCCCTGGTTTGCCAACCCCGCCGCCATCAGGTGTCACCGTTACCCCGGTGGATTTTTGGGCTGCGTGTTGGATTCTTTTGTGCACGTGTGGTTTGTGCCAGGCTCCGTATCCCGCTTCTCCCGTTCAACTGGTGCTGTTAAACCCCCCCAAAAATGAGCAACCAGAGCTGCTCCGTGTTTCCTTTGCTTCTCCCTCCACTCTCTGTAGGAAGGCCTTGGAAAGGCAGCGGGGTTTTGGGGAGACACCGGGCACCCCCTGCCCGCTGGCACGGTGGCATGGGGGGGCTTGGCTGCACACTGGTGGCGTGGATAGGGTGGGAAGAGGATTTTTTAAAGTGGGAAATGTCTTAAAAGCCGAGGGCACTGTGTGTTCCTGCCCAGTGCCCGGCTCTGTTCGTACCTTCGGGAAGTTTTATGTTGGATTAAAATCGTCCCTTGCGCTGAGTGTGGCGTCCAGTGGCACTGGAGCGTGCAGGGCAGCGAGTGCCCGCTCTGGGGAGGATGCCAGGGGGTGAATGGGGTGCCAGCACAGCTGGGAGGGGAGGGAGGTGGCCCTGCAGTGGCACCGGGGTGGCTGCACCCAGCCTGGCTCTGGTACCGGGCCCCGGTGTGGTGCCAGCGCCTGGAGCAGTGTCCCACACCCCAGTGACCTGTGCCCAGGGCAGTGCCCCGTGCTGGGTGCCACGCCCCACTCCAGGTATGCCCCATTCCCAAATCCATGCCCCATTCCCAAATCCATGCCCCATTCCCAAATCCCTGCCCCGTGCTCTGTCCCCGTGCAGTCCCTGGTGCCTCATGCCCAGCGCAGTCCCGGTGCTGTGCCCCATGTCCGGTGCTGTGCCCATATCCAGTGCCCGGGTAGTGCCTGGTGCCCTGCCCTGTTCCCGGTGCCATCCTGGTGCCCGGTGCAGTCCCAGTGCCTGATGCAGCCCCGGTGCTGTGCCCCGTTCCTGGTTCAATCCCGGTTCAACCCTGGCTCAATCCCAGTTCAATCCCGCTTCAATCCTGGTGTTATGCCCCGTTCCCAGTACAATCTCGGTACAATCCCAGTGCTGTGCCCCGTTCCCGGTTCAATCCCCGTTCAATCCCGGTGCTGTGCCCCATTCCCAGTTCAATCCCGGTTCAATCCGCGTTCAATTCCGGTACAATCCCGGTTCAATCCCGGTGCTGTGCCCTGTTCCCGGTTCAATCCCGGTACAATCCCGGTTCAGTCCCGGTTCAATCCCGGTGCCTGCCCCATTCGCCACCAGGGGGCGCCGCCGCGCTCTCCCTCCGGGCCCCCTCGGCTCCTTCCGGAGAGTCTCGCGCGAGGGGCGGGGCCCCGATAGCGATCGGGCCAGAGGAGGGGCGGGGCCGGAGTCTTCGGTCAGCTCCGTCCTCTGTCGTCTGCTCTCGGTTATTTCCGGGATAGATTCGGGCAGTTCCGTTCTCTCTCGTCTGCTGTCGGCTGTTTCCGGGGCGGGTTCGGGCCGTTCCGGCGGCGCTCGGGCCTGTCCAAGGCTCCGCCGGGCCGGAGGCAGCAGCGGGCTGGAGGCGAGCGGCGGCGGATGGGGCCGGCGGAGAGGTGCGGCGGGGCCGGGAGCGGCGGGATCGGGATCGGGGGCATCGGGATCGGGGAGAGCGGGCCTGGATCGGAACCAGGCCCAGGGTGGGCGTCGGGACCCCCTCAGCGTGAGGCGCCTCGGGGCTTGGCTCTGTCCCTCACGGGGCAGCCTCGAGGATGTGCCCGGACCCTTCGGGAGCTGCCGGCGCAGGGTGTCCCGCTGCCAGGACACTGCCACTGCCGTGTGGCTTCGCCGTGAGGCCGGGGCTATGCCCCCCGATTCCTCCCGATCCGTCCCTGTCCCCCCCATTGTCGACGATATGCTCCCCGGTCCCCCTCAGGGCTGATCCTGTGTCTCCCCCATTGCCGGGACTGTACCCCCCATTTCCCCCCGAGCTGTCCCTTTCCCCCCAATTGCCGGGGCTGTGGCCCCCCATCCCCCCCGAGCTGTCTCCCTTTCCCCCCCATTGCCGGGGCTGTGCCCCCGATTACCCCGCGAGCTGTCCCTGTCCCCCCCATTGCTGGGGCTGTACCCCCCATTTCCCCCTGAGCTGTCCCTTTCTCCCCCATTGCCGGGGCTGTGTCCCCGATTCCCCCGAAGCTGTCCCTGTCCCCCTGAACTGTCCCTGTCCCCCCGGTGCTGGGGCCCGGATCCCTCCAGGTTGTCTGCATCCCAGCAGTGCCATCACAGATCCCCCCCCTGTGCCACTGCCCCCACACTGTGACAGTGCAGGGACCCCCCAGCACGGTGCATCCCCATCACCGAGAGTCCTGGGGGTCCCAGCTCTGTTCCCCCTGCCCGGGGGCAGTTCACACCCAGCGGTTCCCAGGCTGGAGCTGGTGCCCCAGGGATGTGCCAGGTTCAGCCCAAGGGTGGCTTTGCACGGCATCCCCCAAGCCCTGGCTCTGGCATGAGCCCCCCCACTGCTTCCCAGGGAGGTTGGCCATTGCATTTCTTCTCTTCCTGGGGATGTTTCTCAGCCCCTTGAGGAGGAAGGTTCCCATGGTCTTGTGCCTCCTAAACTGGGGGTCTGTGATCGATGGGGGATAAAACCAGGGGGCAAAACGGTGGAGAAAAGCGAGCTGTGAGGAGCTGGAGCAGCCCCAGCGTTGCCTTTCAATGGAGTCGAGGCTGCCTCTCCTCCCATTAATGCAGCTTTGATTTCCCAAGCAGCTCTTGGAGCCGCTGGGGAACTGGCCCTGTGACTTTCTCTGTGAGAGCAGAGAATGGAGACAGCTGAGTAAATATAGCCTAAATCACTGCTTTCCTGGCCATTCCCCCACCCTTCCCTGACATGCCAAGGGCTGCTGTGTCCCCGAGGCTGCACTGGGCTCTGCTCTAGCCTTCCACCATGTGGGAAAGTCCAAGGCATGGTTTGGTTTCTTTGGTGGCTCTCTTTGACGTGGGCAGCTCGTGCTTCCATCTGCCTGCGCGGTTCGTGGCACAGCCTCGTTCCTCCTAAAGCTGATTTCTGCCCCAAACCCCAGTGTTCCATACTGAAACCACTGGAACAAGGTTTTAGGCACACAGGAAAATCCTCTGTGCCTGCAGTTGGGTCTGGCTTGGACAAAGGCGCTGGGTTGGAAGGGAGAGCGCGGCTCAGCTGGAATGTGGCGAGGAGCAGAGTGGTTTGCGGAGCCAGTTTGGAGCCGTGTCAGAGCTCTGAGTGCCGGGGTGTGTTTACAATGAAAAAGAGTATTTATAATATCGAGGGCTCTTTTAATTCCTCTGGGAATCTCTGGAGCCGCAGCTTGGAGCTAAAGTAGCTGGGTAATGGAAGATGAAAAGCAGACAGAGGAAGGGATGGTGGATTTCTCAAGTTGGAAGGTCTTGGCTCTCTCACCAATATCCAAATCATGCTGGTCTATTAACTTGGGTGCTTCTTACCTCGTCGGTTACTTCATGTGATTGCTGAGCTGTGCAGAGCTGCTAATAAACCATATAAATTCCAGATACCCTGGGGAATGTGATTTTAAGCAGATAAGTTAGCAAGAGCAGTTTGATTTTTTTTTTTTCATGTACTCAGGTTTTTTTTAGAACTGTAATTTTTTTGCCAAAATACAGCTCCTGGGTTTCTATATTGCTAAAGCCAGCTCCATGAATGCTCCTAAAATGGAATTAGTGTGTTCTTGCTGTGTGGGGGATGGTGTAAGAGCAGCCTGGAGTGAGGTGATGGGGCTGGTGTTGGGTGCTGGGTCCTTCTCTGCCCACTGCCAGCAAATAAAAGTCTCTGGCCACGTAAAAATGTCTTGTAGGCAGGAGGAGAAAGTTTGTGAGGTGGCTGAGAAAGAACAAGCTTCAGCTGGAGCAAGGAAGTTCAGTGTCTCTGGACAGTGCGAGAAGTCTTGGAGTAGGTGTGCAGACTGAGGTGCTCTCACACTGTCCAGCCTTTGAGCAGGAGGTCTCTGGGACCTCCAGTGGTCTCCCAAAAGTCAGGAAGGTTTTGATCATCTTGTTTTATTCAACTCCTCGTGTCCCTGTTAATCATGACATTGACCTTTTCAGTGAGATATTTCAGATATTCCTTCACTTCCTCGGGCTTTGGTGAATAAAGCAAGATATTTAATGAAACTCAGGCGTGAGCAGGAGATGCTCAGTGTCCCTGGCAAAGGGTGGCTTGTGGCTGTGGGCAGGAGCTGCTGCTGGCTGGCTGGGAAGCATTTCTGGGGAAAAGAAGAGGTGAAAACAGCCTCGGCTATCCCATGCCTGGCTGGGGCACTGCTCAGGCATAACTCCCCTCCTCCCCTGCAGCTTTTCCCTGTTTGGAAGGAAATACCAGCTGGCTTGGCAGCGCCGTGGCCAGCCCGGGCTCAGCTCTCCCTGCTCCGCTGGCCGCTTCCCCAGGGGCAGCTGCTGGAGCGTGTCCAGCTCCGCATCCCGCCCGCCCCAGCTCCCTGCAGGCTCTCCCAGCTCCTTCCCCCTCAGCTCCTCGTGGCACTGCCGCCTCTAACGCAGCCTGCCTCATGGCTCCAGCCTCGCCAGACGATTCTCCAGTCATTGTTCCTGCTGGGGAGGCAGCGGGAAGCTGCCTGGGAGCTCAGGGATTTGCTGTGCTGTTTGTCCTGGTTATAAATCAGGGGTTGCCGAGCTCTTGCTCTCTCTGCCACTCGGTGGGCACAGGATAACCCATGATGTGCTTGCCATTGCCAGCTTCAGGAGCTGAGGCCATCAGAGCTGCCCTGGCTGCGTGGGTCAGAAGGATGTGATGCAGCAGCAGATGTCACCGTGGCAGGCAATTCCCTGTCCATTTTTATTCCCATCCATCATTGCATTGTTCTATTTTCTCTTTTTGTTAAAGGAAAAGTTTGTTCTTTTTGACGGTAACTTGCAGTTCAAACTCGATATGGTGTTTGTTTTGCTCGCTGAGGATCTGATGTAACTTGGAAAGGTTGGAGCTGCATATACTGGTGTGAGCATATTCTTCTTTTAAATATTTTTATGCATTCTTTCCTCTTTCTGGAAGGAAAGTAACTCAGTCTTGCTTCAAGTCAAGCTGCACTTTGAACTGCATTTGGAACTGGGTTAAAAAGCACAGGAACCACATTTAAAATGTTAAGATGCTTTTATTTATGTGCTGGGCACAGACAAAAAGACTTGTAATGTGTTTTTTGTTTCAAACTGATGTATTAAACAAAGAAAGTATTGACAGCAGTTAATGAATCGAGGGATTGTTTCTGGGCGCTGAGATAGATTTACCAAAGGTATTTAGCTGTCTGATGCATGGGATTTTCAGAGCAGCCTAAGCAAGTGCTCGCCAGCACAGACACACGAGGTTCCTCTCTGAGAGCTGAGCAAAGCTGGAGCTGGGCCCAGCAGAAATCTTTTGGCGAGGTGCTGCCTCTCTCCTGCTCCAAGGTGTGCTTCCAGCCGACAGGCTTGTGCGTGTCCCGGCCTCTCAGCACTGCCTTCTCTCCAAAGAGCTGTTCCAGGGCTTTGGGAAGTGTGTGTTCCCAATCCCCAGAGCTCTGTCAGCTGCTCTCCAAGGGAGCAGCTCAGCCAGGGAAGCCTCTGCAGGACAGAGGACAACTGTTGCCGCTGGAGAGGATGGTGCTGGCATTCGCCATGAGGATTTGAGTCTCTTGGGGAGCTCCTCACTCATGTTCATGAGCACTCAGTGCCCACCTGGGCTGAGTGTGGGGAAAGCAGGTGAGGCTTCTCCAGGAACAGCCTGGCTCTGAGTTCTCTGGATTTTTCATGTGCCCAGTGACCCACTGGGACGTGGGGAGCGTGGTGGCACAGAGCTGTGCCTGCATTCCCACCCCAGGGAAGAAGGTTGTGAAGGAGTCAGTTGGGAGAAGCTGCGGGACCTGCTCTTTGGAGACACTTGGTGCTCCAGAGTCACTCTCCTCTTCCCACCCCTCCACGCAGATCTGCTTTTAAAAGCTACTGAACGAGTTTGCCAGGCCTGAGCGTTTTGTCCTTCCAGCCTCTTCAGCTGCACCGGCTTGTCGGAGACGCCTGGAGTCGGGGCTGGGATCCGCGGGTGGAAGCTGGGGGGGTGCCTGTGGGGGAGCCTTGACCCTGCTGGGGTTGGGCTCTGCTGCCTCTGGGTGCACTCTGGAGTCTGTCCTCTCCAGGAGAAGCCACTCTGGGGTCTGTCCTCCCCGGGAGGAGGGGGAGCTGCCAGCGCCGTGCCCAGCGGGCACTCAGGCCCTTGGCATGCAGACAGTGTCCCCGGCACGGCGACTCCGCTCTGGGGGACCCTGACAGGCAGCACTCAGAGGGGCAGCCAGTGAGCCTGGTCATAAATCTCTCTTTATGCTCTGGATTATGAAGTAATATTTTCCTGGCTGGTGCTGGTTGGATTGGGGAAATGTGGGCTCTGCTGCGAGTTCCTTGCAGCCACTATCCCAGCACGACGGGAGCTTTCACAGCTGCCATGCTGGGCTGTGCTGCTTCCCCTGTGAACATCAGAAACCTCTGTAGGGTCTCTCCATGAATTCTGCAGTCTGGTGTTGCTCCTGGAGTTCTGGAGAAGCTCTCCAGCAAGTTGGATCAGGCTCAATCCTGTTCCCCACCCGCCTCTGGCCGCAAGTGCCTCACCTCCCCGCGGGCAGTGCCTGTTCATTCATGGCAAAGACAGCCCGGCTGGGACGCCTGCCCGAGCTCAGGCAGGCGGTGCGGGCTCTGGCTGCTGCACAGGTTTCCTGTGCCATGGCCTCTTTGTGCCTTTTGTCCTTGTCAAGGGAAGGAGCCCTGGTGCTGAGCTGGAGAGCCTGGCTGTGAGAGGTGGGGCTGGCTCCTCTCTCGGGGGACTCACCCCGATCCCAGACTTTGTGGCAGCACGTGCAGATGTGGTGACACGTGCAGGGGTGATATAGCACGTGCAGGAGGAAAGAGGGATTTGTAGCTGATATGAACTGTAAAGTGTAACTGGCCCGGAAGGGTTATTTTGAAATCCTGCAGATCACCAACGTTGGTGCCTGTCACAGAGTCCAACCCGCAGTCAGAGCAGGCCTGGCTTCGTGCCATGCTTGGTTGTTCACTGACCCCTCTGGGAAGAGTGTCCTGGCTCCCTTTGCCTCCTCACATCCCTCTGCCCAGCCTCCCACAGCCCTGAGAAGCACCTTCCTGCTCGATAATAGTTTTCAGATGAGACTCAAGAGTCTGAGCTGGGTTTGGTGGTTTCTGGGCCAAAACAGCTCAAGCCTTTAACAAGACCTGCAGCATTTGAGCAGGCCCAGGGTGTCCCTGGGAAGGCTGGGTTCTGGCTGCCCCGGTGCCTTGCAGGTCCGGTCCTCGGCCACATGCCGTTTCTGCGGGAACCAGAACTCTGGGATTTGCCTGAGGGAAGTGGAAAACTGGCCTGTGCAGCCAGGAGGGGATGGGAAAAGAGGACGTGCCTGGCTGGTGGGAATGTCCTGGCTCGTACATCTCTTCAACAACATGTTATAACCCAGGTTTATTCTTTTTTGGTGGATTTCTGGGCAGGGCAGGCAGCATATTCAATTTCTCTCTGAATAGCTGAAAGGCAGTTAGGAGCTCTAAGTAGACTTGAAGGCTTCTGAAGATTATTTTAACTCCTTTTGCCTCCATCTCTGCGAAAAGAACCTGTGCCTGCACTTGATGCTGCTGCTGCTGCTTTTGAAAAGTTCAAAAATTGACTTTTTGCTTAGAGCAAAGCTTTGAAGTGCTGTTCTGTGGGAATGGCAGTGCATCTCGAAAGCCTTTTGCTGAAAGCGTGGTTAACCTACATTTGTGGGCAGCTCCCTTCAGAAGATGCCTTTGTGGGGGATTGCATGGCAAGATGTAAAGGTGAACTGTGAAATTTAATCGATTTAACAAGGGAAGGTTAAATCTGTTTGTTCTGCTCCCATTCAGGGCCTGCAGCTGGTGGGTGCAGGGTCACCCTTTTCTGTATGCAAAAGTTATCCTGCATAAAGGCTGTTTTGTCCCACTTGTTGTCTCCTTGTTTGCATAAGTGCTGCGAGGAGGGTAAGCTGAAGAAGCAGGGGTGAACCTCTTTAAGATGCAGAGCTGGTGCCTGGCTGTAGCAGAGAGGAGGCAGCGTTCCTGCCCGCAGCCACTGGCTCCTCGCTTGCTTTTGGGAGTGTAAATCGGGATTAGCATGCCCTGCTTGGATCCAGGGCTCTGCTAGGTAGGAGAGAAACGAGTCCTGCCTCTCTCAGGTGAACTCCTGGTTTGAATGTTGGCATGTCAGGAGGGCGTGGGGTGCCTGGCTGTGCAGTGACAATTCTTCTCTTTGCAGGCACTAGAAAGAGGAACATAGCGTGCCACGCTGTTCCAGGCTGGAAGCCTACTGTGCTTTTCCTCCCCAGACTCCAAGAGACTGGCTTTTTTGGTGAAACAGACCCTGATCTTGGGTTTCCTCGCTGCATGCCCACTCACCAGTGCTGGATTATGTTCGTCTCCTTCTCCCTTTGCTCCATAATTTGGCTGAATCGTGGTTTCAAGCTGAGGAAAAGGGGCTGCACCTAAGCGCTCCTGGGCACCCAGACCAGGCTCCTGGGGTGCCAGTTCACACAGAGACAGTTCAGAGTGCTGATGGGGGAGAGCTGCCTCTGAGGGCCCTCCTCTCCCACCTGGAACGTGCTGCCTCACCCTTCAGAGCCCTTTCTCCCCTGGCAGAGAGGATGGGCAGCACCGACGGCTTCCAGTACCGCGCGCTCTACCCCTACCGCAAGGAGCGCGAGGAGGACATTGACCTGCTGCCCGGGGACATCCTGGTCGTGAGCAAGGGGGCCCTGCAAGCCTTGGGCTTCAAAGATGGAGATGAGCAGACCCCCAATCAGATCGGGTGGATCCTGGGCGTCAACGAGCGCACCAAGCAGAAGGGGGACTTTCCTGGCACCTACGTGGAGTACGTGGGGCCGGTGAAAATCGCTGTCCCCTCACACCGGCCCCGGGTGCAGAGACCCCTTCCTGCCACACCTGGGGCCAGTGGTGGCCGGCTGCCCGAGGCTCTGGAGCAAGGTAAGCCCTGCTGTGTGCCCTGTTGCTCTGGGACACCTCCACAGTCTTGCTGTGTGACTGGCTTTGTAGGACAGCGGTGAAACTCTCAGCTCGGCAGCACTGGGTTGCCCCAGCAGCAGCAGTACAGTTGAGTCACAACCAAAAGCCAGCCTCTCTCAGTGCTGGCCCAGAGGAAAGCACTTTGTTCCTCCAGCTTGTCAGTCTGCTCAGCAGAGCTTCCTGGGGCAAGCTTTGTCCCACTCTTACATCTCCAAGATCCTTCTCCCCCTCTGTTCTGCAACCAGCCAGGATCCCCATGGTCCCTCTCCCTGCTCCACTGAGTTTTGCCAGGCTCCCTCCCTTCAGGATAAGTCCTGACCTCTCCCAACCACCACCTCCCCGCCCCTGCAGCGCCTGGGGCAGTGCTCCCTGCCAAGAGCTGCTCAGCCCTGCTGAGAGACACAATTACTTGTCTCTGGGCAAGAGGAGAAAAGTCAGGGTCTAAAAGAGTTCTTCTGAGAACTGGAGCTAATTGCTTGTCTGCCTGGCAGCCAGCCCACCCTGCGGGTCGCAGAGCCCTCGCTGGGGCCAGGCAGCCACCCTGGGGCTGGGCATGGGCTGTCCTGCACCTGCAGCTGCCTCCCAGCCCGCCTGGCCTTGGCACAGACCCGGGCTGGGAGAGCCAACGTGCCTCAGCCCTGCCTGTGGAGCTGTGGCAGCTGCCTGCTCTCAGCCTGTTTGTTTGGCTCCCAGGCACATAAACCCTGTGGCCAGGGCTCAGCAGCCCCCCAGGGTTTCCCCCTTCTACTCTTCCTTTGTGAGACCCCCACCTGCAGTGCTGAGTCTGGGTCTGGACAAGGCAAAAAAATGTGGGCCTGTTAGAGTGAGTCCTGAGGAGGCCACAGAAATGCTCCTAGGGCTGGAGCCAGGCTGGGAGAGCCGGGGGTGTTCACCTGGAGAAGAGAAGGCTCTAGGAGACCTTATTGTGGCCTTCCAGTACTTCTATAAAAGAGGGAGAGAGGCTTATACAGACAGATAGTGATAGTACAAGGGGGAAGTTTTAAATTAAAAGAGGGAGAGATTTAGATTAGATGTTATGAAGAAATTCCTGACTGTGAGGGTGGTGAGGCCCTGGCACAGGTTTCCCAGAGCAGCTGTGGCTGCCCCATCCCTGGAAGTGTTCCAGGTCAAGCTGGATGTGGCTTGGAGCAACCTGATCTAGTTGAGGATGTCCCTGCACAAGGCAGGGGGGTTTTAATGGGTGATCTTTTAAGGTCCCTTCCAATCCAAACCATTCTGTGATCCTCTGGGGGGTGACAGCCACACTTGGCCTTCCCATGCCTTGCAGAAGATCTCGTGCTGGTGTACATGGGAGGAGTGGGGTCGGCAGCAGGAGCTGGAGAGTGCCAGGGAACGCTCCCAGCTGGCAGTGCTGCATCCTCCCCATCCCTCTCTGCCTGGGAGCCACGGCTACCCCAGCAGATGCTTTTGGCTGTGTGAAAACACCTCTGGGGTCTTACGAAACCAGGGTTGTGGGGCTGGTGCAGCTCCCTGCAGCTGCCTCCTGCTCCCGGAGCCGGAGGGGCGGCCCCAGGAAACATCTCCGCAGGGTGGGAATGCGGCCGGGCCCTGCTGCGTTTGGGTTGGCAGGAGAGCCTGACCTGAGTCATCTCGCTTGCAACCTGCCTTTCCAAGAAAGCTGCTCCTCTCAGGAGCCTGGGATGTGCTCTGTGCTGCTGGGATGTGCTCTGTGCTGCGTGTGCTGGCCTTGCCTGCACGGTGCTCCCTCGGGGGCTGGATTTCTGCCCTCCTTGGCTCTCCCCTCTCCTCAAGGGGGCTTGGTGGAGGTGTGTCTGGGTGGTCAAAGCCACTGGTGGGGTCTCTGGGAGATGGAATAAGATACATGCCAAAGCTCCTGAAGCACAGCAAAGACAAATTTGGGAAGGAAACCAAAAGCCAGCCTATCTGCATCATGCCCAGGGATGGAGGGTGGGGTACCAGGGCACGTGAGATCAGCTTTGTCCCACTCTTACATCTCCAAGGTCCTTCTCCCCCTCTGTTCTGCAACTAGCCAGGATCCCTGTGGTCCCTCTCCCTGCTCCACTGAGTTTTGCCCTGTCCCTGCCCCCTGTGGGGCCATCCCCAGAGGTAACCTCCACTCAGGGTATAGGCAGGGCCTGCAGGGAGGCAGTTCAAACACCCAGAGCCATTTTGCACTCAGCCTGCTGGTTTGATCCCTCTATGGGCCATTCACTTAAGAGCTGGACTTGAAGATCCTTGTGGTTCCCTTCCAGCTCAGGATATTCTGTGATTCTTTATTTCTGTATTCTGCTGGTGAGACACATTTTTGCAATGGAAAAACTGTATTTGAGCCAAGCCTGTCTTATTTCTTCACGGTGTGCACTTTAGGAGGTGCAGAACCATCTCCTGGCAGCCCCACGAAGCTCCTTCCCTGCTTCCCAGCTCCTGCCCTGGCTGGCAGGGACCCCTGAGCCCCTCAGTGTCACTCGTGGAGCAGGGCCAGCCCCACAGCTGTCCCGGGAGCGGCGAGACCCAGCGCGTTGTGCCTCTGGATTTACGAGCTGCTGGTGTTTGCCTTCCGCAGAGAACACGAGCGGAAAATGCGGCTCGGGAATATTTCCGCAGCTGCCCGGGCCGTGCTGTGAGCAGCCTTGTTCACGGCAGCCCAGCCCGGAGGCCCGGCAGGCTCAGGAGTTGCTGCTGGCTCCCCGCTCCGTGCCTGACAAAAAAAGACAAGCTGCTGCCTGCTGAAGCAGCACATTCCCGGCTGGGCCACGTGGGCAGCGCCAGTATTTACTCTCCCTTCAGTCCTTCCCAAGGGTCAGGCCGGGAGCTGCCAGCCTGGAAGTTTGCCTGCAGCTTCCCCACACCGACCCACACCGTGCCCAGGAGCTCGCTCCAGTGTGGGATTGTCCCCTCTCCCAGCAGCACAGGCCTTTACAGAGCTGCTGGGTGCCTGACCCCTGTGCTTCCTTTCCCTTCCCCTCCCTTCCCATGGCTGTTCTGTCTCCCCTCGAGGCCGTGGGTGCAGGAGGCTGAGCTGGGTGCGCAGTTCCAGCTTGCTGCGCCTTGTGGTGAGACCACACCAGGCGAGTTCGGGTCAGATCCATGACAACGGAGCTGTTTCGCAACGGGGAGCAGCCTCTTGGCTCTGCCTCTGCAGAGTGGAGTGTGCTGGGTGTCCTCACCCACTGCGGGCTCCCCAGGGTCTGCCAGGTGCTGTGGACCAGCCTGGAGGAACCTCCTGCTCTGGCTGGTGCTGCTTTGGAAGCGGGATGGAGCCTGGCACCGCTCATCCGTCGGCAAACCTCCTGCTGGCAGCTCCTCAGCCAGGCCTGCGTGCTCCTGCCCCGGCATGCACAGGGGAGGGGGGTGCCTGCAGCCAGAACCTCAAGATTTTCTGGAAGTGGCAGTGATGCGGGGCTGCAGATCCCCCAGGAATGGGGGGATGCTGGTCCCGTGCCACGGGCTGTCTGTGCCCTGTAGCAGCTTGCACAGAGGCTGTGGGCTCACGGGGAGGGGGAGGCACAGGGCCCGTTTCCATGTTAAACGAGCAATCAAGGGCAGGAATTTGCTGACACGGCGTTCTGTCTGAATCGCTGGATTAATCACAGCTCACCACGACGAGCAGAGCGAGCTCCCTGGCCCCGCTCCGCTGCCAGCCCTACGCAGCCCCTGTGCTGGGCAGGGACCCAGCCCTGAGCTCCAGGAGCCCTGGTAACCCCTGTGCTGCCTGCCCGGGGGGGGTACGGGTCCCCAGGGGGGTGGGCTCTGTCTCCAGGCCTCTGCACAGAGCAGCAGATATCTCCCTGTGCACACCCAGTCAGGGCTGGAGCTCAACAAGCGCTGGCTCCTGGGCAGGTTCCTTGCAGGCTGCCTGCTGTGTTTGCCTCAGCCACAGCCTCACAGTGGGAGCCACAGCTTTCCTTGCTCCTGTTGGGAGTTGCCTGGGCTGTGCCATGGCCCAGCTCTGCTGCTGAGGGCTGAGCTGGTGCTGAGCCCTTCTCTCCCTCCCTCTCCCCAGGGTCTCCTCTCCCAGACGTGCAGGAGCAGTTCAGCCCTCCCGAGATTGCTCCGCCGCTCCTGGTGAAGCTGGTGGAAGCTATTGAGAAGAAAGGTAAGGGGGCAATGCTGAGCACTGGGGATGCTGATACACCCCAAAACCCCACAATGAAACCTGAGTTCTGTGGGACACACAGGACACAGCTGCTCTCATCTTCCTCCCTGGGCTGAGCTGCTGAGGCCCGTGAGGGTGTTTGATTTGGGTACCTACACGCACTGGGTGGGTGCTGTGGTTTGGGAAGTGCTTCCAGCCTGGATCTGTGCCATGGTGGAGAGATGGGGCCACTGAACTGAGTGTCCTGGGGGCCAAGGGGGCTGCAGCAGGGGGTTGGCTTGGACACCATCCATGCCTGGCCATGCCACAACCCAGCTGGCACTGAAACAGTGCCTGTGCTGGAGCTGACAGCAGTGTCCCCCCTTCTGCAGGGCTGGACAGCGAGATGTTGTACAGGACATCTGGCTCCGAACTGAGGCAGGCGCTGAGAACCGGTAAGAACCAGCTCGGCGCGGTGGAGGCGAATCGGCTCAGATGGAGGAGATTAGTGGATGTGACAGTGCCAGCAGTAATGCAATCCAGGCCAGGCTCGCCTGTCCCCGGCAGTTCCTGACTCCCTGCACGCTGCCTCTGGGGCTGGGCTGTCCCCATCCCACCACGTCCTTGTCCTGCGTGGAAGGGATGGGACAGGGGGGGATCCCTGGCACCATCCATGGAGGGCTGGCTCAGAGACTGGCAGGCAAACAGCTGAACCCCTGTGCCTGTCCCCTGCTGTCTTTGGGGTGCTCTGCTGATGGGCTGGTGGAGGCTTCTCTGGCTCTGTCATGCCACTAATAAGCAGGGGAGGATCTTTGAGCTCGGCTTGGTGGCTGGAGCTGATGTCTGTGCTGGGGAGCCCTGGGAGCTGTCTGCCTCTCGGCTGGGCTGGGGCCTCATCCGGGACCATGCTGGCAAGTCTCCTCCTGCAGACGTTCCTGCAAACCCCAGCTACACAGTGCTGCCAGGCTGGGCTCTTGGGACAGACTTTTTGTGCTTCCCAAAATCCTGTGTTCGAGGGAGGTGTTTGTTCTGTTGCATCCAGTGTGTGGCTGCTCAGTCTGAGCTCGACTCTTGCTGGCAGCAGAGAGCAAAACTCTCACCCAAACTATACCTGCTCAGAATTCTTGTGTTGGGGCTCTGGGCAAAGGTTGTGGGTACCCAGAATGACCTCTGCCCTCTCCCAAGGGGAACTGCAGAGCCAGATTATTTCTGGGGTGCACATCGTCTGTCACATGAGCTGCCTAAGGGCTGCCTGAGCTCCCTCGTGGTGCTGATGAGCTCTCATGATAGCTGGCTGCTGTGTGATGGTTTCTGGGATGGGTGTTGGCAGCACCAGAGCTGCCAGCTGAGTGCCCAGTGCTGTGTCCACCCTCCCATGGGAAATCTGTGCCCTGATAGATTGGACCCTGGGTGACCTGGAGCCCCTGGACGTGCACTCCCTGGGCGAGGCACTGCGAGGTTACCTGCAGGACCTGCCCTCCCCCGTGGTGCCAGTGTCAGTGCATGGAGATATCCTTCGCATCCTGCAGGGTAAGGGCCTCTGTGGCTGCCTTGGGAATGGGTGCCTGGCTGGGGTGGACGCATCTGGGATATTAAAATGAGCCCTGTACCTATGGGGCCTGGCACATGGCCCCCAGTGCTGACAGCACTCCTGTGCTGTGACGCAGCAGGAGCGTGGAGAGTGGTGCCGGCTGTCCCAGCTCTTCCCTCGTGTCTTGTTCTCTCCCCAGAGATCCCCCAGCCAGAGAATTGCCGGAAGCAGCTGCTGCTGGCCCTGGAGTCGCCTGCGGTCCCGCTCCAGAACACGCTCACCCTGCAGTTCCTGCTCCGGCATCTGGGGAAGGTATCGCAGCAGGCCGAGAGCAACAGCCTCCACCCTCGGGCCCTGGGAGAGATCTTCGGCCCCCTGCTCCTCCGGCTGCCCGGCGCCAGGTACATCAGGCTTTTGGTCCCAGCAGTGTTCCCAGCTCCGGCCACTGTGCCTGCCAGGACAAGGAGTCCAGCCCCTGCTGGGCTGCACGTGGGATTAAACTGCTGGCAGCACACAGAGGTGGGACTCAAGCCGGGACAGAGCCCTTGCTGCCCTATCAGCCTGGGGTCTGGCAGCTAGGATGAACCAGCTGACCCCAGGGGATGTGGGAGCAGTGCCATGTTGTACCCCACAACTGCTGTTCTTGACTTGTCTCTTCTCTCCCTGCAGCCCAGAGCTGAGCCCTGACTTCTCCGTGCTGTTTCTGGAGACACTTCTTCAGACGAAGGAGCTGGAGCCAGAACAATTGCCTCCAGGTACTGAGATACCCCTTCCCTGGGGCCTGAGGCACTGGCATTTGTGGGTGTGGACTCTCTTGCCCCCGTGATTGGGTTGCTCAGGGTGTTTTGATAGCCTGGAGGCCAGCTTAAGGTATTCAGCTGCTGGTGATGTGCCTGGAGCAGCTCCAGGAAACGTGGTGGCCAAGGGGCCTTCCTGGGCCAGTCACTGCAGGGAGGGGGACTCAAGAATTGCCAGTGAGGAGCTGGGATTTGGGCTCACCCTGTTTCATCCCTCCTCCTCTCACAGCCCTGCCTCCCAAGCCACCGAAGCCGAAGCCCAGCACAGCCAGCCTGGCCAACGGGAACAACGCGCCCTTGCAGGACGCCGAGTGGTACTGGGGGGACATTTCCAGGTAAGGGGGCGACTGGCAGCTCACACCTGGGGTGCCCTGTCCATCAGGTGAGCCTTGGGGCCGCCTCCCAGGCCGTGACAATCCTGTTGCTCGCAGGGAGGAGGTGAATGAGAAGCTCCGGGACACACCAGATGGGACCTTCTTGGTGCGGGATGCCTCCAGCAAGATCCAGGGGGAATACACGCTCACGCTCAGGTAGGGCTTTGGGATCCCCTGGGAGCCTCAGGGGTGCAGCTCGTGGGACATGTCCCTGTGCTTCCAGGGATGCCAAAGTCTCTGGCTGGGGTGGTGCTAAGTGCCCTCTCCTCTCCCCTGCATACAGGAAGGGAGGCAATAACAAGCTGATCAAGATCTTCCATCGGGAAGGCAAGTACGGCTTCTCGGAGCCCCTGACCTTTGGCTCGGTGGTGGAGCTCATCACCCACTACCGGCACGAGTCACTCGCCCAGTACAACGCCAAGCTGGACACCAGGCTGCTCTACCCCATCTCCAAGTACCAACAGGTGAGGCCTGTGCTGCAGGGACGTGGCTGACAAGCCCAGCCTGAGCCAGGGGTGTTTGTTCATCCATCCCTGCCTCTTCTGTAGATGATAATGTCCCATCCCTCTCCCTGTGCTGGAATGTTTTTTTGTGGGGTTTTGTGGGACCAGCTGGAGCAGGTCCTGACTGAGGCTGTGCTTTTGGCAGGACCAGGTGGTGAAGGAGGACAGTGTGGAAGCTGTGGGGGAGCAGCTGAAGGTTTATCACCAGCAGTACCAGGACAAGAGCTGGGAGTACGACCTGCTGTATGAGGAGTACACACGTACATCCCAGGTATGTGGGCACTGCCTGAGACCCCCAAGGGCTGCTCTGTCACCCCCTGAGTGTTGGCAGCCATCCTGTGTGCCCAGGGGGGACCAGAGATGGGGCACCTGTTGCCTCATTTGTCAGCTCATGGACAGGCACTCCTCAGAGGAAGGGCTTTGAAGGGGATATTTTGCCTGCAGCAAGGACAGAGTGCTTTGGGGAAGTTAAAAGAGGAGATGCAAATGTGAAGAAATGTTTCTCAGCTTTCCCCTCCCTTGTTCCCAGGAGCTGCAGATGAAGAGGACGGCAATCGAGGCCTTCAATGAAACGATCAAGATCTTTGAGGAGCAGTGTCAGACACAGGAGAAGTGCAGCAAGGAGTACATCGAGCGCTTCCGGAGGGAGGGCAACGAGAAGGAGGTGCAACGGTGAGGATGGGGGTGGTGGTGGCCTGCCCTGCCTGGAGAAGGGCCCCAGGGGCTGCAAGGATCCTCCTGGCTCAGCACAGAGCCGAGGCACGTGGACTCCTTGTCTCTCCAGCAGCATGCTGTGGGCTGGAGCTGGCAGGCTGCCTCCTCCGCCTCCCCCACCCTGGCTCACAGCCTAACCCCCCCCTTCCCCCAGGATCCTCATGAACTCGGAGAAGCTCAAGTCCCGCATCACAGAGATCCACGACAGCAAGATGAAGCTGGAGCAGGACCTGAAGAAACAAGCCTCGGAGAACCGGGAGATCGACAAGCGCATGAACAGCCTCAAGCCAGACCTGATGCAGCTGCGCAAGCTGCGGGACCAGTACTTGGTGTACGTAGTGCCCCTGCAGCGCTTCCCGGGAGCCATCCGGCTGCCTCCCCCAGGGCTCCGGGGCTCGTTGGACCGGCTCGCAGCCCGCTGTGGGCTGGAGCCGCTCCCGCAGCGCGGCCTCGGGGCTCGGCGCTCCCCGGCAGCGGCGGCTGCTGCCCTCTGGTGATGGCCGCGCCCGGGGCTCGCTGCAGCCGTGCTCAGCTCTGCCCTCCTCCCCCAGGTGGCTGACGCAGAAGGGTGCCCGGCAGAAGAAGATCAACGAGTGGCTGGGCATCAAGAACGAGACAGAGGAGTGAGTGTGCTGCTTGTGTGCTGTTGGATTTGGGGGATGTGGGAGCACAGGCTGTGCAGCTGGTTCTGCTCATGCTATGGGCAAATCCCAGCTCCCTGCCTGGAGGCTGAGGATGTCTTCCCTGCCAGATGAAGCAGTGTGGGGAGATGTGGGGGCCACACACCCAAATTTAGGGAACCTGACCCTGCCTGTGCTCGATTGCAGTCAGTACTCCATGATGGATGACGAGGAGGAGCTACCCCACCACGAGGAGAGGACGTGGTATGTGGGGAAGATCAACCGTGTGCAGGCAGAGGAGATGCTGTGTGGGAAACGGGACGGCACCTTCCTGATCCGTGAGAGCAGCCAGAAGGGGTGCTATGCCTGCTCCGTGGTGTGAGTATCCCTGTGCACGTGGGCTGGGGTGGGATGGGTGGGGTGGAATCCATGGGATGAGATGGGTTGGGATGGGATGGGATCCATGGGATGGGATGGGATGGGATGGGATGGGATGGGATGGGATGGGATGGGATGGGATGGGATGGGATGGGATGGGATGGGATGGGATGGGGCTGGCCCAGGTTGTGTTCCTCCATTGCTCCACCCTCCCCTTACCATATGCTGGAGGTGACAGCTCCCATCTGCCTTGGCTTCTCCTGCCAGGGCCAGGTGTTTATGGTGCTTTGGTGGCCCTGCCTGTGCTCCCCTGTCCCACTGCTGATCCAGGCTCCCGTGTCTCCCTTGGCAGGGTGGATGGTGACACCAAGCACTGCGTGATCTACAAGACGGCGACGGGCTATGGGTTTGCTGAACCCTACAACCTCTACGCCTCCCTCAAGGACCTGGTCTTGCACTACAAGCACACGTCCCTGGTGCAGCACAATGACTCCCTGAATGTCACGCTGGCTCACCCGGTCCTTTCCCAGCCACCAGCCAGATGAGCAGCCCATGCAGAACACAACAGCTGCCTTCAGCTTCTCCCCAGGGCGCTGCTTTCTGGCTCTGGACTCTTGCACCCTGTATAGTTGAGTCTCTGTGCTCCTGCTCCTTCAGAGCCTCTGAGATGTCTGTGACCGTTTCTGATGTCCCTCTTGGTCAGTAGCTGAAACCCGTGTTGGCTGATGGGACAGAAAGGCTGGGCTGTAGATTTGCAGTGGGCTCCAGCCTCTAGGAGGTGGGATCCAGTTGTGATTGAATTGCTGGGGGTGAGCACAGCCCCCTCCCCTTCCCTGACAAGCAGGTCAGATCCCCTTCTTGCTGGCAGGTTGCCCCGCTACGCATCACTGTAGAGCTTTGGTTCTTGATCCCTCGGTGCTGTGGCCGAGGGGTTCCCTGCCTGGATGCCTGAGGAGGCAGAGGAGGAGGAGGAGCTCCACTGAGTGTGTGCATCCTTCACTCTCACTTCCCTCGGTGGCCTCGCAGGCTGTGATGGTGTCTGGTACGAGGGGCACTGCTCTTGCATGCAGAGACACATTTAGGAAGGAGAAACCTCATCCTCAGTGGGGCTCCCTGGCTGAGATCTTCGCTCCATGCTGTGCCCCACCTGGCCGCCATTCCCTCTTGTCATAACCACCTCTGGAGTCTTGCTGCCTGGGCTGGGAGGATCTGCTTAGCCATGAATCTCCCACCTTAGCTGTGCCAACGAAGCTGTGAAATCCGTGTTGGTACCCGTGTTTTCCTGGCAGGATCTGTGGCATGCACAGCTCGTTGTTTCCGGCCGGTCTCGGTGACTCTCTGCACACGTAACCCATTGAAGCTGACTGTAGCTCTGTAAATATGGTTCTTTTTGTGACCAGCTGCTCCCCTGGTGCTGGTGTTTGCTGAGCCCCCAGTGCCACCCCCAGCGTGGGCAGCAGCTGCCAGGCTGCCACAGCCCCGGGCCCTGCAGCTGAAGCAGGAGAGGGCTGGAGTCCAACGCACACTACAAGCCCTACCTGGAATGAAGGACCTCTCTGCTGCAGGAGGACACATCTGTGGGGCCCAGGGCATGCTGAAATGTATCTGCATGATGGTGAACTATGTATGCAAAGCACTTAAATCATGGATACTGTATGGGGCCGGGGCAGGGCTGCCCACCGCAGCTGGCTGCTGCAGGCAGGGCGCTGTGTCCGAGCTCAGAGGGCCCCAGGGCAGCCCAGGTGGGCCTGGAAGAGCTTTAAAAGCTGAGCTGAGAGTTGAAGCCATGGTGGCATTTGCTTTCCTGGGTTATCTCAGCTGCCTGGCTGGAGGAGAGCATTCTTGATCCTCTTGATTTGCCAGAGTGGCTCATGCCCTCTCTGAGGCTCCTCCTTGGGACAGGCAGGTGGGTGCCGTGGACTTCAGCACTTCTGTTTCCCGTTGCAGTTTGGGTTCTGCTGATCCATGGGGTGCTCTGTGCTCATGCTGTGCCTGCATCCTGTCCTTGATGTGCCACCTGCGTTGGGGACTGCACTGTCCCTCCCTCCCTGGCCAGCTCTGCTGCTTTGCCTTGCTCTGGCCTTGTCCCCAGATCCTTCTGGAGCTGGGGCTGCTGGAGCAAACATCCCATTCCTGTTGCTTGTGGCAGCTCTCCTCTGCTCAACTGTACAGCCCCATTCCCTGCTCTGCATGTTCTCTCCAGGCCTTGGGGCCTGGTTTTTGGGTCTGGTTTGTCAGTGTTTGGTGCTCAGGTGCAGGCAGTGGGGCAGGGGAGGCTGTGGTTGGCTTCGGGGATCACTTGGGAAAAGCTGCCAGGGATGAGTAAGGGAATCATTTGGACTTGGCCACGTGAGAGATGAGGGCACGTGGGACTGGGGCAGGGAGGCTCAGTCCTCACAGCTCCATCCAGAGGCCTGTGGAGTGACCAGGGGACTGCACCAACACTCCAAAGCTCTGACAGTGTTCCACACCTTTACAGCCTGTGGACTCTGCTGGTCCTGTGCTTGTCCCTGCACTTCCAACCCATCCCCAGGTCACAGGACAGATGGGATCCTCAGCCCCTCATCCCATGGGCTCCTCCACCACCACCCCTAAATGTGAGCTTGGGGCCAGTCCTGCCTTGGGGGGATTGCTCCCTGCTCATGCCAGGACCTGCTGAGCATCTGGAAGTCTCAGCTTGAAGCTGTCACCCGTCAACACTCGCTTGGTGCTCACCTGGCTTTGCTGCCCAGGGAAATTCCAGCTTCACTTCATCCTGTGTTTTTCTCCTTTTGGCTGAATTTCTGTTGTTCTCCCCGTGCTGTCCCTTCCTGCTGTCCAGCCACAGCCCAAGGTGGGGTCACAGTCACCCCTCTTGCAGCACTGCCTTCCCTGCCTGCTGGCAGCCTGTCCTTGACAGGGTGCAGCTCACAGGGTCCTGTGTACGACGAGGAGGAAGATGCCCTTCCCCAGGGCTGCCTTTCCCTGACGGTGCTTCACTCAGCTCCTTGAACAGCAGCTTTCCCCTGCTCTCCCCGGGCTGGGCTCCCCCAGCATTAAAAGCTCGTTGTGATTTGTCCTTTGCTGCTTTGGCTCGTTCTGAACCCGGCCGTGTTTTGAGGCTGTGCTTTGCTGCTTGTGACGCCCGCGTCCCCCAGCCGAGCCACCCGCCCGCGTCCCGTGGGTGCCACATGGCTGTCCCTGCTCCCCGGGGCGCAGTATGGGGCTTGTCCCTCCTGTCCCTGCTCTGGGGGGGCTCCCCCGTGTAACCCCCAAGGTGCCAGTGGAGGCTTTGTGCTCGGAGAGGACGTGGTGGCTGCGTGAGGTTTTAGTTTCTAGGTATATGCAATAAAGAATAACCTGCCCCCCGAGCTGTCCGTTACCAGCAGTAGTGCTCTCTGCTCTTTCTGTTGATGTTTACTAATGTAAACCCAGTATTTGTTACTGTAAGAGGATTTTTTTTTTGTACGGTACTTCGAAAAAACCCACAAAAAACAACCAAAAAAAAAAAAAAGGAGAGAAATAAACAAAATAAACAGAGTTAATGAAGCAGGCTGCTGGATTGCTGTGGGAGGTTGTGCGGGGGCAGGAGAGCGGTGGGGCCGTGCCCCAGTTCCTGGGCTGGGTGCAGGATGTGACCCATCGCGCCAGGATTGTGCTCCCCGGGTTTGTAGGGCTGGGACGCGTGGGGACGAGGGCTGAGAAAGGGCCGGAAACAGCGGCTACAAACGGGGGAACCACGAGGTTCCCGTGATTGAACTCGGGGTGCCTCGGGCTGCAGCCACCGGAGCTGCCCCGGTCCCGCAGCCACAGCGGGCTGTGCCGGCACCCAGCCCCGTTTGCTGCTCGGGGAGCTCCACGCTCCGGGCCGGGTTCCAGCCCCGGACCTGCCACAACCCGCGGGGACCGAGCCCCAGCTCGCTCGGGGGCAGCGGGAGCGGCGGCGGAGCCCACGTGGGGCGGCGGCGTCACGGGAGGCGGCGGCCGGGGCGGCAGGAAGGGCTCAGGAGGGCGGGCACAGCCCGGCTTTAAAAGTCCCCGCTGGGACGGGCTCATTTCCGCGTCACCCCGGCGTCCCGATGGCCCCCGCGGTGGCGCTGGCTGTGCTGGTGGCGCTGGTGGCCCCGGGGCTCGGCGCGGCCCCCGGCTGTGATCACCCTGCCCACCGCTGGTGCAGCTCTCGGGACGTCGCCGCCGCCTGCCAGGTCAGAGCTGCTGGGGACAAGGGCAGGGTCACCGGGACGCGGGGACAGGGTTGGGGCAGCGGTGCCTGGAGCGAGTGCCAGCTGCGAGTGTCGCTGAGGCTGTCACATCCACAGGGATGCTCAGAGCCTCCCGTGCCACACGGGCACACGGCATTCCCCAGATCCTCGGGGAACGGCTGTGCTCCAGCCGGACCCTGCCCGCACCCCCTCCCCAGCTGCCGCTGGCACTTCTGCTTTTTAAGCATAAAACCCCTTTTTGGCTTATTCTGCCCCAAACAGAGCCGGGCGGTGACAGCGCCCTGTGAGCCCCGCGGGGCCGCAGCTTCCCCCTGGCACTGGGTGCTGGGCCATGCCCCCACCCACCCAGGCACATCCTGGTCTAAATTTGTTTTCCCCTGAAATGTTTTGGGGAAGTTCTGGTGGAAAGCCCCGAAAACTCCCGGCCACTCTCACTTCCCTCTAGCCCTGCACGCCCTCATCTCCCCCTTCTCCCCTGCACCCCGGAGCTTCACCCCATCTCTCCCGATACTAGAACGGGGGTGCAGCAGCCATACCCGCCCCGTGCACCCCGAAACCCTCCCGTGTGCAGGTGCAGAGCCGCTGCCCGAGCCTCCCGCACCCCGCGGCCGCTCCCGTGGAGCTGAGCCTGTACTACGAGAGCCTGTGCCCGGCGTGCCGCGAGTTCCTGGTGCTGAAGCTCTTCCCCACCTGGCTGCTGCTGCCCGAGGAGATGCTCAACATCACCCTGGTGCCCTACGGCAACGCCCAGGTAGGAGCCGGCGCTCCCGGCGCTGGTCCCGGTGCCGCCGGCCCCGCTCATCCCGCTCGGTCCCGCAGGAGAGGAACGTCAGCGGCAAGTTGGATTTCCAGTGCCAGCACGGCCCCGAGGAATGCCTGGGCAACATGATGGAGGTGACGGTGCCCGTTCCCACGGGGCTGGCACGGGGGGGTCCAGCAGCCCCTCACCTGCCCTGTCCCCCCAGGCCTGTCTGATGCACGAGGCCAAGAACTTCAGCACCTTCTTCCCCGTCATCTTCTGCCTGGAGTCGGGCAGCTCGGTCACCAAGAACCTGGAGGCTGTATGTCCCCCTCCCCGCGCCTCGTTGCCCCTGGTGGGGGATGTCCCTGTCCCCCTGAGCGTCCCCTGTGCCCGGCAGTGCCTGCAGATCTACGCCCCAGAGGTGGACAGCGGCCGCATCAGCGCCTGCGTGCAGGGGGACACGGGGGTGGCCCTGATGCACCACAACGCCCAGCTGACCGAGGCACTGGACCCCCCGCACCAGTACGTGCCCTGGATCACCATCAACGGGGTATGGCAGGGGGGCACGGGGTGCCAGGGGGGCTGGGACACCCTGGGGACCCCCCTGAGCAGCCCTTGTCCCCCCACAGAAGCACACGGACGAGCTGCAGGCACAGGCAGAGGCCTCGCTGCTGGGGCTGGTTTGTCACCTCTACCAGGTGGGACGAGGCTCTGTGGGGACAGCAGGGCTTGGGGACACGTCCCCGTCGCTGCTGGCGCTCTCATGGCTGCTCTCTGGCAGGGGGAGAAGCCTGAGGCCTGTGAGGGCTCCAAGGCCCAGAAGATCCCGCCTGGCTGCAGGCGCTGAGGGAGCGCAGAGGGAGAGGCCAATAAAAAGGATATTTTTATGGAAAAGCAGCAGGATCTGGAGTGCTGTGGTGGGGGAGCAGGGAGGGGGTGGTTGTGCCCTGCCACAGTGGGAAGGGGACAGGGGCTGGGCACTGGGACTGCCCTCCAGACCTGGGAATTACCTGCTCCAGAGGGTCACAGAGAAGCCCCTTGAAGATTCCCAGGGAACTCTGCTGAGCAGCAGAACATTTCCTCTCTCCAAGTCTTGGGAAGCAGCTCCGGTGTCCATCTCTCTCCTCACACTGACAGCATTAGACTCGTTAAACTCAACCATTTCAGAGCACTGGGGCCAAGACCAGCCCAGTTCCCACCAGTTCCTCTCCATTCCCAACCTGCAGGCTTTGGATGGAATCTTTCCTGAGCACTTGTGACAAGCAATTCTCTCAGGAATTTCCCCGACCTGCTTGCCCCAGCAAGAGGCCATTCCCAGCTGGGGTCTGGGGGGTGAAATTCACCACAAGCACAAGGAATTCCTGATCCAGAGAATTCTCCTCACAGCCTGCAGAACAGCTCAGTGCCAGGGCCCTGCCTGGGTGATGGGCACCAGAGCCAAAGCTGCTTTGTTTTCCATCCCCCTCATCCTCATCCCAGAGGCTCCTGACTGCAGGGGCTGCTCAAGGCTCTCCTCACACGAGCTGTGACCCCTGCAGGTGTGGGACTCATCCCACCCCATCCCAGCTCTGGCACACCCTGAGAGCCGCCTGCAGCCTCCCCAAACCCTTTCCCAGAGGAGCTGGGGAGCAGGAGGGATACAAGAAACCCCCATGTTCCATCCTGAGAGATGCCAGAGAGCCTTGAGCAGCCAACAGCCAGGAGGAGCCATGGCCTTGCCAGCACAGCATCACTCTTGTCTCAGGCTCAGCCAGCCTGGGCACCCCTCAGTGTCCCCACCACCCCAAGGACAGCAAAGGAGGCAGCTGCAGGCAGGGACTCTCCTTCCCTTGTCTGGCTGCACCTCAGGCAGCAGCAAGGCCTGGAAAGATAAGGGAAAAAAAAACCCCAAACAACAAAAAAGCCACCAAAAAACAACAACAACAACAAAAAACCCAAACCAAACCAAACCAAAAAAAAACCAACCCAAACCACCCCACCCCCAAAAAAACCACCAAAACCCCCAAAAAACCCACAAAAAACAAACCCCCCTTCCCCGCCACCAAAAAAATCACAGCATCAACCAGAGAGTGCCTGGAAACTTCATCTCTCTTTATTGCCCATTTCTCACCCAAAACCTGGACCCCAAACCCCAGCTCTGGGCCCTGAGCAAGCACAGTCTCACTGGCATGAGTGCAGCACAGCTCCTGCCTCGAGCATCGCCCGTGCCCCACAACTTCTGTGCCCTGGCTCAGCTGCTCTGCCACTGCCCACAGCTCGCAGGACCATAGGAAAGCCTTCCTCTCGAAAGAAGAAGGGGAAAACAAGACAATGAGAACGCCCAGCCCTGAACTGAAGAAGCCTCAGCGCCGCAGGACGAGCTCTTCTCTCCCGAAGCTCTCGGGGCTGCGGGGCAGGGGCAGGACCCCGTCCCACAGGCTGAGGGGCTCGGACACCCCCTGGGCATCCCCGGGGGGACCTTTGGGACAGAGGCCGCTGCTCCAGGGTGTCCAGGACCCCGCTGCACCCCCCGGGCAGCTCTCGGTGCCCACCCCGAGCGCAGGGAGGAAGGAGCCGGGGAAGGCGCTGGAATCTCCCGGTGTGAAATCGCCGCCAGGCCAGGTCGGTGCCAGCAGCTCCTGGTCCAGGAGGAAGGACAGCGACCCTGCGGCATCATCCCCGGGCTGGGGAGCGCTGCAGGGCAGGGAACCCTCCCTGGGGCTGCGGGGGATGCTCAGAGCAGCCGCCGGCACCTTCCAAGCCGCTCTCTCCTCGCTGAATTTCTTCTTCCCTCCCTTCCCGCAGAGCCGCACCACCCTGATGCCGCCGTGCCAGTCGCGCTGCCCGAGGCTGTCGGCGGCGCTGCGGGCGCTCTCCAGGCTCTCGTACTCCACCAGGGCACAGCAGCGGCTCAGCAGCTCCGGGAACCGCGCCGAGTACCTGCGCACGTCCGGGGGCAGCTTGCGGCCCGGCCGCAGCAGGCGGATGGAGGCGATGGCTCCGAAGGGGCTGAACATCCTGGTGATGGTGTCCAGGAAGGTTTTCTGCAGGGGCAGGTCCTGCTCGCGCGGCTGCAGCTCCCAGGCCAGCAGCAGCTTGCTGGTGGGGACGCTCAGCAGGTGCTCGGGGATGGGGAGGCGCCGCCGCACTTTGGTGCCCTCCTTGTTCACCTCCAGCAGCGCCGAGAACTTGAGGGCGTAGAGGGTGAGGCGCCAGTCCCGGGTCAGGTATTTCACCTGGGCACACAGGGGGTGGAGTCCCCATCACCCCGCATCCCCCACAGGGGCAGGGAGCACCCTAAATTCCCCTCCAGGCAGGCTGGGACCCCATCTGTCACAATGTCCCCGTTCTGCTGACAGCCCCAGCGTCCCCCAGGCTCTGGCAAGGAGCCACAGCTCCCCCCTAAGCCACCACCAGCACTCCCCTGGGTGTTTTTTGGTTAAGGGGTGATCACTTCCAAAGCAGTGCATGGACAGAAGAGGTGAATCCAACCCTGGGGATGATTTGAGGAGCTTTCCCTGCTCTCCTGGGCGCAGAGGGGGTGGAATCCCCATCACCCTGCATCCCCCACAGAGGCAGGGAGCACCCTAAATCCCCCTCCTGGCAGGCTGGGACCCCATCCAACATCCCCCAGGGCAATATTCTGTGTGAGCAGAACGGCAGAGACATCAGGGGACAGCCCCAGCCTTGCCCTGGGCATGGGCAACAGCCCCAGCCCGTGCCCACCAGCTTTGCCCAGAGCACAGGGAGCATCCTGTGCTCCTGTGTGAGCAGCTCTGGGACCTGCAGTGTCCCCCAGGCTCTGGCAAGGAGCCACAATTTCCCCCTAAGCCACCACCAGCACTCCCCTGGCTGTTTTTTGGTTAAGGGATGATCACTTCCAAAGCAGTGCATGGGTAGAAGAGGTGAATCCAGCCCTGGGGGTGATTTCAGGAGCTTTCCCTGCTCCCCTGGGTACTGAAGGCAGCCCCAGGACACACCCACACCCCACAGGAGGCAGCCTGCACCCACCTTCTTGAAGGATGTCAGCAGTTTGATGCTGACAAAGCCCATCTTGTTCTTCTGCACGTGCTTGAGCAGGAAGGCGTCCCTGGCCAGGTTCTCATCGGACAGGTAGAACTCCACCTGCGCCACGATCCTGCGCAGCAGCTGCGGGTCGGGGCCGCGGCAGGAGCGCTCCAGCAGCGCCAGCCCCGGCTCGCAGGGGCTCCTGGCACAGCAGCGGGGACACGGGGCTCAGCTGCTGCCCAGGCCACCGTGCTGGCACGGCAGAGACACCACGGGGACCCACCAGCCTTGGCCTGGGTATGGGGAACAGCCCCGGCTGCTTCTGGAATGTTCTACCCCTCTGAGTTCCCCAGGCTTGGGTACGGGGAACAGCCCCAGCCTTGCCCAGGGTCCGGAGAATGACTCCAGCCCGTGCCCACCAGCCCTGCCCTGGGCACAGGGAATGACTCCAGCCTTGCCCTGGGTATGGGGAACTGCCCCAGCCCATGCCCACCAGCCTTGCCCAGGGTACAGGGCACCACCATAGCCTTACCCTGGGCATGGGGAACAGCCCCAGCCCATGCCCCGGGCACGGGGAATGACTCCAGCCTTGCCCAGGGTACAAAGAACAGCCCCAGCCTTGCCCTGGGCACAGGGAAGAGCCCCAGCGCAGCCTCGGGAGCCCCCCAGGCTGGATCAAACACACCCCAGCCGTGTCCCTTGTCCCGTGCCTGGCCATGTACCTGGTGCAGCTCCCCACGGGCTCCTCCTGGCCGAGCAGGGCGAGGGAGCAGCTCCAGGGCGGAGGGAGAGGCCGTGCCAGGAGGGAATTCCTCAGCGCAGGCACTGGGGGGCTGCAGCCGGGCTGGGAATTGAGCCCCAGGGGCACTCCAGGGCCGCGGGAGGACATTGTCCCTTCACCTGAATGTGACACAAGGACAATGCTGGGACAGCCCAGGCAGGGGCACTGCAGGAGGGGGTGCTTGATGGCTGTGTGTCCTTACCTGCTGGGGAGCACTGGGAGAAAGGTCTGAGCTCTAGCAGAACATCCCAAACACCCCGAGGCAGCACCTCCCCAATACCCCAAAAGCTCCCAAAACACAAAGGCAAAAAAAAAAAAAAAAAAAAAAAAAAAAAAAAAAAGGGAAAAAAAAAGAAAAAGGAAGAGAGAGAGAGCCCCTGGGGCAAGGGGGGTGTGGGTTTATAAACACACCCTGGGGGAGCTGCAGGGCTGCCTGTGGACCTGCCCCCACACTGCCTGCTCCAGGTGAAACCTGTTTGTGGTTAAAGCGTCCCAGCTGAGCCCTGGGATTAGCCAGGCTCCTCCTGCCTCATCTGCAGGGCCAGGCAGGGCTGGGCCAGCAGAACCTGTCCCCTCTGGTAGCCAGGGGGGCAGTGAATTGCAGCACAAGGCCTCTGTCTGTGCCTCAGTTTCCCTGCCTTGTGCAGGGACAGTCACAGCCACAGGGAGGGGAGGGAAACCTCTGTCCAGGGAATCCTTTGGGCTCTCAAATCCTTTGGGCTCCCAATCAATCCTTTGGGCTCTGAGTGCTGCCAGGGCAGCAGGGAAAGGCAGAAACATCCTGCAGGATGAAACCTCCTGCAGAAACATCCCCAGGCCAGCGAGGGATGGAGCAGGGATGGAGCCCAGGGCAGGGCAGGGGGCAGGAGGGGAAGGGTCTGGAATGAAACATCCCCATGGCCTGAGCCCCTGCTGGGCAGCAGGGGGAAGGTGAGGGTGGTGACACTGGGCAGGGGGCAGTGCCAGGGCAGGGGGCAGTGCCAGGGCAGGGGGCAATGCCAGGGCTGGGGGCTGTGGAGCTCAGTGCAAACTGGAAGTGCTGATGCTGGGAGCCCCCCTGAGCCTCTCCTGGTGCCCAGGCAGGCCCTTGGCTGATGTTCCTGTGCCCTGTGGCCACATGGGCAGGCCAAGGGCTGCACTGGGAAGGGAAGGTGCTGTTGCAGAACAAATGATGGGAGAAGTTGCCAGCAAACAACAGAAGGTGGCTCTGGTTCCTGCTTTCAAATCCCTGTTTTTGTGTTGGTTCATTTTGAGAACTTCATCTCATTTCCCTTCTCAATGTCCCAGAGGTGTTCTTGACGTGGGGGCTGTTCTGTGACACTGTGGGGACAACCCAGGAGTGCCAGGCCATGACCCCGAAGCCATCCCAGCCAAGAGACACATTCCCAGGGGGACAAACAGGGGGTGAATCCGGGGCTCATCCCAGCCTCACATCTCACCAGCCAGGCACAGATTGGAGCTCTCCAGGGTGTCCTGGCTGTCCCAGAGCAGCAGCACCCCCAGGCTGCTGGCCCTGCAGTGTCCCCTGGGCTGTGCCACCCTGCCCAGCTGTGCACGTAATGATGGAGCTTGCAGAAGTTCAGGTGCTAAAAGCAACTTTTGGACCATTTTTTGCTGGGTTTTGATGGACTTTGCCCTGTCAGGAACCCAGAGTCAGGGCTGGCAGTCACAGGTGGTGCAGGGAAGGGGGGAGATCCTTTCCCTCCCTCCTCCAGGCCTGCAAAGCCCAAATGATGCTCCCTACATATCGTGTGCACAACAGGAATTTGTACTTAATAGATTCATTTATGCTCCTCTTTGGACATGTAGGTCTGTACTAGACTTGAAATTCTGCCCATATAAATGGAATAAGGTCATGTTCTGGATGAGCTATTGTGTATTGCTTGCTATAACTGAAAGCTTGACATCCTTGCATCACTTTGTAACCTTCTCCAGGAAAAAAGAGTTATTTGCAAGCCATGTATTCTTCCTGGATGGCTGGGTTTTCCAAAAATGCTGAGTTTAAATCTTTGCAAAGTACAGGTCAGGAGTTATATTGTTTTGGTTATTTAGAATAGAAGTCTCTTGACTCTGAAATGAAGGGTATAGTAGTTACTCACTGATGCTTTGAGATGCCTGTTTAGTTTTTGTTTTGAAGTCAAACTGGATCAGGAGGAAAATTCTCATTAAAACACTAACCAGAAAGAATGTTTCTTCCCAAAGCTCCAGGGAAGATGCTCCAGGAGCTCTTTCCTTGTGCCAGGCACTCCAGGATGTCCCCAGAGCAGCAGCACCCCCAGGCTGGTGGCCCTGCAGTGTCCCCTGGGCTCTGCCACCCTGCCCAGCTCCAGGGTTGCCCTTCTGGGATGAGCCACAGGGACTGGCAATGTCCAGCTGCTTCTGGAATGTTCTACCCCTCTGATTTCCCCGGGTTTGGTGGCACCTCCCCTTCTCCTGCCACCTCCTGGTGCTCTCAGCTGCCTGGGAAGAGGCGGAACACAAAATCCTGGGATGCTTGTGCAGAAATCTGTGCAGGATTTGCCCATCTGGGAGGGGTGGTGGAGCCAGAGGCAGGCTGAGGATGGGGGCTGGAGGTGCTGACAGGAGGATTTGAGCTGTGTTTGCTTTGTGCTTAGAGGCAGATTTTCCTCAGGGTCAGGAGGTGCTGCCCAGCTCCCCTGGGGGAAATAATCTGCTGCTTCCAGAGCTGAGATTCCCAAAGGAAGAGGCTCTGTCTGGTGCAGAACATCCCAAACACCCCAAGACTGGGCTGATCCAGATGGAGAGTGAAACAAAGGCCCAGAGGGTGAGACTGAACCTTCCCAAGGGGTCAGAGCAGGAATGACCCAGCCCTTGTCACATCCCTCCCATCCTCACTGCCCCCATCCTCTCAATTAGTCTGGAAGCTTAATTAGAAAATCCTCCTGTGGCCTTGTGCTCAGTCTGATCCTCTCCTCCCCTTGTCGCAGACATCTTTCATGAAAAATCCTTTCCCTGGGATTTTTCCTCCTGAGAAGCTGAGAGGCGTCAGGAACAAAATGTAAACAATGGTTATCTGCTGCTGTGGGATGCAACAGGTGGATCTGTGACTGGTCTCGTGTTGTTGTTTCTAATTAATGGCCAATCACAGTCAGCTGGCTCAGAGTTTGTCCGAGCCACAAGCCTTTGTTATCATTCTTTGCTATTCTATTCTTAGCTAGCCTTCTGATGAAATCCTTTCTTCTATTCTTTTAGTATAGTTTTAATATAATATATATCATAAAATAATAAATCAAGCCTTCTGAAACACGGAGTCAGATCCTCATCTCTTCCCTCATCCTCAGACCCCTGTGAACACGGTCACATCCCCTCTGGGTTATCTGACACAGCAGCTGCTGCTCCAGGGGGAATCTGCCTCCTGCAGAGCCCAGAGCCCTGCCCTGAACTGCTCCAATCACCCTGGGCAGCTCCTGCATCCCCCCCGGCTGCTGCAGTGTGACCGTGTTCACAGGGGTCTGAGGATGAGGGAAGAGACGAGGATCTGACTCCATGTTTCAGAAGGCTGATTTATTATTTTATGATATATATTACATTAACACTATACTAAAAGAATAGAAGAAAAGGTTTCATCCAAAGCTAGCCAAGAATAGAATCAGAAAGAATGAATAACTAAGGTTTGTGGCTCAGAGAGAGTCCAAGCCAGCTGACTGTGACTGGCCATTAATTAGAAACAACCACATGAGACCAATCACAGATGCACCTGCTGCATTCCACAGCAGCAGATAATCAATGTTTACATTTTGTTCCTGACGCCTCTCAGCTTCTCAGGAGGAAAAATCCTAAGGAAAGGATTTTTCCTAAAAGTTGTCTGCGACACTGCAGCATCTCCTGGCACCTCTCAGGGACCTCAGAAGAAATGGGACCATGACACTCCTTGTGCAGGCCTGAGCATTGGATTCACATTTATTGCTGTTCAGCTTTAGCTGGGTTCTGTGGAGGGGTTTGGGTGCTGCTGCAGAGCTCCAGAGCATCTCCCTGGCACGCTGGCCTCCCTCAGAGGAAGAGCTGAACTCCCTGTGGCCCTCAGAGGCAGCAGGGCAGCTCAGATTTGGTTGCTCAGTTGTTGTTTTAGACTCTCTTATCTCATCAGCAGGATCCCAAGTGTGGACTCTGACCCAGGGGAGTTTTCAGGGTTGTGTACAGTTAAATCTGCCCCTCTCATTTCTCTCCTGCCACTTCCATGTGGGACATTTACACACAAACACCACCCTGGCACGACAGCATGGGGCACACACTCTGATTTCAATGTGTTTGTGGCCTTAGTGCCACTGGGAATGAGAAAATCAGAGATTTGGGTAGAATATTCTCTGCTAGGAAATGCACACGAGACCCCTGGGAAAGCCCACACCAAACACTGCAGCACCAGAAACCATAATAATAATAACAGTAGCAGTAAAAATAATAATAATAAAAGCTATTTATGACACAGCCTTTATTCACAGAGACATTTGCCCCAGGGCTTTGTTTTACAGATCCCCCCTCCTCTGCCCTGTAGCCCACAGCACCCCAGTGCAGTCCACAGCATCCCAGGGCAATCCATGACCCCACAGGACATGGGATGGGGGGATAAACCCTGCAGAGCTCCCCCAGCTCAGCCCCACAGGAGCCACCCTACAGGAAAAGGCAAAAGGATCCAGAGAGGGAAATGCTGAGGGTCTGTGCCAGCCCCTCCCTACCTGGGGTGGGCTGCTGGGCCAGGCTGAGCCGTGCTGGGCCAGGCTGAGCCGTGCTGGGCCCCCTGGAGCAGGGAAATGGGAACAAGGCCCCCCTAAGGCACTGCAGTCACACCCCCTCACCCCTGCTCCAGACCCCCCTTCAAGCTCAGAGCAGGACATGGGGTGGGGATTTCACAAACCCCAGGATGTGGGACCGGTTCCTGTGTGCCTGGGCACCGTGGAGGATGGGGATGGCCATGGGATTGCCACAGGATTGCCATGGGATCACCATGGGATTGCCATGGGATCACCATGGGATTGCCATGGGATCATCACTGGATTGCCATGGAATAATCATGGGATCATCACGGGATTGCCATGGGATCACCAGGGGATTGCCAGGGGATCATCATGGGATTGCCATGGAATTGCCATAGGATCACCATGGGATCATCACAGGACTGCCATGGGATTGCCATGGGATCACCACGGGATCACCATGGGATTGCCATGGAATTGCCACGGGATCACCATGGGATTGCCATGGAATTGCCATGGGATTGCCCCAGGCAATCATGGCACGTGGGACAACGGGCACGCTCTGCCTCCAGCTGCCACTGCCTCGGAGTCCTTTGGTATCTTGAGTTGGCCTGATGGCATCCCAGGAGCATTGGGCTGAAGTGCCAAGCTGGGGAGCCATGGAAGCAGGTGGGAATGCTCATCCCATAGTCCCAGAGCACGGCTGTGTCCGTCGGGATGTGCAGCCTGGAGCCTCTCCCAGGGTGGGGACAAGGGACACCAACTGCCCTGTGCTCCCCGTGCAAGAGATTTGGCAATCCAGAGCCAGGACAGCTGGTCTGGAAAGGCTGCAGGAGAAGGGCTGGGTATTTCTCCTTCTTCTTGGGCACTGATTGGTTCAAGTCTGTATCACAGTGAAGTCTGAGACGTGGGGAAGGAACCCAAAGCACCTTCCCTGACAGAGCCAGGACAGCTCCTCCAGCCAGGCACATCCCACCTGCTGCTGACCACAGAGCCTCCCATCCCTCGGGAGCACACTCTGGAGCTTCTCCCTCCCCTCTGGAGGGACACTGGCAGCCAAAACCGGCTCAGCCCATCCTCAAACACGAGTAAACATCAAGAGAAACTAAGAGGCACTATAATAACGCAGATCCGGGGGGGCCGGGCTTGGCACGCCCTGCCTGGCTCCGGATGGATGGCTCGGTCCAGCCCAGGTGTCAGATGTCCTGCAGGAGTGGCCAGGTCCAGCCCAGGTGTCAGATGTCCTGCAGGGGTGGCCAGGTCCAGCCCAGGGCTCAGATGTCCTGCAGGGAGTGGCCGGGCTCGCTGCGCTCCCGTTTCACCAGCGGCTCCCCCGGGTCCCCCTCCGTGCCCAGCTCGATGTCATCTGCAAAGGACAGGGCTCAGAGCAGGGCACGGGGCCACCACGAGCTGCTTTCCAGCAGAGCAGGCTGCAAGAGGCAGCTCGAGGGTCCCCAATCCTCCCAAACCATCCCAAACCACCCCAACGCTCCCAAACCATCCCATCCTCCAACCATCCCAAACCATCCCACCCCTCCCAAACCATCCCACCCCTCCCAAACCATCCCAAACCATCCCACCCCTCCCAAACCATCCCAACCCTCCCAAAAGATCCCACCCCTCCCAAACCATCCCACCCCTCCCAAACCATCCCAACCCTCCAACCATCCCAAACCATCCCAACCCTCCAACCATCCCAAACCATCCCACCCCTCCCAAACCATCCCACCCCTCCCAAACCATCCCAAACCATCCCACCCCCTCCCAAACCATCCCAACCCTCCCAAAAGATCCCACCCCTCCCAAACCATCCCACCCCTCCCAAACCATCCCAACCCTCCAACCATCCCAAACCATCACTCCCCGGCAGGGAGGGCAGGTACCTTTGTCCAGCAGTGTTGGGGACAGGGATGTGAGGTCACCAAACTGAAAGAAAAAGGAGTTCTGGGGTCAGTGAGGCTGTGGGGAGCTGAGGTGTCAGACAATTTCAAGCACCCAGGAGAGACTGTGAGCATTGGTGGTGGAGAGCAGAAATGAAAACCAACCACATCTTTTGGGGGAAAAGCCTTTTGTTGCCATTTAAACCTCTGGGCAAACACCACACACAACAATCCAGGGCAGGGTTTAGCTCTGGAATTAAGGCAGAATGAAAGAATGGAAATTTTTCCATCTACCCAGGTGATGACCAAGTCCTGCTACAGGCAAAGCTGGTGCTTTTTCTCCAGCCCTTTCCACCTCCCAGCATTTCCCCTCCCTGCAAAGCCTTTGCAGTGATGTCTGAGAGAGTTTGGCCATCCAGGATGTGGAACCAGAGAGCTCCTTGGCTCTGGAGTTGTGCTTCCCTCTCAATGATGAGATCTGAGACACCAAATTGCTGCAACAATTCTGGAAAGTCATGGAAAGCTGGGCAGGAGCTGAGGAGAGTGAGAATTGCCAAGTTCAGTGGGAGTGGGAGGACACCTCATCCTTCTTTGCTGGGAAGAATCAGCCTCCTCCTGGAGAGCAGGAATATTGCAAGGGTTGAATGGAGGAAAAGCCTGAGGGATGGCAGCCAGACTCTGCCTTTCCTGTTCCTTTAATATCACTGAAGGAGGAGGTTTTGCAGGGAATAGTGGGAACTCAGCACTGCAGCTGGAGCAGTGTGGGAGGGCAGGGAAGGCAGAACCAACAGGCTTTGGTGGCTTTGGTTTGCCTGGATCCCTACACGAGCTCTGTGGAAGCTTCAAGGAGCAAATGAGATCAGTATTGGGCACGTGGGTTCAGTTCTAAACTCACAGTAGTTTCAGCATTGCTGTCACAGGTTCAGCTGGGGCTTTTAACGCTGGATTTCAGAGGGAAAAACTGGATGTGGCCTCAGCTAGGCAGGACAGGACCTGCCTGCAAGCCAGGCACCAGACTTACTGTGAACAAAAAACCCCAAACCCTCAGAAACAGCCCAAACAACCCATCATCCTCTTCTTCACCTCAAAAATGGAGGGAGCGGCTGACTGTGCATGTAATGCTGGAGCTTGTAGAGGCCTGGAGAAGTTCAGTTGCTGAAAGGAACTTTTGGACCATTTTTGCTTGGTTTTGATGGACTTTGCCCTGTCAGGAGTCCCAAAGTCAGGGCTGGCAGTCACAGGTGGTGCAGAGAAGGGGGGAGATCCTTTCCCTCCCTCTTCCAGGCCTCCAAAGCCCAAATGATGCTCAACCACCCAAACACAAGACCCACTAGCTCAGGGAAGATGCTCCAGGAGCTCTTTCCTTGTTCCAAAACAACTCAATAAATAATTTTAGTTGCAAAACAAGCTGAGGGCGCAGTGTGCTTTGTGAACCAGCGGTGTCTTTTGAGGAGCTGCTTCTTTTGGGTTGGTTTATAGGGAATAAAGGGCTCTCACCTCTCCCATGACAGCAATTGGGGTCTCCCCTGTTGCCTGGGCCACACGGTGCTCCACCAGGTAGAACATGTACTCGTCGTAGAGCAGGCGGATCAGGTGGAAGGAGCCAAAGCTGGCGGCGCTGCGCAGGGTGAGATCCCGGATCACCATGGAGCTGGGAATGGGCAGGAATCACAAATTTGGGATGAGTTTTACACCTGTGCCATGGCTGATGTGAATTCTGGACCCTGGTGGTTCTGTGGGACCCAACACTGTCTCTGCCTCTGACCCAAAAGTATCAAAACAGTTTAAGAAATTTGGTTTATGGAGCATCTTATCCCTGTCCTGAAAGGGCACCAGAACCACAGTCAAGCAGAGTTTTATGGGAGTAAAGAACTTGGCCTTGGCTTTAAGAAATTTAGTTTATGGAGTATCTTATCCCTGTCCTGAGAGGTTACCAGAACCACAGTTAAACAGAGTTTCATGGCAGTAAAGACCTTGGCCTTGGCTTTTCAAGGAGCTCTTTGCTCCCAAGGCTGATGCAGAAATACCCCCAAAATGAGAAAGAAAACGTACCTGTAGAAAGACCACTTCAACAGGAACTGCCTGGCTGCCTTGGGGAAGCTGGGGCTGCCCTCGTGATTCTTCAGCACTTGAGTGACCACATTGTCCAGCCAGCTGGCCCACTGGTCCAGAGAGCTCTGCTGCTGCAGAGTCAGCTTGAAATCCTGCTCCAGCTTCTGTACCATGCCCTCCTCACACTGGCACACCCATGAGGCCTGCTCCTGCTCAGGAGAAAGGGCTCACAGTTACTCATGCCCTGCTTCTGCTTGCCTTATTTCTCTCTGAGTGACCACAATCACTCCTCCCTCGGGAGGGGACATCTGCTGATAACAGCTATTGAATGTCACTGCGTGGCTGATAAGAACTACAGCATCCCATTGGGAGATGTGAGCCCAGAGGGAGGAGCCAAGCATTCCTGCCTGCATAGAATCTGGAGATTCTGGAACACCAGCACAGCTTCTCCACTGGATTTCCCAGAGGAACAGCAGCTGCCTCTTCCACTGGATCTCCAGAGGAAGAATACATCCTTCTCTACAGATCCCCCTTGCTCCAGCAGAACCGCCCCTGACACTGCAGGAGGGCTGAGCCACAATTCCAATGGGACTGCTGCCAACACCCTGACCCACAGGGTGTCAGGTTGGGTTCTGACTCTGTCAGTGTTGGTTTAGTTTACTGCATTGTTTATTTTACCCTTTTATTTCCTTCCCTATTAAAGAACTATTATTCCTGCTCCCATATTTTTTGCCTGAGAGCCCCTTAATTTAAAATATATAGCAATTCGGAGGGAGCTCTGTCAGTGTTGTTTTCGTTTACTGCATTGTTTATTTTATCCTTTTATTTCCTTCCCTATTAAAGAACTGTTATTCCTGCTCTCATATCTTTGCCTGAGAGCCCCTTAATTTCAAATTTACACCAATTTGGAGGGCGGGGGGTTATATTTTCCACTTCAGGGGAGGCTCCTGCCTGCCTTAGCAAACACCTGGCTTTGGGAACTGAGGCAGTGAGGAGCAGGGGGTCTGTGGGTACCTGCACGTTGGCGAAGTCCACGCGGTTGAGGTCGCTGAGCATCTGGTTGATCTGGGACGTGTTCTGCAGCACGGCGCGCGCCGCCTGCGCCAGGTGGTTCAGGGACGTGTACCTGCGCAGGGTCTGGGCAAAGGCACTCACCACCCCCACCTGCAACACACCACAGCGGCTGCAGGGGGACACTGACATGTTTTAGGGAAATCCTTTTGCTAGGATTTTTCTCCTGAGAAGCTGAGGAGCTATTGCTGGTTGGGGGTCTATGCACAAATCAGAAACAGGATGGGACTGCTGGTGAACACTTCTCAAGCTGTTGTATTTTCCAGCATCAGTCTCATTCCATGGTTATGACAATGGGAAGATGCCACCAGCTCACATCCCAGGCAGCAGACCAATAACTTAATGTTACAACTTACTTTAAAAGCTTCTTGACCAATCACACAAAGCAAATCATATTGACAGTATTTATATCTGCATAGTATATATTCTATATTGACAATAGTTCTATCTAACTGCTATAAGCACACATACCTTTGGTTAAAACAACGCTTGCTTATTTCAAATACAATACCTGCTTGTGAGCCTTAAAACACAATGCACAGAGCTCCACTATTAAGCTTCAAACTCCCTAATATCTTGCTAGATAAACTTTTCTGTAGCTTAGGGAGTTATCTAGACAAATGTTAATACACAGACCATTGTTCTATTTGTCTTTGCTTTTCTACATTTCACATAATTTTTCTGCTGACCAATCTCATGGCTACTGCTTAGCCCTTATCACAGTTCTGCTGTCTCTGAGGCCTGCCTTTTGCAGCTTTCCCAAAACCTTCTGAATTTATGGATTCCCACAAGAAGCCTCAGAAAAGAAATGTAAATAATAACTATCTGATGGCTGTGGAATGTAGTCTGGAGATGGTTTACCAACAGGTGCATCTTTGATTGCTCTCATGTGGATTGTTTTTAATTAACGGCCAATCACAGTCCAGCTGTGTCAGTCACAAAATTTTATCATTCCTTTCTAGCTTTCTGATGTCTCCTTTCTTCTATTCTTTAGTATAGTTTTAGTATATAATTTTCTTTTAATATAATATATATCGTAAAATAATAAATCAGCCTTCTGAAACATGGAGTCAAGATTCTCATCTCTTCCCTCGTCCTGGGGACCCTCAAACACCACCACATGCCTGCTCCCTGCCCAGCCCTGCTCCACCAGCACAGACAGTGCTACAGTCACCAGCCATGGGAGGGCTCCAAAAACGTGTGGAGGTGGCATTTGGGAACATGGTTTAGTGGTGGCCTGGGCAGTGCTGGGGTTGTGGTTGGACTCAAATCATCTTAAAGGTCATTTCCAACCTAATCCTTGTGCCAGGCACTTAGAACAACTCAGACAATCCTTGGGCACGGGTGGTTGTAAAAGGGGTTGAGGGCACAGGGTGGTTTGTGAACCATTGGTGTCTCTTTAGGTGCTGCTCAGTTTGGGTTGTAGGGAATGAAGGATTCTGACCTCTCCCATTAACATCTCCCTGGTTGCCTGGGCCACACAATGCTCCACCAGGCAGAACAGCAGTGGAAGGACACAAACCTGAATAATTCTACGATTCCATTATTTATTCTCTTTAAGCTACCAGGTTTTCACACTCTGCCTCCAGCAGAGACCAGCATGGTGGGAAGAGGCAGCAAGAATCCCTGGCTTTGGGAGAGCAGGAGGCTTGGGGCAATGCCACTCACTCCTGTGCTCTCCAGGAGGACAGCCTCATTCCAGGGCAGGGATAACAGGGAATGGTCCTGACCCCAAAGCTGCCAGAGCTCCAGGAGGGTTTGGATGCTCAGGGGGGATTGCTGGGGTGGCTGTGCAGGGCCAGGGGTTTGTGATGATCCCTGTGGGTCCCTTCCAGCTCAGGATGTTCTGTGGCTCTGTGATTTTCTCCAACAAAGCTTTATCTGCAATTTCAGGGCACAGGAACAGCTCCACGGACAGAGAATCATCAGCTTCTGGTACAAAGGAACTTCCCCACCCATCCTCCCACTCCTGGCTGATTTTGGTTCACATTCAACCACTGCACCATGCCAGCTGGCCAAACCCCAGCAGGAATTTCAGCAAGGTGCAGACACACACTGGGCCCATCTCTGCTCACCTTGGTCTGCACGACCTGGGGGGGGAATTCACTCATGGCATTCATCAGCCACCCTTCCAAGCTCTTGGCAAAGTTCCGGATGGCCTGGGTCAGCGTGCCTGCAAAGAAGGCTGCAGAGTCACAAAGGCTGCTCTGTGGCATTTTTGGCTACCATCTTCTACCTTAGGACTACTGGGAAAGCCCAGCCAGTGGTTTGGTTAGCTCAGATGTCAACTCAGTATCAAGGAAATCAGCTGGGTTGATGCACCCAAATTATTTGTTGATATTATTACTCAAACTCTTCTTATTATTCTTTTTCTTCCTCTTTTTCATTTTTATTTTTCATTTTTTAAAAAAATTCTTACTCTTATCCTTACTCTTATTCTTATTCTCACTCTTACTCTTATTCTTATCTTACTCTTATTCTCATCCTTATTCTTATCCTTATCCTTACTCATTCTTATCTTTATTCTTATTCTTATTCTTATTCTTATTCTTATTCTTATTCTTATTCTTATTCTTCCTCTTATATTACTCTTATCCTTATGACAATTGGACTTAATGATCTAGAGGTCTTTTCCAACCTAAACATTCTAATATTTTTTTGTCACTAATGTTATCCTAGCCTTATGACAGTTAGACTTAATGATCTTAGAGGTCTTTTCCAACCTAAACATTTCTATATATTTTTAATTATTCTTACTTTCTTTTGTCCTTTTCTTATTTATAGCCCTTCTGAGCATTTTTCAAGCACTGAAATTTGCTTTTCAGAGACACCCTTGTGCCCCAGCTTGTGACAGCTCTCAGAGGGACATTTGTGAATCCAAATCTGAGAGAAAACTCTCAATATCCCATTATTAATCTCCCAAAAAGTTGACCCCTAATTTCTGGCAGTGCAGTCAGGGACAGGATGGTCCTGTGCAAACAAAGACCTCCAAGGAGCCACATCCCAAAGAGCTCCCATATCCAAACTCCTGGCCAAAATCAGGAGATGTGAAATGCAACACATCAAATTTAAAGGGCAGGGGAATTCCCAGGGGGTACAAAACATCCCCCCAGTGCAATGCTGCAGGAGAAACACTGCTGTTGCCATGATATTTTAGCCAAGGCACACACCTCCAAGTGGGTTTGTACAGTGGAAATCTTTGTGGCAAGTGGTGGCCAGAGTGAGATCAGGCTCAGGTGGGGCTGTGGGTACTCACTGGGCACGGGCCTGAGCACGTCAGGGATGAGGATCTCCACCAGGGCCTGGTACAGGATGTGGTCACAGCTCCTCATCCACTTGAGGATGGGCTCATACTTGCACAGGGTGATCAGTTTGTCCTTTGGGAGGGTCCCTTCGGGTTCCTCTTCACTGCAGGAGGAGGAGGAAGGAGACAGAGTTAGCAGCAGGTTTGCATTCAGTGTTTTCCCTCTCCCTTTGCATTTCTAACTCCAATTTTCAGCAGAAATTTTCAGTTTGTGTGCCTTGCAAAAGGAAATGTTTGACTGCTTGTACAGGTCTTGTCCCTGCCAGCACCTCCCTGTCCTTGGGGCCAGAGCTTGGAGCAGTTTTCCCACAAATCCACACTCCTGGTGTTCCCTTTTTACCTTCAGAGCCTCCCACACCCCCTGTTCAGTGGGAGCTGAGCTCCAGCACTGCCATCTCAGCCAGCAAAGGCTCAGCTGGATCCTCCCCACAGCCCCATCTGCTCCCAAACCTTCCCTCCCCTCTCCTCTCCTGAGCCACAGCACTGGGGACAAAAACTTTGGGGCAGATGAGCTGATATTGAGAAGTTTTCAAGGGGTTTAACCCCTCCAGATGCTGAACATTTTCAGAAAGAAGGATACTGAATGGTTGGATGAGAACAAAATATATTGTCTGTAACTGGCTGGGATCAATCCAGCTTGCATTATTTTCACTTTGTAGATGTATAAAGGCACAAGATATTTGTTACACAGCAAGCAGAAAGAGCTGAAAGCTGAATTCACTGCCAGAGCTGCTCACCCACACATTATGCTGGGAATTGGGAATTTGGAAGGGTCTTTCCCTATGGAAAGGGTCTTTTTGCCCATCAAAATCATTAAAGCCAAGCCTTGGACATGCTCTAAAGGGGAACTTTGAGCCTCAACCTGCAGAATTTTAGTGGTGATAACTCCTGGAAAATCCCACATGGAGAGACAGGTCAGGAAACCTGCTGTGAACCTGCTGTGAAGTGCATCCACGTTCTGCATCTTCTCATGCTTTCAGTGTGCCTCCCCAATATTTGGGGTTTGTATTTATATTTATGGATTAAGAAGGGGAGGGAGTGTGTTATTTACCTCTCTGGGCTAGTGGCAGAGGTGTGAGAGCCCTGCACAAATGCTGCCTCCAGTTTTCCCTGTGTACCTAGAAACAGCTCCTGGAGTGTTGCAATCTGCCTCGGAGCTGTTCCCTCAAAAAAATGAAATTTTAAACCAAGCAAACACAGCTGCAGTGACTCCTTGCAGGAAAATATCCCCTGGGCAACATCTACAGGGCCATATTCTACTGATTTTTGAGGGATTTTTCCTTATTACTTAATGTTTTACCATTTTTTCTTCTGAATAGAAAACCTTCATCTTTATAGTCTCAGTAAGAGTGGACAGATTTGTGATGCAAATTTTAAGAATTTTTTCAATTTTCTCTGTTTTCACTTATTTCCATTCCCCTGGCAGCAGCTCCCAATGCATAAAGGATGAAGAAGAGGCACAGCAACGAGCCAGGCAGGAGTGAAAAGATGAAAGCAGCTTTGTTTGCAATGATCTGCCTCAAAACAAGAGGCACTGACAGGTCTGGGCAGGCAGGCAAGGCAGAGAGTCAGTCTGGATATCCCTAAAACCTCAGAGAGTCCTTAAAATCTGAGCAGGAATCACCACTGGGGAAAGCAGGAGGTGCAAAGGACATGGATGAGAGGAATCAGCCTCAAATCACCCCAGGGGAGGTTTAGATTGGATATGAGGGAAAATTTCTTCACTGAAAAACTGGTCAGGCATTGGAACAGGCTGTGGTGGAGTCACCATCCCTGGAAGTGTCCAAAAAAGGTGGGGATGTGGCACTTGGGGACGTGGCTGAGTGGTGACTCAAAGAATTCACAGAATGACGAGGTTGGAAGAGACCTTAAAGATCTTTAAGTCCAGCCCAGCCCCAGCACCTCAAGACTGGTGAGGGCTGATAATTTATACTGTGGAATCAGATGGAGGTGAAATGAGAAGCTCCTTTTGAAAGGAGCTGCTTCTGATGATCACTGAGGGCTTTTCCAACCTCAGTGACCCCACAATTCTCTAATCAGAGCAACCCTTTCCCCGGAGCTCTGAGCTTTGCATTACAGTATTAAACACTTCCAACTCTCTTTGTCACGGCCCTGCAGGGCAGAAAATACTCCCAAATTCTCCAAAGCACTTATTTATGCTGATTTTCTGCTAGTTTATTTTGAGATGCCAGCAGGTGTTTTGTAATAGTAAGTGCACAATCCTACAGCTTGCTTTTCTTTTTATTTGGTCTGTCTAAAAAACAGAATGAACATCTCAGAGAGGATTTTCACCCCACAATAAGTTTCACTTGAAGGACATAGATTTATACCTGTAAGATCATCTACCTAAAATCTTGGCACTGAAGAAAAATAGGCTTTAGGCTCAACAAGACTAAAAAACGTCATTAATGTTAAAAAGAGATAATCTGCAAGAAGTGGAGCAGGAAGGCAGGGGAGTACCTGGAGGGCAGAGCAGTGGGGCCATCACTAGGGGGTGCCTTGGGACTCCAGAAGGATTGCCACAGCTTCTCGATGTAGTGGAACTGGAGGTGCATCACGACATCCAAAGTGGCCTGACAGCAAAGAACACCACGGGGTGAGCACTCAGCTCCGGTGCTGCCACCCACAGGAAATAATTTACATGAAAAACAAGGGAATTGGCACTGTTGTAGTGACCAACTCAACACAAAACAGGTCATGTGGTGGGAAAAATCAATATTTGAGTGTAATTGCTGGCAAATGAAGCATTCCCAGCCTTTCCTAAGAGCTGGTCACCTGAGTGATGTCCCGTGTCAGTTAATAAATTAATTACAAACAATCCCCAAAGAATATTGCACACAATCACCTCACAGTGCCTCCTGTAAAGAACCTGCAGAGTTTTCACGTCGTTCAAGGTGAAACCTTCTTGTAAGAGGACATTGCCAAGATCAGGGGCTGGGAACTCAGGAAAGACATGGGTTACATCTGGGAACAGAAATTGGGAGAGATGGTGAGGGTTAGGAAAGCTCAAAGTACAGCTGAGCACAAGGTGCTGCTGTCACTGGAGGCTCTTTCATGTTCCAGCTGGGGTGAGAGAGGAAAAATGAGATAATTTACTCCTTTCCCTGATTTCTGCTGAGCAAAAGCAAACAACCACAGCCCAGTGGGTTCAGTGGGGAAAGGAAAATGGTTCATTTCTGTTTGTAATAAAAGAAATAAGAAAATATTATCCTCATCTACCATCCATTAGAATTTCCCTGAAGCCTGGAAACGTCTCTCTGGTATTTAAGGAGTACAATGGGGAATAGAATTGGGCAGCAGAGAGACTCAGATCCAGGACCAGCAAATCCTTCTCCACAAGGAGAAGGTCAATATGGATCACCTGCACCCAGATCCCCACTGCAGCCTTTGCAAGGAAGGGAATTGCTTCTCCCCTCTGGCCAGGACCCCCAGTCCTCCATGGAATTTAAATAAACCAGATGGATAAAAAAATACTATGAGGGACCCAACAGACCCATGGGCTTAAGGAGAAAGCCCTCCTGGGGAAACAGGAGTAAGCAGATAAACTTAGCAAGTGGGACACTACAAAAACCTACAGAACATATCCTATATATATGTATAAAATATAGATATCTGAAAAAAAATTATATAGATATATACACACATAAATATAAATATATAAATATAGAAAATATAGAAATATATCTAATAATATATATTAAATACACACACTATAATATATATAATTTATATATAATGTAAAAATTATATTTTATATATTCTATATATACACACTATAACACATAATTTATATATAACATAAAAATTGATTTTTATATATACATTATATATACATACTATAACACATAAAATTTATATATAATGTAAAAATTATTTTATATATATATATATATATATATATATATATATATATATATACACACACTGTAGATTTTTTAGGAAAGGCCAACAGTCAGGACTTGCTGGATAAAACCTTCCCCTTAAAGCCCAAATCCCTGATGTGGAATAATTAATAATTGATCACCAAAGGAGTGTCCTCACCTATGAACTGCTGGTGGTGCTGGCACTGAGCAGCCACTGACTGCTCGGGTGTGGTGTGGGGGGTGCTGTTGGATGCACTCTCTGCCATCCCATCCATCTTCTGGGCTGCTCTGTACCTAAATTCCAACAGAATCAGGATGGATTAGGATCCACACAGACAGGAGAAAACATCTCCATGTTATTTAGAACACACATCTGTGAGTTCATGGAGTGGTTGGTACATTCAAGACAAACATGGGGAGGGCTGATAATTTATATTGTGGAATCAGATGGAGGGGAAATGAGAAGCTCCTTTTGAAAAGCTTTGCCAAGACAGAATTAAAGGGGCTAAGAAGTTTGGTGACACCAAAAAATCAAAAAAGAGAAGCAGAGCTGCGGTGGGGTCCAGGGCAGACTCTGTCTCAAGTACTGACTTTTGCATTTACTTTCTGTTGGGAGCTGAAATTCTGCTCCTTTTGCACTTCAGTAACAACCAGAAGTGTCCATGCTTGCAGGAGGCAATCCCAAATCCCTTCCCACACTGGGTTTTATCTTTAAAATCACCCAGGCACAGCATGGCACTATTTAACTTGCACTTTTGCACAGAAAAACACCCAAACCCCAAAATCCACCCAAGTACAGCACAAGCCCCCAGGTCCTTCACACTGATTTGGCACCAACATCTCCATAACTGAGATCCTAAACCATTTTGGCTACAGGGAGGCTGTGAAAGGTGGGACACAGGGTGGAACATGCCACTGGCAGGGAGAATGGGCATATAAATCCCATTCCATGGAATTCCAGAAGAGTTTGGGTTGGAAAAGTCCTTTAAAGGCCATCTGCTCCAACCCTCTGCAGTGAGCAGGGACATCTTCCACCAAAACACGTTCCTCCAAGTCTCATCCAACTTGGCCTTGAATATTTCCAGGGATGGGGCAATACCTGGGATGGGTTTTGGACCCTTCCACAGCTTGGCCCTGGCTCTTCAGCAACCTCTTCTGACCCAGAGATGGGGCAACTGAGAGGTGTTTTAAGAACTTTTATTCCATTTTCAGTCTCATGTTAAGGGTGAGACAATACAGATGTTATAATTCACACCATCTCAATCAGAAGTTAACTATTTCCTAATTACAATACATTATAAACATTTCTTGGCCTATCAGCTTCAGCCACACCATGCTGTAAATGCCTTAAAGCAAATAATCTAAAATTACCCCTCGTGGGTCCTACTACAATGCATCTTTCATAGTTCTATTTCTCCAAAGTATCCAGTCTTATTTGAAAGGCCATCTTTTGAAACTTTCTAGTTCCATTTGTCTCTCAGCAATGTCTGTCCTATTCCAATGCATTTCTAAGTCAGCATTTCTTATCTCAAGGTTTGCACACAGATGCACACTGTGTGAGCCTTCTGCCAGGCTTGGAGAATTTTCTACAAATCCATTTCCCATGTTTTCCCCTCTCTTGAACAGAAAAAAATCCTTTGATGGTTTTCTTTATCCATTGTTGTGTACAGTGAAGTATCCAAGGTACTATCACTAACATTGTCACTATAACAAGTGACAGTACCTTGTATATACTTCAATGTATATAACAATCAATGTTTATAAACTTATTTTGTAACTAAGTTTATAAAATAAATAAAGTAAATAAAACCTTTGTCAAGTTTTTTTAGCTAAGGTGCTAAGGATAACTCTATCTTTTAAACAAGTTGTTTAACTATGATCTATTGTATGTTTTAATTTGATTTGTCAAATCTGTCTGGTTTTTCACCAGAACTTCCCAAGTGGAGGTCCCAAATCCCAGGGACCTGCTTGTTGTATTGCACTAAATCGTTTATTTAGTTGTTGTTTTGCACTGGGTGAAGGATTTGCACTGAGTAGTCTTTATATTGCACTGAATAGTTTATGTTCTATCACATGGTTTGTTCTTCCCCTCTCTTATCACATGGTTTTTCCCTCACACACCCCAGTCCTTCCCCTTGCCCCTCCTCAGTGGTATCCCATTGGCCGTGGTCCTCTTCCTCCACCCCCCATTTCCCTTGGGTATAAAAGTCCCCTGCAAGAAGAGGACGGCCTCTTTCCCACCTTGGAAATAAATGTAGGAAGTTTGTCCCCATGTGGAGAAGAGCGCTTTTGGTCTTTTGCATTTGTTCATGTAAGATCTTGTGGGCTGGGGTCCCCAGATAGCTGGGTTGGACCTGAACAGCCTGTCCAGACACGGATTCTTACAGGTGGTGCCCAACGTGGGGCTTGAACCCACAACCCTGACATCTTACAATTGGCACCCAACGTGGGGCTCAAACCCACGACCCTGAGATGAAGAGTCTCATGCTCTACGGACTGAGCAGATTCTCACATCTGCTGAGTGTTTTGGGCAGGACCTGGGGGCACCTACCTTTGTTTCTGGTGGATGGGCTGCTGCCTCATGGCCATGTACTGTGTGTCCTCCTGCAGGCGGTTCAGCGGCGACTCCGGCTTCAGACGGATCCCGTAGTAGTGATATTTGGAATTTCCCCTGGAAATATCAACTTAGTCACTGAAAGGGCACTGTGGCCCTGGCTGCTTGGACAACACACCCTATTTTGTGCAGCACACGACTGCCAAGCACTGTTTGAGTGGCTGAAGGGATGAACTTGGTGCCTCAGGTTTGAGCTTTTCTATTTTTCAGACTCTGTGTTGCTTTAGTGGGTGGGTCTGGGCTTCATGAGGGCATGGTGAGCTCTGCACAGAGCAGGGAGACAAAACAATTCCTGCTCTAGCTGGGTACCAAGGACAAATGATCCAAATCTCAGGCCCAAGAGCACAAACAATGTGGACTGAAGAGAGAAAAACAAGAAGGATGGGACTGCATGGGCTGGAGCTGGAATTGGACAATTAACTCCAATATGCAAATGGAGCAGAACTTATAAAATTGTGAGCCTCTGTGACCAGGTGTCCATTTTTGTGACCATTTTGGTTCATCTTGGGTGTAGCCCTGGCTGGGCTCTTGTGCTGCACAAGATGGATCCATTGAGGCCTCCTAATAAATCCCTCCTTTATTAATTAACTCTGTCTATTCTCTGTTCTAGCTCAGCCTTCACAAGGCATCAAACTAATGAAATGCCATCATCCCCTAGAAAATTTAAACCCACATATGGCCAAGCGCAGTGGCATTTATTCCTGTAGATCCCGGAAAAGAAACACCTGAACCTCCCAAAGATCCTCAGCAGCTTCTAAGTGCACCAGAGATGCTGCAGGAGGGTTGCTTTTTGTTTCTTTAACTGCAGATTGCAACCAACCTGGTGCCCAGGCGCCGTGTCCTCAGCCCCATGAAGACGGAGCGGATGAGCTTCCCGAAGGAGGCGGCGTTGACGGGGTCCAGTTTGTGCTCCTGGCAGTGCCTCAGGTAATGGTTGTACAGGGAGCTCCGGGGCAGGCTCACACCCTCTGCTGTCTCATAGTTATCCAGCAGCCATTGCAGCTTCAGGCAGGGAAAAATAAAAAAACATGCAAGTCTGAAGAGAGCTGAGAAGTCAGGCAGGGTCGATGTTTAAATGTCCAGATGGAGAAGTTCAAGAGAACGGAGTAATTAATTTATATGAGTTAATTAACATAAATTACAATTTATATAACTTTACGGTAGTTTATAGGATAGAAAAAGGCAGTTTATAGGATGGTAAAATCCCCCAGCAAAAACAAAACCAGTCAGATTTTTCATTAAAACACAATCCTGCTGCCACCTCAGTGTCCACCTCGAGTTCGGATGAATTCCTGCAGAGCCAAAATAAAGCTGTAAAAATTCACATTTTCCAAGGAAAAGAGATCTTGAGATACTGCCTAAGAGAAATAAATTTTAGGGGAAGAAAATTGATGCAAAGTCTTTATTAATTGGAAGATTGGCATGTCTACAACTGCTCCCTTAACAATAAAATTAATGGTTGCCAAAGCAACCTTCAAAATCTGAGGGAATCCATCTACTTTGCAAAATTTACTGTCTGAACTTCTGACATGGCTGTTGATTAAAATTTGCAATTAATATAAATTATTTATGCCAAGATAGTCTGAAAGGGCAGGTCCAGCACACTGTGTCAGCACAGGAATTCAAATGCAAAGCCCCCAATCTCCTTTAATTAACTAAATGACTTCAGCATCAATAAAATGAGTGTTGTAATAATTGAATTTTGGAAGGAATTGGATGTACACATGGACTAATATCAACAGGGTGGGTAAGAGCCATTTCACTGTCATGAGGGATGTCTGGAATGAACATTTTGCAGGCTTCCCTCTCCCTCCAGACCTCCATCCCTGCACCAGAACCAGCGTCATTCCCACCAGAACAGGGCAAAACAGACTTGGCTTGTGGAATCCAAATATCAGCCACAGCATCTCCATACAACTGAGAGTCCAAGCAATTATGGGAACTGAGCATGGATTTAGTCTAAAAATCAGTGGGATTTGCCAAAGCCCATGGTGCTGCACCCAAACCCTCTCCACTCCCACTCCCAGTGTCCCTCTCTCTTCTCCCATTTTCTCTAGGTGGCACTCCAAGGTCCCAGTTCACCACAAGGCTGGAGTTTTACATCAATAATTCTTTGAAAGACAACCTGAGCTGTGTGATGGCATCTCTGGCACCTCCACTGAGCTGTTCTTGTGTCCCACCCTGCTCTCACACAGAGCCCTGCAGCCCCCTCAGGGTGTGCTCCGTGGGTCTCCTTCACACACCCACATGGAAACTGCTGCTGCACCAAGTCAGCTGTATCCAAAACTGTAATTAAAATTATTCCATCCAGCCTGGAGAGGAGAAGGCTCCAGGGAGAGCTCAGAGCCCCTTGCAGGGCCTAAAGGGGCTCTAGGAGAGCTGCAGAGGGACTGGGGACAAGGCCTGGAGGGACAGGACACAGGGAATGGCTTCCCATTGGAAAAGTGACATTTAGACGGGAAAAAATCCCATTTAGATGGGATATTGGGCAGGAAATGTTCCCTGGCAGAGCTGGGGGTGCTCACCTGGAGAGGAGAAGGCTCCAGGGACACCTCAGAGCCTAAAGGGCTCCAGGAGAGATGGAGAGGGACTGGGGACAAAGGATGGAGGGACAGGACACAGGGAATGGCTTCCCACTGGGAAAGGGGAGATTTTTGTGGGATCTTGGGCAGGAATTGTTCCCTGGCAGGGTGGGCAGGCCCTGGCACAGGGTGGCCAGAGCAGCTGGGGCTGCCCCTGGATCCCTGGCAGTGCCCAAGGCCAGGCTGGGCAGGGCTTGGAGCAGCCTGGGACAGTGGGAGGTGTCCCTGCCATGGCAGGGGTGGCACTGGATGGGCTTTGAGGTCCCTTCCAACCCAAACCATCCCATGATTTGTCAGCTGGAGCTGATCCAAATCCAACCACAAATTCCCATGGCTGCACCCATCAGCTCTGGTGGACTTTGGAGCTGGAAGGAAGGAAAACCTCCTGGTTTGTCCCTCTGTCCTGCTTTTCAGGAGCCGTCTGTCCCCCTCCCACCTTCCCCCAGCTCCACTCCACCCAGGGCACTCTCTGAGGTCATCCCTTCTCCAAACCCCACTGTTCCAATAAATGGTTTGTTAATGATCCATGATGACCCTTCCTGCTCCCACCTGCAGCACAGACGCCCCTGGAAGCCCCAAAAAGTTTTTCTGTGGCCCTGAGCCTCCCCCAGCCATTCAGTTCTCTCTAACAAAAATGGACCCCAGTGGTTTTGCCATAAAGCACCAGCAGGAATTCAGTTTTTAAGATGTCCACATCTATGTTAATTTTGGCCCATCCCCTATGTTTAAGAGATTATTGCTTAAGATCCTTTCAAATTTTTAAAGCAGGTATTTTATTAATCCTGTGGAAGATACTGAACGTGCATCAGCTATTTATCCCCTAAATCTTAATCCTTAAACCTTAAAAAAAATGTAAAAGTTGTGTATTGCTATGGAAAATCCAGATACAGATAAACCTTCTCATTTAAATTTGATCCTGGGCATTTTTATTCTAATCTCTGATATTTCTAGAAGATTCCCTTCATCTCCCAGCTTCCTTTTCCTGCAAATGTCTATTTATATTCCCTCAAACACTGCAGAGTTTCACAATATGAACTCCCACTATTGAATTAGAAATTTATTATGAAGAACACAAAAGAGCTTAAAACAGAGATCTGTCAGAATAGAAATAATTTTCCAATCGTGATTTTTGTTCTTCCTGCACAACTAATAACATATTAGGCACTTAAAATGAGAAAATTAAAAACTCTTTTCATCTGAATCTCTTCTTCTGTTTGCTTTCTGAATTTTGTTCAGTTGTGACAATCAGATATTCCCCAGTTTATTTCTGTTTATGCCATGATCAGGTTCAATAAAATCATTCTACAGCCATATGCTGCTGTGGTTGTTATTGGCACTACAGGGGAACATTTAATTTTCATTTCTACCTTAACTTTATTTCCATCTGACTGTTTGAAAAAAAAAACATTGACAAAAACCTTATCCTGGTTCGATCCAAGGGTGGAAAAAGCCACTCATGGGGCTGGCTGAGAAAATAAAAACCTTTTTTTTTTTTTTTTTTTTTTTTTTGTGTTTTTATGAAGATAGAATATTTTGGAATATTTATGTTTTTGTGGGCAGCAGTAGATCATAGGCGTGAAATATAAGCACCCTGAAACAAGTTGTAACAGGGTCAACCCTGTATTCAAGGCTGGGTGGGCGGCTTTTTTAGGGCTGGGTGGGACAGAGCTCTGAGCATCTCTGGACCATTCAAGGCTGGGTTGGGCAGAGCTCTGAGCATCCCTGGAGCAAGGCTGGGTAGGACAGAGCTCTGAGCATCCCTGGAGTATCCAAGGCTGGGTAGTACAGAGCTCTGAGCACCCTGCTCTGGTGGAAGGTGTCCCTGCCCATGCCAGGAGGTTGGAATAAAGTGAGAACGACCTTTAAGGTCCTTTCCAACCTGAACCATCCTGGTCCAGCTTCCTGCCCCCATCAGGGTGCCCTTCCATGGGCTCAGGTCCCTCACTGCAGCCCGGTGCCTCACTCAGAGGAGCCCTAAAAGAACCTCCCTGGGCAATGGCACTGCAGCTCCTCCAGCTCTGGAACTGCCTCACCTGGTTCCCCAGTGTGCTGTGTCTCCTTCAGGCACTGCTCATCCCCCTTTTTAGTCCCACATGTCCCCAGATGCCTCCCTGAGCAGGAAATTGGGGACAGCAAGGACCTGGAGGGTTCCTCAGCCCAGGAGCTGCACCTTGTGCCTGGAGCTGCACCTGCAGAGGGACCAGCTGGGGCTGGATGTGTCACTCATGCTCAGGAAGGAGTTTGTTTGCTCCAGAGGTTGTAAGAGCACTCAAACCATGGGCCAGACCATGAACCAGGACCTAGAACCAGGGACATCAAGTTCTGCACTTCCACCCTGCAAGACCAGGGTGGGGAAGGTCTGATCAGGGGCTGGATGAGGCCCCCACTCCATCCTGCACAGCTTGTGGTCAGTAAAATCTCTTTTCTACCTTTTGCTCTCTTTCCTCTGCCCTTTTCCTGATTTCTTTTCAAACTTTGTCCTCAATGAACAAGAAAAATCCTGCAGAGCAACACAATCCTTGTGCAGCACTTGAGGAGTGCCCAGCCTGGGGTGGGAGGGATGCTCAGAACAGGAACTGCCTGATCCTGCAGGTTTGTGTTTCCCCAGCTACAACCAGAAACCTTCACTCTCCCCCAGCTGAAATAAAGTTTGAGCTCCCCCAGGAGCCCTGGCCTGGAGCTTGAAATCAGAATAAAGAATCACACTGGTTTAAAGTTCTTTTTGTTGTCTTAGAGTATTTATCTAGGGTGAAAAAGCCAAATGTTTTTACTTTTTGTCCTAAGAATGACAACAAACCAGCCCCCAAACCCAGAGAAAACCTGTTAGAGCAGAGAAACACCACTTTGTGCATGGGATTTATGGGTGCAGGACATGCTTGAGCTTCATCCAAACACAGGGAAAACAAACTCCAGGGACACCAACATGACCTGGATCAACCCAAATCTCACCCAAGCATGTGCTCAACCCTCAGTGTTCCTGCATGGGAGCCACAAACCAGGATGCAAAGGCCCAGCAGAACAGTGGGAATATCACACAAAGCAGGGAAATCCTTGGCACAGTGAGAGAGAGGCCCAGCACATGGATTTAGCACAGCATTGTGACAGGAATGGGCTTCCTGAGGCACAGAGAGAGGGGAAAAAAAGGCATTCAGAGGCTTTTGGTGTGTGCTGGCTGAGGGCGATCTGTCACAATTCACACCAAGCCATGCCTCTGCATTTACAAGTAATTTTCCAGCCACTTTCCAGTTTCAGTTGCAGTGAAAGGAAAAAGAACTTCCTCCAATGTGTTTATCTGATTGCCAGCAATTTTCATTGCAAGGCAGACCAAATAAATAAACACATATTTATATTTATTATAAATAAATAACAGACTCCTGAGCATCTCAGCAGCAAACATTATCACGCGGCACTTTTTGCAGCCTATTTTTCCTTGGGAATGGGCTGCTTTGGGCAGCACAGCTCAATCACAGGCTGCTTTTGAGTGCCTCATGCTGTTGAATACACCAAAGAAATAATTCTCCTACCAAAGGAGGGGAAAAGGTTGTAAATTCTGATTGTAACTTACATGGCTGTTGAGCAAACTGCTTTTGTGTGATGTAATCCCTTCATTTTTTTGTAGGTTTTCAATCGCCATTTCAAGCTAAAGAAAAACGTGCACAGGAGAGAGAGAAAAAAAAAAAAAAAAAGGAAAAAGAAAGGAAATCAGATAGTTAGCAACAGCCAGGATTATTGTTTCTTTATTAATATTTGAATGATTAATGCTTTATATCAACAAGCTGGTGAAAAAGAGGCAAACAGATGTGGATGGAGCTGCAGAGGCGTTACTGGGACATGCAAATGGACACACAGCAGGGATCCCCACAGGGGTGACAAAGCAAGGCCAGGCGGGGTTTATCTTCCACTAAAAGCACTGCCTATTTATATAAAAAAAAGCAATTTTCCTCCTCTTTTTCCCTTCCTGCTGAGAGCAAACCATCACCAGGCAGATGCACTGCAGAGATTGGCTGCAGAGTTGTATTCAGGCTTTCCAATGAGAGCTGGCAATAATGACTTGGTCACCTCTTAATATTTCGTCAGAAAAACCTAAAAAATTAACTAAAACTGGTGTGCAAGGAGAGTGCATGAACTGGAATGGTCAGAGATTGGCTGTAGAGTTGTACTCAGGCTTTCCAAGGAGAGCTGGCAGTAATGACTTGGTCACCTCTTCATATTTTGTCAAAAAAACCCCCAAAAATTAACTACAACTGGGGTAAAAGGAGAGTGTATGAACTGGAATGGTCAGAGATTGGCTGCAGAGTTGGACCCAGGCTTTTAGAGGACAGCTGGCAATAATGACTTGGTTACTGTCACTGCTTCATATTTTGTCAAAAAACCTAAAAAATTAACTAAACTGGTGTGCAAGGAGAGTGCATGAACAGGAATGGGTGAGGGCTCTCTGCTGCTGAGAGCTGCAAAGGGAAGAGCCAGATTTCAGTTGGGTGATTTCTCCCCCAGAAGCCAGGCTGGAACATTTGGTGCTGCCTGTTCTGCTTTCTATTGATCTCAGAGCAGCCAAGGTGAGACCTCCTGGCTCCTGAGGAGCCCCTCACCCCCTGGCTGCCTCCTGCTCCCCTTCAGCCCAGCTGTGGCTGCTGCCTTGTGCCTCAAGCCTCTCCTGAACCCTTCTTGTCTTCTCCATTCTGCTGCTGGGGCAGAACCTGGGCTCCTTGAGCAGATGGCTGCTGGTCCCAAAGCTCCAGTGCTCCTCTACAGGGAAGAAAAAAACCCCTCAAGCCTCCCCAAACCCCACATTAGAGCCTGGCAGAAGCAGAACCTGTTTGTCCCCAGCAGACGTTCCCAAACCCCATTTGGGGTGTCCCAAACCCCCTTAGCTGTGCCCAGGCAGGACAAAGACACAGAACCTGCAGCCAGAGCTCTGCTCTGTCCTCATTTCACACCTTGTGGGCACACCCACAAAACATCTGCAGATGATGTGTCCGTGGCCTCCTGCCTGCCCTGACTCACCCCACAGCGGAGATCAGGGCTGAGATAAACCCAGCCCTTCACACAGCCAGGCTCTGTCACAGCAGGGTGGCACAGCAGAGATCAGACCCAGCTTCTGAGGTGACATCCAGCAACCACACCCAGGTGTGAAGGTGGCACCACCTCCAGCACACTCCCTTGGCTCCCACCCCAAAGTGGAACCATTTCTGGAGGGGCTCTCCCCCAATTCAGGTTCAGATTAGTGGGGTCTCGCTGCCCCACATCTCCCCCAATTCAGGCTCAGATTAGTGGGGTCTCACTGCCCCACACCTCCCCCAATTCAGGCTCAGATTAGTGGGGTCTCACTGCCCCACACTGTGATGGACCATGAGGAAGCACAGCCTGAGTGCTGACACAGCCTTTAGGAAATGACTCAGAGGCAGAGGGAGACCCAATTTCCTTCCTCTGCCTGCTCAGGGGCTGTTTGAGCAGCAGCTCTGAGGCAAGCCCAGAGATTCTGCCTGGCTTTTGCTGTTGGCAGGTGTCCCATCCAAAAGGACACCTTGCATCTGCAATAAAAACTGTCACAGGGGAAAGACCAAAAGCTCTTGAGCAGCTCTGCAGGAAGGTGAAGAGCTCTGAGGGCCCACTTGTGGGAGGTCTCAAGGATTTCCTCTCTTGGTCCAGACTAATTTAGGTGAAGATTAATAGTGCAGTGTTGGCACAGACATTGAATGTTCCCTGTGCTGTTTCAGCCCATCTGGTGGAGCAGAATACTGGTGTTCCAGCACAGAGGGAAGGTTTCCTAAGAGGTTTCTTGAAGTATCTGAAGATTTTTCTTTCGTGCACACACAGACTTTACCAAACATCTCTCAGCCTCCTGAGGACCACTGCTAATCCTGAAGTATCCCAATGTTTTATTTTCCTCTGGAGGTGCCTTCCTTGCCCTCAACACCTCCAATCCCTCTCCTTCCCCACCACTGACCACTCAGATGTCCATCCTCAAGGCCAGGGCAAAAACCCTTTGGCTTCCCTGGCTCTGCTTTCCTTTCCTCCCACACAGCTCCCAGTCCTGCCCCAATCTGGCCTCTTTAACACCAGCCTTTCCCAGTCTCTCTTTAGGCTGGACATTAAAACAGAAAATAAAATTCCAGCCCATGGATTTGATTCAATCCCTGCTGTCCTTAAGCCACCCATCCCTCCTGGTGGCTGCCCCTGGATCCCTGGCAGTGCCCAAGGCCAGGCTGGACAGGGTTGGAGCACCTGGGACAGTGGGAGGTGTCCCTGCCATGGCAGGGCTGGCACTGGATGGGCTCTGAGGTCCCAAACCAAATTACTCCAGATTTAATTCCAAGCAGTCCAGGCTCTGCTCCAGCCCCCTCTGACCCTGGTCTGAGCTGGAAGGACTAACAGCCACACACAGACACAGCCCTGGAGTGCCTGCCAGGCTCTTTCCCACCTTTTCCAGCCCTTCCTCAGCTGTTTTGTGCTAAAATACCTTCATAAATCTCATTTGTACATGCAACAGAGTGAATTTATCTCAGATGTATTTCCATCAAGGTCACTTTCTAAATCTCTTTTTTTTTTGTTTTGCTGAACAGCCTTATCTCATGTAATAACCATCAACTAAATCCATTCATGGGATATTTCTACTGGCATATTTTCCACTTGGGCTTTTATATTGTGCTCATCACCATGGAAATTACAAAAACCCCAAACAACAACAACATAAAAAAAAATCCCCCAAAAATCCAAAAGTAAAGTTGTGCAGTTTTGCAAGATGCAGTCCCACACAGGTGATGCTTCCAAATAATAACTTTGAGCAAAAACCAAATGGTCCAGTGCTAATTTTTAACTATGAACAGTTAAAATACACACACACACAATTCTCACCCAAGAAAAGAACCTCAGCATCTGTCATTTGCTCTTCCACCCAAACCAAGGACTTTTCCCCTATGCCTACCTAAGGCAGAGCACAGGATCAAAGCAACCTTTCAAGGCACAAAGATTCAAAAAACATAAAATCTATATTCAAAAACTCAGTGGGAAAAGAAAGAACAACTTAACAGGCCAGATTTACATTAGTTCTCGGCAGCAACAGCTCCTGTTTTTCTCCCTAGTGATGCTGCTCACATTTTAAATTCTGGCTACATACCCTGAATTACACCTACATTAGTATTTATATTTATATATGAATGCATAAGCACACAGAAGTATGCAGAGGGAGGTGAGCAGTCCCAGGAAATGAGCTACAAGCACTCCTGGCAGCTGCTCAGGGCTGGGAGATTCCCAAATCAAAGCCCTTACAGCAAAAAGGCTGTTTTGGGTGAAGAGCTGGAACCCTCAGTCCCACCCAGCTGTGCTCCAGCACCTGCCACCTCAGCTGGCAGCTGGAGGGACACACTCCAAAGAAAGAAATCAGAACTTTAAACCATTTCTGTTTGATCAATATCACCCCTAAAAGACATTTTCTAAACATATGGCAAGGGCAGAATACGCAATGGTGTAGGAGATAGATACACAAAGGCTTTTTGATCACTGAGCACTCAGCATGATCAGCTTGGACATAACTTATGTTCACACCTTCATCATTCCTCAGCTGTCTCTTAATCCAACAGAGACTCAAGAGCAAGACCGAATTAACCTCTTGTTAATTTGTTAATTAATCCCATTTTCTCCATTTCCAAATGAAATTAATAATAATTATCCAGTGGGTTAAGGAAGAATTTCTCAGGTCTCTTCACAACTGAAGACATATTTCAGTATTTTGGGTAAGCATATGTGAGATGTCTGATTTAGTAGAAAATGTAAACAGAGACGAATTTACAGTAGAAGATGTAAACAGAGACAAATCTTTAAAAATCAAAATATTTTGTTTGGAAGGGAAAAAACCCAAATCAAACGTAATCCTTTATTAATATTTGAATGATTAATACTTTCTTTTCTCTAATCTTCCCTAATGCTGATCATTTCAACGATCTGAGCGATAGGGACAATCCAAACTGAAAAATAAATGTATTACACCAGTGTCTATTCTCCCCCTTGCACTCATGGCAGGTTACAGACATAAACAACGATAATGCCAGGTCAGTTAAATTTTCTGAAGGCTTTTCAGTTCCCTTTGGAATCATTGCTGGCCCCCGAGCCGAGGTGCCTGCAGGGCTACATACCGTTGCTGGAGAGGAGCGTGAGGTGTGAGACAGAGAATGTCTAGAGTTCTCCAGCCCCCCATGAATGAGATAGGCTCCCGAGCCGGAGAGGATCTGACTTCCCCCAATGTCCATGGTGATGCCCACCATGTTGTGAGAGGGAATGGCTGTAGGAGAGGATGTCGCTGTAGTCACCTGAGCTCCTCCTCCTCCTCCTCCTCCCTGCGCTTCGAAATAGGGCGCGGCGCTGGCAGGGGCGTAAATCTGCGCCTCAGTGCTGTACGAGTAGGCAGCTCGTCTGTGCAGGGGACAAAAGAGAGGAGCTGGAAGAGGGAATCTGTGCTGGACAGCTTCTGAAAGCTGGATGAGTGTCAGGAAACCCCTGGTGTTAAAGGTTAGCCCTTGCGTTCGCCACTGAGATTATTCTTGTTAGCAACCACACAGGCATGGTAAGGTGGGAACAAGAAAGTCACACCACACCTCAAACATTCCTCAGCTGTCTTTAATCCACCAGAGACTAAAGAACAAGACTGAAATAACCTCTGTAATCTCATTTTGTCCATTTCCAAATAAAATTTTTCTTGTTCCCACCGTAAGATTATTTTTGTTTTTCGCAGCCCCATAGGCATGGGAAGGTGGGAACAAGACATATACCACACCTCTATCATTCCTCAGTTGTCTCTTAATCCAGCAGAGACTAAAGAGCAAGACTGAACTGGCTTCTGTGATCCCATTTCGTCCATTTCCAAATAAAACTTTTCCTGTTCCCACTGTAAGATTATAACCCTGTTGTGGGTGGCAACCCCGTAGGCACGGTAAAGTGGGAACAAGAAACACACCACACTTCCATCATCCCTCAGTTGTCTCTTAATCCAGCAGAGACTAAAGAGCAAGACCAAATTAACCTCCTGTTAATTTATTAATTAATCCCATTTTGTGTATTTCCAAATAAAATTTTTCCTGTTCCCACTGTAAGATTATTCTTGTTGCTCATAACACCATAAGCATGGGAAGGTGGGAACAAGACATATACCACACCTCCATCATTCCTCAGTTGTCTTTTAATCCAACAGAAACTAAAAAGCAAGACCAAATTAACCTCTGTAATCCCATTTTGTTCATTTCCAAATAAATTTTTTCCTGTAAGATTATATCCCTGTTGTGGGTGTCGACCCCATAGGCATGGTAAAGTGGGAACAAGAAAGCCACACCACACTTCCATCATTCCTCAATTGTCTTTAATCCAACAGAGACTAAATTAATCTCTGTAATCCCATTTTTTCCATTTCCAAATAAATTTTTTTTCTGTTCCTACTGTCCTTGCCCACATCAACAGATGCTGATACAAAATTATTTTAATTTCTTTTTTTAAGAAGGGTAAATTATCCGAATCAAAAATGAGTTAATTGTTTGAGCCAAATGACTTACAGAAAAGGAGAAGGAGGGTTTGTTATAGATAAATAATGTCATTGTTAGCTCTCCCAGTTAAGAGATAGATATTTTGTAGATGAGCCATGTGGCTGGCAGTCACAGGGACTCCCATTGCTGAAAACCTTTTCCTTATTCAAAAAATTATTTACAAAATTATTTTAAAAAAATTATTAAATTCCTTATTTTAAAAATTTCTTTGCTGCAATTTTTTGTTATGGTTTAATAAACCTTTGAAACTTTAAAAGTGAGCAGCTGTTTCTCACAGTGGGGATTGCCCTGTTGGAATGAGATCAATCAGCCCCACAGCACAAGCTCACAGTGAGGGCAGCTCCTTGTGAGGAACTGGGGTGGGGAAGGCCAAAAGGAGGCACAAAATGGGGCACAGCAGGCAGGAAGAAGAAGAAATTCTAAGAATGGAGAGGCCCTGGCACAGCTGTGGCTGCTCCATCCCTGGAAATGTCCCAGCAAGGCTAGGTCCAAGGCCAGGTTGGACAAGGCTTGGAGCATCCAAGGCCAGGTTGGACAAGGCTTGGAGCATCCAAGGCCAGGTTGGACAAGGCTTGGAGCATCCAAGGCCAGGTTGGACAAGGCTTGGAGCATCCAAGGCCAGGTTGGACAAGGCTTGGAGCAGCCTGGGATGGTGGAAGGTGTTGGGGAGTTGCAAGGAGACGGGATTGAAGGTCTTTTCCAACCCAAGCCATTCTGGGATTCCTTGACTCTATAAAATCTTCCAACAGCCCCTTTTTCCTCTGGAAGTTCCACTCCTAAAGCGGCCCATGGCACCACACAAAGTTGTCAGACAAATTTCATGACCAGGATTCCCTGGAGAACAACCCCTCTCTGAGGACAACACCCCAGGGCTGGAAACCACCTCACACCCACCACAACACCTGAACAGCTCCTCCTCTTCCTCCTCCTGCTATGGTGGGGCTGGGGTGGAAGGAGGGAGGGGGACAGCTCAGGGAGGTTCTTACATGGTTCCATTGGTGTAAACAGCTTCTCCTCCTTCCACATACTGCACCTGGGCTGGATAAACGTGCTGCACAGACTGCACCTGCAACAGGCACCAAGAGGTCAGGGATTGCTCAGGAACTGCTGGTTAAACTGCACAGCTCCAACCTTACCTTGACACTCAGGCTTTCTTTAAAAAAAACCAAACCAAACCAACCAAACAAAAAAAAAAACCAACAAAAAAACCCCCAAAAAAACAACAACAAAAAAAACCAAACCAAAACAAAACAAAACCCCAAAAAAACCCCAAACCAAACAAAAAAAATCCCAACCAACCAAACAAAAAACCCAATAAAAAAGTAAAAAAAACCAAAACACCAAAAACACCAAAAAGACCACCACCGCCACCACCAAAAAACCACAAAAACAAAGAAAAAAACCCACTAAAACCAAATCACAAAAACAACAAAAAAACCCCACCCAACAAAAACAAAAACACCAAACCAAAGGAAAAAAAAACCCCAAAACCAAAAAAAAACCAAAAAACACCCAAAACTCCCCAAAAAACCCAAAACAAAACCAAACAAACCCCCCAAAAAAACCAAACAAAAAAACCCCAAACAAACAAAAAACCAACAACAACAACAAAAAAAAAACCCAAAAAAACAAACAAAAAACCACCCTCCCTGCCCTCCCTCCCCTCCATGCTTAGGAATGCCAAAGAAAAGGAGGTTTTTATTTTCAAAGGTCAAGTTAAAATAGATAAATAAGTGGTTGCTCCATGAGAAGTGGAAACAATGGAGCTGGGTTTCCTCTGCACACGTGTCTGGGAGCTGACTAACAGGGCTGAGCTCATGCTGCAGCTTTTCCTTCAGAGGGGAGCCTGACAGTGCCCAGCTGCACCCCAGCCCCTTTTTTGTTGCTCTGGGAGGGAAGGAGTTGCCCCCCTGAAATGGAGAAACCAAATAAAAAAATCACTAAAGGAAAAAAATTAAGAGGATCAGACTTGCTGTTCACATGGAGCAGCACCACATATGCCTGGTTTCTTAGGAAACAAGCCCTGGAAAAGGCAAAGTTCAAATAAATAAAAACACTTGCATGGCTCTCTGGCACCTAATCTTCCTATGGAGCCACATGCAGGCAGTAAATTTGTTTAATTAAAAAAAACCCCAAACATTTTGCCTCTAAAAACATCTTTACCAAAGGATTTCATTTTAATTTAACTTTGATTTAATAAATGCTTTTAAATTTAAGTTGAAAGCATCCATCAAATCTTCAAATACATGAAAGACAACTGCTACAGCAAAGGTTTTTCCTAAACTTCAAACATCTCGAGAGTTTCTTTTGTCATCAGTCTAAGAAAGGAGGAGAGAGCTGGAGAGAAAGTGATGCCAGCTCTGTGACTGCCCACAAGTCTTTAATTAAGATTTTTCTAGATGTGGCAGAGTTGCAGAAGTGGGACTGGGGACCTGTCTGGGTGTCCCCAGGGTTCATTACCTGCTGTGGAACCTGCTGCACTCTGGGAACAGAGATTTGCTGCATCTGTGCCCCTTTGGGAGCAGAGCCTGTGGCCTGCACCAAAACCCTCTGCAAGGAGAAGACACAGGAAGAGAAAATTTCAGTCCATGACACAGCTGAGCCAGGTGTTCTTTTCCCAAATGTCAAAGCCAGCCTGCCTGTGACACCAGCAGCACCCTGTGATCAGTGTCCCCATGGTCCCCACCCTCCCCCTGGGGTGCACCAGCCTGAGCTCAGCCCCTTGAATTCGGGCAGATTTCTGCCAGGAATCATCTCCAAACCTCCAGGAAAGGATGTAGCAGTCAATTGATCAGCTCAGCCCCCTGAATTTGGGCAAATTTCTGCCAGGAATTATCTCCAAACCTCTATGGAAGGATGTAGCAGTTCATTGATCAGCTCAGCCCCCTGAATTTGGGCAAATTTCTGCCAGGAATCATCTCCAAACCTCCAGGAAAGGAAGCAGCAGTTCATTGATAAACTCAGCACAGCTGAACAAGGATCACTCCTCACACATCCACATTTGGCTGCAAAGTTCCTTCTCTTAGAGCTGCTAAACCCAACCAAACTCTGCCTCCTGCAGCAAGAAATCCCCCCCAGCTCCTGCCAGCACCAAATTCAGGGGGTTCTGCTTCTCCCTGCTCTGCCACCAAGGGCACAGGGACATTTCATGGTGCTGGTGGCTCTGTCACCTCCATCATCCCCTGTCTTACACTCCATTTTCAGCCTGGGGTTGTCAGCACATCTCAGAGTGCTCAGCACCTTCAGATGCAGCAAAACAAACGTGGGGATGTGGTGGATGGAGAGAAAGGATTCAGTGGGAACACAGCCAAGCATCTCCATGGCCTCTTCAACATTCTCCAAGGAGACACATCCTTTAAAAACACCCAGGAGATTGGGCCTGTGCTGGAAAATCCCAGGAAAAATCCTGGCAGAGAGAATTATGTCTCTCTTTGTTCTGAGAATGCAAATACCACATGGGCCAACAGAACAAAGAGCCAGAAAACAACCCCAGAAGCAAGCTTGAGAATGACTGGCTACCTGGATATTTATGATGGATAAATAAATTCCATGGATAACTACCATGGATATTTATGATGGATAACCATTATAAATAATTGCCATGGATAACTACCATGGATATTTATGATTTTTAGCCTTCTCAGCATATCCATGTAACAACCAGAAATCCAATTCTAGCAGAATTCCAGGTTTATGACAATTGCCCAGATCTCCAGGCAGCTGCTCCAAGCTGCATTCCCTGGAGATGCTGCACTTATTTCAGCCATCACCTGGCCTGTTTTCCCTCACCAGTGCAGGCTGGGGACATCACAAGCCCTTTTTGAAATCAGACCTTGGCAGCGCCACCTACAGCAAAGACTCTTTCCTTTCTCTGTCACAGCCATATTTTATGAAAAATCCTTTTGCTAGAATCTTTTCTCCTGAGAAGCTGAGAGGCCTCAGAAACAAAATGTAAATAATGATTATCTGCTGCTGTGGAATGCAACAGGTGCATCTTTGATTGGTCTCATGTGGTTGTTTTTAATTAATGGCCAATCACAGTCCAGCTGTCTCGGACTCTCTGGTCAGTCACAAGATTTTATTATCATTCCATTCCATTCCATTCCATTCCATTCCATTCCATTCCATTCCATTCCATTCCATTCCTTTTTAGCCTTCTGCTAAACTCCTTTCTTCTATTCTTTAGTATAGTTTTAATATATCATTTTCTTTTAATATAATATGTATCATTAAATAATAAATCAGCCTTCTGAAACATAGAGTCAAGATTCTCATCTCTTCCTGTGAACACCACCACATTTTTCCTCCTTTTTGCCTATTTTCTGGCACTGCTTTTGCAAGATGCCACATCCCTGGCCCTGTGCTCTGCTATCACCTTCCAGACAAGATAAGGAATCATCCCCACCTGGAAGGTGAGGCCACCCTGCTCAAACCCAAAGGGGCACCAGTGCTCCACAAGGGCTTCAGCCTCACACCATTCCTGCTGGCAGCAGCTCATCCCCAGTGATTTCTTCGTCCTGCTGGAGAGAGGAAGGATGCTCCTCCTCTTCAGCAGTCTTCACTATCCCCTGGATTTTTCTTAATCCATGCAGCTCCATTCCAGAGGCTGGATGGGTGATTCCATAATCCAAAGGTTTTCCAACCTTTGTTCACAGCCAAATCCACACTGTGACCCTGGGGACACCTGGCGCTGCTGTCCCCAGCCCTGCCACACCAGCAAGGATGGGAAGGCTGGGAGGTGACAGCAGCACTCTGGATCCCTGAAAAGCCAAATATTCCTTCAATTCCCAATCTTTAATTGCTCCTTTCCATCAGCATCCAATGGCAGCAGCTGCTGCTGCTCACTTGGGAGTTGGAGAAGGATGAAGCTGAGTTACACCCACCCATCCTCTCATCCCTCCAGCTTCCTGAGGCAGAAATTTCTTTTGCAAGTTCCCCAAAAGGCAGGAAAAGGAACAAAAAGGAACCAGTTTCACTTAACCCTTCCCATTTTGCACTGGGTGGTTCCTGTTCATCACTTGTCTCCTGTTGGGGCCTCCCAAATGCAGCACATTCATGGGCATTAATCACAAATCCCCCTCTGCAAATTGAAATGTTGGGATCTGCCTACCCAGGGAAGAGACCATGGGATGATCTGGGTTGGGAGGGATCTCAAACCCCACCTTGTGAAGCTTGGCAGAGCTCAAACCAACAGGACAGCACTTTTATCAACAGGTTGTCCCCACTACCTCAAGGAACTGATTAAAAACCCTCTCCCCACTATAAAAAGTGGGATTAAAATCAGCTGGCACAAAGTGACCCCCTTGGGGACTTAAACCCCAAAGCTTGCACAAGGATTGGCAGCGCTTAAACCCACGGGACATCACTTTTATCAACAGGTTGTCCCCACTACCTCAAGGAGCTGGTTGAAAACCTTCTCTCCACTACCAAAACCTGGGATTAAAATCAGCTGGCACAGAGTGACCTCCTTAGGAACCTAAATTAAACCCCAAACCCCACCTTGTAAAGCTTGCACAGGGACTGGCAGCACCTAAATCCACAGGACATCACTTTTATCAACAGGTTGTCCTCACTACCTCAAGGAACTGATTAAGAACCTTCTCCCCAGTATCAAAAACTGGGATTAAAATCAGCGGGCACAAAGTGACTCCCCTGGGGACCTAAATTAAACCCCAAAGCTTGCACATGGATTGGGAGCACTCAAACCCACAGGACAACACTTTTATCAACAGGTTGTCCCCACTACCTCAAGGAGATTATTAAAAACCCTCTCCCCACTATCAAAACCTGGGATTAAAATCAGCTGGCACCAAGTGACTCCCTTGGGCACCCCAAACCTTGTAAAGCTTGCCAGAGCTCAAACCCACAGGACATCACTTTTATCAACAGGGTGTCCCCAGTACCTCAAGGAACTGATTAAGAACCTTCTCCCCACTACCAAAACCTGGGATTTAAATGCATCTGCCATGGAAATCAGGGCTTTTCTCCATGGTAACAGCATCCCCAGCTGTGCATGCCTTACCTGCTGTGAGGCTGGCACTGCCTGCACCACTGGTGCCTGCGCTGAGCCCGACGGGTGAAGAGCCACAGAAGCTGCTGAGTCTGATCCACCCTCTGGACTCTGCATGCTCCCTGCTGGGGACAGCACAGGGACATCAGAGGGGACAGCACAGCACAGCCACACACCCCCAACCCATTGACAACAGGGGTGAAATCCCAGGGGAATATCCAGAGGGAAAGGAGGCAGCTCCCGTCCTACACACGGGGCTGGTTTTAGTCCCTGGAGCTCATTTTAATGCAGAATTATGTTAAGGAAAAAGAAACTTGCACAATTGTTTCACAGAGAGAAGGAAGGAACAGAAAATGCACTTCTATATTTAACTGAAAAGTAGTGTTGGAAAATTATTGTGTCACAGGGAGCATCACACATGATTGGGAAGAGTAGGGGAATATTTTTAAAATAATGCTTTCTCTCCCTCTGCCTTATCACGTTTAACTAGTGCCAAAAAAAGCTTTGAATCAAACCTTAATTTCACTGGCAAAATGGGGTGGCCAGTTGGGTTTATAACCAGAAAAAAATCAAGGATGAAGAGCACAAGAACAAAAATTCAGCATCATTTTGGACTCCCTTAAGAAGCATCTCCACCCTCCCAAAAGCAGCATCTCCACCCTCCCAAAAGCAGCATCTCCACCTTCCCATCGCCCCAAAATCCCACCAAGGTCCCCAGACAGCCCCAGCATCACCCCCCAGTGCCACACAGCCCTGATGGTGCCCTCAGCATGCTCAAATCCTCAGTGCCAGCCCTGGGGACACCAGGGCATGCCTTATCACGTTAAACTACTGCCTTATCACATTTAACTAGTGCCAAAAAAAGCTTTGAATCAAACCTAAATCTCACTGGGAAAGTGGGGTGGCCAGTTGGGTTTATAACCAGAAAAAAATCAAGGATGAAGAGCACAAGAACAAAAATTCAGCATCATTTTGGACTCCCTTAAGAAGCATCTCCACCCTCCAAAAGCAGCATCTCCATCCTCCCATCTCTGCCCTCACCCCAAAATCCCACCAAGGTCCCCAGACAGCCCCAGCATCACCCCCCAGTGCCACACAGCCCTGATGGTGCCCTCAGCATGCTCAAATCCTCAGTGCCAGCCCTGCCTCCTGGCACTGGGGACACCAGGGGATGCTGAGACAGCACACAATGGCATTTTGAGAGGTTTTTTTGGGGTGGGGGAGTCTTTTTTCCTCGGTTTCTTGTGAAACTTCCTGTTTAATAAACTATTTTAGGAGGGTTTCTGCTGTCACTTCAAAATTAAAAGGTTAAAGACATCCAGATTTTGGGCAGTGCCATTTCTGCTTTCCTGGCCTCACTGCTGAGCCTCTAAAAACATTATTATGTCTTTTATCTCCCTTCTCCTGCCATTATTTAAAGTTTTCCCTCACCTCTGTACAAGTTAAGAGGAAAAAGGAAAAATAAGAAACTAAAGGACATTGGACCTGCTCATTTGTGTTCAAAAGAAATGCAAGTGGGGTGTGAAGTTACAGAATTCACCTGTTTATTCCTTCAGCCACCAAAAAACCCCTCCAAATATTAATATTCTCCAAAAACCAGGTTTTTAAGGGTTTTTTTCCAACACTCCATACTCCCATTAGCAAATTACAATTACTCTCCCAACCTTCCCAAAATCCCAGAGCTTGCAAATCATTTTTCTCACATCTGGGAGAAAAAGTAGATAGAGTCAGAGCTGCCAGATTAATCCAACAAGCCAGAAAGGAGGGAAATTAAATCAATATTTATTCCTGTGTCCCCCCAGCTGCCCTCAGCCCCCCCATCCCTGCAGCTCTGCTATAAAAAGGCAGCACCTGCCTCTCCCCATCACTGCCTCTGCCTGGGTTGCAGCCAAAACCTCCCTGGGAGAAGATTCCAGTTGCAACAGCACCGTGGGATCAGGAAAATAAAAATTCTCCCAGTAAATTCCAGCTCCTTGCTTGCTCCAGCCACAAATTATTTGTAATTAAACACTGGGGCAGCACTGCTGGGTTTGGAATGCTCAGGTGGAGATGCTCAGGCAGGAGAGGGGGCACTTTTACCACATTTGGTCCCCTAATTTTTCCAAAAGTGTTTCTTTTCTGTCCCTAACTTTTCCAAAAGTGTTTCTTTTCTGTCCCTTGTGCCCTGGGCTATGGTTTGCAGCTCTCCAAGGTTTTCTGAGTTATGGTGAGGTTACAGAAGAGAGGTGGGAGAGTTGACAAAGATATTTTAATTATCTATTAATGGTTCTGGCAGGGTCAGCTCTTGGCATTTTAGGTCTACACGAGGTCTCCTTTGAAGTGTAGCTATAATCAGAAAAGAACACTTAGAAAAGATGGATTTTGATGATCCTTTAAAGTCCCTGCCAAGCCAGAATATTCCCTGATTCTCTGATTCAAATCACCAACAACTCATCTCTGCTGGCACGTTTTGTCTTGTGCTTTCCCTCAGTGGCCAGAAGGGAGCAGAGAGATGTGGGCAGGGTGGAAGGTGAATTGTTTGCTGCCAAAATAAATCCCAGAGTGGTTTTCAGGTTTGTGCTGACAGCCAGACACAAAGGCTCCCAGGAAATCTGCAGATGGCACTTCCAGCCAAGGTAGACAGACAGAGAAGTCTTGGACTGCCAAACCACAAGTAACAGGACTTGTTATTATTTTATTTATCAGTGCAACATCCTGGAGAAAGAATAATTCACTTCTCATTAAACCATCCTGCACTTCCTGAGAATTGCATTCAGATCCCTGTGTGCCATCTGCTCTGGGCAATTTGTGCTGATGAAAAGCTGACAGCACACACACAGAATTCCTGTGCTCCCAGAAACCAGCACGAGGTGCTGCAGAGCTCTGCTGCTGCCCTGGCAGCACAGCTGGCACCTCCAGAGGGTGCAGAAGGGATCCAGGGAGGAGAGGAAATGTGGCATCCAAAGTCCTGCTCTTTCCCCTTCACTTTATTATTTATACTTTATTGTTTTTATTTGTTAAGAACAGGTCACATGAATCAGAGGTGGGACTGGTATGGTTGGTTCTCATGGGGTATTCACAGAATTCACAGGATCCCAGAATTCACAGGATCCCAGAATCACAGAAACACAGAATTCACAGAATCACAGAAACACAGAATCACAGAAACACAGAATTCCAGAGTCACTGGGTTGGAAGAGACCTCCAAGACCATCGAGTCCAACCCAGCCCCAACAGCTCAACTGAACCCTGGCACCCAGTGCCACATCCAGGCTTTGTTAAACACACCCAGGGATGGGGACTCCAGGCAGATGATCCTCCCCAGGCAGAACATTCCAGAACTTTATCACTCTTTCTGTGAAAAACTTAAAGAATGACCGATTTTTCCTAATGTCCAACCTGTATTTTTTCCTAATATATCCTAATTAGGTTTTTTCCTAATATCTTACCCATAGGATAGGATCTCACCAACTTCCTAATACCCAACCTATATTGTTTTCCTGACATCCAACCTGCATTTCCCTTGGTGCAGCTTGAGGCTGTGTGCTCTGGTTCTGTCAGTGCTGCTGGAGAAAGAGCCCAGCCCCAGCTGAGCACAGGCACCTTTCAGGAGCTGCAGAGAGTGATTTAGGTCTTGTATTCCCATCATAGATTGGTTTGGGTTGGAAGGGAGCTTAAAGATCATCCCATCCCACCCCTGCCATGGCAGGGACACCTCCCACTGTCCCAGGCTGCTCCAAGCCCTGTCCAGCCTGGCCTTGGGCACTGCCAGGGATCCAGGGGCTGCTCTGGGCACCCTGTGCCAGGGCCTCACTGCCCTCACAGCCAAAAATTCCCTTTTCATTTCATATTTCTCAATTTCCAATTTCAAATTCTTTTAATTTCAAATTTCTCCATTTCCTTCCCCTTACAGCCATTCTCCTTGTCCTGTCACTGCATGGCTTTGGAAAAAGTCTCTCTCCAGCTCTTTCATTGGCACTTTTGGACACTAAAAGCTGCTCCAAGGTCTCCTTACTCTGGATTTATTCAACACATTGGGATGTGCCAATGTGAGAGCAGCCAGGGCCAGCTGTGGCATCATTCCCCTCCTTCCCCAGGCTCTTTTGGGGTGCAGGAGATGCTGCTCCATCCCCTCCTCAGCACCTAAGTGATGATGGTTGGACTCAATGATCTTAAAAGTCTTTTCCAACTGAAATGCTTCTATAAATACATCCTTCAGGCATCCAAAATCTGATTTAACATTTCCTGTACCTCTAGGCAGTCATTTTGCTGTTGGGTTTTTATGCCCCACATTTAAATCCCCTTTGAGAAGAACTTGTTAAGCCCATTTATGAATGGCAAGGACAGCAGTGGATTTCTTACCCATGGAGGTAATAACACCCACCAAGGTTTATTGGGAAGCTTAAACAGAAGTAGCTATTAGAAAAAACCCCAAAACTTTATCCCAAAGGTGAAATAATTGATTGTTCTTAAAACTAACACAAAACTGACTGAGGATCTTTTCCTTTCCCTCATTTATATCCCAGTATTATATTCCATTTCAAAAGTCCTGCCAGAAATAAAAGGATGTAATAAAGGAATTTTATCCTTGAAGGATCTCCTCCTTTCCCCCCACTCCCCCTGCAAATTTGAACATAGTAAATATTTTGAAATGCTCCTCTTATCTCTGTTTCCCCAGTGTTTTGGAGCTGCTTTAGGCAGGAGAGATGAACAAAGGCAAGGCCATTTACATGGAGGCAGGGCTGCCTTATGAATGAAACATAGTTCATATTGTTTCCATGCTCACCAAAAACTGTTAAAAGCAGGCATGGAAGAAGAAATAATTGCTCTTTTTTTCATAGTTTGCTCCAGTCAGCTTAAATGGAGAATTCCTTCAACCAACAAGGGCAAAATCCATCCTAACCCCTAAGGAAAGTCTCATCGGTGAGAGATGAGATTTTAAAAAAATCAAAATTTTTGTGAAAATCAAAATTTTTGGTGGAAATAAAATTTTTTAAATGAAAATCAAAATCTGTGACAGAGCCAGAATCCCACCCCATTTATTTGGATTTAATCCCCATGCCTTTTCACTTAGCAATTTTCTGTTTGTCATTAGCTACCCCTCTGCCCTAGATTTGAGTTCTCTCTTTTTTTTACCTTTAATTTCTGCTTCTCTATCCCCCATCCCAGAGGCTGCCAGGATTATGGGATGGATGAAAGGTTCTTGTCCCTGCATTCCCTGCACAGGCAGAGACAGGAGCATCCCCCTGACTCCAAGGAGTGTCCAGGTGCTTGCTCTAGTCAGCTTAAATGGAGAATTGCATCATCCAACAAGGGCAAAATCCATTCTAGCCCCTAAGGAAAGTCTCATCTGTGAGAGATGAGCTTTTAAAAAAAAACAAATTTTTTGTGAAAATCAAAATTTTTGGTGGAAATCAAAATCTGTGACAGAGCCAGAATCCCATCCCACCTATTTGGATTTAATCCCCATGCCTTTTCACTTAGCAATTTTCTGTTTGTCATTAGCTACCCCTCTGCTCTAGATTTGAGTTCTCTCTTTTTTTTACCTTTCATTTCTGCTTCCTCATCCCCCATCCCAGAGGATGGATGAAAGCTTCATGTCCCTGCATTCCCTGCACAGGCAGAGCCAGGAGCATCCCCCTGACTCCAAGGAGTGTCCAGGTGCTCTGTGTGCTCACAGGTGATATTTTCACCCTGAAAACCTGAGTTTTTCTCAGCCCTCAAGGCTTCTCCCGCTCCTCCTTGTCTTTCTGAAAAGCTCTGACAGCTCTCAGAGATCAGTGCTTGAACACCACCTTGCCTAGGGGAGGATTTGTGGCTTTTTTAGGAGTGGGAAAATTGCAGCACAGGCAAAAGGAACCATCCTGTTCAAGGTCACGGAGAGAGCTGGTGGCAGCACCACAAATAGCACCCACAACTTATTAAGGTTTTTTTTTTTTTTCCTCCTGAATTTCCTTTCCTGTCCCTGCTGTTTGCTTGGATACCCAGCTAGCTGTGTGTAAACAGAAGGTTTCCAGCAGCCCTCCTTATCTGCCTGGTTCATTCAGTGATGATGCAACCTGGAATCCAGATGTCTCTGATGCCTTCCAGGGCCCTGGTGGCTCCTGTGACATCACCAGCCACGCTGAGCAATTTTAAACTTGTCTCTCCCTGAAATGCCAATGTGCTGAATAAATCCACTCTAAGGAGACCTTGGAGCAGCTTTTTAGTGTCCAAAAGTGCCAATGAAAGAGCTGGAGAGGGACTTTTGATAAAGCCATGAAGTGACAGGACAAGGGGAATGGCTTTAAGGTGAAGGGAATGGAGAAATTTAAAATTTGAAATTGAGAATTTAAAATTTGAAATTGGAAATTGAGAATTTGAAATTTGAAATGAAAAGACTTTGAAATTTGAACTTGAGAATTTAAAAGTTGAAAATGAGAAATTTGAAATTTGAAATTGAGAAATTGGAAATGAAAAAGAATTTGAAATTTGAAATGGAGACATTTGAAATGAAAAGGGAATTGCTGGCTGTGAGGGCAGTGAGGCCCTGGCACAGGGTGCCCAGAGCATCTGTGGCTGCCCCTGGATCCCTGGATGGGGCTTGGAGCAGCCTGGGACAGTGGAAATGTCCCTGCCATGGGTATTGGAACAAAATGAGCTTTAAGGTCCCTTCCCACCCAAACCATTCTGGGATTCTCACCAGGATTTTGTTCCTTCTGCATGGTCAGCCCCATCTGCTCTCTCCTGTGTCTGTAGAGATTTTAGCTGCAGATTTATTTTCAATTCTCACAGAGGCAGGAATTTCCTCCCTACAGAATCATACATTTCTATTAGTGCTGCTTTCAAAACATTAAAATTGTTGCTGTTCCAGCTCATTTGAAGACAAAACAGATCATGAACTATTTGATTTAATTTGCTTTTCAAAGCTTACTTGGTTGGTCATCCTTTGATCTTATTTAAACTTTTCAAATTCCTTTATTACATCCTTTTATTGCTGGCAGGACTTTTGAAATAGAATATAATACTGGGATATAAATGAGGGAAAGGAAAAGATCCTCAGTCAGTTTTTTGTTAGTTTTAAGGACAATCAATTATTTCACCTTTGGGATAAAGTTTTGGGGTTTTTTTTAATAGCTACTTCTATTTAAGCTTCCCAATAAACCTTGGTGGGTGTTATTACCTCCATGGGTAAGAAATCCACTGCTGTCCTTGCCATTCATAAATGGGCTTAACAAGTTCTTCTCAAAGGGGATTTAAATGTGGGGCATAAAAATCCAACAGCAAAATGACTGCCTAGAGGTACAGGAAATGTTAAATCAGATTTTGGATGCCTGAAGGATGTATTTATAGAAGCATTTCAGTTGGAAAAGACTTTTAAGATCATCGAGTCCAAAATTCCACAGCTTTTAGTTCAAATTAAGACCTAAAAGGTGGGAGAAGTTGATTTTTCCAGGTGAAGCTGCTCTAATGAGGTTTTTTAATTTCTGGTTTTCTTCAAGCAGGGAACAAACGCCAAAGCTTTGGCTCTCCAGGTAAACCCAGGCATCCTGAATTTTCTCACATTCACCTGTGCAGGTTGTCAGACACTTCCCAATGTGAGAATTGAAAATAAATCTGCAGCTAAAATCTCAACAGACACAGGACTGAGACAAGCTCAGCTCCAGCAAGATTTGTATTTATTGGACTTGATTTTAGAGGTTTTTTCCAACCTTAAAAATTCCATGGTAGAACTAAAGCTGTTCCATGCACCAGAACTGCAGGAAACCTGGAGGTGGATGGGGTTGCCAAAGGCATTTTGTACAGGGAAATTCACCTTAAATTAATACAGCAAATAAGCTTTGTTCTTCTTTCATATTATCAGGAATTAATGAGGTTTAGTGCAGCCAACAGGCTCAGTTTGTGCTCCACGTTTTCCTTTTGCTGTCCAGGGGGTGAATTACCAGGGAATCTCATCCAACCCCATGATACAGCTACAAATTTTTAATAAAAATCTCCTGATATCTGTTATTTTACTGAAAATAATGGGAAAGCTGCAGTTTAACTAAAAAACAACAAAAAAAATTAAACTATTTCTCATTCACAACACTAACCTGCAAAGATCAAAATTGAAATCCAAATTTTTCCTTGTTTTTTGGTTGATTTTGTGCATTTTTTTTTGCATGCTTTGAAAGGAAGGCTTACATTTAAAACTAATTATTTGGTTATTGGAACTTTTATTCAGATTTAGTTGGCCTGGGGCTTAGATAAATGGGAAAACCAGAACAGCAATAATGGAATGCAGGAGAAATAAAAATGCCATTTAACCATCATGTTCTAGATGGGCTCTAAATGGTATTTGCTCCCCCGACTGCAGAAAAAGGAAGCAGGGAATTTACATTTAATGGTTTCACTACTGAGAATTCTCAACACTCTCAAAACAGACTGAAAATAATAAAAGCAATGCAAGGAATGGCTGATTTTGATTCTTTTCTAGCAGATGCAAGTATCCATCTACTTCATCCACCACCCTCTAGGCCACAGTTATTTTACTAAAGAAAACTTCCTTAAATATTTTCCATTTCATTCAATATTTCTGGCTCAGTGTCCATGTAATAACTTGCCCTGAAAAGGCATTGGTTGTGCTTGAAGCAGGGCACAGAAAGGAAGTCTTTCATTCTTTGGAAGGAGGAGCTGGTTTATTTGATGTGAATGAAAATGGATCCAGTGACTTCTCCCTCCTCTGAGGCAAATATTTGTGTTAAACCCAGCCTGGCTCCTGCCTCACACCCATCCTTCATCCCTGCTGCTCATGTCTCCAAAGCATGAGACCTCCAAGGAATAACAGGCTGTGTCATAGTTTTATAAAAAAAAAAAAAAACAACTAATTTTTTCCTCTTGTAAAGAAATCTCCATAACTTAACAAGAAGGACTTCTCTCCCTAAGTGAACTGAAAAAAAAGGAGTATTTTAAAGGTAATAGAGTTTGAGAGAGGGAGCCAGGAAATCTCACAGAATCATGGAATGGTTTGGGTTGGAAAGGACCTTAAATCCCATCCCATCCCACCCCTGCCATGGCAGGGACACCTCCCACTGTCCCAGGCTGCTCCAAGCCCTGTCCAGCCTGGCCTTGGGCACTGCCAGGGATCCAGGGGCAGCCCCAGCTGCTCTGGGCACCCTGTGCCAGGGCCTGCCCACCCTGCCAGGGAACAATTCCTGCCCAAGATCCCATCCAGCCCTGCCCTCTGGCACTGGGAGCCATTGCCTGGCTCCTGTCCCTCCAGCTCCTGACAGAGCCCCTCTCCAGTTCCCTGTAAGCCCCTTCAGATGCTGGAAGTTTATGGGAGCAGGTTAAGACCAGACAGAGCCTTGGCTCATCCAAACCTTGACCTCAGCCCCAGAACTCTCCATCCCACGTTGAGGTGACACCAAGCCACCCCACAGAGCCTGGCACAGGGCAGGACAGTGCCCAACATCCCCACAGCAGCACCAACCCTTGGGTACCATCCCATCCCACACCTCCTCACCCATGGGGAGAGCTTTGGGCCACCTCTGACAGAGGGGACATGTCCTTGTCCCCTCCAGGCTGGTGGAGCAGCTCACCCACAGTGTCCTGAATGACGTGTTGTAATGTCACAGACATGTTTTATGAAAAATCCTTTCATTAGGATCTTTTCTCCCGAGAAGCTGGGAAGCTTCAGCTTCTCCATGTTTTGCTGCTTTGGAATGTGATTTGGAGAATTGTTTACCCAGCACGTGAATTGTTTTTACTTGATGACCAATGACAGCCACCTGTGTCGAGGCTGTGAGCAGTCACAAGATTTCCTTTCCTTTCCTTTCCTTTCCTTTCCTTTCCTTTCCTTTCCTTTCCTTTCCTTTCCTTTCCTTTCCTTTCCTTTCCTTTCCTTTCCTTTCCTTTCCTTTTCCCTTTCCTTCCCTTCTTCCTGATGAAATCCTTTCTTCTATTCTTTACTGTAGTTTTAACATATCATTTTCTTTTAATATAATATATATCATAAATTAATAAATCAGCCTTCTGAAACATGGAATCAAGATTCTCATCTCTTCCCTCATCCTGGGACCCCTGCAAACACTCCCACATCATAACCTTGCCCCTTCCCTGAGTCCTGGTAAGAGGAGGGGGATGGAAATGGGAAGCAAACACGCCAAGCAACTTGAAAAGAAGCTTTCTGAAGACACTACTCATTACACTGCTTCAAAATTTTATAAACAAGAGAAGGCACCAGACCCTGCCACTGATTAGGTTAAATTAATTTAAAACAGAAGCAAACACTGCTTGTCTACGAGCTCCAGTTACCTGGAAACACAGATAAACCCAAAACACACTTTTCAAGGGCAGCAGGCACTATAGCTGGGCTTGGTTTTTTTTTTTTCCCAGAAACCTGGTCCTCATGGAAAAATACAAATCTGGAAATGGCTTTTATTAGCAAGTTAATAATATACTGAAATACAAATATACACCCAGTCTTTAATTAGATTTCACAGAATTAAGTCAAGTAATATATATATACACACATAACTGTTGTGTAACAGCCATTCTCTCGTCTCTGCTGTTTCTTTAAAAGTAACTTTGAGGACAGAAAAGAGCCAGGAATGGATCTGTAATTTGGAGTTTCCTTCAGAGTCAGATGAAATTGGAGAGCAGAAGCCACAATAGTTTAGGGGTTGCTGGCAAAATTCAAATCCCACGTGCAGGAATCTCAGACAGGGGCAAAGCATTGTTGGGAAAATCCTTCCCAAACAAAAACCTGGCCTGTTTTCTGCTGGGTTAATAACCTGAATGTAGGGTCATATTTACAGGACAATGGACCAGTCTAAGAACTAAAGAACTGGGTCATCTTTGTAATAAAGCTGCATTCTTCTTTGCAGATAAAAAGCAGATGTTGCAAGAAGAAAGAAGCAGCAGCAAAGCTGCTGACAGTGGGCAGTGCCCTGAGGGGGAAGAACCTTTCCCTGAACTCCATCCCAAGCCTTGACACAGCTCCAGCCCTTCCCGGGGTTCTCACACACTCCCCTGCATTGCTCACAGCTGTTTATTGGTAAGAAAAGTCAAAGAGATTCCAGATTTTTAGTGTAGCACAACCCTGTCAACAAGTGGAACTCCTTATTTCTTTCCTATGAACTGCCTAAACCTTGACTTCAGGAAAGTTTTGCTGCAATGATGGCAAATGTTAGCTAAGAAACAACATCTGGGTATCTGCTGAGCAGTGAGGATGATTTCACATCTGCAAGGAGGAATTAAAAGTCACACTCCAGTGCTCTCCATGTCCAGGATGTAACAAACACATTGGTGCTACCTGATGGAAACAAGCACAAGTTCTGGGCTTGGAAGAATTGTTTCCCATATTTTTAATATGTGCACTGTAGGGGGCTGCCCAGGACTGTGATTCAATGGGGGAAATACAATTTCTCAAAGTAGAAACAGTCTGAAACAGAATCTCAGCATGGTTTGGATTGGAAGGATCTCAAAGCCCACCCAGTGCCATGGTAGGGACATTTTCACCATCCCAGGCTGCTCCAAGCCTGGCCTTGGGCACTGCCAGGGATCCAGGGCAGCCACAGCTGCTCTGGGAATTCCATCCCAGCCCCTCCCCACCCTCCCAGGTGACAATTTCTCCCCAATATCCCACCTAACCCTGCCCTCTGGCAGTGGAAACCATTCCCTGTGTCCTGTCCTTCCAAGCTCCTGTGAGAAAACTGTCTCCAGGAAAAACCTGGCACAAAAGCATTGCCAAGGTTCCTTTCCAGGACATATCTCAAAGTTTCCATCATCAGCCAAAGCACAGTCTCTGGTTCCTTGTCCCCTGCAGGCTGTGGCTGCTCCCAGGACAACCCCAGGTACAGCTCAAACTCCTCTGACTGAACTGGGCTCATTTTGGAACAAGGAGCTGCAAACCTTGCTGCTGTTTTTTTATAGCTTGTCCTACGGCTTTTATAGCTTGTCTGACGTCAGGGAACTATGGAATGTGTCACTCACTGGAAATGAATTCCCTGAGATCAGTCTAACTCACACCTGTAGCTCACCAGCCCTCATTTTTTACTCCCTTGGACCAGACAACCCTTCACTGGTTTAGGAGCAAGCAGCTTTTGAGAATTTCAGCGGGAGCAGGAGATTGGCTGCAGTACTGCATGGAGAACTGATGCAGTATTGCATGGAGAATAGATGCAGGATTCCATTGAGAATTGCTGCAGTATTCCATGGGGATTTGCTGTGGTATTGCACTGAGAATTGATGCAGTATTGCATGGGGAATTGCTGTAGTATTCCATTAATATTTGCTGCAGTATTCCATTGAGATTTGCTGCAGTATTCCATTGAGATTTGCTGCAGTATTGCATGGGGAATTGCTGCAGTATTGCATGGGGAATTGCTGTAGTATTCCATTAATATTTGCTGCACTATTCCATGGGGATTGGCTGCAGTATTGCATGGACAGTTGCTGCAGTATTCCACAGAGAATTGCAGCAGTATTCCATGGAGAATTGCTGCAGTATTCAATGGGGCTTTGCTGCAGTATTCCATAGAGAATTGCTGCAGTAATCCATGGAGAATTGCTGCAGTATTGCATGGGTAATTGCTGCAGGATTCCATAGAGAATTGCTGCAGGATTCAATGGGGAATTGCTGCAGGATTCCATTAATATTGTCTGCAGTATTCCACAGAGAATTGCTGCAGGATTCCATGGGGAATTGCTAGAGTACTGCATGGAGAATTGCTGCAGTATTGCATGGAGATTTGCTGCAAGATTCCATGGAGAATTGCTGCACTATTCCATGGGGATTTGCTGCAGTATTGCATGGAGAATCGCTGCAGCATTCCATGAGGATTGGCTGCAGTATTCCATTAATATTGGCTGCAGTATTCCACACAGAATTGCTGCAGTAATCCATGGAGAATTGATGCAGGATTCCATGGAGAATGGATGCAGGATTCCACGGGGATTTGCTGCAGTATTCCATGGAGAAGACCTGCACTATTCCATGGGGACTGGCTGCAGTGTTCCATGGGGATGTGGGGTGGCTGCAGCAGCTGTTTCCAGCCAGCACAGCAGGAACTGCTGCCAGCACAGCCCTGGGTGTTGCTATTTATTTACACAGCACCACTCACGAGCCTTGTGGTGCCTCACAAAGCGAAGCAGAAGCAGCAACAAACACAAACTGGGGCTGTTTGGACAAGAGATGGCTTTGTATCAGGTTTTACAGCATCAGTGCAGTCAGGGCTCTGGATCTCCAGAGGATCCCACCATGGGGTGAACCATGGCATGAACTGGGGGTTTGTACTTTGGGAGGCAGAAGAGGAGGAGGAAAAGGAGGAAGAGGAGATGGAAGAGGAGGTTCCAGGTTGTCCCAGCTCAGCACAACACAGGGAGCATTGCCCTGACCAGGAACTGGTGGAACTGGGAGCACCCACCGGGAAAATCTGAGCTCTGCTCCTGCACTCCACAGAAAATGGAGTCAGGGAGAAGAGACCTGGAGAAAGGCTTTGGACAAGGGCCTGGAGGGACAGGACAAGGGGAATGGCTTCAAACTGCCAGAGGGCTGGGTTGGTTGGGATATTGGGAAGGAATTCTTCCCTGGGAGGGTGGAGAGGGGCTGGAGAAGCTGTGGCTGCCCCTGGAAGTGTCCAAGCACTGGGTTTGGAGCAGCCTGGGACAGTGGAAGGTGTCCCTGCCATGGCAGGGGTGGCACTGGGTGGGCTTTGAGGACCTTTCCAGCCCAAACCATTCCATGACTCTGTGATCTCCAGCCACTCCTCAGCCACATGGGGTGGCCCAGAATTAAACTCCCAGCAATTCTCCAAGCACCCCATGGCTGTGTCCAGTGTAAATTTCAGCAAGGAACACCAGCAACTGCTTCCCCACCACTGCACTGCTCCAGGGAGGACAGGGAAGGATTTTTCTGTGGGAATTGAAAGTTCATAAAGCTGCTGGTGACTGGCACAGATTCCAGGACTAAACAAAACCCCAAATAGAAGATAGAAACTACCTAGAGACAGGCAATTCTCCCTGGAAAGGCAAAGAGTAGGCTGCTGTAGGTGTCCTAGAAATGCAGTTTGGGAATATGGATTTGAATATTCTGCACTTAGAGAACGGCACTGGTGGATTTTTGGTGAGGACAGCAGGAAGACAAACTGTATCCTACAGGAATGGGAGGAGATAAAGGCTTCAACAGCTCCACACTGCTCCAACAGCTCCCACTGGCCCAAAGAAAGAGAATTGGCTGCTACAGAACTGGAATTATCTGAGCAAGATCATTTATCCAGGCAATAAATTCCTGTGGGCAGAGTTTCCGGCCTGCAGAACGAGTGGGTGGCTTTGTGACAGACAGCTCACCCCAGTGACCTTTCTGTCTCTGCTCTGGCTGGACAGGGACTCGGATGACCCCAAACCTTACCTCATCCTATCATCCCCAAACCTCACCTCATCCTATCATCCAAAAACCCACCTCATCCCACCATCCCCAAACCCACCTTATCCCACCATCCCTAAAACCCACCTGATCCCAAACCTCACCTGATCCCACCATCCCAAACCCACCTCATCCCAAACCCCACACCTCATCCCAAACACTACCTCATCCCACCATCCCTAAAACCCACTTTATCCCATGATCCCCAAACCCACCTGGTCCCACCATCCCCAAACCCCACACCTCATCTGCCAAACCCACCTCATCCTACCATCTCTAAACCCCACTTCATCCATGATCTCCAAACCCCACCTGATCCCACCATCCCCAAACCCCACATCATCCCAAACCCACCTCATCCATGATCCCCAAACCTACCTCATCCCACGATCCCTAAAACTCAAGCCCACCATCCCCAAACCTCACCTGATCCCACCATCTCCAAACCCACCTCATCCGAGATCCCCAAACCCACGTGATCCCAAACTCCACCTCATCCCACCATCCACAACCCCACCTCACCCCAAACTCACCTCATCCCATCATCCCTAAAACCCCATCGGATCCCAACCTCACCTGATCCCACCAGCCCTAAAACCACCTCATCCACGATCCCCAAACCTCACCTCATCCCATCATCTCTAAATCCCAACTGATCCCAAACCCACCTCATCCTACCATCTCCAAACCCTCATCCCACCATCCCCGAACCCCAACTGATCCCGAACCCACCTCATCCCACAATCCCTAAAACCCTTTAGCCCATCATCCCCAAACCCACCTGATCCCAAACCACATCTGATCCCACCATCTCTAAATTCCAACTGATCCCAACCCCACCTCATCCTGCCATCTCCAAACCCTCATCCCACCGTCCCCAACCCCACCTCACCCCAAACCCTCATCCCCCATCCCCACCAGGGCCTGGCTCAGCCCAGAAGCTCCCGATGCACCAGCACGAGCGGGGAACCCTCAAACCCTTCTGAACCCTAAACTGGGGAGGTTAAAGGGAGGTGAAAATCTCCTGTGCCAGCCCCGAGCCCCCTGAGGAGCTCTGGGTGCCCCGCCCGGAGCCGCGGCTGGCGGCAGGAGGATGCGGGGGGAGGGAGGGGAGGGAGGGCGGCCGCGATGTTTGGGGACCAACAGCGGTTGCCAGGGGTGACGCGGTCCCCTCCCGCTCTCCTCCCGTTGCCAGGCAACGCGGGGAGCGTTTCCCAAACCAAACATCCCCATCCCGCCTCACCAAATATGTCAGCGGGTATTTTCAGGAGCTCGGCAAGGCGGGAGGGACAAATAACGCCGCTGCCATGGCAACTGCGGGGGGCGGCTTTGTTTTGGTTTGGGTTTATTTTATTGAATTGTTATTTCAGAATAAACGGATTAGCGGGGCTGGGGGAGAGCTGGGCAAGGCAGATGCTCAGGAGAGAAATGGTTTTGGTCTTTTTGTGCTCAGTTGGGGTTTTTTTAAAGTAATACTAAGGAAAAGATTAAGCTAATTAATATATTAAAGAATAAAAAATATTAAAGAATAAATATTCTTAAAAATAATCAATAGGAAAAAAAGGAATAAATATCGATAAATAAGTAATTTTAATCAATACTAAAGAATTTAATATATTAAAGAATATATTAAAGTTGATATTAAGCTTTTTTGGAACTGGGTATAGATGCTCAGGGGGAAATGTTTTTGTTCTTTTTGTTCGGTTGGAGTTTTTTAAAAAGTAATATTAAGGATTATATTGAGCTAATTAATATATTAAAGAATAAAAATTATTGAAGAATAAATAGTATTAAAAAGAATAAATAGAATAAAAATAAATATTAAAGAATTTAATATATTAAAAGAAAATATTAAAGCTGATATTAAGCACTTTTGGAGCTGGGTGTAGATGCTTAGGAGAGAAATATTTTTGTTCTTTTTGTGTTAAGTTGGGGTTTTTTAAAAGTAAAACTAATGAACAGATTAAGCTAATTAATATATTAAAGAAGAAATATTTTTAAATTGAATAAAAAGTATAAATATTAATAAATATTCAATAATTTAATATATTAAAGCTCGTATTAAGCTTTTTTGGAGCTGGTGGTAAATGTTCAGGAGATAAATTATTTTGTTCACTTGGGTTTTTTTTAAAAGTAATACTAAAGAATAGATTAACCTAATTAAGAATAAAAAGAATATGAAAGAATAAATATTCTTTTAAATGAATAAATAAAATAAAAATAATAAATATTAAAGAATATATTAAAGCTAATATTAAGCTTTTTTGCAGCTGGTGGTAGATGCTCAGGAGAGAAATAATTTTGTTCTTTTTATTCAGTTGGGGTTTTTTTAAAAGCAGTATTAAGGAATATACTAAGTTAATGAATATATTAAAGAATAAAAAGAAAAATATTCTTTTTAAAATAATAAATAGAATAAAAATAATAATAAATAATCTTTAAATATAATAGAAAGAATAAATATTAATAAATATTCAAGACTTTAATATATTAAAGCTAATATTAAGCTTTTGTGGAGCTGGGCGTAGATGCTCAGGAGAGAAATATTTTTGTTCATTTGGGTTATTTTTTAAAATAATATTAAAGAATTAAGCTTTTTTGGAGCTGGGTTTAAACTACTCATGGTCTTTCTGCACCCCCAAACACACACAAGTCCCTCAGCAAATTCTCTTCCAACTCATTTTTTCCCCCATCTATTTGTAGATCCCTCTAAGTTTTCCAGCAGAATTTAGATCCCTCTCAGCCAGGACTTTAGCTGACTTAAGCCAGGTTTAGCTGACTTAAGCCAGGTTTAGCTGACTTAAACCAGGTTTGCTTTTCTTGGTGCTGGCTGTGAATGCAGCCAAAGGCAGCCTGGCTGGAAATGAGATTTTGGGAGAGGGGGTTTGTGGTTCTGGAGTGTCCTCTGATTAGATGAAGAGGAGAAATTAATCAAAAGGATGTTTTCTTCCAGTGCCATGAACATGGAAAGCTAATTTAAATTCTCCACATTGATTTTTTTCACGTTAGAATTTGAGGCAATTCATCATAAGCAAAAAAATGTTGAGACACTTGGGAGGATTTTAATGGAGAGCTCGCTCTGGGGAAATAAAGATTAGAGAAAAGCTTTTGTTGGGCTGGTGGAGACATCATTGTCCTGGGTGCTGTGGTCTGATCTAACACACAAAAGTTCTGCTGGGCTTGCTGATCATCAGTGAGGCCACAGGCTGCTGGCACAGCTTCCAGCACGAGCAGACCTGGGGCAGAATTTATGTTTTCAGCTTTTTAATCTGAGTTTAGGCAGTGGCACCACTTGAGTTCACCTTGGCAGTGACCAATAAAAGCTCCTCGCTGGTGGTTTCCAGCTCTGGGTGCTTTCAGTGCTTCCTTTGGTGTTTCTCCAGGTGTTTTACCACTGATTATAGAATGAGAAAGTTTGGAAAAGAGCTCCAGGATAAAGCCCAGCCTTGGATGGAATGCACAGTCCCCCAGGGTGCTGCAAGCTTGGATGAGGCATTCCCTTCTCTGAGATACAGGTCATAAAAAGCTGGAATCATTCACCTACTGCATGAAAAATAAAAGTCACAATCCTGAGCACGAATCTTCCAAAGTTTTTGTTCTTTAAGGATTTTTAATCCTTAAAGATTTTAAGGCTCTCTAAAGATTTTTTTCCCTCAGCTATTGCTGACCCAGCCCCCAAACTACTCCTTGGTCTTTTAACATTTATTTCCCTCTCAGGAGGGAGAAGAGTAAACCCAGAAATATTCCCTGCACAAGAAGAATTAACCCAGAAAAATTCTGAAGGAGGTAAATAATCTTTTGGAGATGTTCAGAGCAGCATTCAACAGAGAGCAGCCACTTATGGAAGACAAGAACAACTTAAAAATGACAACTGGAAATTAAAAACTCATAATTTGAAGATTCTCCCTGGCTAAGGGAGAACACAGACAGCACCTCTGAGGTAATCTGAGAGCATTTAAATTCATTAATGAAAAAAATCAATCAAACCAAGCTCATTCAACCCCTGCCCATCCCACCACTGCTTTAAGGCCAACTTCAGCACTGCAGCCTCCAAAAGGTGGGAAAATGGTGAAAATCTGCTTTAGCACTGTGACATCTGGCCAAGTGAAGAGAATTCTGGCCTTGACAGCAGGAGCACCAGAGGTGGATGTGACCAAGCTCCTGAGAACTCTGCTCTCACTCAAAGCCAGCCTGTAAACCCAGCCTAAACTCAAACTCCCTGTCTGGACCCCCTTCCAGCAGAATTCCTGCAGGGATATCTCTGCTGGCACTGACCCAAGAGCCATCAGCTCCTCTCAGAGCGTAAAAGAGCCCAGCTGCCCTCATAGAGCCACTTTATTTATTCCAAATTAAATCCAAGATGCTTCTCGCTTCATTCCTTTCTCCTAAGTGCCCTTTTTCTCTGCTTTAATATGCTAAAAATTACTGCTGGGATGAGGAAAACACATTAAAATGGAGAGTTCACACCTCTCAAGTGTGGATGGCAGGGGAGGTTTTTAGGATTCCAGTTGCTGGAGTCCTGTAACTCCCACAAGTGCCTGACAAGGAAAAGGGTTTCCAGCTTTCCAACTTTTACTGAAGAAAGAAAAAAAGTCAGGAGAAGAACATGAATTCAGAAAATCACTATTTAAACTGTCAGCCTTCCTTATTTTTATCTCCTAGTGGGGTTTTAACCCAGCTTTATACTTTGGGGAATGTCTGTTCTCATGGGCAAGGAGTTTATTTGCACTCATAGAGCAGCTCAAACCTCCTCCCCCTTTTTTTTTTTTCTCCCAAAGTTTCTTTCTACTTTTGCTTTTCAGAAGATGAAATGAACTTTTTGCAGGAAGGAGAGCAATGTAAGGAGTGTTAAGTGTGACTGCAGGAGCTATTTCCAGTCTCCACAGCATTTACTGAGCAGTATATTGAAGAGGCCATGAAATGCTAATGATCTCCAGACTGCCAGAGATACAGTCCTAAATAGAAGGAAAAAATCTCTTTGAGAGATTTTTTTTTTTTTTTGCCTATTCCATCTCCAGAAAAACCACACAAAACTTTAACACCTCCCTTTGGCTAAAACACTCCAAGTTACACTTGAAGAAAACCGAAAAGGAAAAACCAGATGGGGGTGGGGGAGTGGATAGAGATGATCCAGAGCTAAAATATCCATTAGTGGTAAATTCCACCATCTCCTCCCCCTCCCAAAAAACAACTGGGCTGCATGGGTCAGATTCCACCCTCAGACCCAGGAACCAGCTCCAAACACATTCACTCAGCCCTTTTTATTCTCCTGCTTGTCTAAGTGGCTGCTAGGCAACCCCAGCAGCATTACTGCTCATATGCATTAAGTATTAACTATTATTTCATTCCTTCTCCCCCTTTTTTTCCACAAAAAGGCAGCAAATTCGTGGCAGATCATTCTTTTCCCAAAAGGGGAATGCTGGCTGAAAATGGAGCTGTGGAAAGGATGGATATTGCCAGTTGAGTTCCAGGTTGGGATGAATCCTGCACAACCCACCTGGAGCTGTCCTTAGGGGATGAAAAACTCATTTTTGGTGCACCAGGAGATGCAGCTGCTCCAAGCTAAGCTCTGGAGGGAATTGCAGTGCTGCCCACGAAGGGAGCCAAAAATTCTGGTGTCAGTTTGGTGAAGCAGCAGCCACCCCCACTGCTGCAGCCCCTGTGTCCACCTGGAGGAGGGAATTCTCCGCATTCCAGATGTGGGAATTCCACATTCCAGATGTGGGAATGAGCCCTGCTTTTGCCAGAGATGGACAGCAGGAAGGATGCTGCTGCTGCCCTGCCCAAGGGAGGGTTTGAGCCACAATTCAAAGATTTCTGCTCCCCTCTCTCTGAGAGGCAGCTCTGGGAGAAGCATCCCCATCCCTGCAGCTCTTCCAGCCACTCCAGTGGCTCTTTTGGTTGAAGAAATAAACATGAAAATTGGGATGGGACAGAAGAAAACAGAAGCTGGTGGTGTTTAGAGATAGTTGGGATAGTTCAGCTCAGCAAAGAAATTCAGTGATGCTGAATTCAGCCTGGTCCCTAATTTTGGTGACACTCCAGGACAAACATTACAGCAGAGGAGCAAGGTGCTGCTCAGGACAACCAAACACTAGAAAAATGAATTTTTCACCTGCAGGAAGACTCCAAGAAGGGAGAGGGAAGACTGCTGACAAGCAGAGCCCGGCACTCTTCCAGTCCAGTGACATTTCTGAGTAATTACAAACCCTTAGGATCCATTATAATGTTAATTTACAGGCCAGTTGTTGTGGAGAAGTGTGATGAGATGTTGTGTAGCTACGATGCAGACTGGAAGGAATGCTAAGAATGCCTCCACTCTGAACTGAAGTGAGCAGTATTGGACTAAACCCTTTTCTGACCCAGAGATGGGGCAACTGAGAGGTGTTTTAAAAACTTTTATTCCATTTTCAGTCTCATTTGAAGGGTGAGATAATACAGGTGTAACAGTTCATGCTATTACAATCAGAAGCCAACTATTCCCTAATTACAATACAAAATAAGATAGGTTTCTACAGGATATATAGAGTTTTTCTTTACTTACTTCCCATAATAGATGTTCACTATAAGCTAGGTTTCTATAGGATATATACAATTTTTCTTTCCTTTCTTTCCATAATATATTTTCACTATAAGATAGGTTTCTTGGCCTATGAGCTTTTGCCACATCATACTGCAAATACCTTAAAACTAATAATCTAAAATTATTCTTTGTGGGTGCCAATACAATGCATCTTTTATAGTTCTATTTCTCTATTTACACCTGAGATAATACAGGTGTAACAGTTCATGCTATCACAATCAGAAGCCAACTATTCCCTAATTACAATACACTATAAGCTAGGCTTTAATAGGATATATAGAATTTTTCTTTACTTACATTCCATAATATATGTTCACTATAAGCTAGGTTTCCATAGAATATATGGAGTTTTTCTTTATTTTCATCCCATAATATACTTTCACTATAAGCTAGGTTTCCATAGAATATATGGAGTTTTTCTTTATTTTCATCCCATAATATATTTTCACTATAAACTAGTTTTCTGTAGGATATATGGAATTTTTGTTTACTTTCTTTCCATAATATATTTTCACTAAAAGATAGGGTTTGCCACACCATACTGCAAATGCCTTAAAACTAATAATCTAAATTATTCTTTGTGAGTCCTAATATACAATGCATCTTTTATAGTTCTATTTCTCTAAAGTATCCAGTTTTATTTGTAAGGCCATCCTTTAAAACTTGTTTCTAGTTCCATTTCTCTCTCAACAATGTCTGTCCTATTCCATGGCATTTCCAAGTCAGCATTTCTTATCTCAAGGTTTGCACACACTGTGTGAGCCTTCTGTCAAACTTTGTGAATTTTCCACAAATTCACAATGTTCTAACCAATGCTATGTTATTATGTTTCCTATGCTTCTTATTTCTAACCAACATCAGTTGAGGATGAAAATGTTTGGTTTTCAAATGACGAGATTTTTCATATTGTCACATTTTTCAAATTATTTCAAATTATGAAACTCAAAATATGAGTTTCTTATGTTATAACCAATGCTATGTTCTAATGTTTCTTATATTCTAACCAATGCTATGTTCTTATGTTTCTTATATTCTAACCAACATCAGTTGAGGATGAAAATGTTTGTTTTGCAAATTATGAGATGTTTCTTATATTCTAACCAATGTTACGTTCTTATGTTTTTCTTATATTCTAACCAGTAACAGTTGAGGATGAAAATGTTTGTTTTTCAAATGATGAGATTTTTCATATTTTTCAAATTATTTCAAATTATGAAACTCAAAATATGAGTTTCTTATGTTCTAACCAATGTTATATTCTTATGTTTCTTATATTCTAACCAACATCAGTTGAGGATGAAAATGTTTGTTTTGCAAATGATGAGATTTTTCATATTTTCATATTTTTCAAATTATTTCAAAATATGAGTTTCTTATGTTCTAACCAATATCAGTTGAGGATAAAAATGTTTGTTTTTCAAATTATGAGATGTTTCTTATGTTCTAACCCATGTTCTTATATTTCTTATGTTCTAACCAATATCAGTTGAGGATGACAAAAACTTTTAAAAATGTTTTAAAGCATGACAAAACCTGTTAAAAAGGTTAAAAAACTGAAACAAATCTCTTTATACACAATGCCTGCCCATTTTGTAATGAAGAGAAGCAAAACTAGTAATTTGAATTTTGGTTTTTTTAACACTAATGTCACAGCACATTTGGAAGCAGAATCAGGCATAATTTCATTTCTGAAACCTACCCATTAAAAGGGCTGCCAGATTTGATATAAATTTTCCCCTACAAAACAAATTGATTAAATGCAGACTGAACTGGAGTCCCTAAAGCTTTGTCACAGCAAACTTCACGCAGCACTTTTGTAATTTGCAGGTGGAAATACATCAGAACATTCATTTTCAGCCTCATTTTAAGCACCTCGTTACTCTGCAAAGTAATATTTTGAAGCTATGAATAGGATCTAAATTATTCAGGGATGGAAAAAACAAATCCATCTCCTCTGGAAAGGAAACCACCAGCTGCTGAGAGCAGAGCAACTCTTCTCCAAGGCCAAATCATCAGCAATGCAAATACAAGTGGGGAAGTGCAGCAAAGAAAAGGTTTTCTAGGTTTTCTAGGAATATTCTTGCAGGGAAAAGGGGTTTTGGATCATTTAGGGTGGAAGAGATCTCCCAGACCATCGAGTCCCAGCTGGGACTGATCCCTAGATTGTCACCAGAATTATTAATTTAAATTAATTTAAAATAAAATTTTAAATTTCAATTTTTTTTAAATTTAAAAATTTTAAATTTAATTACAATTAAATTAATTTGACATTAAGTTAAAATTCATTAAAATAATTAATTAATTAAATTTCATAAGAATAATGAAAATTCTTGCCTTAAATAATTAAATTGATTTTAATAAAAGTAATTTTAATTTAATTTAATGTAATTTTATTAAAATTAATTTTAATTTATTTAATTAATTTAAAATCTGCAGTGTTTACATATAAATGTACAAGACCATATAAACTTTATATCCAGTTTAAGAATTTTTTACAAATCCATTTCTCACATCAAAGAAGCAGAAAAGGCAAAGGGAGAAGGAATCTCCTCAGCATCACCTGAGGTTCTGACCCAGTCACACCTGGAACTGCTTTTTCCATGGATATTTCAAATACCAGGCTCAGGAGAGTTTAAATGGGGACAGGGAAAGAAGGGGAAAGGGGGAAATTTGAACAGATTTAATTCTCTGAGCACATGAAGGAGGAAATTTGGAGATTTAATTCTCTGAGCATACAAAGGAAGAAATTTGCAGCATTCTTCCCAAAAAGAAAAATGAAAAAAGTCCTGTAGGAAGGGCAGAGAGGACAGAGCATGAAACTCCACTTTATTTTGTTATTGAGCTGTTGGGATTGGGGTTTTTTCACCCTCCACTCTCCTGCCTGAGCTGTAGAACTTCAAAAGGATCAGAGGAATCAGCATTCAGGTTTTTCACTGCACTTAGGATTTATTCTATTTTCCTTTTGAAATTATGAATTGTTTATCACCCCATTATTACCATGTGACTGAGTTGCATAAGGCTGTATTTTAAAAGGTACAACCTAACACAAATTTCACATTCCATAGGGTAAATCTTTGCAGCATTCTTCCCAAAGAAGGAAAAGGGATACGTAGGAAGGGCAGAGAGGACAGAGCATGAAACTCCACTTTATTTTGGTGTTGAGGTGTTGGGATTGGGGTTTTTTTCACCATCCACACTCACCCTTCCCTCCTCTGTGACTCACAGCTCTCTGATGGGCCAGGAGCTGTGGGTATTTATGAGCCAAACGTGTTCCAACAGCTCAGAGAATTTTAGAAACAGCTTCCAGCAGCTCTGGAGAGCCTCAGAGCAGCAGGTAGCCAGGAAAGACCACAGTGCTGCCAATTTTAACAGCAGAATGATTTGTTCTCTTAAAAAAAAACCCTTCACCTTTCATTGGCTCCTTTATTTACCAAGGAGAGATTTGGGTGGGGAATAGAGGGAAGAGTCTCTTCTGTGCAGCCAGATGGGATTCCAAACCCAGTTAGTTTAGGCAGGGAGTTAAGGGGAAGATGTCAAAATATGTTTTCCATTAAGGTAACAGCGGAAAACACGAGGTTTAAAATACAGTATACAAACAATTCCTGCTCTGCTACCAGAACCTGAGCCAACAGGAGGGATCTGATCACCAGAGTTAGCTTAAACCAACAGCAACAGAGTTGTAAGTCAGAAATTTGGTATTTTATTCTGAAATACTTGCTTGGGGTGCTGCTTGCCATCAGACTTCAGTCAAAATGATATGTTAAACGATCCCATCTGCCTGTTTCAAAGGCAAAAAAAGCCAAGTAGATTTTGTTAATCCTGAATTTCCAGTTCAGCCTTCCAACTGAGAAGGGACATTCTTTGCTCTTATTCACCACGTGGTGCTAAAGTGAATGGGGTTAGTGGTATAGGGCAGCAATCAAGACTTTAATAGTGAATTTTAACAATCAATAGAACACTGAATTTTTTTTTTTTATTGGAGAAGTTTTACTTTCTGCAGGTGGAAGGGAGAAAAAAAAAAGGGCACCATCACATTGCCTGCATCTGCACTTAGGTGCTGTGGCAGAAAGCACTCCAGAAGGAATAATTCTCATTTTTCTGCACTCCAGCAAAGAGGGGTTTGGAGGAGTCACAGGGAAAGTGGCAGTGACAGCTGAGAGGAGGGGAGAGGGGGAGAGGAAGAGAAGAGAAGAGAAGAGAAGAGAAGAGAAGAGAAGAGAAGAGAAGAGAAGAGAAGAGAAGAGAAGAGAAGAGAAGAGAAGAGAAGAGAAGAGAAGAGAAGAGAAGAGAAGAGAAGAGAAGAGAAGAGAAGAGAAGAGAAGAGAAGAGAAGAGAAGAGAAGAGAAGAGAAGGACACATTTAATCACATGGTGTTTGCAGCCTGGCTCTCCAGTCCTGCACTCATGTGTGCAAGGGCCAAAGCTGAGGTTGGACAGGGGGGCAGATTTTTAAAATTAAAATCCTGTGTTTTTACATTATTGGACCTTATTATTGCCTATATCCTCCAAGTAGCCTGCACATGCTCCTGTTTTGGGGGGAAATCATTCTTCCAGGGAACAGACAGTAGCTCAGCTCTTATATTAACTTTCTGATGCAGGAAAAATTAGTAAAAATTTTATAAATCTGAGAAAGATAAAGGTATAAATATCACTGCAGAGTGGCCACAGGCTGTCAGTTGTCACCAACTTCCACTTCACTGCTGTGCAATGATGGTTATAAACCTGAAATGTAAAGTGGAAATTCATCCACAGACAATTTACTTTTCCCCAGCAGAATATTGCACGATGTTCTGGCTAATCACATAATTCAATCCTCATGTATTCACAGATCACTCAGAAATCAGGAGAATGCATTCAAAACGTTCACTGTGTGGAACATTTCATTGCCCAAACATCACAATATAAATTCAAGCAAGTAGCTGCCAAAAGAAAAAGTCAGAACAGAAATTCCTTAATGATTGACTAAGGAGAGACTCATCACCAAGGTATTAAGTAATTCTTAGGGGAAAGTGAATTAGAATTGCAGTGGATGATGTATTAATTATTTGGTGGCAGTTGAAGAAAATAGCTTGGGTTTTAAGGACACAGCTGGAGGAATTTAACCCATTATATAAATTGACTTTTTAAATGTGCAAAAAGGGAAATTTGACTTTCACTGGGTCCTGCAAGCAGAGCAATATGGAACAGAAAGTTTTACTCATCTGCAGTTCATTTTTGTTCCAAAATTCCCTTTTCAGAGCATTCTAGCTGTGTGTTCATCTGGATTGTAAAACAGCCTGAAGAGTGATACCAGAGTCACTTCGGCAAGAAATGCCCCAACCACTATTTCCCCCAAATTTCTCTAATTACACCATTTCTCCAGGGGTTTGTTGGCTGTTTTCCCTCTCTGAATTTTTTCAGCACCAAAACACAGCTCTGAGCATCATCTCTGCATCTCCAGCAGCTCAAGCCCTGCAGGATCCCCACCCCCAGCAGGACATTTTTAAATAGGAAAATAGGAAAATCCTGTGGAGAGGGGTTTTAACTAGGGGATCATTTTCAGGGAGCAGAAAGAAGCCAGGAGGTCCCTTCCAACCAAACCATTCTGGGATTGTCTAAGTGCCTCTGCGTGAAATATTCCAGGAGGGCACAAAACAGAAAATAGTGGCACCATCCCCCCCCAAAAAAAAGGAAGCAGAGCAACAATGACACCATCCCCAAAAAATGTGTGTCTTGTTTTGATCAGTGAGTAAAGCTATAATCACCTGAGGCTTTCAAAGCACTTTAGAAATATTAATCCTTTAGGAGTTTGCCCATCTTAACTTTCTGGGTTCTAGGGGAAAACAACAACAACAACAACAGCACACAAAAAAAACCCACAAAAAACCAAACCAAACAAACAAACAAAAAAAAAACCCAAACAAACAAAAAGAAGTAAAACCCAAAATAAGCAAAATTAAAAAAAAAACAAAGGAAAAAAACCCAAAACAACAGGGATTGAATTATTCCCTATTGGAAAATGGAAATGAAAGCACAGAGCAAATAAAGCAGAGTTTCCCAAACACACTCTGAAGTGCCAAAGGATGTGGATTGTGGATCAGAGGAATATGGGACTGGCTAGATCAGAGATTAATTTATGCCTCAGGGGACTCCTGACACAGGGGAGTCGAAGGTGGCACAGAAACCCCAGTGAGGATGGAGTCCAGAGGCCAAGAGATGAATCAGAAATATGGAATAAACACCCTTGGAACTGCACTTGATCACAATTTACTCTTGGAAATACATAATGTGTCTGTAAATGGATGTATACAGGTATATTTTATATATCATTGTGCATAAATATCTAGGAAATAACCCAAATCCCACAGACACGGATAGAGCTGCAGCCCCAGGGCCTGAAAACCCAGAGATTTTCTTGTAACAGTCACACCCTCAGATGTTTTGATATGAAAATGACTCCTTTCAGTCCCCAGCAAGGAAGTGGTGATTTTGATTTTCACAACCACAGAGCCTGCAAGGAACCTGTGGGGCTAAAGGCAAAGCACATTTCCCCACAGGGCAGCAGTCAGGGACTGCAAAATCCTGAGCATGATGAGGGGAATCAGGTTTGTATGGCAGGTTTCACCCATGAAAAGGGGCAGAAAAGGACAAAGTGGTGCACAGAGAGACTCACTGCAATCCATTCCCTGTCTTGGCTGTGGCCACAGAATCATGGTGATGCCTCAGGTTTTGGTTTTTCTATTTTTCACATTCTGTGCTGCTTTAGTGGGTGGGTCTGGGCTTCATATGAGGGGATGGTGAGCTCTGTGCACAGAGCAGGGAGACAAAACAATTCCTGCTCCAGCTGGGGACCAAGGACAAATGATCCAAATCTCAGGCCAAGAGCACAAACAACGTGGGCTGGAGAGAGAAAAACAAGAAGGATGGGACTGCATGGGCTGGGGCTGGAACTGTAATTAACTCCAATATGCAAATGGAGCAGAACTGATGAAAGTGAGAGACCCCATGACCAGTGGGGCATTTTGGGACCATTTTGGTTCATCTTGGGTGCAGCCCTGGCTGGGCTCTTGTGCTGCCCAAGGTGGATCCATTGAGGCCTTTTAATAAATCGCCGCTTTATTCTTAAGCTCTGTCTGGTCTCTGTTCTAGCTCAGACCTCACAAGGCATCAATGGAATGGTTTGGGTGGGAAGGAACCTTAGAGAACATCTGGCCATGGCAGGGACACCTTCCACTGTGCCAGCCCTGTCCGGCCTGGCCTTGGGCACTGCCAGGGATGCAGGGGCAGCCACAGCTGCTCTGGGAATTCCATCCCAGCCCATCCCCACCTTCCCAGGGAACAATTTCTTCCAAATATCCCACAAAAATCTCCCCTTTCCCAGTGGCAGCCATTCCCTGTGTCCTGTCCCTCCAGGCCTTGTCCCCAGTCCCTCTCCTGGAGCCCCTTCAGGCCCCACAAGGGGCTCTGAGGTGTCCCTGGAGCCTTCTCCACTCATTCCAGGGAACATTTCCTGCCCAATATCCCATATAAATGGTATTTTTTCCCCATCTAAATGTCACTTTTCCAGTGGGAAGCTGTTCCCTGTTCTGTCCCTCCATCCCTTGTCCCCAGTCCCTCTCCTGGAGCCCCTTTAGGGCCCTCAGGGGGCTCTGAGCTCTCCCTGGAGCCTTCTCCTCTCCTGCCAGGAAATAATTCCTGCCCAATATCCCATCTAAATACGATTTTTCCCATCTAAATCAGTTTTTTTCCCCATCTAAATGGGATTTTTTCCCATCTAAATTTCACTTTTCCCAGTGGGAGCAATTCCCTGGCTCCTGTCCCTCCAGGCCTTGTCCCCAGTCCCTGTGCAGCTCTCCTGGAGCCCCTTCAGGCCCTGCAAGGGGCTCTGAGCTCTCCCTGGAGCCTTCTCCTCTCCAGGTGAGCAGGCCCAGCTCTGCCAGTGGCTCCATGGGGTTTATCCCTAATTAACAGGGTTATTAACAGTGTCATTAACTCAAACAGCCCCGAGGTTCCTCACTCAAGATGAGCAGAGCCCATCCCAGCAGCCTGGGTGATGCAGCTGTGCTGGAATGTCCTGGCACAGAATAATTAAATAATTAACCCCCTTCCTCGGCGTGAGAAGATCTCTACTAATTTAAATTAAATTCTCTATTAATTTACTCAATTTATTTTAATTACTAAATTTAAATTAAATTACTAAAATCAAATAGCTAAATTTTAATTACTAAATTTAAATTAAATTACTAAATTTACTAAAATTCCTAAATTTACTAAATTTAAATTAAAATTCTCTACTGATTTAAAATGTATCAATTATTACAACCTCTAAAATAACAATTCAATACTATAACACGTAATAATTTATAAATACTTAATAATTAATAAATAGATTTAATAATATTTAATATTTAATTAATAAATTAATAATTAATATTCGTCAACTATTAGAAACTCTAAAATAACAATTGAATATTATAATACTTAATAATTATATAATTTAATATCTATTAATTATGTATACAATCTAATTAATTCCTATGTATTATCAATTTCTTTGATAATTATAATTATTATTATTATCAATTTCTTTGAGAATCAATTTCTTTCTTGTCACTTCATACATTATTTTTACTATAATGTTTCCTCATAACAAAAAATATTAATAGTAACAACTCATGTCATAAGCATGGACCCCAACAGATCTCTGAGTTACACCAGGAGTAGCAACAACTTTGCTTCTGCAAGCCCAGCTCAGGTCAGAGGGGTGCAGGTCAATGTGACAGAGGAAGTGCCTAAAACATGAGGGTGAACTTTGCATTTCTGGTTTGAAGGGAGGTGTTTTTTCTATATTTTCCATATAGAAAAATCTACATTCTGAATGCAAGCAGCTGTGAGAGCTGGGCAGGCAAGCCCCAGGTTCTTTAAGGGGCTTAAAGAAATATTCTCTGGAGGATATTTCACCTTCCTGGCAGGTGGAAGTCTTCTAACAATGGTGCACATCTGTCACATTAAGGAGAATAAATATTTGCTAGGAAGAAGGAAGCTCTGAAGACCAGCCTGATGATCAGGAGCCATTATTTCTCTTATTATTTGTACCTGTTAAAGAAAAATTTCCTCCCATTATTGGTCATTTAAGGTCATGAATATTTGAAAAGATCTGCATTTCATCTCCTTTGGGGGAAGGGTGGGGGTTTGAACAGCACAAGAAATTGTTTAAATGCAAGACAAATTAGGCAGAACCAGTCCATGTGCACTTATTCCCATCTCCCCCCACATTTCACAGCCCAGAGGTGGATTTTGAGTCGTTTTTTAGACTGGACCATACCAGACAGCTCAGGGAAGGAGCAGAAAAATATCCTTGCACAGAGCAGTAAGGTGACAGCGCTGACAACAGCAGCTCCAGCACACTGAGAGCCTGGGCTTATCTCCCAACTGCTTCCTCCCAGCTTATCAGAGGCTGCACAACCTCCCTTCACTGCCAAACAAGAGCCTGGCTCACAGAAAATATGAGACTGTTGGTCAGAAAGGCCCCAGAGCTGCTGGAATATCCAGCTCTGTGCACAACCCATCCCTGTTTCCCATGAGCTGCACAGAGAAGGGTCATTGTCCACCTCACCAAACATCTCCAGGAGCCTCCTGCTCCAGCCTGGGCTCACAGAATTCCAGAAAATCCTGAGCTGGATCCCATAGGGATCATCAGTGCAGTTCCTGGCCCTGCATAACCCCCCCAACAACCCCACCCTGAGAGCTCTGTCAGTGAGGGGCTGGGAACACAAACCCTGTGAGGAACAGCTGAGGGAGCTGGGGGTGCTCAGCCTGGAGAAAAGGAGACTCAGGGCTGCCCTCATCACTCTCTGCAGCACCTGAAAGGTGCCTGTGCTCAGCTGGGGCTGGGCTCTTTCTGCAGCAGCACTGACAGAACCAGAGCACACAGCCTCAAGCTGTGCCAAGGGAAATACAGGTTGGATATTAGGAAAACAATATAGGTAGGACATTAGGAAGATGATGAGATCCTATCCTGCAGGTACGATATTAGGAAAAACCTAATTAGGATATTAGGAAAAAATATAGGCTGGATATTAGGAAAAAAGTTTTTTACAGAAAGGGTGATGAAGTTCTGCAATGGCTGCCCGGGGAGGTGGTGGAGTCCCCATCCCTGGGTGTGTTTAACAAAGCCTGGATGTGGCACTGGGTGCCAGGGTTCAGTTGAGCTGTTGGGGCTGGGTTGGACTCGATGACCTTGGAGGTCTCTTCCAACCCCGTGATTCTGGAATTCTGTGAATTCTGGAATTCTGTGTCCAAATGCTCCTGGAGCTCTGGCAGCCTTGGCACCATTCCCTGGGGAGCCTGGGCAGTGCCCAGCAGCCTCGGGGGGCAGAACCTTGCCCTGAGCTCCATGCCAAGGCCTGGCCCAGCTCCAGCCCTTGCTGGGCTCCTGTCCCTGTCCCAGGGCAGAGCTCAGCCCCTGCCCCTGTGCCTGCCCTGGGGAGGAGCCTCCCCTCAGACCCTTCCCCAGGTCTGTACCCCTGAGCAGGCTGGAAGGGTCTGGCAGCAGTGAGGAGCAGGCTCAGGAAGGACACACAGCTCTCCCCACACTCCCCTGCCCATCCCTGAGTGACACAGCTCTGTCCTGGGCACTGCAGACACTGGTGAGATGTCAGATTAAACCTTTTCTGACCCAGAGATGGGGTAACTGAGAGGTGCTTTAAAAACTTTTATTCCATTTTCAGTCTCATGTGAAGGGTGGGACAATACAGATGTTATAATTCACACCACCACAATCAGAAGCCAATTATTTCCTAATTACAACACATTGTATGCATTTCTTTCTGTCAGGCTTTGAGAATTTTCTATAAATTTTCTACAAATCCATTTCCCACTTAGAGACCCTGTCCCACCATGGTCATGAGGTGATGGAGAGAGAAATGCCATTTGTATTTGGAGTTCCTGTGCCTTGTTAAGCAGCCTTGTTCATACAGCAAGTAAAGGATAATTAATGAATCATCTAATTGTGAAACTGCCCATTACCAGCCAGTAACTGAACCCATCCTAGGTACCATCAGCACTAAGCCAACCCACACATCAGCTCAGCTCAGGATCAGATCTTGGAGAAAGCCAAGAAGGGAACAGAAGAAAGAATTCCAGGATGGTTTGGGTTGGAAAGGACATTAAAGCTCCTCCAGTTCTGCCTCCTGCCACCTTCTCACCACCCATCCAGCCTGGCCTGGAACACTTCCAGGAAGCCTCAGCTTCTCTGGGCAACCTGTGCCACAACCTCATCACTCACAAAGGGAAAATTCTTCCTGATATTTCATCTAAACCTCCCCTCTTTCAGTTTAAAGCCATTTCCTTTCACATGAGTTGATGCTCCAATCAAACAGCACCTAAAACATGAGAAATCCTGTGTGCAAAAGCATCATCAGATGCTCAGGTGCTCCAGAAGATAACCATCCATCCTAAATAACCCTCACAAATCAGGGGAACACAGTAACTTCCACCAGCACTGCACTGAGGCCATCGCTGTATTGCTGTGTAGCACTGCTGGATGTCTCTATATGATAATAAAAATAAAATAAAGATAAAAATAAAATAAAAAATAAATAAAAATAAAAATAAAAATATAATAAAAATAATAAAAAAAATAAAATAAAATAAAATAAATATAAAATAAAATAAAATAAAATAAAATAAAATAAAATAAAATAAAATAAAATAAAATAAAAATTCAGTGTACAAGGGCAGGGACAGTGCAGGGTTTTACCTGTCAGTGTGAGGCTGCTTTATCTAAAACCTCCAGGACTCCCAGACACCAGAGGTCAGAAGAACAAGAAGAACTGATATCATTCCCTGGGCAGGGTGAATGTTTAATCAGCTGTGTGTTAAGCCAGAAATTCTCCAGAACAGTTCCAGGGTTGTCATGGTGGCAATGGGATCTTAAGCTGATATAAGGAACAATCTGACAATGACTAACCAGGTGGTTGTTAAGGAAATTGCTAATTCTGCTGAGGTTGTTTGCCTAGAATCATTCCACCCCTGCTTTTCCCCCTTCTCTCCTCTTTCCCTGATGTTTCTTGTCAGTCTTAACTAGTGACACCTCCAGAAGAGTCACCCTTAATTACAGGCTCCATTCAGCAGGACCCTTTGCCTCGTGTTAACCTCAAAGAACCACCAGCCACGTAATCCCAGACAAATTCCTGAATTCCTGGTGTTTCACCCCAAACATCACTTCATCCTCGTGCTTCCAAATGAGTGGGGCGCTTCCAAAACTCAGCCATGGAGACAGAACCTGGATTTGCTTCTGATGTGTGGAGCCCACACATCAGGATTCCCCCATCCCCAGCACAGCTGCAAAAGGGATGTTTGTGTGTTTGGAGCATGAGTTTGGTTCCTGATGGAAAAGGGAAAATGTGCACTCCAAAGATCATTGGGAGAGAAGTAAATCCAGCCAGGATCCTCTTCTCTAGACAGGATGGGGGAAATTTCATTTTATGTGCCAAAAAGCACTTGCTGGGATTTGACCTGCTCTGAAAGGCCTGGAAGGTGAGCCTTGCTGCTGTGGCTTTGAGAGGGAGGCAGGAAATCTCAGAGAATCATGGAATGATTTAGGTTGGAAGGGACCTTAAAGCTCATCTCACCCCAGCCCTGCCATGGCAGGGACACCTCCCACTGTCCCAGGCTGCTCCAAGCCCTGTCCAGCCTGGCCTTGGGCACTGCCAGGGATGAGGCAGGCACATCTCTGGAAAACCTTTGGCTCACCCTCCTGACAGCAAAGAAATTCTTTGCTTATCAACCCTAAATTTCCTCTCGTTCAGTTTCAACCCATCCCCCTTGTCCTGCCACTCCTGATTCAGAGATGCTGAACACAGTGCCATCCCCTGAAGCTCTGCTTTGTTCCTGCTCATGTTCCACCTTTTCTTTGCCAGGATGAGACTTTGTAAGGATCAGAGATGCCCTGAGAAAGTCGCCCTGATGCCTCAGGTTTGAGCTTTTCTGTTTTTCAGTTTCTGTGCTGCTTTAGTGGGTGGGTCTGGGTTCACATTATGGGATGGTGAGCTCTGTGCACAGAGCAGGGAGACAAAACAATTCCTGCTTCAGCTGGGGACCAAGGATAAATGATCCAAATCTCAGGCCCAAGAGCACAAACAACGTGGGCTGGAGAGAGAAAAACAAGCAGGATGGGACTGCATGGGCTGGGGCTGGAATTGGACAATGAACTCCAATATGCAAATGGAGCAGAACTGAGCAAAGTGAGAGACCTCATGACCAGTGGGGCATTTTGGGACCATTTTGGTTCATCTTGGTGCTGCCCTGGCTGGGCTCCTGTCTGTACAAGGTGGATCCATTGAGGTCTCTTAATAAATCCCTACTTTATTAATTAACTCTGTCTAGTCTGCTCTAGGTCAGCCCTCACAAGGCACCAGCCCTGCCAGGGGATTCAGGGATGTGTCTCGAGCTCCTCACAGCCTGCATGAGGTACCTGCTGCTGTTTGTCCTCACACACATCCACACATTCTGCACATGAAGCCAAAGAAAAACTCCCTCACACAGGAAAAAAAAAAATTGTGGAACCTGGATGGTGGGAATATGCACCAGTGAGCTCATCAGGGTGGAATATCTCTACAGTCAATCTAATTATTATTTCTGTCAGCTTCTTGCTGAGTATTTCTTTCAGATTTGGGACAAGAAAACAAAGCACCTGATTTTTGTTAGCATATTCTTTATGTGAAAGTCATTATTGGTGCAGCATTGTGTGACCTGTTCCTTTGACTGCAATGTTCTGTCATTAACCTCTTGCAAAGTTTCCTCCCACGACACATTTCTACAACTCTGAGACTTTTCTGGCATTTATTAAGCTCAGAAAAACAAATTTCTAATAGAAATCTAACTGAGGAAAAAACCCAAACTTATGAATTGCCTTTAAATGACTTTTTAAATGCCTTCATTTGGGATTTCTACAGCTCTTCACTCCTGAGGACATTAGGAAATACCCATGAAGTTGTGTCTGGGTGTTAGGATGGATCTCAGGGAAAGGCTCTTCTGTGATTTTATGACCAGATCAAGGAACCAAAACAGTTTCTAAAGTTCTGTTTGGGAAACTTCTTGCTTCTGTTGCAATTTAAAATACACCTTTTAATTTTATTGCAGGGCAGGCACTGCCTAACCCCTGCAGTGACATAAGTGAGCAGGAATACTGTGGGAAGAGGAAGAGTTTCTCATTCACTGACATGAAATCACATGTCCAGACATAACTACCTATTGTTTTAACAACTCAGCTGAATTAACAACATTTAAACTTCTCTAGAAATCACCATCTTTCATAAAACATCCCCCAAAGCTGAAAGTAAGTTTGTTTTTTTCTCCTTCCCCCCCTACAAATAATTTGTGAATTAACATGTCCTGAAATAATTTCTGAAATACAAACATTGCCATCTCTCATAAAACATCACCAAAAGCTGAAAGTGGCTTTGTTTTTTCTGCTTTCCCCCCAAATGAAAATAATTTGTGTATTAATATGACCCTGAAATAATTTCCTCTCTGTGCTTTGTGTGCTAAAAGGGACTCTGGGAAGTGCCCTGTACAAATGGATTCTTCTTTGCTCAGGGAGTTAAGGCTTGTAAAGAAAGGTTTTGTTATCTATTTATGAATTTATGGATAATTATTCCATGAACTGCTTGGATTCCTCTGTTTAGGGTCCATGGTTTGTGCTGAAGGAAGATTTTGTCACCTATTTATGAATTTATGGATAATTGTTCCATAAGCTGCTTGGATTCTTGTGTTAAGGGGTCCATAGTTTGTGCTGAAGGAAGGTTTTATCATCTATTTATCAATTAATTGATAATTAGTCTATAACCTGCTTGGATTCTTCTGTTTAGGGGTCCATAGCTTGTGCTGAAGGAAGATTTTAACATCTGTTTATGAATTTATGGATAATTATTCCATAAGATGCTTGGATTCTTGTGTTAAAGGGTCCATAGCTTGTGCTGAGGGAAGATTTTATCATCTATTTATGAATTTATGGATAATTAATCCATAAGCTGCTTGGATTCCTTCCTCTTTGCTCAGTAGGTTAAGGGGTCCATAGTTTGTGCTGAAGGAAGGTTTTGTCATCTGTTTATGAATTTATGGATAATTTTTCCATAAGCTGCTTGGATTCCTGTGTTAAGGGGTCCATGCTGGTGCTGAGGGAAGATTTTGTCATCTATTTATGAATTTATGGAGAGTTATCCCTAAGCTGCTCGGACAGACGTGGGAAAGCCGGCACGTTCCCAGACAATAAGCTGGATTTGTGAGTGTTTGAACAAAGGAATAAAGACTTGCCAGTCCAAATAAGACAAAACAACGAGTCTGGAAGCGCAGATTACAGACAGAAACCTCCCCTTTGTGCGTGTCCAATATCGGCACTGGGTCCAATATCCTGATGGATCCTAGACCCAATCCTGATGGAACCCAATCCTGATCCTGATGGATCCCAACCCGGATCCCAATGGATCCTGATGGATCCCAGCCCTGATGCTGATGGATCCCAGCCCCAATCCTGATGGATCCTAACCCAGATCCTGATGGATCTCAGCCTGGGTCCCAATGGATCCCAGCCCCAATCCTGATGGAACCCAATCCTGATCCTGATGGATCCCAGCCCTGATGCTGATGGATCCCAGCCCAGGTCCTGATGGATCCTAACCCAAATCCTGGTGGATCCCAACACAGATTCTGATGGATCCCAGCCTAGATCCCAATGGATCCCAGCTTGGATCCCAATGTATCCTAACCCAGATCCTAATGGATCCCAACCTGGTCCCAATGGATCCCAACCCGGATCCCAATGGATCCTATCCCAGTTCCTGATGGATCCCAGCCGAGCTCCTGATGGATCCCAGCCGAGCTCCTGATGGATCCCAGCCCCAATCCCGATTGATCCCAACCCTGGATCCTAAAGGATCCCAGTCCAGATCCCGTTGGATCCCAGCCTTGATCTTGATGGATCCTAACCCAGATCCCAGTGGATCCCAACTCAGATCCCGATGGATCCCAGCCCTTATCTTGATGGATCCCAGTCTGGATCTCGATGGATCCCAGCCCAGCTCCCAATGGATCCCAACCCTGATCCTGATGGATCCCAGCCCAGCTCCCAATGGATCCCAACCCTGATCCTGATGGATCCCAGCCCAGATCTCAGTGGGTCCCAACCCTGATCCCGATGGATCCCAGCCTGGATCCCGATGGATCCCAACCCTGATCCTGATGGATCCCAGCCTGGATCCCAATGGATCCCAATCCGATCCCAACAGATCCCAGTCCCCAGGGCTGGGCGGGCACACCAGGCTCCCGCTGGCCCGCATCCAGCCCTGCACTGCTCTGGCATTTGTTCCGAGGGAGGCAGCCAGGGAGGGAGATCTGGGGTTAAAAATAACTCGGCAGCTTCCAGCAGCAACTCCCGAGAGCGGGCGGGACCCGCCTGTTGAATCAGCAGCACGCCCGGGCTCCGCTTTTAGCTCGGCTCAAGCTCAAAGCGAGCGGGGGAAATGGGCTGCAATCCGCCAAAGCTGCTCTGTTTACGGGCCTCCACGGGCAGGGAAAACATGTTGTGATGAAACGTGGCAGCTGTCGGTGCTCCGAGGTGTTACAAGCAAGGGGTTATTTAAAGACAATGAGTGGCGCCGACTATTCTGCAGCACTGAAGTTATTTTGTGGCAGAAAGTGGCTTTTAGTGGCAGGGAATACTCTCAGCTGGAGGATTTCCCCCAAAAGCCAGGAGAAATGATGTCATCTCGATGACTACAGAATTCCAGGATAGTCTGGGATGGAAGGGAGCCTAAATCCCACCTTGCTCCACCCTGTCCCATGGCAGGGACACCTTCCACTAGCCCAGGGTGCTCCAAGCCCCATCCAACCTGGCCCTGGGCACTTCCAGGGATGGGTCTGATGGTGTTTACACACACAAAAGGACACAGAAAGTGTATTTCTGATATACCTTCCCACACCTAACACACAATTTAATAGCAACTCTCTCTAGACCACACTCAGCCGTAAATCCTGGGATGGGTGACCCCATCCCTCCCTCCCAGTCCAGCTGCAGGGGCTCAGTGTGGAGCCAAGTCCCTTGATGAAGGAGATTCCACCATTTATAGGCCAAATCTACAAGTTTTATATGGCAATGCTACAAATTTATAAAGCAGTCCTACAAATTTATATGGCAATGCTACAAATTTATAAGGTGGTCCTACAAGTTTATATGGTAATCCTACAAATTTATAAGGCAATCCTACAAGTTTATATGGCAATCCTACGAACTTATATGGCAATCCTACAAATTTGTATGGTAATCTTACAAATTTATATGGTAATCCTACAGATTTAAATGGCAATCCTACAAAACACTCTTTGAGAGGGCTAAAGGAAAAGACCCCAGTGTGCTGCCTGCAGTGTCACCCCCTCTCCAGGTGCTGCAGATTTCCCAGGAACAGATCTGGCTCTTGGGGGCCCCAGGATAGGGACACTGCTCCTGAGAGAGGAATTCATGAGATGCAAATGGCTCAGCAGGGAGATGCAAAGCAGGGCTGGCTGTGAGGACCTGGCTCTGCCTTTCCTCTGTGGCAGTGGATGTTCCTATCCCCATCCCCAGGCTCACTGGGATCATTCCTGTTCTGCAAGAAGCAAGCAGGGACAAAGAAATTCCAGCTGTCAACCCCTTCTGCCTGTGCTTTCAGCCTTCAGGCCAAGATCCTGTTGTTACCTGAGAACCCAGATTCCAGTTAAAAAGATGAGCAGTTCCAAACCTCGTGGTTATGGGAACAGCTCTGACAACACCAACTCCAAACAACAAACCCCCCGAGCCTGCCCACAGCTGTGTAAGCCCAAGGCAAATGAAACACATCTCACAAAATTCCAATACATATCCCCTCCCTTGGGGCAGCAACACTGAGAGGTAAAGACACAGCTGGATGTGTTGGGTTATTTTTTTTAAAAAACACTGAGATTTTCCTGTATCCAACACCTCTGTAGCCCTACAAAGTCCTACAAGGTCCTGCTTTGGGGGTTTTGCCTCAGCAGCCACCCAGAAATCAAACTGTTCATCCCAAACTCTCTCAGCAGACACAGTCAGACGTTGATTCAATCCATTTTGAATGAGGTAACCACGATAGAGCCTCCCAAAATGCCTCCCCTTCGACTAAATGTGCCACTTTAAAATAAAACCTGAGACTGAACCGATCCTGCACTGGCTGAAGCAAACTCAGACTGAAAAGTGAAACAGCAGAGGCGGAGAGAGAAGCCCAGGAGCTTAAGATTGTTATTCAGAGACTGATTTTTTTCTTTTTTCTAAGCCAGACGTTACTTTCTATTCTCAAATGATTTGTAACCAAGATAGAGTTGAAAAGTTTGGGCAGAAGCAGATGAAACAGCCTCGACTAAATGATTCCAAAGCTGAGCTCTCAGCTTAATCTACCAGTTAAAGCCTCAGTTTAAGGACATTCCAAATACAAAATGTAAAGTAGATTTAACAATATTTAATAAAATTATTATTAATTCTACTTTTTAATTAGTAAGTCTCGCCTCTTTCAACAGCAAAGCCAAAATAAAGGCTTCGGAGGGCTATCTAAGTAAAAACAATGGAAACATTGAATCAGGCAGCGGGAACTCACGCTTGAAACAGGCACGTCCACAAAATCCCACTCTAACAGGAGATGAATCTTGTTTCACAACACACTTTATTCAAAACCAACAGCAGAAACCACATCAAGAACAGACGGCAGATGCTTGCAAAGAGCTCTCGCTGCGATTTCCCCTCGTTTCTAAGCCCGGCTCGAGAAAGCGAGCGCCGGGATCTCCCGGCTCTGGCAAACTCCAGGGACGAGCTGGAGTTGAAACCACCTCCCTCCACCCCCAGAGAGGAGGAGGAGGAGGAGCGCAAGGGGGGGACGGGGACATCGTGGAGAGAGGGACGGGGACAGCATGGAGAGGGGGACGGAGACAGCATGGGGAGAGGGACAGAAGGAAGAGAAGGAGGAGGACAGCAGGAAGAGAGGGACGGGGACAGCGGGAAGAGAGGGACGGGGAGAGAAGGACGGGGACAGCGCGGGGAGGGGGACAGAAGGAAGAGAAGGACAGGGACAGCACTGGAGAGAGGGAGAGCACGGAGAGGGGCACGGGTACAGCGCTGAGCGGTGCCGACTCCAACCCCATCGGAGCGCCTGCCCTGGGCCCCCTCCCGACCCTGAGCGGACACTCTGGGGCTCGCGGACTGGCTGGGATCCCCCGGCAGCGCCGCGTGCCCGCCGCCCGCGGGGCCGGGAGCGCGGAGTTCGGGCAGCCCCGCGGGGGAGCCGGGAGCGCGGAGTTCCGGGCAGCCCCGTGGGGCCGGGAGCGGCGGAGCGCGGGGCCCGCGGCCCCCCGCCGGCCGGGCGGTGTCGGTTCCCGTGCCCGGGCGGGGCCGCGCTGCGGGCGGTGCCCCGGGGCAGCGGCCCCGGCCCGGGGAGGGGGAGCCCGGGGCGGTTCGGCGGCGCCGCCTCCGCCGCTCCCCCGCTCCCAACTTTCCGAGGGCGGCGCGACCGGCGCCCCCGCCCCGGCGCGCAGCGGGACGGCGCATCCTGCGCCGGGACAAGCCGGCTCCGCGCCGCCGGCCCCGCGCCGCGCCGGCCCCGCGGAGGACGCGGAGACCGCGAACATCCCTGCACCCCCCTCGGCCACGGTCCCACTTCCAGCCCGTCACGGGGCGGCCCCGCTCACCTGCCGTCGCCGCCGGGTGCCGCGGGCTGCGCTGGGCTCCGGCCGCCGGGGCCGCGCGTTGCCGCCGTTGGCAAGTAACAGTCTCCAGGGCTACGGTCACTATGGCGCCGGGCGCCGGGTCTCGAGGCAACTGTTGCTACCCCGGCCCCGCGCGTCACCGCCCTGCCCCGCCCCCAGGAGGCGTGCCCGGAGCGTCTCCGCTTCCCATTGGCGCAGCGCCTCTCTGTCAAGAAAAGGGGCGGGATTGGTGGCGGGAGGACCAATGGTGTGGCGAGGGAGGCGTGGCCAGCGATTGGCGCGCTGTTTGGCGCCTCGGCGCGGGGCGGGGCCGAGCGCGTGACGCACGCGCGCGCGGGCGCGGGGAAGCTGTGAGGGGGGGAGAGGGGGCGGGGCCTGCGCGATGATTTCTCCTCAATAAATCACCCCCCCCAAAAAAAAAATTTTTTTTAAAAAGTTGCTTTTCACACTGTTAAACATTCCAAAAGGGCGGGCTGCCCATGGGGTTGTTGTGTGAGGTTTTTTTTTGTAGCCTCCTCCACGTGACATCAAGCCGTCGTCATGGCGACGGGGCGTGACGTCACCGACAACAACGGGCGGGAGCGGGCGGGGTTTGGGGCGAATTGGGGGAATTTCGGTGAAATGCTGCTCCCTCCCGAATTGGGGGAATTTCGGTGAAATGCTGCTCCCTCCCGCTCTCCGGAGCTCGAGGGAGGGGGATGCGAGGAGAAGCCCTGGGACAGAAAATCGTCCTGCACGGACAGACGGACAGACGGACAGACGGACAGACGGACAGAGCCCCGCGCTGGGACTGCGGCACCAGGACCTGGAACTGCCGGAGAACTCCAGAGAGAGCCACGGGGGTGCTCCGGGCTGGGGGTGCTCACCTGGACAAGAGAAGGCTCCAAGGAGAGCTCAGAGCCTCTTTCAGGGCCCGAAGGGGCTCCAGGAGAGCTGCAGAGGGACTGGGGACAAGGCCTGGAGGGACAGGACACATGGAATGGCTTCCCACTGAAAAGAAATGAAATTTAGATGGGAAAAAATCCCATTTAGATGGGATATTGAGCAGGAATTGTTCTGTGTCAGGAGAGGAGAAGGCTCCAGGGACACCTCAGAACTCCTTGTGAGGCCTAAAGGGGCTCCAGGAGAGGGACTGGGAGCAGGACGCAGGGAATGGCTTCCCCCTGAAAAAAAGTGAAATTTAGATGGGAAAAAATCCCGTTTAGATGGCGAAAAATCCTATTTAGATGGGATATTGGGCAGGAATTGTTCCCTCTTGGAGAGGAGAAGGATCCAGGGACACCTCAGAGCCCCTTGTGGGGCCCAGAGCGGCTCCAGGAGAGCTGGAGAGGGACTGGGGACAAGGCCTGGAGGGACAGGACACAGGGAATGGCTTTAAACTGAAAGAGTGAAATTCAGAAGGGAAAAAATCCCATTTAGATGGGATATTGGGCAGGAATTGTTGCCTGGCAGGAGAGGAGAAGGCTCCAGGGACACCTCAGGCCTGAAGGGGCTCCAGGAGAGGGACTGGGGACAAGACATGGAAGGACAGGACACAGGGAATGGCTTCCACTGAAATTTAGATGGGAAAAAATCCCATTTAGATGGGAAAAAATCCCATTTAGATGGGACATTGGGCAGGAATTGTTCCCAGGCACAGCTGTGGCTGCCCCTGGAGCCCTGGCAGTGCCCAAGGCCAGGCTGGATGGTTCCTCACCCCTCACATCCCATCCTGTTTTATTTTGTCAGTGAAACCCAGCCCAGGCTCCAAGTCACTCTCATATTTTTTGAATGCAGGTGCTGCCAAGGAAAGCAGCATTTTTTATAAAGATTTACGAAATATCTCTGTTTGTGGGGTTTTTGTGGGGTTTTCCCCTACAGTTAAATTCAGCAGAATCCCCACCTCTTGCTCTGAAAAATCCCCATCAGGTATTTCACCATTTCCAGGATTGCTTTCCTGACATGCAATTTAAAAAAACAAAAAAGCTTTTATGATGTATTTTTTTCTGCAACGTTTTCTGAAAAGTATGTCCCAGCCTCAGCCAAGGAAGTGTGTGGAATTTGTACCCATGGAGACTCCAATAACACAGCCTGCTCCAAACACCACAGGATTATTACTTTTCTTACCTAACACTTCTGGAAAGGAGTTACTGGAAAAGGAAGTGACTGAGCGAGGCAATTTAAATTTTAGACACTGGTTAGAGAGCAGATTTCTGGTTGCTGTTCCTGCTTTTGGGAGATTACCACCAGAATTACACTGGAAAAATTAATGGAGTTGTGTGTCTGACCACTGTGGACACATTGAGTGAGCTTTGGAGAAGCTCCTCTGAAAAATAATTTTTTTTCTGAGTGAGTTTTGGAGAAGCTCCTGAGAAAAATAATTTGTATTATATTTTATTATTTTAATTCTAATTTATTTTTATTTCTATTTTATTTGAAAATATTTTATTTTTATTCTCTTTTTATATATAATTTTATTCTTAATGGGTTGTAAATGCTTAAGCCAGAGATATTTAAAAAGAACAACTTTTAGGTGAGTGACACATCCAGTAGATGATAAAATAGAGGTGGAATAGTTTTTAAAAAATCACCTAGAACAAATAAACATCCACCTTTACTCCTGGAAACTGAGACCAGATTAATAGATTTGCTTTCAACACTCCTGATGTGCTTGAAGGTTGTTCTCATTCCTTCCCTCAATCTCTTGTTTTACAAATGAAGCAATCCTCTGGTTTTTAGACCTTTCCTAAAAAACACTCAATAAACAGCTATTTTTTAATCCTGTGGTCACTTATTCCTGCTTGAGCAGGAATAAATGCATTGGGTTTGGCCACACCGAGTTGCACCATGCTGATTTTGAATTATCACTCGAATTTCCCAGGAATGAAATTCCTCAGCCCCATGTGTTGTTGCAGCTCTGTTACTTTTACTTTTTAGGGCACAGTTCCCCTCTGAACAGCGAAAAGAAATGCAAAACACATTTGGGTGTGCTCCTGTTCTTCCCAAAGCGCCAATTCCTGAGTGAAACTCAAAGCACAGGTGCTAAAAACATCCTGAAATTCACAGGATCACAGAGCCATTGGGGCTGGAAAAACCCTCTGAGACCTTCAAACCCACCCCAGCACTGTCCCAACCCTGTCCCCAGGTGCCACAGCCAGTTCTGAACACTTGATAACGCTTGAAATTTTTGATAATGCTCAGCACAACACCTTTGGGACCCCCTGCAGCCCACGGGGGTCAGGCAGAATCACCACAACACTTTTATTTTTAATTATTTTAAATTTATTTTCAATTTTCTTGTGCCAAGCTGAGCACTGGGATTAATTTTTCTTTGTTTTTCCCAGCCTGATCACGAGCCAGATCTCGCTCCTCTCACACAATACCAGAGGCTGGGGGAAGGAGATTAATTTCAAAAAGTTGTAAAGAAAGAGAAGTTTGATTTTTCTCTTCCTTCTCTTTTCTCCCAGCTTGCTGCAGCTGTCTCTGCTACCCACAGGAGGGCACATTCCTCAAAGCAAAACTGGAATTCAGCTCAAACAATCCTGCCCAAAGGATCTCACTGATTTACTTGATTTCACTAAAGGGAGGATTTAACAGAAAAAGTTTTCTGATGAAAGCAAATTCCTTGTAAAGGTAGCAGGATCCTTTGAAATATTGTGTTTATCCATGAAAAATGTTGTTGTTTTGGTGCTGGGAATGAAACCTGAAATGCAACTATTCCTTTAAATTGTTTCCTGAGTGAAAAAAAATTCCCCCAGAGGGTTAAAACCAAAAGACATTTTTAAAATTGCCTTTGGGATTTTTGCTTAAAGAAAAAGTTTTAAATGGGAGAATTCCCGTTCCAAACAGGGACCAAACAGCACCTAGGAGATTTCTGTGTCAGCTTCCTCCCATCCTTGGAGGTGTTTTCCAACCCTAATAATAACCCTAATAATGATTATTCTCTCCGTGCTGTGTTTTGCTGCTGAGTGAGCTCAGTGCAGAGCATTTGGAGGCTGAACTGGTGCCTCTCTGTGTCCCCTGTCCCACAGCACCCTCCCCTGCAGGTTGTGAGGATCATCTCATGTGTCATCGTGGACTTTCCCTTTAAAATATCAGCCATAAAATGAAGTTTCACGATCATTTCATTCCCAATCATTTCAATTTGTGGTGCACGTAAACAGGTCCTGCTTTTGCAGGCAGGGAGTCACTCAAGAGCTGCACTTAGGAATTAAATCTCCATTTAATCTCCATCCCACCTATTTCCAAGGAAATTCCAGTGAGACTGGTGCAAAGTGCAGCTTTTTCCTGCCACACTCCTTGGGCACAGCCCTGGCTGAGCTCCTGCTCCAAGCACAGCCCCAGGGCTTTGTTTTCTGCACCACAAACTCCGCCACAACAACATCCTGCGGTTCTTTGGGCTGGCCTTGGGAGGAGAAATCCGTGGAGTGTGGCTGTGCCAAGGAAATTCCAGGCTGGAATTTCCCTGTCCTGCTCTGCCCAGCCTCTCTCCAGCAGGACAGTGAATTCCAGGCTGTTCTGGGATCTTTTTCCAGCAGGACAATGAACCCCAGGCTGTTATGGGATCTCTCTGCAGCAGGACAACAAATCCCAGGCTGTTATGGGATGTCCCTTCAGCAGGACAATGAATCCCAGGCTGTTATGGGATCTCTCTGCAGCAGGACAACAAATCCCAGGCTGTTATGGGATGTCCCTTCAGCAGGACAATGAATCCCAGGCTGTTCTGGGATCTTTTTCCAGCAGGGCAATGAATCCCAGGCTGTTCTGGGATCTTTTTCCAGCAGGGCAATGAATCCCAGGCTGTTTTGGGATGCTCTGTCCTGTCCTGGCAGTGGCCCAGAGCATTTTTTTCCTCAGCCTGGAAGCAAACAGGTGAGTGCTGAAGAAAGAGAAAGAAGAGAGGATGTTCAGCCCTTCCTGTGCTCTTTTTTCCTGTCTCCCTTGGGTTGCATCCCAACAATCCCTGGCAAAGGCTTCCCTGCACAACGTGGGATTTGGGAAGGTCACTCTTCCCAACCTCACATCTTCCCCTAACAAATTTTTAGCCCACCTAAAACCCCAAATGCTCTCTTTTCACCCACCCTAGAAATTTCCTTTTATGAGATTTAAAGACCAAGCATTTATCTGCAGTTTTATCTGTTTGGTTTGGCTGTAGCTGCCTGGAAATTCCACAAAAAAACACTGGATAAAGTAATGGAAAAAAACCACAGTGCCTGTGGGATTTTTGTGTGCCACTCCCTGCAGCTCCTGAGCCCACAGGAGGAGGATGTGTCCACAACTGGGATGAAATAAGTGCAGTCAGACTGATATGACTGAATCCATGTGTAATTCTGTGGGATTAAACCCTCAGTGGCTGAACAGCCCCTGTGCAGGGTTTAAATGGAATTTCTGCACAAAGCACAAGTTTGCTGGGGAGTGAGACAGAGACAATACAAAGCAACACATTCCATTTTCAGAAGGCTTCTATAGTAAAATCAGAAGGAAATGATTGGCATCTGATTCCATTGATTCAGAGTGCTGAACAATTTCTTTATTAAACTATACTATATTACATTAATACTATATTATAATTATACTAAAGAGATACTGTCACTGTCATATTTTCTGAAAAGTCTCTTTGCCAGGATTTCTTCTCCTGGGAAGCTGAGAAGCCTCAGAGAAAAAGGAAAACAATATCATCTCATTTGCTTCTCCTGTGTTTTGCTGCTTTGGAAAGTGGTTGGAGATTGTTTATCTAACAGGTGCATGTTTGATTGGTTTCATGTGAATTGTTTTTACTTAATGACCAATCACTGTCCAGCTGTGTTGGTACTCTGAGGAGTCAGCCAGGAGTTTTTAATTAGTATCTTTTTAAGCCTTCTGTCTGTATTCTCTCTCTATTCTTTAGTATAGCATAATATAATATAATATAATATAATATAATATAATATAATATAATATAATATAATATAATATAATATAATATAATATAATATAATATAATATAATATAATATAATATAATATAATATATCATATATATAATCAAATAATAAATTAGCCTTCTAAGAACATGGAGTCAGATTCTCAATTCCTCTTTTGTCCTGAGGACCCTGAAAATACCACAAGATACTCTACTATATTATACAAAAAATACTGAAGAAAACTCATGACTGTTTCCAGACAGTCAGGACTCAGCTTTGACTCAATTGGCCAAGGAATCAAAACAATCTTCAACAGAATCTAATTGACAAATTACTTCAGGTAAACAATCTTCCTAACACATTCCACACGTGTAAAAACAACAGGAGCAGCAAGTAGAGATAAGAATTGTTTTCTCTTCTTCTCTTTGTGCTTCTCCAGGAAAAAACCTGAGAGAGAATTATCCCTCTCTCTGTTCAGAGAATGTGAATGCCACAGCTTCAAACCTGTTTTTATTATAGCATTCATGCTTTTTATACACCCTTACAAAACTCATAATTTTACACACTAGTCATTGGTTACAAGAGACAAACAAAGTGTTTATTGGAATAGTTGCAGGTTTCTCTTATTTCTCCTTCTTTCTTACTTGGTTTCTCTGTCAATGACCTTGGTAAGAAATTCTGTCAGGGGTAAACATGGATCCTCTGATCAAACCTCTCTCTGGCTCCCAGAAGTGGCTGTAAAACCTCTCATTTCCACACCTCTCATTTCCCCAGGTCCTGGAGCAGAGTGCCCGGGAGCCTTGAGGGAGTGCTGGGCAGGATCAGAGTGAAGGTCTGGGAGATGTGGTGGGAAGGGGGCACAAAATCAACCAAACACACAGTGATGGCACCTTCAGCACCTGCCTGGCAGTGAGGAAGAGTCCCTGGGGCACCTGGAGAGAGCCTTCCTCATCACACTGGTGCTCCAGAGCCTTCCCCAGCTCCATTCCCTCCCCTGGACGTGCTCCAGCCCCTCTACTCATGAGGGGCCCAAAACAACCCAGGATTTGAGGTGTGACCCCAGGATTTGAGGTGTGACCCCAGCAGTGCCCAGCACTGGGGACTCACTGGCTCTGTGGCCACTGGCACAAGCCAGGTCTGCTTCTTGGACCCCTGGGCACGCTGCTGGAAGCTTGGAATGTGAATATTGAGCAACAAGGTTTGGTTTGTTGACATGGGGAAGCTCGATATCCTGGAGGCTGCGAGCTTCTTAAAGCTCTGTAACTGTTTCGCTCTGGTGAGTTTATGTTTAAAAACCACAGCAAGTGGTGATTAAGTGGCCCTGTGGATTATTAACATTTCAGGCTGAATTGCAGGTGCAGAGGTCTTGCACCTCACGCCAGCTCAGTCAACTGTTGGAGCCCTGACTGCTGAGAATTTCAGACTTTCTGTGCTGCCAGGCACTGACCCCCAAGAGAACACTGCATTGACCTGAGGCTGTGGAGAAGCTTCCAAAATGGAATGATAGAACTGGGATTGTGGGTGTGGAGTTTGAATAGAAGTGTGTGATATCACAGGGTGGGAAACTTGGAGTTGAAGGGTTTAGAATGCAGTAATATATAAAAAGCAAGATGGAGGTTTTAGGAGGGCAGCTGGTCCTTCTTCTCCAGTTTCTTCTTCTTCCCCTCTTCTTTTCCTTCGTCTCCTCCTTCTTCTTATTTTCCTTCTTCTTATTATTTTTCTTCTTCTTCTTCTTTTCCTTCTTCTGCTTCTTTTCCTCCTTCTTCTTCTTTTCCTCCTTCTCCTTCTCCTTCTTCTCCTTCTTTTCCTCCTTCTCCTTCTCCTTCTCCTTCTCCTTCTCCTTCTCCTTCTCCTTCTCCTTCTCCTTCTTCTTCATTTCCTCCTTCTCCTTCTCCCTCTTGTTCTTCTTTTTGTTCTTCTTGTTCTTCTTCTTCTCCATGGGTTTGGGTGGTATTTTGTATTTGGACAGAAAAGTCCTCATTGCGGGCCATGAGTGATTAATTATTGGGTTAATTTTGGAAGCCTCAGGCCAATGCAGTGTTCTCTTGGGGGTCAGAGTCTGTCAGCATAGAAAGTCTGAAATTCTCAGCAGCCAGGGTTCCATCTCTGAGCCATCAGCAGGAAGTTGTCACTTTGTGCTGTGCCCTGGCTCCTGGAGTGGCACCTGGCCCGTGTCACCAAGGGACAGAAATGATTTCTGTGTCACCATCTCTGGTCACACATTCATCCTTTTCCTGTTACAACACAGCTTCACGTGGGAAATGCAGACAGAAACTTCCACAAACACAGGAGGGTTTGATCTGCAGCCTTGGGAGAAGCTGGGATTGATGTAAAAATAAAATACGCAGACATTAGGCAGAAAAACCATAAACTTATGTTCCTGTAGTTGTAAGTGAGAATATGCTTTAAGTGAAACTGTATTGATAAGATGGTGAAGGGTTTATTAATTTAGGGGTGTAATTGTAAAGAGTAGCTAAGAGTTTAGAAGTTTTAATAGAAACATATACATGTGATAGTAGCCCACTGGATAAAAGTACCCACAGTGCAGTAGAAGTAGGTAAAGGTGATAGGTTAGAAATAAAAATTTTAAAAAAGTAAAATAAAAAACTCTTTTTTAAATAAAAACGTTGTGGGAACTGTCCATTGGATTAGAAACTTCTACATTGTCTTGTTACAAAGAACTTGTGACTACTTTGAGCTATGGCTGACTGCTTGCTCCTCTAAAATCTCACAGCCTCTGAGACTGATATTAATTGAACAATAAATTGTTTTTAGCCTGACTGTGGTCTCATCCCTTCATTAAAAGCTTCAGAGGGGATGGCAGCCAGGGCACAGCCTGGTTCTGCATGGCACAGACACTGTCACACCAAAGTCCCTTGGCTTGGGCAGGGGAGAGCAGCCCATTGCTCCAGCAGTGAGAGAAAAGACAGAATTCCATTTTTACTGAAGTTCTGGAAGTGCAATGGGATTTTTTTTTTTCTCCATGCAACTTCTGTATCCATCCCATTTTAGAGCAAATGGCTTTCCAGCAAATTCTTTTCCAAAACTGGGGTTACCTACAGGCATAGTTAGCGTTGCATTTTTGGGTTTAAGTTTAATGTTCAGAGGATACAGGCATGGCCTCTGAAGTGAGGTGATATCTAACATTAAACTAAGTAATTATACAGCCAAGAAATCCTAATTCTCCACTGCTTTTCAGGCTTTATAAATATGCATATCACACACTTAACTTTGCATATTGCAGAAGCAGCCTTTGCCCGCTCTGTGTTGTTTCAAAATCCATGAGTGTGCAGTTTAGTTTTTAATGAGTTTAAAACAAAACTGAAAAGGAGTTTATGCCCATGACAGGCCAGAGTAAATAGTTTTCGTCCTGTTTTATTGATGAGAATTGCAGAAGAGTCATTTAATCATAGAGGCAGATAAAGGTCACTTATCAGCTGCTGTGTCCTGGTGATGAGTCCTTGGCTTTGTTGATTTATGACAGTTGGGAGTTGGATATTAATCTAAAGCATAATTTGGTGGGGATTTTACTGTGTGTGTCTTTTTGTTGTGTTTGGGTGCTTTTGAGCTGTGGTTTTTTGGGGTTTTTCCAGTATTTCCCACACCTATTTGCTGTAGACCATTTCACATGACCAGAAAAGATGTTGCAAGTCCTTGATGGGAAAGACACCATGAGCATTTTAAGTGTGGAAATGACTCGGGTATAAAGAGACTTCTGTCTGTGGTTTCCAGCCTGTTTCCTCATCACATCCATCTTCTCCTCCTGTCCAGCTTCAAGTGGAAATTGCTGAAATGTTTTATTGCCCTCCATGCCCCGTTATCTTCCAAGTCAATGTCCTGAGGTGCAACAGCTTGGGTTGAGTCAATTGCCACTGTGGAGCTGGGAATTTGGGAGTGTTATCAGAGCAGTCCTAGCCCAGAATAGCTCCCAGATCCAGTGCCAGGGCTGGTGATAAAAGTGAAAATTATGTAACCTGTGTTGGGTAATTCAGATGGGCAGACAGGGCTGGTTCTGTTCAGCTGAAGAAGAAATTTCCACTCTCTGTGTCCACCGCTGCACAAAGAGATGATGGTAGGAAAGGAAAGAACCTGCAAATGGAAATGTCACTGGGCTGATGTTCTGTAGGGCACAGGAAAGCTGTGGCTGAGGTAAAGAAGAAGCAGCAGCCACTCCATGTGTCACTACCAAACCTGTGCACCAGAGTTCCTACCCTCAGTGATGTGGTCTGACATGCACAAATCTGGGATCCCACAGCTCCAGATAAATCTGAATTTATCCTGCGCCTCTTATCCTGATGTTCTTCTTTGTGGGAAATGAATTTGTAGAGAATTTTTAAAGCTTAATAGAAAGTTTACATAGTATGTATTTGTATGTAAATTTTGAGATAAGAAATGTTAACTTGGAGATGTTATAGAATAAGACAGGCATTGTTGAGAGAGAAATATATTTAGAAAATCTGAATTATAATATATGAGTGATTATTTATACAATATAGCATGAATTGTAATATCTATATTGTTTCATCCTTCACATGAGACTGAAAATGAAAAAATAGAAGTTTTTAAAGCACCTCTCAGTTACCCCATCTCTAAGTCAGAAAAGGGCACAATCCAACACTTCTCTGGTGAGGGACAGCTCTGTCCCTGCTGGCATCTCCTCCTGCCTTTGTCATGTGCAATACCTGGAAATGTCAAGGGAAGGCAGAAACATGAAGGCATCAAGGAATTAAGTTAGAAAAGACCCTTAAAATCACCAAAGGCAATAATCTAACCCTGGCAGCCCCCACTAAACCACGTCCCTAAGTGCCACATCTCCACATCTTTTAAACCCTTCCAGGAGTGCGAATACACTTCAGAAAAAGAGACTTTAATCACAGAGGTGAAAATCTGTAACATCCCAGCCCAGGCAGCCCAGACACTGCTGTAACTCACCCAGGATCATGAGCTGGAGGCTTTGTGTGTGTTCTCACTGCAGATTTCCCAACAGGAACAAAATGTTGGAGGCTTTGGTCTTCCCCTTGAGGTCCAGGCTGTGTTATCAGCAGAGCTTGAGGCTGCTGAACCTGCAGCCACCTCCTGTCTCCTGATCTTGTGGCACAAGGAGTGACAATCCAGCCAGGGCAGGCTCACCTGGGAAAGAAAGATACTGGACTTTTAAATAAGTGCTTTTATGTAATAAATTCAGATTCAACCCCATATTAAGTAATAAGGAAATAAATTAGTTTCTGTAATTATTTAGGTACACGGAGATAATGAAATATTCCACTCTATTGCCATAGTTTAAGTTTTGCATTGCATGAGGGATGCATGACATAGGATTTAATTTGATATTCTATTCTTTTGCAGCATTTTTTTCACCAAAGCAGGAGAAGAAAATAATACAGATAGGCAAGAGACAGAGATAACTGCAACTATAGGTCTAGACAATAAACTCTTGTTTCCTATCTTACCTCCATCCTGTTGCACTCCATTTCAGTCTACATTTCCTACACATTTTTATTCAAGTTAATATTAATTTCTGGAGACAAAACCATATAATATAAATACCACAATACCCCAAATGACCTGGAGATGACACAGGGACACATCCAGGTGGGTTTGGGATGTCTCCAGACTCCAGGGAGACTCCACATCCTCCATGGGCAGCTTGGTCACCCTCAATGTAAAGAAGTTTTTCATCATGTTGAGGTGTTTGTGTTGTGTTTTAGTTTATGCCCATTACTCCTTGTCCTGTCACTGGGCACCACTGAGTGGCACCATCCTCTGGATACCTCTTGGAGATATTTATATATTTATATAGAATTTATGGGATCCTCTCGAGCTGCGTCAAGGGAAGTTTAGGTTGGAGATTAGGAAAAAGTTTTTTCCAGAAAGGATGATGAAGTTCTGGAATGGCTGCCTGGGGAGGTGGTGGAGTCCCCATCCCTGGGTGTGTTTAACAAAGCCTGGATGTGGCACTGGGGTTGAGCTGTTGGGGCTGGGTTGGACTCGATGATCTTGGAGGTCTCTTCCAACCCAGTGACTCTGGAATTCTGTGAATTCTGTGAATTCTCTCTCTGGACTAACCAGGCCCAGCTCCCACAGTCTCTCCTCATCACAGAGATGCTCCAGACTGGAGAGGATCTTTCACTGGATCCTCTCCAGTAGCTCCTTGTCTTTCTTGAACCATGGAGCCAGAAGTGGACACTGCTCCAGATGTTCCTCACCAGGACCAAAGGCAGGATCGCTCCTGCCCTCCTGGCCACACTCTTCCCAATGCCCCCAGGGTCCCATTGTCCCTCCAGGGCTGTAATTCCCTCCCAGGAGTTTCTCTGCAGAGTTTTCCCTCCACTGGTTCACCCCCAACCTCTCCTGATCCTGGTTCCTTCCCTTTCCTGGAGCTGCTGGGGCCACCCTGCTCCTGTTCCTCAGGAACCACGAGCCCTGTGGCTCCACAGGGGTTAATCCTGGCAAACACGGAGCCAGCAAAGGAGCTGTTTGAGCAGAGGCCACCCTGGTGCATTTGCTATTCCAAGCTCAACAGCTCCGTGCTTGTTTATAAAGGGCTGTGCTGTGTTATCACCAATCAATAACAACTCGGAGCTATCAGCCCCTCTCCTGCCTGGGCCAGGGGTGTCTGAGGATCACCTGTGCCTATCTCTGCTCTTCACCACCAACGTGGTCCCCTTTGGCCCCAGAACCAGCAGGGGTTCAGCAAACAGCACAGGATTTACCTTGGGAGTGATGCAACCTCGGTTTGATGGACAAGGACACGGGCAGCACATAAAACCCAGCTCACCCCAGGTAAGCTGTTGGCTCAGGGAATGGCCAAAAATAGATTTGGTGACTCCTGCCTCTTGAGTTAACCTTTGGGCTGTGCCCCTGGAGCTCTCCATGCTTCACTGGGAATGACATTCCCCTTGTCAGCACAGCAGGGCCTGGCTGAGGGCCAGGGCAGGCTGGAGTATGAGGGTCAGGAATTTGAATTTTACAGATCTCACCAACTTCCAGGCTGCTCTCTTCAAAATAAATTCAACTTCCATGCTGCTGTTTTGTCTTGCTCTTCAAAATAAATTCACCATCTGAATGAGAATGAAGCCAGGTCCTGGTTGAGGACCAGGGCAGGCTGGAGAATGAGGATCAGGAATCTGAATTTTACAGCTCTCACCAACTTCCAGGCTGCTGTTTTTTCTTGCTTTCCAGAATAAATTCACCATCTGAGTGAGGATGGAGCCACCTTGGAGGGGCTGCAGAGAGGTGAGAGAGGTGGGAAGGCTCAGAGTGCAGGAGAACTGCAAGAACTGGAGGTGCCTGGGCTGGAGGACAGCTCAGGGCTCCTGAGGCTGCCCTGGCCCTGCTGTCCTGCTCTGCTGGAGCTGTTTTACAGCTGCAATATCCTCCAGCTGCAGCCTGACCTTCTGGCAGGAGCTGCCCCAATTCCATATTCCTTAGGTTAGCTGGAGTGGTGTGAACCAAACCCTCCCCTCCCTGGGTGAGTGGGAGGAGGCAGAGAAGAATTCACAGGGAAAAAAAACCAAAAAACAATGGCTTGGAATTCTTGGTCTGCACCAAGAAAATAGCAGGAATAATTCATTTCACAGCTACAGCTGTTTTCCTAACAGGATAAACAAAATCCTGGCTTTTCTGCAGCTTTATCAGCCAGGAACAACTGAGAACAATGACATGGATCCACCTGATCATAACCCTTAAAAATATAGCAATAAATAAATCAATATACAGTGTTGGACTCCAGCTTAAACCAGCAAGAGCCAGGGAGGGCAGGAGATGGTGGAGCTGCCACCAGATCACAGATTCTGATAATGAAGGGGGCCTGGACATCACAGCCAGAACTTGTGCTGGTGGCGCTGCTTGGCTGTGCCCTTGGCTTGTGCTGGATGGAAAAAAAGCTTTTTGGAACACAAACCCTGTGAGGAACAGCTGAGGGAGCTGGGGGTGCTCAGCCTGGAGAAAAGGAGACTCAGGGCTGCCCTCATCACTCTCTGCAGCTCCTGAAAGGTGCCTGTGCTCAGCTGGGGCTGGGCTCTTTCTCCAGCAGCACTGACACAACCAGAGCACACAGCCTCAAGCTGTGCCAAGGGAAATAGAGGTTAGATATCAGGAAAAAAATATAGGTTGGATACTTGGAAAAATTCATCATTCTTTCCGTTTTTAATTGAAAGGGTGATAAAGTTCTGCAATGGCTGCCCGGGGAGGGGGTGGAGTCCCCATCCCTGGGTGTGTTTAACAAAGCCTGGATGTGGCACTGGGTGCCAGGGTTCAGATGAGCTGTTGGGGCTGGGATGGAACCCGGTGGAACAGACCATTCCCGGTGTTGGCAACAACCCATTCTCGCGGCTGGGAACAGCCTATTCCTGGCGTTGGGAACAGCCCATTCCCGGTGTCGGACACAGCCCATCCCCGGTGTCCCGCACAGCCCATCCCCGGTGTCCCGCACAGCCCGTTCCCGGTGCTGGGCACAGCCCAATCTCGGCGTCAGGAACAGCTCATTCCCGTTGTTGGGAACAGCCCATTCCCGGTGTCCCAGACACCGCGCCGGGCATCGACCGCGGATAACCCGCGCCGGCAGGGAGGGCGTGGCCTAGCTGTTATTGACAGCAGCCTCCTCCAATCGCGCGGCGATGCGTCTGTCCCGAACGCAGGGGGCGTGGCTTCCTCTCTGCCCACCACCATATTGCCCAATGGGGTGTTTCAAACGGACGGAGTGGGCGGAACAATGGGGGTTTGGCCACGCCCCCCGCGCGAGCGCGCTTAAAGGCGCCGCCCGGCAGCGCGCGGGAGCCGCTGAGGGGCCGCGCGCGCTCCCGCCGCGCCCGCAGGTAACGCGCGGTCCTAAAGCCCGACCCGGCCGGGGCTGAGGGAGGGACGGGGGTCCCAGCTCCGCACAGCCCCTCTGGGTGTCCCCAGCAGCTCCTGCTGTGTGGGGGTGCCCGCGGGATCCCCCACTATGGGGCTCACAGCCCGGCAGATGCTTCTGGTGGTGTTCCATTTGTGGGTGGGCGGGCGGACAGCGAGGGGGGAAATTCTTGGTGGTTTTGGTTAAATGAACACAGGGTGCGTTGGAGGGGGAGTTTCCCCCAGGAGGTGGTCTGAGGAGAAGGGATGTCCCTTCCCCTGTGCTGTGTGGGAACCCATCGTGAGGGACCGTGAGGGGTCCTGAGAGTTTGGGATGCTCTGAGGTGACCCGAGAGTTTGGGATCCTCTGAGATGTTCTTTGAGTTTGGGATGCTCTGAGGTGTCCTGAGAGGTGGAAATGCTCTGTGAGGTGACCTGAGAGTTTGGGATGCTCCACAAGGTGATCTGAGAGTTTGGGATGCTCTGAGGTGTCCTGAGACTTTGGGATGCTCTATGAGGTGACCTGAGAGTTTGGGATGCTCCACGAGGTGACTTTGGGATGCTTTGTGAGGTGATCTGAAAGTTTGGGATGCTCTGAGGTGTCCTGAGAAGTGGGAATGCTCCAAGAGGTGACTTTGGGATGCTCTGTGAGGTGATCTGAAACTTTGGGAAGCTCCACGAGGTGATCTGAGTGTTTGGGGGTGCTCTGAGATGTCCTGAGAGGTGGGAATGCTCCAAGAGGTGACTTTGGGATGCTCCACGAGGTGACCTGAGAGTTTGGGGTGCTCTGGGTGGCCCCAGTGCTCAGGACGCTCCTGTGCCAGCTCCCAGCCCTGCTGTGCTCCCAGGGCACACAAAGCCACGCGTGGCAGCCGGCAGGAAAACAGGAACACAGAAAATACAGGGGTTTTATAAGAATTCAGGAACACAGAAAACACAGCCCTGAGCTTTCCTGCTGGGCCCTTCCCTGCTGTGCAGAAATTCAGGAAAGAGCAGCTCGACTGGGTGAATTCACCTGAAAGAAACATCCCTGGAGGAGCAAGGAGCCTGCAGTGGAGAGTTCTGTGGCTGTCTGCTGACCAAGGCACGGTCAGGATGGGCAGGTTGGATGAAAGTTTGACAAGAAAGTCTCACAGATATGTGTGCTTAGCAGAAAGATTTTTAAATGTAGAGTCTGATGAAGGAATAGAGATGGAAGCAAGTTTTGATACAGAAGAAAAGAATTGCTGAGCCAGTCTTACTGGCTAACCAAGGAGACAAAGGGTGTGTTAGTTAGAAGGGGTTTTTATGGCTTAGAGCAAAGGATAAACCGACTTTAAATAAGATGGTTTTAGCAAGCAGAAAGCACAGGCAAACAAGTCAGCAAAGTTGCAAGTAGAAGAAGAGTCGGGTGCCTGTCTGCACTGGTGACAGTCACTCATCATCCTAACAGAGGCTGAAATTGCTTTTGCTCCTGTTTTCTGCACTCCAGCATCAGGAGGGCATGGGTCAGCTGCCCAGCATCTGTGGTCAGTGACAAAACCTTTAGTGCTCAGGAAGTTTTTATCACTGCCTCTCCTAAAAACTGAGTTTATCTAACAGGAAGAAGTGTGAGTCGCTCAGCTTTTGTTTCCTCACTTAGTGACTCTTGAAAGGAACAGAAAGGCCCAGGTTTCGGTTTTGATGGTGATGTGGCAGTCCCCTGGAGCTGCTCTGGACAGGAGCAGAGCGGATGTGGTGCCTTAACCGGTTTAAAGAGATCCGACACAGGAAACCGAGTGGGGCCGTGCTGGAAAATGTCAAGTGGCTGATAACGCGCTCGGTAATTTGAATTTGAATTGGTGTTGTTGAAGCTCTGTGTGTGTTTTAGGTAAAGGTGTGTCCAAAGCCTGTTGGAAATGGAAACTCCACTCCTACCCCCTTCACTGGCACAAGTTTGCACTTTACTCAGGCCTTTATTTTGGTTTGTCAGTGAAGGGGTTCCAAAGAAACACCCCATTTCCAGTTCTTCTGGGTCAGGTGCTCCCTCAAAGCAGAAGGCGTTTTTATTTAAATGATTTAAGGTGTCAGACAGGCCTAATTAAAAGGGAGGTTTCTTCCCGCAGGGTTTTTGTTTGGGAGCGTGTCCTCCGTGTTCCTGAACACTGTGGTACATCACGGTGTGCTGATTCCTCAGGAAACAACGTGGGGTGGGAGCATTTGGCATGCAAGTGTTACACCGGGCTCTGGTGAACCATGGAATGGTTTGGCTTGGAAAGATCATTTCGTCCTGACCCTGGAATTTGTGTGTGGCTGTGTTTGTAACTCGGCATCAGGGAGGGAAGGCCCAAGCTGCAGGGCTGAACAAAGCTAGGGAGGGTCTGTATATATTGGGAAATATTTCTTCTAACCTGAATTTGTTGGCTAAAATGCATGTCTGGTTTGGGAAGCTGCACAGATTGCACGTCAGCTCAGTGTGAGTGTTCCCCGGGTTGTGCACAGTGAGAGCAGAGCTCAGGGGTGGGCTCCTCTGGAAGAGCTTTTCCCTCTTGGGTGCCTGAAGGTGATGGAGAAAGCCTTCCATGGAAATGGAACTGAGAGGGATGGAACACCTCTGCTGTGAGGGAAGGATGAGAGAACTGGGATTGTTCAAGCTTTGGGTGAATTTATTGTGGACCTGAAAGGAGCCTGCAAGAAAATAAGAGATAGAGAGAGAGACTGAAAGGGCTGGAGGGACAGGAGCCAGGGAATGGCTCCCAGTGCCAGAGGGCAGGGCTGGATGGGATCTTGGGCAGGAATTGTTCCCTGGCAGGGCGGGCAGGCCCTGGCACAGGGTGCCCAGAGCAGCTGGGGCTGCCCCTGGATCCCTGGCAGTGCCCAAGGCCAGGCTGGACAGGGCTTGGAGCAGCCTGGGACAGTGGGAGGTGTCCCTGCCATGGCAGGGGTGGCACTGGATGGGCTTTAAGGTCCTTTCCAACACAAACCACTCTGGGATGCCGCAATTCCCTGACAGCAGGAGTGAGGACACCTCACCCTTTCCCTTGAAACTTCATTGCTGCACTAAGGCACAGCTGGCAAGAGAAACTCTGTAATTAGTGCAGAGGCCAAAGCTTCCCTCAGGGGTGCCCTGAACCCCTCGTTGTGGGGTGCTGGGAAGGAAAGTGGGAGCAGCATTGCAAAAGGGGCCAGGAGTGATGGCAGCTGCTGCCTTCCGTCCCTCCTGGGCTCCTCTTGGCTTTTCCTTGGGCAAGAGAGGCCGTGGGGACAGCACGGGGAGTGCTGTGGGTGGGTTTGGGCTGCTCCAGGCCGGGAAGGGAACAGGGCCGGGCAGGGCAGGGGAACGAGCTCTGGGCCGAGGAACCAATTCCGGGCTGGGCAGGGGGAGCAGCTCCAGGTCGGGGAGGGGAACCAGCTCCAGGCAGGGGGAGCAGCTCCGGGCTGGGCAAGGAGCAACTCTGACCCGGGCAGGGGAACGAGCTCCGGGCCGGGAAAGGAGCAGCTCCGGGCCGGGCAGGGGAACGAGCTCCGGGCTGGGCAGAGGGAGCAGCTCCGGGCAAGGGGAACGAGCTCCGTGCCGGGCATGGGGAACCAGCTCCGGGCAGGGGATCAGCTCCGGGTAGGTCTGAATGGCTGCTCCGAGCACGGGGCTGCAGCTCCAACACCATTTTCCCCCAGTGCCAATGAACCCCTCTGGTGCTCCAGCCCACGACGGGTGTGCGGCCGCGCCTGCCGCTTATCCGTGCGCTTCAGAGCTGGGTTTTTCGCACACATCCCCCTGTCGCTGCTCGTGAATTAAACTATTTCTGGCGTGGTGACTCGCAGGCTGTAGCGGAGCGTGGCGTGAGCAGCAACGTGTCCTTTGTGCAGATGAGTAAGCGGAAAGGGGGACGTCCCTGAGCCTTCCCCCTCCCGGTAAAGGCAGGAGGCTGCAGCGTGCTGGCTCGGATTTGTGACATAAAAGACTTTTTTATAAAAAGACTTTCCTGTTCCTCGTGGAGGCGAACATGCCCCTTTCACCACACGATTTAAGTGTGTCTGTCTAATGCAGGTACAAAATAGCAGCCTAAAACCCACTTCTTAGAGAGATCAAGGAGAATGGGATTCATCTCCAATCAGCTTGAAATCCCTTGAAACAATTAAAGCTCAGCCTGGCGACTCATAAGCACCTTTTGATGAGTGTAGACCTTAAATAAAATCAGCGTTTAGAAAACGATGAAATCCCCCAAGACAAAGTGCTGAAAGCAGCGTGGGAGCACAAAAAAAAATTAAAAAAAAAAAGGAAAACACAGTTGCAAAACGCTGCTTTTGATGGGAACAGGTTAAATGTGAGGTGTCCCCCCAGAGGGACCCGAAATCCCCGGTGTGCCGAGGTTGGCGGGCGGGTGTGGGGCCAGAGCCTCCTTAAGAGGCGGCGGTGTGGGGTGACGAGCCGCTTCCAATTGCGAGGCGGCAGCACATGACATAAGATGCTCCAGATCTGCCTCCTGGGCGCTAGTTTAAAAATAAAGGATATTACACGTCGGTGAGGGGAGGCTGCGGGACCGGCGATGCGCGGTGAGGCTGCAGGGATCGGGGGGATGGTGCAAGCCGAGCTTTTGGGACAGCATCTGGGGCAAAGGGAGCGTGGAATTTAAATAGTTGGGCTCGTGGTGCTCTCGGCGAGCTGTGGGTGTCTGGTTCTGCCGTGGGGTTTTGCAATGCCCACTGTTTTTCCTGTTGCCCACTGAATTTCCTGTTATTTGGTGCTAATGCAGCCTCTTTGGGGTTGCCTGGCTCACGTCAGTGGAGCTGCTTTGCTGTGACGCGGGGCTGTATTTTAATTTTTTCCAACCTGTTTTGTTTCGCAGGGACAGTGCTGTGTGAGTCAGACGCCAGGATGGCACTTGCAGAACCAGTCTCCTCCGTGGCTTATTGCAATTCAGCTCTTCAAGGCAGCTGTGAGGTGGCAGGGGAAGATGTGCTGCTCAACTCTTCACCCAGGTTGGTCTAATTTAGGATTTTATTTAGGATTTATTTGTCTTTTTAGGGTTTTATTTACCCTGTTGTGACCTGTGTATATAGCATTGTATTCTACCATTCTTACTTTGATTAATTAAAATGATTTTGGAAGAGCCCTGCCTCTGCAGGGAACATCATGTGCAGTACCTACATCGATCTCAAACTCCTGCTGGTAAGAGGCTGCTTAGATTTACAGACTAAAGAGCAGATTAGGGTCTGTATCCCACCACAGCATAATGAGATCTAGCTGATTAAAACCTCTTTACCTAAATTTTTGGGGTTGCATTGAGCTACATGTCATAAGGGGCAGAAAAAGATGACTTGAATGACTGTAAGGGAAATAGCTGGGGCTTTTCTGCTCATATTACTGGGTCATTTGCATGCTTTGATCATAAAAGCTGGTGGAGAAATGGTGCAGAACTATTGCAACTGAGGATTAATTTGTGCTGAAAAATGTTCTCAATAATGAGGAGGGAACACGGAGATGGGAACATCTCATAATCCCCTAGGGGAAAATAAAGAAATTATTTACTCAGCCCTGGTTGCTGGCCTGCAGATTAGTTCAGAGGAGCAGTTCTGCTTTAGAACAGGACATGTGATCAGCCATGTCAGATCTTTCCTCTTCGTATGCCCAAAGCAGTTATAGTTGTGTGCTCCCTAGAAATTCAGAATAAATGTAGATTAGAGGGAAGAGATTTCCCCTTACCCTGAAATTCACACAGTGCCTGTGCTGGTTGTCTTGTCTCTGGCCTGGTAGAAAGAAAATAAAGGTGGGACTTGGTGGGAGCCCTGCCTGGCTGGGGCTGAGGGGTTTGTGTGGGCCCAGAGGAGCCCTCAGCTGTGTGCAGTGTGACTGTGATGGGCAGAGTCAGGGCTCCCTTGTGCCCCAGAGCTGCCCCTGCAGTGTTTGGGGTTATTGTGATGTCAGGGCCCTTCTGGAAGAGCCTGGGCTTGGTGCTGCAGGTGCTGCTGTTGAGAAGGGAAAACACCGGCCTGGAGGAACAACACCTGAGTGATGGGCTGAGGCAAAGGGCCTGGTAGGGCCAGGCAGGATGGAAACTTTGGGTCTCTGCAGTGAAACCTTAACTCAGCTCAAACTCAGACATCAATGGTCCTGGCAAGGCATTGCCCAGGGCAGGGAACAAAGCAGCAGCTGCCTGCTTGGAGGGTGGGATTCCCAAATCTCACTGGGTCTGGCTTCCAGCTCCTGCTCTCAAGTGGGACATGAGCCTTGATTGTCCCTTCCCCTCCTCATGAGGGCTGTGACAGTCCAGCTTGGAAAGGGATGGAGTAAGAACAGTTTTGCAAGCAGGCAAGTGGTGCTTCACCAGCTCCTGCAGGGCTGAAAGTGAAAGGACAGCTCAGCTGGGAGGAGTGGCTGGAGCACATGGGGATGAGCCTGTGTCTGTTTCTTCCCAAGCATCTGGTGGGAGCCCTGGTTTTAATGGGAATACCTAAGAACAAAATTTCCTGTTGAATCAATTTCCTGCTCTTTTACAGGAAATCTCCGTGGGTTTCCCCATGGGGTGACTGCAGAGTGTCCCCAGGGCCTCCCCTGTGGTTGGACTCACATATTGCAAGCAGGAGATGAGTTCCAGACCCGAGTGTCCCTTCCTGCCCCCCTTCTCCTCCTCCTCCTCCCAGCTGCAGACTCTTTATTCCAGGCACCTGGAGCAGCCTTTAGGAATTAAATCATGGCTGTTTTTAGGATGATGTTTATGCATTCTTCTGCAGCTTGTCTGCAATGAAAGCTGCAATTAGGACAATACTCGTGTGTTCAAAACCAGCACAGGCAGAGCTTGCACAATCAGAGGGAGCTGTTCATTGCTGGGGCCATGCAGGGCAGGGAATTAATAAAGTCACCTGCAGAACATCAGGAATCACTCTGACATCCAAGGACTGAGTGACATTAAGGGATGGAGCAAACCTGCCTGTGGCAGGCAGCCCTCAGTGTTCTGATCCAGGGATAATTCCTTTTGCCTTGCAGAACTGCTGAGCCACACAACAGCGAGCCAGGGGAAGATTCCAAGATTGAGGGATATCAGGTGAACTCACTCGGTCCCAAAGGTGAGTGGATGGAAGTTTGGGGACTGTGGGGTGCCTGAAATTATTATTGCAGTGAGAGAGGGATTTGTCAAACCATGACAATGGAAGAAGCAGCTCAGGTTGCAGGATGGGTTGTGCAGAAGTGTCTGGAACTCAGACTTTAAAGCACAAGGATTAAATAGGCAGTGCCAGTGCCTGGTGCTCATCTGCCAGGTACCAGTGTCCTGCTTTCAGTCCTCCTTAAAAGAAAAAGAAATTAAAAATAGCAGAGTATAAGATGCAGGAAACTTTCACCTTACCAATACAAGAGCCTTAAGGCAGCAGAGCAGGTTAGAGGGGATGTAAGTGGGAAATGTTTAACAAAATTTGAAAGTGCTCTAGAGGCTTCTAGTCTAAAATACTGGGGCTCACATGGCAAAATTGCCACGAAGAAAGGGTCAATAAAGGGGTGTGGGAGGGAGTGTAACAACATTTGCTTTCGTATGCTTGAGACTTGTGTTTGTATTGCTGTTATGGCAGCAGGAAATCTGTAAATCTAAAATGCTGAGCACTTCCCTTTCAAAGCAGCCTCCTCCTCTCCTGGCTCCAGTATGTGGACAACACGTCGTGATGGAGAGGTCAAGCTGAGGATGGAAGAGAAGGGCCCTGGCAGCGAGGCCCCAAAGACTGTGCACCAGCTCTTGGAGGAAAGTGTCAACAAATACAGTGACTATTATGCCCTTGCATCCAAAAAAAATGGCAAATGGATAAAGCTGACGTATAAGATGTACTATAATGAGTGCTGGAAAGCAGCCAAAAGCTTTCTGAAGGTAAGAGTCTGCTGAGTTCTCTTTGGCATATTCACAGAATCCTAAAAACAGCATGGTTTGGGTTGGAGGGATTTTAAAACCCATCCAGTGCCACCCCTGCCATGGCAGGGACACCTCCCACTGTCCCAGGCTGCTCCAAGCCCTGTCCAGCCTGGCCTTGGGCACTGCCAGGGATGCAGGGGCAGCCCCAGCTGCTCTGGGCACCCTGTGCCAGGGCCTGCCCACCCTGCCAGGGAACAATTCCTGCCCAATATCTGATGTAAATCTCTCTTCTTTTAATTTAAAACTGTTCTCCCTTTTCCTACCACTGTGTCAAAACAAACCAAAGGAAACACTGTGTCAAAACAAAACAAAGTGAAGTTTAGTGTTCACTCATTTTAGTGCTGGAATGGCTGCATGCAGTCAAGTCTGTCTTAAATCTTCAAATTCCCTGAGTGCAGATGAATCTTACAGTGACAGGGAAATACCTGAACATGCTCTGCACACCTTGGTGTTTCATTTTTTTGACAGTTGCTTCCACATTTAACCAAGAAAAAAAGCATGTAAGGAAACATTTCAAGTGAGGTGTTTGAGGTGTATGGCAAACCTGGACACTGCCCCTCCAGAGGCTTGGAAAGGTTCATCTTTCTAAGAAAAAAAGGGATCTTACAAACCAGACTTAAATGTCCCACATGGCCCAGCCTTTTGCTGGTGCTGCTGGGATTAGGAGACTTGGAGACAGAAACCAGCACTCCCTGTTTTTACTGTTGGAATCAAGTGTTACCTCTTCAAGTTAAGGCCAGCCTGGTTTTACTCCTGTGCTGGGATTTTCCACTCTAGGACCAAAGCAGAGTCTGGCTGAGGGGGTTAAAGACTGGGCTTCCAAGAGCTGGGATTTCATAGCCAAGTGTGACTGCCACTGTCTTGGGGTTTTGCTGCTCACAGTGACCCTGAGATGTGTTAGAAAATCTCTTTTCCCAGCCTGGTGCTCGACGAAGGAGTCAGAACTCTCCAGTTCTTGGTCTCAATGTTGTTTATTGTATCTTATCTATAAAATTTTTTCTCCTGTCCAGCTGAGGTCCGCTCAGCAAGACAGAGACACTCTGGCCACCCCTGGGGCAGTGTTATCTTTTTATACTAAAAACTACATGTACAATATTTACCATAACTTCCCAATCCCTGTCACCTATGTTAGACAGTGAGCTTCTACTCTAAACCAATCTGTAAGTGCCACCATCACAGCAGCAGATGGAGGCCAAGAAGAAGAAGGAGAAAGGCTGGACACACCCAGATTCCTCCATCTTTCCCCCTGAACCCCCATTCTAATAACTCCAAAAGTCTACTTTTTCACCCCATGATAAATTCACTATCATTCTACTTAAACTGTTGTGGTTTGCAGATCTTCATACAAGGTTGGTAATTTGCTCCATGGGTCATAATCAAACCCACAGGTGTTCTGGGCTCTGTGCCAGGGTCTCTGAGCCCCCTGGCAGGGGTCTTGGCTGCTCAGGACAGCCAGAGGGATGTTCTGGGTTCCCACACCACTGGAGCTTGTTGCTCTGGCCATTATTGATATTTGCCATTCCCAGCTTGTCCCAAATGTCCCAGGAGGTGCTGTCTGACTTCATCCCTCACCTCCTCATTCCCAGCCCAAGGTAACTCCTTGGACTGCAGGTTGATATTCCTGTGAGTGAATTCCTGTTAGTGAGCCTGTGTTTCCAAGGGCAGAGCTCAGCAAATCCCTGTTTTCCTGCCCACTTACGGTGGGACAGTGCTGTGAAACATTCACTGGTTCCATCCTGGCTCCTGGGGGGTGATTCAGTGTAAGAACACGAGCTCTTCCCTCGGTGCTGTGCTCACAGCAGAGATCTCAGACGCTCCCTGAGCTTTGGCCAGAGGAGAAGGCAGGTTGCTGTAATGCCATCTCCTGTTTGCAGCTGGGGCTGGAGCGTTTCCATGGAGTGGGCATCCTGGGATTCAATTCTGCTGAGTGGTTCATTGCTGACATTGGAGCTATCCTTGCAGGGTAAGACTCTTGTTTCTTGCCATGCATTTTGCTTTGGCAGGCAGGGAGTGACTGCAGCATTCACATGAGAAGCAGATTTTGATTAAAACCCCAGTAAAACAAACAAACAACACCCCAAATCCAAATGCTGATATTTGGATTTAATGAAGGTAGATAGAAGCTGAACTATTTCATAATGAATTAATGAGACAAAAATGAAATTTTTTTGTTAGCCAGCTGCTTCTCTCAAAGTAAGATGACCAGTAGGTTAATTCAAAAGCATTTTTATGTACACAGTGATTAAGGAAATGCCAGAGAATCCCATGGCTGGATAGTGATATCTGCCTTCCACATGAGAGATTTTGCTCCCTTGCACCACTCTTGACATTTCCCATGCCCCAGAACAGAATCTTTCCTCTTGGAATTAAGCTTCTTCCCCTTTTTGTTGTCATTTTATGAGATATTGTTCTTAAAGTTTTTTCTCTGAAATTTGCCAGCAACTCTGCTTGTCCTCTAACTCTGTTTTGCTTTTCTGGTTTTTTTTCCCCTTTTCCAGGGGATTTGCTGTTGGGATCTACACTACAAACTCTCCTGAGGCCTGTCATTATGTAGCAGAGAACTGCAGTGCCAACGTTATAGTGGTGGAAAACCATAAACAGCTGCAGAAAATCTTAGAAGTAATTATGTTTTTTAAATGGCTGGGTGTTACAGCAACCTGTTGACAGATGTGGGAGGGTAAAATGCTCTGGGAGGGCAGTGCTGGGCCCTGAGAGCAGAGGTGAATTCCTTGGTGTGCTCCCTGCTCCAGCCAGGTGAGCTGTCACTGGCACTATGTCTCACAAGGGGTTAAGTGGTGCTTTCACTTCTTAAAAACCTTGGGCTTAAAATTGAAGAAGCCAAAATGAACAACTGAGCATCTTCTAGGTTGTCTGGCACCATCCCAACTCAAATTATGACTGTTTCTAGTGAGGCAAAGCCATTCTTTAGGAGCACAGATGGGATTCTCTTGGCTTTACATGAAGTGGCAAATCTGAGGAGCTAAGTGGGGTTACAGAGGTCTGAAAGGGACAAGCAGCATTTGCTCCTTCTCACAAATCTCCCTTTTTACGCAGATTGAACACAGACTACCTCATCTGAAGGCCATTGTCCAGTATGGGGAGGAGATCAAAGAGCAGAGACCAAAACTGTACTCGGTAAGTCCTGGGTTTCTTCACGGCTTCTAAGTGCTGGTTGTGTTCAGCTGATGGCTGCAAGTACCTGGCACCTGCCCTGGGGCCTTGAACATCTGGTGGGTGACATCCCTGTCCATGGCAGGCCCTTGGAATGAGATGGTCTTTAAGGTCCCTTCCAAGGCAAACCAGCCTGGGGTTCTGTGACTGTGATCCCTTGAGCTGTGTTGGCTTTGGTGGGCAGGAGGTGTCTGCTGTTGTGCAACCTGGATAATCCATGTTGTAAGGGAGCTGTGGGCTCCCTTACTGACCATTGCCAGACACCTTGAGCCCCGCAGTTACTCCAGGGAGTTGCTACAGAGCTGTAAAGCTGCTGGGGGTGGGTCTGGCTCCTTTCTGCTTCTCCCTGTGTCAGCCAGGAAACACTGTGGGGTGACAGTGTGGGTGTACAGCCTCCTCCAGGGGTCTGGACAGGGAGAACAGCTTCCTTCTCTTGGTGTGTAGCAAAGAGTTGTTGGGAAGGATGCAAGTTTGACAAGAAAGTCTCACAGATATGTGTGCTTAGCAGAAAGATTTTCGGATGTAGAATCTGAAGAAGGAATAGAAATGAAAGCAAGTTTTGATATTGAAGAAAAGAATTGCAGAGCCAGTCTTACTGGATAACCAAGGAGGCAAAGGGTGTGTTAGTTAGAAGGGGTTTTTATGGCTTAGAGCAAAGGATAATCCCACCTCAAACAAGAAGATGTTTTTACCAAGCAGAAAGACAGCACAGGCAAACAAAGTCAGCAAAGTTACAAGTAGAAAAAAGGTCTCAGAATTTTCCACTGCAAGAAAACTGAAAAACAGCTTCTGGCTTAAACTGTATTGTACTAACCTTTAGTGATTGGAGAATAGTAACATGAATATGGTAATTATAGTAGTTATGATAGGCTATAGATAATAGTTAAGGTATAGATTGGTTCTGCTGTATTAAGATGCTCAGGAAAGAAAAGTATCTAATGCAATATAACCAAAACCAAAGGGTCTCCAGCCCTGCCTGCAGCTGGAGCTGACAGCTGTGGGCACAGCTCTGTCACCCACAACCCTGGACTGCTGGAACATCTTGGGTACAATAAACTGCATGTTGAAGAGCTGCCTGGAGTCCCACATCCCTCATTTAGGCTCTAGCAAAGAGTTCCATTGTTCCTGTGGGCTGAGCTGTTCTGTTCCCTGCAGTGGAGGCAGTTCATGGAGCTGGGCATGGACGTGCCGGACGAGCGGCTCCGCGAGATCATCGCCACCCAGAAACCCAACCAGTGCTGCACCCTCATCTACACCTCGGGCACCACGGGGCAGCCCAAGGGGGTCATGCTCAGCCACGACAACGTGAGTGCCCAGTGCCACCCCAGGGGCGCTCAGGGACAACATCCTCAGCTGGGAGGGGACCCTCAGGTGTTGTCTTTGTGGGGTTCCCAGATGGAGGGAATGATGCATCTGACTCCATGTTCTTAGAAGAATTTTAATTTATTATTTTATTTAATTGATAATTTCATATATTAATATAAATAATTAATCATTAATATTTATTAATGTTATTAATTAATTTTATATTATGATATAATTTATATATTTACATATATATTTATAAATTACTTATTTGAATAATTTTATTTATATATTTATTCTTCATAAATATTTATATTATTTATATAGGTATTTATAATGTTTTGTTAATAATATTATTGATTAATAATATTACTTTTCTTATATTAATTTAATTTATTATTTTGTGATACTATATTATATTAAAGGATACTATACTAAAGAATACAGAAAGGATACAGACAGAAGGCTAAAAAGATACTAAAGTAAAACTCATGACTCTTTCCAGAGCCTTGACACAGCTTGGCACTGATTGGCCATTAACAAAAACAATTCAAAATGAAACAGTCACCTGTTGGTAAACAATGTCCAAACTACATTGCAAAGTAGCAAAACACAGGAGAAGCAAAGCAGATAATTATTGTTTTCATTTTTCTCTGAGGCTTCTCAGCTTCCCAGGAGAAAATCCTGGGCAAAAAGATTTTTGAGAAAATATGATGGTGACCCAGAGGGATCATCAGTGTAGCCCCTGTCCGTGCACAGCCACCCCAGCAACCCCACCCTGAGCACCCCTGGGAGCTCCTGGAGCTCTGGCAGCCTTGGCACCATTCCCTGGGGAGCCTGGGCAGTGCCCAGCAGCCTCGGGGGGCAGAGCCTTGCCCTGAGCTCCATGCCAAGGCCTGGCCCAGCTCCAGCCCTTGCTGGGCTCCTGTCCCTGCCCCAGAGCAGAGCTCAGCCCCTGCCCCTGTGCCTGCCCTGGGGAGGAGCTGCAGCCCCCGAGGAGCCTCCCCTCAGTCTCCTGGGCTGCAGCTGAACCAGCCAAGTGCTGCTGCTGAGATCCCAGGTCTCTGTAGCTGAGCTGTGCTTTGTGTGTTCCATGCTGTCCCTCTCTGAAGCCCCTGTGGTTCCTGTTGCAGCTGACGTGGACAGCGGCGGTGGCCGCGCGCTTCATCATGCTGAGAGATGCCCGGGACAAGCAGGAGGAGGTGGTCAGCTACCTGCCCCTCAGCCACATTGCTGCACAAATGTGTGACATTTGGGCAGCCATGACCCTCGGAGTGCAAGTTTACTTTGCCCAACCAGATGCATTGAAGGTAAAAAAAAATAAGATAATAAACTTACACTCTTCCACCTGCTTGAGCTGGGTGGGTGCTATTGCTGGCTGGGGTCTCTGTACAAATCACAAATGGGATGGGACTGCTGGGAATGTGCCTTGAGCTGTTTTATTTTCCAGCATCAGTCTCATTACATGGTTATAACAATGGGAAGATGCCAGCAGCTCACATCCCCAGCAGCAGATGAAGAACTTAATGCTACAACTCACTTTATAAGTTTTCTGACCAATCACACAAAGCAAAAGCACATTGACAGTAGTTCTATCCAATCAACATAAGCCCACGTACCTTTTGTTAAAACAATGCTTGCTTATTTTGAATACAATACCTGCTTGTAAGCCTTAAAACACAATGCACAGAGCTCCATTATTAAGCTTCAAACTCCCTAATATCTTGCTAGATAAACTTTTCTGTAGCTTAGGGAGTTATTCTAGACAAGCGTTAATACACAGACCATTGTTCTATTTGTCCTTGCTTTTCTACAGTTTAAATAATTTTTCTGCTGACCAATCTCATGGCTGCTGCTTTAGCTCTAATCACAGTTCTACTGACTCTGAGGCCTGCCTTTTGCAGCTTTCCCAAAACCTTCTGATTTTGTGGATTCCCACAGGTGCTTGAAACAAGGCTGTGTTATCTTGTGGCTCTGTCAGCTTTCCTAACTGGGTTTACTTTGCCCACTGACCAGCTGCCCCTGTTGGTTTGACTGGAGCCTGACCTTTACCTTTTGACTCAGTCACAAACTGGGAGAAGCTGACCCGGCACTTCACAGCTGGGATCTGCTGAGTTCTTACCTGACACCTGGTGCCACATCAAGAACTGGTTGAGCAACAGCCTTGTGTTTGCTCTGCCCACATTGCACCACGGCCCCAGCTAAATCTGAGTCCTGAGTAAAGGATTCTTGTGTCAGTGCTGGCACTGAAAGCATTGACCCTTGCTCCCTTCACAATTCCCACTGGAGTGCCTCAGGCGTTCCCTTCTCTTTGTGGTGCTGCAAAAAACAAACAATTCCTCAAAACTCGTGGCAGACTCCCAAGTTTTTGCTGGTGACCAGTACTGACCTGAAGTCTGCAGTGAATCACTTCTAAAAACTGCATTAAATCCTGCTTCTCTCAGGGCAGCTTGGTGGAGACCCTGCGAGAAGTGAGGCCAACTGCTTTTTTGGGAGTTCCCCGTGTCTGGGAAAAAATGGAAGAGAAAATGAAATCTGTGGGCATGAAAGCCTCAGCACTCCGACGGAAAGTGGCAGCGTGGGCCAAGGGAGTGGGGCTGCAGACCAACCTCAAGAAGATGGATGGGTAATTATGAGCTACATCTCAGGGCTGCTGATGAGTTTTAGGAGAATCTTCCTGTCAGATCAGGGATTTTATTCCATCCAGGGGTTATATTCCATCCAGGATTCTGTCTCATGTGACAGACTGTAGTGGTGTTCTCAGGGGTCCCAGAATGAGGGAAGAGATGAGAATCTTGACTCCATGTTTCAGAAGGCTGATTTTTTTATGATATATATTATGTTAAAAGAAAACTATATATTAAAACTATACTAAAAGAATAGAAGAAAAGGATTTCATCAGAAGGCTAGCAAAGGAGAGAAAAGAATGATAAAATCTTGTGACTTCTCACAGCCTTGACACAGCTGGCTGTCATTGGTCATCAAGTAAAATCAATTCACATGCTGGGTAAACAATTCTCCAAATCACATTTCAAAGCAGCAAAACGTGGAGAAGTTGAAGCTTCCTAGCTTCTGAGGAGAAAAGATCCTAATGAAAGGATTTTTCATAAAATATGTCCATGACATTAGACCAGTGTAACTTGGACTCAAGGAGGAGCAGCAAGGGCTGGAGGGGGAAATAATCCATTATTTTATGGAATGAACTGAAGTAGGATGAAGATAAAAGGATGAGGGGGAGGAGTTCTATGTTTTTTATGAACTGAAGAAGGATGAAGATGAAAGGAGGAAGGGCAGGAGTTGTAAGTGTGTCACTTTCCTGGTGCAGGCTCTCGCAGGAGCCGGTGAATTTCCGCCTGGCCAGGCAGCTGGTGTACAGGAAGGTGCGCAAGGCCATCGGGCTGGACCGCTGCACCAAGTGCTACACAGGGGCTGCTCCCATCACCAGAGAGACCCTGGAATTCTTTCTGAGCCTGAACATTCCTGTGCTGGAGCTCTATGGGATGAGTGAGAGCTCTGGGCCGCACACCATCTCCCTACCTCACGCCTTCAAGCTCGGCAGGTGAGCGCCCTGCTGGGGGCAGGGGAGGGGGCTCTGCCTCTGGCACGTCCATCTCTCCTGCTGCAGCTCATCCCCACAGCCCTGCTGCCACTGGGGAGCCACATCACAGGTGATATGTGAATTTACCTTGCCTGGGTTCTGTGGGAGCTGGGGGAGAAGTGAGGGGCTGGTGGGATGAAGGAAAAGCTGGTAACTCAAACCCACCCTTCACTTCAATGGCGAATGACTGAAGGGTGCAGGGTGTCTTTGAGCAGACACTTCCCTTTGTTCAGTCTGCACAGTGAAAGTTTGCTGCCAAGGACATAAATCTGCTCATTCCAAGCTCAGGTGTTGAGAACAATGAGTGCAAACCAGCAGGTGTGTGAGCACTGATCTCTGCAATAACAATTTTTGCTGCAGCTGTCCTTACATGAGCAGATGCCTTTAAAGCTCTTTGCTGGAGCTCTTGTGCTAAAAAGCTGCTGGGCTTTGTTCAAACCCTTCAGCTTGAGAGGTGCTGCTGTAACTTCTGCTTGAATGTGGTTTAAAATAAATTAATCCTTGCTCTGTGCTGTGTTTCAGTTGTGGGAAGGAGCTGTCAGGGTGCTACACCCTGATCCATAAACCAGACAAGGATGGCATTGGGGAGATCTGCTTCTCAGGCAGGCATGTCTTCATGGGCTACCTGAACATGGAGGACAAAACCAAAGAAGCCATTGATCAGGATGGCTGGCTGCACTCAGGGGACCTGGGCAAGCACGACAAGGATGGATTCCTCTTCATCACAGGCAGAATTAAGGGTAACACATCCCCTGACTTTGTCTTGCTGTTGTGCAGCACTGTGGAATCAGTGAGATGTTGGGAAAGGCCTCATGGAGCCCAACTGTTCCCTCAGCACTGCCAAGGCCACCCATGTCCCCAACTGCCCCATCTTTTATATCCCTCCAGGGATGGTGACTCCACCACTGCCCTGGACAGCTTGTTCCAATGCTGTGAAGAATTTTTTCCCAATATCAGCTTAACCTGGATATTGGAAAAAATGTAAACCTCCTCTGGTCCAGGGGCTGCTCTGCTGGTTGTGTGGCTGTGACTTGCACAGAAGAATATTCAAATCCTTCTCCTCCTGGAGTTTCCACTAGAATGTGGCTGCAGGGTGGGAGGAGAGGGGCAGCCTCTGGAGCCAGGGTGTGTTTGCAGTGAGGGACAATCTTCTGATTTCAATTCTCTGATTTCAGCACCAGTGCAGTTAGTGCTTTATGGGCTTGTTTTGTCAGCAGCTCAAAGTTTCAGGAGCTTTGCAGGGTGGCCTTGAACGAAAACAGCAGCTTAACACTGTTGTGCAAGTGCCTTGGAGCAATGTGGCTCTTGGGACAGAGTTTGAGCAACCCCAGACAAAGCCAAGGTCACTCAAACCAGCCCTCAGGAGAGAGAGGTGCAGCTCTGAGGAGCAGGAGATTGAGCAGGGGGCTCCCCTGTGCTCTGCAGCACACAGGAACCTCCTTTCACTTCAATTTCTGATCATTTGGGTGCCAACTTAGGAGCCTTAGAGGCTCAGGGGTCTGTGCCAAGGGGCTCACCTGCATTGCCAGGCTGCAAACACCCCTGGAGCTCCAGGGCAGCTTTGTCTGGGCTGAGTGTGAGCAGCTCCTGCTCCTCTCTGCTGCAGTCAGGGATCAGCAGTGGGGCTGGGAAAGCCCTTTAAAATGTTCCACATCCCCACATTTTTGAACATTTTTGGGGATGGTCACCCTGTGACTTTCCCAGCCCTGGTGTGCTGACACAGAGTCACTGTTTGATCCAAAGGAGCAGTTGAGTTGTTGCAGAAGATTGTGGGAAGGGGAGAAGCTCCAAGCATTAATCAGGATTTGATTGTTTTCCAGAGCTCATCATCACAGCAGGAGGTGAGAACATTCCTCCTGTTCCAATTGAGGATGCTGTCAAGAATGCTGTTCCCATCATCAGCAATGCCATGCTGGTTGGAGACAAAGCCAAATTCCTTTCTATGCTCCTGACACTAAAGGTAATGGCAAACAGGATGGGGATCCACCACCTGTGCTGCTGAATCTGAGTAATTCCAGGGAGGAAGAGTTGTTACACATTTTTAGTGTCTTGTGGAGCAGAATTGGCTGCAGCTGAGCTGCCAAGAGCAGCTGAAAGCACAGAGTTGTCACTTGCTCAGACCACCAGGCCCTGCTGCTGTTCAGGGCAGCTTTTGCTGTGCCACAGAGGGCAGGGAGAAACAGAAGGAAAAGACCCAAAAGTGAGGCTGGAAAAGGAAACCCTTCTGCTCTCCTCAGCTGTTTCAGTCTCTCCCAGAGCAGTGTGGGAGGTAAAACCCTGTCAGGGATTTCTTTGTCAGACTCTGGCTTTAAACTCCACCAGGACACATCTGTGGTGACCTGTGCTGACTGTCAGGGTGGGAATTGCTCCTTAGTGAGACCAGGGCCAGCAGCCTTGGCCTGGGGCAGGAGATCTGAGCCAGGCCCTGGAGGTGGCCCTGGGAATGGCCCTGCTGCACTTGTCATGCTGCTGCAGTGTAGGGAAATAAATTGTGCTCCAGAAAAGGTCTGGAAAGCAGAGATTGACTTTGGACAGCACAGGAGGAATTTGGCAGATGGGTTCCTGAGCAGGCAGAGACCTGAGGGGTTTATCTGTGTTTGTGCCAAGTTTCCATTGGCAGCCAGGGGTTGGATGAGAGCTGAGGGGCTGCTGGGGCTGGAGTGGGGCAGGGAAGGGACCCCAGGAGCTGTCCCAGGGCTGGAGGCTCCTTGCTGCAGGGGACCTCAGGTGCTCAGCACTGCTCAGTTTGCTGTTGTGGTTGGCCTGCAGTGCGTTGTGGATGCAGAAACGGGTGAGCCTGGAGATGACCTCGCTCCAGAAGCTCTGGAATTCTGTCAGAGGCTGGGCAGCAAGGCCACCAAGGTCTCAGAAATCATCAGCAGCAAAGACAAGGCCATCTACACCGCCATCCAGAAAGGGATCTCTTCTGTCAACGAGGGAGCTGTGTCCAATGCCCAGAAAGTCCAGAAGTGGGTCCTGCTGGAGAAGGACTTCTCTGTCTTTGGTGGAGAGCTTGGTGAGTGGTGGGGGAGTGTCTGGGGTTTGCCCTGTGCCCCTTCCCTGGTACTGAACATCAACACAACCACAGCCCTCAAAGCACAGAGCTGCCCCTGGCCTTTCCTCCCTGTGGCTTTTCCATGTGCCAGTTTGGGGTGGGATGACCTGGGGTGAATTCCCACTCCTGCCCTGCAGCCCTGAGTGCAGCAGCACTTACCTTGTGCTGTGATGCCTCTCGCAGGGTTATGGAACATCCTGAGCTGGGAGGGACCCTCAGGGATGATCAGTGCAGCCCCTGTCCCTGCACAGCCACCCCAAGAACCCCACCCTGAGCAGCCCTGAGAGCTCCTGGAGCTCTGGCAGCCTTGGCACCATTCCCTGGGGGAATCCCTGGGCTTGGGGCTGGGACCATTCCCTGGGGAGTCTGGGACCATTCCCGCTGGGCGCTGCTGTGCTGCTTTGGCTCACAGAGGAAGGGAGGGACATTCCATTAAACTCAAGGAGAAGTTTGGAACTTCTCTTAGGTCACTGTTCTTCCCCTTCCAGCCCTGCTGGGTGCTCCCAGTGCTGCTCTCCCCTTTAACCCTTTCCTGGTTCCCCACAGGCCCCACCATGAAGCTGAAGAGGCCGGTGGTGGCTCAGAAATACCGGGACCAAATCGCTCAGTTTTACACGGACACCGAAACACCCTCGGGGGAGCCCTCGAGCCGGCCATAGAGCCCGCCCTGAAACCGCCCCCAGGACACTCCCAGCTGCCCAGGAGGGATTCCCTGGATCCTGTTGAAATAAAGAAGCTCAGCCTTCAGGCAGCCCCTCGGCCTCGCTTTGCTGTCCGTGTCCTGCAGTGTGGTGAGCGTGGTCCTGCCCATGTTCTCCTGTGTCTTGTGTTCCTTGCTGAGATATCCCAAATATCTCAACTTTGTATTTTTTATTTCCATTTTTATAAGGGCAATATGATGTTTACCTTAAATCCATGTGACATGTTTCGTTCTAACCAAAGTTTTCTTTTCCTGAGATGAATGTAAAACAGGAGCTGCAAAACAGGAGCTGCCCTTTTTCTGCTAAGGGAGAAAAGGCAGATTTCATTTTCCAGCAGTGTCCTCACTCCCTGCTGCACGTTTCCCTGCATGCTGATGGCATCCTTATAATTTTAAATCTCCTTCCCCACAAACTTTCCTGTCTGAGATGACAAATGCTGTGTGTGACTACACACAGCAGTGGAGGTGGAACCTCACATGAACTGGGCTTGTCTGTGCAATATTTTGAGTTTGTTGTACCTTTTTGAGTTAGAATGAAGCCATAAATTGTATTGTTGAAGTTGTATCCATGGCTGGTATTCTAAGAAGTGATTTACTCCAGGGATTATTTATAAGGCTGCGTACAATGTGTGAAAGCTGTCTGTGTTTTACAATTCAGGAATGTTGTAGTGTCTGAAGTGGGGAGCTCCAGAGTGGAGGCTGGGTGGGCTCTGTAGCTGTGCTTGGGGAGAGGAGATGGTGCTGGGAGCCCAGGCTGCTTCTCCTGGGGGTCTGTGATCAAGCAGCCCAGAGCTGTGGAGGTGCTGCATGGAGGACACAGCCTGCCCCAGCTCCAGCCCAGAGCTCCTGGTGCTCACTGCAGGCTGTGCAGTCCCAGCAGGGGAAGGATTGCTGGGAATGGCTCCCTGCACACCAGGAACCCTCACTGAGCAGGGAGAGCAGCCCAGCTCTGGTTCCCAGTTCCATTTCCCTGGAAAGGAGCAGCACTGGGAGGAGCTGGGGGCAGTGCTGGTGTCACAGCAGGGTGGGCTCACGAGGGGTTAAACCCAGAACTATCTCTGCTTTGGGTCAGTGGAATTCCAGTGCCCGTGGAAGCGTGGGAATGCACTACTGGAACTGCAGCTCCCCCTGTGTGCTGAGCTGGCTGCAATTGCTGTGTCCAAGTGAAATAAACTCCTCTGTTTGTGTCTCTGAACTCTCTCTCGTTCCTGGGATGGAGCAGGGGTGGGTTTGCCTCAGGCAGGGAGAGCTGAGCTGTGCCCGGGGCTGGAGCTGCTCCCAGGACAGCCAAGGACAGGGACACTCCCGCAGGGGAAGGGGAGGGACGGTGCCACCCTTTACCTGTGCCAGGGCTCTGTCCTTGTCACAAGGGAGCAGTGGGGACCCCGCAAATCCCACGGGAGCTGCCCCAGGCAAAGCCCTGCTCCAAGGGCAGGGACCCCTCACCTGAACAGACAAAGCTCTGATGGATTAAGGGACATTGGAGTCACCCCATGTTTAAAACAATTCCTTTTTCCTTGGCTTTTCCTGTCCCAGGCCCGATGGTGTTACCTGTGCCATGAGGGGAGGTTTTGGAATATCCACAGTACAGTCCCTGGAGAAACAACACAAAACTGAAAAACACTTCCAAGTTTTACTTTTCCATCTTACTTTATTTCACTTTTTCTAGAAAATTCCTCCATAGTTCCACAAATTTAACAAAAAGTTTAAAATTCAGGACAAACAATCCTGTAACGTATTACAAACATGAGTTTTTTTGTGTTTTTTCTTTTTAATCTTGCAGTTAGTCTTGGCTCAGCTGCATTTCTTCCAGCTGAGTGAAGAACTTTTCTCCCAACACAACTTTTAAAATCCTCAGGTGCTGAGGTATTTAATACCTCGGCTCTAGGCAGAAATACAATTAAAAATTCTCTAGAAGTTGAAGTACTTACATTTTTTCTTTAGGAGTGCAAACTCATCTTGTCAGTTTTTGATGGCTATTCCGCGCCCCAGGAAAGCAACACCCATGTGGGTCCTTTGAGCACTGATTCACCTGTCCCAGGTGCACCAGGGGAGTGTCAGCATCACCAGAGCCCCTGGGCCAGCAGGGAGGAGCCTCCTGTGAGCAGAGCTGGCTCCAGCACATCCCCAATGGAAAACTGGAACTGGAGCCGCTCTGGGCTCTGCTCGTGGAGAGGCCCCTCCGGGAGGGACGTTTCAACCTCTCTCACCATCAAACACGGTCCAAGATCTGACAAAAGAACTGTTTCTGGATTGTTGCATCAATGCTTGGCTCGTTCTGATGCTCCCACCGCACCCCACGATCCCACAGGTGGCAGAGTCATTGCACTTCCATGGATCCAGCCTGACCTCAGCCAGCCTCGATCCCTCCGTGGCACAAACACCCAAACCGGGCTTTGCTGCCAGCCAGCCTTCCTCTCCTCTCTTTGTTAAACTTTTCTAATGGTAATGTCAGTAATCAAAGCCTCAAGGCTTAACACACGGCAGAGCAGGAGCCAGGGAGAGGCTCCTGACCCTCCTGGAGGATGGAGGAGCCAAATCCTGATCCCACCTCCAACACGATTCCAACTCAGCAACTCGGGAAGCCCTCGGGCTGCCAGCACCTGGCTGTGCCAGCAGCAGCACCACGAAGGACAGGGAAAAGGAACAGAGGGAAAAGGAACAGAGTCCTGCCCATTTTCCTTGGAAAAACCATTATGGCTACAAGTCAATTTGGGATTCTTTTTTTTTTTTCCTTCCTTTTTTTAACAACGCAAGCTACTACACATCCTCGAGGACCTGAAGCAATGCCCACAGCAGCACTGCCCCCTCCTTCCTAGAGTACAATAATCCATCCATGCTCTCAAGAGTGACACAAGAACAAACACTTTATCCACAAAAACCTGTACACGGCATGTTCAGAACAGCGTTCAGCCAGCCTAGAGGGAATCTACACAGGGAACTGCAAGGGGACACAAGGTGAGGCCCAAATGTGACCATTCTTGGTTTGCAGTCACCCCTCCTGTGCTCCCCGACGCTACCACATACCCCAAAAAACATCAACTCTGTAGAACAACTAAGTACTTGCAAAAACCTTTTAGTAACAAATCAGCATGTGCACACAATGGAGAGGAACTATTGCTGGGGAACAATCCTACCTCGGGTTTTCAGGGGGGATTATAAACAGTCTAAAAAAATCCATGTGTAAAATACTTCTTATAAAAACCAAACAAAATCCCTATCAATGCTCAGCAGACTGACCAACAAAGTCACTTCCAGGACAGGACGATGCCATGGCAGGCTCAGAACAGCCTCCCACAGGTGGGCTGGGAGCTGTGACCACAGGGTGCTGCCTGGGGTAGGGGCAGGACGGGGGTGGCACCTCCAGTCCCTTGAGGGGCAGCTCTGGAGCTGTGACAGTCTGGAAGTGCTGGGACTGGAGCTGTGGGAGGAGTGAGCAGCACTCAGTGGAGCTGGGGCTCAGCCCGGCCACCCCTGCTGCTCTGGGGATGGGACAGTGCCACCAGCCCCACCCCAGGGTGCCAGTGTGGGCACAGAGCTGCCTCCCCCTGGCACAGCCCCGCAGAGACACGAGGCTGTGACCAGTGTGGGTGTCCTGCTGCCACCTCCCCCTCTGCTCCCTGCCCTCCACCTTCTCTGGCCTTTCTATCCAGCCCTGGCATCGTCCAGCAAGAAAGAAAAGAGCTGAGATCACTGGCGTGACAGGGTTTGCACCTGGCATGAGCTTGAACTTCCATATATATATATATATACACACACACATATATATATATATATACACACACACACGACACATGAAAGGTGGTACAAGGACAAAATTAATGGGAATCGGGTCAACATGACCCAACTCAAACAAGCTTATCATCATATTGCCACTTCAGTTGATTAGTTGCAACATTTCCATGATAAAGAAAGGGGGAACCCAAAACAAGGGACAGCAAACCTGGGGGGGTGCAGCCCTCCCTGAGCAGAGGGGCTCCCACGCCGCCTGTGCCCCACGGCCATTTGGCAAAAGCTTCCCACAGCCCTTGGAAAAATCAGCAATTCCTGGGCAAATACTGAATTTAGGGACCAGGAGTGTAACACAGCTTGGAGGGAGGGCTGGGATTTGCCCGTGCCCACCTGGACAACACTTGGAGGTCAATACTAGTTTAACTAGAAATCCAGGAAGGGGCTGCATTAGTGTTTCTGTTTCTGCCTTTTCCTGCACAGGCAGCGGGGGTGGGAGAAGGAGGAGGGAACAAACCCAACTCCACTTTGTGTTTTACATCAGCATCTCCCAGGCGTGTCCAAAGATTTAAGTTCTCCCTTGTTTTGGTTTTCCCAAAGTACAGCCACTACTATAGGGGCCACTGTAAGGAGATTCCTCTTTGAGAACACAGAACAAAACCAATCACATGTTTTGGCAAAGTTATCAAACACTGACAAATGGAAAGACGATGGATGAGCCCCTTCTGGAGCATGGGATGCCTGGAGGTTGCTGTCCAGCTTCCTTACACTACAAATTGTCCACAAGAGGCATTGAACAAACGAGTCAAATCTTATTAAGCGCCTTCCCCTGCCAGAGCCATAAAAAAACAACAGAAAAACACACCCTTAAGATCATAAGACCCAACTAGGCCCTTCTTATACATACAGTACATACATATATATAATATATATATATAAAATATACAGCTTACAGTTTTGGAGTCCTATTACAGTTAAAGCAGACTGAAAGGAGTGGGACTTTGTTTAGGAGCTCAGATGAACAAATAAGACATCTCCAAAGCCCAGCAGGAGACAGCAGGTTCCAGAGGCCTCCTCACTGAGCACAGAGGGTCCTGTCCCCACCAGGAGCCAGGTCACCAAACCAGTGGGTGATCCCAGCTGGGATGGAGCTGGAATGCAGCCCCTCTCCTCTGCAGCAGACCAGCAGGAGCCCGGGGAGCCTCCTGTTGTCCTCAGTGTCCCGGTCAGCTCTGTCAAAGCCGATGTCACCCACACGGCGCGGGGCAGAGCGGGAGGGCTCCGGCTCTGGAGCTCTGCACAGGCTGGTCCCGAGCTCCAGGGGAAGGGAACAGCATCCACGCTTCTTCAGAGCTCAGAGATGCCTGGAAAATGTGCTCTTGAAACACAGTTGCTCGAAGGGAAACCGAAAAGGTCACGCTGTGCAGCCTAAGTGCAGCACGCCTGCTCTGCTGGGGGCCTGGCCCACAAAGCCAGGGAGGGGACAGGCTCAGCGAGGCGGGCGCTGGTTTGAAGCCTACAAGAAAAGTGCAGCTGGCTGAGCATTCCTAGAGCATGGCTGTTCTCTAAGGCAGTGCTTCTTCGGGTGAGGCAGGAGGATAAGAAGGCCTAGTTCCATGGGGTGGTTTCCTGGTACCAATGGAGGGGATCTCAGGGTGAAGAGCAGAGCCAGCTTGCCAGGCCCAGCGTCATGTGGCCACGGCCTCCAGGTAGCTCTGCAGCTTGCGGACGGTCGTCTCATCCAGGGAGAAGAGGTCAAAGTCAAAGGTTGTGTTGGTGACGTTGAAATGCCCGGTTTCCTCAATGAGATTCACGATCTGGAGAAGGGGGATGGATGTAAGTACAGCACAGAGGGGACAGAGCCCATCCAGGCTTTCCCACCCCTTGGAGGGGCTCATAACAGAAAGGGAATCCTCTTCCCAAAAAAAGCAAACCAGCTCCTCCTGCCTGCCTGACTAGCTCAGCCTGGACAGTGATGTGGGCATGCTTCCTTTTAATCATAAAAGAACAGAATATCCTGAGCTGGATCCCACAGGGATGATCAGCCCAGCCCCTGTCCCTGCACAGCCACCCCAGCAACCCCACCCTGAGCACCCCTGGGAGCTCCTGGAGCTCTGGCAGCCTTGGCACCATTCCCTGGGGAGCCTGGGCAGTGCCCAGCAGCCTCGGGGGGCAGAACCTTGCCCTGAGCTCCATGCCAAGGCCTGGCCCAGCTCCAGCCCTTGCTGGGCTCCTGTCCCTGTCCCAGAGCAGAGCTCAGCCCCTGCCCCTCTATCTCCCCCCAGGAGGAAGCTGTCAGTCAGACCAAGCTGTCAGTCAGACCAGGAGATCCCACCTTTGGGATTGCTACCAGCATGGCAGAGGGAAGATGCCCACACCACACTCCTGTACCACTTCCAACAAAACCATTGCATGCACAGCTGATTTTATTTTTTACTCTGTATTTTTGCTTTCAAAGCAAAGCAGAACCTCTGTGGAAGGGCCTGGCTGAGTCCCTGGAGCCCCAGATCCCAGGGGCAGCAGGGTCAGCAGGGCCAGGGTCTGTACCTGCTGGAGCACGTTGCGCTCCCGTAGTGCCATGAGCCGCCTGTGGAGCTCCACCAGCTCATCCGTGTAGGCCTGAAACACAAACAGGGACACGTGGAGCTGCCAAAGGGACCTCCCCAGTGAGGATCAGAAGAACTTGAGGCCCTTTCAGACACTCCCAAGTTTTCCCTACTTTTTTACTGCCTCCTCCTCCTTCTAAAGTACTGGGGCACTGAGGACTTCCCTTAAATACAAGTGCTCTGAAGGCCTTTCATTTATTTTTTTTATTTAATGACACCCACACCTGTAACCAGCTCCAAGAACTGGGCAGAACCTTTAGGGACCTCAGTGAGGTGAAGTTCACCTTGGTGACCCTCAGTGTGAGCTCCTCATCAATGGGTTCTCCTAATTAACTCTAAATTACCTGAAAACATCACGAGCATCAGTGACCAAAACCCAGCAATCTACTGAGCAATGATCTGCATCTATGTAAGGAAAAATTCTTGGAGTGCACTGTATTCCCAGGGGGTTTTACCTAAACCACAACAGGAAATGAAAGATTGCTCACAGGCTCAACATATTGATTGTTCTTAGGTAAGAGTGGTTTGGTTTTTTCTTAATTTTAGGTTTTTTTTAGGCAGCCAGCAACAGGTCTGTATCAGCAAAACTGATTTACAGAATCAGTGAATCACAGAATGGACACTGCTCTGCCCTCCCTGGAGGCAAGGAAGGAGGGAATTTCATTGAACAAACAAAGGTTCCAACTAAACCTGCAAAGCAGAGCATCAAATAATCTTTAATTTAGAAGATCAAAGCCAGATGAAACTGCCTTTTAATGAAGTGCCCCAGCACTGCAGCAGTGACCAGGCCATTGGTTCAGACAAAGGGCAAACAAACACAACAATTCCAGCATTTTGCCTATGAACACCACCTGGGGCTCCAGCTATTTAATGTACACAATTTCTGCAGTGTCACTCTCCAAAACCTGTCCTTCCAACATCTGGTTTTGGTTAAACTCAAGCTTTTACCCTGCTGAGACAGAACAATGAACAGGCTGGGCTGATTCAGGTGGTTTTGTGCACAGTGAGGCCCAACCATCCTGTGAAGCTCAGCTCCTTAATCAGAGAATCCTGGCATGGTTTGGGTTGGAGGGACCTTAAACCCATCCAGTGCCACCCCTGCCATGGCAGGGACACCTCCCACTGTCCCAGGCTGCTCCAAGCCCTGCCCAGCCTGGCCTTGGGCACTGCCAGGGATCCAGGGGCAGCCCCAGCTGCTCTGGGCACCCTGTGCCAGGGCCTGCCCACCCTGCCAGGGAACAATTCCTGCCCAAGATCCCATCCAGCCCTGCCCTGTGGCAGTGGGAGCCATTCCCTGGGTCCTGTCCCTCCAGGCCCTCATGGAAGATCCCTCTCCACAGGACACACCTTGTCATACGTTCCCTTCTTCAGGATCTTCTCTGGCTTGTTACAAGACTCTGGGCTTTTCCTCCCAGATGCCTGAGGGGAAAAGAAACCAACAACAGGACCGAAATTAGCTCAGGAAACACGGGGGTGTCACAGCAGAGAGCTGGCAAGGGAGGAATCACCTGTCAGCTGAGGACAGGAACAGGGAAAATGTGGTGCAAGGAAGAATTTCCAGGGCAGGGAGCAGGGGAGGTGGGAAGCAGGGGGTTCATACCTTGTTGTTTGCTGGGGGCAGCTTCTGCCCAGGAGGTGGCTCCCGGCTGGGCGGGCACGAGTCGGCGCTGTTGTCACTGTCACTGTCACTGAGGCTCAGTCTGAAAAACCACCAGCACAGAATGAGCAGCAGCAGCAGCAAACTCAGCACCAGCTGCCAGCTGAGCCACACAGAGCTGAGTGAAATTCTCTTCTTTAGCACAGACTACTGCACTGGCTGGGAGAAAGGGATTCTTGCAGTCTCCAGTGACCCATTTCTCCCCAGGGAGTTTTGGGTGACACATTACAGGCACCAGCTCAACTCTGGCACACACAGCTCCCCCAGAACAACTCAGCACCACTTCATTTCACAAACAGCAGCTGCTCAGGAATTCCTCCCAATGTTACAAAGTACCTGCATGAGAGGTTCACTGATACTTCTACAGGCAACAAATGGATTTTGTGTTGCTGCTGGTGTAACCTCTGAGATTTCCTATTTATTTTCATTCTCCTTTGGCCCCACAGATATGACAGGTATCCTGTGGTGAACTGTTATCCTCTAAAGGTCTACAAAAACACCCTTCCAAGTCCCTCTATTACTGTTTCCTTGATGAGGACAAGTGCAATAATGGACATTTGTTTGTTTTGGTAACCACCACCAGCATTTCCAATGTGGAGTGCTCTCTGGGCCAAGCATTTGGGTTCAAATATTCACTGAGACTCCAGGTTTGGGCAGTAACAGCATTTCCTGAGGGAAGAAGGTGAAGTTCAACTCTTTCCAGGGTGTGGAGCAGGAAACAGCTGTCACTGAGTCCAGAGAGTGGAGCAGCCAACACAGGGAGGGCAGAGAGTGACTCCTGAGCCCGGTCAGCCCAAGAGCAGCACACTCTGCCTGGCCCCACAGATCAAAGGTGTCACACTCCAGCAGCTCTGCAGAGATCTGAGGGTCACAATTGGGTGACTGTTTGAAGGGGCTCAGTCACTGACACCTGCCAGCTCAGCTCAGCACCTCCCAGTGCCTTCCCCTCTTTGTGCTCTGCAGCCAACCCTGCTGTCACCACTGTCACAGACATCTTTTATGGAAAATCCTTTCCTTAGGATTTTTCCTCCTGAGAAGCTGAGAGGCCTCAGGAACAAAATGTAAACAATGGTTATCTGCTGCTGTGGAATGCAACAGGTGCATCTGTGATTGGTCTCATGTGGTTGTTTCTAATTAACGGCCAATCACAGTCAGCTGTCTCAGACTCTCTGTCTGAGACAGAAGCTTTTGTTATCATTCCTTCCTATTCTATTCTTAGCTAGCCTTCTGATGAAATCCTTTCTTCTATTCTTTTAGTATAGTTTTAATGTAATATATATAATAAAATAATAAATCAGCCTTCTGAAACATGGAGTCAGATCCTCATCTCTTCCCTCATCCAAAGCCCCCTGTGAACACGGGTCACACACCACCTCTGTGCTGAGTGACCCCACACATCTGCCCTTCCTCCCCTCCCACACAGAGCCCTTTGATTCCTCTCTCCAAATGGAGAACACCCTAAAATGCCAAACGCAGAGGGCAAAGAGCCACCCAAAGAGCCCTGCTGTGGATTTGTTACCACCTGGAATCCCGGCTGACGGGGTTTGTTTTGACTGCTGCCTCCTCTCCTGAGGAGCTGTCGTCATCATCCGACTCCTCGGACTGCAGATCCTCCACCATGGAGCGCAGGGGGCCTGGGCACAAGGAGAGGAGTTCAGCACCAGGGCAGAGCCAGCACAGCCCCAACCACACCCAGCACAGCCCCACCCAAACCCAGTCCTGACTCCCTGTGACATGGGAATGGCAAAGAACACCCTGTGCAGGCAGCTAAAGCAGAGCTGACAAACTTTGCAGCTCCCTCCCCTCCCAAAGGAGAACAAAAGGACATTTTTCATGCCTGTGGGGTTGATTTAAATGTCACTGGAGACAGGAGCAGCACAGCATTTGCTGCACTTGGAACATTTAGTGTGTTGCCAGTTTCCCCCCCTGGGTTATCAGTGGAGGGATCTGAGAAAGGAGCTGTTACACACTGGCAAAGTGATGAATGGCACATTTATAATTTTTAATAAAACATAGATGAGATTGGAGGAGAACTGTTCTGGTGATTCTACAGATCAGGCAGCAGCAAGACATTTATAAACTGAAGCAGAAACCAAAGCCAAAAGGGAAAGAACCAAATCCAGAGGGATTCCCTACTCATAAATTAGCTGCCAAGAGAAGAAAAATACTTGTTCATGATGTTATAACATTATTGCCTTTTCTTGCTGAAGCATCACAACTCCAACACATGGCTGCATGCAAGAAACTGTATTATTATAGTGCTGGAAAAGCACATTTAATTCTCCTGAGCATTTTAAGGTTACACAAGGAAGGTTTTAACAAACTGTTCGTGAAACACACCTTGACTGTGGTTCTGAGATGGCTCGAAATCAGAGTCAGAGCTGGAGTCGGAGCTGGAGCTGGAGTTGGAAGGGCTGGACTGGACAGACTTAACCCCCCATAAAAGGGAAACAAAAGAAAAAGAATCTTAATCTTTCTAATCCAGAAAACCAAAGCACAAAGCACTGTGAGGCAGGAGCATCTGAGCACTCTACAGCATCACCCACCACTGAATACAGTTCTTGGGGTTACAGAAAAAACAAAATGTGGGATGAATAAAAACAACATTTATGGAATCTGGCAGGATATAGCTCAGCACTCCTGGGAGCAACATCAAACCCCTTAACACCACGAGGTTCAAACCCCACAAATAATGATATGGAGCACCTGAAAAACATTTAAATTAAAGCCCTTACTTTGAAGTGTGACACATGAGCAGCACAGAAGCCATAACTACCCAAACCCTCTTAAAAATTGTATTTATTGTACCCACCAAGATTCCCTTGAACCTCAGACTGATCACTGACCATGGAATCACAGAGTCAAGGAGTGGTTTGGGTTGGAAAGGACCTTAAAGATGATTTAATCCAAACCATCATCCCAGAGTGGTCCAAGCCCTGTCCAGCCTGGCCTTGGACACTGCCAGGGATCCAGGGGCAGCCCCAGCTGCTCTGGGCACCCTGTGCCAGGGCCTGCCCACCCTGCCAGGGAACAATTCCTAATTCCCAATATCCCATCCAGCCCTGCCCTCTGGCAGTGGGAAGTCATTCCTGGTGTCCTGTCCCTCCATCCCTTATTATCAGTTTATCTTTCCTGCAGGCTCCTTCAGGCACTGGAAGGCCACAATGAAGTCACCCCAACACTTCTCCAATGAACAATCCCAGTTCTCTACCCCTTTCCTCACAGATATGGAGATGTCTATCCCAACTAGCTCACATGACTCAAAATTAATTCTAAATTATTATTATTGTATACTAAACCCAGTGTTTCTACACCAGTTTGAGTGATCCACGGGCTCCACTTAAGTGTGAAAACAACAGATCAACTCAACCCTTGTGACCCAAATTTGTGTTTCAGCACTGGGCAGAAATAACAGGAGTATCCTGTGCAGTCAGAGTGAGTGAAGAGTAAATGAACTACTGGTTCAACATCCAGGAAGGAATTTTAGCAGCATCCAGGAAGGAATTTTAGCAGCCTCCAGGTAAGATTGGGAAAATTTTAATCATAAATCCGATACTGGCAGCAATCACCTGCAATAGCCTTGGGAACCACCAGAGGGCAGAAGAGGCCACAGCAACTCCCTCTGCCCCCAAGCAGCTCCTAAAATCCCCTAAAATGGGTTTTTTTGGTACTCAGGCCGGTTCTAGATTGAAGATTCTCAAAGTACTGTAATATCTTGCCTTTTTAAAAGTAATTCCCTGGAAATCAGCATTTCAGTTTCACTGTTTTGTTCCTAGGAATCCACTTACTACTCCTGATGCTGAAGAATCACACACAGCCACTGATAAATAATTTGACGCAGGAAGGGTTAATACTACAAAACCTTGAGACAGGCACAAAGAGGCACAATCCCTGCCCTGGTCCTGCTGGCCACACTGTCAACCAAATATTGTCAATATTTTCATTATTTCACTGTAAGAAGGAGGAAAATGTGTCAAAAATGGTATTATAACCCTTGGGAAGGGTTCAGGAGCAAAGCAGAATAATTTAACAATTCCAATATCAGGTCTACTGGAACACTGCAGCAGCCCTGGCTGTTTAGGGAAATTCCAATGTGGAAGTGGAGAGCAGAGAGAACAGGGTGCCCAGAGCAGCTGGGGCTGCCCCTGGATCCCTGGCAGTGCCCAAGGCCAGGCTGGACAGGGCTTGGAGCAGCCTGGGACAGTGGGAGGTGTCCCTGCCATGGCAGGGCTGGCACTGGATGATAGTTAAGGTCCCTTCCGACCCAAACCATGGTGGGATTTGATGAATATTTTCAAGCTAATTAAGCACAGCTCTTGCATCTGACCCACAGCTCCAATCCTAGATCCCTCATTTCTGGTAATCTGCAGGTCTTCCCTTAAATTCTTTAAAAATCCCTTATAATTAACTTAACAGGAGCTAAGCAGCAGCTGCTGGAGATAACCCATCTCTCCTTTTGCCATTTAGGCCATCAGCTCTTTGAGAGGAAGATGCAGATGGACACACTCAGTGACTGTCACTGGGATGTGACCAAAGCAAAAAGCAACACTGCCTCCCATCCCTGCCTCCCCGTTTTGTCAGCACTGAGGCAGCCAAGCATGAGGCCAGTTCAGGGAACTGGACTTGGTGGGGGAAGGAAAAAAAAAAAAAAGTTTTAAAAAAACCAAAAGAATAAAGGCCAAGGAGCTGAAACAGCAGGAGAAACTCTGCACTGTCCCCCTCTCTACAGCAGCCTGCAAAGACGTCAGCTGGGAGCCACCATGGAGCTGCAGCCCCAAGCTGTTGCACAATCCCCTGGCTGCAGCAGCAGAGCTGATTTAAGAGTTTCCAGGCCCTGCTCTACCCCCAGCGGCTCCCTCTCTTCAGTCATGTGGCTCCCACCGGCCCCACACAGCAGCGCCAGCAGAAACCCTGGGGCAGCTCCCAGTGCTGGGGACAGGGACATCCCCCAGGGTGCAGAGGATCCAGAGCCTGGGTGCTGCTGCCAGGACATTCTGCAGCTGTGCCTGGGGCTCAGGTTCCACAGGAACCTCTGCCACCACTCCCTGTCTGTCACACAGAGTGTCCCCAGCACCCAGCAGGAGCTGGGCCAGAGGGCACTGGGCAGGACACACTGGGGCAGGGACACACTGGGGCAGGGACACACCGGGGCAGGACAAGGGGACACTGGGGCAGGGACACACCGGGGCAGGGACACACCGGGGCAGATGCTCAGCCCCACTGTCACAGGCTGTGGCTCCAGGGACAGCCTGGCAGCACCAGCAGCTCACACTGCTGGGATCAGAGGAGATGGGGACACCTCGGGGACAGCGAAGGACACTCGGGGATCTGCACAGTCACAGGTTTGCAAAGAGGGCTATATCTGGAATTGAAATGTGGGGCTTGCTGAGCACTGCTGCACTTTGGTGAAAGGCTAAAAGGAGAGAGGAACTGCCTCTTCTTAATGCCTAATGTGGAAATTTATCCATCTGGGAAGTAAAGTCATAAAATCCCAGAATGGTTTGGGTGGGAAGGGACCATAAAGCTCGTCTTGTGCCACCCCCTGCCATGGCAGGGACACCTCCCGCTATCCCAGGGTGCTCCAAGCCCTGTCCAGCCTGGCCTTGGGCACTGCCAGGGATGGGACTTCTCTGCAGAGTGGAATGAACACTGCCCAATGAACTCTTCTACTGGGAGTCCTACAGGAAAAACCCTTCCTGACAAACACATCAATACTTGTTGTATCACAGTGCTGATTAAATCATAATACAAACTGTCCCTAGAAAATTAATCTTAATAAAATAAACCTTTCTTAAAGTGGTCAGGAGGAACCAGTTCCAGAATTCCCATGACATTATCCTGTGAACCCTATTACAAGATATATGGCTCCTTTATAACAAATATACAAGTGAAAAGTAGCAAGAGTTTGGATTTGTCTGCTCCTTCTAGCATTTTTTTGCCTTCTTTTGGAAAACACTTTTTAGAAAACAGAGGATGAGGAATGTTCTCAGTTGTAAAAAGGAAAAAAATATTTAGACAGCTTTTAAAAATAGTAGTACAAGAACAAATTTGTTTTATGTTTCACAACACAACTTATTTAGATTTAGTGGCATGTGGTTGTATTTTGAGCTTCAGCCAATGGCACATTTCTTACAGGCCACGGCAGGAAGAGGGGCTTTATTTACATTTTAATACTGGCTTTTTTTCATTACCAAAACGGAGATGATTTCCTTCTTTTCTGAAATAAGATCACATTCTAAAACACTGCCATCATCAGCAGGCAGAAAGTGTCTCTGTATCTCTTGTAGTTCTGTAGACGTCACTGCAAGGGATGAATGAGGGACCATAACCTTAAACTCTGATTTTTAGGTAACTCTCTGCAGAAAAATTTCAGTAAGTTTGTATCTGAAACAGGAGCTAAACCACACAGGAGGAACATTTAATATTGACTGGAGTTTCAAAGAAGAATTTTATTTAAGAGGCAACCCAGCCTAAGCATTTACCAATCTGCTGCTCTATCTTCTCCGAGAGATTATTTTTACCATCTTTTCCAGGCAGGGATTTATCATCCTTCCACACTCTGGTAAAGAATAAATCCCTACTCACCTCTGACTTGAAAGAAGTTTCATCCTCTGAGTTTGACTCCTCCATTTCCACAGGCTTTTTGATCTCCTTGGCCTCGCTCTCGGATTTTACCTTTTCCACTTTGGCATTCATCTTCTCCTTGGTTTGTTTCTTCTCTGGATATGAGGAAGACGAGGTTCTGGGAGATGTCCCCAGGATATTCTTTACCCCTTTGGAGCTACTCTTTTTTTGTTTTTTGGCACTAGGCTTTGGTGACTCCACGTTGGAGGGCCTCTTGCTGGAAGACTTTAACTCCGGCTGTGGCCCCCCCTTTGGAGAGGTGTTCTCCAGTTTGGTCTCCTTCACAGCCAGTTTTGGTTCCTTGAAAGCAGCTTTTGGAGGTGCCTTCTCCTCCTTAGGCAGTTTGTTCTCAGTTGGTTTTCTGGAGGAGTCCTTCAAAGGCTTGTTCTGTTCTCTTTCAAGGTCTTTGGAGGAGTTTTTGCTCTCAGAGTCTTTCCTAGGCCTCTCCCTGTGCTCCTTGGTTACTTTATGTGGCTTGGATGCTTTGCTACTTTCCTTGTTTGCATCCTAAAATTCAGCAACAGAAACATGCAAGCTGGGTATGAAACTGCAGCTCTGCACAGAATGATAAAACACATCCTCATAAATCACATGGCAATGTTTGTTCTGTGCAGAAATCCACCCCCACATGCCCAGGTAAACATCCCCATTTCCCTCAAGCTGCTGCACACACACTGGCAGTGAGCACTTCAACATTTAGGAAAGGATGAAACATGTTCTGCTCCTTTCCAGGCTCAGTCAAAGGTCTAGAAACATCTACAGATGTTTAATTCAGGTTTAACCTGAATGCAAACACAGATGCAGCTCTGAGAGCACCCTGGAGGAAGGGAAGCAGGAGAATGTTGTCTCTTTAGCAACTGGCAATTTTCACCAGAGCTCATCTCAGAGCCCTTTATTCCTCTGCTGTGTTTTCCAGTGCTTAATTCCCGACCAAAATTAAATCAGCCACTAACAGGTAAGTCATCTTCACTCTGTTTCATAACATCAGAAGGCATAACTGAAGTGCCAGAGTGTTTAGAGCCCTGAAGAACATGGCTATCAGAATTGAATTACACTGGGAAATGAATTGTTGTTAATACCTGTGACTGTTCAGGCTGACACAGTGCATGTAATCCGCTCCAAAACACATTGCTCGGGGATTGTTTCCCCCATGTAGGATTATACAAAAATAGCTTCAGTACATAAGGGAAAAAACCAAAAAAACTTGAGGTTCTTTGGAAGTCTCAGGCCCTGGCTACTGCTGGACACAAACATCCAGTGTGGAAAGCACCCACTGGACCAAGTGAAGCGCATTTGATGTTCTCTCCAGCACTGCCTTGAGGACAGAGGAAGGGCTGACTTTCCACTCAGCCTTCCTGCCAAGGGGTGCAGGGCATGGCAGGCAGTGAGAGAGCCCCAGAACCCATCCTCAGCATCAGGGACACAACCAGAACAATCAGAGAGGATGTCATCTGCCTTTAAGGACGAAACGATTCACCAAAAATTCCCAGTCTGGCACATTTAATTTTCTTTTCAAAACTTCCCTGGAGAGAGGTCTATCAGATCATAAAAAAGCCTCCTAGAGGCTTGGGAAGTTCCAGACCATTAACTACTGAACTGCAGAGTACAAGGAGGTTCAGAATTAGCAGCAGCCAGGAACAGCTGCTGAACAAGCTCTCAGCAGCCTGGCCTGAAAGACTCCCTCACCTCAGGCTGACCCAAACATGTGCTGCACTGACCTTTGACCCATGGGAGGGTTTGGTCTTCTTGGGATCAGAGAAGGCAGAGAGAGGTATCGTGGGCAGCATTGGATAATCAGGACTTGGCCTTGAAACAGTCTCTGCTCCTTCTGGCATCACCATTACCTGGGAATAAAGAGGAGGGAAATTATGTCTGCACAAAGTCTCACGGACTATTAACTATTAACACATGATTATGTTAAGCCACTTGCTCAATTAACACACTATTATTCATCTTTTCAATGTTTTTTTCCTCGCCTGCTTAAAGGCCATAAAAAGATATTGTCTATGGAATGCTCAGTTTCAAGGCAACTCCTCAAATACAGAATATTAAACCCACAAAACTGAAAGGCAGCAATGCAATATCGAGTGTCTTTCCCAAAGGGAATGCCAATATTCTGAGCACAGGCAGGCAATAAAGCTCTGGACAAGAACTGTGTGTTCTGCTGCAAATGCTCTTCCCCTGAAAAAGGCTAGGGAGATAAATCTGGAAGGAATGAGCAAGATTTCCTTGGTTTAGGAAAAGCTGAATTCACTGTTTCAGAGGAAAAAAGGAAAAAAAAACAGGGCTTGGGTCTCTCCCTTCACAAAATCTTAACACCAAGCTCTGAGCTCCATGGAACAATTCCTTTCTTACCTTCCCTATATCGTCAGGATAATTCTGTGGAAAATTGCCACCAGAGAAAGGGCATCAAAAGTGATTAACAGCTGAAACATCTCAGTACACAAGGACTAAAATACCATACTGTGAAAATCCTAGAGAGCAGATGATTTCCAGCCATCCTAGGGCTGAAATGAGCGCCTTCCTCTCTCTGCCCAATACAGGAAAGCACTGGCACACAGTGGAACAGGAATCATGGAGTGATGAGGATTGGAAAGAGCCTTAAAGCTCATCTTATTCCACCCCTGCCACAGGCAGGGACACTTCCCCTACCCCAGGTTGCTCCAAGTCCTGTCCAACCTGGCCTTGACATCTCCTGGCTCATTAAAAACTTCCTGCCCTTTGTGGTTTGGACTGATTTGCCCAGATCCTGCAGTTATTCAAGGATCATCCTTTAGTCTATCACTACTCATTACCTTCCCAGATGGAAAGGTTCAGTTACTGTAGCAATCCATACTCTACTGGGCTTTCTAGAGAATATCTACTTCCCTCCCCACCCCAACCTGTTTTCACTCTATATTGTCCAATTTTTCATTAATTTTTTTATTATCTAAGCCACAAGTAGCTGATGCCAGGTTTAGAGGTCATTTATTGACCAAGAAGCACTATTAAGTTAAAAAAATAATAATAAGGAATGGTTTGAAAGCCTCTCTCTTTCCTTGAGCTTTTCTGTATTGACCCAGCTCCTGGCACCAGGCAATATCCACAGCAGATCCCACTTTCCAGAGGGGTTTTCTGCTTTAATATTAATGCTCATATTTAAATTGACAAAAGAAATATCACCAATCACACACCAACAAAGGATTTGTTCTGCTGCAAGTGCTGCAGCCCTATAACCACGAGTCAAAACTGGCTGGGTCACCTTTTAAATGAATGTAGAAAACTGCTTGAAGCCTGCTGGCCTTAAAGAAACCTCAGAGCAAAACAAGCCCACTCCTTTCAGGATCCCAAATTGGGCACTTACCCCTCCAGCCCTGATGAGTTTGCGCCTGAATTCCTTGGTGGGGTTGTTGAAAGTCAGTTTCTCACAACGAAGGTGGTTCACAGGTGGGTTCCCCTCCAGATTTAGGAACAGGTCATATGTGAAACAAACCTTTTTGGGCTCCTCCTAAAAACAAGAAAGGCTTTGGGAAACTGGAAGAAGCTTGGCAAGCACACTAAGCCTGGGGATGCGAACAGTCACTCCTGAAAATCCCAAATAAACCACCAAGTGTTGCATTCATGGAGTTTTTCACCATGAGATCAGAGAGCTGGAAATTAAACTATTTGTTCTTGAGGTTAACATTGTTCATCAGGAAGTCAGGCATGAGGCTTCTCACTGCAAAAGCAATGCATGGACACAGATTTTGACTGAAAATTGTCTGTTTAAAGCTGTTCAAGTCTCCCCAGAAAAGCAGATTCACAAGCTTTATGCACTACTGTTTTCACCAAAATTCAGATCCTATCTCCTTTGGGAAGCAACTCTAAGTATCAATATTAAGAAAAGCATAATCCTTTTTGAGAGAAGGAACAACTTCTGAACTCCCAGGATCTCTGCAGGCACCGAGAAAAGATGAAAGGCAATGGGAAAAGGATGGCTTGGTTTGTAAAATCCTTTTCAATATGCATATTGCAGGGGCTGAATGGGAAGATATCCCAGGCTTTTGAACTTTCCAAGGGCACTTTCACCCAAGCAATCCAGAGTTTGTATGAGTGCTGGGGGGATCATCTGCGCCTCACTGCCTCCGTTCCACCTGCTGCGTTTGCAGCACAGAATGGAAGAAATCCCTCTCTTCCCCCAAAATTAGAAATACTCTTCTTGTGTATTACAAATTAGGACAGGGAACTGCCTGGTGTTTCTTGCAGTTTGTTTTCCAAGCTGGAAATTCAATGTGCAGGAGAGGCTCTGCTGGGAAGCCCAGCGAGGCCGGCAGTGCCCTGCACATTTCCATCAATGCATCCCACGTGCCTCATTCCCTGTGCAGCACCGAGCAGCTGCACAGCAGTCTTTTCCAGAATTCCCTTCCAGCAGCTCCATTTCCTGGTGCAGTGGCATTGTTGGATGGGAACAGGCACTGCAGGCTCCCAGCCTCAGCCATTAGGTTTGCTGAAAATAGGTTGAAACAGCTTCAGACCACCCCAGTTCCTGCTGTTTGCTGCAGAGGCCATTCCTTGGACAAACTACACCTCTAACAATGCAAAGGGTGGTAGCTACACCCGGTTTATATCAAAATCAGTACCCTGAGCTCATCTAGGAGTTGAGATTTTGGATCCTCACCCTCAAACAGGGGCAAGCATCAATAGACACAGCTGAGAGTCTCAGATTAACATGCTGCCAACACCAGGTATTCAGACCCTCTTTTGGGAAAGTCCTGAGGAATCCACACACTCCTGAAAGGAGTTTACTAAAACAGATACATGGGAGGAAAAAGAAAAATCCTTACAAAATACACTGCCCTGTCATTTGCCTGTTTTCCATGCCTGTTCTCATTAACTGAATCATTAGCGAGCTCTGCGTGTGCGCTTGCTGCAGTTCAAACAGCAGCTGCACAGGGTCCCTCAAAGCCTAATAAACTGAAATGAAGGATGAATAGAAATCCAAATGTGGCCTAATAATGGCTTCTAAAATGCTTTCCCTGGTTTACAACAGAGTAAATAATCTTGGCTCTATCAGCAATCGCAGGCTTTGGTCAGGAGATGTTTTGCCATCCCATTACCAGCTCTGCTTTGTCATTTGCCCATTTACTTTCCAAGCAGGAGAGAGGCAGCAGATCCCTTTCCCTCTCACCTTGGGTATCCCATTTTTTGCTGCTTTTTTCACAAGCACCAAAATATTTATCATGTGCCTGTTGAATTTTTGTAGAATTAAGGCAGTTTTTTAATGTGATAGTCCTCCAGCTCAGAGATCACAACTGCCCTGGGAATGAGCCCCAGCAGAGTGCCCTGATCATTAAAATCTCCTTTGTATCCCCCAGGCCATAAGGAGCCCCCCACCCCCCCAGTGAATAGCTGAGATTACAACACTCCTAAAAGAACCACCACAAAACTCTCAAAGCAAAAAGCTGCAAATAAACATTCTTTCCTTTACTGCCCTCACTGCCCAGCTAATGATTACAGCTCAGGCCACTCCAAAGCTTAATCCATCCGGTCCTCCCTAAAAGGTTCTTCCCCCCAAACAACCATCAAGGGGAAGAAGGGGGGGAGAAACCCAAAGAAAATCTCTCTCAATTGACCCAGACCTACCCATCCTCTAACTTTAAATAAAAAGGCTGAGTCCACAGTGCCACACATCAAAGCCTTTCTCAATAACATGTTGGGATCCACACATCCTGCTGCAACTCACAGTAGGTTCTTTCTCACCCTACAAACTTTGTTCAGACAATCCTACACGCCCTTCATGTGCTCCTGCTTCAGCAGCAGCTACACAAACAAGCCAAGCTTTGCTCTTAGAGAATTTCACCTTCTGATTTTCAGATGTCAAACAAACAGAAAAACTGACAAGGGAAGAGACTTTGCTGCTCCCAAAACCATAAGCTTTTCTAAAGGGCCCTACATCCAAGGAAAGCTTTTAAAAAGGTGGATCATGTCCACTTCTAACTGATAGATGTGAATTGTTCAGATTGAAATTCAGTGGCTCATTTGGCCATGAAATGGTTAAGCTGGTGCAGGGATGTCTCAGCAAGGCACCTCAGAACCTCACTTTGCATCTGCCCCTTAAATCCCAGGATGCCAGAGAAGTAAACTCCAAGTGAGCAGCACAAAGCCAGGGCTTTTATTTGCAGCTGCTGTAAACTTCCCTTCATCCAGTGAATCCCCCTATTCCACCTCCAATCTCCTGAGCTGGGTACATTAGGTTTTATTTTTACTGCTTCCTGTCTGCACCGCCTGCCACTGAGCTGTTATGAGCTCTGAAGCTGCTTTATTTTTCCTTTGAGTTCTGAAGTAATGGGTTAAAGTTCTTTTGGCACTTTTTGTAAGAGAAGGAATTTTTTAAAGTCTTTTGTTAAAATTTCCTTGTCTTGTTTTTAAGGCAGGGTGTGCCCTTTGCCACTTAACACAAATCAAAAGAATTTCACTGGTAGCGTGCGCATAAAGCTCATAAATCACTTTTAGAAAGCCATAAAACAAAATTATCTACAAAAATCTAGCACACCAAGGAAGCAGGCTCATGGTTATTCAATAACTATAACATCTAACACCACTTCCCTTTTGCCATAGATCCAGCCTGACAGAGGCATTTATCCGGAACGTCTGGAGAAATGAAACCCCTTCCCAGGCTGGTCCAACCTGTCTGACTGGTCCTGGAGCAGCTTCCAGACAGGGCATTGGAAAGGGAATAGCCCAATATTCAGATTTTGAAATAATCAGCCTTATGTTCCACTCAGGAACCCATGAATCAATCTTATCTTTTGGGGAATTCTCCAGGGTTAAGCATTTAGGACTTTCCTCCATCAGATGTTTATTACTTGGCTTGAAAATCAGATTTTCCTAATATATATTTTATTTTATATATATGTATATAATGAGTACAATAATTATTTGAGTATAAATAATATAGATTAGTGTAAATACATCACTTTATCTGCTCACTACTCCAAGACAAGCACTTAATAATCTACTAACTCTTACAAATACATGATATGAAGCTGGCATGGCTGATAAAGCTTCTGTCTTTGCAAACACAGCCTTGCCATACACCACAAATATAAATATAAATTATAATTATAAATTATAAATATAAATGTATTTTCAGCATCTGGAGGTGCCTATGGATGTGCCACACTGAATGGCCGGGGTTTGACCCTGCTCAGATAAAAGAATGGGTAGATTGATAATCCATCCTAATTTCTGACAGAAAAAGGTAAAAGCAAAGATTCCCTGGACAACAGCAGCAGGACAAAAGGAATTGCTGCAGGTTTGGGAAGGAAGATGGTGACAGACCTACAACATTTCCCTCAAAGGGCAGACAAAAGGACAAGTTTCACTTCTCCTTCCCCAACTTTCACCAACACTGAGTAAACTCCAACAGGCTAAAGCACCTCATCCTCTCCTCAAACCTGGGCACATCCTGCCCAAAATGGCAATTTCAGTAAAATCAAATGTCTCATGCAAACACAGGCTCTTAACCTTCCTTAGGAGTAGTTCCCTGGCCAACACTTGCCCAGCTTTCCCCAGGAGTATTTCCCAGGCCAATCCCCTCCTGATGGCACAATCCTGACACCAGTTGTAGCTGATCCTGTTTCACCTCCCCTGCCATATGTGCAGCCCACCTACAATGTCTCCACTGAGTTCCTACTCTGATACACAAATAATTCTCCCCTTTTCCAATATTTCTCTCTATTTGTTTTCTACATCACCTCTACAAAGGTTGCAGAAGGGGTAAAATATGCTTATTTTTCTTTTGAACCTCACTGGAAAAATCAAACGAATTTCTCTGCTTTCTTTGCTTATCTCCTTCTCACTAATAGGAAAAGCCCAAGTTCCATGTATCCATTATGTAAATCCTGGAAGGCTTTTATCTCTAGCACTAAGATTAGGAGGTAGCATCTTTAAAGAGACTTTAATACAACATCTTATCCATGTTGCATTAATATCATCTGCCTTATATCAGAATAACATGAAAATCTACTAGACCTTTAGCTTTGTGGGGAGGATTGATCTAATTTGATTAGGATGCAAAAAATGTCACAGGGAATGAATACCAAAGCCAGACCTGTATTACAGCCTCCAGATTACAACGTGTACCACTAGAAGAGATTTATTTGGAGACAACAATGAAAAAAAAAGCCTCCAGACTGTTGAAATTGAGGGGGAGAGGGAAGGGGAAGAGCAGGAGAAAAACAGCAACGCATTTGTTGTACCGGGTTTGTATCGATTTGAGCACCAGAAGCCACTCACAGCAGCCCTCGTTACAGGAACACAAAGGATTTCAAAACAAAAATAGCACACTAACATTTCCAGTCCAAATGATCTGCTGTCATTAGCCAACCCGACTTCCAAAAGCTTTATCAATCAACCTGCTGAGCCCCTGCCATTTGTTTTTCAGGATCAGTTACAGCAGCAAAGGCTCTGCCAGTGTTAAAGGAGACCACGAGTGCTGTGGCTGCTCAGAGCCCCCAGCTGCCCAGGCTCGCTGCAGTATTCACAATTTATATTCTGCAATTCAAATACCAGAGCTGAGAAAGCACTGCTCATGGAGGAGCTGGATTGCAGCAGAAGGACAAACACAGGCCAGCAATGTTCACAGAGGGTAAGAACAGGCTCTTACACCTTTTTCACACTCTGCTGACACTTCCCCACCCGACAAAAGGCACCAAATCTGCTGCTCCAAACACACACAATGATAACAAAAAGGGAGTCCTCCAACACAAAGAGTCAATGGGCAATTTTATGCCAAGCTGGTTAAAAAATCCCTGATGAAGTTAATTAAAACAGTTCTTAGTAAAGCTGTTCCTTCCCAGAGCACAGGTTGGTATTTCTTTAGCCAAAGCAAAGAGCACACGGGCTCTGACAGCCAGCATTTGTCATCCTAGTAACAAATCAGAACAGGGAAAGGAAATGGCTAAGAAAGGAGCTTAAATTGTGGAAAAAAACCCATTTCAGCCAACCACGGCAAAGATCAATCTCCACAGACTGGCTCACTCCCTCTTTAAATCCTTTCTCTTCTCACCTTCACAAAGCTAAACATGCATCAATAAAGAAATCCCAAAGCCTCTGCAAGTCTGGTTTCAGCTGAAGACACACATCAACAAAAATGTGTCAGATTGTGAGGAACATATGGCCTCAAAACCCACCCAGCTCCCCTGCCCAGTCACCTCCAAAGAGCCTTTCCACCCCAATCCCAGAACAATCCATACCATCTACTTGAAGAGAATTACTCAAGGGTGAGTCCCAAATGCTGTAATCAATTCACAATATCTGCTGCACTCACACCAGCTGATCCCCACCAGTGTCAACAGGTTACAGAGACCAAAGTGAGAACAAGGTCTTGAAGTAATGAAGACTTTATTTGGTGCTTCAACACCATCTTCTTTAATTCAGGAGAACACAGACTGTATCCTAAACCTTTGCCATTCCTCCTCCCCTTTCCCTATCTTTTTAATTTTTACTATATCCCAGTCTTTGCATTCCTGTCTTTGTAGAAATATTTACCTCTTACATTTCCTTCAACTCCACTTACAGAAAATGATCAGAGCTCTTAGAATTCCCAGATGGCATCATCACTGGGCAGAGGTGGACAGAGGAGCCCAACTGAATATCCTGAGCTGGAAAGGATCCTCAGGGATGATCAGCCCAGCCCTGTCCCTGCACAGCCACCCCAACAACCCCACCCTGAGCACCCCTGGGAGTGCTGTCCAAACACTCCGGGAGCTCTGGCAGCCTTGGCACCATTCCCTGGGGAGCCTGGGCAGTGCCCAGCAGCCTCGGGGGGAAGAACCTTGCCCCGAGCTCCATGCCAAGGCCTGGCCCAGCTCCAGCTGTTCCCGAGGTCCTGTCCCTGCTCACCCCCTCAGCAGCAGCTCCTGAGCTCCCTGCAATGCTAAGTTAGTTCATGGCTGAATTTGAAAATACATCTTTGTTCCAATGATGTGCTGGAAGATGGAACCTTTTTCCACCTTTTCCCTCAATCACCCCTTGGCCCAATTAAATAATGAGAGGTGCTGCCTGAAACGCCTTAATTAGCAATTTGTTAATCAGCTTAAAAATGGAAAAGAACTTCTCCAGAAAACATGCAGCTAAAAAAACAGGGCAAAAATGAGTGTTTTGAAGATCTGTAGATTTGAAAACAAGTCTGCAACTCAACCTGTTCTCCTATTTATTTGTCATGTTTCTGAAGACCAAAATGTCAGAAACAAAGAGCCTTCTTCTAAATTAACAGCTCCTTCCATTGTTTCCAGGGAGAACAGAGCCCACCTATTTCCCTTATTTATAAAAGCCACCTCTCTGCTCAGTGCTGGGGAACAACTCTGCAGTCACGTGTGTGGAGAAACAATGAAGAGTGATGACCCCAGTGGGTGTGAAAGCAAGTTCTAGTCAGAAAAGCTGCCAGCTCCATACTCCAGGAGGAACACAGGAATATGAGGGACAGAGGGAAAAAGAAAACACAGGAATGCAGATGGCAGTCACAGCAAATGTGAGCACCTCTGAAAAGACACAGAAATGAGGGAGCTCAGAGGATTTGTGAAAGAAACAATTGGAGAGATGCAGGGAAAAGGGAAGAGTGGGGAATGGCTGGGTGAAGAAAGGAAGGGAAAATAAAAGGAAAGGATAGAACTAAAACACAGTTCACCCCTCCCAGGCATTAGAGGATCCACTTTTAAGGAATCAGCCTGGAGAAGTTCACATTTTTTGGTCAAGAGTGTAAAGGATCTTCAACCTGACTTAAGCCAACATTTAGTGCAGATGGAGAATTTTCTGCTTCCCATCTAAAACCTCAGAAAAGCCACCAGAAGTAAAACTACTTCAAGCTTTTGAGGTGTTTTTGTTGCACTCAAGTCATAGTTTGCAGTGTTTGCCAAAAAAGCTGCTTTTATCAACAACATTCACCCCCAGCCCCTGCCTACCATTCTTCTTCCCAGCCTTTTGTCTTATCCTACCCATCCAAAAAACAACTTGTGGGCAAAACACTCCCAGGTTTAGGAGGGCACTCTGTCTTCTGTGGCTCAGTCCAATTATCTGGCTTATTCCTCCAACCCATAAAGTGGGGTCAGAGCAATGTGGTAGGCGAAGAACCCAGCCCAAAATGCTGATTATTCACAGAGTGACACTGCCAGGAGAGCATCCTGGGCTGGAGTGGGGACAGAAGGGAAGAGCAGACAGATGTTTGTGGGAGGGACAGGGAAAGGAGGATGGGAAGCTAAATAGAACGAGGCTGTTCCATGTGGTCTGCTGTCAACACACCTGGGGTAAGGGCTGGTGCTCAGAGAACTGAGGGGGTGGGAGAGCACAGATTACAGGGATGTGGCTCAACATTTTTGGTTTAGTTTACCTCAGTTCCCTCTTAGGGATCATAAGCAAAACATTAGTTTTTATTTTATGATTTAAGCAGTAATCAAACCCAGAAACATCCATTATTCATGTTTAACAAAACAATTTAACTGAAACTGAGGTAATATGAACACAAGTGCCCAATTCCCTGTTTTCATAACCTACAGCATGTGACCTCTGTGGCAGACTTAAAGCAAGCAATAAATCCAAATTTTAACTTTCATATACTTGCTGGCAATGCATCTTAAGACTTAAAATATTTAGTGTTTTCTTTCTGGAAGAGCACTGAGTAAGAACAAGGATATCTTTAAGACAGCTCTAAATACTTGTGCTACACATGCAAATGTTTGTCTTGGGCCCCTGCAGATTTCATACCTATACAGTTAAATTTAATAAGCTTGCAAATTCAAAAGCAGATTTTTTAATATATTGAGAATCAACACGGTGTTTACAAATATTTATAGCATCAGTGTCTTATGTTTATTTACTTCCATATGTACATAAAATATTTTAAATTGCTTTAATATCCTCCATGGTAAAGAAGCTACAAGTGGCACAATCTCTGCTCAGAATCTCCAGGACCATCCACTGTCCTGGTATCACCTTTCTATCCAATTCCATTTCTGCCAAAAGCTTTCTTTTGAAGTCTGGCAGGAGCTTCCAACTCCCAGTTAAATTCTATTTATTAGACTAATAAAAAACACACACATAAAACAGTCACATAATTTAGAGTCTTTCTGTCAGGCAGTTTCAGGCTCTGGCACAGCTCAAAACAATTAGAAGACCAGAAATCAGATTCTACCTTGTTTTTGAAGTGCACTTCAATGGGCATAATGAAGCCAGCGTAGCCAGACTCCTCCACCTTGTAGGGGGGCTCCTTGCACACTGAAAGAGAACAAATAAATGTGAGCTTGGCATTCAGCACAACTTTTGAGGCAAAAAGGAGCTGCAAGAGGAGAGCTGGGCCTCTGACGACTCAGGGCACAGTTAAAACACCAACCTTTGTGAAAAAACCCACATAGAATAAGATGGTGGCCACAGGCTTAGTTAAGAACATGAAATCCGTTCTTGGCTCCTCCCATGGAACGGAAACATAAAACACTGCAGGCCCGAGTCTCAGCGAGATCCTTCCCCTCCTGTGCACCCAGATACAATTACATTTCTGGGCAGGCCCACAACAATGCAAACTGCCAGTTCCAAGTGCCTGGCAAGGAAAGGCCAAGACCCAAAAGGTGGAACAGCACAGAAAGGTAAACTTTACTTTGATGCCCATATTTCTGAATCAAAACACTGCCACACACAAGCAGGTGATTATTTTTTCCTTGAAACACTCCCCTGCACTCCTCAATGCTCAAAGTTGGGTAACAGGCACGCTCCAGGTGAACAAACCTGAAGGGCAGGTGAGCACTGCTATTTATTCCACACACAAGGAAACACGAGGAGGAAGGTGAACCAGTTTGCTGTTAAGGTCAGAGCTGCTTAGTGCAGAAACAGCAATTAGAAAAGTTAATTGCTTTTCAGAAATTAATCTGCATGTCCCTGCCTCAGTTCCCCCTGTCCCGCTATCTGGTGTGGGTTCATGCTCCTGAATCCTTCCTGCTTTCTATTCCAGGATATCCAATTTGAAGGATTCCAGGATCATTTCTTTGGCCATGAAGTAGCAGCACACAGCAGCTGCCAGGAGAAACATGAGACCCACACAGATATTCTCCCTCTCAGGAACCGGATGCACTCGCATATAATTTATGCACTACAATATATGTAAATAAAGTCAATTAGGTAATTAGAGGAATTCACTGCAAATCTTTAGAGTTTCTCTTAAGAATTCCAAGTAATTAATATGATTAGGAAACAGTACATCAAACCTAAAAGCACACAAATTATTTTCCTTTAATGTAGCTGTATTATCCCCTCCCAGCTCTAAGCACTTCTACCATCATTAAGGTGCTGGAAAGCAGCACTCCAAATGCAACTGAGAAAAAAAGGCATCCCTAAAAATAACAAAAACCTCTAGACTTGCTTTAACTTGAATTTCATATAAGAACCCTGTTATTTAGAGGGAAAAATCCCAAACCAAAGAGCAGTGCCAATATGGCAGCAGGAATCTTAAGCCTATCTGCCAAGCAGCCTTTGTTCCTCTGCCACTCTATTCTGACAAATTCCAAAGGCTCCAAGAGCAATCTGCCAGCAGCACGAGCCCACCTTCAGCACCAGGATCTGCTCCAAGAGGGCACCATCTGAAAAAACCTTTCAAATACACTCAGGACTAGGAGAGGCATTTGCCACAACACTGAGGTACAACCCAGACACGCCTTGGTCAAAGGCACACTGGCATTAGGAGCAAGCCCAAGGAAGTGTAGAAAACTCAGGGACTGGGAAAAAATACCCCTGGAAAGGGAGATGATACAGCAACTGATTGAGCAAAGGCCTTGGCTTTATATTACCAGGGATGGATGGGATCTTGGGCAGGAATTGTTCCCTGGGAGGGTGGGCAGGCCCTGGCACAGGGTGCCCAGAGCAGCTGGGGCTGCCCCTGGATCCCTGGCAGTGCCCAAGGCCAGGCTGGGACAATGGAAGGTGTCCCTGCCATGGCAGGGGTGGCACTGGATGGACTTTAAGGGTCCTTCCAACCCAAAGCATGCCAGGATGCAATGTACTATCCCAACACAGTTATTTGTAATAAATTAATCACACTAGAGGACAAGAACTGTAACCCACAGGTTGTATTTTTATTTTATAAATCAGCTTTCAGCTCAGTCCTGCACCTGCTTGTCACACATCAGTTTTAACAGATCAGTTTGAAGGAGATTTTATCAACACAGAGCAGAGTCACACCCTTGTGAATGCTGAGCACCTCTCAGCCCCTTTCCACTGTGGACTGCCACAAATCCCCAATGTCACAGGCTGTCCTAAGGCACCCTGAATGTCCTGCTCCTGAAGCAGTATTGTCAAAAATGCACATTACAACAATTCTCAGGGGCAGCTTGTATTTCTTAAAGCACTAGTGCTGCAGCTTCAGTTACACAATCCTACACAGAAGTAACTGCACTGCCCCTGAGAAGGGCAATTCCTGCTCCTCCACCTCAACCTCATGAGCTCCTGCTGCCCCATGCCAAGAATAAGGTTCACTTTGCTACAGTCAGAAAATAACACTCCAACCCAACCACAATGACTGCACTGGGCTTGCAGGAGCAATGTACAGCAAAGACACCATCACCCCATGGCAGCATTGATTTCTGCTGGGTTAAGGGTACCTGAACTGGCATCTGAGACTAGAAATTGCAAGAATCTGCAAAACTCTCCATACCCAGGATACATCTGAGCCCAGAGCATCTCTCATGTGATTCCAGTCTTTGCTGGGGAATTCTAACAAATCAAACCCATCTTTCCCACTGTATAACACGAATTATCTTCTGCTGTCACTTGTGTCTTGAGAACCTGCACATACTAATGCTTAAATAAGAGGAGAAAGCAGCTCACCTCCTGCCCTTTCAGCAGCAGAAAGGTCCCATTCTCCCTGACCTTCCTCAAACACAGTGGGGAAAGGTTCAAGCTGGAGTGCACGCAAAGGATATTTCTCTCCTTTTTAAGGAGATATTTCACAGAAATGTGACAGTTCAACACAACCTCTTTCACAGAGATAAAGCACACCCAGCCCCTCTGACCTCGCTTGGGTTTTGGGAAGCTCTCGTGCAGCCGGAAGACGACGCGCTCCACGAAGTGCTGGATGTCGCACTGCTCCGGGCCCCGCACGAACACCATCCAGTCATGGGTGAAGCCTTCCGTGGTCGGCTTCTTGCGCAGCTGGGCCCGGTGCCCCAGCTCCAGCTTCACCTGCACCGTGCACTGCGTGGGGACAGAGGCAGGAGCGTCAGCAGAGAACACAAAACCATCAGCAGAGAACACAAAACCATCAGCAGAGAACACAAAACCGCGCTGAAGGCACCGCATCCCCCAGGGAACACAGCAGCCCCCATGTGGGGATCGGCCTCAGGCTGCAAACCGCTGTTATGGACGGCAAAGCTGCCACAAAAATAACTCCCAGCACCATTACATACCTATTTTCTTCCTAATATTAACATTGCAGAGAAAGCAGCTCTAAAAGAGGGATTGGTTTCTCTGCCTCACTTATCAGTGAAATTGTCAGCAAAGTCCTAATTGAGGAATCTTTATTTCTAGAAAGTGTCAGAGACAGAACTTGATGTTCACAGCTTACAGAATTCACAGCACTGACAGAAAACTCATCTTGAAACAGGAAAAATCAGATCATGAATTGGTGGTTTATGATATTCTCTAGAATATATCACTCAGCAGAAGAAAATTATGTTTCCTGTATGGTTCTAAATATATTTTATTATCTCACTTTCAAATACCAAGTTAACATATCTGGCTGCACAATGTCCAACACTAAACTGACCTAATTCTAATTTGCACTCCTGAATCCTACTCTGACCACTGAGTAACAGAGAAGGCGTATTCCACATCAGGCTCAAAGCACAAAAATCCCATTAAGTGCCTTAAAAACCAAATGAAATTAATGGTGAAAATCCACATAGTATTGCAGACTTCACAGCCAGGAGAAAGGAAATGAATTAAACAGATGTAACAGAGAAAAGGCAAATGGGATTCAGACACAAGATAAATCAAGGAAATCTTAGAGCCACATTTGTAGACAGAGAATAACATTCAAGGTACCCAACTTTTGTGCAGATTTGTTACACAAACCAGAGCAGCAGCAGTAGTTCCAACTAAATCTACCAAAATCTACCAAAATCCACCTTCAGCACCAGGAGGCTCATAGAAAAAGAGTCTGGTTTTAGTCTCTACCCCATTCTTCACTTCAGGCTTGAAAATAAGTGTCTTGCTCTTCCTAGCAAGTCCCAATTACCATTGGGAGAGGCAGCATTATTTGTCATTACCTATATTACATGTTGACCTGGAGCCAAACCAAGGGCATGTTAGACAATGAGCAGGGAAAGAGAAAGCTTCCTAAGCTCCAGACTAATGTTTAGGGAAAGTATCACCCTTATTTTCTCCCTGAAAAACTGCAGCAAGGAGTGTGATCACAATTAATGCTCACTTTGCATCTCCAACCTGAGATTTTTTCCCAGAGCGTGCATGGTGAATACTCGCTGGAAAAGCACAAGTGACTCCATCTCAGCCTTCTTGTCTTTGTAAAAAGCTCTCACAGGAGGTCTGCAGAGCACCAGGCATCAAAGCCTGACCTCCCAAATTGCAGTCCAGTTCTAATTTCAACCATAAGCCTTAACACACTCTTTCAGGCAGTTTAAATCTTTACAGCAAAATACCTCCAGCCACCCAACACATCAATCCTAAGGCTCGGGGACAAACTCATCTCATTAATTCCTTCACCATTATTGCTACAGCATTTCTTTGGGGTACCTTCCTCTGCAAGTTCTCTTGGCAGGCCATTTTTTCCTGTTCTTAAGGCTTATCTACAGCAGCTCCACCTCGCTCCTGCGCTAAGAACCAAGCCTAGGGCCGGCTGCTCTTTCATGTCGCATTAAGGGCTGAGAAAAAAGGCAAGGTGCACTTCTCTCCGAGCACAGCAATCCCTCCAACGCTGCAAAAGCATTGTGGAGCCAGCCTGCCGAAATCCTCGGCTCACATCGGAGCGTGCCTGCAGGCCTGCTTTATCTGGGATGCTTCCCACAGTGCTCACATCCCCTGAGCCAGTCTGTGCCGCAGCCTCACGTTATCGATTCCGTAATTACCCTTTAAATCCGGCTACTGTTGCCAGTTACTACCCCTCTCCTGAGAAGTGCAAATGACTGTCAGGCTACAAAATCTGCCTTTCCGAGTTGAAACGGCTGAGAAATTGGAGCTGAGAACCAGATGGGGCTGTGTGGAAGAGACCGAAATTAAACATAAAAGAGAACTGTTTAACTGAGAGTGAAAGTTGTACTTGCTGCACTCCTCACACCCTGCTCCAATTAACAATCGCTGTGAATTAAGCCAGAAGTTGAAACACATTTGAAAATAAGATCTCCCAACATAACCAGCATCCAAAGTTGCTCCGCTGAAAATGGAGGGTTTTTTTCCTTTTTTTTTTTTCCAAGCGTGTCTCTCAACAAAGGGAAATCAGGATCCTATTCAAACAATTTGTAATAATACAAAGGAGCCTGCTTTCAACTTCTCAATAAACATTCTGAAGGCTGCTCTGGTTTTTGTTTGATGTGCTAATTGCCTGAAAGCCATCAGCAGCTCCCATTCCCGCTCCTGCGGGTGATTATCCGGGATAGCGGGGCTGGTTCCGAACCTCAGCCCGGGAGGTACCTGTTACCCGCTCCCCGCACACAAAAGGCTCCCCATCCCCATCACCTCAGGTAAACTTCCCGCACGCATCCTGGAACCCCCCCCTGGCCCGCAGGGACTCTCCGGGTGGCATTAACCCTTCCCGGTGGCATTAACCCTTCCCGGCGCGGCTCCCGGCAATAATCCCAGGCAGGAATTTGCGGGAAATGCTGCTCGCACCCCCCGCCGCGGGCGAGGCTGCAGCGGCCGCCCACGGAGGGGAGAGGGCTGAAACCCCCCCAGAAGGGTGTGGGGAGGTGTCCCCCCCTCAATGGGATTAGGACCCCCAAATGTGGGGTGGGAAGGAGGAGTATCCACCAAATGAAGGGTGTGATGTGCTCCCCCAAATGGGACTGGGGAGATGATGTGCCCCTCCAAACGGGACTGGGGAGATGATGTACCCCCCAAAATGGGGGGTGTGGAGGAGGTGTGTCCCCCAAATGGGGCGTGGGGAGGAGGTGTGTCCCCCAAATGAGATTGGGGAGGGGGTGTGACCCCCAAATGCTGGGTGGGAAGGAGTATCCACCAAATGAAGGGTGTGATGTGCTCCCCCAAATGGGACTGGGGAGATGATGTACCCCTCCAAATGGGGGGGGGTGTGGAGGAGGTGTGTCCCCCAAATGGGGCGTGGGGAGGAGGTGTGCAACCCCCCAAAATGGGATTGGGGAGGAGGTGTGCCTGCGCAAAAGGTGCGGGAAGGAAGAGGTGTGCCCCCCAAATGGGATTAAGGAGACGTGTCCCCCAAAAGGGGAGTGGGGAGAAGGTGTGCACCCTCCTCAAATGGGGGGTGGGAAGGAGATGTGCCCCCCCAAAATGGATTGAGGGGATCTGCATCCCCCAAAAGGGTGTGGAAAGGAGACGTGCCCCCTAAATGGGGGTTATAGGGAGGAGGTGTGCCCCCACAAAGGGGTGTGAGGAGGACGTGTGCCGCCCAAATGGGATTGGAGAGGAGATGTGCCCCCGCAGCAGGGTGTGGGTAGGAGGAGGTGTGCCCCCCAAATGGGACTGATGAGGAGATGTACCCCCCAAAAGCAATTGGGCAGGAGGTGTGCCCCCCCAAAGAGAATGGGGAGGAGGGGGTGGAGGAGGTGCACCTTAAAGGGTGTGTGGAGGACATGTACCCCCCAATATGAGGGGCTGGGAGGAGGTGTGCCCCCCAAAGCGGGTGTGAGGAGCAGATATACCCCCCCAAAGGGGGGCGATGCCACCCAGCCCCCCCTTCCCGAGGACAGGAGCGCCCCCCCCATTCAGGGCCCATTGCCGGGGGTCCCTCCCCTACGTGCCCCCCTTTCTGAGGGGGGGCGGCACCGCCCCACCCCTCCGGCAGCGCGGCGCGGCCGCTCCCCTCACCTGATTGTCCATGGCTGGGCACAGCAGCGCCGCGGGCCCCGCTCGCTCGCTCCCGCCGCCGCGGCGGTTTTGCTGCCCGGTCGGCGGGGCGGGGGGGGAGAGAGAATCTGTTCCCCCGCTCAGTCCACGAGCGAAGCCGCTCTGTCCGTCCCCCCCACCCCCCTCCCCACCGCCTCGGCCGCCGCCTGCTCGGTCGCGGCCCCTCACGGCCCCGCCGCCCGCCTCATTGTGTGTCACTCACAGGCAGCGCCAGCCCCGCGCCCGCCCCGCGGAACCGGAAACCGCCTCAGCGCCACAGCGGCCCCCGCGCGCCGCCAATGCCCGCGCGCCGCACGCCGCGGGGCGCGGCCCCGCCCTCCTCCCCGTGATGGACAGGCGTATTCACCAATGAGCGGCGGGCGGGCTGCGGAGTGGGCGGGCACGTGGGCGGGGCCGGCGCTGTGGGTCAGGCGGGGGGCGGGAGCGGGGTCCGGCCGCCCCCCCCAGCCCCGTGTGGGGCGATGTGGCGGCCGCTGCTCTCCGGCTGCCGTCCCGGTGCTGTCCCCGCTTCTGTTCCCCGCGGTGTTCCTCTTAATGCACAACCAACACAGGGAGCAGGCGTGTGGGCCTCGCGGTGCGCTCCCGGCCGCGCCATCCCGCCCCTTCTCCTCCCATCCCGCCCTCGGTCCACGTTTCCCCCGGCGGTGTGTTAATTCCCGACACGAATGAGGTGGGAACAAGGGGAAACGTGGGAAGCCGCAGGTCCCGATAGCCCAGGATGGCCGGGCAGGGCTCGCCTTGTTCTCCGCAGCCTCGCTCCTTTCTGCGCCTTTTTTCTCTCCTTGTCTCCCTCACGTCTCCCCGTCTCATTTTTCCCCTCGTTGTCTTTTATTTTCGCTCAGTGCTCCCCTTTTCCTCTTGCCTATCTCTCGTTTCCCCTCAGTTTCTCTCACTGGCTCTTGTTCTCCCCCGTTTTCCCTCACTCCTTTATTCTCCCTTGTTCTCCCTCGTTTTTCCTTTGCTCTCTCTCGTTTCAGTTGCCCACACTCTGTCTCATTTTCTTTCCATTTATTTCCTTTTCCTCTCAGTCTCCCTCATTTTTCCCATCAATTCCCACATTTTCTCTCAGTTTCCATTTTACCCTTTGTGTTCCTCCTTTTTCTTTCTGTTTTGCTCCTTTCCCTCTTTCACTCTTTTTCACTTGGTCTCCCTCATTTTCTTTCAGTTTTTCTCATTCCTCCATCATTATCTCTCCTTTTCTCCTCAGTCTCTCTCATGTCCCCCTCAGTTTCTATTTTCCCTGCAGTATCCCATGTTTTCTCTCATTTTCTCTCTCAATCTCATTTTCTTTCATCTTCTCTCCTTTCCCCCCACTCTCTCTCAATTTTCCCCTCAGTTTTTCTCATTTTCCCCCTCATTTTCTTTCCCCCCTCAATCTCCCACATTTCCTCTTAAGCTTCCATTTTCCCCTTGTCTCACACATTTCTCCCCAAGTCTCTCTCATTTCCCTCCATTTATCTCCTTTTCCCTTTGGTCTTCTTCATTATTTCCCCTCAGTCTCCTAGATTTTCCCCCTCAGTCTTCCTCATTTCTCCCCTCAGTCTCACACATTTCCTCTCGGCTTCCATTTTCCTCTCAGTCACCCTCATTCCCCTCATTTTTCCCCCTCAGTCCCCTTCATTTTGCCCCTCAGTTTTCTCTTTTCACTGTCCCTCATTTTCCCCTCAGTTTCTCTCCTTTTTTCCCCCCTCATCTTCCTCATTTTCCCCTCACTTTCTCTCCTTTTTCCTCTCACTCTCCCTCACGTTCCCCTCAGTTTCTCTCCTTTTTCTCCTCACTGTCCCTCATTTTCCCCTCATTTTCTCTCCTTTTCCCCCTCACTCTCGATCATTTCCCCCTCAGTTTGTCTCCATTTTCCCCTCAGTTTCTCTCCTTTTCCCCCTTCACTCTCCCTCATTTTCCCCTCAGTTTCTCTCCTGTTTCCCCTCACTCTTGCTCCTTTTCCCCTCGGTTTCTCTCTTTTTTCCCCCTCATTTTCTCCCCAGTTTCTTTCTTTTTCCCCCTCACTCTTGCTCATTTTCCCCTCAGTTTCTCTCTTTTCCCCCCTCATTCTCCCCTCAGTTTCTTTCTTTTCTATCATTTTTCCCATCATTTTCCCCTCAGTTTCTCTCCTTTTCCCCCTCATTTTCCCCTCAGTTTCTCTCCTTTTCCCCCTCATTTTCCCCTCATTCTTCCCCTCAGCCTCCCACATTTCCTCTCAGTTCCCATTTCCCCTTCACTTCCCTCACTTCTCCCCTTTGTCCCTCATTCCCCTGCAGTTCCCTTCCCCTTCCCGCCTTCCTTCCCCCTCTCCCCCCTCTTTCTCCCTCCCGGGGAGAGTTTTATCCTTTTTTTTTTTTTTTTTTTAGAATTTTAAGTGACAACTTACAGCTCTCAATTTTACCAGCCCTGAAACAACTCAGCGAAATCTTTACAAATGCAATTGGTGACTGTTTCCGAGCAAACTCGCTCAGATTTTTTCCCCGTGCTACTCTCCTGTTTGAAATAGTTTGTGGATCTCTGCGAGGCAGCAGAAAACCCCCCCATGTTAAGCCAATAACTCTGTGTGCCGCTGCCTGATCGCCACAGGCAAGGATTAATCGGTTCCCAAATCGTTCTAAAGAGCCACTTTACCTCATCAACCTGATAGAGGATATTAGCCAAGCAAAACGCTTCATCGCTTCAGTTAACAACAACAACAACAAAAAAGAGCCTGATTTGGGTTCCTTTAAGTGCTCTGGTTTTAATTTTCCATGTTTCTGTCTGATGCAGTCCCAAGAGACATCTCCTTGGACAGTCCCTTTTCTTCTCCACTGAGAAAGGGCTTCTTTCTCTGGGAGTTCTCATTGATATCTTTAATTGTGGACATTATTCCCATGCACGTGACTCTCGGGTCTAAATCTTTTTATTTTCTACCTCCCCATCTTGGCTATTCACTCACAGCCTCATCACAGTCCTTGGTGGTTACGTGCTCCCAGGGCTGAATATTTCCTGGGAATGTCTTCGTCTTTCCCAAGTTTGCTCTTGTTCTGCTGAATTTCCACCTTGTGCAAGAGATGTTGTTCAGACACACCAGACCCTCAGCTTTTCCTTGAAAAATTCCCCGTTTCTTCCTCTGAAACATTGTTAGAATTTGCTTTTTGTTTTAATTTCCCTCAATGGCAATTTTCCCATGCTTTTATTTTTGCCCAGCCTGGTGTTAATGGTTGTTTTTGTGCTCTCCCAGTGCAGGACACAGCTTCCATCCCACTTCTGGTTTGGAGATTCGACAAGCTGGGTCACTCCTCCAGCCTTCAGGAGCAGGATCTGAACAAGAACTTGGGCACTTCCAAGATAGGAAACCCAGAGCCAGGCGCCTCAGCTTCTCTGGCAGCCCAATAATTGAGCATTAAACCACATTTTTAGTGAACAATTTGGGGTGTCCCATTTGGGGTGAGCACCACCTGCTGCTCCAAGCACTCTCTGCAGTTGGGACAAGCAGTTGGAGCTGGACTTTGCTGATCCCTGTGGATCCCTTCCAGCTCAGGATATTTGATGAAGTGGCGTGAACGGATTAATTTAAAATGTGCTGGGGTGGCTCTTTACATTCAACTGCAAAAACACTCAAGGAGAGAAATTCCTAGAACCAGCTTTTGCTCTGCTAGCAGTTCCCAGCCTGAACTGTTTCCAGCACAACCACTGATCAAACCCACCCCGATTTTCTTTTCAAGCTCCCCTCAAAAGGGAAAAAAAAAAGAAAATCACAGCCAAGGGTAGAAAATTTGCCAGGCTCTTTGGGAGTTTTGGGGATGCCAGAGCCAGCAGCCATCCAGGTTTCTCCAAACTCCTAATTTTGCAGGGAGATCTCAAGCTAACGAGCTGTCAGCCGAGTGCCTTCGCACCCGAGGCAGCCGTGGGCTGAGCTCCTGGTTCTTTATACCTATTCCAGCAACTTCTGGGCTTTGCAATAAGCGTCTGCAAATCCAATTAGCGTTTTTCTTTGTGGCACTGGATGCTGGCAGAGATCCGCTGTGCTGCTGCCATCTACAGTAGGGCCAGTGCCAATGGATAAGAAACAGCACTCATTTGCATATTCAAATATGCAAATGAGACACGACAGCTCTCCTTCATTTTTGTTTGGGGTTTATTTTATTTTATTTTATTTTATTTTTCTTTCCAGAGTCTTGCCTCAAAGATCCTTGTCTCAGACTGAAAGGTGTGTGTTTAATCTGGCTTGGCCCATGGTAGGGGACCATGCCAAGGGCTGGTTCTGTCCCATGAGAGTTGGGGATGATGGAAAATAAAGTGCAAAAAAGACTTTGCACTGCACTTATCCCTGCCTTGGCCAGGGATGGGAAAGATTTCGGGGGTGTTTTCCCAGGTTCCAGCCCTGGGAAAGGACAACACGTTCTTTCTCCTGCCTGTGCACACTTGGATGCTTGAACATGGCTGTTCCTGGGGAGGGTGAGCAAAGGAGGCAGCAGCTGGGGCACTGAGATCAGGTGAGTCCTGGTGGGTGAAGTCCTGACAGAGCAGCCCATGCTCAGGTGTCCCCACAGCCACCAGACTGGCAGAGCTCACCCTGTTCTTGGGATCTTCTGAGCAGCAGGCAGCTGAAAACAAAACTGCCCCTCGAGGCACCTCTTCCCTCCCCTGGCTCTCTTTCTCTGCAGGAACACACTGACCCCCTCACACTCAGCCCCCACCCTCCCCAGCAGCCCCTCCAGACCATCCTCAAGCAGCCCAAGATGCCTGAATTGCTCATTTTCCAGCAAAAGTTCTTTCCTGTAGACTTAGCATCACTGTGAGGTGGGCTGTACATCAACTGTACATTGACTGCAAGTCCTTGTCATGGTTTCATATGTCTGTGCTTGTGGCTTGCCCTTCCTGTCTCTGGAGAAACAAGTTTGTTTCACTGTTTTTCATCATTCATTATTATTTTCTCATTACTAATTTAGTTGCAGCCTTCCCTGCTTCCACTCTTGCACTGAAGACCACAACTTCTGTGGTCAGACTGGGCTCTGAGTGGCTTGGACACCAGCCAGGGAACAAGCAAGGCTGATTCCAGCACGGAAAGAATCAGGCAGTGCAGGAAAATTATCATCTTGTAATAGCTCTAAAGGATTTAAAGATTAGGACACAAACCTTGCATCTGAGCAGGGTTTCTCTGAGAAAATTCACTCTTCCACTTTGTGCAATATGCTTCAGTGGAAAGGTCCTCAGGTTCTGGATGTCAGTGACTTTATTGCCTTCTCTGACAGCTGCAAAATTATTTCAGTGGCCTTCACCCACTCTGCAAAGCCAAGTGCTCTGTGGTGTTCCCAGGATGAGCAAATCTGCAGCTGAAACCCAGAACTGGTGATATCTAAGTAAGAAGGGGCAGAGATCTTTCTCCTGGTGTGGACCAAGGCTTTGCCAACCACAACATCACCTCCTTGTGTGCTGCCTCTGGAAATGTCCTGAACCTGAAGCTGAGGGAGGATTTGGTTCCTCTTGGGGGGACCTGGGCGCTGCTCTGGTCTGTGTCTGGCACAGGGTCACCTCAGGGTGACAGGGAGAAGCTGTGAGTGAGGGCTGCAGCCACGCTGGCTCCTGGTTTGTTAATCAGCACTGGGATCCCTGCAGGGAATCCTGTTTCAATCAGCTGTGAACCCCAGCAGTGTTTATTCTTCTGAAAAATGATTTTCTTTTGCCTGGTGTCTGCCTTCCCCTTCTGCAGTTCACACTCCACACTGCAGCGTTCACAGAACATATTTAACACTGGTGGAGTGTAGCAAAAGCCCAGATTGTTAATAACCAAAAACTCTGATTGCCAAAAAGATACTCCTAGCAACTACTAGCTGCATCTGGGAAAAATTACAGTCAGCTTGGAAATTCTTTAGTTCCTTATTAATGAAGGACTTTGTAAAAAAACCCAACCCACACTGTAATACAGTTTAGCTTAACTAAGTTCTTTTGTGCCTGAGGAAAATCTAAATTATAGCATGCTATAGCTACTGAAAAATGCAGAAAGATTTAAATGTACAATAACCCCCCGAACCAGAAGGAAGAGGGAAAATTTTCTTAGTAAGTGGGAACACAATGAGAATTTATTTTATTCTTTCTGGGTATTTAGTGCTGGTGAAAAGAGCCAGATGAATAGTCCCAAACACGTCATGTCCCTTGCAGATGCAACATGGGCAGCACAAGCGTCCTGGAACTGCCCCACCAACGTGACCCAGTTCTGAATGAGCAGCACCAGCTTGCTGGGGGAGAAAGGAGCCTGTCACTATTCAGCCCCTGACCCCTCTGCTCCAGGCTCTTAATGAAGGGGCCTCATTAACACCAAAGGTGAGCTTGGCATTATAATGGGCTGCTGAAGTGACACCCATCAATCCTTGCCTGCTGGCTATTGAGGTGAGGCCGCCTTCTGTGGGAACCCAGAACATCCCTCTGGCTGTCCTGGACTGCCAAGACCCTGCCAGGGGGCTCAGAGACCCTGGCACAGAGCCCAAAACACCTGTGGGTTTGATTATGACCCATGGAGCAAGTTACCAACCCTATATGAAGACCAGCAAGCCACAAAAGTTTAAGTAGAATGATAGTGAAGTTATCATGGGATGGAAAAGTAGATTTTTGGGGTTTTTAGAATGGAGGTTCAGGGGGCAAGATGGAGGGAACTGGGTGTGTCCGGCCTTTCTCCTTCTTCTTCTTGGCCTCCATCTTCTACTGTGATGTTGGCACTTTTAGATTGGTTCAGAGTAGAAGCTCACTGTCTAACATAGGTGATAGGGATTGGGAAGTAATTGTAAACATTGTACATGTAGTTTTTAGTATAAAGACATAACCCTGCCCCGGGGGCAGGCAGAGTGCCTGGACTGTCTTGCTGAGCGGATCTCGGCAGGACAGGAGAAAAAATTTTACAGATAAGATACAATAAACAATCTTGAGACCGAGAAATGAAGAGCCCTGACTCCTTCTTCGAGCACCAGGCTGGGAAAAGAGACTTTCCAACTCTTCTCGGAGTCACTCTGACAAGCTAAAGATCCTGACAGCCTTCCCCTGGTGCTCTGCACACAGGGGTCAGCTTTGGCCAAGTGATGTAACAGCCTGGTGCTGCCAGAGCTGGCCAGACCTGCCATGGGGGGGAATTTCACCAGCTGGATTTGTCCCAGGCTGAATACAAACTGCTGGCACGAGGATGGGCCCAGGCACCTCATGTGGCCACTGGAGCAAACACAATCATGGGACAATGGCAGGGAGGGAGGGAGATTCACTGCTGAAATCCGTGTCTGCTCTGCACAGGGCTGCCAAAGTCTTTGAAAGGTGCCCATCTGCATGCTGAGAGAGACTGGGGCTGTCACCCTCGGCAGGGTAACCTTCAGGCTACTGAAAGATACCAGATGAGGGGGAAAAAATAGCTTGAAAAATAGTAGATGACAGAAGGAGCTCAGTAGAGAAGTCTGACCAGCACCAAAGTCTAACCAGACCAAAGTCTAACCCTGTTCTGAGCTGTGCTCTGGGTTGAAGAGCCCTAAAAGTGAGTAGGGATTGGCTGTGGCTGTGGCTGCCCCAACCCTGGAAGCATCCAAATCCAGGTTGGGCGGGGTTTGGAGAAACCTGGAATAATGGAAAGTGTCCCTGCCCATGGCAGGGGTGGCACTGGATGGGCTTTAAAGTCCCTTCCAACCCAAACCATTCCATGATTCTACAGATACACTGAGGCAGGACCTCTCCCAAGGCCCTCCCAGTGCTGGGAGTTTCCTAGGACTGTAAGGTGGCACTCCAGTGGCTGCATACTCATGCTTGCCCTGCTTCTGAGCATCCTGAGCTCTTCTCATCTTGTGTGGAGCCTTTTCCTCTTGGCACTGCTGTTTCTGCTATTTCCAACCCCAGGAATTCAGCCTGGTGGCTTTGAGAGCCACTGGTGAGGGCATTGGATCCCCAGCCTGGTGCTGTGTGATGCCCTCTGCACTCAGAGCACTTTGTGAGACAAAATCAGAGCTCCTGGAGCTGTGTTTGCAGAGACTTTAGAATTCCAAACCTCAGCCTGGAGAAAATGAGGTTCAGGAGGGACCTTTGGTTCTCCACAGCTCCCTGACAGGAGGGTGCAGCCATGTAGGGATTGGGCTCTGCTCCCAGGGAGCAAGGACAGGGCAAAAACCAGCCTCAAGTTTGCCCAGGGGAGGTTTAGGTTGGCTATTGGGAAAATTTCCTCACAGAAAAGGTTGTAAAGCATTGGAACGGGCTGCCCAGGGCAGTGGTGGAATCACCATCGCTGGAAGTGTTCAAAAATCTTTGGATGTGGCCCCTGGGGACATGGTTTGAGTGGTGGTGCTGCTGGGTTAGTGGCTGGACTCAATGATCTGTACCACTGGGATTGTATGAAATTATTAAGAATTTCTGACTTTTTTTTTTTGTGGATTCTGGGTCAGCTGCTCCCATAATAGATTCCACTAAACAGTTTTTTCTGGAATGGTGTAAAAAGAGCTTTCACCTGTCTGCACAGCAACTGCAGGACATGGTTTAAGTGGTGGTGGCGCTAAGTTAGTGGCTGGACTCAATGATCTGAACCACTGGGATTGATTCTGGGATTGTATGAAATTATTAAGAATTTCTGATTTTTTTTTGTTTGTAGATTCTGGGTCAGCTGCTCCCATAATTGATTCCACTAAACAGTTTTTTCTGGAATGGTGTAAAAAGAGCTTTCACCTGTCTGCACAGCAACTGCAGGAGGGGTTGCCACATATGCAAATGCATGCAAATGACCCCTGCTCTACCTGGCTTAGGTACTGTGCCAGCTCAGATAGTGCCCCACGCTGCAGTGGGGGCTATGCCAACGTGCTGTGACTCAGGGCATTTGGCTGGCACTGCCATGCTGAAATTCAGCCCACTGAAACTTCAGCTTTATCAGTGCCATCGTTACCTATGAGACAGGAGTGCCCCTGATTGCAGCAAAGCCATTTTTTAGCAGCGTGGCACATCTCAAACACCCTGGAGCCGGATTTTGTTGCATAAAAGCACAGCCAGTGCAGTTTCAAGGGAGTCAGGCTGGAATATAAAGTGACAAACACATGTGACAAACACTGTTTTGACCAACACAGGGAGGATTCAGAGCTGGCACTGTGGAAGCAAAGCTGTAACAAATTCTTTCGCTTTGTTACTCAGCCATCAAATAAACCAGGTAATACCCTCCCATGAGTGGATCCACTTTATAAAGTTATAAACCATCAATATTTAGGCTGGATGAAGTATACAATCCATTTGGACCCATTTCACACAGTTTTGAAAGTGCACTCTGCAAACACTGCAGGTGCAGGCTGCTCGGTTTGGGTGCCTGGGCATTTTTATAGGCCAGGAGATCTATTTTAAATCCGTGTGAAATGTGTCACAAAACATCTGACATATGTGGGAAACATATTCCTGCACAGTCTGAGCAGGGTGTGAGGTCGCTGGGGAACAGCTTGAAAACAGCAATCATTTGCATATGGATATAAAGTTATTTATTTGGTGACACCATCCCAGGGGAAGAGGGGCACGGCCCAGGTCTCTGTAGGTCACAGGCAATGTCAGGGGTGTTGAACTTGTGAGGAGTAAAATTATGAGGGCAAATCCAAATGGCTGAAGTGTTTGCGCCTGGAAATTTTTATTTGATCCTCATAAAAATGTTTGGTGCTGGGTAAGAGGCAGAAAGAGGGAAATAATGGTATTTTTGACCCTTTGCTCTGTGATATTTTAAACACTAAGATTCATAGAATCGCAGAATGTCCCACATTGGAAGAGACCCGCAAGGATCATGAGTCCAACTCCTGATCCTGCACACACACCCCAACAATCCCACCCTGTGCATCCCTGAGAGAGTTTGGCTTGGAAGGGACCTTAAAGATCATCTGATTCCAAATCTTAATTGGAATGAATCTCTATCTTTGTCTGCTTGTAAGGATGGTAAATGTTATTTAATGTTACATGGGCAAATCGTGAAGCCTGATAGGATGATTCATGATGAACAACACGTGCAACTTGTTGCCATTTTTGCTCTGTTTCACAGATTTGGGGTTGATTTCACTTGTCAGCGCTCTGGTGGATGTTAAGACTTGGCAATATTAGGATAGCAAACAGCAAAATCTCACATATATTAATTCCTGCATTTTCACATGACAGATTTCATTGATTAATTTTTAAACTGGTCCCAGAAAGCACTTAGTGAGATATTGAAATTTGCACTTTATTGGCATTACATGGCACTATTCCTTGCTCCAGCTCAGCAAAATATATTCTTAAGTGTAAGTGCCATTGATATCAATGGAATTATTCATATTCTTAAAATTAAACATATGCTTAAACATTTCAGGAAGCTGAGACAGCTGGTCTCTTGTTGAAGGCCTATCTAAATAAATGCAGCATCTACAGCAGATTGTGAAATTTATAACCCCATGCACAACTTAATGTTGAATATTTCAGCATTTCAGGTAAATCTTCACCTTTTGTTAAATATTGATGCCAAAGAAGCAAAGTGGGACATTCCAGGACAGTCCAGTTTTATGTTTGAACACACCTGTGAAGAACCTCTGCAGGAATAGGGACAGAAGCAATTGAACGTTCATAGAAAGTGAAAAAAAAAAAAAAAAAAAAAAAAGTGGAGACTGACCCTAATTGAAACCACGTTTTGAGCTGTAATGGGAAGGCACAGAAAAATTAATCCTGCCATTTTAGGTATTTTGATAGCAGCCATTAGTGGAGAGTTGAAGTTATTCAAACCACTTTGCCAGACAGAAGGGAGCTGCTTGTTTTTCTTCTGCCAGCAGCAGTGAGAATGTCTTCCCAAGTGGAACCAAACCACAGGGGTTTATAGAAACAGCTGAAGAGATTATTTGATCTTTTGATTAAAACCTCATTTTTTGGTCAGCTGGTTTATTTTCCCAGGTAATGGCTGTGCTTCTCCTTCCCCACATTTCTGAGATCCCTGGTCAAACCCAGCCCTGGCTGTGGGTGCAGATCAGACAGAAGGACACCCTGCAAAAACAGAAAGTGACAGAGCATTCCCTGGAATATAGTGACACTATTCCCTGATAGCTTCCACCTGCCCAGAACAGCCAGCAATATCTGTGAAATCCTGGCATTTATGGTTCATTTTGTCTTCTAAGAAAAGTGGACAGCAAGGATGTGGGGAAAACAATGAAGAAGGAAAAAAAAAGGAATGTCTTTCCTAGCAGTTGTGAAGTGGGTGGGACAGGACTGCCAGACCCCAAGCTGGAAATCCTGTGTCAAACCTCCAAAGTTACACTGAGAGTTGAAAGGACAAGACTTTTAAAAAGTAATAATTCTTGGAGCTTATCTCTTTCCTTCCTGGGTTTCTCAGCCCTTTGTGCTCATGCTTTCAAACTTTTGGCTGCAGCCGTGGGAGATTAAAGCTAAACATAAAACCAATGTTGGTTTCACCTGACTCGAAGTCAGTCCTGAACATTGCCAGGCTGGCACTAAAATCCCAGCACTTTGTGACATCCACTCCCTGTTTCAAAACTACCCTGTCCTTTCTCTCTGAGACACTTTACAAATAAAGATCTTTTCCAAAAGGCATAAGCGACACTCCAGTGAAGCAATTTCTTTTCCTGGCACTGCTAAGAGCAGGGACTGAGTTATTATTAATTACTTTTGCATTATTTATGCAGGTCCTTGAATGTGCAATATCTTTTACAGATAAATCACTCTGCCTTGAAAAGTTTCCAGTCTGCCAGCCAAATCCTGGGAATCTGAAACAGCAGGAGGCAACTGGTGCAGCAGAACAGGTAAATGTTAATCCTTGATGCTGCAGGACTGGTGCCTTATCAACGTTTTTCTTTCATTTGTTTTGCAATTGCACCAAACAGACTCAACTGATGCTGTTGTTTCCCAACCTCTTTAATCTGGCATCAGCTGATGGGAGCAGCCTCCATCCTCTTCCTCGTTCCCACTCCTTCTCTAGCCTCTCTTTTTTGTGGTTTATGCTGCAGTGGAGAACCAAAGCAGGGACGTGATGTGGCAAAATGAAGGAGAGGTTTCTTTCTGGCCAGTCCCAGCCTGTCCCCCTGTGCATGGGGCTTTGCAGGTCCTGTGCTCAGCTGGTGCCACACCTGTCACACCCACATGGCCCAGGGAGCCCTCACAACTCCCCAGGGTGTCAAGAAGGGCCCACTGCAGCCTCTCACCCCTGAGGAGTTCCCCACTCACTGTTCTGGCCATCCCTCCATCCCCCTGCCAGCTTTTAGGGCTGTTTGTCAGCTCTGCCCCACACACTGCAGCCGTGGCTCCCTGGCAGGAAGGACAGAGCATCCCCAGCAGCTCGGGGGCATTTTGGAGATGCGAAGCCAGCCTCAGATAACCCAGTGCAGCCCCGGGGATGCCCAGACCACCGTCACAGGCTGCTTTTGGGGCTGCTTTGCTTTCTCAGGCTGCAGCCCTGCTCGGAGCAGGAGGCCCAGCCCCGGGCACTGCCGCCCTTTTAAAGCTGCTTTGTGGGTTTCTTTTCTTTTCTCTCTCTCTCTCTCTTTTTTTTTTTTTTTCCTTTCCTTCCCGCAGGTTCCCAGGGCTGGGGATTCAGCTTCTGGCCTCATCCAGAAATCCCCGAGGGTTTCAGATCCCCACGAGGCCTCTCAATGTCTTGATCTGCTTGAATAGGCATTTTTAACGCGGCCCCGGCTGTCATCGGGGCCTGTTACAGTCACTCAACTGCAGCAACATTGTTCTCCCGGCAGACACCTCCCTTATTTCCATACTGCACGGGGGGATTTGGCCACTGAGGCCGAGCATCCCACCGGGGCTGGCTGGCCAGAGGTGGCCAATTAGCCCCCCCCCCACCCCACCCCCACCCCATCCCCAGCCCTTCATCCCCTAGCCCTTCATCCCCCAACCCAGCCCTTCATCTCCCAGCCCTTCATCACCCAACTCAGCCCTTCATCCCTCATCCCTTCATCCCCAGCCCTTCATCCCCCAGCCCTTCATCCCCCCAGCCCTTCATCGCCCCAGCTCTTCATCCCCCCCCCAGCCCTTCATCCCCCAGCCGCGGGGCTGCTGGTGCCCGTCCATCCCTGTGGCTCCTGCCGGAGGTGAAGGTGACCCCCTTTTCCTGTGCCAGGGGCTCCCTGGCAACGCCGCCTTTTCTTTGGAAGCGGCCTCCTCCACCCCCTGACGGGGCTGGGGGCTGTGAAAGCCCCGCTGCACTTTTGAACTTGCTGCCGGCGCGTTCAGGGCCAGCGGCGGCGGCGGCGGCGGGGCCGGGCCCAGCGGGGACCCGGTGCAATTGCCCAGAAGTTATTAATAGGCTGGGGAAGAATGCGATGATGGGCCGGGGAAAGGGTGAGGATGAGGAGGGGGGAGAAAGCGGCAAGGAGGGTCAGCGAAAGGGAGACGGGGTGATGAGCGGAGAGGTGGGAGCGGTGGCACGCAGGGGAGACAAAGAGGCAAAGAGACGGGATGGGCACCAGGATGGGCAGACAGGGGCATGCACAGGCTGGAGATGCCGGTTCCCAGTGTCCTGCACCTTGTGCAGGTGTCTGAGGGGCGGCCGTGCTGCAGCAGAGGTGTCTGACTATCGCCGGCCGGGGGCTCTGTACAAATCACAAACGGGATGGGGCTGCTGTGGAACTGCCTTGAGCTGTTTTATTTTCCAGCATCAGTCTCATTCCATGGTTATAACAATGGTAAGATGCCACCAGCTCGCATGTCAGGCAGCAGATGCCTTTAGCAGCTTTCCCAAAAGCCTCTGATTTTGTGGATTCCCACATCTAACCCCAGAGAACAGAGGGACCAGGCCTGGGAGTCCAGTCCATGGCGAGGCATTTCTCTCCCAGGAAGAAATATCGCTCGGGGTTCATGAGCCAAATTTGCCATCTAGTGGCCCTGGGAACCATTGCAGAGAGAGCCACGAGGCGGCCGCGGCCGTGGGAGAAGGCACTGCCCATCACTTTCTCCCCGGAGATAAAATCCAGAGTGCTTCTGCTGCTGCTTTACTTGCCGAGGCCCAAAAATGGTCCCAGGAGTGACATTACCTGGGTGTGGGTGTGCTGCAGGGAGCCACCCTCAGGCACCTGCCAGCCTTGGTGCTCTGCAGGGACAGTCCCTGCAGGCTGGGCCAGGACCCAGGCCCAGCACAAGGCTCAGCTTGGCACTGTGAGCAGCAAGGTTTGGGGAACACGAGAGTGTCCCATGGCTGTGAGAGCAGCAGCAGGGACAACCTGCAAAGCGCAGCAGTGTCCTTCTCTAAGGCTCTACATCTCTCTGTTCCTGCAAAGGCAATGACATTTTTATCTGATGTCACAGAATCCCAGAATATCCTGAGCTGGGAGGGACCCTCAGGGATGATCAGTGCAGGATCTGTCCCTGCACAGCCACCCCAAGGACCCCACCCTGAGCACCCCTGGGAGCTCCTGGAGCTCTGGCAGCCTTGGCACCATTCCCTGGGGAGCCTGGGCAGTGCCCAGCAGCCTTGGGGGGCAGAACCTTGCCCTGAGCTCCATGCCAAGGCCTGGCCCAGCTCCAGCCCTTGCTGGGCTCCTGTCCCTGTCCCAGAGCAGAGCTCAGCCCCTGCCCCTGTGCCTGCCCTGGGGAGGAGCTGCAGCCCCCGAGGAGCCTCCCCTCAGTCTCCTGGGCTGCAGCTGAACCAGCCAAGTGCCCTCAGCTGCTCCTCAGCCCCTTCCCCAGCTCCGTGTCCCTCCTCTGGGCACTCTCCAACAGCTTTGGATCCTTCTGATCTTGTGGTGCCCAAAGTGCCCCCAGCACTGGAGGTGAGGCTGCCCCAGGGCAGAGCAGAGTGGGACAATCCTCTCCTTCAGCCAACTTTGACCATCCTGGCTCCTTGCCTCATCCTGCCCCCCACACAGCCCTTCCAGAAAGCAGAGGAATCTCCAAGTTACCTTTGTGGCCTTTGGAGACTCAGAGCTGGGGAGGAACATGGGCCACTGGGGTTTGAGGAAGGGGAAGAGCCTGGGGCAGGACACCCCAGGATCTGGGCCAGCAGAGCCTCTTTTGGGCTCTCACCCAGGATTTCTCTTTATGAACAGCTCTCCCTGGGTCAGAGAGAGATTTGGCCACCCTGTCTGTGGGAGTGACTGGCAGACAAGAGGATGTGGTGCAGTCAGAGGAAAAAAAAAAAAGCTTCAGTATAAGTCAGTGTCCACAGCTTTAATGCACAGCTGTCCTGAGTAAAACCACATACATCAATAAATAGAGTTAATAATAATAATAATTAGAGCAGCCCCAACAAACCCAGCTGTCACCAGTTTGGCTTCAGTGTTCTCCGCTGTGCCCTTGTCAGCAAGGGGTGCTGGTGCTTGATGAACACAGAGGACACAGAAGCAGCACCGTGTCCTTCCCCACCTCGTGGGGATCTGCTGGAGGAAACCTCCAGCTCCCTGAACACCAGCCTGGGCAGAGCCTTCCGAGGCACCTGTGGGCTCCCACCTTGCTTCATGCCCAGCATGACGAGGCCTCAGCTGCTCCCTGCCCCTTCCACTACCGCGCTGCCCCTGCCTGAGGAACAGGAGGAACACAAGCGAGTGTGAGCATCACACAGCCCGTGCCCAGGGAGGCCTGAGGGCACCCAGCTCTAGCACTGCTTGTGGGGCTCCTCCAGGGTGACATAGGGCACCACAACAGGCCACGAGTCGCTGGGCCAGTATTCCAGCTTTGGCTTGAACGAGGGCATCTCGTAGCTGACGTCGAAGTAGATGACCAGAGGGCAGCAGTACAGCAGGGACAGGGCTATCAGCACGTGCCTGCCAAGGAAAACAAAATTATGTGTTGGACAGAGGGTCATGGCATGGTTACCCTGAGGATGCAGCCCCCAAAGGTCCCAGGAGGGCTGCAGGGAGTGTGTGTCCTGCAGGTTTGTGCCTACAGGGAGATCCTGGCAGAGCTCTGTGAGCTGGGCTGGGCTGGCAGAGGGGACTCATTCCAATCATTCCCCATTTCCTGGCTGCATTGTCTGTCCCAACCATCCCAGTGCTTCGTGGGGATGGATCTGAGTGTGCAGCACTTGCCTACAGGGAGATTCTGGCAGAGTTCTGTGAGTTGGGATCAATTCCTGGTGCAGCAGGGCTGGGCTGGCAGAGGGGACTCATTCCAACCATTCCCCATTTCCTGCATTGTCTGTCCCAACCATCCCAGTGCTTCGTGGGGATGGATCTGGGTGTGCAGCACTTGCAGCCCCACCTGGGCAGGCACTGAAGTATCAGGTCCAAACAAAGCCCTGCCTTTCAGTTTGGCTGCTAAAAGAACTCCGAGGATGCTGTACTTCACACAGCAGCCTGGGAGCAGCCACAGCCCTTTGAGAGCCCACCTGGACGGACTTCTGGATCCATTTCACTTGCAAATCAGTGCTTGGCTGGTGTGGAGGAGGAGAGGGACATTAAACAGTGAATCCTTGGGCTGAGTGAGGAGAAACACCAATAGTGACAGGAAAAGAGGAGAGGGTGGGGAAATAATTTTTCTGTTTCTCTGCTGCAGACCTTTCAGCCCAGGGAATGGTTGGGCTGGGGTTCCTGGAGCCCTTACCAGAAGCTGTGGAAGTAGGGGAAGTTGATGGCCTGCCAGAGCCAACAGAGCCAGCGGTCACTGATCCAGCTGGTGATGGCCAGGGCCCACCACATCACCATGACTGCAGCCATCCGGTGAACCCGCTTGTCATTGCACCTGGAGGACACAGAGAGGGATAGGGAGCACAGCAATCATGTTGGGAGGAAAGGGAGTTGTAAACAGGGCTGGTTCCTGCCTGCACATGCAGCAGTGCAAACCCCAGCAAGCTCCTTCTGGAGAGTGTTCCACAGGAGCTGGAGAAGTGTGGCTCTGGGGAGAGGATTTCTGACTTTCTGGGGGTGAGGATGATGCTGGGCGATGCCAAAGCACTCCTGTCTTTCTCTCCAGACCCTGGTGAGTTCTCCCAGCCCCACACTAGTTCCCAAATGCCCCACGAAGGGGAAGGAGCTGCAGAGATGGCAGCCAAGGGGGGAATCATGGACTCATAGAACTGTAAAGGTTGGAAAAGACCTCGAAGATCATCATGGCCAGCACTTAACCCAGCACCACCAGCATGTTCAGCACAAAACCCTGTTCTCAAATGCCACATCCACAGGGCATTTTTGAAAACTTCCAGGGATGTTTTCAAAAACTCCCTGTGTTTGAAACCTTTCAGGGATGATGATTCCACCACTGTCCCATGGGTTTTTGAAACCTTTCAGGGATGATGGCTCCACCACTGTCCCGTGGGTTTTTGAAACCTTTCAGGGATGATGATTCCACCACTGTCCCATGGGTTTTTGAAACCTTTCAGGGGTGATGACTCCACCACTGTCCTGTGGGTTTTTGAAACCTTTCAGGGGTGATGACTCCACCACTGTCCCATGGGTTGCCCCCATTCTGCACAGCCACCTGTGCCAGGTGCCCTTCCAGTACCCCACTGCCCACTGAGCCTCTGCCTGCTCCCTCCCAAGTACACGTGGCTGGTGAAGACTTGGGCTCAGTTCACTGTTGAGGACAGAGTCACTGCCCAGCAGGAGCACAGCTGGAGCTGCAGGTAACCCCTGAGCCCCCTCCTTACTTCTTGAGCTCCTTCCGGGTCAGGTAGAGCAGGTGGAAGGCGATGCAGTTGAGCGCGTAGGCATTGAGGGTGGGCTTGACAAAAGACATCAGGGTGCTGATCACGGTGGTGATACCAGTCAGCCAGAAGAAATGCCTCCTGAGGGGATTTAGGAGAGAGTGTCAGTGCCCCCAGGGCTCGCAGGAAGGGAGGGTAGGGATGGGAAAGGTCCTGAGAGGGGCGAAGCTCCTCCAGCACGTCCCTTCTGTTTGCACGTGGCTGACTCAGTGGCTGTGGGGTCCTGGCAGGGAGGCTGAGGTAGCAGCCCCCAGTGGGTCTGTGACAGACCCCGAGCACAGCCCAGAGGCATCTCTGCACTTTCCTGGGGTGCCAGGCATGAGGCACAGGCACGGAGCTCTGCACAGGGAAGGGCTGCCAGGCAGGGCTGTGCAAACACTGGTCTGGGCTCCCTGAGCAACAATAGGGTTCAGAGGGGCCTTTCACATGCAAATCCCTTCCCAAGTCCCTCTCTCTCCCCCAGCTGGGTCTCCTCGGTGAACTCCTGGTGACCTCCTGTTCGGCATGGGAAGAGCAGCCTTGGAGCAGGTCTGTGCAAGGAGCGGGGCTGGCCCGGAGGGCTCCAGCCAGGAGGGAACATCCTCTGAGCAAAGCCCTGCTGGGTTCCCATTTCTGCTGGTGTCACAGACATCCTGTATGAAAAATCCTTTCCTTGGGATTTTTCCTCCTGAGAAGCTCAGAGGCCTCAGGAACAAAATGTAAACATTGATTATCTGCTGCTGTGGAATGCAACAGGTGCATCTGTGATTGGCCCATGTTGAATATTTCTAATTAATGGCCAATCACAGCCCAGCTGGCTCGGGCTCTCTGTCTGACCTACAAACCTTTGTTATTCATTCCTATTCTATTCTTAGCTAGCCTTCTGATGAAATCCTTTCTTTTATTCTTTTAGTATAGTTTTAATGTAATCTATATCATAAAATAATAAATCAAGCCTTCTGAAACATGGAGTCAACATTCTCATCTCTTCCCTCATCCAAGAACCCCTGTGAACACCATCACATGCTGGTCCATGCCCTCCCAGTGGCCCCATCCTTTCTGCAGGGCTCCTCCTCGAAATGAGGGCTGTGACCAACCTGTCCTATGGGAAACCCCCTCAGCCTTGAGGGAAAGCTCTCAGTGGATGACAGAGGATGCTGGAACAGATTGACAGCACGAGTAATTGAATGTTAATGTTCAGGAATGATTAATTTCCTAATTAATTTTGAAATTCTCCATGCAAAGTTTCCTCTGCAGCGACACAAACACAAACAGCTCCAGCTGAGAGGGGGATTTTGACTTTTCCTCTGTCAGCACCATAAGAAGGAGGGCCTGATCCTAAAGCCCTTCAGGGACCTCAGAGCTGACCCCTTGCAGGGGAACTGGGGGATCTGTGGGTCACCACACCTCAGTGTCAGTGTCCCATCCCTCCCCTCAGAGCCTGACCGTGTCCCTCTGGTCATACCTGGTCTTGATGCACTTGGGGAAGTAAGCCTGTGGGTACCAGAAGGAATAAGCCACAGCCAGCGTCCAGAGGATGGAGAGCTCATCCAGGAGCTGCCCCACGTAGCTCAGGGTCATGTGGAAGTACATGGAGAAGAGACCTGCAAGGAGCAAGGGCACCTTGAGATGACAAAGCTCCGTCCTCCCACCAGCCCTGGGAGGTTCTTGGGGGCTGTTCCTGAAGATCCACCATTCCTGGACACCCCACCATTCCTGGAGACCCACCATTCCCGAAGATCCACCATTCCCGAAGATCCACCATTCCTGAAGACCCACCATTCCTGAAGAGCAGGGCGTGGATTTTGCTGTTCAAGGGGCCTGGACTGAGTCAGCCCAGTCACACCATGGGGATTACAGGCCTGGAAGCTGCACATCCACAGCTGGCAGCAACCATGGGCTGCAGGCTTCAAACACACCTGGCTGCTTGGATGCCCACCCGAGTTTTCCCTGTGCTTTGGCCACTGAGACTCTCCAAAGGTCTCATGTTGGGGTAGTCAGGCAACCTGTCTGAGTTTTCTCTGTGATTTGGCCACTGAGACTCTCCAAAGGTCTCATGTTGGGTAGTCTGGCAAACTGTCTGTTTTTCCCAGAGTGCTGGCACCCACCTACGAGGATGAGCAGCCCTGAGACAAAGTAGAGGGGCACAGCCTTCTTCTGGCAGTACTGCCTGTTCAGGTACAGCAGCGCAGGGGACAGCAGAAAGAAGCTCACATTGCTGATCTGAAAAACAAGAGGCACACTCAGCTCCTGGGCAAGCCCCATCCCACCACAGCTCAGCATCTCCTGATCTCCAGCAGGAAGCAGGGGTTGTTCTTGGCACAGGGAGAGGGCAGAGGTGTTTCTCCAGAAGCCAGGCTGGAACTGGAAGGGCAGCTCTTGCTGTGGCAGCCAGCAGTGGCTGCAGACACCTCTGTCCTCCCTCAGGGCCAGCAAGGCCAGGGTGAGCTGCTGTGTCCCTTTCGGGTGATGCTGGTTTATCTTCAGCTGCCTGGTGTCTCCAGCTCCTCTATTTGCATCCATCTCCCTCTCGTGCCAACCCAGACCCTCCAGGAGCTGCCTGGATGGCTCCTGACCCCTCCAGCCAGCAGTGATTCCCCTGTGAGGGGTTGGGAGGGTGTGAGGAGCTCGGCCAGCACAGCAAGGCACGGTCAGCAAAACATCCTGACCTGGGAGTGGGTGTGGTGGGGAGCAGCAGGATGAGCAGGACGGCAGTAGGTGGGAACGGGCAGGACTGAGGTGACATCCTGTGGTGTCAGGTGTGAAGCCACCTGGCCTGGGAGGAGGAGTTCTGGGCACTGGTAATTACATGAGGTCATGAACCTCCTCTAAACACACCTGGCAAACGAACACAGAGGAATTATTCTGCTCTGGTTTCCAACTCTGCAAAATTCCTTCTTTGATCGACTTTGATGAGTCTGGGGAGGAGAGGGTTTGATGGTCTGGGGAGGAGAGGGTGATGCTGGGGAAGAGGGGATGGTGCTGAGGAAGAGGAGAGGATGGTGCTGATGAAGAGGGGATGGTGCTGAGGGAGAGGGATGGTGCTGAGGAAGAGAGGATGATGCTGGGGAGGAGGGGATGGTGCTGGGGAAGAGGGGATGGTGCTGAGGAAGAGGAGAGGATGGTGCTGGGGAGGAGAGGATGATGCTGGAGAGGAGAGGATGATGCTGGGGAGGAGGGGATGGTGCTGAGGAAGAGGATGGTGCTGGGGATGAGGGGATGATGCTGGGGAGGAAGGGATGGTGCTGGGGATGAGGGATGGTGCTGGGGATGAGGGGATGATGCTGGGGAGGAGGGGATGGTGCTGGGGAGGAGGGGATGGTGCTGGGGCTCAGCCTCCTGCTGGACTGGCTGAAGGTTCCAGTGCTTTGCAGAGAGGAGATGCTGATGGGCAAAATGTGGGAGCTGGGGAGGAGCAGTGGGTGCCCAAAGCCCGGACCTGTCTGCTGGGCCAGGCCTGCTCCACCCTGCAGCACGGGGGAGGGAAATCTGAACTCATTTAATTACCCTCTGTGGGTTCCTACCCTGCCTTTTTCACCTGACTTTGCAAGCTCAGGGAAGGGATATCAGTGGGAAGCACGGCCTCCCCACTGAAAATAGTTCTTGCTTATGAAAGATTGGGATTGTGGTGCTGCATTTACCGGCCAGACAGCTCTTTGGGGCTCTGGAGCCATCTGCTCAAGTGCCATTTGGCAAAGCACCAGGGTGACTTTTATCTCAGCCTGACAATCCTTTTCCTTTCATCTTCCAGCTCCACGCTGACCCAGACCCCACCCCTGGAATTTGGCATCCACAGCCGGAGTGTCCCCCCCTCAGCCGCACCAGGTGAACTGCAAAATCGGTGCTGGGATCCCCGGGGATCCCAGTTTATGGCAACAGGGCTGCAAATCACCGGGATGTTGTCATTTCTCTGGAACACACCCTCTCCTATTCCAGAGGGAAACACAATTCATGCCTAATGTGAGGTCTCTATTCCCTTAAACACCGCAGATTCATCTTGATTTTCACTAAGGCTTCCATGAGACAAGTTGATGCTCCCATTAGCAGCAGTTCTCGGCGCCGAATGGATTTGTTTTCCATAGGTGCTTAGAGCCAAATCCAGGCCAATTCCCACTCCAGCCATGAAAAGAGAAGCGCTGCTCCCACTTGCACCCTCGAGGTCAAATTGTTCAGAAACGACTGAGAAATCAAACAACGGCCACGCTTCAAACATTTCTTTTCCCTTGAAATGATTAAGGAGGCTTTTGGAAGGCGAGGAGAGGGAAAACGCTTTGGGGAAAAGGCAGGAGAGTGCAAGTGCCAGCACGAATTCAGTGAGGAAACGCGGGAGAGGAGAGCCCCGCATCCCCGAGCACCGGGCATTGCAACAGCGCCATTAATTACATGATAGCTGCGTTATCACTTCATTAACTCGGGACGAGATGTGCAAGATCAGATAGCAGAGGGGAGGGATAAGCGGGGGAACCGTGCCAATAGGGTCAGGAAGATAAACGGGATTCCGAGTTTAGGGAACAGCTCCCACCCCCGTGGGGGACACGAGAAGGTTTTCATCACTCTGATTTGTAAATGCTGACTTTCTGTCTTCCCTCTAGGATGTGGCAAGCTCCGTCTCAGGTGTGGTTGGGAGGGTTTTGCTCCCAGCACAGCCATTGGAAGTTTTTCTGGAGTTTCTGCTCAGGCTGGGACCCCCTAGCACAGATTCTATTTGAACCTCTGCTCCCTCTGCCCGAGGAGATTTGGAGCCAAGGTGTGATAGGACGTGTGAGAGTCCCCCTGCCTGAGCTCCCACTCCCCAATAAATGTGAGTTATTGCTCCAGGTGCCTCAGCTGAGCCCAACTATTTGCTTCTTCTCCTAGGAGAGAAGAGAAGCTGGGATCAGCACCACGGCTCAAATCCTGGTGCATGAACGGGAGCATTGGGAAGAGCCCAACTTCTGCAGCTCCAGCCTGAGACAGAGGGACAGAACCTTCACCTGTGACAGGTGAGGTCAACCTCTGATGTGGATTGAGGCAGGAGCTGCTGGTTTAGGCACAGCAGCAGGGGCTGCTCCTCACTCACAGAAATCACAGAACCCACAGAATTCACAGAATTCACATGATTCACAGAATTCACATAATTCACAGAATTCACGGAATGCACAGAATTCACAGAATTCACAGAATTCACGGAATGCACAGAATTCACAGAATTCACGGAACCCACAGAATTCACAGAATTCACAGAATAAATGCTCCAGCCAGGCACTTTCTGCAGTGGAAGGAGATTCCTGGCAGGGAAGGACTCGGGGCAGGGAGCTCATTCTCACTCACAGTGAAGCAGCTTTAGCTGACAGAGGAGCCCACAGGGCCAGACACAGAAGTGAGCACCTCTGAGGCTCTCCAGAGCTGTGCAGCAAGCTCCTAAAGCCAGGCCTGTGTTGCAGGGGATGAGGCTGCAGGTGCTGACATCACAATGCCTCTGCTTTGGGGTAGAAAGCAGCAGTTTGGGGAGTGCTTGCAGCATCCTGGGCACAACTTTCTGGGCAGGCAGGAGAGCCATGGGGTTAGTGAGAATGTGAGAGGGCCAGGACACCCCACACACCCTTCTCTGATAGATCTGCACCCTTGATTTCACCACTGCATGGAGCATCCAGGAGCTCTGGGTGTGAGCAGCATCAGAGCTGCTGCAGAGACGCTGCTGAGGACCTGGGTGCCATTGCCAGCACCTTGGATCAGTCATTTCAGCAAAGAAACCAGGGTAGAAAGACAAATCGCTGACTGATGACCCTCCTGGAGCACAGTTCTGCTCTCCCCTGAGCAGCCAGAAGACAATAAATGTCTGGGTCACTGAGTCACTATAAATAGAGCTTTGTTGCTGAACTGCATCCAGCCATGAGCCACCATGTGTTATTAGCTACTTCAAGGTGCTGTTTACATTCTTTTCTCATACCCCTGGTGCTTATTTCCAATAAAAAGCATCCAAGCCAAGCAGGCCTGAGAGAGTGTGGCTGGCACAGAGCAATCCCCAGCAGCACATTTGCTGCTGCTGCTGGCACAGAGCAGCTCTGCTCCAGCCCCGGGCAGGGCTGGGAGGAAGACATTGAAGAGGATGCTCTGTGAGCAAACCCTGCTGATTTAGTGAGGCTTGGGTAGGAGCTGGCTGGGTTCCCAGTTAGCTTAAAACTCCAGAAAATTGACACTGAGGTAAATATTGGTATAATTAATTCAGGGCAGTAACAATTGCAGCAACCTGAATGGGGGGAACAAATGAAGGGGGAGGAGAAGCAGAGAAGATGCAGGGTGGGAGGATCACAGCTGGGATGGTGTCATGTCACAGACATCTTTTATGGAAAATCCTTTCCTTAGGATTTTTTCCTCCTGAGAAGCTGAGAGGCCTCAGGAACAAAATGTAAACATTGATTATCTGCTGCTGTGGAATGCAACAGGTGCATCTGTGATTGGCCCATGTTGGATGTTTGTAATTAATGACCAATCACAGCCCAGCTGGCTCAGACAGAGAGCTGAGCCACAAACCTTTGTTATCATTCCTTCCTATTCTATTCTTAGCCAGCCTTCTGATGAAATCCTTTCTTCTATTCTTTTAGTATAGTTTTAATATAATCTATATCATAAAATAATAAATCAGCCTTCTGAAACATGGAGTCAGATCCTCGTCTCTTCCCTCATCCTGAGACCCCTGAGAACACGGTCACAGTGCCCTGAGCCCCAGCTGGACCTGCAGGATGCAGCCAGCAGGGATAGCCACAGCCCTCAGCCTGGCCAGATTTCTATCATCCTGACTATAATCTAGATTTCTATAATTCTTTAGGGCACATCACAAGGAGCCTGATCCTGGGGGAGACCCCAGAGTAGGAATGGGGGTCCCTGTGCTGCTGCAGGGGTGAGACCCAGGCAGTGCCAGCCAAGGATGGGACCCAGGCAGTGCCAAACAGGTTGTGTTGGGTGAGGGAAGTGTGACAGTGGTCACAAGGGTTTTCGGGGTGAAGGAAGAGATGAGATCCTTGACTCCATTACAGAAGGTTTGATTTATTATGTTATGATATATACATATACTGTACTAAAAAGAAAAGGAAAGGAGAGTTTCCAGAAGCTGCTAAGCTAAGCTAAGAAAAGTAAAGAATGATAACAAACCCGCTCTCTCAGACTGTGTCCGAGAGATCTCAGTTCTGGATTGGCCATTAATTATAAACATGCAAGTTGGGCCCATCCAGACAGACCTGTTGCATTCTACAGCAGCAGATGATCTATTGTTTATGTCTTGTTGCTGAACTTCTCAGCTTCAGCAGGGAAAATCCTGAAAGAGGATTTTTCATGAAAGAAATGTCTGTGACAAGGAAGGGACCCAGGCAGTGCCAGCCAAGGATGGGACCCAGGCAGTGCCAAACAGGTTGTGCTGGTTGAAAGAGGGACCCTGGCACTGCCTGCCAGGCTAAAGGGGGGACCCAGGCAGTGCCAAACAGGCTGAAGGAGGGATCCTGACAGTGCCAAACAGGCTGTGCTGCTCAGGAAGGGACCCAGGCAGTGCCAGCCAGGCTGTGCTGCTCAGGAAGGGCTGATGCCCATGTCAGTGATGTTCCTGCCCACCTTTGGTGACAAGGTCTGGCCCTGAGCACAGCACAGCGTTAGGGCTGTTGTCAGATGCTCAGATAAGGGCAGATTTCAGGAGGGTTTGCTGCTCTGCCACCCCTTGTGTGGGCGGGGGGTCGCCAGCCAGCCCAAGGCTGCCATGGCAGGGCTGGATTCCTGCTGCTCAGGAATCACATCCTAACACAGAATTGCTTCCCTCCCTTCCTGCACTGGCACTCTGCTCATCTCCTGAGCCTGGCAAAAAGTTCAGCAGTGCAGGGGCCACAAAAAGCTCTTTCTCTGCTGAGGAAGAGGTGCCCAGTGTCATACAGAGGAGAACAAGGGCAAGTCCCACCACTGGGAAAAAATCCTGCAGGGTTTGCTTGTCCATATCCCTCCCTATGTTATATGAATACAGACATTGCCCTCTTGCAACGTACACTTATATGGATTCTGACTGGGAATTCAGCACTGAGAGATCCTAATTTTTTTTCTTAATTGTATGTTAATATTTGCCTTGGTATTGAAATCAGACTTACTTCTGTTGGCTCTGTTGGACTACTCCATCACACAAATATCACTAAACTTCTTTTATCAGGTTGGAAGTTAAATTCATTAGATCTTCACTTTTTTTTGACCTGCCTCTTCACTGATCCTCTTGCATCTCTGAGTTGCAAAATTTCATGTTCTCTCTCTCCCTCAGTATCACATTCCTTTTTATCTGCATTGAGTCATGCATTGGAGAGCTTTTCCTCACTGTGCCTGAGTCCCCACAGTGAGAATTCATCCCAACAAGCCCAGTGGTGTGGAATGGAAACCTGGGAGGCGGCTGTGGCTCCTCCAGGACTGGGCACCTGGGTGAGATTTTCAGGAGTAGCCGCAGAATTTAGAAACCTGTGCCACCAAATGAGCCAGGCAGCTGAGAGTTAATGTTCTATGGGAATTACAGGGCCTACAAGGATTAGTCATGCATCTGGCCACACCAGCTGGGGTCCAGCAGAGGAGTCAGACACTGGAGTGCTTTTGAAGAGCTCCTGAGATAGCTGTTGGTGTGATAAGGACTCTGAGCCTCTTTATAACTCTGGTGTCAAGGGTATCTCAGCTCCTGTTTAAAAAATGCTGCCTTGTGTATAAAACTAGGACATGAGGCAAATTTACCTCCTGGAAGGAAGGAATTCACACCAAACCCAAACCCTTCACTTTCAGGCTTTGTGCTCTTGGTGGCAATCAGCCCCTCTGCAGGGTTAGCAGCCACCCTCTCAAACCCAGAGGCTTTGGGCACTTCCAGCTGCATTTAGAATGGTTTGGGTTGGGAGGGACCTTAAAGATCATCTCCTTTCCACCCCTTGCCATGTGCAGGGATATGTTCCACTCACACAGGTTGCTCCAAGCCCTGAAATCCGAGATGCTGATGCGAGTGTTGAGTGATTTCTCCATCTCCTTGCTCATTTCCCTGCTCTGCACCTCTGAGCCCATGCAGCAGCAAGCAGCACAAACCCAGCTGGGTGCCACAGGGAAGCAGGGTTTGGTCTGGCCTGGCAGATCTTTCTTTGTTGAGTGCCTCAAAGAGCAGCGAGTGCACACAGCCCCCTCCTCTGAGAGCCTGGAGCCTGCAGGACTCGGGCTGGGCAATTATCGTTATTACAGGTAATTTATTAAAAACAGGAAATGCTTTAAAAAAAAAAAGAGGAAGAGCCATTTCCATGAGAACAAGATCTTCTAGTGTTAGGCAGCAATCGCCAAAAGCTGTAAACAAGGCCTGTGGAAGGCTGTAAATCCACATGCCTCACACCCCTGGGAGCCTTTAATTGCTCTGAGGGAGCAGGACATGCTCGGAGAGGCTGCTGATCTCCAGCCCTGTGCAGGCAGATATGGATGCTCCAGCCAAGGCACTGGCACTGGAGGCAGCCTGGGTGGTAAAGGATCACAGGAGGTGAAACGGCTCATGCTCTGAGCCGAGTTCCGTGTTCCCAACCTGCCTGACACGGTTCATGGAAGTGCTGCCTCGCATTTTGCCACTCCTGCGCGTTTAGCTGGAATATGTGAGCCCTGTGTGGGACTTAGCCCGGCTGGCAGCAGAGCTGCAGGACTGGTATAACAGGATCTCACAGATCTGGGCTGTGAAGGAGCTCTGCCGGAGTTTTCTCACTGGGAATCAACCCCCCCACACACACAACACAGAAATGCCCCTGACCCCAGCAGGTTTTAGGGAGCACCCATTGCAAGCAGCAAAACTCCCCTGATTTACCTGAAGCTCAGAACGCACTCCCCACACCAGCACCCTCCAGCACCAGGAAGTTCAAGGGAGCGAGGAGGAGGACAGAAAGCAGGGATGTGCCATGCTGTGTGGGTCCCAAAGCAGCTCCTGGGTGCCTGGAGCCAGCCCCAGCCTCCCCGAGGCACTCACGGTGTTGTAGTACTCGGCGATCACCGCCGAGCGCACGAAGTTGCTCTCACACCAATCCACCTCGGCACTCTCGTAGGAGAAAATGCTCGGCATCCTCAGCACCCTGGGGAAAAGGAGAGCAGCGGGTCAGTGGTGGGCACAGGGGAGCACAGGGCTGCACACCCAAAGGGGACCCCGCTCCTCACACGTGTGGTACCAGCACAGCGCCTTACCCAGCTACCAAGGGCTCATCCTCTTCCCAACACACATCCTACTGCTCAACAGTTCCTCTCTCCCCTCGATGCAGGAGTTGCAAATTGCCCCAGAAAATGCTCTTGGGCTCTGAGGACGGTCACCAATCCATGGCATTAACATCTCTTGCCAGGTGCTGTTGCTGTCACAGGACTCTTCCCCATTTCAGCCCAGTCCTGGCCACCTCATCTTCTCCCTTCTCCTCACTTTCTTTATGACTCAGACCTTCCTGCCGGGAAGACTTCCCTGTGCTCTGTGAGTTACCTCTGGGGAGTGGACAGCCCTGCAGAGGTTGGTGCTCATTGGCTCTGTTCTCCACTGTCGCTCCTCAGCATCTTCCCAAGGGCTGGGACTCGGCTCATGGGAGCTCAGGCCTGGAGCACCAGCACAGAGCTGGGCATTGCTGGAGTCCTGGGGCACTGGGAGCACTGGGAGGTGCCTCTTTCCTCTGAATTGGGTTTCACTTGGGGTGCGCTCCCAGGCAAAGTCCACCCTGGTTTACCGTTGAGAAGGGTTGGAGTTTGACACCTCCAGTGCTCTCCACTGCCAGACCCAGCCTCTGGCAGCACTGCAGCTACAAACGGGACTCCAAACAAAAACAGGTCTAACCTTCTGCCTGTTTTATTCCCCCATGTTAAAAACTTTCCTGTCCTCATTGTTTCTCAGCACTCTTTCCTTAATTTGAAAAAGCGGCTCTGATCTTATTTTGATCAGAAGTTTCCTATTCGCTATGTATTTTTTTCAGATCCTTGAGACTTTAGAGCTGTTTTTGAAGACAGCTGCCAGCCTTAGAGGCATGTGGAAGCACCACCAAACCCATGGTAGCTGGATTTTTGGTACAAAACAGAGACAGGGATTCCCTGGAGCTTTGCAGTTCAGTCCCTGGATGTGGTGTGGGACAAACCCAGCCAGCCGTGCTGCTCCAGCCCTGCAGAGTGAGCAGGTTTGGGGTGACACCAGGCAGGTGACACTGCCTCAGTGGCATCTCTGAGCTCCTGAGATGCTGGTGGCAAACAGCTTTTCTTTGAAAACCTTTTCAGCTCTAATGCAGGGAAGGGAAGTTTGTCTCAAACCCACTCATCAGTTGATGATGTCCTTGAGGAGAAACTCCCCGTTTGCAGCAGGGTGAGCTGAGCCACCACCGTGTCCAGCAGTGCCCTGGGTGTGCAGCTGGGTGAGGCTCCCACAGCTGCCTCTGCCTCCCTTCCCAAGCAGTTCAAAGGGAGGAAACACAGGAGTGGAACACAAACGAGCTCTGCTGCAGCTCCTGCTCCGACCAGACCGACCGACCCGAGGGTGAGCTCCACTCTCACCATGGCCTCTCCTTAATCCAGGCTGGCTGCTCCCCAGAGATCACAGCACAGGAGGCACACAGGTGGCAGGCAGAAGGGTTTGAGGGCTGACTCTTCATTCTCCTGGGTTTCCATGTGCTCCTTCACAGCACAGGGACTCTCTCCTCATCCCTCATCGCTTCTACAGCGATGCAAGGTGAAAAAACAATCAGAGCCAGGATGGCAAATCCCAGCTCATGGCTGAAGAGATGTCAGTGGAGAGATGAAGAGGCAGGTGAAGGGATGGAGAGGCAGAAGAAGAAGAAGAAGAAGAAGAAGAAGAAAGAAGAAGAAGAAGTAGAAGAAGAAGAAGAAGAAGAAGAAGAAGAAGAGAAAGAAGAGAAGAAGAAGAAGAAGAAGAAGAAGAAGAAGAAGAAGAAGAAGAAGAAGAAGAAGAACAAGAACAAGAACAAGAAGAAGAACAAGAACAAGAACAAGAACAAAAGAACAAGAACAAGAACAAGAACAAGAACAAGAAGCAGAAAAATGGAAGCACTGATGGAGTGCCCAGCACTGGCTGCTGGTGTCTCCTCCCAGCCTGGCTTACCTGTGATCCCTGGATGGACCAGCACTGCTTCCACACTCTCTGGGAGCTCCAAGGTTTCCAGCAAAGCTGGAGCAGCAACCTGCCCTGCCTCTCTAGCTCCGGAGGTATGCCCACAGCGTGAGCTCACTGCCAGCAGCCGCCAGAAAATCCCCTCTCTCCGTCCCTAGGGAAAGACTTGGGATGGGACAGGAGTCATGTGCACCCTGCAGGCAAAGCTGGGTCCCCACAGGAAACATTTTGGCTGGAGGGGTTTATATCCGTGCCCCTGATGGGCAGGGGCAGGGAGGCAGGGCAGGGAAGCGTGAGCTGGAAGGGTTGGAGGAGCAGGGGTGGAAATGCAGCCTGAAATCATCCCAGTGCCCCCGGGCAGGCTCCCTGCGCAGGCGCACGCACCTGGACCTGGCCCTGCTTCTCCCAGGGGAGGGAACATCCACACAACATCCACACAACATCCACACAAACTCCCCTGCACAAGGAGAAAACCCAGTGCGAGGGTTTCCACCAGAAAGTGCGGAGCAAGGCGATGCTGCCTCTTTCAGGATTTCAATTCAAGGCGCTTCTCAGCTTTTTCCCCCCAAATGCTGTTTTGTTATTATCAAAAAGAATGTTGTTATCAGATCTCACTTCTTCTAGCAGGTTTATTTTGTTATTTAGTTAAAGAACTATCTGAACAGGACACCTTTGGGTGACTGCTTTGCAAATATTTTCCTCCTGGACTTCATTCAGGTGTTCAAGAAATTTGGCAGCAATTAAATTTCCCCCCCAAAACAACATTTTTTCCCTCCGTGTAGAGTTGAGAGAAATATGTTGTTTTCTTAAACATGAAACTTATTATTTGGCTACTGTTTCCTGGTGGAGACACCACAGGCAGGGTGAGACCAAGTTCTAAGGTTCCTGTCCCTGTCCCTGTCCTTGTGCTTTCTGAAGAGTAGGGATCAAACCTTTGCCCTGGGGAGAAGCTCTTTGGGAATTTCAGCCATTTATTTTGCTACTCCTATAAAAAAGAGCATCCCTGGGAGACCTGGGCTGTGCCAGGGCTTACAAAAGCCTCACAAATCCACCTGGCTTTGGAAATGAGGGTAATTAGCACGGCAGGAGCAGCAGCTGGTGTTGCACCATGGTGGAGCCTCCGTTACCTGTCCCCAAGTCCAGGCTTAGCGTCCTTCTAGGACAAGCTTGGAGCAGAGGATCTGAAGGGATCCCACAGAGCTGCTCCCACCCCTGGGTGGTGAAGTATTTGGGATGGATTTGCTTCTTCTTCACTTGGAACTCTCAATGGACTGTGCAGGCAGGACACCAAGCCCCCAGGCAGGAGTTCCCCAGTTCCTCAGGCAATCCTGTCACAGACATCTTTTATGAAAAATCATTTCTTTAGGATTTTTCCTCCTGAGAAGCTGAGAGGCTTCAAGAACAAAATGTAAACATTGATTATCTGCTGCTGTGGAATGCAGCAGGTGGATCTTTGATTAGCCCATGTTGGATGTTTGTAATTAATGGCCAATCACAGTCAGCTGGCTCAGACAGAGAGCTGAGCCACAAACCTTTGTTATCATTCTTTTCTATTCTATTCTTAGCCAGCCTTCTGATGAAATCCTTTCTTCTGTTCTTTTAGTATAGTTTTAATGTAATATATATCATAAAATAATAAATCAGCCTTCTGAAACATGGAGTCAGATCCTCATCTCTTCCCTCATCTTGAGACCCCTGTGAACACCGGTCACAGACTCTCAGTGAGAAACAAGTGGTGACTTGCCCATCCCACTGGGAAGGTGGCAGAGATGGATTTGGGAAGAAGATCCCACGCAGGTGATGCCTGCTCTGTGTGAACATCTTTGAAAAGAATGAGTTTTCCCACCCCAAAACCTCCGGGGTGAGCGAAGTGTCCGAGCATCCCTGCTACATCCTGTGCCAGCAGCAGGTAAATAACTGGGGAGGGTGTCACGGGTCTGCACCTCCCCTGATTCATCAATAACTGGGTCATAAAGAGAGCTTGGTTTCCTGCTGAGTCCTCACTCCACACTCCTGCCAATGTTTACATCCTCCTGCCTGTGGTCAGCAGGGCCTGGGATGCTGAGGATGCTGAGGATGCTGAGGATGCTGAGGATGCTGAGGATGCTGAGGATGCTGACATGGGGGTGGGCTGGGAACAGAGGGAGGGTGCCCAACGAGCACAGGGTGAAACTTCTGGGCCTTGTGAGAGTAACACAGAGACCCCACAGTGCTGGCTCTGCTGAGGCCCCACCTCAAATCCTGGGCGGAGATTTGGGCTCCTCATGATGAGAAGGACCTGGAATGTGTCCAGAGAAGGGAACAGAGCTGGGGAAGGGTCTGGAGCACCAGGAGGAGCTGAGGGAGCTGGGAAGGGACTCAGCCTGGAGCAAAGGAGGCTCAGGAAGGACCCTGTGGCTCTGCACAGCTCCTGACAGGAGGGGACACTTTGGGGGGGTCAGGCTCTGCTCTCTGGCCACAATCAACAAGACAAGAGGAAACAGCCTCAAGTTGCTCCGAGGGAGGTATAGATTGGAAATTAGAGGCTTTTCCTTCACAGAAAGATTGTAAAGCACTGTAATGGGCTGCCCAGGGCAGTGGTGGAGTCACCATCCCTGGAGGTGCTCAAAAGCAGCGTGGATGTGGCACTTGGGGACATGAGGCAGTGCTGGGCTGATGGTTGGGCTTGATCATCTTAAAGGTTTTTGCAGCCTTAAGGACTCTGTGATTCTAAACCTCCCTGTATCTGAAAATTCTTTCTTTTAAAGCTTCCCTGGAGTCCTCACCTCCTTGCTGAGCCTCCTCACACCTCAGCTCTGTGCAGGTCGGTGACACAGGGACTGCCCTGTCCCTTCAGCTGCTCCCTTCCTGCTCCCTGCCACTCTTGCAGGGCCCCACATCCCAGGGTTTAACCTGGACAGCCTCATCCCAGTGACACAGAGCAGATGAGGCTGTCCAGGTTAAACCCTGTCCTGTGTCACAAAGCCTGGCACACGGCCTGGTTGTGTCCCACAACTTATTAAAGATTCTATTTGCAGTTGGTGACCACTTAAAGATCACATCTTACTAGTGATGATCTGCATTGTGTTTTATTTTCTGTAGAATTATGGTTATTTTTTTTTTATATTATGTTGGACAGTAATTAAGGGTTTTTTTCTGCTTTCTTGGATTTCTTTCAAGATCTCTAGTAGGTCTTGGTGCTTAATTAATTGTTGTGGAGGTTTTGGCTATCTCTGCAAAACAGCAGCTCCTTTTCCTCTCTGTCACCCCTGGGTACCGAGGTTCTCACTGGCACAGCTGAGAGCAGGCAGTGCAACCACAGAACACAGCTGGTTTGGGTTGGGAGGGACATTAAAACCCACCCAGTGCCACCCCCTGTGCACCTTCCACTGTCCCAGGGTGTCCCAAACCTTGTCCAAGTTGAGGGATGGAGCAGGAGCTTCACAGGAGCTGGACCAGCTCAGGGCTCAGCTGGCAGGATATTTAATCCATTTAAATATCAGGCTATTGAATCAATTTACTTTTATTGCTGTGTGCACACAAACCATGCTGGGCAGGCAGTTCTGCTGCTGCTGCTGCCAAAAACTGGGAAGAGGGGCCAGTTTGGGAAAATCCAGTTGCTTAACTTGAGGCTGGTCCTACCTGCTCTGTCCCGTGGCACTTTGGATTGAGATTTCCACCCGAACTGCTGCTGAGGTGGGAATTTTTTTTAAGGGATACCAATTACAGGCACTGTGGGTTCAGGGCCACGTGTGTTTATTTATTGCTTTGGCTGCTGTGGGCAGAGGGGCAGCAGGAGCAGGGCAGGGAGGATGAGGTGGGAGTGCTGGCATCCCACATTGCCACTGCTGTTGGCTCAGCACAGTGAGTCAGAGCCCTGGGGTGGATGGAGACGAATGACTCTGCTCCATCCTCAGAGGGCGAGTCAGGAAGGGAATTCAACCATTTGGGGTCATTTCTGCCCTGCTGCAGCACTCTGTCCATGCCCAGGAAGGCCCTGGAGCTGCCTGGACAGGCTCCATCCCACTGCCATCCTCAGTAGTTCAAATCCAGAGCTGCAATTTCCTGCTTCCAGGTATTAAAACCACAGGCAGGTGACCTGGGAGCTTTGCTAATGCTGAACAGTCAGATAATCCCTCTCCTTGCTGGCTCCAAAGGGCAGCAATCTGTCCTCTGCCTGTGTGATATTCTATATTTTTTGGTAATATTCTACAGCAACAAGGTTCTATTTAAGTAGACGCTGGCTGGAAGAAAAAACCAAACCAGCTTGGAAGCTGTTTCACAAATTGTGGTCAGGAAGAAATAACAAGAGCAGCAGGGGAGGTGCTAATGCTGGATGTACCAAATGGGAGCATTTGCCTCTGTTGCTGCCTCAGAGCCCCTCAGGAGCAATGTCCCCACTCCTTTCCCTTCTGCAGAGCTGCAGATATCTCTGTGTTTCCTCAGCAGGCTCCAGGCAACCAAAATGCAGCAGCAGAAGGAGCAGTGAAGGCAGGAGCTCCCCACGCCAGGTGTGGCTTCGAAGCCTCCAGTGCCTGAAACACCTACTGGGTGCAGCACCTTGTGCAAGTCAGCCTCCACAAGCCTTGTCAGGCCCCACAGGGCTGGTCTCGGGGTCTCAGCAATGAGAGATTGCCCAGCAATCCCTCAGCACTGAGCAATGTCCCTGAGCAATCCTGCTCTCCAGGCAGGATGCCATAGCAGGCAGCCCAGGAGGCTTTGTCAATCTGAGCGCCCCGGGCTTGTTTTGAAATCCTGGCAGGTTTCAAAGCAAATGCCATAATTGCTGATGGTGACAGTGAGAACACGAGTGATTAAAGGACATTCTCCCAGCGATGTCATCTGTCACATGTGAGGTGTGAGGAGAGGCTGGGGCTTGTGTAACTCACTTCTTGAGTGAGTTAAGCTTCTTGACCAATTACACAAAGCAAAAGCACGTTGACAGTAGTTCTATCTAATCACCATAAGCACACGTGCCTTTGGTTAAAACAATGCTTTCCCCAAAACCCTCTAATTTTCCCTCTAATTTTGTAAATTCCCACACCTTTTGGCTCCCCACCCCAGCTGGCAGCAGCTCAGGGCAGGAGCTGTGCTGTCCCACGCTGCAATCCCAGAGTGGTGCAAAGATTTGGCAGGAGACCCCGGTGGTTTGTGCAAGTCCTGGGAGAGATTTGATAGCAGAGTGTCTGCAAGCAGCAATGGGAACCAGAGGCTCCTTCAGGCAGGGCTGTGTCTGAGCTCTCAAGGAGGAGCCCCCCAGCCCCTCTGTGCTCCCTGGGCAGAGAGCAGGAGCTGCTGCTTCAGGAAGGGGAATCAGGGCCTGAGGAAGTTCCTAAGAAGGCAGACACAGGTTTGCCTCCTGCCCCATCTTCTGGCGGTCAGTGGTTTAATTCTTCCTTAGCTGGAGGTCCTGGGCCATCCCGTTTAACCTGCCAGGACAGGCCAGTCCTGCCCACGTTTATCTGAGCCTTTTAAAGATTATTTTTGTGGTCATATTTTACAGCAGCAAGGTTCTATTTAAGTAGGTGCTGGCTGGAAAAGCACCTCCTCTTAGAATCCTGGAATGGTTTGGATTGGAAAGGACCCTAAAAAGCTTCCAATTCCATCCTCCTGCCATGGCAGGGACACCTTCCACTGTCCCAGGCTTCTCCAGGCTCTTTCCAACCCAGCCTTGGAAACTTCCAGAGATCCAGGGGCAGCCACAACCCCTAATACCCTGTGCAACTTGTGCCAAGGCCTCACCACCCTCACAGGGAAGGATTTTTCTTTAATATCCCATTTAACCCTGCCCTGTGGCAGTGTAAAACCAGTGTCCCCTTGTCTACCTGCTGCCTGACTGGGAGCCCTTCCCTCCTGGAATGGGAAATCCCAAGAAGTGTTCCCTGTTCCCATCCTCCAGGTTCCCCCAGTGCACCCCCTGAGCATCCCTGTCACAGACATCTTTTATGGAAAATCCTTTCCTTAGGATTTTTCCTCCTGAGAAGCTGAGAGGCTTCAAGAACAAAATGTAAACAATGATTATCTGCTGCGGTGGAATGCAACAGGTGGATCTGTGACTGGCCCATGTTGGTTGTTCTTAATTAATGGCCAATCACAGCCCAGCTGGCTCAGACAGAGAGCTGAGCCACAAACCTTTGTTATCATTCTTTTCTATTCTATTCTTGGCTAGCCTTCTGATGAAATCCTTTCTTCTTTTAGTATAATTTTAATGTAATATATACCATAAAATAATAAATCAAGCCTTCTGAAACATGGAGTCAGATCCTCGTCTCTTCCCTCATCCTCAGACCCCTGTGAACACGGTCACATCTCACCATCCCACCCTGCTCCTTCCCAGTGCACATCCCTGAGCCTTGGGGAGTTTCCCATCTCTGTTCAGAGCAGCACATCCCATCCCAGGTGTTTTCCAGCTCTGTCTCCCTACACAAATAAAGGAAGGTGGATATTTGGGACTGTCTCCCTTTTGGAAACACAAGTTTGGTGTGAGTGCCTCGAGGGCACAGAGGGGCTGCTGGGACAGGGACATGGTGACACCTGGAAAAACCTCTTGGGAGAGTTTGTCACCCAAACTGGCAAAGCCTGAGGAGGCAGGGAGGTGCAAGAGTGTCCCTGGACATTCCCCCTCTGTGCACATTCCATAGGAAGGTCCTGATGCCTTTCCCAGGGTTGTGCCAGGGTTGTGCTGATCCTTGTGCCCAATTCTCAGGGCTGCCCCTGATGCCTCAGGTTTTGGCTTTTCTATTTTTCACATTCTGTGCTGCTTTAGTGGGTGGGTCTGGGTTCACATGAGGGGATGGTGAGCTCTGTGCACAGAGCAGGGAGACAAAACAATTCCTGCTCCAGCTGGGGACCAAGGACAAATGATCCAAATCTCAGGCCCAAGAGCACAAACAACGTGGGCTGGAGAGAGAAAAACAAGAAGGATGGGACTGCATGGGCTGGGGCTGGAATTGTAATTAACTCCAATATGCAAATGGAGCAGAACTGATCAAAGTGAGAGACCCCATGACCAGTGGGGCATTTTGGGACCATTTTGGTTCATCTTGGGTGCAGCCCTGGCTGGGCTCTTGTGCTGCCCAAGGTGGATCCATTGAGGCCTTTTAATAAATCCCTGCTTTATTTTTTTAGCTCTGTCTGGTCTCTGTTCTAGCTCAGCCTACTCAAGGCATCACCCCAGGGACACTCGGGATCACCCAACAGGAATCACAGAATCCCTGGGCTTGGAAAAGCCCTCTCAGGCCATCAGGTCCAACCATCAGCCCAGCACTGGCAAGGCCACTGGCAAACCTTGTCCCCAAGTGCCACCTCCACAGGTTTTTTGAACCTCCAGAGGTTTATTGAACACTTTCAGCCATGGTGACTCCACCACTTCCCAGGACAGCCTGGACACCCTTTCCACGAAGGAACTTTTCCTAATACCCACTTTGAACTTCCCCTGGTACAATCTGATGGGCCACCAGGTGTCTGATGGGCCAAACTCTGTGGAGAAGATGTTTGGGAGCACTCCTTTTGTTGAACATCCACCCTGGCCCTGCAGAAATGTTTCCTTCCTCCATTTAATAACTTCCCAATTCTTTACTACCTTGTTACTCTTAATTCCTGCCTCTCCCTGCAGGAACTAAAATCCATCTCCAGCTAATAAAACAAACTAATCCCAAGAGTTTGAGTCTTCAGGCAACTCCTAGGTGAAGCTGAAGGGCTCAAAATAACCCCTGGCTGCTGTAACTCCCTTGATTTCCTGCTTGCATCAGGATGGAGTTTGGCACCACAACAGCTCCAGGCTGTGAAATCAGCCCTGAGGAGGATCTGGAGGGATTTGGGGGGGATGTGGGAGACTGCAGGAGGTGCAGGAGGGAGCCTGGAGCTTTTTCCCAAGCCCAGCTGGACCCTGGCAGCTCCTGCCTGCTGGGAATTCTCCCACACCCAGGGAGGGAGGGCGAGAGCCTTGCACAAGGCTGGTGACAGAGGAGGAGGAGGAGGAGGCTGCTCTGGCCTCCAGGCTGAGCCCGTGCCTATCTCCCCTGTTGTTGAGACTGGGAAACTGGAATGGGAACTGGGAGAGGGAGCCATCCCACCCACAGTGTGCCTCTCCCTGCGTGCTCTTTCCCAAAGGCAGATGTTTCCCAAATCTCATTTTCATGTCCTGAACTCTCCCTGTGCTGCTCTTTCCCAAAGAAGTTTCCCAAATCTCATTTTCATGTCCTGAGCTCTCAGTGCAGGCAGGGAGCAGAGCGCAGCAGCCCCCTCAAGCTCTGGGACCATGGAGGTGATGAGGAGGAGCTCCAGCTCACCCAGGGATGCTCTCACTCCAATGTTTCTCCTGCAAAAAAACCAGGATATTAGAACAAACTCTGTGAATTAGGGGCAGTGCTGTGGGAGTGTCTTGGTTTGGAAAGACAGGAGTCTGCTAAGGAAGGCAGGAGCCTCCCCTGAAATGGAGAATGTGAATCCTCCCCACCCCTCCGAATTGCTATACAATTTAAATTAAGGGGCTCTCAGGCAAAAATATGGGAGCAGGAAATAACAGTTCTTCAATAGGGAAGGAAAAAAACATAAAGGATAAAATAAACAATGCAGTACACTAGAACAACACTGACGGAGTCAGAACCCAACCTGACACCCTGTGGGTCAGGGTGCTGGCAGCAGTCCCATTGGAATTGTGGCTGCAGCCCTCCTGCAGTGTCAGGGGTGGTTCTGCTGGAGCAGGGATCCTGGAGAAAGGTGCAGTCTCTTCCTCTGAAGATCCAGTGGAAGAGGCAGCTGCTGTTCCTCTGGGAAATCCAGTGGAGAAGCCGTGCTGGTGTTCCAGAATCTCCAGATTATATCCAGGTAGCAATGCTTGGCTCCTCCCTCTGGGCTCGCATCTCCCAATGGGATGCTGTGGTTCTTATCAGCCATGCAGTGACATTCAATAGTCTGTTATCAGCAGACGTCCCCTCCCGAGGGACGTGTGAATGTGGTCACTCAAAGAGAGAGATAAGGCAAACTGCCCACTTGACAAAAAATTGTTATCTCTATGCCACTGCCATACAGATGACAATTGAAAACAACTTGCATTGCAATCTTCAACAGGGAGCAAACACAGAAATCCTGATTTTTTCCCTACCTGATCACAGAAATTCTCCAGACAAGTGCAAGCCCAGGCCAGAGAAGGGCAAGACCTCAATGTTCAGCTGTCCATGGCCACGCTGAGCAGAAATGTCCTGAGCTGGCTGAGACCTGATGCAGCTGGAGCACAGCTCACGTGGCAGGAAAGTGGTGCGGGACAGGACAGGGTGATGTGAGTGCTGCTTCAAACCCCATTTGAGAGCTGTGAACCCCAAAGCTGGGGACATTTGAGGATCCTACACACACAGAGCTGCTGCCATCCTGCTTGAACGTGCCATAATCCTGGTCTGAGGTGCTCTTTGGGGTCCCTGGAAACGCCATCCCAGCAGATGCAGCATTCTTTAACCCTAATCAGGGGTGCACCTTGGGGTCTGAGGTGTCTGCAGTCCATTTCCCACCTGTGCAAGCTCCTTGGGACAGGAATTTTCTCTGTGTTGGTTCCTTCACAGGGGATCCAGAGCCCCTCAGCAGGAATTGCCATTGTGCTTGTTCCTGGTGTTACTGCTGGGTCTGCCTGAGCTGAGGGACATTATAAAATCAGTAATTAATTTTTAACTCATTGTTGCAAGTCTTGCAACAATTAGTTTTAATAATTAACCTGGGAGGCACTGGGGCAGCTGGAGGTGACAACTCCATGCGCAGGTGAGGTGGGGAGAGCGCCCTAAGGGCAGCCCTGGCTCCCCAAATGCCACCCCAGGCACATCCCTGCTGTCTCTCCCTGGGCTGCAGCCAGAGCCATTCTCTGTCAGGATCTTTAGCTTGTCAGAGTGACCCCAAGAAGAGTTGGAAAGTCTCTTTTCCCAGCCCAGCGCTTGAAGAAGGAGTCAGGGCTCTTCATTTCTTGGTCTCAAGGTTGTTCATTGTATCTTATCTATAAAATTCTTTCTCCTGTCCTGCCGAGATCCACTCAGCAAGACAGTCCAGGCACTCTGCCTGCCCCCGGGGCAGGGTTATGTCTTTATACTAAAAACTACATGTACAATGTTTACAATTACTTCCCAATACCTGTCACCTATGTTAGACAGTGAGCTTCTACTCTGAACCAATCTAAAAGTGCCAACATCACAGCAGAAGATGGAAGCCAAGAAGAAGAAGAAGGAGAAAGGCTGGACACACCCAGTTCCCTCCATCTTGCCTCCTGAACCCCTATACCAAAAACCCTAAAATCTGCTTTTTCACCCCGTGAGAACTTCACTAATATTCTACTTATTGGCTTGCTGATCTTCCTGTAAGGTTGGTAACTTGCTCCATGGGTCATAATCAAACCCACAGGTGTTTTGAGCTCTGTGCCAGGGTCTCTGAGCCCCCTGGCAGGGTCTTGGCAGCCCAGGACAGCCAGAGGGGTGTTCTGGGTCCCGACAATTCCCCATTCCCACCCTCTCTTTCCTGGATTGTCTGGGAGCAGCTGGGCCCTGCTGGTGCTGGATCCACACCTGCCCTGCCCGGCTCAGCTGGAGGATCAGGCTGGGATCTGCCAGGTGCCCCCAGATCTGCTCAGAGACAGGGGCTGGCTGCTGCTCCATGGGCACAGGGGTGCCAGAATCCACAGCTAATTACTGCAGGGCACAGCTAATTACAGCAGGGCACGGCTAATTACTGCAGGGCAGCAAGGCAGGGCATGAGCAGGAGCCCAGGGGAGCAGGAGTGTGGCCAGCAGGGCAGGGACTGTCCCCTGGGCTGGCACTGCTCGGGTCCTGGGGACAGTTTGGGCTCCTCATGACAAGGAGGATATTGAGGAGCTGGAGGGTGTCCAGGGAAGTGTCTGGAGCACCAGGAGGGGCTGAGGGAGCTGGGAAGGGGCGCAGCCTGGAGAAAAGGAGGCTCAGGGGGGACCTTGTGGCTCTGCACAGCTCCTGACAGGAGGGGACAGCCCAGGGGTTGGGCTCTCTTCCAGGGAACAGGGACAGGAGGGGAGGGAACGGCCTCAGGCTGGGCGAAAACGGATTGGGGTATGGGAGAAAGGGATTGGGGTATGGGAAAGGCGATTGGGGTACAGGGAATGGGATTGGGGTACGGGGAAAGGGATTGGGGTACAGGGAAATGGGATTGGGGTATGGGAATTGGGGATTGGAGCACGGGGAAAGGGATTGGGGTATGGGAAAAGGGATTGGGGTATAAGGAAAAGGGATTGGGGTATGAGGAAATGGGATTGGGGTACAGGAAAATGGGATTGGGGTACGGGAATTGGGGTACAGCTAAAGGGGATTGGGGTACGGGGAAAGGGATTGGGGTATGGGGAAATGGGTTGGGGTATGGGAATTGGGGAATGGGGCACAGGGAAAGGGATTGGGGTACAGGGAGAGGGATTGGGGTATGGGGAAATGGGATTGGGGTACAGGAAAAAGGGATTGAGGTATGGGGAAAGGAGATTGGGATACAGGGCGATCCAGGTACAGGACAATCCCATCCCACCCCTGCCATGGCAGGGACACCTCCCACTGTCCCAGGGGAGGGTCAGGTTGGAAATTGGGAGAATCCCTTCCCAGGAAGGGTGGGCAGGCACTGGCACAGCTGCCAGGGCAGTGCTGGAGTCCCCAAGCCTGGAGGTGCTCAAAAGCAGCGCGGAGAGGGGAATTGGGGTGCTGGGAAAGGGGGATTGAGGTGCACGGGGAAAAGGGGATCTGGGGACGGTGGCACTTGGGGACAGGGCCGGGTGGTGACCGTGGTGGTGCTGGGTTAATGGTTGGACTCTGCAGCTCACATTTGGGACCCTGGTGCCACCCAAACCCTTGGAGCACCTCTGCCCTCCTCCTGAGTCACAAAAAGCCACCTGCAGGTCACACACTGGCAGTCCTCAACTGTCCCCACCTGTCCTACCGATTTCACCTGTCCCCACTTGTCCCCAGCTGTCCCCACCTGTCTCACCTGTCCCCACTTATCCCACCTGTCTCCCCTCTCCCCCACCTGTCTCCCCTGTCCCACCTGTCCCACCTGTCCCCACCTGTCTTCCTTGTCCCTCACCTGTCCCCACCTGTCCCCACTTATCCCACCTGTCCCACCTGTCCCTCACATGTCTCACCTGTCCCATCTGTCCCCACCTGTCCCAGGTGGGTCTCTAGGACCCTCCCACCCCCCAGCAGTGCCCGGTGCTGGATGCCACCTTTGGGGAGGCTGGCGCTGCCAGTCGGGCACACGTCAGTGCTGGGGGGTTTGGGGGTGCCTGGGGGGCTTTGAGGGATTTTAGGGGGTCCTGATGGAGTTTTGGGGTGTCCTGAGGGGATTTTGGGGGCTTTTATGGGGGGGGTTTAGTGTCCCTTGTGTGGGGAGCAGCCGTTATCCCGAGCAGGGCACGGTGCCCGGGGTGCCCAGCCGTGCTCAGACCCCTCCTGCACCCCAATTCCCGCACCCCAATTCCCCCGGGACCCCTGGCCCATCCCGGGATCCCCCATGGCCGGGCTGGTGCTGCCCCCTGCGGGTGGCGGGGCCGCGGTGCAGGCGGAGAGAGGGAAAAGGGATTGGGGAACGGGGAAAAGGGATTGGGGTAGGAGAAATGGGGTTGGGGTACGGGGGAAGGGATTGGGGTGCAAGGAAAGGGATTGGGGTACGGGGAAAATGGATTGGGGTATGGGGAAAAGGGATTGGTGCATGGGGGAAAGGGATTGGGGTACGGGAAAAGGGATTGGGGCACAGGGAAAGAGATTGGGATACAGGGCAATCCAGGTACAGGACAATCCCATCCCAGCCCTGCCATGGCAGGGACACCTCCCACTGTCCCAGGTGCTCCAAACCCTGTCCAGCCTGGCCTTGGGCACTGCCAGGGATCCAGGGGCAGCCCCAGCTGCTCTGGGCACCCTGTGCCAGGGCCTGCCCACCCTGCCAGGGAACAATTCCTGCCCAAGATCCCATCCAGCCCTGCCCTCTGGCAGTGGGAGCCATTGCCTGGCTCCTGTCCCTCCAGGCCTTGTCCCCAGTCCCTCTGCAGCTCTCCTGGAGCCCCTTCAGGCCCTGCAAGGGCCCTGAGCTCTCCCTGGAGCCTTCTCTTGTCCAGGTGAGCACCCCCAGCTCTCCTGGAGGATGCAGGACACCTGGGGGATCCTTGTGGCTGTTTTGAGGACAGGAGAGCTGTGCTGGGCAGCTCCTTATGGCACAGCCGGGGGTTCCCCAGGGACTCTGAGGAGCCACCGGGCCAGGAGTGAAGCAGTTAAACTCTGTATAAAACACAGCTCGGTGATGTTGTGTTGTATAACACACAGATAATACGGTTTTTTTTCCCCGGCATCTGTGCTCCAGCTTGCCTGAAAAGCTGCAGACCTGAATTTCAACCCCTGTCAGCAGTTCCAGTCCAGCCTGGCAGCGCTGTCACTACAGTAAATTACCGGCTTGGGTTAATCTGCTGGAGCTCAGGGAGCTGAGATCCCTGCAAATGCATCTCCCAGACATCCCCTGCGAGCTGCAGCTTTAAAATCCATTCGGTGGTGTGGGAGCATCGGGGGTAGCACGGTGGGGATGGATGGAGAGGAGAGATCTCTGCAGCCAGGTCAGGAACTTGGGGTTTATTGCAAAGGGCCTGGGTGCAGGGCCCTGCTGGGAGCTGCCAGCCACAGCTCGGAGCAGGCCCCAAAGAGGGAGAGAGAGATAAAGAGAGTGGTAAAGAGAGAATGAGAGAGTAAAAGAGAGGATCAGAGGGTGAGGTTCCTGTTACAATACAATAAATCTTCTTCTGGTCTTGGAATTTGAGGTTTATTGCAAAGGGCCTGGGTGCAGGGCCCTGCTGGGAGCTGCCAGCCACAGCTCGGAGCAGGCCCGAGAGAAGAGAGAGGTAAAGAGAGAGAAGGCAAGAGTGTGGTAAAGAGATGAGAGAGTGAGGAAGAGTAAAGAGGGTAAAGAGAGAGTAAAAGAGGACGAGGTTCCTGTTACAATACAATAAATCTTCTTCTGGTCATGGAATTGGGGTTTATTGCAAAGGGCCTGGGTGCAGGGCCCTGCTGGGAGCTGCCAGCCACAGCTCAGAGCAGGCCTGAGAGAAGAGAGGGGGAGAGAGGATGAGAGGGTAAGAGAGCAAAAGGGGTAAGAGCATAAAAGGCAAGATCTAAGAGGCAAGAGGTAAGAGCTAAGAGAGCAAGGTTCCCATTACAATACAATAAATCTTCTTCTGTGTTGAATATTCTAATTCTCACTAACCAATCTAGTACAATATACAAATTCTATAGCATTTCCATACAGCCTATAAGAATCACTACATTACCATACTGTGTTACATTTTAAACCTTAAAAACTCCTCTTTGGGCCCCTTCTGCCAAGCTGTAGGGTCTGCTCTGACCCTTGGGCCTGTCTGCAAGCAGAGGGTGTTGTTCCATCAAAAGGGGATTACCTTCAGCCAGCCACACCATTGTTTTCCAGTTGTTCAGTAACTGAGGGATCTCAAAGCTTGCTTTCATTTCAATCTCACTTATAGTTTCTATATTCTCAAAATCTTTTGCCAGGCAATCATATTTATAAGGCTTTCCTGTTGCATCTCCCCCAACACGGGGGAAGCAGAGCCGGGGTTTTGTTGGGAGGCAAAGAGAAAAGCTCAGCTCCCTCGGGAGCGCGGCCCAGGGGAGGGGAGATGAAGCCACCCCGGCCCGGGGAGGGAGGGGGGGACCGGCCATTGTTCGCTACAAAGGACAGGAAACGAGCCTCAAAGGGGACATGAAAGAACCTTCAAACAAATGCAGATCAGCGAGCGGGGATGGCTCCGAGCATCTCCCGCCTGCGCTGCTGCGGGGCTCGGAGCGGGGACCGGGGAGCCTCGGGTGCTGGACCTGCCTTTGCCCCAGGATGGAGCCCCAAAGGAGCCTGGGATCACCCCGAGCCACCCGCTGTGGCCGGGCTCGATGGTTGTAGAATCAATCAAGGTTGTAGAATCACATCATCAATGAATGGTTTGGGATGGGAGAGACCTTCAAGTGCCATCCAGGGACACCTTCCCACTGTCCCAGACTGCTCCAAGCCCCTCCAGCCCGGCCTTGACTTTATGGTTAGACTCCATGGTCTTAAAGCTCCTTTCCAACCTAAAAATGCCATGAGTCCATTTCCCTTCCAAATCCTTTCATTCCCACGGAGTGTGACTGAGCCAGGCAGAACACTCAGAGCTTGTCCTGACTCCAGCCTTGGGCTGCTCTCCTGCTTCTCCAGTGCCCCCAAAACTCATCCTATCCTCAAAACTCATCCCATCCTCCATCCACCCCAAAACTCATCCCTTCCTCTATCCATCCATCCATCCGTCCGTCCGTCCGTCCGGTCCATCCATCCATCCATCCATCCATCCCCAAAACTCGTCCTCTCCTCCTTCCATCCCTAAAACTCATCCCATCCTCCTCCATCCACCCCAAAACTCATCCCTTCCTCCATCCATCCATCCATCCATCCATCCATCCATCCATCCATCCATCCATCCATCCATCCATCCATCCATCCATCCATCCCCAAAACTCATGCCATCCTCCTCCATCTCCATCTCCTCTGCCCAGCTCCACACAGCCCCAGATCTGGGTGGCTTTGGGGTCTCCTTAGGGCCCCCCAAGGAGGGGGAAGCTGCTGTGGTGCCTCTCTCTGGCTGGAGAACCCGAGCTGTGCTCACCCAGAGCAGTCGCAGAGGTGCCAAAAACGCGTCAAAGGCGATTTTCCTCCCCTTTCAGAGCAGATAGCCCTTATCAGCCCTGACAAAGCCTGGGTTTGGTCCCTTTGGAGCTGAGCCCCCGTGCTGAAGGTTCTGCTCCTCCCAGTGACAGCAGGCTGGTGGCCCACAGAGCTATTTCCTGCCATACAAGGCTGCCTGGTGGCCCTGTGCCAGAGGGGACAATGAGGGACAATGGGGCCTGGCCTGGGAGCCCTGGTGTTCCTGTTTACTTGCTCGTGGATCAGAGAGATTTCCCTGGCTCCTTTCTCAGGGATTTGGGGTGCAGTGACAGGCAGCAGTGCGCAAATCCTGCAGGAATGAGGGGTCCCTGGCATTGGTGGCTCTGTGTCACCAGTGGGGACTTTCCCTGTCACCTCCTGGAGGGACAGCAGGACCGAGGCCACCTCCTGGGCCAGGGCAGTGACTGTCCTGCTGGCCCTGTCCCTGTGTCCCTGTGAGGCCAGCAGCGTTCCAGGAGGGCCAGCAGGGCTCTGGGTGGCCCTGTCACACAGGGAAGGGACAAACAGGGAGGGAGGTCCCGCTGTTATCTTGTCCTTCCTGCAGCCCGGAGCCCGACACACACCCTGCCCTTATCAGCCCTGCCCGCGGGCAGGGAGGGGCTGGAACAGGGACAGAGACAGGGACAGGGGCCGGCAGGGGGACAGGAACGTGGCACTGGGGATGGAAATGTAGCCCTAGGAATTGGGATGTGGCACTGGGAATGGGAATGTGGCACTGGAGACATGAACGTGGCCCTAGGAATGGGGATGTGGCACTGGGGACAGAAAATGGCACTGGGGATGGGAAGGTGGCACTGGGGACAAGAACATGGCTCTGGGGATGGAAATGTGGTACTGGGGTTGGGAAAGTGGCACTGGGGACAGAAATATGGTCCTGGGGGTGGGAAAGTGGCACTGGGGACAGGAATGTGGCACTGGGGATGGGAACATGGCGCTGGCAATGGGAGAGTGGCACTGGGGATGGGGACATGGCACTTGGGACAGAAAAGTGGCACTGGAGACACCAAAGTGGCACTGGGGACAGAAACATGGCCCTAGGGTTGGGAAAGTGGCACTGGGGATGGGAACATGGCACTGGGGACAAGAACATGGCACTAGGGATAGGAAGGTGTCACTGAGGACAGAAACACGGCCCTGGGGATGAGAAAGTGGCAGTGGGGACAAGTGGGCACTGGGGTCAGGAGCATGACACTGGGGACAGCAAAATGGCACTGGGGACAGAAACATGGCCCTGGGGATGGGAAGGTGGCAGTGGGGACAAGAACATGGCAGTGGGGACAACAAAGTGGCACTGGGGACAGGAATGTGGCCCTAGGAATGGGAATATGGCAGTGGGGACAAGAACATGGCACTGGCGATGGGAATGTGGCACTTGGGATGGGAATATGGCGCTGGGAACAAGAACATGGCCCTGGGGATGGGAAGGTGGCACTGGGGATGGGAACACGGAATCAGAGAGTTGTTGAGGTTGGAAAAACCCTCTGGGATCATCGAGTCCAACCATGACCCCACACTGCCAGGGCCACCACTAACCCACGTCCCCAAGTGCCACATCCATGCGTGGTGCGACCACTGCAGGGATGGTGACCCCAGCCCTGCCCTGGGCAGCTGTGCCAGCGCCTGACCCCCTTCCTCTGAAGGAATTTCTCCTGATCTCCACTCCAAACCTCCCCTGGGGCAGCTTGAGTCCTTTCCTCTTGTCCTGTGCCTTGGACTCAGGAGAAGAACCTGACCCCCACCTGGGTCACCCTCAGGAAGTTCCAGAGGCACCTGGGGGTGGGAGCAGGAGCTGGAGAAGGGATTGTGGTGCCTGGGGATGGGAACAGCCCTTGGGGACTGGGACACGGTGCCTGGAGTTGGGAATGTGGCTCTGGAGGCTGGAACACCATGCCTGGGGATGGGAACATGGTGCTTGAGGATGGGAAAATGGCTCTGGAGATGGGACCATGGCTCTGGAAACGGAACCATGGTATCTTGAGATGGGAACATGGAATGTGGGAATGGGAACGTGGCTCTGCAGAAGGAATCCTGGCTCTTGAGGATGGGAACATGGTGCTGGAGACCAGAACACATTACCTGAGGATATGAATGTAGCTCCGGAGACTGGAACACGCTGCTGAAGACTGGAACACAGCACCTGAGGATCGGAATGTGCCACTGCAGCTGGCAGCAGTGCCTGAGGACACAAACGTGCCCGGGGAACTCGGTGAGCCAGTGGGCAGCGCTCCGGTGAGGCGCGGGGAACGGGTCCGTGCGGAGCCGGGACTCGAACCCGGGTCCTTGGGGGAGCGGGCTGTCTGTGTGTGTGTATGTGCGGGGCGCTGCCGGCAGGGGGCGCTGTCGCAGGGGCCGCGGCGCGCGCGCCTTTGTTGCCGTTGGCGCCTCTTCCTGCGCCGGGCGGCGGCGGCGGCGGCGCGCGCGGGCGGGGGGCGGGAGCGCGAGCGCGGCGGGGCCGGGAGCGGCGGCACCGGGAACGGCGGCACCGGGAGCGGCACCGGGAGCGCAAGCGCGGCTCGGGCTCGGGCGGAGCGGAGCGGCGGGAGCATGGACATGGAGAGGCGCTTGACGCTGGAGCTGCGCAACAGGAAGCCGAGCGAGGTGCGGCGGGGGAGCGCGGCGCGGCGCGGCACGTGCTGCGGGCGGGATGAGGGGTGGCGGCGGGCGGGGGAGGTTTGGCGGTGGCGGAGCGGCCCGGGGGGTCCCGCACGGCGGGGACCGGGCGGGTTTGGCGGGGTGGGGACGGGGCGGTTGTGGCGGGAGCGCTCCCGCCCGGCCCGCAGCCCCGGCATGGCGGCGCGCACGTGCGCGGCGGGGCCCGCCCGCACCGGGGCCGCGCTGAGGCGGCGGTGGCGGCGGCGGGGCCCGGCCCGGCCCGCGGAGGGGCGCGGGGGGCAGCGGGCCGGGCAGCGGCCGGGCCGGGCCCCGCCGCGCCGCAGCCAGCGGGCCCGGGCCGGGCGGCCCTGCGCGGCCATGGCGGCTCGGCCATGTTAGCGGGGCCCCGCCGGGCCCGGAGCGGCTCCCGCGGGCTCCTCCGCCCGGGAAGGGCTCGGGGGCTGCAGGGATGAACCTTTAGGTGCCGCCGGAGCCGCCCGTTCCCGTCCGCTGGCGGCCGCGGGGCCGGGCCCAGCGCTCCTCACCCGCCCCGGCCGCCTCAGCCCCGGGTCTTCTCCTCCGGCCGTCCCTTCCCGGATCTTCCCTTCCCCCGGGTCTCCCCTGATCTCCCCTGTTCCCCGGGTCTCCCTGCTCCCTTTCCCTGGATTTTCCCTTTTCCCCCGGTCTCCGCCCTCACTTTCCCCTGGATCTTCCCGTTCCCTGTATCTCCCTTTTCCCCGGATCTCCCCGCTCTCTTTTCCCTGGATCTTCCTGGCTCTCCCCGTTCCCCTTTCCCCCGGATCTCCCTTTCCCCCGGATCTCGCTTTCCCCTGGATCTCCCCGTTGCCTGTTCCCCTTTCTGTGGATCTCCCCTTTTCCCCGTATCTCCCTTTCCCCCGGATCTTCCCGGTCTCTTTTCCGTGGATCTCCCCATTCCCTTTTCCCCGGCTCTCCCCTTTTCCCCGGATCTCCCTTTCCCCTGGATCTCCTCGCTGCCTTTTCCCTGTATCTCTCCTTTCCCTCGTCTCTCCCCTTTTCCCGGGCCGCCCCGCCGGGCCGTGCCCGGTCCCTCCCTGGCCCCGGGGACGCTCGCTGGTGTCGTGGCAGCCGCGGCCCGTAGCGCTGAGCGGGGCTTTGGGTGGAGATTAAAGCGGCTCCGTGCAGGGCCCGGGGATTTGCAGGAGCAGAGCGGCTGGGCAGGAGGAGCTGAGAGCGCCTGGTGCCCGTGGAGTGACGCCAGGAGCTGCAGAGCCAGCGGGGTCAGGGCTGGGTGTCCCTGCGTGTCCCGGGACCTGCTGGGTGTCCTGGGACATCAGAAAGGGCCCGGTCTGGGCTAAAGCTGCGCTTGGCTGGGTTAGGCTCTGCTGTGGCTGCCCCTGGATCCCTGGCAGTGCCCAAGGCCAGGTTGGACAGGGCTTGGAGCAGCCTGGGACTGTGGAAGGTGTCCCTGCCATGGCACTGGATGGGCTCTGATGTCCCCTCCAGCCCAAACCATTCCATGATAACCTGCTGGAGTTCAGGCTCAGCTCTGTGCCCACACCTCCCAGCAGCAGCCAGCCAGGCCTGCCCTTTGCCACCTTTACGCCCACCACGGTGACAGTCCCGCTTTGGTTGGGAGCACATCAGTTTTCTGACATGTTGGGGAGCAAAATAAACTCTGCTCTAAAACTTCTGAGAGCCTCACCTCAAATCCCCATGTAGCGATGCCACTTGAGGAGTTTGAGGTGATAATTCATTCTGAGCTTGTGCTGTGCAGGTGGCAGAGATGCGCCCCAGCCCCAATTTCTCTCCCTTTGAGAAAGCAGAATGTTTAAAATGACTCTGGGAGCTGGAGAGGGAAAATGGGAGCGCTGCGAAGGAGGGATTTGGAGAGCGCCACGAGCCTTCTGGCCAAGGCTCATTTTTGCATCTTGCTGTCAAGAATGTGTGGGGTGAAAGCAGGTTTTGGGAGTGGTTTGTGAGAGCTGGGGCTGTGTCTGGTGTTTCCCCCCAGGTGTTTGTGGACAGCAGCTCTGTGCTGGTGCTTGGTGGTCCTGGTGGCACGGGGGGTTGATTCCTTCATGTGCTCAATTCCTGGAGGTTCCTGGATGTGGAATCCATGCTGGGCACAATGTTTGGTGCCATCAGTGGTCTTGTGTCACCAGCCTGAGGCTGAGCCCTGCCCAGGCACCTGTGTCACCTCACTGTCAGTGTCCCAGGGAGGTCAGTCCTGTGGGGACAGGTTTCCTGGCACCCCAGGGGTGTGGGGGACAAAGTGGGAGGGGACAAACCCAGCTGACCTGGTTTGGCCCCTCGTTAGCAGAGCCTGAAGCTGACTCTGAAAGCTTTATTGATGTGCAGGGAGCTGTGGGATGTGACCTCGTGGTTCCAAACCCCTGGAGGATGGGGCTTGGTGGGGACAGCAGCAGTGTGTTGGTGGCTTGTGCTTAGAGGGTGGAACCCCAACCACGGTGAGGGACTGTCAGCAAAAGTTAGTTGGCTTTAAGGTTCTAAATTTAAGTGAGGAGGAACTGGGTGCTCTGTGCTCTTGTGCTCTGGGTGTGTTGGTGATGTCACCTCGAGGCCAGGGGGACGGTGGCAGCTGTGGTGACAGCTCTGGGTGTCCCTGTGCAGGTGAAGGAGCTGGTGCTGGACAACTGTCGCTCAGAGGATGGCAAGGTGGTCGGCCTCTCCTCAGACTTTGAGAACCTGGAGTTCCTCAGCATGATCAACATCAACCTGCTGTCCGTGTCCAGCCTCCCCAAACTCAACAAGCTCCGGAAGGTGAGTCAGGACTCTGCTGCCATCTCCAGCAGCCCTTGGCCTTGTGCTGCCCCTGGTGGCTGTTAGTTTTTCTGTATTTGCCAGAAAACATCTTGAATTTTGCTCCTTGTGCGCTGAGCAAGTGAGAGGGGTCGGTTTTAACAAAAACAAAACCTTCCTGAGCTCTTCAGGTGTTTAGTGCCCTTCCTGTCTTGCTTTTATTCTGTTGTGCTGCTGTCAGAAGCTTCATGACACCATAAATATTGTGGGTTTTGGAGCATTTATTTGCATGGGGGTGGCTGGCAGAGCTATGCCCCTGCAGAAAAGGGTTTTTAAGGGCAAACTTGACCTGCTGCTCTGTGAGCTGAAATTTGGGTGCTCACTGCAGTTCTCAGTGCAATTTCCTTCCCTGTGTCACGAGCTGAGACACTTTGTGACCATGTGATATTCCCTCCCTTCAGCTGGAGCTGAGTGATAATAGGATTTCTGGTGGCCTTGAAGTTCTAGCAGAGAAAACTCCCAACCTGACACACTTGAACCTAAGTGGCAACAAGATCAAAGACATCAATACCCTGGAGCCCTTGGTGAGTGGAGGCTGTGCTGGAATCCCAGCGATGAATTTTCCTTTGGGGATTGGGTCTGTGCAGCAGGAATCCAACGTCTTGGTAACTGTTCCAACAGCACTTCGTGGTTCTCATGGGAACAGATTTGATCCCAGTTTGAGGCTGGGCCAGTAGTTAATGGCTCCTCAGTCTGGAAAAGCAGCAGCCAGTTGCTAAAAGAAGCGTGAAATGGGGCTGGATGAGTAAAACTGTGGATGCTCAGTGCCCAGCTGAGAAGGGACCGGGAAAGGGTCGGAGGCAGCTGGAGGTAGGTGGCACCTGGGGTGTCATGGAATGAGGTAACTGGACAGCACTGAGGGCATCTGTCCCATCAGCCTGAAGGTTCTGCTGTGCCAGCACTGCAGGGCCCCCATTCCCATTCCCACAGTGGTCAGTGAGGCTGGAAAAGGCCTCTGAGGCTCCACCTGAGCTGCCCCAGGAACGCTGAGAGGGACAGGTCTGACACAGGGCATGTGTCTCACTGGCTGTTTTGTCTATCCATTCCCTCCAGAAGGAATTTGGGATTGTTTTCCTCCTCCTTTCCTTGGCGTGGTGCCCGCTGTGGTGGCCTGAGCTGGGCTGTGCCAAGGGCACCCAGGCTGCAGCTCTGCCTGAGCTCTGCCTGATCTTTTGAGCAGGATGAGTCCAGCTCAGCTACTCCTGAGCTCGTGGGCCTGCTCAGAAGAAAAATAGATCTGCAGATACACAGGGAGTTTGTTCCAGAAAGGGAAGCCAGGACAGAGGAGCTGGACAGAAATTTCTTGTGCCCACAATGAGAGGAGCAGTGACTCCTCTCCACCTGAGGAGCATGTGGGGCAGAACCACTCTGTGCTGGACTTGGGCAGTGCCCCAACCACCCTTCCTTGCCTTCCTGATCTTCAGACAGCACTGTAAATAACCTTAACAAATTGATTTTTGCAGAAAAAGTTGCCAAACCTCCACAGTCTGGACCTGTTCAGCTGTGAGGTGACGATGCTCATCAACTACCGGGAGAGCGTCTTCGCCCTCCTGCCCCAGCTCACCTACCTGGATGGCTTCGATGCTGACGAGCAGGAAGCCCCTGACTCAGACCCTGAAGCAGATGGGGATGCACTGGAGGATGATTATGAGAATGGAGAAGGTGAGGGAGTTTTTTCTCCTCCTGGTTTTCCTGCTTGGTAACGACCCCTTTTGCACTTTAGGGTGGGTTCCAGCAATGGGGTGGGCACTGGAGGAGGGGCTGTGGGGGTCCCTCACCCCTTCTTCCTCCCCCACCCCACTCCTGGGAGGGAAGGGGACTTGCTGGGAGGTGACAGGGCTTGGTGCTGTCCCTCCTCATCCTCTGTGACCCCTGCCTGCTGCTCACACAGCACTGAGGGGTGAGGGGTGCCTGGGTTTGGGAACTGGGGCACTTCCCTCCCTCCCCCTTTTTGGTAGAACGTGAGGAAGAGGAGGATGATGAGGAAGAAGACGATTTGGATGAAGAAGTCATTGATGATGAGGAAGATGAAGACGATGATCTGGAAGGTGAAGAGGAGGAGGATGGAGTAGATGATGAGGTGAGGCTGTCACCAGGTCCCACGTGTGTCCCTTGTGTGGTGACCCAGGTGTCACAGGAGCCTCTCTGGGGGCAGATCTGAGGGGCTTGCCATCCACTCTGGGCTGCTGAGAGTCACAAACTGCAGAGAGTTTCCGGTTCAGCCTTGGCCTGGCACTTCCATGGCTCTGAGTGATGGATCCATGCAGCTCCATCCCTGGGATGTGAGGAGCTCTTGGAGATCCAGAGCTTCTCCTGCCACCCTCAGGCTTCAGAGGGGAGCAGGACTGGGATTACTGCTCATGGAATTGTTCTTGCTACAAACCCTCTTGTTTTCACTCCAGGAGGAAGATGAGGAGGAGGATGGTGAGGAGGATGAAGAAGATGAAGCTGAGGAAGGTGAGTTGAGTCCTACCAATCCAATTTCTTGCAGAGCTCCCTCAACAGTCAAATATTTGGTGGTTTTGGAGCTTCCTCAGCCTCGGTGCTGTTGTTGCTGCAGCTTTTCTGCCCGAGCTGGTGCTGAGCAGTGTCATCAGCCAGGGGTCACCCAGGGAGGGAAAGGGATGGAATTCCAGCCATGCTGGGTCATTCTGGGAAATGTGAGAGGTCAGCTGCTCAGAAAAGCAGTTCTGGGAACTGAAGGGCTGTGCAGGAGCAGGGCTTCTGTCCCAGGAGGGTCTGAGGGAATCTCCTGGGGGCACATTCCCCTCTCAGATCTGAGCCTGGGGCCAGGCTCCTCTGGCTGTACCGACAAACACCCAGAGGAAAGCTGACAGAATATTGTGGCTGGTGTGAATTCAAGTGATCTTGGATGAATCGTGGAATTGTTGAGGTTGGGAAATCCCTCTAATACTGAGTCCAGCACCACCATGTTCACCACTGACCCCTGTCCCCAGGTGCCCCATCCACATTTTTTTGAGCATTTCAGGGATGATGATCCCACCACTGCCCTGGGCAGCCCCTTCCAATGCCTGACCTCCTTCTTGAAGGAATTTTCCCCAATATCCCATTTAAACCTCACCTGGTGCAACTTGAGGCCATTTCCTCTTACCCTGTCGCTTGTTACCTGGGACAAGACTGGCTGTCCCCTCCTGTCAGGAGCTGTGCAGAGCCACAAGGTCCCCCCTGAGCCTCCTTTGCTCCAGGCTGAGCCCCTTCCCAGCTCCCTCAGCCCCTCCTGGTGCTCCAGACCCTTCCCCAGCTCTGTTCCCATCTCTGGACACGCACCAGCCCCTCAATGTCTTTGTTGGAGTGAGGGGCCCAAACCTGCCCCAGGATTTGAGACCTCAGCAGTCCCTGAGCTTGCTCAGGAATGCCTGATTTCTGCAGATGCTGTGTTTTTGAGGGTGCTCAACAAAAAATAATCCACTTTTCAGCTGTTGTACAGGATACTTGGAGGGCAGAGAAAGTTGTTGGTGTCTCATGTGAGCCCAGGCTTTTGCAGGAGGGGCAGGGCAGGTTGGAACTGCTCCCAAATGGTGCCAGTCTGTCCAGTGGATCTGCCCCCAAATGGTGCCAGTCTGTCCAGTGGATCTGCCCCCAAATTATGCCAGTCTGTCCCATGGATCTGCCCCCAGATGGTGCCAGTCTGTGCAGTGGATCTGCTCCCAAATGGTGCCAGTCTGTCCAGTGGATCTGCCCCCAAATGGTGCCAGTCTGTCCAGTGGATCTGCTCCCAAATGGTGCCAGTCTGTCCAGTGGATCTGCTCCCAAATTATGCCAGTCTGTCCCATGGATCTGCCCCCAAATGGTGCCAGTCTGTCCAGTGGATCTGCCCCCAAATGGTGCCAGTCTGTCCAGTGGATCTGCCCCCAAATGGTGCCAGTCTGTCCAGTGGATCTGCTCCCAAATGGTGCCAGTCTGTCCAGTGGATCTGATCTGCTCCCAAATGGTGCCAGTCTGTCCTATGGATCTGCTCCCAAATGGTGCCAGTCTGTCCCATGGATCTGCTCCCAAATGGTGCCAGTCTGTCCCATGGATCTGCTCCCAAATGGTGCCAGTCTGTCCCATGGATCTGCTCCCAAATGGTGCCAGTCTGTCCCATGGATCTGCCCCCAAATGGTGCCAGTCTGTCCCATGGATCTGCCCCCAAATGGTGCCAGTCTGTCCTGTGGATCTGATCTGCTTCCAAATGGTGCCAGTCTGTCCTGTGGATCTGATCTGCTCCCAAATGGTGCCAGTCTGTCCTGTGGATCTGATCTGCCCCCAAATGGTGCCAGTCTGTCCCCTGCCAGCTCAGCTGCTGTCCCTGGGCTGGGCTGGAGAGTGAATCCCCCCTCTCTTTGCAGACCACCCGTGTGGGCAGAAGAGAAAACGAAGTCTAGAGGATGAAGGAGAGGAAGATGCAGAGGATGAAGAGGATGATGAGGATGACTGATCCCAGCGAGCCAATCAGTTTTACAGACTCTGTGCTTGTCTTAACCTCCCCGTTGTGTCTGTGTGAGACTGTAAATCCCTGTCTCCCACTCCTCCTCCTCCCCCTTTGTAATGGCTGCAGCGTCCACAATATATTTTTTTAAGATTTAGAATACTGTAGGCATTCAGGGGAATCTTCCATACAAGGCTCACTTTTTTTCTCACAACTATCTCATGACCAAAGGCTTTTCTCCGTTCGGTGGTTTGTGCAGCAGCTTAAAAAAAAAAAAAAAAAAAAAAGGCAAAAAAAAATCAAAAAAAAAAGAGGAAAAAAAAAAATCTCCTCCTTAGGGTGTCAGGGTGTCCCAAATCAGCTGTGCCACACTGGACCCAGAGCTCCAGCTGTCACCCTGCCAGCACAGAAGGCCTTTGCCACCCTCGTGCCCTCAGCCCAGGGCTCTGAAGATGCTTTTTGAGCCACCTCGGGTGCAAAATCTGGTTCATCTGCGTGGACTCACAAGGATCCTGAGGGTGTCTCAGATCTGAAATCATGGTGATGTGATCTCTGGACATGCTTGAAGATGCTTTAGTGCTGGGGATGGGGGTGCCTGGGGTTTTGGGGGAGGGGAGGGAGGGAGGGGCTGCTTGCATGACCTGGTACCTCTGCCGATGCACCTTGCAGTAACCCTGCACTTGCTTTCCTATTTTATTTTATAAACTGGAACATTTTTCCCATTGGCCACTCAAAGAACCATCCCTTGGGCTGTCCCCAGGTGAGGGGGGTTCCTGTGGCTGTGTCTGTGCTGTGGGAGCCCTGCAGCAGCTTTGGGAAGGGATAGGGAATGCAGGTGGGGGGGTACTGCTCCTCCAGCCCTCATTTCACACTGCACAGCCCTGTGCAGCCACCACCATCACTGTGATCGATGCTCCTGCAGACCGTGTTAGCCTGGAAATTCTCAGGGTCCTTCTGCCAGCCAGTGCCACCTCTGCACGGGCCCCTGGTGCCAGCCTGGCCTGGGCATCCTCCTCTTCCTCCTCCTCCTCCTCCTCCTGGGTTCCCAGCAGGGAACAGAGCTCCAGCCTCGTGTCCCCACTGTGGGGGTGGCACCCCTTGGTGGCTGGAGGGAGGATTTGGGGGAGCCAGGCAGGTTCATGCAGCATTCCCAACCCCATTCCCACCTTCCCTGCCATCCCAGAGGTGTCCAGCCAGCGCATCCCTGGGGAGAATGGGAGGGAGGGACAGACAGAGGGACAGCCCGGGGGTGCAGACAAGCACTGGCACTTTGTGGCATCCCCACTGGGGGCTCCGTGTGCCCCCGGGGCCGAGGCTCCAGCCCTCCCCTGCCCTCCCGGGGGGTGTGGGGTGTGTTCAGCAGCACATCCCCCCTCCCTGCCTCGCTTTGCTGGTGTCTCTTGCATTGTACAGTCGCTGTGACCATTCGGACAAGAACTAATCCTGTAAAATGCAAACTGAGTAACTTATAAATGTTTTAAGGAATTTAAAAAAAAAGAAAAAAAAAGTCAGAGCAGCAGTTACTTCTAATTTTTTTTCCCTGCATTTTTAGCAGATTGTATGGATTTTATATTAGCCTAGTAACTGTCAGGTTTTGATTGGTCAGACTAGTCCCAGAAATAAGGATCTCCAGCCCTTTTGTATCTTTTGTTACAAAATTTGGATAAAACTTTAATAAAGACTTCAGTTTTTAAAAATCCATTGCTATGGAGCTTGTCTTGGCTGCCTCTGCCTTGGGACCAGCCAGGAATGCTCAGAGTGGGGGCTCTGGGGCACGTTTGGGTTTGTGCTGGGAGCAGGGACTGTCCCTGTCCCCAGCAGGGCTGGGCTGGGCTGGCAGGGACAGAGGGGGGCTCTGCTGTGGGGTCTGCAGCACCCCCTGGGCCAGTGCTGCCCTTTGGAGGGGGGAAGAGCTGGACCCAGGGTCGGGGACAGCCTGGGAAGGGTCTCTGTCCTGCCTTTGGGGTGGCACTGCCCTGGAGGAGCAGGGCAGTCACCTGTGCCAGCTGGGCATGGGGGCTGAGCTGTGCCCCCTGCCCCACTTTGGGGCCTGGGGGTCCCTCCCTTTGGGGTGCTCTGTGACCCCATGCTGGCTCTGTGATGAGCTGTCACTGCCAGGTCTGAGCAGCTCAGGGACACTTCAGGGTGTCCATCAGGGCTTGAGGGGACTGGGATGGGCTGGGGAGGGCACGGTGCCAGCTCAGGGGGGCTGCAGCAGAGAGCCCCGGGCATCCCGGGTGCTGCTCACACTGGGGGATGGCAGCAGGAGGAAGGAAGGGATGGGAGGAAGGGATGGCAGCAGAAGGGAAGGGATCACAGCAGGAGGAAGGAAGGGATGGCAGGAGGGAGGGATGAATGATAGCGGGAAGAAAGGATGGCAGAAGGAGGAAAGGATGGCAGCAGGAGGATGAAGGGATGGATGGCAGGAGGAAAGGATGGATGGCAGAAGGAGGAAGGAAGGGATGGCAGCAGGAGGAGGAAGGGCTGGCAGCAGGAGGAAGAAAAGAATGGCAAGATGAAGGGATGGCAGCAAGAGGAGGGAAGGCATGGCAGCAGGAGGGAGGAAGGGATGGCAGCAGGAGGAAGAAAGGCATGGCAAGAGGAAGGGATGGCAGCAAGAGGAGGGAAGGCATGGCAGGAGGAGGAAGGGAGGAAGGGATGGCAGCAGGAGGAGGGAAGGCATGGCAGGAGGAGGAAGGGAGGAAGGGATGGCAGCAGGTGGAAGGGATGCCCACCCCGCCCAGGTGGCCATTGAGCCTTTCCGAGCCCTCTCCCGGTGTTCGCGGCCCCTCCCAGCGCTGGCAGCAGAGCAGGGCTCCCCTCCTCGGGAGCAGAGCAGGGGCTGCCGGCCCTTCCCTCGCTCCCAGCCGGGGCTGCCGTGGGCACCGGCAGGTCCCAGCACGCCTCCCCTCAAACCAGTTTGCAGCAAACTTTTCACCCCGCTGGGCTGGGCCTGGCAGAGCGGGGCTGGGGAGCCCCAGGCTGCTCCCACGGGGGGGTGCAGCCCCCAGGCTGGCACCTGGGCCCGTGCCCCTCCCAGTGGCCCTTCTGTGCCATTCCTTCTGTGCCATTCCTTCTGTGCCATTCCGTGCCCTGTGTCTGCGGCAGGGCTGGGACAGGCACGGGGGCTGCCCGGGGCTGGGGTCCCCCCCTGCTCTGGGTGTTGGGGTGCAGAGGCTGCAGCCCTGTGTGCTCTGGGATGGGCTGGCAGGGGGCAGAGCAGCCCTTCCCCCTCCTCAGACCTTCCCCTTCCTCAGACCTTCCTCTTCCTCAGACCTTCCCTTCCTCAGACCTTCCTCTTCCTCAGACCTTCCCCTTCTTCAGTCCTTCCCCTTTCCCAAACTCTTCCCTTTCCCCTTCACAAATTCTTCCCTTTCCCCTTCCCCAAACTCTTTCCCTTTTCCAAAACACTTCCCTTTCCCAAACATTTCCCTTCCCCCTTTCCCAAACTCTTCCCTTTCTCCTTCCCAAACTCTGTCTCCTTTCCCAAACTCTTCCCTTTCCTTCCCCAAATTCTTCCCTTTCCCCTTTCCCAAACTCTCCCCTTTCTCCTCCCCAAGCCAGCCCCCGGCAGTGCCAGCCCAGGAGCACAGTGTCACACCTCCTGTGTCCCCATGTCCCCCTCCTTTGGTTTTTGGGGGCTCTCAGTGCCAGCCCCGCTCCCCCTGCCCCAGGGACTGACAGAGCCTCTCCCGGCTGCCACTCCTGTACAATTCCCATTTATTTTTCCGAGATCTCGTTCCAGAGCAGTCCACTAACTCCTGAGAACCTACCGGGCTCCCTGCAGAGCCCTCGGGGCTGAAGCAACAAAACCTTTCAGGGAGGGAGGAACAGCGGCTCCGGCTGCTGGAGAGCTCCCGAAAATACAAAGGAAGGGGAGAGGAAATTCCAGGGGAAACATCGGCCCTGCTGCTGCTCCTGTCCCAGCTCGGGGCTGTGCTGTGCCCCTGCCCGGCTCAGGGGAGGTGCAGGAGTCCCTTGGGAGCCGAGGGCATCAGAGCTGGGAGTACAGGGAGTTCTCCATCTCCGGCGGCAACTTGGCGTGGAACGGGGCCAGCCCCACCCCGAAATCTGCAGGGAAAGGGAAGAGAAGTGTCAGCACCTCGTGGGGCGGGGGACACGGACCCCCAGGGGCATCAAAGGGGCTGGGGGGCACTGGGGGGCACTGGGAGGGCACACAGAGACCCCCAGGGACATTGCAGGGGCTGTGGGCACTGGGAAAGCACACACAGCCTCAGGGGCATTGCACGGGCTGGGGGGCACTGTGGGGCACTGGGAGGGCACACGGACACCCCCAGGGTCATTGCAGGGGTTGGGGGTACAGAGTGGGCAAGCACATGGACCCCTCCAGGGCACAGCAGGGGTTGGGGGGCATGGAGAGGGCACTGGGGGGGCACAGAGACCCCCGGGGCACTGGGGGAACAGGGGGGCACACAGACCCCAGGGGCATTGAGGGGCTGGGGGCACAGGGAGGACACACAGACACCCCCAGGCCATTACAGGGGCCGGGGGCACAGGAGGGGCACACAAACCCCTCCAGGGCACTGCTGCAGGTTTGGGAAGCAGGGACTGGAACCCGGCCAGGCTGTGCCAGGCCAGAGGGAGCAGGATGTGCCTTATCCCCGCGGATCCCTGCCGCCCCCGGGAGCATCCCGTGCCTTATCCCCGCGGATCCCTGCCGCCCCCGGGAGCATCCCGTGCCTTATCCCCGCGGATCCCTGCCGCCCCCGGGAGCATCCCCGCAGCCGGGGGGGTCCCTCCCGTACCCATCTCTGCCTCCAGGCGCCCGGGCGGGGGGTTCTTGCGGTGGTCCTCGGTGTGCAGGGTCATCTCGTCGCGGGAGGCGGTGGAGAAGGGGCACTGCGTGCAGCTGTAGCGGCCCCGCGTGTGCTCCCAGACGATGCGGCTGGCGGAGGAGTGCCCTGCAAGGACGGGCGGGCAGGGAAGCACAGGGATCGCCCGGAGCCGGGGGGCTGGAGCCCTTCCCAAGGGAAGAACCCCGAATGCGGGAGCAGGGGGGCCAGGCTGGTCAGGGCACGGCGGGTTCTGGGGGTACTGGGGGCACTGGAGCTGCTGCTGCTGCTCCTCCTCCTGCTGCTTCTGCCCTCGGGGCCAGGCTGGGGGGTTTTGGGGGGGTGCAGCCGGTAACCCCCCTGCCTCGGAGCCGCATCCCCTCTCCGCGTGGCTCCCAAAAAGGAGGGAGCCCGCCCTCCCCCTGTGCCCTCCGGGGAGCACCGCAGTGCCCCTGGGGCATCTCCCGTCCCCTGCGCCCCCCCCCGCCGCCCCCCAAACCCCCCAGTGACAGAAAGCAGCCCCCACCCAGCAGGTGCCAAACTAACCTGGAGTCACTCCTGAGCCAAAGCATGGGAGGAGTGGGCTGACACTCACACCTGCGGAGGGAATCGAGGCCCGAGACAAGCATTAGGTCTTCCCCTCCCTTGGCTGGGGGGGACTCGTGGGAGGGCAGCCCTGGCCCGGCCCCCCCAGCACGCCGGGGAGCAGCAGGGCCGCTGGGGACAATTTGGAGGAGAATTTGGAGGCGTTTTTCGGTGCTTTTGCCCAATCGAACATCACACAGGGGGTGGCACAGGCGGGACGGGGATTTTTTGGGGGAAAGGCCGGGCCGGAGGAGATGGAGGGGGCCGGATCCTCGGGTCCTGCTCGGGGAGCTGCTGCTGCTGGTCAAGGCGGGAGCAGAAGAAGGTTTGTCCCGCACGGCTCCGCGCTCTCACCTTGGCTTTTCTTCCAGACGGCGTTGGAGACGCTGGGGGGGCCGTGGCCCGGCAGGAAGGGCCGCAGGCGGTGCTGAGCCGGGGGCTGCGCCAGCCCGTAGGGCGAGGGGGGCACGTAGGACAGGAACGGCCCCGGCACCGAGGACGGGGCTGGCCCCGAGAAGCGAGTCAAGGACGAGGGCCCGAACAGGGCGGGCTCCAGCAGCGGGAAGGGGTGCGGGGTCCCCGGGAGCAGCGGCTCCAGCGAGCCGGGCAGCGCCGCCGGGGCTGAGTCCGCGCCCGCGCCGGCGCTTCCTTCTCCGGGGGTCGCAGCCGGGCGGCTTGGGCAGCGCCTCGGGGGGCTTGGCCGGGGGCTCCTTGTGCGGGCTGGAGGTAGCGGGGGGCAGCACCGGCCGGGGGGGCGGCGCGGGGCCGCTGGCGCTGTCCGAGCAGACGTGCAGGTGCTTGAAGAGCGAGCGGTGCGTGCGGAAGCGCAGCAGGCAGTTCTCACACCTGGGGTGGGGAGAGAGCCGTGAGAGGGACTGGGAGACGATGATGGGCATGTGGGGATGGTTCTTGAACAAAATGACATTGGTTCGGTGTCACAGACGTGTGACACCGAGCTGACATGGAGGTGCTTGAAGAGTGAGCAGTGTGAGCAGAAGCGCAGCAGGCAGTTCTCACACCTGGGGTCAAAAAGAGCTGTGAGAGGGACTGGGAATCGATGATGGGCATGTGGGGATGGTTCTTGAACAAAATGACATTGGCTCGGTGTCACAGACATTGACCTGCACCCCTCTGACCTGAGCTGGGCTTGCAGAAGCAAAGTTGTTGCTACTGCTGGTGTAACTCAGAGATCTGTGTGAGTCCATGTTTATGACATGAGTTGTTACTATTAATATTTTTTGTTATGAGGAAACATTATAGTAAAAATAATGTCTGTAGTGACAAGAAAGAAACTGATGATCAAAGAAATTGATAATAATAATAATTATCAAAGAAATTGATAATAATAATAATTATCAATGAAATTGATAATACTTAGGAATTAAGTAGATTATATACTTAATTAATATATATTAAAGTATATAATTATTAAGAATTATAACATTGAATTGTTATTTTAGAGTTTGTAATAGTTGATAAATTTTAAATCAGTAGAGAATTTTAATTTAAATTTAGTAAATTTAGTAGCTTTAGTAAATCAATCACGTGCAGGTGCTTGAAGAGTGAGCAGTGCATGCAGAAGTGCAGCAGGCAGTTCTCACACCTGGGGTGAGGAAAGAGCTGTGAGAGGGACTGGGAATCGATGATGGGCATGTGGGGATGGTTCTTGCACAAAATGACATTGGCTCGGTATCACAGACATGTTTTATGAAAAATCTTTTCCTTAGGATTTTTCCTCCTGAGAAGCTGAGAGGCCTCAGGAAAAAAATGTAAACAATGGTTATCTGCTGCTGTGGAATGCAACAGGTGCATCTGTGATTGGTCTCATGTGGTTGTTTCTAATTAATGGCCAATCATGAATTAGATCAATAATAATTAATAATTAATAATTAAAGATTAATAATAATTAGTAATAATAATGTCCAGACTGTCTCGGTCAGTCACAAGCCTTTGTTATCATTCCTTTTCTATTCCTTGCTAGCCTTCTGATGGAATCCTTTCTTCTATTCTTTTAGTATAGTTTTAATATAATATATATCATAAAATAATAAATCAAGCCTTCTGAAACATGGAGTCAGATCCTCGTCTCTTCCCTCAACCTGAGACCCCTGTGAACACCAACACAGCTCGGCATGAGGCTCCCATGTGGATAAACCCAGAGCTGATCCCAGAGCTGTCACTGTCCCTTCCTGCCTCTCCCGCCCCAGCGTGGTCCCCAAAGCCCCCAAACATCCCCCCCAGGCATCACCAGGATCCTGCTCCTGTCCAGCCCACAGCAGCTGTAGCCAAAATTTCCCCCAAACTGGGGGGAAATTCCTCCCCAGGAATTGGAGGAACTGGGGAATTGCTCCAAGGATCCTCCAAGGGGATCCTCTCCAAGGCACAGGGATTGCTGGAGCTGCTCCTGCTCCCAGGGCTGGGGGCTCACTGGGTGCTCCCCTCAAAATCCCAAAGGGTTTTCCAAGCCAGGTGGAGCAGCAGGTCCCAGTGAGTGACTGGGAGTTGATGATGGGCATGTGGGGACAGCTCTTTCCCAAAATTACATTGGCTTGGCATGAGGGTCCCACATGGATGAGCCAAACTGGAATTCCCAGTGAAAATCATGTGGAAAACCCCCTCAGTCTGGGAGATTTCTCTGTAGTGTCTTAATGTTGGAGTGAGAGAGAAAATGGTGATAATAATGCTAATAAAAATAAGCATTGATGAAAAGATGGACAAAATGGTAAAATAAAAAGGATAAAAGGGTAAAAATATTTATAATAATGGTGATATTGATAATAATGACAATAATAAGAAGAACAGTATCAGTGCTGGGGCTGTGAAGTGAGCACTGGGTGATGCTTCCCCAGGAGCTCAGTAACTCCTTGGGAGATCTCCCTGGGGATCAGCTCTGCTGGCCAGGTGTCCCCAGGGAGGACGGGAGGGGACAGGGAGCAGCGGGACTCACTTGAAGTAGCGGTTGGGTTTGTAGTGCACCTTCATGTGGCCCATCAGGTCCTGCATGCTGGGGAAGGTCTCGCTGCAGCCCAGCGTGGGGCACTGGAAGGTTTTGCCTGGGCAGAGGAATTCGGAGAGAGATTCAGCACCAGCCCAGGGGGGACAGCCCCACTGCAGCACCTCCCAGCTGCCCCATTCCCATCTCCATCACCAGCCCTGCCTCACTCTGAGCCCTGCTCTGCCCCCTTCCAGCCAAAAAAAGAGCCCGTAGCGTGTCCTGGCCTTACCCTCGAGGGACTGCGTGGGTCTGTAGTGGACCTTCAGGTGGTCCATCAGCTCCTGCATGCTGGGGAAGGCCAGTTTGCAGCCGTAGCTGGAGCACTGGTAGTGTTTCCCTGCAAGGACACAGATCCGTCAGCCTCGCCCCTGGCCCGGCTGTCGCTGTCCCCTCCCCGGGGCGGGGCTGGCCTCACCTGGGACAGGTCTGCGCTTCAGCGGCCGCAGCTCCGGGGCCGGGGTCCCTCCGCTCCCCGCCACCGGCATCGGGGCACCGGGCACGGCTGGCTCACTGCAGCCTGCGGGGAGGGGTCGTGAGGCTCGGACCTGACAAACCAGAGCTCTGCCCTCCCCATCCCTCAGCTCTGCCAAACCAGAGCTCTGCCCTCCCCATCCCTCAGCTCTGCCAAACCAGAGCTCTGCCCTCCTCATCCCTCGGCCCTTCCAAAGCACCCCTTTGCCCTCCCCACCCCTCTGCCCTGCCAAATCACCCCTGTGCCCTCCCCATCCCTTCAGGACAGGGAAATGGGGCCGGGGTCTGCCTGGAGGGGGCTGGAGCCCCCCAAGGTGTGAGGGCTGGGAGGGGCTGTGCTGGTGCAGGTGAAGCCTGACGGTGGCTGGAACACCCTGGGTGATGCCACCTGTGCACCCGGGCACGCCCTGGCACACCTGGGCACATCCCCATGGGCGGGGTTCACCCAAAGGGACCTCCCAGCCACAGGAGCAAAGGTTTCCCCTGCTCCTGCCCCCCCATGAGGGCACTCACCTGCCCCCTCCGTGCCGAATTTCCCCCGCAGGGAGAAGGTGGCCACGGCCTCGTCCTTCTCCGTCTTCATGGCCTGGCCGGAGCTGGGCACGGGCACAGGGACAGGGACAGGGCGGCTCCTCCCGGCGGGGCTGCACCGGGAGCAGGAGGGAGGTCAGAGCCCAGCCCGGGGTCCGTCCTCCTCCTCTTCTCCTTCTCCTTCTCCTTCTCCTTCTCCTTCTCCTTCTCTTTCTCCTCCTCCTCTCCTCTTCTTCTTTTCCCTCCTCCTCCTCGGTGCCCCGTGGTCGTGGGACCAACCGTCCCACCCAGAGCTGATCCCAGAGCTGTCACTGTCCCTTCCTGCCTCTCCCGCCCCAGCGTGGTCCCCAAAGCCACCAAACATCCCCCCCAGGCATCACCAGGATCCTGCTCCTGTCCAGCCCACAGCAGCTGTAGCCAAAATTTCTCCCAAATTGGGGGAAAATCCTCCCCAGGAATTGGAGGAACTGGGGAATTGCTCCAAGGATCCTCCAAGGGGATCCTCTCCAAGGCACAGGGATTGCTGGAGCTGCTCCTACTCCCAGGGCTGGGGGCTCACTGGGTGCTCCCCTCAAAATCCCAAAGGGTTTTCCAAGCCAGGATGAGCAGCAGGTCCCAGTGAGTGACTGGGAGTTGATGACGGGTACATGGGGATGGTTCTTGCCCAAAATTACATTGGCTTGGCATGAGGGTCCCACATGGATGAGCCAAACTGGAATTCCCAGTGAAAATCATGTGGAAACCCCCCTCAGTCTGGGAGATTTCTCTGTAGTGTCTTAATGTTGGAGTGAGAGAGAAAATGGTGCTAATAATGGCGATAATAATGCTAATAAATAATAAGCAATGATAAAAATATGGACAAAAAGATGAAATAAAAAGGATAAAAGGGTAAAAATATTTATAATAATGGCGATATTGATAATAATGGCAATAATAATAATAATAGTATCAGTGCTGGGGCTGTGAAGTGAGCACTGGCAGATACTTCCCTGGGAGCTCAATAACTCCTTGGGAAATCTCCCTGGGGATCAGCTCTGCTGCCTGGGGCACCCCATCCTTGCCATTAACATCTGCTCCAGAGGCATTTCCCCAGCTTTTGGCTCTGGGGGGTCTGGCCCAGAGGGGCTCAGCCTGGCTCAGCAGCTGTTCCTGCAGCACCCAGCACACTGGGATCACAGCCCAGCAGGAAATAAACCAGGGAGGGGGGAAAAATCCACGTGGGATTATTCCTGTGGCTGCCACTGGCCTCCTGGCTTTGTCTGGGGTTGTGGGGCCTTTTTTTTTGTTGTTGTTTTCTCAGCTCAGCAGCCTCGGGATGGAATCAGCTAGCCATGGAGCGGGGTTGGCCATGGAAAAGGGAATCTGGGACAGGGCTGGGGCTGCTGATGGCCCAGGAGAGGAAATTCAGCCCTGGATGGAGGGGATGCTCCATCTCCATTCTCCATCCCTGCAGGACATGGGGAAAACATGGAAAGCTCCCAGCAGCTTCGATGGAGCTTTGTTTATCAGGTGGAAATGAGGGGTTTGGTGGGAAAAAAGGTCCTGGGAATCTTCTTTTTGGGGAGAGGCAATGCTGCAAATGTCGAGGCAGGGCTGTGTCTGCCTGGGCAATGTCCCTGTGGCACTGCCACATTTGGTGCCCAACCCTGAAGTGTCAGAGCTGGAACTATTGGTGCTGGAGAGTGCAGTGAAGCAAAATTCCTGCTGCCCTGCTGGAAATGCCCCTCTGGATCAAAGCTGGCTGGCCCAGCCTGGGCTCAGCACCCCTGGCAGAGCCCTGGGACCAACGGGCTCCAGGTGAGCCCAAAGGGAGCAGGGCCATGGCACTGAGAGCTCAGGGGCAGCACAGGGAAGTTTCCCCAAATAAATCAGGAAATTCTTTCCCACCAGCTCTGCAGCAGGGACAGGAGCTCCTGGAGCCCCAGGGTCAAAGCCAGCAGTGCCTTGGGGTGCTGGAACCTCTGTCCTGTCCCTCTGGGATCACAGATGCCACATGGAGAGTGGCACTCCCTGTTGCAGCATCCCAGTGATGCCTTGGAAGCTGATTTTTTTTCTCTGGAAAAGCTGGGAAACCTCTTGAGCAGATTGTGTGAGGGCAGGCAGGAGGGACACTTGGCCTGTGGCCCCAAGTTCCCCACAGGTGACATGGCAGAGGACACGCTGGCAGCACTGTGGCATCCCCCTGTGCCCAGCCAGGTTGTTGGAGAGCAGGTGGCACCTGGATCATTTTGCTGTCATTTGTCACCTCCCACGGGATGGTGGCCAACACCCCCCTCCTCCAGGACTGTCTGTTCTGCAGCCCTGAGTGTGACACCCCGGCCCAGGTGCTGCTGAGCTGCCACTGTCCCCATCCCCAGTGACCTCCTGTGGTCACCAGAGATGTGACTGCCCCAAAAATGTGACTGCCCCAAAAATGTGACTGTCCCAGAGATGTGACTGTCCCAGAGATGTGACTGACCCAAAAATGTGACTGCCCCAAAAATGTGACTGCCCGAGATGTGACTGACCCAGAGATGTGACTGATCCAGAGATGTCACTGATCCAGAGATATGACTGATCCAGAGATGTCACTGACCCAGAGATGTGACTGCCCCAAAAATGTGACTGCCCCAGAGATGTGATTGCCCCAGAGATGTGACTGACCGAAAAACGTGACTGACCCAAAAACGTGATTGACCCAAAAATGTGACTGCCCCAGAGATGTAACTGACCCAGAGGTGTCACTGACCCAGAGATGTCACCCCCCTGGTGACAAGATTCCCCCAGAGACAGGACCCCCCCAGAAATATGGCTCCCCCCAAGATGTGACCACCAGTGAAAAGCTGCCCTGGAACCCCAGTCCTGGAGCCACCACTGTTGCTGCCATTATCCCCATTATTATTATTTCCTGCCACCCCAAAAAGCTGCTGGCACAAAACTCCCTCATCCCAACCCCTTGTGGGGTGAACATGGACCCCAAAACCCTTCCAGGGGCTGCCAGCCGTGAGGGTGGGCAGGATGTTTGCAGCTGCCCATCACCCCGAGCAGGCTGTGCTGCTGATTCAGTGAATAATTAACACAGCTCATCCCCCTCAAACCACCCGGGGGCTTTATCCATACCCCGAGGCTTTGCTCAACCCACCCCGCGAGGATAAATGGGACAAATAATCGGATTTGAGCATCTCTGAGGCCCGAGGATGAGGAGGCTGCCCCCAAACGCGGCTCCTCGGCGCAGGAGATGAGACAAAGGCTCGGAACAAGGGGCTCATGTGATCGCGCAGCCGGCGAGCGCCGGGGGAGGCTCCGCTCCTGCCAGTGCCACCAGCCCCGACTGAAACACACCCTGAGGGCTCTCCTGGAGCCGCAGATACCGCGGGGAGCCCTCACAGAGCTGGGGGGTGATGGGGGGGATGCTCCAGGTGTCCAACACAAGGTGGGTGCCCCAATCCGGGCTGGAGCAAAGCTGCTGTTGGGGTGCCACCCCTCCCTTGGGGGGTTCCCTGCTTTCCAACTCAGGATCTGCCTGCAGAGCCTGAGGAGCCCATCCCAAACCCCGGGTGGGCATCCAGAGGGGTGAATGCTGAGCCCTGTGCTGGCCTTGGTGTCACATCCATGGGGCAGCTCAGCTCAGGCCCCTCTTCCCTCCAAAGGAGGGTCCCCACTGTCCCCCAGACACTCCAAGCCCTGCTGCCATCTCCCCACATCCCCACACCACCCCGGTGCCCACCTTGACCTGCCTGCCTGCCTGTGGATGGCCCATGGGGGAAAAACCCCACTTTGCCTTCAGGAGCCACCTGGGGATGTTGGAGCTCCCTCCCTGAGCCTGGACAAAGCTGAGCCCAGCACCAGGCGAGCTCACCCCATGGCCAAGGGCAGCAGCCCGGGCTCTGACAGCCACAGAGCGGCTCCAGGAGGTGTGGGAGGATGGAGGGAGCACGGGCAGATCCCGGCAGGTGCATCCCGGGATGTGAGGGGGTCCTGCTGCTCCCACAGGCCACACACCTGTCAGGACCCAGGGCTAGTGGCTCCCGAGGCTCCCTGTCAGCCCCACAAGTGGTAACCCCAGGGCAGCCCCCATGGCTGCTGGTTTTGGGGCTGCTAGCCCCCCACGGGCCACACACCCATGGCTACAATCCAGGGGGGAGTGACCCCACGGCCACCACCCCACGGGCAGTGGCACCGTGACCCGGAGCCCCCGCGGGCAGCAGCCCCGGGGCTGGGGCAGGTCCCGGCTCCCTGCAGAGCCCCGGTACCCCGGGCCCCAAGCCGGTACCGCTGCTGTCCCCGGTGCAGCTCCAGCCCCGGTGCCGGTCCATTATCTGGTACCGCTACCGGTACCGCTACACCCTCGGCACCGGTACGGCCCCAGTGCTGGTTCATCCCCGGTACCGATCCAGCTCCGGTGCCAGCACACCCCCGGCTCGGTACATCCCCCGGTGCCAGTGCTCCTTTCCCGGTGCCAGCACCCCGCCGGTGCCGGGGTACCCCCGATACCGGTACATCCCCGATACCGGCACATCCCCGATACCGGTACCTCCCCGGTGCCAATACGGTCCCGGTGCCGGTACACCCCCCCGGTGCCGGTAAAGCTCCCGCTGTCCCCGCACCCCCTGTGCCAGTCCATCCCCGGTGCCGGTCCATTCCCCGATCCCGGTCCTCCCCCGGTCCCTCCCGGTCCCTCCCGGCCGTACCGGGGCTGCGGCGGGGCCGGCACCGCCCGGGTCGCGCATCAGCGGCGGGGCGGCCGCGGGGCCATTTTCTGCACGGAGCTGTCGCGAGAGCGGGGGGAGGAGGAGGAGGAGGAGGATGACGGGGGGGAGGAAGGAACGTGCGGAAGGGCGGGTGGGGGCCCCGGGGGGGGCCCCGGCTCCGCCCCGCCCCGTTCCCCCAGCTGCTTTTCCCAGGAGATTCTCCGCACCCCGCATCCCAGCGTCTGCGGGCGGCTCCAGCATCCCGGGGGGTTTGGAGCATCCTGGGGGTTTTGGAGCATCCCGGGGCTTTTGGAGCATCCCAAGGTTTTGGAGGATCCTAGGGGTTTTGAAGTATCCCAGGATTTTGGAGGATTCCAGGGGTTTTCGATTGTCCCGGGGATTTTGGAGTATCCTGAGGGTTTTGGAGCATTCCAGGGATCTTGGAGCATTCTGGAGGTTTTGGAGCATTCCAGGAGTTTCGGAGCATCCCGAGGCTTTTGGAGCATCCCAGGGTTTTGGAGGATTCCAGGGTTTTTGGAGCATCCCGGGGGTTTTGGAGCATCCTGGGGGTTTGGAGGATCCTGGGGTTTTGGAGCATCCCAGGGTTTTGGAGCATCCTGGGAGTTTTGGCGGATTCCAGGGGTTTTTGGAGTATCCCAGGGGGTTTGGAGGATCCTGGGGGTTTTGGAGCATCCCAGGGGTTTTGGAGCGTCCCCGGGTTTTTGAACATTCCAGGGATTTTGAGGCATCCTGGGGATTTTGGGGCATTCCAGGGGTTTGGGGGCATCCCGAGGTTTTTGAGGATCCCAGGGGTGTTGGAGCATCCCAGGGTTTTGAAGCATCCCAGGGTTTTGGAGGATCCTGGGGTTTTGGAGGATTTCAGAGGTTTTGGAGCAGTCCCGGGGTGTTGGAGCATCCCAGGGTTTTGGAGAATTCCAGGGTCCTTGGAGCACCCTGGGGTCTGGGATCATGCCAGCATCCCAGGGCCTTGAGCCTCCTGAAGGCCTTGGAGCATCCCAGGGCTTGTGGAACATCCTGAGACTTTGGAGCATCCAGGTATTCTGCTGAGTACCCCAGGAGCTTTGGAACATTCCAGGGCTGATGGAGCACCCTGAGGCTTTGGGAGCTTTTGGGGGGGGTTTGGAGCATCTTGGACTCCTCAGAGCCTCCAGGGCTTTGCAGTGTCCAGGGGGCTCCAGAGCATCCTGGGCTGCTCAGACCCTGAGCCCAGCGGGAAGTGCTGGAGCCCTTGGAACATCCCAGGGCCCTCTGAGCACCCCGGGCTCCTGGGAGCACCCTGGAATTTTGGGAGCAATGCAGATTCCTGGGAGCACCTCGGATTTTTGGGAACACCCCAGATTTTTGGGGGCACCCCTCCAGCTCATGTGTACCCCGAGGAGCAGCCCAGGGCCCTGCAGGATCCTCACAGGAACAAAATCCCCTGAGAGAGCCCCAAACCCCCGGGAGCCCCTGGAGCTCTTTGGAGCAGCCCAGGGGTGCCTGGGCTGTGGGAACAGGCCGGGCTCTGCGGGATCAGGGAGGAAGAGGAGGGCTGGGCTGTGGGATCAGGAAGGGAGGAAGAGGAGGGTTGGTCTGTGGGATTGGGGAGGGAGAAAGAGGAGGGCCGGGCTGTGGGATCAGGCTGGGCTCTGTAGGATCAGGGAGGAAGGAAGAGGAGGGCTGGGCTCTGTGGGATCAGGGAGGAAGAGGAGGGCCAGGCTTTGTGGGATCAGGGAGGGAGGAAGAGGAGGACCGGGCTGTGGGATCAGGGAGGAAGAGGAGGGCTGGGCTCAGTAGGATCAGGGAGGAAGAGGAGATCTGCACTCTGTGGGATCAAGCCGGGTTCGGTGGGATCAGGAAGGAAGACGAGGGCCGGGCTGTGGGATCAGGCTAGGCTCTGGGGGACCAGGGAAGGAGGAAGAGGAGGGCCGGGCTCTGTAGAATCAGCCTGCCGTCACTTCCTCTGGCGTAGGCCTGGGGGAGGCCGGACATGAGGCGGACGCGGGGCCGGACATGGGCCGGACATGGGGCGGACATCGGGCCAGGCGTGAGGCGGACATGGGCGGACATGGGGCCGGACATGAGACGGACACGGGGCCGGACGTGGGGCGGACATTCCAACCCTGTTCCTCCCTCTCGTCGCTGAACCCTCCAGGGGCAGCCCCGGCTGGGGCTCAGCCCGCAGCCCACAGCCCAGCCCGGCTGTGCCGCTGCCCCAGAGGGTCTCAGCTGCCACCCCGAGCGTCCCTCAGGGCTGAGACCCCGCACGCTACCCCCGAGGGCCGCCAGGAAAGGCAGTGACAGCTCTGAGGGCTTTGCCTGAGGGATCCTCGGAGCTGTTCCTGTGCCGAGCCAGGCACGGCAGCACCGCCCTGCTCCTGCTTTGAGCGATCCCGAGCCACAGCGGAGCCTGGAAATGCCTCAACTGCAGCCTGGCAGAGCTGGTTGGTGTATTCAGCATTTTCTGGAGGGTTCACGGTGGGAGGAACGGGGCTGCCTCTGATCTGTGCCTGCCCACGTCACAGCTTTTGTCACACAGCCTCAGTGGGTGAAATAAAACCCCCAAACTCAAAATGTGAGTCAGCTTTGCTGAGTCTGCTTATTTATGAACAATAGAATTACGAGCAACAACTCTATTCATACAGCGGAACAGTTTTAGAGTCCCTGGATACTAACAAGCAGCCAAGAGCCCGTGCTTGCTGCAGGGTGCCCCCACTGAAGGGGCTGTGGAATCCAACCCCTGGCACCGGCACAGTCCGGGGGGTTCTGAGGAAACGCTCATTCTGTGCCAGCATCAGTGAGAAAACTTCACGGTTTGGAAGTTTTTGGGAAGTTTTGAAGTTGGTGGGAAAACTTCAAGTGCCCTGGCACCTTGGTCACAGCCTCTGGAGGTGGGGTGGGAGGATGGTGACCTCCTCCTTTTCCTCCAGCTCAGATCCTCTGCACGTAATTCCCAGGGAAAAGCCCTTCCTTGCCGTGCAGATGGCCTTTCCACCAGCCAGAGGCATCTGGGGACGGAGGAGACAAACAATCAGCTGTGCTGCCAGCAGGGCAGGGAGAGGAGGCGGGCAGGGCAGGAGCCTGGTACCTTCCATCAGGATGTCAATGACGTCCCCCACGTTGAAGCTGAGCTCGTCCACGTCCTGCCCGATGTACTGGTAGAGCGCCTGGCAGCGCGGCCCCTCCGCCCTGGGCTGCGGCTTGGGGCGCCGGGCTGGGGGCGGCCGCTGGCCCACGCTGCGGCGGCGCTGCACCCTGAACGGGGAGGGACGGGGTCTGCACCGGCAGGGCACCGGCAGGGCGTGTGCTGCTGCCCCCTGCACCCACACACCCATGGGATGGCATGTGCTGCTGCCCCCTGCCCACCCTGCTGTCCCCACACACCCATGGGATGGCATGTGCTGCTGCCCCCTGCACCCACACACCCATGGGATGGCATGTGCTGCTGCCCCCTGCCCACCCTGCTGTCCCCACACACCCATGGAATGGCATCTGCTGCTGCTGCCCACCCTGCTGTCCCCACACCCATGGGATGGCATGTGCTGCTGCTGCCCTCTGCACCCACACACCCATGGGATGGCATGTGCTGCTGCTGCCCACCCTGCTGTCCCCACACCCATGGGATGGCATGTGCCTGCGGGTGGGCACTTCCAGTTTAGGGACTGGGGGAACTGGGGCAGGATGAGCTGCCCATCCTGTGCCCACACATGGGGTGCTCTGTGCCTGCAGCACACCTGTGTGCTCCCAGTTCAGGGACTGGGAGAACTGGGGCAGGATGAGCTGCACCCTCCTGTCCATCTTGAGGTGCTCTGTGCCTGCAGATGGATTCTCCCAGTTCAGAGACTGGGGGAACTGGGGCAGGATGAGCTGCCCACCCTGCTGTCCCCCACCCATGGGATGCTCTGTGCCTGCTCTCCCAGTGCAGGGACTGGGAGGACTGGGATGCCCAAGAGCCTGGGAGATGTGTCCTGCCAGCAAAGCCAGGACACATCCCCTGTCACCGAGGAGGGGACACATCTGGTCCCCTCCTCAGAGGGGAAAGCACCTCCCAGTGCTGATGGCAGTGGGAGAGGAGGATGGGGCAGGGACAGGGACGTGGGACAGGACCTACCCAGCCACGCCCTGGTCGGGCACGTTGAGGAAGTCCATGTTGTGCTCGGATGGGGGCCGTGCCTTGGGCTGGTGGCCGGTGCTGCGGGCGGGAAGCGCTGCGGCCGGGGGACCCCGCGTCTGCTTCTGGGGCATCTTGTAGGTGTCCCTCTGTGCCCGGCCATCCCCGCGGGGGATCTGGGGACCCCCGTTCCTGCAGGCTCCTGGAACAGCCCGTCCCAGGGGGGTGAATTACAGGGGGGCCATGCACAGCCTGCACCCCCGGGTATCCCCCACCCCGAACCCCCTCCTCACCTCTGGGTGCTGATGGGGCACTTCGGGAAGGTGCTGGACACCTGCTGCCACCTCTGCCCTGTGCTGCTCCCTTCCTTGTGGGCTCTGGGGGGACACAAGCCCCCCGTTAGATGACAGTCCTCAGAGCCAGCTGTAGGGGCTGTCTCCCCATTTGTACCCTGTCCCCCAAGGGTCTCATCACCAGAGCAGAAATGGGGGGGAGATACAAACCCCACAGGGTACACCCAGCTCAGCCCAATGCTCCCAGGCCTCCAGCTGTGCCTTGTGACCCCAGCACTCCTGTGTCCCCCCTCTGCCACCCTCCAGTGCCCTGGCACTCACTGGCATTCCTGGGGAGCCCATCCCCGATGCTGACCGTAAGGGTTTTGCCTCCAGCTTTGAGGGCGGCCACGTCGCCCTGTCCTCTGACGAAGGTGACGTTGCGGGTGCCACCGCCGCCCCAGCCCTCCTTCTTCACCCGAAACTGTACTCTGGGGGCAAGACAAGCCATGAGGCTGCGGTGACAGGACCCTGTCCTGCTTTGTCACCTCTCCTGGCCTCCATCCTTACGTGTCCTTGAAGGAGAGGGGCAGCTTGGAGCGGGTGAGCTCCTCGAAGCGTTTGCACAGGAGGCTGATCAGCTCCGTCTTGAAGATGGACTCCAAGAAATTGTCGGCGTCATTCTCGTGGAGGATGAAGAAGTCGTCCTGCCTGGTGCTGGGGGGGCAACCAGGGGTGTCAACCTGGCTAAGGCTGGTGCCAGCTGGGCTGGGGGGGATTTGGGGACCCCACAGGGCTTGGGTCCACCCCAAGGAAATTTGGAGGGCAATTTGGAAAACTCCCTGGCTTCTGCAAAGCACCCATGGGGAGTCTCCTCCTCAGGGCTGGATGCCCCCATGGATGAGGGATTGGGGAGCAGCAGGGCATGGAGAGAGGGGAAGCCCAACCATGGGGAGAGCCTCTGGTAAGGGACACACCTCAGAGAGACGCCGCTCACTGCCTGCAGCTCCACCTTCTTCTTGAGCACCTCCTTGATCTGCCCCTTCTCAGGCCCCTTCTTCACCTTCTCCCGCCCGATCAGGTAGAAGTACTTGGGGGTGAGAATGAAATCCCGCTTGATGGGCTGGGAAAGGGCAGGAGAAAGGGGGTGAGGGGGCTTTGCTGGGGGGAACAAACCCCACAAACACACATCCCACCTGAGGGAAGCCACCAGGACCTGCAGCAGCCCCGGGTGTGTCCCTGCACCTTGAACCTCCGGTCGTATTTGGTGACGGAGTCGGCGAAGTCGACGCGCTCCCGCTTGGCCAGGAACTGCCGCAGCTCCGGCCGCTCCTCCATGCCCAGGTAATCCCCCACGAAATTCCTGTTGATGCTGTTCCTGCGCCGCTCTTTGAAGTTGTAGAGGATGCTGGCAGCTGGGAGGGACCCCAAAGAGGTGCAGGTCTGAGTGCTGGTGGCTCAGAGCCCCCCCAAGATGTCACACGGATCATGGCAGCAAGAAGTGGGGCTTGTTTTATGCCATGGGAGGAATCCCAGCTGCTTGAGCTTGGCTGGTTTTGAAACCTATTAATTGCCTTCAAAAACCTCGTGCTGTGGGAGGGAGGGATGGACCCAGCTGTTTTCTGGGTTTTCCTCCTTGATTTTTCCTTCTTGCTTGGGATGGTGGGAAAACCCATCATGGGGTCAGTGGCTTGTCCCATCCTTTTGCCATTGTGGGAATCAGCCTCTTTCCACAAACACCAGTTCATCCCAGCTGCTCCCCTCCATCCCTGTGCAGGCCATGAAATGCAGAGTGAGACAGCACAAGGCTCCCAGGGCTGGAAATAGGAGCAGGAAATCCCTGCTCTCCTTTCAGAGTGGGAAAAGACTCCCAACAACTCATGAGCCGGTTCCTCCATCACCTAATCACCATTAGTGCCATGATTAGGAGCCAGGCTGCTGCTCTCCCAGCTGGGCGGTCCTAGTGAAAAGCACCCTAAAAGGGCTGCTGGGGTGGCGCTGTCCCTGTCCTTGCCCAGCCTTACCCTCCTCTCTCATCTGCTCGTATTTGCGGATGGCCACGTGCCGGCGCCAGGCCTTCTGGATCACCCGGGCGAAGCTGTCAAATTTCCTCTCCCGCATCTCCTCGAGCAGGAAGAGCTGCGAGGGACAGGCAGTGCTGAGCCAGGACACCCCAAAAACCCCTCCCCAGTGATGCCCAGCCACGGGCAGTGCCCCCCAGGAGTCAGGGCCACCCACCGACTCGGGGTTCTTGACGAACACCTTGCTCCTGCCCATCTGGTACTGGTCTGGGTCCATGTTGACCGAGCGCAGGAGGTGCTGCACCCCTTGGCGCTCGTCCCCGCGCCACGACGGCCACGTCTCGGGGGTGAGGATGGCATAGCTGTGGGGACAGAGCAGGCTCACAGAATCCCACAATAGTTCAGGTTGGGAAGGACCTTAAAGCCCATCCAAGTCTTGCCACAGCAAGGACACCTTCCACTGTCCCAGGGTGCTCCAAGCCCCAATGTCCAACCTGGCTGTGGACGCTGCCCTGCTCTGGGCACCCTGTGCCAGGGCCTCCCCACACTCCCAGGGAACAATCCCTTCCCAATATCCCATCCATCCCTGCCCTCTGGCAGTGGAAGCCATTCCCTATGTCCTGTCCCTCCATGCCTTGTCCCAAATCCCTCTGCTGTTCCTTTTAGTCCCTGGAAGGGGCTCTAAGGTCTCGCCCAAGCCTTCCCTTCTCCAGGTTGAACACCCCCAACTCTCTTCACCTGTGAAGCTGTGCCAGGGCCTCCCACACCCTCCTCTCCTCCTGAGGAGATGCTGTGGGCCCTGTGTGCCCCGTGCCAGTGGCCACTCACCGTTGCAGGAACTTGTGGAAGAGGCGGCGGTAGGCGAAGCCTGCCCGGCGCACCCGGATGTTCTCCTTCAGCCCCAGGTACTCGACCTGGTGCTTCACCCTGTACAGCAGGGAGGGGCAACGTGGGATGATGACAGATTAGGAGGGCACCTAAAGGTGCACCTAAAGAGGACAATGTGTCCTCACACGCTCCTCGTGCTTCCCTGGGTTAGTGGACAGCTCAGAAGAACCAGCCCACGGCTGCAGTTTTTGGAGGAAAGCTGGTCCTGGCCACATCTCCATGGCTGGGTCCCCTTCCCTGGGCTCTGTGGGCTCCCTGTTACCTGCTCTCCTCCCAGTCCCGGGGTTTCTTGGTCTCGTTGGGTTTGATGCAGCGGATGTAGTGTGGGGTGCACTTCATGAGCGTGTTCACCAGGTCGTTGGCCTGTTTCTGGTGCAAGGATCGACCTCTGTAGCATCAAAGGGGGTGGTGGGAGCACTGCCCCTGCTACCTCCCCAGAGGCAGCTGTTGCTCTGCAGCCCTTAGGACACACCTTGATTTTGGAGCCTGCTGTGGTCGGCCGTCCCTTTTTGTCAGAATCAAGTTTTTCTGGGAAAAGCATCCGGATGAAACCGCTGGAAGGGAGGGGACAGTCCCCAGGTGAGAGCTGCCAGCATGGCCTGGGCTGAGGCCAGCTGGGAAATCCTCTACTGTGGAGCTGAGTGCCTTCTCCCTGACTATCCCCAGGAGCAGGAGCAGGAACAGGAGCAGGGGCAGGAGCAGGAGCAGGAGCAGAGCTGGTGGATGACCCTGCTCTGCCCAACCCTGCAACCCTGGGATGCCCCTGGTACCCATGGGGCCATGCAGGACTGAGCACACCAACCCACAAAGGCAGGACCAGCCTTTCAGATCTGCATGCTGAGAACTCTGCCCTCTTCCCCAGCCCTTTTGGGGTGCCTCAGCACTGCCAGACTCACTATTCACTGCTCTGCATGAGCTCGATCAGGTCGGTGAAAAGCACGTCCCGGTTGCGCTCGCAGAAGCCGTTCACATCGTAGGACACCTGGGGACAGGAGGGGACCTCAGCTGCGGCTGTGGGGTGCAGGCTGGGGGCTTTGGGGTGCCCTACCCACCTTGCCAGCGTAGTGGTGGATGACAAAGCCTGAGCTCCAGCTGTTGAAGTGCTCGTGGGTGCCCACGGCTGCCTGCAGCTTCTGCAGCAGGGTCTGGTCGGCGCCCTCGCCTGTGGCGTGCATGGTGGCACACACGTCATCCAGCACACTCATGATCCCAGGAGGGTTCTGTGACAAGGAAAGGGGAGCCATGGGTGTGGCAGGGCCTAATCCTGCACCTGGTCACAGCTGCTTGATGCTGAGCTACAGCTTAAGTGCTGGTGCCCTCGCATGGGTGCTGGAAGTGGCCAAGGATAGGTTGGACAGGGCTTGGAGCACCCTGGGATAGTGGGACAAGATGATCTTTAAGGTTCCTGCTAACCCAAACTAGTTTGGGATTCTCTGCTGCTTGGCACCTCAACAACCCACCCAGCCCCTTTCCCTGGGGCCTCTGCTCCCCAAAAAGCCTCCCCAGCAGAGGAGACCCCACTCACCAGCTTGTTCTCTATCAGGTCACACACCACCTTGTTGTTGAAGTACTGGATCTGTGTCCACTTGATCCCCTCCTGCACATATTCCTCCTGGGGAAGCACAGGGAGAGCTGGGTGGGCCCTGAGCCCCTGGGATGTGCTGCAGACCCTCTGCTCCAGCTGTGGTGCTGGGGAGGAGGGGGGTGCAGGAATTGGGGTGCTGGCAGAGCCCCACAGCCCCCAGCCCAGCCCCCTGTACCTGCTCTGCCTTCAGGGTCAACTCAATGAAGATCTGCTGCAGCTTCTCATTCACAAAGTTAATGCAGAATTGCTCAAAGCCATTTTTCTGCGTGAAAGATGGAAGAGAAAATGGTGCTGAGTTGTCCTTTGCTCACAGAATCACAGAATAATGAGGTTGGAAGAGACCTCTAAGATCATCGAGTCCAACCTATGCCCTAACACCTCAACTAGACTGTAGCACCAAGTGCCATGTCCAGTCTTTTTCTAAACACATCCAGAGATGGTGATTCCACCACCTCCCTGGGAAGAGCATTCCAGTACTTTATTATTCTTTCTGTGAAAAATTTTTTCCTAATATCCAACCTATACCTTCCCTGACGTAGCTGGAGACTGTGTCCTCTACAGTCTGTGTCCTGTCCTTTTTGCTGTCAGACTCCCCCAAAAGGCTCCCAAACCCAGCTGCTGCTTCCCTGTTCTGAGATGAGAAGCTCTTCAGCACAGGATCTTTTTCTGACCCTGCTGAGGCCTTTTCCAGGCTGGGGAAGTGGCCAGGAGCTGGTTGGGTCAGCACAAAAACCTCAGGGTTGTTTTTCAGAATCACAGAATCACAGAATAATGAAGTTGAAAGAGACCTCTAAGATCATCGAGTCCAACCTATGCCCTAACACCTCAACTAGACTGTAGCACCAAGTACCATGTCCAGTCTTTTTTTAAACACATCCAGAGATGGTGATTCCACCACCTCCCTGGGAAGAGCATTCCAGTACTTTATTATTCTTTCTGTGAAAAATTTCTTCCTAATATCCAACCTATACCTTCCCTGACTTAGCTTGAGCCTGTGTCCTCTGGTTCTGTCAGTGCTGCCTGGTGGAAGAGACCAACCCCACCTGTCTCCAACCTCTCTTCAGGAAGGTGTATAGAGCAATAAGGTCACCTCTGAGCCTCCTCTTCTCCATGCTAAACAACCCCAGCTCCTTCAGCTCCTCTGCCTCGTCGTGGGGAACCCAACCAGCAGTGCTTGGGTGCTACTCCAGGGACCCTTTTTGGGGCCACCTGACCCAGGTGCTGTCCCTGCTGTGGGAGCAGGGCAGGACATTCCCAGCCACACACACCTGGAATATCTCAAAGCCGTAGATGTCCAGCACCCCGACGCTGTACTCCTCATATGGCTTCTGCATGGCCCGGTTGATGGACTGCGGGGACAGAGGGGACAAACTGGCTGCAGGGCGGTGCTCCAGGCCATCTCCTGGAGCAGGGGGTGACCATCCCCTCTGAGGCCCACACACCTCCACCAGGAAGTCGAAGACACGGGCGTAGAGCCCCTTGGCCAGCGCGTCCCGGGTGTAGGCCGCCTGCTCCACGTTGAGGGTGACGGTGATGGACTCGGAGCGGCCGCCCCACTTGCTGTCCATTTTCCTGCTGGTGACCTTCTCGTTGAGGCGCTCCTGGTCGACCCCCAGCAGGTAGGCAGGGAAGGCCAGGGCTGGGCAGAGCGGGGCTGGTCAGGGCTGTGTTGTCCCCACCTGGCTCTGGCCATGGTTGAAACCCTTGGCCCCAACCAAGTGTGAAGGACAGCAGTGGGACAGTGACAGGGAAAAGTGACACCTCTCCCAAAGTGACACCTGGCATCTGTCCCCTGGCTAATCAAGCTCTGGCTGAGCCATTTACTTGCTGCCTCAAGCAAAGTTCATAGTGAGTTGCAAGCACATTGATGTGCATTTGTTATGTACCGGAGCCTTAGGCAGAGGCCTGTTGGTTAGGGCATATAGCTGTTAACTATAGTATTGTGGGATCAAAGCCCATCTGTCTAGTAAATTAGAAGGTCCTAGCTTAATTAAAGCACCTGAGTTGCACTTAGGGGATGCACGGTAATGGCCTGCGGACTTTAGCAGAAACTAAGAGGGTTTAACTCTTGTTTAAGGCTTTGAAGGCCTTCGGTTTAGGCAATCCTAAGTTTCTTAGATAATGGTAAGGATTATAGGGGAGATAGGAAGGAGGATGACGGACGTGTGGTTAAGATAGCAATTATAATGCCTGGTGCTGGTGCTGCTTCCCTCCTCTGCCAGGGGATTTGTGACACAGCCAGTTTGCCACTCCTTCCCAGGCTCCCCCTACTTGTCCCCTGTGGCTACTCACAGTCAGCGTTCTCCACCCGGGCGTAGTTGCCCTCCTCCCTGAAGCTGATGTTGCCCAGGTGCAGGATTCCTGCCACGATCTGCAGCACCAGCTGCTGGTCCTCACCACGGATGCCGATGACCTGCATGGCATTCTGGGGGTGCACAGGCCCCGTGAGCCCCTACCTGGCCCCAGGGCTTTTGGGGACTCCCCTCCCTCCCAGGCACTCACCATGGTCTCATGGAAGTCGCTGCGGTCGTCTGTGCCCTCCACCTGGTAGGTGTCTGTCTGGTTCAGGTAGAAGTAATAATCCGGGCTCATGATGCCCAAATTCTGCTTCTGCTCTTGGGACGCCCCTTGGATGAGCTGGGAGGGGACAGGGGGCTGTGGTCAGCCAGCTCCTGGTCCCCCCTGCAGCCTGGTGGCTCTAGGCCACCCCCATACTGTCACCATGATATTTTCTGAAAAATCCCTTTGCCAGGATTTTTCTCCTGAGAAGCTGAGAAGCCTCAGAAATGGAAATGTAAACAATGATTATCTGCTGCTGTGGAATGCATCAGGTGCATCTTTGATTGGTCTCATGTGATTGTTTTAATTAATGGCCAATCACAGTCCAGCTGTCTCAGGCTCACTGGTCAGTCACAAGACTCCTTTCCCTTTCCCTTTCCCTTTCCCTTTCCCTTTCCCTTTCCCTTTCCTCTTTAGTATAGTTTTAATATATAATTTTCTTTTAATATAATATATATAATAAAATAATAAATCAGCCTTCTGAAACATGGAGTCAAGATTCTCATCTCTTCCCTCGTCCTGGGACCCCTGCGAACACCAGTACACCTGGTGACCCTGAGTGAAGATAAATTGCACATTTGGTGATCCCGAGTGAAGAAAAATTCCACATCTGATGACCCCAAGTGAAGAAAAATTCCACATCTGATGACCCCAAGAGAAGAAAAATTTCACATTTGGTGACCCTGAGTGAAGAAAAATTCCACCTTTGGCAACCCTGAGTGAAGAAGAATTCCACCCCATACCTGGTAGTAGATGTGGAAGTTCCGCTCGCACTCATTCTGGCTCACCACGCGCGACTTCTCCAGCAGGAAGTTGGAGATCTTGCCCCCGTCGGGTTCTCCGCCCCGGCTGAACTGGATCTCAAAGTATTTGCCCTGCTCCAGCACGGATCCTGCTCAGAGCTGTGTGCCTCAGGGGTTCCTCATTCCTCCCAAGCCCTTCCCCACCACACCAGGAGCTTAGTGGGGTGTGCAACCCCTGGGTGAGGACTTCATGGTTTATGTGGAGACCACATTGCCCCCTCAGCTGCGCAAAAGGAGGTTGGAGCCCAGTGGGGTCGGTCTCTTCTCCCAGGTAATAGGCAACAGGGCCAGAGTAAACGGCCTCACATTGCCCCAGGGAAGGTTTAGATTGGATATGAGGAAAAATTCCTCCACTGAAAAGGTGGTCAGGCACTGGAACAGGCTGTGGTGGAGTCACCATCCCTGGAGGGATTGAAAAGCTGGATGTGGCACTTGGGGACACTTGGGGCAGTGTTGGGGGAATGGCTGGACTTGATCTAAAGGTCAACTTTGAACTCAGCTGGTTCAGTGGTTCTGCTGCAGCGCTGCCCCTGCACCTGCCCTGGTGTCACAGACATCTTTTATGAAAAAGCCTTTCCTCAGGACTTTTCTCCTGAGAAGCTGAGAGGCCTCAAGAACAAAATGTAAACATTGATTATCTGCTGCTGTGGAATGCAACAGGTGCATCTGTGATTGGTCTCATGTGGTTGTTTCTAATTAATGGCCAATCACAGTCAGCTGGCTCGGACAGAGAGCTGAGCCACAAGCCTTTGTTATCATTCTTTCTTTTTCTATTCTTAGCTAGGTTCTGATGAAATCCTTTCTTCTATTCTTTTAGTATTGTTTTAATATAATATATGTCATAAAATAATAAATCAAGCCTTCTGAAACATGGAGTCAGATCCTCATCTCTTCCCTCATCCTCGGACCCCTGTGAGCACCGTCACACCCTGGCACTTACAAAGCGGCTGGAATTGTTGTTCCGGACAGTTTTGGCATTTCCAAAGGCTTCCAGCAGCGGGTTGGACTGCAGGATGATGTCCTTCACGTGCTGGGGACACAGGAGGGCAGGGCTCAGCGCTGCTGTGTCCCACTCCAGGCCTGGGACAGACCTGAGGCTTTGCGTGGCCCCAGTCCTGGAGCGGCTGCTCCGTGTGCCACCACCAGCCCCCATCGGGGGGATGCTGGGGACCAGGGTGGTGAGGATCACTTGGGGGGTGAAATGACGAGTGGCAGGGGGGACAACAGACCCACCTGGACTTTCTCCCCACCGCCAGACACTTTGGAGATGTAGCCCATGATGTATTTTGCTGCCACCGTTTTCCCAGCTCCGCTTTCTCCACTGTGCAAAGGGCAAAGCAGAGCAGATGTGAGATGGCCCCACCAGAACCACCCATCCCTTGGGGGGGCTTTGGGGTGGGTCCTGGAGCAGGACCAGAGGATGACAGTGAATTCTGGGGACTGTGCCACCCCCACAGTGGGTCTGTGGGGGATCTGGGATGGGTCTGCCCAGGGGGATCAGTGTGAGCAGAGCGTGGCTCGGTGAGGAGATGTTGAATTTGTTGTCACTGGGTTTAGAAGTGGAGGAGGGGGACTTGGGAGCCTCAGAGGGAAGTCTCCAGCCTTGCTCCACATCCTGACCATTTCCCTTGCAACACTGCCCTGCAGAGCTGCATTGCACAAGGCTCTGGGGCTCTGTCCCTGCCTGGGACACCCCTGGTCACAGCCTTGCCTGGTGCTTGTGGCCCAGAGGGTCCCTCCAGACACCCCAGAGCCCAGGAGCCAACTCTTCAGCTGGGAAACCCCGGGCTGGGGAGAAGGGCTGGTGGGGACAGGTGTCCCCAGGGGCAGTGACAGCCCAGGTGTGGCCCAGTGTCCCCCAGTACCTGATGATGACACACTGGTTCTCCCCGTCGATCAGCATGTTCCGGTACATGTTGTCAGTCAGGGCGTAGATGTGGGGGGGGTTTTCATACTGGGCCTAGCCAGGGGACAGGGACAGCGGGGCTGAGCACAGGGCAGCCCCCAGCTCCCCTCCCCAAATCACCTTCACTGCCCACAGGGGAACCAGCCCCTTCACAGTGACCCTGAGCAAGGGACAAGGGCAGCAGTGCTGGGCAGAGAACAACCCCCAAACCCCCAAAACCCTCTCACTCTGCTCATGTGGGGATCAACCTCTTCACACTGAGCCTAAAAAAGGGACAAGGACAGCAGGGCTGAGCACAGAGCTCCCCAAAACCCCTTCACTCTGCTCATATGGTAATCAGTCCCTTCACACTGACCCTATAAAAGGGACAAGGGACAAGGACAGCAGGGCTGAGCACAGAGCTCTCCAAATCCCCCTCACTCTGCCCATGTGGGGATCAGCCTCTTCCCACAAACACCAGCTCATGGTGATTTTTACCCCCCCTCCTCCTGGGGAAGGGCTGGGCCAGAGCCACTCTCTGCATTTTACCATCTTTGGGTTTCTTTCTGTGCAATTCTGAGCCGAATTCCCCAGGATTTGCTGCTGGCTCTCTTGTTGGGAGCACTGACCCCTGCAGGGGCTGTGCAGGATGGGGACCCTCGGGGACGCCCCTGGGGGATGTTTTGCACAGATTTAACCCCCGCTTGCCCGCGGGGCAGCCTCACCGCGCCCTGGTACAGCTCGATCTCGCGGTCGGTGAAATACGGCATCTGCTTGAAGGGGTTCACGGAGATCAGCACGGGCCCGATGTAGGTCTGGGCAGCAGGTCAAGGGCCATGTGTCCCTTCCTGTGTCCCCCCTTCCCAGTGCCCGGTCCCACCTGGCGGCAGGAAGGTGATTATGGGGTCCCTGGCACGTCCAGGGATGGCACAAGGGTGGAATTTCCAGCCTGGCACAGGCAGAGCTGCCCTGCTGCCCTGACTTGGGGCAGTCCCAGAGCTCCCTCATGCCCTGCAGTGTGATGGGTGCAGGAGCATCCCCTCAGCTCCAAAACTTCTCCAGCATCCCTGGAATCCGCCCTCTGCTCACGCTCTATCTGGAGCCCATCCTGATTTTACACCCAGGGAAACTGAGGCATGGAGAGGAGAGGAGAGGAGAGGAGAGGAGAGGAGAGGAGAGGAGAGGAGAGGAGAGGAGAGGAGAGGAGAGGAGAGGAGAGGAGAGGAGAGGAGAGGAGAGGAGAGGAGAGGAATGGTGGCTCCTGCCTTTCCCTGCCCACCCTGCTGCCTTTCCTGCCACTGAGTGTGGGCAGAGCATGGAAAAACAGGGAATTGCAGCAGGATGGGCGTGAGCCCCCAGCTGGGTGAGGAGATGGAGCAGGTGGGGTTATCCAAGCCTTTGTTACCCTATTTGTGTCCCAAACAGGGGGGAGAGCAGCCAGAGGGCAGGAAGAGGGAGCTTTTCTGGGAAATGCAGAAGCTTGGGATGTTGAGTCATGACTGGACAGAGCCCTGCGTGCAGCAGCACAGCAAAAAAGGAAGGGAGAGGCTGCGTGGGGTATTTTTCCCCTCCAAAACAACAAAATCAAAACCCCCAAAAAAAGCCAACCCCACACGCATGCAAAGCCCCAGGGCTGTGGTGGGAGGTGGCTGAGTCACAGCTGGGACAGCAGGACAGCATCGCCTTGTAAGGACAGGGCCACATCCCCACATCCAGGGGGAGTGCAGCGATGTGGGCACAGCCTCAGCCCTGCTGCCAGCCCTGCTGTGCCCTGTGTGCCCCTCGGGGCTCTGCTGTGCCCTGTGTGCCCTGTGTGCCCCTCGGGGCTCTGCTCCTTGTCCCCAGCGGTGACAGCCACCCCAGGGCACCGAGCTGGCCATGTCCCCAGGCAGGTGTGGGGTGAGCAGGGCCTGGGGACACGTCCCCATCCTCCTGCAGAGCTGTGCTGCCCGCAGTGCCAGCTGGGCTGGAGCAGCTCCGTGTCCCCTGTGCTGGCATCACCGGGGACCAGGGGTGGCCCCTCCTCCCCTGCAGGGATCCATCCCTGCTCCATCCAGGGTTTGCCTGGATTTGGGGGGTTCAGAGCAGCCAGGACACGCTGTGGGCATTGCTGGGGTGGGTGACAGCAGCAGGGGACAATGTCACTGCTGCCACCAGGAGCAGGGGGAGGTGAGGCTGAGGGGCTTTGTGGCTACCAACGAAGGAGCACAGTGGGTCCTGCAGCATGGCAGGAGGGGGGTTTGGTTGTTGTGTCTGTGCCAGGCTCAGCTCAGCTCGGGAGCTGTGACATTCCCGCAGATCTGTCCCCACAGGGCAGGGACACGCTGCTCCATGCGCTGACAAAGCCTTGGAGCCCATCCCTGCCGCTCCCTGTGCCTGTGCCCGCCGCCTGGGGAAGGATACAAAGATGAAATCGTCCATGAAACGCTTCTTGAGGTTCTCCACGATGGCCTCCTCGGAGATCTTGGACAGCAGCACCATGTCGTCCACGCCGCTCTGCTTGACATTGTGGCTCTGCCAGTGGAAGCGCTCCTTGCTGCCCTGCGGGGACAGCGGGGACACAGCGGCTGTGCCGGGGCCACCTCTGGCCACCAGGGCTGGCTCTGACCCCCTGAGCTGCCACAGCCCTGCCTGGCTCAGCCCTCACCCCAACCTGGGGTTTGGCCAAGCAGATCCCAAAATTCAGAGCACTGGGGCTTGTCCAGGCCATCCTCACCTCCTGGCACCCTCAGAGGAGCAGGCAGGACCTGCCCCAGCCCCCTGCTCCTCAGCAGGGCCAATGAAGGACTTTTGTTGATGCACAGACTGATTGTGAGACAGAGCAATGCAGGGGAAGGGTGGTGGTGGCATCCTCTGCACCCCCACATCCTCCTTGCACCCTGTGTTCCCCTTCCTCCTGCCCTGGGAGGTGCCAGCAGCCTCTGCCCAGCTGTGCCCAGCTCTGTGCCCAGCTCTGTGCCCAGCTTGTCACAGACATCTTTTATGGAAAATCTGTTTTTTAGGATTTTTTCTCCTAAGAAGCTGAGAGGCCTCAGGGACAAAATGTAAACATTGATTATCTGCTGCTGTGGAATGCAACAGGTGCATCTGTGATTGGCCCATGTTGTTGTTTCTAATTAATGGCCAATCACAGTCAGCTGGCTCAGACAGAGAGCCGAGCCACAAACCTTTGTTATCATTCTTTGCTATTCTATTCTTAGCTAGCCTTCTGATGAAATCCTTTCTTCTATTCTTTTAGTATAGTTTTAATGTCATATACATCATAAAATAATAAATCAAGCCTTCTGAAACATGGAGTCAGATCCTTGTCTCTTTCCTCAACCTGAGACACCTGTGAACAAGGTCACACCAGCTCTGTCCCCACCTCTGTCCCCAGCTCTGTGCCCCGAGGGCTGGGCTGTGGTTTCAGCCTTGTGGGGTGAACAAGGGAGCTGGGAGGGAGGAATTCATCCTGCAAAAACCACCCAGCGGGCTCCCCTTGCCCTCGGTGTCCCCACAGACAGGCTGGGCACAGCCGTGGTGGCCCTGTGGCCCCTGCAGGGTGCCCAGGAGGGGACAGGGACCGGGCTGAGGCCCCTCCTCCCCCACCCCCGCGGTTCCTCTTTCACCCCCCAGGCTCCTGTCGCCGATTTCACTTCTCCCCCATCAGCCCTGGCCTCTTACTCATTCCATTTCCCTTTTCTTCTCCTCTTCCCCTTTTGCTTGATTTCCCTGCAGGCCCTCAAGGTTTCAGGCCCTGTCCCCCTGGGGTGTCTGTCACTGGGCTCTGCAGCCCCAAACATCCCCTGTGCCCCCTCTCCAAACCCCAAATGCCAGCCAGGCCCACCTAGCTATTGAAGGGGCTTTTGGGTGTTGTCCCACCACCTATTTGGGGTCAGCTCAGGGGCCTCAGGGGGTCCAGGGCTGCTCTTGAAGCCTGAAATCACCCAGGGAGCTTCTCCTCTTCCTTTTCAAGGCCTTTTTCTTGCCTTCATCCCAATATCCCCTAGGAAATCCAGCTGGAAAAGCACAGGCAGCCTCTCCAGGTCACTGTGGTGTCACCCAGGGAGCTGCCAGGGTCCCCAGGAGCTGCCCAGCTTCACCCCAAACCCTGGGCTTCAGGAGGAGAGGAGTGGCAAGAGCCCAAAGCCCCCAGTGCCCTGTCCCCAGCACCCCAAAGCTGCTGGCACTGCCACCCTGGGCTGCTGCTCGAGGCCAAATTAAGGCAAAAGGAGAATTTCCTGCGCTGAGAAATTCTGAGGTTTTGAGCTGACACCCAGAGATTCTCTGCCAGCTGCTCAGAGGTGTCAGTGGTGAGTGTGTCTTCACCTCCTCTTCCTCTGGGGCTTTCCTGGCTCTTCTGGGGCACCTGGTGCAGCCCAGCTGGGAGGAAAGCACCAGCTCAGGGCTGCTAAATGAAGGGTTTGTCACGATCTGCAGAGCTCTGCGTGTTCCTGCCTTCCCTGAGCCTCTCATGGGGTTTGCAGGGCCAGGGTTCACTAAAAGGTCAGGATGAAGGGGAATTAGGATCCCTTAAAGCCCTGGTGTTGCCCCAGCTTGGTGCCCAGAGAGCTGCCATGGGACAGAGGTGACATCTCAGGTGACATCCCTGTGGGGAGTGGGAGCACAAAATAATTTGTTTCCAGAGGTTTGAGGCAGCAGTTTCTCCATCCCCTGCTCTGTCCAGTCCTTTCCTCTGCTCCAGGGAAGGGCACCTGCACCAAGCCATTCCACCCTCCTGCCAAGCAGGGAGAAGCTTTTGTCCCCTTCTCCACCTTCCAGGTGCCCTTTGCAGCCCCTGTGCTCGAGGGACTTTGCTCCAAAGGGGGCAGGTGACACACGAGGAGCCCCTCAGTGCTCCAAAGGGGGCAGGTGACACACAAGGAGCCCCTCAGTGCTCCAAGGGGGGCAGGTGACACACAAGGAGCCCCTCAGCACCCCCAGCTGTGCCACGGGCACTATCCCCATGTCCCCATCCCTGTGCCCAGGGCCAGGATGCTCCTGGCACTCAGATAGTATCTCTGGGCAGGGAGGGGAGCAGCCCTATGTGTGGCATCACTTTGAAAACATGTTTTCTTCAAGCTCTGGGTTAAACCACAAAGGAACCTGCAAGCCTGAGCAAGGAGCTGATGCAGCCCAAGGTGGCACCTTTTGAGTCAAGACAGACCAAGCCCAGAAAGCATCAAAAACCTCCAAAACCACAGTGGAGGCAGAGAGCAGCAGCAGGTTTGTCACACCACTGTCACAGGGGTGGGGTGGGGATGGGGCTGGCAGGGGTCAGGCCGTGGCTGCAGAGTCCTTTGGTCCTCCAGAGAGCTGCAGAACAGCTTCAGGTTCTGCAGAGGAGGGGACAGCAGAAGCGTCCTTGGGGACAGCATCTGAGCAGCTTCTCGGAGGTGACAGCCACAAGCGTGGGTGGCAGGAGGTTCAGCTTCAGCCTGGCCACTGTCCCCTTCCTGTCTGGGTGGAAATAGCTGGGACACAACCTGAGGATGCAGAAGCAGAGCTGAGAGCTGTGGCAGCTCCTCACCCCCAGTCTGAGCATCTTCCTAATTCTGAGCCCTTTCACCTTCCTCTTCTGCCTCCACAGCAACTTCCACAAGTGGCTGCTGCCCTCCCTGCAGCCCCTGTCCCCTGGCCACGGGGACCTGCACCCAGAGGGTCCCTCTTAGCCTGGGGGAGGTGGCTGCCACCCCCACCCCACCCTCTGCCCCAGTGGGCACACAAATTCATCCCGTGGGTACCACAGCAACCCCCAAACCTCTGCGTGGCAGCACAGACCCATCCCCTGGTGCTCCCCACCCTGTCCCGGGGGTCACCAGCCCCCTGCACCCCACCCACGGCCTCTCTGAGCCCTGTCCCCAAGCTGGGGAGCGCTGTCCCCTCTGCAGCAGGGACACGGGGCAGCTCCAGGGTGTGGGGAGGGCAGGGCTGGGGCGGCAGCAGTAGGAGGTGACACCCTGGGGGACCCAAGGGAGCAGGGTGGGGCCCTGCTGGCACTCACCATGATGTCCCTGTGTCCCTCCCCAGCCAGGTGCTCAATCTCCTGTCACCGACAGCCCGGGGCCATCCCGGAGCTCTCGGATTTTGTCTTTCTGCTGTACCAAAGATTGTGACGAGGTCTCTTTCCCTCCCACTTCCTCATTTTGTACCCTTCGTTCGCGGGGGGGTGGGGAGGACAGCGGCAGCTTTGCTACCAGGGACTTGGGGGTGGCCCTGCCCAGGGTGTCCCCACCTCTGCTGCTGCTGCTGCTGGGTGAGGGACAGGATGCAGGACAGAGCCCAGCAAGGATGCTCAGAGCCTTGGTGACCTCTCCCCTCACCCTGCAGTGACACCTGGATGTCACCTGTCCAGTCGTGGCCAGTCAGTGCTTGGAGGTGGTTTTAGGAATGAGATGCTTTTGGTCGCATATTTTTTGTTGCTGTTTTTTTGGGTTTTTTTTCTCCCCCCTCCACTTGATGTGCAGAGCAGAGTGAGGTTACTGCAGGAAACTGAGGTCTGAGACAGTTCCTGGCCACCCTGTCCCCTGCAGAGTTACAGGATGGTTTGGGTTGGGAGGGACCTTAAATCCCATCCCATCCCAGCCCTGCCATGGCAGGGACACCTCCCACTGTCCCAGGCTGCTCCAAGCCCTGTCCAGCCTGGCCTTGGGCACTGCCAGGGATCCAGGGGCAGCCCCAGCTGCTCTGGGCACCCTGTGCCAGGGCCTGCCCACCCTGCCAGGGAACAATTCCTGCCCAAGATCCCATCCAGCCCTGCCCTCTGGCAGTGGGAGCCATTCCCTGGCTCCTGTCCCTCCAGGCCTTGTCCCCAGTCCCTGTGCAGCTCTCCTGGAGCCCCTTCAGGCCCTGCAAGGGGCTCTGAGCTCTCCCTGGAGCCTTCTCTTGTCCAGGTGAGCAGGCCCAGCTGTGCCAGGCTGGCTCCAGAGCAGAGGGGCTCCAGCCCTTGCAGCATCTCCGTGGCTCCTCTGGCCTGGCTGCAGCAGCTCCACGTCCTCCTGCTGCTGTTGCCCAGGGCTGGGGCAGCTCTGCAGGTGGGGTCTCACCTGAGTGGGGCAGAATCCCACCCTCCCCTCCTGGCCCAGCCCAGCATCACCAGCATGGGGGGGGTCTCTGTGCCATGGGGGAAATTCTTCCTCCACATCCTAAAACAGCTCTGGGTGAATCCCCACCTCTCCCACCTGCTTTTCCCAAGGAAAACCCTCCCCTGCTTCCAAACCTCCTTATTTGGAGTGGATTGTGGTGCTGAGGGTGCCCAACCCTGTCACAGACATCTTTTATGAAAAATCCTTTCCTTAGGATTTTTCCTCCTGAGAAGCTGAGAGGCCTCAGGAACAAAATGTAAACAATGATTATCTGCTGCTGTGGAATGCAACAGGTGGATCTGTGATTGGCCCATGTTGGATGTTTGTAATTAATGGCCAATCACAGCCCAGCTGGCTCAGACAGAGAGCTGAGCCACAAGCCTTTGTTATCATTCCTTCCTATTCTATTCTTAGCCAGCCTTCTGATGAAACCTTTTCTTCTGTTCTTTTAGTATAGTTTTAATGTAATATACATCATAAAATAATAAATCAAGCCTTCTGAAACATGGAGTCAGATCCTCATCTCTTCCTCAGTCCAAAAACCCCTGTGAACACGGTCACACAACCCCAACCCCAGACTGGAGGAACACAAGTGGGAGCAGAGGCTGTGCCCGGGATCGTAGCTACTCCTTTATTATAATTCATGCCTTACGTCGCTCCTCCTCAAGAGTTAGTATGTTAAACATTGGTCAGTAGGATATATATCGATATAAAAATGGTGAAAACACCCCCTCCCCTCACCCAAAACCATCAGAACTGGAGCATGGCACCAGGAAGGAAGAGAAACGAGGTTTGCTGAGCACCAGAGAAGCTGCGATCGGCCGAGGAGCAGGTGGACACAAAAATGGAGCTGGGAGAGGAACACACAGGGGCTTTGCTTGGGGAGAAGGGGACTGTCCCCTCCCTGCACCACAGGGATGGCCCCAAGGGAACAAAACACGGCTTTGGACAAAGCTTTCCCATCGCTGTGATGTGGAAAGGCCTGAAAATAATCGCCATAATTACAATTACAATGCCAACAAAAAGCTTTGGAGAGTCGAAGTCAGGTCTCCTCCACAGGCTGCCCATGGAGGAGTTGGCCAAGGTTTGGCCACCAGGTGACCTGGAGGAATTTCAAACCTGCTCTTTTCCCATCTCTGGAGGCCTCCTGTGGGCAGAGGGGTGGGTGGCACTGGGACTGGCACCTCGAGGCCACGGCCACCCGTGGCCAGGCTGCCTTTGGAGGCAAAGCACCTTTTGGAGGCAAAGCACCTTTGGAAGTCAAGCACCTTTGGAAGTGAGCCTGAGGCTACCTCTGGGGTGCCAGGCCCTGGGGACACTGTGCCAGGCCCATTTGTGTCCTGTGCTGCTCTCCCTGAGCCTGGCACAGCCTCGATGCCCATGCAGGGACTGCAAGCCCCAGCACGCCTCTGCCCCCAGCTCAGGGGTAAAATCTGGTCCTAAAAGTGACAAGGGCAAACAGGGGAACAGCCCAATCCAAGCTGGTGGCTATGGGAGTTTGGAGAGCCCCCTCAGCTCATGGGGTGGCCTGATCCCAGTCCTGAGGTGACAGGGTGCAAACCAAGGGACAACATCCCTGCTCCAGCCCCACTCCCCACAGCAGCTCCTCTCCACCCATCACCCAGGAGCCACAAGCCATGCTGGCCACCCCAGGCACCTGAACCCTCCTCCCTGGCTCCCCTGGCGTCCCGAGGGAAGGGCAGCAGCTCCTGGAGTGCCCAAGCCCCGTGATGGTGCCCTGGGGACACGGAGCAGGATGAGGCAGGAGCGGGGCGAGCGGTGCCGCCTCTCCCAGCGGGACCTGGCTCCGCTACTAATAAATAACATCAGAATTTCAAGTAAAGTCCCTGCTGTGCCCAGCTCCCCCCTCTCCCAGCGCTCATCCAGCTGGGGCTGCAGTGGTTGAACGGGGATCCTGCCTCTGTCAAGCTCGGGGGGCCAAGGGGGTCTGTGGGGGACGGGTTTGGGAGACGCCCGTGGGAGCGTGACCGGAGTCCGTGCGGGAGCCAGGGGAGGTTCCCGGGGAGGGCAGGGCCCTCTAGTGAAACTTTGGCCTTCCAGTTTTGCCACGGGGGTCCCCGATGTGTCCCGCTGTGTCCTAGTGGCCCTGGCAGGTTTTACAGCACATCTGTCGGAAGTAGGTCCGGCTGCAGAACTTGAACTTGAGGACCAGCGGGCAGTAGGCCACCTTGTTCACATCCTTGCATTCTGCAGGGACACAGAGCGGGGAACAGGGTCACAGACATGCAGCTACATTTCTCTTCACAGAGAAAAGCAAGGCACAGTTCTTCCCAAGAATATTTCTGGGTTTCACAGTCTCTGAACCTCAGAGAAAGGAAAAACAATTCTTATCATTTGCTGTGCCTGTGTTTGTGCCAAAGCAGAATGCAATGTGGGGTTGTTTACCCACAGTGATGGTGTTTGGGTTCCTTGGCCTGTCAGGACCAAGTGTGTAGCCCCACATTTCTCTTCACAGAGAAAAGCAAGGCACAATTCTTCCCAAGAATATTCTTATGTCATTTGCTGTGCCTGTGTTTGTGCCAAAGTGGAATGCAATATGGGGATTGTTTACCCACAGTGATGGTGTTTTGTTTCCTTGGCCTGTCAGGGCCAGGTGTGTGTGTGTGTGTCAGGACTGTGGGGTGACAGTCACGAGATTCTGGGCAGTTGAGTGCTTGGCAGATTCAGTTTAGATGTAATGTAATATAGTATAGAATAATCTAGTATAATAAAGTAATTAATTAGCCTTCTGATAAGATGGAGTCAGATGCATCATTTCTTTCCCCTTTGTTGGGGTTCCCTGCAAATTCAGTGAGTGGTGATCCCGACGTGATTAGAACATGCAGCCTTCTGCTCTGGAGTCAGATACATCAATTTCTGTCTCCTTGTTGGGGGTTCCCTGAAAATTCAATACAGCCAGGCTGAGGAGATCCTGGGGGGCTTTGTCAGGGAGCTGGAAGATGCAGCCATTATGAAGAAGCTGCTGAGGACCTCACTAATGAAAATCTGCCTTTGCCAGGTGCAGTTCCTGCATGTGGCACTCACATTCTCTGAGCACAGAGACATAATTCTCTCTCCCAGGATTTTCCCTGGGAAGGCAGTGAGAAGCACAGAGAGAAGAGGAGAAAACAATTCTTATCTCTATTCTTATCTCTATATTCTTATTATTTATCTTATTATCGATATTCTTATCTCTGTTTACTTGCACCTGTGGAATGGGTTATGGAGATTGTTTACCCAAAGTGATTTGTCAGTTGGATTCTACTGAGGATTGTTTTGTTTCCTTGGCCAGTTGGGTCAAAGCTGTGTCCTGACTGTCTCAGACAGTCACGGGTTTTTATTAGTATCTTTGTAGTATCCTTTTAGTATGTAATTTAGTATAGTATTAATATAATATAATATAGCTTAATAAAGCTATAATTGTTCAATTGTTCAGCCTTCTGAATCATGGAGTCGGGGCACATTATTCCCTGGCTGGGGGATCGCCTGTTTCTACAACACCTGCATTTCTCAGTGTGGAGTTCCTTCATTTCTCGGGGTCATGGCACACCAGGTTGGCCTGGGACCAGAGGGGACCAGAGCCACAGAATGGCCACATTTTCAACAGAATGATTTGGGTTGGAAGGGACCTTAAAGCCCATCCAGTGTCACCCCCTGCCATGGACAGGGACACCTTCCACTATCCCAGGGTGCTCCAAACCTCATCCAACCCAGCTCTGGACACTTCCAGGGATAGGTTCTCCCATCCTGGAGCCCAACTCTAGCTGCCATGTCCCTATCCCCAGAGTGGGACACTGTCCCTTCTGCAGAGACCCCTCCTGTACTCCTGGCACTACACCCCATGGACCAAGTACTCTGTGCAGGGGATGAGCTGTGATGCTGGGCTGCTTTGGGGGGACATGTGGGACCCCCCCGTGCTGCGTCTGGGCCTCTGGGGTCTCTACATGGCCCCACCCCACACTCAGCCATGTAAGAGTTGTGTCAGGCAGTGCCAGGGCAAAGAACCTGGGTGGGCCACAGGGATGGGCAGAAGGACCTCAAAGATAAAATTTTCCACCCCCCTGTCATGGTTAGGGACACCTTCCATTATCCCAGGGTGCTCCAAACCCCAATGTTCAACCTGGACACTTCCAGGGATGGGATCTCCCCACCCCAGAGCCCATCTGGTGCTGTGCTGGCTCCAATGTCCCCGTCCCCAGTGGGGCACGTGTCCCCTCCGCAGAGCCCCCTCACCTTCAGGGTTGTCCGTGGGCCCCGACTCGCACTTGGTCTCGCACTGCTGCATCCCGGGGGGCTGCAGGGCCTCCACGCACTCCATGGACGGCTGCCCGGTGTGGGCCAGGCACTGGACGGATCTCCTCTGCTGGCCCAGGCCACACTGGGCAGAGCACTGTGGGGACAGCACAAGGGAGCTGCCAGGGCCACCAGCAAGGTGACAGGAGCGGGCACAGGGGGGGTTAGGGGGTGCAAAGGGTGCTGGAGGGGGTTGTTCCTTCCCTTCCTGGCATGAGTGGGTGATGTGGCCCTGCATCCCAAAAATGCTTGGTGTGATTCTGCAGGGCTTGGGGATGATCCCACACCCAGCCCTAAATCCCTGCCTTTCCCAGGCCTCCTGCACCCCCACATCACCCTGCAGCTCGAGGGGTGCTCAAGGCAGGGAGTGTGGCCTCAGCTCCCTTCACAGAGAGCTGCAGGCACAACTTCCCAAGGATTTGTCCTGGGAAACGCAGAGAGAAGCCTCAGAGAAGAAGAGAAAACAATTCTTATCTCCACCTGCTGCTCCCATTTTTGCACATGTGGAATATGTTATGGAGATTGTTTACCAAAAGTGATTTATTAATTGGACACAGGTGAAAATTGTTTTGAGTGATTAGCCAATCACCCAAAGCTGTGTCCTGGCTGTCTCAGACAGTCATGGGTTTTTCTTTAGTACATTATCTCTTTAGTATAGTTTTAATATAGTATAGTTTTAATAAAGTATAGTTGTAATAAAATAATATAGTATAGTTTTAATAAAATAACCATGTAGTAATATAGTATATATAGTAATATAGTATAGTAATATACTAGAGTTTTAATAAAAATTGTGTAGTTTTGATATAGCATTACTGTAATACAGTATAGTTTTAATAAAACAATTGTACAGTTTTGATATAGTATTACTGTAATACAGTATAGTTTTAATAAAACAATTTTTTCTGAATCATAGAGTCAGATGCCAATCATTCCCTGCATTGAGGGCTCCTTGAATTTGATACAGGGAGGACTGCCAGGGTCACCCCACTGAGCTCTGGGGGGACCAGCAGTGGCCCTGCTTGGCAATAGGGCCAGCCCACCCCTGCTGACCCCCAGCCACCCATGGGGACCCTTCAATGACTTCTGTGAGGTCCTTCTAGGCCTGGGACACCCCCAGGGTCACCACAAATGAGCCAAAAAGGGTCCCTGGATAGTTGTGGTGACCACCCAGGCTTCTGCTGGATTTGAAGGGCTGGGGAGGCTCCTCCTGCAGTCCCCCCGTGGGGAGGGCTGTCCCTACCTCTCCCCACTCGCCGGTGACCCAGCGGGGCGGGGGGCAGCGCCGCAGGTTGCACCTCATGCTGGTGGGGGGCTTGGTGGCCTCGTGGCACTGGGAGGTGGGCAGGGTGACGCTGTGGTCGCCGCTCTTGCACAGCACGATGCGGTGGCGGAAGCCGGGCCCGCAGCTCGGGGTGCACTGCAGGGATGGGGGACACGGTCAAGGAGGGGACAGAGGCAGCTCTGGTTCCTCCCCCTGCTGCTCCCACCTCTCCTGGCTCCTGAGATACCACATTGTCACATCCATGGCTGTCACTGGTGATTGGCACTGTGCTCCTGGAGCAGCGCCCTCAGAGAGAGGAGGGATGGTGTCAATCACAGAATCAGAAGGTCCTGAGCTGGATCCCACAGTGATCATCAAATCCAACCCCTGTCCTGCACAGCCACCCCAACACCCCCACCCTGAGCACCCCTGGGAGCTCCTGGAGCTCTGGCAGCCTTGGCACCATTCCCTGGGGAGCCTGGGCAGTGCCCAGCAGCCTCGGGGGGCAGAACCTTGCCCTGAGCTCCATGCCAAGGCCTGGCCCAGCTCCAGCCCTTGCTGGGCTCCTGTCCCTGTCCCAGAGCAGAGCTCAGCCCCTGCCCCTGTGCCTGCCCTGGGGAGGAGCTGCAGCCCCCGAGGAGCCTCCCCTCAGTCTCCTGGGCTGCAGCTGAACCAGCCAAGTGCCCTCAGCTGCTCCTCAGCCCCTTCCCCAGCTCCATGTCCCTCCTTTGGCACTCGCCTCTGACCAGTCCAGGGCCACCCACTCGGGAGGACACGTTTGGTTGTTGCAGGGCTCCAGCATCTTGGGCCGTGGCTGGCTGCAGGAGGCATCATCCAGGGTTTTCTCCTCGCTGGCAGAGATCTTCCTCTTGCAGAAGACGCTGCGGGTCCGGACGCCCTCGTTGCAGCTGCGGCTGCACTCGGACCAGTTCCCAATGGCCCAGCTGGAGATGGGGCAGGAGCAGAGCTGGGCTGGGCTGGGCCCCAGAGCCCTGCACACTGCCCTGGCCCTTCTGCAGCCACAGCCTCCCCTGGCTGAAGCACTGAGTCCCTGCACATCTTCCCCTTCAGGAGAGGAGCCAGGCAGGGGCTGGCACAATTCCTCACTGAATATCTGGGACACAGAGGAGAAACTCCCATCCCATTCCTCAGCAGAGCTGCAGTGTCACCAGTGAGGGCTGTCACTTGGGATTTTCACTCTCTGCCACCCTGGTTTTCCCCCTGGCTCCCTGCCTGTGCTCCAGGTATGTTGGAATAAGTAATTTTTTGACTTAGACATGGGGTAACTGAGAGGTGTTTTAAAAATTTAAATTTAAAAATGTAATTTTAAAATTTAAATTTAAAAATGTAATTTTAAAATTTAAAATTAAAAAAATTGATTTTAAAAACTAAATGTATAAATTTAATTTAAATTTTAAATTAAAAATTTAATTTTAAATTAAATTAATTTGATTGCAATTTTCTTCTATTTAATCTCAAGCGAAGGGTGTGACAATGTAGATGTTATAATTTATGCTATTGTAATTGGACATTAACTATTTCTTAATTATAATATGTTACAAATGTTTCTTGGCTTATCAGTTTTTTCTACACTATGTTGCAAATGCTTTAAAGATATTATTATCTAAAATGTATTTAATATCATTAATAATAATGAATACATTATTATTATGCTAATATTATCATCAAATAATATTATCTAACAATATTATATATATATTATACTAATTATATATATTGTACTAATATAATATACTAATTATATTAGGATAATATAATTATCTAATAGTATTAGATAATAATAAAATATAAAATATTATTATCTAATAATACTAATATTATTACCTAAAATTATTTAATAATACTAATATTATTATCTATAATTATCTAGAGTAATTTTTGTCGAAAATGACTCTCTGTGGGTCTACCTTTCATAGTTCTATTTCTCCAAAGAAATGTTGATCTCCTAAATCAACATTTCTTATCTCAAAATTTACATACAAATCCGTACTATATAAACTTTCTATTAAACTTTAAAGCTTAACAGAAAAAAATAAATTATTATTAATAATAATAACAATAACAATAATAACAATAATAACAATAATAATGATAATGCTAATAATAATAATAATAATTTCCCCCACTGGTACTCACGCAGGGGGACAGGGCTCGGTGTTGCAGCTCCTCTGTCGCTCGGGGACTTTGGTGTCAGCGCTGCAGAAGTGGTTGGGGACAGTTGAGCCATCAGAGAGTTTTCTGCACACCACAGACTGGATCTGGCTGCCTGCCCAGAAAAAAGAGGGAAGGGGGAGAGGGAGGAGGAGGCTGAGGATGTGATGCCTCAGGTTTGAGCTTTTCTATTTTTCACATTCTGTGCTGCTTTAGTGGGTGGGTCTGGGTTCACATGAGGGGATGGTGAGCTCTGTGCACAGAGCAGGGAGACAAAACAATTCCTGCTCCAGCTGGGGACCAAGGACAAATGATCCAAATTTCAGGCCCAAGAGCACAAACAACGTGGGCTGGAGAGAGAAAAACAAGCAGGATGGGACTGCATGGGCTGGGGCTGGAATTGGACAATGAACTCCAAAATGCTAATAGACCAAAATTTATAAACGTGAGAATGGGATATTGGGAAGGAATCCTTCCCTAGGAGGTTGGGCAGGCCCTGGCACAGGGTGCCCAGAGCAGCTGGGGCTGCCCCTGGATCCCTGGCAGTGCCCAAGGCCAGGCTGGACAGGGCTTGGAGCAGCCTGGGACAGTGGGAGGTGTCCCTGCCATGGCAGGGGGTGGAAAAATTTGATCTTTATGGTCCTTCCACCCATCCCTGTGTCCCAGCTGAAGATGGCACCCAGGTGCTTTGCCCTGGCACTGCCTGACACAACTCCCACCTGGCTGAGTGCAGGGTGAGGCCATATTGATACCCCAGAGCCCCAGACACAGCACAGGGGGGTCCCACATGTTCCCCCAAAGCAGCCCAGCATCACAGCTCGTCCCCTGCACACAGCACAGAGCACTTGGTCCATGGGGTGTAGTGCCAGGAGTACAGGAGGGGGCTCTGGGGAGGGGACACGTGTCCCACTGGGGACATTGGAGCCAGCACAGCACCAGCTGGGCTCTGGGATGGGGAGATCACATCTCTGGAAGTGTCCAGGCTGGACATTGGGGTTTGGAGCACCCTGGGACAGTGGAAAGTGTCCCTGCCATGATAGGGGGTGGGAAAATTTTATCTTTAAGGTCCTTTCACCCATCCCTGTGTCCCAGCTGAAGATGGCACCCAGGTGCTTTGCCCTGGCACTGCCTGACACAGCTCTTACATGGCTGAGGCCATATTGAGACCCCAGAGGCCCAGACACAGCACAGGGAGGGTCCCACAAGTCCCCCCAAAGCAGCCCAGCACCAGAGCTCACCCCCTGCACACAGCACAGAGCACTTGGTCCATGGGGTGTAGTGCCAGGAGTAGAGGCTGGAGCCATCCCTGCCCACGGGAGCGTTGAACTTGTAGCGGATCCCCTGCGGCTCCGTCCTCACCAGCACCTGCAGGAAAGGCACCCCCAGGACATCAGTGCCACCACAGTGACCACCCAGTTGGCATGCCACAGCCTCTCTAACAGCCTGGAATATTCCCCTGTCCCCTTCCAGCCCCTCGCAGTGCTGGCAGGGCAGCCACCAGTGGTGACAGTGGTGCTCGATCAGAGAATGAGCTCCCAGAAACTCAAGGGTGGAATCATCCCCAAAACCTGACAGATTAGGGCAGCAGACCTGAGAATTAGGGAGGGAGATCTGGGAGTGCCCAGTGAATAAAGCAGTGCCCCCCAAGGCAGGCACTGGGGGCTCTTGTCCCACCTGGGGTGACTCTTTCAAGGCTGGATGTGGCACTCAGTGACACAGTCTGGCTGACCAGGCAGTGACAGGTCACAGCTTGGTCTCACAGGCCTTTTCCAAGCTAATTAATTCTGTGATTTACTGGGTGAATTCAGCCCAATTTACCTCTGCTCTCTGTGTCCCGTTACCCCCAACAGCCACACCAGGGGCTGATCAGCTCCAACCCCCAGGTAGCCACAGCAAGATCTGTCACAGACATATTTTATGAAAAATCCTTTCCTTAGGATTTTTCCTCCTAAGAAGCTCAGAGGCCTCAGGAACAAAATGTAAACATTGATTATCTGCTGCTGCGGAATGCAACAGGTGCATCTGTGATTGGTCTCATGCTGTTGTTTCTAATTAATGGCCAATCACAGCCCAGCTGGCTCAGACTCTCTGTCCGAGCCACAAGCCTTTGTTATCATTCCTTCCTATTCTATTCTCAGCCAGCCTTCTGATGAAACCTTTTCTTCTGTTCTTTTAGTATAGTTTTAATGTAATATATATCATAAAATAATAAATCAAGCCTTCTGAAACATGGAGTCAGATCCTCATCTCTTCCCTCATCCCCAGACCCCTGTGAGCACCATCACATTGATCCTTCCAGCCCAACTTAGGCCCACACCAGGAGGGGTATGAAGGTACCAACCATGACAAAGAGGGTGATGTTGGTGGGTCCCAAAGCCTCCAGCGACTCGGGCTCCTCAGGGGACCTCCTGTAGTGGAAGGTGGTGCCGGCGATGTCGAAGCGCCGGGGGGGATCGATGGAGAGCTTCCCGTTGATGAAATATTCCCCACTGTCCCCTTGCAGCGCTGCCAGCACAGGGGAGGGGGCTCAGCACAAAGCTCAGGGCACCAGGGCCAACCTCAGCCAGGTGCTGCTCACCTGCAGGGCTCAGAGCTTCGCTAAATGGCACCAGGGTGGGCACAGGGAAACTGAGGTACCCACGGTGCCTGCCCAGCACCTCCCTGGCCACGCAGCCAGGCTCAAACCCAGCTGGGAATCCCCAAAATCAGAGGGTTTTGGGAAAGCTGCAAAAGGCAGGCCTCAGAGGCAGCAGAACTGTGATTAGAGCTAAGCAGTAGTGTCGCAGACATCTTTTAATGAAAATCCTTCCCTTAGGATTTTTTCCTCCTGAGAAGCTGAGAGGCCTCAGGAACAAAATGTAAACATTGATTATCTGCTGCTGTGGAATGCAACAGGTGGATCTGTGATTGGCCCATGTTAAATGTTTCTAATTAATGGCCAATCACAGCCCAGCTGGCTCGGACAGAGAGTCCAAGACAGCTGCCTTTGTTATCATTCCTTTCTATCCTTAGCTTAGCTAGCTTTCTGGTGAAACCTTTTCTTCTGTTCTTTTAGTATAGTTTTAATGTAATATATATCATAAAATAATAAATCAAGCCTTCTGAAACATGGAGTCAGATCTCTGTCTCTTCCCTCATCTGAAAACCCCTGTGAACACCATCACACAGCAGCCGTGAGATTGGTCAGCAGAAAAATTATTTAAAAAGTAGAAAAGCAAGGATTAGTAGAACAATGGTCTGTGTATTAACGCTTGTCTGGTATAACTCCCTAAGCAACAGAAAAGTTTATCTAGCAAGATATCAGGTAGTTTGAAGCTTAATAATGGAGCTCTGGGCATTGTGTTTTAAGGCTCACAAGCAGGTATTGTATTTGAAATAAGCAAGTGTTGTTTTAACCAAAGGTACATGTGCTTATAGCAGTTAGATAGAACTATTGTCAATGTGCTTTTGCTTTGTGTGATTGGTCAAAAAACTTTTAAAGTGAGTTGTAACATTAAGTTCTTGGTCTGCTGGTGGCATCTTCCCATTGTTATAACCATGTAATGAGACTGATGTTGGAAAATAAAACAGCTCAAGGCAGTTCCTCAGCAGTCCCGTCCCGTTTGTGATTTGTACATAGCCCATGGCCGGCGACAGTCGGGGCTGCTGGGGCCCGGACAGGGCTGTGGTTGCCCGGCAGAGTCGCTAGAGGGGGATCGGAGCGTTCGCTCCTGCTCCTGCCTTCCCTCCGCTCCACCGAGCTCCGGGAGCGGCTCCGGGCACCGCTGCCCTGCCCGGGACGCGGGGGATGCTGCGGGGGCTGGAGGATGCTCCCTCCATATGGGATGCTCGGAGGGATCCCAAAGTGTCCAACACTGTCCTGAGAGCGCAGAAATGCAGAAAGGAGTCCCCACACACCGGGCAGGGAGGGATGGAGGCACCTCCGATTGCCAGGAGAATCCTGCTGGCACCCGGCAGCATCCAGGGAGAGCAGCCTGCCCTGCACCGCTCGGGGAACAGGGAGGAGAAAAGGGGAAAGAAAATCCTCGTGGTGAAAGCAGGACTGAGCAAGGATGGAAAACCAAGCCCGAGGAAAACGTGAGTGTTTTTAATCCCCGGGATGGCAGAGGGGAGATGGCAGGAGCTGAGGGATGTGGGGTTTGCCCAGGGTTGTGATGCTAACACAGGACAGGGGCACTGGGGGACACACAGCCCTGCTCCCTTCTCCTGCCCCAAATCCCAGCCTGGGACCCCCAAATCCCCATTCCCAGCTGCAGTGGGAAGTTGTCCCTGCATTTCCCTGTTAATCCCAGGGACATGGCAGGGCCTGGGTGGGATTTCAGCAGCCCCAGCTCACCCAGGTAGTTGATGGAGAGGTTCAGCTCCCGGATGTCGATGTGCACGGAACCCTTGGGGATCTGGATCACCTCCTCATAACCTGTGGGACAAGCAGGTGAGCAGCATTTTCAGCCTCCAATCCCAGAGCCAAAGCTGCCCTGGGCTGGATGGGAGCGTGAGCCAACCCCTTATCCATGGGGAAATGATGGAAAAAGCATTTTGGGCACCAAAATGGAGCAGGTTTGCACTGGGGGCTCTTGTGGTGGGACTGGGAATGTGCTGTGGAGCTGGGATCAACCCTGGGGAGCAGGGAAGGGGCTTGGAGCTGTGTGTCAGAGATTTGGGCACCACTGGAGGCTGGGGCACTATAGGAATGTGCCCTCTGTTGACAGAGTGACAAAACCATCCTTTGTCCCCTCAAAAAGGAAATAAGCTCAGAAGTTTCTGTCCTGGATTAGGTGAAAAGGCATCTCACAGGAGCTGTGGGATTTCACCTCCAACTTAAGGATAGCTAATTGGACAGGAGCCAAAAAGTCCCACCTGAGCAATTTACTAGAAAGAAGAGAACAAAGAAACTAATCGGGCCAAGAACCTCTTGCACCTGGCTGGGTTTTTCTCTGTAAAGAGTTTTGTTATTTTGCCTTTTATTAAAACCTTTTTGTTTCCAACACTCCCACAGAAGCCATCCTGCTGATTTTATGCCTTCTAAGCTAGCTGAGCTATCTTGGGTGTAAAATAGATCTCCAAGAGCTTATGAGACTCGAGGGGACCCCTATTTCATGGAACAGGTAACAGCAGCCACTCTCTAAACATTTTTAGTTTCCAACACTACCACAGAAGTATTTTATGCCTTCTAAGGTAGCTGAGCTATTTTTAAGGGATATCCCATATTTCAGGGAACAGGTAACAGCCACCATCCTCTAAACCAACACTTTTCATTTCCAACACTACCACAGAAGCCATCCTGCTGATTTTATGATTTCTAAAGTAGCTGAGCTATCTTAGGTGTGAAATAAATCTCCAAGAGCTTATGAGAGTCGAGGAGACCCCTATTTCAGGGAAGAGGTAACAGCCACCACCCTCTAAACCGACACTTTTCGTTTCCAACACTACCACAAATCCTGTTGATTTTATGCTTTCTAAGGTAGCTGAGCTATCTTGGGTGTGAAATAAATCTCCAAGAGCTTATGAGACCTGGCTTGAGGAGATATTTCAGGGATATCCCATATTTCAGGGAACAGGTAGCATCAACCACTCTCTAAACCACTTTTCGTTTCCAACACTACCACAAATCCTGTGGATTTTATGCTTTCTAAGGTAGCTGAGCTATCTTGGGTGTGAAATAAATCTCTAAGAACTCATGAGACCTGGCTCAAAGTGAATCCTATTTCACAGCACAGCTTGGCTGGTGGACAGGAGGGATTTGCTGCCTGGTGCTACCCCTTGGGATTGAGCTCTGGGGTTTGTCCCTGCGTGTCCCCAGGGGCAGGTGAGGAGGAGGAGGGACTGGAGGGTGAGCCGGCCGTTTGTTCCCTACCTCCCTCGGGCAGGGAGTGGTTGAAGACGCCCTCGATGGTCTCGCAGGAGCTGCCATCTCCCCCGCACACGCGGCACTTGTCCTCCTTGGAGTCGGAGCCCAGCACCCGGTCACAGCCCACGTGCTGCAGGGAGGAACAGCAGCAGTGAGCCAGCCCGGAGGGACCCTGCTGTCCCCTCAGGGTCACAGACATCTTTTATGAAAAATCTGGTTTTTAGGATTTTTCCTCCTGAGAAGCTGAGAGGCCTCAGGAACAAAATGTAAATAAACAATGATTATCTGCTGCTGTGGAATGCAACAGGTGGATCTGTGATTAGCTCATGTTAAATGTTTGTAATTAATGGCCAATCACAGCCCAGCTGGCTGAGACACAAAGCCTGAGCCACAAACCTTTGTTATCATTCCTTCCTATTCTATTCTTAGCTAGCTTTCTGATGAAATCCTTTCTTCTATTCTTTTAGTATAGTTTTAATGTAATATATATCATAAAATAATAAATCAGCCTTCTGAAACATGGAGTCAGATCCTCGTCTCTTCCCTCAGCCTGAGACCCCTGTGAACACGGTCACACAATCCCCCTTTGTTCCACTGCCCCATGGAGAAAAACAGATCCCAGAGATGCAGGAAGGGAGGCAGACAGACACGCAGCCTGTCTGTCTGTCTGCCTGCCTGCTGGGGGATGTTGGCCACTCCCACAGAGCTTCCTTATAATGAACTTTTACAGCTCCCCCCAGATCCCCTTGCAAGGGAAACATCAAAGGGGCTGGGGCTGCACAGGCTGGGAGTGCAGGGATCCATCTGAGAGGCAGGGAGTGCAGAGAGAAGGGGAATGTTCCTGCTCCAGGTAGAGAAATCATGGAATTACAGGATGGGTTGGGTGGGAAGGCACCTTAAAGCTCATCCCATCCCACCCCTGCCATGGCAGGGACACCTCCCACTGTCCCAGGCTGCTCCAAGCCCTGTCCAGCCTGGCCTTGGGCACTGCCAGGGATCCAGGGGCAGCCCCAGCTGCTCTGGGCACCCTGTGCCAGGGCCTACCCACCCTGCCAGGGAACAATTCCTGATTCCCAAGATCCCATCCAGCCCTGCCCTCTGGCAGTGGGAGCCATTCCCTGGCTCCTGTCCCTCCAGGCCTTGTCCCCAGTCCCTCTGCAGCTCTCCTGGAGCCCCTTCAGGCCCTGCAAGGGGCTCTGAGCTCTCCCTGGAGCCTTCTCCTGTCCAGGTGAGCAGGCCCAGCTCTCTTAACCCTCCACCCATCCCATGTCTGTGTGAGCAGTTTGAGGGCAGTGCTTGCCTGCCTAGGTTTCTGTCCCTGTCCCCTCTTCTTGGGGATCTGTCCTTGTATCCCCCCTGGTTTGGCTCTGTCCCTGTCCCTCCTGCCCAGAGATCTGTCCTTGCCCCCCATTCCAGGGCTCTGTCCCTGTCCCACCTTGCACTCCCCGTTGACACAGATGTCATTGGAGTCCTGCCTGCAGGGCGTTCCATCCACCACGGCTGCCGCTCTCTCCGTGTAGAAGTTGAAGCCCTCGGCCAGGCAGTTGAGGGAACACGCCTTGACACCCCCTGGGGAAGGAGCACAGCTTCAAACGGGTCCCAGAAGTGGTGCAGTCAGGTAGAAATATCATAAAGGTTCATAAAATGTTCATAAAATCAAGCCTGCTCTCCTGGAATCAGTAAAATATCATAAAGGCTTCCAAAAATCTTCATCAAATCAAACCTGCTCTCCTGTATTCAGTAGAAATATCATAAAATCTTCATAAAATGTTCATCAAATCAAACCTGCACTCCTGGGATCAGTAGAAATATCATAAAGGCTTCATAAAATCCTCATAAAATCAAACCTGCTCTCTTGGAGTCAGTAGAAATATCATAAAGGCTTCCTAAAATCTTCATAAAATCAAACCTGTTCTGCTGGAATCAGTAGAAATATAATAAAATCTTCATAAAATGTTCATCAAATCAAGCCTGCACTCCTGGGATCAGTAGAAATATCATAAAGGCTTCATAAAATCTTCATAAAATCAAACCTGCTCTACTGGAATCAGTAGAAATATCATAAAGGCTTCCAAAAATCTTCATCAAATCAAACCTGCTCTCCTGTATTCAGTAGAAATATAATAAAATCTTCATAAAATGTTCATAAAATCAAACCTGCTCTCTTGGAATCAGTAGAAATATCATAAAGGCTTCATAAAATCCTCATAAAATCAAACCTGCTCTCATGGAATCAGCAGAAATATCATAAAATCCTCATAAAATCAAGCCTGCTCTCTTGGAATCAGTAGAAATATCATGAAATCCTCATAAAATCAAACCTGCTCTGCTAGAATCAGTAGAAATATCATAAAATCCTCATAAAATCAAACCTGCTCTCTTGGAGTCAGTAGAAATATCATAAAGGCTTCCTAAAATCTTCATAAAATCAAACCTGCTCTGCTGGAATCAGTAGAAATATAATAAAATCTTCATAAAATGTTCATCAAATCAAGCCTGCACTCCTGGGATCAGTAGAAATATCATAAAGGCTTCATAAAATCCTCATAAAATCAAACCTGCTCTCTTGGAATCAGTAGAAATATCATAAAGGCTTCATAAAATCCTCATAAAATCAAACCTGCTCTCTTGGAGTCAGTAGAAATATCATAAAGGCTTCCTAAAATCTTCATAAAATCAAACCTGCTCTGCTGGAATCAGTAGAAATATCATAAAGGCTTCATAAAATGTTCATCAAATCAAGCCTGCTCTCTTGGAATCAGCAGAAATATCATGAAATCCTCATAAAATCAAGCCCTGCTCTCCTGGAATCAGTAGAAATACCATAAAATCCTCATCAAATCAAACCTGCTCTGCTGGAATCAGTGGCAAAGCTGGCACTTTGCAAGTTCCCATGTGAAAGCAATGCTGGTGTGAGCAGTTTATTAACAAAACCATCTATTCCTGGGTGAAAAACAACCAGCACCTTTATAAACTGGTTTTGGATAGAAAAATGAAAACTCTCTCTCAAAAACAACTTTCCCTGCAGGCACACACCAGGGTTTGAGTGACCAATCAATACAAAGTAAGAACTTATTACTAATCAATACATTGGCAAGAAAGCTACTGACTAATTGGAGTCACACAGGAGGTCTGTAAAATGGTATCAAAAGGAGAGTAAAGAATTTATTCTTTTGTGAGTAAAGAATGGGATTTTTTTTTTTCCACCCTGAAGAAAATGGAATCTGTGGGATTTATTCCCATAGGAAAGGATGTGGAAAACCAGGAGGATGCCCCTGGAGGAGGGAGCCAGGCCCTTGAGCTGGACACAGACCCTGGCTGTGACAGGGAAGGAAACAAAGTGATTTGTCCTTATCTGGGTCACTCCTGGCACTTTACAGGTTGTAAAACCCTTCTGCCTGCTTTACCAGCAGGGAAACCGAGGCAGCAGCTCCTGAGGAACCTTTCCAAGGTTTTTTTTTCAGCTGCCAGAGCAGAAGAACCAAGTTACTGAGCAGGGAAACCTTTCCTTTCTGCCCGAGGTGAATCCTTCCTAGAAAAGGTGATGAGGATGAAGGAGAAGGATCTTCAAGTTACAGCTGAAATTTCTGTATTTTCCTATATTTTCACCCAAATATCTGTGGATGAAGTGCTTGGGAGCAGGCTGTGGCTCCAGCAGAGCATTCCCTGCCTGCTGCCACTGGATTTTCTCAACCCCTGTTGAGAAGGATCTTCAAGCCACAGCTGAAATTTCTGTATTTTCTACATTTTCCAACAACCTTTTCCAAAGCACCACCCCAGGAACAGCTCCCAAATATCTGGATAAAGTGCTTGGGAGCAGGATGTGCCTCCAGCAGAGCATTCCCTGCCTGCTGCCACTGGATTTTCTCAACCCCTGGTGTAGCTTGAGGATGAAGAAGGATCTTCAAGCCACAGCTGAAATTTCTGTGAAATTTCTGTATTTTCCTATATTTTCACCCAAAATATCCAGATGAAGTTCCTGGGAGCAGGATGTGGCTCCAGCAGGGCATTCCCTGCCTGCTGCCATTGGCTTTTCTCAAATCCCTGGTGTGGCTTGAGGATGAAGAAGGATCTTCAAGCCACAGCTCAAATTTCTGTGAAATTTCTGTATTTTCCTATATTTTCACCCAAAATATCCAGATGAAGTGCTTGGGAGCAGGATGTGGCTCCAGCAGAGCATTCTCTGCCTGCTGCCACTGGATTTTCTCAAATCCCTGGTGTGGCTTGTGGCGTTTGCTGCCTTTATTGAGCATCCCAGGAGAGCCAGCAGGAGCCTGGCAGAGGTGCCTGAGCTGCTCCAGCTCCCTCCTGGAGGCACCACCCAGCTCCTGATCCCTGTGCCAGAGCTGGGGAAGCACCTTGGATGGGAGGAATGGGAATGTGCAAAAGGGAAACTCGACACAGAACATCAAAGGGGTGAAAGGAGGGGAGGGGGCCCAGCTGTGCCAGAACAGCTGGGGGGGAAGAGAGAGCAAAGCTGGGAGAGGGAGGAGCAGGAGGAGACACGAGAGGGGAATTCAGCAGCTTGGAGGCATTTTCTGGAGCAGGATGCCTGGGCAAGGCCCCTGGAGAAGCAGCTGCTGAGCAGGGGGAGCAGCAGCCCCCTCTGAGAGCAGGGGATGCCCTTGGGCTCCTGTGCTCACACTGCTCCATGTGGGATGAGTGAAAATGGTCCTGCAGTTTGTCCTGCCTCAGGGTTTCTTATTAAAACTGGGGGATTTTCATTCAATTTTGCCCGTGTGCTATTTGGAAAGTGCCTAAAAACTGGAGGGTTAGGGTCTGCAACTGAGCTATTAAAGAAATTAAAGACATCAACCTCATCTTAGGATTTTAGCTTTTCTATTTTTCATCTGTTTGTGATCCTGCAATTCTTTGGTGTAGAACTCCAAACTCCACATTCAGTGTGAGCTGCTGCTTTCCCTCTTTGGGCAGACACAACAATTCCTCTCCAGGCCTGGCAATCAAGGACACCTCACTGCCTCAGGCCCCAGAAATGGTAACAAAAGTGAGCTGGGGACAGCAAATTTGGGGTAAATGACTTCATTAGCTGAAGCTGTAATTGGGAGATTAACCCCCAATATGCAAATAGACCCAAATATCCGGATGAAGTTCCCTCACAGGAACAACCCCATCCCAATATCCCATCCATCCCTTCCCTCTGTCAGTGGGAGGCATTCCCTTGTCCTGTCCCTCCAGGCCTTGCTAAAATTCTCTTTCTTTCCAGCTCCCTTCAGGCACTGGACACAAACCAGCTGTCCCCAATTCTGAGAGAGAGCCCAGACTTGTGCAAAGTTGTTCCTTGGCCTTCCCTGCTCCATGGCTCCTCCCTGGGTCACCTTTTTCTTACCTTTTTTTTCCTTTCCTTTCCTTTCCTTTTCCTTTCCTTTCCTTTCCTTTTCCCTTTCCTTTCCTTTCCTTTCCTTTCCTTTCCTTTCCTTTCCCTTTCCTTTCCTTTTTCCTTTCCTTTCCCCTCCCTTCCCCTTCCCCTTTCCCTTCCCCTTCCCCTTCCCCTTTCCCTGGCACTCTTTGACTCTGAATAAACAAAATGAAAATGCTCCTCATGACCCACAGCCACTGTGGGAAGAGGAGATGAAGCTCCCAAATCCCTTCAAAACAAGATCAGCGCTGCCAGCCTCCCACCAGGGGAAGGGTTTCATCACTCATTTTGTGGCAGGGGAAGCTGAAGCACAGAGAGAGAGGAAGGGGCTCTTTATGAAAGCCAAAAATCCCTGTCAGGGTCAGGTGACACCTCAAGGGTGATGTCCAGCTGGCCAGCCAAGCCCTGGGCCATGCCTGGGGAGGAGAGAGGTCTGAGTCAGGGTTGTCTTCCTCCTTGGCATCCATTGAGGTCTCAGGGTGACTTTACAGCCTCCAATTTAATTACATTTTTATTGATCCATCCCCTGCAGCCTCAGCACAGCTGCCCCAGCTGCAGGAGCCCCGCTGGGAGCTGGGCTTGTTTGCACAGCTGGGAAGGATTTCCCCGGTCCAGTTCATTAACTCCACCGAGGAGATGAGCTGTTCCTCCTTGTTATTGAGACATTTGTGCCACAGAGCCTCCTCCAGAGCCTTCTGCAGGACCCAGGGCTGACCTCGGGAAGAGGGAAGTGCTGCTCTTTGAAGGATCCACCAGATCCCATCCCTTCTCCTGCTCAGGAAGCTTTCCCCTGCCTGCTCTGTCTCCTCCCAATCGAGCACCTGTTTTAGGTTGGAAATGGGGGTGTGCACTCTATTCCCATCTGTCAGAACTGGGGCAGTTATCTTCTGTCCATTGGGCAGTTTTCTTTATCTCTCCCACAGCCAACCCTCCCTCCAGGAGATCTCTGCTGTCCATGGCCACTGAGTGTCCCTGCAGGGCTGATCCAATTCCAGCATCCCATGGGGAGATGCTGCGCCCAGGGGAGGAGCCAAGCATTCCTACCTGGATCCAATCTGAGCCTGGAGCAGCACAGCAGCCTTTGCCCCCTGCATTGCCAGAGGAGCAGCTTTCTGCTGCCCTGCATTGCCAGAGGGAGCCCAGGCCCATCTGCAGCAGCCCTGGAGCTGCAGAGGAAAACTCCCCCCTTGTGCAGGATCCCTGCTCCAGCAGCAGCACAGCTGGCACTGCAGGAGGGCTGAGCCCCCATGGGATGGGGCTGTGCCACCCCCTGACACACAGGGGGGCAGGGCATGGTCTGATTCTGTCAATGTTTTTTTTGTTTGTACTATTGCATTTATATTTTCAGTTGTCCTAGTAAAGAATTGTTATTCCTATTGGCATATCTTTGCCTGAGATCCTTTTATTTTTAAAATTATAATAACTCAGAGGGAGGGGATGCTTTCACAGAATTCACAGAATCACAGAATTCAGAGAAGGAGCTGAGCTCACTGTGAATCACTGGGTTGGAAGAGAACTCCAAGATCATGGAGTCCAACCGAGCCCCAACAGCTCAACTGAACCCTGGCACCCAGTGCCACATCCAGGCTTTGTTAAACACACCCAGGGATGGGGACTCCACCACCTCCCCAGGCAGCCATTGGAGAACTTCATCACCCTTTCTGGAAAAAACATTTTCCTGCTATCCAACCTATATTTCCCTTCGTGCAGCTCAAGGCTGTGTGCTCTGGTTCTGTCAGTGCTGCTGGAGAAAGAGCCCAGCCCCAGCTGAGCACAGGCACCTTTCAGGAGCTGCAGAGAGTGATGAGGGCAGCCCTGAGTCTCCTTTTCTCCAGGCTGAGCACCCCCAGCTCCCTCAGCGGTTGCTCACAGGGTTTGTGTTCGCGGCCCCTCTCCAGCCTTGCTGCCTCCTCTGGATGTGCTCAAACATCTCAAAATCCTTCCCAACCTGAGGGCCCAGAACTGGACACAGCACGCAGGGTGTGCCCTCACCAGTGCTGAGCTCAGGGGCACAATGACCTCCCTGCTCCTGCTGGCCACACCATTCCTGATCCAGCCAGGAGCCCTTGGCCTTCTTGGCCACCAGGGCACACTGCTGGCTCATGTTGTTGACCAGCACCCCCAGGTCCCTTTTAGCCAGGGCACTGTCCAGCCACACCATCCCCAGCCTAGCACTGCTGTCACAGACATATTTTATGAAAAATCCTTTCATTGGCATCTTTCCTCCTGAGAAGCTGGGAAGCTTCAGCTTCTCCACGTTTTGCTGCTTTGGAATGTGATTTGGAGAATTGTTTACCCAGCATGTGAAATTGTTTTTTCTTGATGTTCAGTGACAGCCACTTGTGTCGAGGCTGTGAGCAGGCACGAGATTTTATTATCTTTCCTTTCGTTTTTCCTTTCCTTTCCTGAAATTTCATTTCCTTTCCTTGAAATTTCCTTTCCTTGAAATTTCCTATGACATCCTTTTCTTCTATTCTTTTAGTATAGTTTTAATATATCTTTTTTTAATATAATATATACCATAAAATAATAAATCAGCCTTCTGAAGCATAGAGTCAAGATTCTCATCTCTTCCCTCGCCCCGGGACCCCTGCAAGCACCACCACGCTCTGCCTTACTCCGAGTAAGGAGCTTCAGAAGCCTTCAGGCTTCTGCAGGGACACTCTGAGGGGGTTTCAGCATTTTTGCCACCCTGCCCCGTGGCAGCAGAGGAGCTCAGCGCCAGCAGCCCCAGCTCACCTCCCCGGTAGGTTTTCCAGGTGTAGTATTTCCTCGGAAGGGCACGCTGTCGAACTCGGCGCACTGCAGCCGGGGCAGTCCTGTAGGCACAGAGTCACGGGTCAGCGTGGGGCTGGGGCGCCTGGGGGGCACAGCTGGGCACTGCCACCAGCTCTTGGGACAGAGTCACGCTCTGACACTGGGGCTGCGGGCTGCGGGGGGCACCAGCCCTTGGGGCACGGACACCAGCTCTTGGGACAGGGACATCAGCTCTGACACTGGGGCACTGCCACCAGCTCCTCAGGGACACCAGTCCCTTAGGGACAGGGACACCCTCCCTGACAGTGGGCCACTGCCACCAGCACCTTGGGGACAGGGACATCAGCCCCTCAGGGACAAGGACACCAGCTCTGGCAACTGGGCACTGCCACCAGTGCCTTGGGGACAGGGACATCAGCCCTGACAACTGGGCATGATAACCAGCTCCTCAGGGACACCAACCCCTTGGGGACAGGGATATCAGCCCTAATAACGGGGCACTGCCCACCAGCTCTGGCAACAGGGCACTGCCACCAGCTCCTTGGGGACAGGAACATCAGCTCTGACATGGGGCACTGCCACCAGTCCCTCAGGGACAGGGACACCAGCCCTGACACTGCTACACGGTGGCAGGACAGTCCCTCCTGCAGAGCCAGGCACGATTTGAAGATCAGGAGCACGAGGAGGGGCCCCAGGAGCTCTGCCTGGTCTGTGACCCTGGGGAGCAATCCCCCCAAACCCAGGGAAGCAACAGGACCCATCTGTTTCCCTCTCCAGCAGCCCGTGGGTGTTAGAGCTGCAATCCCCCAGGTGCCAAGCTCCTCTGAGCACCCCCTCAGCACAGATTTCTCTGTAGATCTTTGAGGTTTAACCCCCAGCCCCGGGAAGCAGAGTCTGACCCAGCCTCACCTGAGCAGCCGTGCAGGTGCAGCCTGGGAGGAGCAGAGCTGGAATTCTCCCTCTCTCCTCCTTTCCCTCCTTATCTTTGGGCCCCTCTGGATCCCGAAGCCCCGCAGGTCCGTGCAGCCCCCGCCCCCGGAGCCGGCTCCCACACCTGCCTGGTCCTGCCCGGAATTCCCCTTTGTGGGATCACTGCCGGCACACCCCGCCCTGCCTCCTCCTCCTCTTCCTCCCACGGCTGCACAGAGCACCCCGCACCTGGGTGGAGAGGGCTCATCCCACCTGGACAGGGCTGATCCCATTTGGAGAGGGCTCAACCCAATCCTGACAGGGCTCATTCAACCCAGAGAGGGCTCAACCCAGTCTGGACAGGGCTGATTCCATTTGGACATGGTTCATGCCAACCCAGACAGGGCTCATTCAACTTGGAAAGGGCTGATCCCAATCAGAGAGGGCTCATCCACCCTGGACAGAGCCCTCCCAAGTGGAGAAGGCTCATCCTACTGAGACAGGGCTGATCCCAACCCAGACAGGGCCGATCCCATTTGGAGAGGGCTCAACCCAATCCTGACAGGGCTCGTTCCATCCACAGAGGGCTCGTCCTACTGAGACAGGGCAGATCCCAACCTGGACAGGGCAGATTCCCCTGGACAGGGCAGATCCCAAGCTGGACAGAGCTGATCTCATTTGGAGAGGGCAGATCCCACCCCAGACAGGGCAGATCCCCCCAGACAGGGCTGATCCCACCCTGGACAGGGCAGATCCCCCTCCTCCATCCCTCCATCCCTCCCAGCCCCGCTGCCCCGCTCACATCAGTGTTGCAGGAGCGGTAGCGTTTCCTCTCTCCCAGGCAGTATTTCCCTCCAATGGTGGGCCTGCCAAAGAGGAAGGAGGTTTGTGAGACTGTGACATAGATAAGAACTGATAACCATCTGAGTCCCAGCAAGAAATACCTTGCACATTTAATCCCAACCCAGCAAAAGAAGTTAACACTCCCCATCCATCCAGCCTCTGCTCTAGCTCAGCCTTTCCAAGGCATCACAGGCACCTGGATGTGCCTTCCCATGGACACCAAGGGTTGGGGACGCTGCAGGGCTGTGGTGACAGGGCCACCCCACGTGTGGGTGCCATGGCACAGAGAGAGAGAAGTGGCAAGCGTTTCTCACAGCGGCTTGGGAGAAGTTTTAGGGAGCTGGAAAGATGTGATAACTTGTTGACTATAAACAATTTGCAGGTGGTGTTTTTCTACTTTATTTTTCTGTTCCTCTCAAGTGTAGGAGTGTCGGGGGGTAGCATGGTCAGGACAGACGGAGATGAGAGATCTCTGCAGCCAGGTCATGGAATTTGGGGTTTATTGCAAAGGGCCTGGGTGCAGGGCCCTGCTGGGAGCTGCCAGCCACAGCTCAGAGCAGGCCCCAAAGAGGAGAGAGGGGGAGAGAGGATGAGAGGGTAAGAGAGTAAAAGAGTAAGAGCATAGGAGGGTAAGAGAGTAAAAGGGGTAAGAGGGCGAAGTTCCCGTTACAATACAATAAATCTTCTTCTGTGTTGAATATTCTAATTCTCACTAACCAATCTAGTACAAGATACAAATCCTATAGCATTTACATACAACCTATAAGAATCACTACATTACCATACTGTGTTATATTTTAAACCCTAAAATCTCCTCTTTGGGCCCCTTCTGCCAAGCTGTAGGGTCTGCTCTGACCCTTGGGCCTGTCTGCAAGCAGAGGGTGTTGTTCCATCAAAAGGGAATCACCTTCAGCTGGCCACACCATTGTTTTCCTGTTGTACAGTAACTGAGGGATCTCAAAGCTTGCTTTCGTTTCAATCTCACTTATAGTTTCTATATTCTCAAAATCTTTTGCCAGGCAATCATATTTATAAGGCTTTCCCGTTTCATCTTCCCCAACACTCAAGGACAGTGCGCGAGAAAGATGTTTCTGTTAGTTAGCCACTAAAATAGAATCTATCGTACCACTCTAGAAAAACCGCGCGGTTCTTTTGAATAAAGCCTTCTTTGCCTTTTCTACCACCCTGCCTCTCACCTGTTCCTGCCCTGACCCCAGCACAGGAGTGACCCCCACGTACCTGGGGCTGTCGCAGTGGCGCACGGACGAGGAGACGCCGCCGCCGCACGTCCGGCTGCACTCGCCCCACGATGACCACGAGCCCCAGGCTCCGTCCACACCCTCTGGCCGCGTCCCGAAGGGCACACACTCCCTCTTGTAGCACCACTGCGGGGACACAGAGCTTGGGACACCTCAGCAATGGGACCCTGTCAGAGCTCAGTCAGACATCCCTCCAGGTGTCCAGAGTTGCCGAGGACCCCGCCACGGGGCTCGGAGACCCTGGCACGCAGCCCAGAGCACCTGGGGATTTGATTTTGACCTGGATTTGATTATAACCAAGGCATGACATACCGGACAGTGGCACATCACCCAACTTACCCACCCAACGTCCTGCCTGATCCTCACTTCAGCAATTGCAATAAACCTAGGACTAGTACCATTCCACTTCTGATTCCCAGAAGTACTCCAAGGCTCTCCTCTCACCACCGGCCTCCTCCTATCCACCATCATAAAACTCCCCCCAGTCACGCTACTCTACATAACCTCACGCTCACTAAACCCTATGCTTTTAACTATCCTAGCTGTCCTCTCAGCAGCTCTAGGAGGGTGAATGGGTCTCAACCAAACACAAATCCGAAAAATCCTAGCCTTTTCTTCCATCTCCCACCTAGGCTGAATAGCAATCTTTGCATGTTTGTATGAGGACCTGAAAGTCACAGAAGTTTAAATAGTATAATAATAAAGTTATCACAGGGTGAAAATGTAGATTTTAGGATTTTTGGTATGGGGGTTGTGGGGACAAGATGGAGGAACTTGGGCGTGTCCAGCCTTTCTTCTTCTTCTTGGTCTCCATTTTCCACAGTGATGTTGGCACTTTGGGATTGGTTTAGAGTAGAAGTGCACTGTCTAACACAGGTGATAGGTATTGGGAATTAAGTGTAAATATGTTATATGTAGTTGGTAGTATAAAAAGACAACACCACCTCGGGGGCGGTCAGAGTGCCTGTGGCTGCCCTGCTGAACAGATCTCGGCTGGGCAGAAAGAAAATTTTATAGATAAGAATTAATAAACAACCTCAAGACCAAAAACTGAAGAGCTCTGACTCGTTCTTCAGACGCACGAGCCGAAACAGAGACACCCTGCACATCTCGGGGGGGATCCTCCTGCCAGAGCCTCCAGGGAGCCAGCGCAGGGCTGGGATCTGCTCTGGGATCTGCTTTGGTCCTGAAGAATCTGAGCTTGGAGCTGCACCAGCCTCAGAACAAAACTCTCCAAGGCAAAGGGTGCTCGCCTCTCCTTGGGTGCAATCAGTGTCCCCAGCCCCTGTGGCACCATCCAGGCAGGCACCGGCAAGGGGTCGCATCCCAAATGTTGCCCAGAGCAGCTGTGGCTGTCCCTGGATCCCTGGAAGTGTCCAAGGCCATTTTGGACACTGGGGCTTGGAGCACCCTGGGCTATGGAAGGTGTCCCTGCCCATGGATGAGGTTTAAGGTCCATCCCAACCCAAACCAGTCTGGGATTCTCCTCTGAAGATTTCCTGAGTCCCCATCTCACATCTTATAAAAGTCCTCGGCAGAATTCCAGGTGATCTTGGATTGGAGTTGCTGCTGCTGGGCAGGGCCAGGATCCCTGGGGGACATGGCCACAACCACTGCCAGGACAGAGTGAGTTTTGTTTGTACTGAGAGCTCAGGTTTGTGAGGTTTTTGTGTCCAAAATGCCCAGATCAGCAAAGAGCTCGAGTTCAAATGAAGTTTAAATTGTAATATCAGCATTGTGTCATCATTCTGCTGAGGATCCTTAAAGAATCCGCCTGTCCCCGTCCTACTGGGAGACACATGCTCATGGAAATTTGCCTATGAAATATTTCCCTCAGGCCTGGCACGTGTCCCACAGCCCCTGGGGTCCCCAGCCATGGGAGGGTGGGACGGTGCCAGAGCCGCCCGGGCGCGGTGCCGGACACGGAGCCCCGGGGCCTGAGATAATCCCAGGAAGGAAGAAAGCTCTGTGTGCTCCTTCCAGGGGCTGGGAACCCACCCTGGAGCTGCTGGCACAGCCTCTCCCTGCTCCTCCCGAGCCAGCTCTGCATGGGCAGCCGGGAAAAATGCACGGAGGCTTCCCAGGAATCCCAACTCACAATCTCTGGGAGCACCAGAGCCTCTCCAAAGGGGGATCCCATGTGGAGGAGATACTCCACAAGATTCCCACAGCCTGGGAATAGCTTCAATAAACTCTGGGGGCCCCTTCCCTTCCCTTCCCTTCCCTTCCCTTCCCTTCCCTTCCCTTCCCTTCCCTTCCCTTCCCTTCCCTTCCCTTCCCTTCCCTTCCCTTCCCTTCCCTTCCCTTCCCTTCCCTTCCCTTCCCTTCCCTTCCCTTCCCTTCCCTTCCCTTCCCTTCCCTTCCCTTCCCTTCCCTTCCCTTCCCTTCCCTTCCCTTCCCTTCCCTTCCCTTCCCTCTGAAGAGCCCTGGTTAAAAAGCAGTTACAAAGCTGGGGGGAAGGGATGATTAAAAGTGGGAAAAACTGGGAAAAAGGAGGAAAAAAATGTGGATTCTTGGGGTAAGACAGGCGAAGCCGTGACAACCACAGGAGATTATTTAATTTTAAAAAGAAGGATCTGAGAGGAGGAAATTCCCAGAGGTTTGGGATGTGGGCACAGCAGAGCTTGGCTCAGCCTTCCCCCACACTGGCTGGCAGAGCACAGGAATTTTCTCTCTCCTTTAATATTTCATACTTTAAATTCCCTCATCCTTCTGTCTGCTCTCCCCAGGGCAAAGGGAGAAGCCAGGGAAGACCTTGGAGAGCTGCTCCAGCCAAGGGCTGAGGTCTGGGGCTCACCCCAGCAGCTCCAGCTGGGAACAATACAGAAACTTAATATAAAAGTTTATTCTTAATATAAAAATATATTCTTCCACCCAAGGCCATCAAACCACTTCCAAATAATGAATGGATCCAAAAGGATAAGCACAGGGAGGTAACTGGGGGTTCAAAGTGAGCCAGAATCCTCACAGGGAGCAGCTCCCACAAATCCTGGGGGCTGTGACTGCTTCATTTCCCTTCCCTCAAGGCTTTTGAAGAAGTCTGGTTAAAAAGCGGTCACAAAGTGAGGGGAAAGAGATATTTAAAAGTGGGAAAAGCTGAGAAAAAGGCATGACTAGGAGGGGAAAAATGCCATAGTCCCTGTGAGTGTGCAGCAGGAGGGATGTGCAGCCCCAGGAGCTGCCTGCTGCTCTCTGCCCCAGTTCCCAGCAGAACTAAAATGAAAAGAATCTGTGGATTTGTCAGAGCCATGGTCTCCCCTGAACACCAACTCCTCCAGCTTCCTAAGGATTTCAAATATTTCTTGGGAATTACTTTTCTTCTAGTGGAATGGGGAATGTCCCAGCCCCATTGTCCCAGTGTGCAAAGGCTCTTTGTCTGAGCAGTGCATTCACTTTGTACTGGGGAAAATGGGCGTAGGAGGAGCAGGGAGTGAAGCAATCATTGCAAAATTCATGGTCAGGGAAAATCCTGCCCTCCCCTCCCAGCTGAGGGTAAAAAACCAAGGTTTCATCATAGCCAGTTTTTCCCAAATTCCTCTGAAAGCAAAAATCTGGGAAAACCGGGGGAAAAAAAAATCCCTTTTCTCAGAGCAGCCAGAAGACCCCAGGAGATCCCAGCAGACCTGAGGACAAGGTGTTCCTTTAAGGACATGGCATTCCATGAGATCCTATTCCTCCTGAAACAATCCATGGAAAACTCGCTGCTTTTCAGGAGGAGCGTGCCCTGTCTGAGGTTATCCAGGAAATGTTCAGCAGGTTCAGTGTCAGTGACAGAAACTGTCCTGGGACGGGCAGCAGAGCCAAAGCTGCCACAGCTGCTTGAGGTCACCTTGCTGTGCCTCAGGGGTGGCACCAAGGAGGACTTTGCCAGAGCAGGGATTTCCCATTCCATATTCCATATTACACTTTCCATATTCCATATTCCATATATCACATTCCACATTCCCCATTCTATATTCCACATTCCACTTTCCACATTCTATTTTCCATATTCCACATTCCATTTTCCATATTCCATATTCCACTTTCCAATTTCCGTACTTCACATTCCACTTTCCACATTCCATATATCACATTCCATGTTTCATATTCCATATTCCACATCCCACTTTCCACATTCCACACTCCACATTCCATATATCACATTTCATATTCCATATTCCTCTTTCCACATTCCACTTTCCATATTCCATACATCACATTCCACATTCCCCATTCTATATTCCACATTCCACTGTCCACATTCTGTATTCCACATTCCACTTTCCACATTCTATTTTCCATATTCCACATTCCATTTTCCATGTTCCATATTCCACTTTCCAATTTCCATATTTCACATTCCACTTCCCACATTCCATATATCACATTCCATGTTCCATGTTCCATATTCCACATCCCACTTTCCACATTCCACACTCCACATTCCATATATCACATTTCATATTCCATATTCCTCTTTCCACATTCCACTTTCCATATTCCATATATCACATTCCACATTCCCCATTCTATATTCCACATTCCACTGTCCACATTCTGTATTCCACATTCCACTTTCCACATTCTATTTTCCATATTCCACATTCCATTTTCCATGTTCCATATTCCACTTTCCAATTTCCGTACTCCACATTCCACTTTCCACATTCCATATATCACATTCCATGTTCCATGTTCCACATTCCACTTTCCACATTCCATATTCCACACTCCACATTCCATATATCACATTTCATATCCCATATTCTACATTCCATATTCCACATTCCACATTTAACATTCCATATTCCTCTTTCCACATTCCACTTTCCATATTCCACATATCACATTCCACATTTCATATTCCGCTTTCCATATTCCATATTCCACATTCCACTTTCCACATTCCATGTTCCACACTCCACATTCCATATCTCACATTTCATATTCCATATTCCACATTCCACATCTAACATTGCATATTCCTCTTTCCACATCCCACTTTCCATATTCCATATTACACATTCCATATTCCACATTCCGCTTTCCACATTCCACATACCACATTCCATATTCCACATTCCATGTTCCACATTCCATACTCTGTATTCCACAGTCCACATTCCACATTCCACATTCCATATTCCACATTCCACATTCCAGCACTTTGGGCTGGACCTTGGGGTGATTTCTGGGCTCCTTGGCCCATCCCAGCCTCCCTCCAGGGCAGCTCTGCCCTGTGGGGTCAGGGCTGGGCAGGCTGCTGGGTGCTCCCAAATCAACCCCACGCCCCCAGCACGAACAATAATCCCATTTTTGCTGGAAAAGGGACCCAGTCCCTCCCTGCCAGCCGTGTGGGGTGCCCAGGGCTGCCTTACCCCCTTGTCGATGGTGTTGGTTTGGCAGATGGTGCCCTCGGCTGCGGGGATGCTGTTGGTGATGCAGCGGTTGCTTTTGCTCAGACACCACAGCTCACTGCAGACTTCCTGCAGAGGGGAGATTTGGGGGGACAGGGAGGAGGGGAGAGACAAAGAAACAAAACCCAGATTAGGATTGGCTTGTGCCAGGGAGGCACCAGCTGGGTGGGACACGGGGACAGCAAGTGTATTCAGCATGGTGGGGACAGTGTGAGATCAAACCCTGCCAGCTGCAGCCACCCCAGGGCCACTGGGAGCTGTCCCCTGTCCCTTCCTCTGCGCTTGCAAACTAAGCACAAGCACCTAAGCAAACCTTGTGGAGGAAAAAATTAAACTAGAAACAAGTTTCAAAGGATGAGCTTACAGAAAAGACTAGGTACTTCAGAAAAATAGAACTTTAAAAATACATTATAGTAATACCCACAGAGAAATTTTAAATAATTAGCTTTAAAGTATTTACAATATAGTGTAGCAAAAACTGATAAGGCAATAAACGCTTATAATATATTTTAATTAAGAAATAGCTAGCTTCTGATAGTAATAGCATGTTATAATGCTATATTAAGTTATATATTACATATAATATAATATATATTATATTATTTATATATTATTTAGTTATCTAAAATATATATTATTTTATATATATTAAATTTAACATATTATTAATATATAATATAGTATAACATAATATGATATAATATATAATAATACAGTAATATAATATGATATATACTATACTATACTATACTATACTATACTATACTATACTATAATATAATATAATATAATATAATATAATAATATTTTTTCTATATATTTATATTAAATATAAATTATCTATATAATCTTGCCCTTCACGAGACTAAAAATAGAATAAAAGTTTTTAAAATGCCAGTAAGTTATCCCATCTCTAAGTAAAAAAAAACCCTAATCCAACAGAACAATCAAACCACAGAAAATACAACTTCAAACCAATATCAACACCTTATAAGATTTACAACAGCTTTTAAGAGAATTTAATTAAATTATATCTATTTTAAAAATTACAAATAATGAACTTCACTTTCTAACCTAGTAAGAGGGGACTGTAACATCAAATCTCCTAAAACTTTAACATTTAAAGCTCAAAAAAGCCCTTCTGGCTGTGCAGGTTCCCTGGGCTCAGGTGGCAGAGGTGACTCCAGCCAGCCCATGCCACTCTCCTTGCTAATCCCACTGTCCTTATCTGTGTTGGGGTTTTTCACAAACAGGATGGGACTGCTGGGATAAAATAAATAAATAAAACTTCCTGGAGCTTTATTGTGGCATAAGATAAGATGGTGAAGGGTTTATAATGAAACTTCCACAGACACAGGAGGGTTTGATCTGCAGCCTTGGAAGAAACTTGGACTGATGTAAAAATAAAATATACAGGTATTAAGCAGAAAAATAATAAAATTAAGTTCCTATAGTTGTAAGTAAGAATATGCTTTAGGTGAGAAATTGTATTGATAAGATGGTGAAGGTTTATAATGTAGGAAACTGTATTGGTAAGACAGTGAAGGGTTTATGATGTAGGAAACTGTATTGATAATATGGTGAAGGGTTTATAATGAAATTTCCACAGACATGGGAGAGTTCAATCTGCAGCCTTGGAAAAAGCTTGCATTGATGTAAAAATACAATACACAGACATTAGGCAGAAAAATCCTTAACTTATGTTCCTAAAGTTTTAAGTAAGAATATGGTTTAAGTGAGAAACTGTACTGATAAGATGGTGAAGGGTTTATAATGTAGGAAACTACTGATAATATGGTGAAATGTTTATAATGTAGGAAACTGTATTGATAATGTGGTGAAGGGTTTATGATGTAGGAAACTTCATTAATAAGATGGTGAAGGGTTTATAATGTAGGAAACTGTATTGATAAGATGGTGAAATGTTTATAATGCAGAAAACTGTATTGATAAGATGGTGAATGGTTTATGATGTAGGAAACTGTATTGATAAGATGGTGAAGGGTTTATAATGTAGGAAACTATTGATAAGATGGTGAAGGGTTTATAATGTAGGAAACTGTATTGATAAGATGCAGAAGGGTGTACAGAGGTGTGGTTGTATAGAATAAGCTAAGAGTTTGGAAGTTATAATAGAAGCATATGTGTGCAAGTGAGACAGAAGCCATTGGACAAAAGTATCCACAGTGCAGGAGAAGTAAAGGTGATAGGTTAGAAAAGCAAAATAAGTTCTGTGGCAACCGTCTATTGGTTTAGAAAGTTATATATTCTCTTGTAATGAAGAACTACTTATAGCTATGGGTGACTGCTTGCTGCTCTAAAATCTCACAGCCTCTGAGCCTGATGTTTATCTGAGCAATAAATCGTTCTTAGCTTGAAAATAACCAAATCCCCTCATTTCTAAGGGTGACAATAACAGATGTGGGCAGCAGGGACAGCCCCACAGACCTCTCCTTGCCCCATACCCCCTCCCACAGCCCTGGAACCGATAGTAAAGCAGGAAGGCTCTCTACCCCGTATTTACACTGGCGGGATTTGACTCCGTACTGGAAGCGGCACTGCTCGTCGGCATCGTAGGCCTGGCCCGGGGCCACCGTGGGGTAGATGAAATCCTGCTTGGGAGGAGCGTTGTTCAGGCACAATCCCATCCCCGAGCTGGAAACACAGAGAGACAATCAGAGCTGAGAAAGGTGAGGGGAGAGAGAGAACCTGAGCTGGGGGATCAGCAGGTGTCACTCCCGGCTTTGCTAGGCTGAGCTTTGTCGCAGACATATTTTATGAAAAATCCTTTCCTTAGGATTTTTCCTCCTGAGAAGCTGAGAGGCCTCAGGAACAAAATGTAAACAATGGTTATCTGCTGCTGTGGAATGCAACAGGTGGATCTGTGATTGGCCCATGTTGGATGTTTCTAATTAATGGCCAATCACAGCCCAGCTGGCTTGGACAGAGAGCCGAGCCACAAACCTTTGTTGTCATTCCTTTCTATCCTTAGCTTAGCTAGCTTTCTGGTGAAACCTTTTCTTCTATTCTTTTAGTATAGTTTCAATGTAATATATATCATAAAATAATAAATCAAGCCTTCTGAAACATGGAGTCAGCTCCTCGTCTCTTCCCTCATCCAAGAAGCCCTGTGAACATCGTCACAGAGCTTGGCTGCTTGAGGGGATAAATCTGGGTCTGCTCTGGGTGAGGGAAAGTGCTCTGAAATCCTTCCCAGCTTGGGAAGCACATCCTGGTTCTGAGGTAACTTTGGAAGTGTTGATCTGAGGGTTCATAGAAACCTGGAATATCCTGAGCTGGAAGGGATCCCACAGGGATGATCTCCACTTACAGAAAATGATCAGAGCACTTAAAATTCCCAGATGGCATCATCACTGGGCAGAGGTGGACAGAGGAGCCCAACTGAATATCCTGAGCTGGGAGGGACCCTCAGTGATGATCAGTGCAGCCCTGTCCCTGCACAGCCACCCCAACAACCCCACCCTGAGCACCCCTGGGAGCTCCTGGAGCTCTGGCAGCCTTGGCACCATTCCCTGGGGAGCCTGGGCAGTGCCCAGCAGCCTCGGGGGGAAGAACCTTGCCCTGAGCTCCATGCCAAGGCCTGGCCCAGCTCCAGCCATTCTGCAGGCTGTTGCCAGCCCCAGGCTGTCCCCGTGGTGAGAGCAGACAGGTGTACCCAGGCAGGTGTGCCCAGCACCCTCAGGTGGGCACTGGGTGGGCAGAGAGGCAGCTCCCCCACCCAGCTGTGATCCCCCAGCCCTCCTCTCCAAGCCAAACCTCCTGCTTGCCAGAGCTTTGTAGGAACATCCAAATTTAGCCAGAAATGCCTTTCCACCCCTTTCCTCACTGCTCTCTGAGCTCCCCCTAAATCAAAGCCACTGTCATCACCCCCAGCCCCAAATCCTGCTCCCAGCACATCCCACTGGAGGCTCCTGGAGCTGGGGGGGCCAGCACGGAGCACGAGGAGCAGGGATGTGTAGCAGGCACAGGCCCCCTGGCATGAAGAAGCCTAAAATAGGAACTGCCAAGTCATGGTGAATGGGCTAGAAGCCCCTATTCTGCCTCTGGACCCTTACTTATCTCTCTGTAACCCTATAGGTCACTTTCCTTTAACCTTTGCCATTAGACAATTTCTGATCCCCCTATACCCTATATAAAGAGCTACTACCCTGGAGGACTCGAGACCCTAGCAAAAAAGCTCAAAAATCTTAGCACAAAGTTAAAGATGCCTGTGCCTTTGATTTTAACTCATAAAAAACAATTACCAACTTTGTACAAAAAGTTACAAGCCACAGAAATTTGAATAAAATGGTAGTGAATTTATCACAAAGTAAAAAAGTAAAATTTTGAGGTTTTTAAAAATGAAAGTTCAAAAAGCAAAATAGAAGAATCTGTGTCCTGTCTTTCTCGTTCTTCTTCTTGTCCTCCATCTTCTGCTGTAACAGTAACACTTTTAAATTAGTTCACAGCAGAAACAAACTGTCTAACATAAGTGATAAATATTAGAAAATTATTGTAAATAAAGTTTATTTGGCGGATTCCTTAGTTTAAAGGTGGATTCCTTACTCCAGGAAGTCCCCCACTCCTCCTCTGGGGGACTGATCTATTTGTGAAGCTTCTGGACGTGGGAATAATAAATAAATAAAAATAAATTTAAAAATATATTTTATATATATAATAAATAATATAATAAATAAATAAAGCTATCCCAGCCACATTATAAATGGGTTCAACAGGAAGGAAAAACACGGGAAAGTGTAAAGGAAGGAAAGAATGTGACTGTGGGAGACAAGACAGAAGGTTCTGGGTGGGGTTTGAGGCTTTGCTTTGGCTTTACCCCCTCCTCACCAGAGACTGGGGGAGGCTGGAGGGAGGGCAGGGATGGGGTGGACTCCTTACTCCAGGGGTGGATTCCTTACTCCAGGAATTCCCCCCTCCTCCTCTGGGGGACTGATCTATTTGTGAAGTTTCTGGATGTGGGAATACTAAATAAATTTTAAAAAATTATATGTATCATAAATGATATAATATAATAAATAAAACTCTCCCAGGCACCACAGAAATGTTTTTAGATGTTCAATAGGCAGGAAAAACACGGGAAAATCTAAAGGAAGGAAAGAGACTCTGGGAGACAAGACAGAAGGTTCTGGGTGGGGTTTGGGGCTTTGCTTTGGCTTTACTCCCTCCTGACCAGAGACTGGGGGAGGCTGGGGGGAGGGCAGGGAGGGGTGGATTCCTTACTCCAGGAAGCTGGTGATGTAATCCCTGCTGCAGGTGGACCACACGAAGGGGTTGGTCTTCATGGTGATGTGGGCAGCCATCAGCTTGGCCGTCTCCTGCCCCCGCGAGCCGCAGCTGTTGCCGACCCCGTCGTGGTTCATGCCAAACCTGGAGAGCACCACAGCACACCGACTTGGGAAAAAATTACTTCCTCCTTCATTTGTTAAAAAAACTACTCAAACTAATATTTTATATAATTTAACAACAGCTCTCAAGAACATTCACATGGTTTTAAGTAAAGAATTTTTTTCAATTGTTTAAATTCTTAGTGTTGGATCATTGATGTGTCTTATGACTGATAGTCTAATGACAAACCCAACTTCCTTTATGAAACGGGTGTTTCTCAATAAGGAAATAAAGTTTGCAGATTTTTTTTCCCCTAAGCCCCAGTTATTGGGAAAATTCATCCAGCTGGGGTTGGACACTCCTGGATGGTCCACAGGAAGGGTTTTCAGCCTGTGAAAAGCACCTTCACTCTGCTGTGAAAATTTAAGAAGTTTAGTAAAGGACAATAGGAGACAAGGACCATAGAACAAAGGTTATTACTTGAGTTATAAAGGTTATTACTCAGCCAAGAACACCCTGTTATCTTCGGGGATACCCCTCAAATACCTTCTCCATTGCATCAGCCCTTTGCATATTCATAGACCCTTATGCACAGTAAACTTTTCCCCAAACCAGTTTACATGTTCCAAGAACTCTTTAGCATGGTTCCTACTTGGTTCCACCTTTTTAGAGCATGAACATTCCTTGGGTGTGGCTTTAGTCCTTTTTATCACCTCCAGTTTTTGTTCCTCACTGCCTTCAGTCAGTGAGTGCTGATGGCTGGCAGATCTGTACAGGTGTCCTCATTGTATTTTTATTAGATGTTATCCATCCAAGCGGGCATTTTAACACAAGCATATTTGTATCAGCTATTTCACTAAGCTTAATTAACAACAGAAACAAAAACTGTATCTTTATAACAAAGTTACTTCAACATCATACGTATAGAATCCATTTTAATATTTATGAAAAGGCAATATTATATAATATCTAATATATTATACAATATTGGATATATTATATAATATGTATGATATTATATTATAGTATATACGATAAAATATTGGATATATAATATAATATAATATAATATAATATAATATAATATAATTATAAAATATATAATACAATATAACTATATATATAACATAGTTATATTATATAGTATATAAAATATATAAAAATTATAGATACTATAATATACAATTATTAATAATGATATAATATATTATATAATATGTATTATATTATATTATATTATATTATATTATATTATATTATATTATATTATATTATATTATATTATATTATATTATATTATATTATATTATATTATATTATATTATATTATATATTGGATATATTATATAACATATAATATGTTATATAATATATAATATAAAATATAATATATAATATATAATATAAAATATAATATATAATATATTATAATATATTATAATATATTATTATAATCTATATAGTATAATTATATATATAATATAGTATATATTATATATTTCTAGAATATATTAAAATATACATAATCTATAATATGTAATAATTGATAATTATATATTATATAATGTTGGATATATAATATTGTATATATATATATAATTATCTATTATAGATTATAGATTATATGTGTTTATAACAAGCCCCTGGTGGCAGGGCCAGAGCAGCAGGAGCTGCGGGGTGCTGCACTCACGTGTGGCCGATCTCGTGGGCGATGGTGAAGGCCGTGGCCAGCCCGATGTCCTCGTTGATGCTGCAGCTCCTCTCCCGCTCACACATCCCCCCCACGGGGGCCAGGCCTGGGGAGGGGACAGAGCTGTCACACAAGGCCACCTCAGCGTGGCTGAGGGGGTGTTTGGGGCTGCCTGATGTGCTGCATGCTCTGCAGCACTGAGCTGTTGTGGCTGCAGCTCTCTTCACTGCAGCAGGCACTACTTTCCCAAGGATTTTCCCTGGGGAAGGCAGTGAGAAGCTCAGAGAAGAGAAGAGAACAATTCTTATCGCTGCTTTCTGCTCCTGTTGTTTGGCACACGTGGAATGTGTTATGGAGATTGTTCACCCAAAGTGATTTGCTAATTGGACACCAGTGAAGGTTGTTTTGATTCCTTAACCAATTGGACCCACTGTCTGGAGACAGTCACTGGTTTTTCTCTAGTATTCTTTGGTGTAGTATCTCTTTAGTATGTAATTTAGTATAGTATTAGTGTAATATAGTATAGCTTAATAAAGCAATTGTTCAGCTTTCTGAAGCAATTGGAGTCAATGAACATTATTCCTCAGCTGGGGATCACCTGTTTCTACTCTAAGCAGTTCCTTCTCACCATTGCCCTGAGCTTTGGGATGGACTCATGGCTCTTACAGGACTCACTCAGCACTGATGGTAAATTAACAGTGACAGGCTGAGAAATGCTAAAAATCCTCTGAATTTCATGTCCAAATGGTGCAAAGGAGAGCAGTCCTTGGGACAGCCCTGGTGGGGGAATCTCAGATGGACTGAACCAGCTCTGGGGCATCCAAACCTGGCCAGGGAGAGCTGAGCCAGCCAGGATCCAACCTTAGTTCTGCCTGGCACCCACCAGGAATCCAGCATGGCTCATTTGGAGGACTGGGTGATGCTGAAATTCCCCCTGAATTGTGACAGCAAATTCCCTCTGCACAAACTGTGCCCCTGCCCCAGGCCAGGAGAGGGCCTGGCTGTGCCAGGGGAATGATTTGAGCCATCCCAGCACCTCCAGCCTCAGGCCAGAGATCCACCAGCTCTCCCCGCAGTGATGCAGAGCAGGAATCCCTCCCTGCCTGCCCAGTCCAGACCAGGACGAGACAAAGGAGGAGCTGCAGCCAGACAGGGCTGCAGGGTCTGGCTGTGACAATAAAAACTGCTTTGCAGTCACCACAAAACTGTTGAATTTCTCCCTGCTCAGCCAGGAACTCCAGCAGGCCATGGACAAACCCTAAAAATGTGAGTGGTTCTTAATCAGCAGGCTGGAGCTGGAGCTGGAGCTGGAGGAGTTCCAGGGTCCAGTCAAGCTCAGGGCTTCTGGTTTAGTGCTCACAGAAGGGACAGGAGGCTGGAAAGGACTGGCCTGGGGCTGGGGCAGGAGCTGCAACTTCACTGGGAAGGGATGGAATGGGTGGGAAAGGATGGCACAGGTGGGAAATGGATGGTACAGGTGGGAAAAGGGAATGGCACAGGTGGGAATAGATGGAAAATGTGGGAAAGGGATGACACAGGTGGGAAAGAGAATGGCACAGCTGGAAAGGGAATAGAACAGCTGAAAAGGGATGGCACAGGTGGGAATGGGGTGGAGCAGGTGGAAAGGGGAATGGAGCAGGTGGGATTGGGATGGCACAGGCGGAAAGGGGAATGCACTGCTGGAAAGGGGAATGGAACAGATGGAAAGGGGAATGGAACAGGTAGAAAGGGATGGAACAGGTGGGAAAGGGAATGGCACAGGTGGAAAGGATGGGCACAATAAAATCACAGGTAAGGATGGCATAGGTGAACAGTTGGGATGGGGATGGCACAGCTGGAAAGGGGATAGCACAGCTGGGAAGGGGAACGGAACAGTTGGGAAAGGGGGTGGCACAGGTGGGAAAGGGGGTGGCACAGGTGGCATGGGGATGGAACAGCTGGGAAAGGGAATGGAATAGCTGGGATGGGGATGGCATAGCTGGAAAGGGAATGACACAGATGGGAAAGGGGAATTGAAGAGCTGGGATGGCACAGCTGAAAAGGGTGTGGCACAGCTGAAAGGGGATGGCACTGGCACAGCCCACCCTCATCACGCTCCCAAAGTTCTGTGTGCTGCTGGGGGCTGCTCAGGGGGTGTCACATTTCCACTCACCCAGGGTGCCACAGGGCTTGTTCTTGTAGATGCAAATGTCGTACCTGCAAAGGGGAGAAGGCGGCGTTAAGGACATTTCTGGTTTTGGGGGTTGTCATTTTGCCCATGTGTTCACATCCAAACCACTCCAAACCAGCCCATGAAATATTCTGGGATGGAAATACCAATGGTGACAGGTAGGACAACACTCACTTTGCCCAGGCTGAGATTCACTGAGGGTTTTAATGACATTTCCTGTCTTTTAACTCTGAGGCACGGCTGAGCCAGAGGTTTGGTTTTGATGAAATGTGGTGGTAGAACATGAGCAGGGAAGGGAATGGAGCTGGGGAAGGGTCTGGAGCACCAGGAGAGGCTGAGGAAGCTGGGAAGGGGCTCAGCCTGGAGAAAAGGAGGCTCAGGGCGGACCTTGTGGCTCTGCACAGCTCCTGACAGGAGGGGACAGCCCAGGGGTCGGGCTCTGCTCGCAGGGAACAGGGACAGGAGAGAAAAGAGCATCAAGCTGTGCCAGGGGAGGTTTAGATCACATTTTAGGGAAAATTTCTTCATGGAAAGGATTGTCAGGCATTGGAATGGGCTGCCCAGGGCAGTGGTGGAGCTGCCACTCCCAGAGGTGTTAAAACCATGAGCAGATGTGGCACTTCAGGATGTGGTTTAGTGGGCAAGGAGATTTGGTCAAAGGTTGGACTTGATGATCTTGGAGGCCTTTTCCAACCTTAATGATTCCATAAATCAGCAGGGACAAGGTTATTTCTTGTCCAAGGTTATGCCAGGGCTATTCCAGACCTGGAGCTCTTTGGGTTTGGGTGGGTCCAAACCCAGCACTCCTGGGAGGCATCAGGCACAGGGGGGAGAGGACAGGGCCAACCTCTGCTCTGTCAGCTCAGGTCTCTTGCAGGAAATTGCATCAATCAAACAGAGAAACACAGAATCCCAGCATGGTTTGAGTTGGAAAAGACTTTAAAATAATTTCATCCCACCCCCTGCCATGGCAGGGACACCTTCCGCTACCCCAGGGTGCTCCAAGCCCCATCCAGCCTGGCCTTGGACGCTGCCAGGGATGGGGCATATGAAATTCTGATTAAAAACAAAATAAAAATAAAGAAAACATTTCAGTTTGAAAACATGTTCCATTTCAAATCCCACTGTGGTTTCATGAAAATGCTCAAGTGATTTTTTTTCCCCAGCTCTTTACTGAGAATTTTCCTAACAAATCCAATCTGGGTTGATTCAAGGTGACTCTTCCCTCTGCTCCTGCCCTCAACTTCCAGCCACTGCATGAAGGAATCCACTGTTTGTACCAGGAAAGGTAAAACAAGAAGAGCAAAAACCTCCTCCAGATGGAAACGCACCAACCTCAAAATGGGAAGAGGTGGCAGCTCCAAATGAGACCAGTTTGGGTTAGAGAGGGAATATTCTCATTTCCTTGCAAAGGTCAACATTTGGGGCTTGCAAATCTGGGCTGAAAGGGGCCAGGCCGAGAGCTGGGTAGGGTGGGGTCAGCTGGGGGACCAGGGGGCAGCTGGACTGGGCCACCCTGGAGCCAGGTTGGGGTTGCACCAAGGACTGTGACCCCAGAGTGGGTTTAGGGACACCGGCAGACTGAGGTTTGTGATAGAGGGGTTTAAGGACACCAATGGTAGAGGTAAAGGGACTCCAGAGAAGGTTTGGGGACACCCATGGGGTGGGGGTTGAGGACTGTGACCCCAGTGTGGGTTTGGGGACACCCATGGGGGTGAGACTTGAGGATTGTGACCCAGAGGAGGTTTGGGGACACCCATGGGGGTAAGACTTGAGGATTGTGACCCCAGAGGAGTTTGGGGACACCCACAGGGTGGGCAGGACTGAGAATTGTCACCCCAGTGTGGGTTTGGGGACATTCACAGGGTGAGGTTGAGGATTGTGACCCCAGAACAGGTTTGAGAACACCCACAGGGTGGGCAGGACTGAGGATTGTCACCCCAGTGTGGTTTGGGGACATTCACAGGGTGAGGGTTGAGTATTGTGACCCCAGAGTGGGTCTGGGGACACCCATGGGGTGAGGTTGAGGATTGTGACCCCAGAACAAGTTTGAGAACACCCACAGGGTGGGCAGGACCGAGGATTGTGACCCCAGAAGGTCTGAGACAGCCGTGGGGTGAGGTTTGCGGATTGTAATCCCAGAGCAGGTTTGGGGACCCTCACAGGGTGGGCAGGACCAAGGATTGTGACCCCAGAACGGGTTTGGGGACACCCACAGGGTAAAGGTTGAGGATTGTGACCCCAGAGCGGGTTTGGGGACACCAGGCAGGACCCCCTGGCACTGCTCCCCCCACTGATCCCCCCGGGATGAGGGTGGGCGGTGAGAAGTGGCAGCACACGAAGGGTTAAATGCGACACATTCCAGGGGATGGCTCCTGTCCCTTTGGCCCCTGGAAGCGCCCAAACCTCTCCTCTCCTCTCGGCAGGAAACCGAGCAGAGCGCAAAACATTTGTTGCTTTGTTTTGAGCCAATGCCTTTAAAGCCTTCGGAGGCTCTGCTTTGACACGTTCCTGCAGGAGGAAAAAAAGCCCCGAGCTCAGCAAGATCTTATCGGGACACCGGGAATTTATTGGGGCCGGGGCCGGATGCGCCGGGCGCTGTCCAGGCTCAGCAGCGGCTCCGGGCTGGCTCGAACATCTGGAGGGAGGACGGAGAGCCCGGAGCCGGCGTTTGCATCCCAAATGTGGGTAGGGAGGGTAGGAAAAAGCTGCAGCCCCCTCGGGAGGGGGAAAATCTGGGGCTGAGGGGCCCTTTTGTCGCTCCTCTCTGGGGTCTCATCAGGACCGTGCTGGAGCTGGGGCAGGAGAGCAGCACATGGAGAAAGGAAGCAGCTCCCACCTGGAGGCTCCCCTTGCCAGCACTTTCATTTCCTGACTTTCTTTCTCTGAAGGAGAGGGGGAAAGGCACAAAATAATGTTGGATTTGCCTTGGGTCTCTCCTGGAGTGTTTTGTCTCTGACCAAGCAGGGATTTGTGGGGATTGGAGAGACAATCCTGGACACAGCTGGCAGCACTTGGGGAGCTCAGCACTCCCTGTGCCCTCCATCCCTGCAGCATCCCGTGGCCTTCCAGCTGCTCTGCCATTCCTTCCACTGTTCCTGTCATCCTCTGTGTCCTCCTTCTGACCATCCATCCATCCATCCATCCATCCATCCATCCATCCATCCATCCACCCATCATCCATCCATCCATCCATCCATCCATCCATCCATCCATCCATCCATCCATCCATCCATCCATCCATCCATCCATCCATCCATCCATCCATCCATCCATCCATCCATCCATCCATCCATCATCCATCCATCCATCCATCCATCCATCCATCCATCCATCCATCCATCCATCCATCCATCATCCATCCATCCATCCATCCATCCATCCATCCATCCATCCATCCATCCATCCATCCATCCATCCATCCATCCTAGCAAAGACCAAGGGAAGACTGGAGGGTGACAACAAACTGGGATGGAGATTGATAACAAAAGTGAAGGTAGAGATTGATAACAAACTGGAGTGGAGATTGATAAGCTGAACTGGAGGGCGATAACAATCTGAACTGCAATAATCTGCACCCACTGAGAGTCAGGAAGCCTTGGATGAGCTTGGAGCCCAGGACAGCTGCCACACCAGGGGACAGCTGGCACCCCCAGGGGACAGTTGGCACCCCCGGGGACAGTGCCACCCCAGGGCACAGGGCTCACCGGGTGATGAGCACAGCGGTGTCATGGTTGGCGATGCCGTTCTCCGGGATGGCGTTCCCGTTGCCGTTCCTGTTCACGATGGATTTCTGCCACTTGCAGAAGCTGTCCAGGGATTTCCCGGCGTGGTGGTTGATCTCCAGCGTGGGCTGGAATGGAAGCAATGGCAGAGTGTGTTCCCAGGGAAGCTCTGGGGGGAAGGCACTGCCCATTCCGTGCCAGCAGAGCGCTGACACCATTGCAAACACTCCCAATTCCTCATGGAGGCCATGGGAAAGCAGGAAAAGTGGGACTTTGTCGAGTCTTAACTTCTTATTGCCAGGGTCAGGATTAAATCATGGGATGGTATTTCTTGTTTGGACTCAGATGTTTATTAGTTTAGTGTATTAGACAAAGATGTTTATTGGTTTAGTGTATTAGACTATGTCATTACCTAAATTATTTTTACTTTTAACCCAATAACCAACCATCCGTGGCTCATAATGTGGACTTTTTTATCCAATTACACAAAACCACCCAAACCCATGGAGAAGAAGGAGGAGGAGAAGGAGAAGGAGAAGGAGAAGGAGAAGGAGAAGGAGAAGGAGAAGAAGAAGAAGAAGAAGAAGAAGAAGAAGAAGAAGGAGAAGGAGAAGGAGAAGGAGAAGGAGAAGGAGAAGGAGAAGGAGAAGGAGAAGGAGAAGGAGAAGGAGAAGGAGAAGGAGAAGGAGAAGGAGAGAGAAGGAGAAGGAGAAGGAGAAGGAGAAGGAGAAGGAGAAGGAGAAGCAGAAGAAGAAGAAGAAGAAGCAGAAGAAGAAGAAGAAGAAGAAGAAGAAGAAGAAGAAGAAGAAGAAGAAGAAGAAGAAGAAGAAGAAGAAGAAGAAGACACACCCACAATCCCAGTTCTATCATTCCATTTTGGAAGCTTCTCCACAGCCTCAGGTCAATGCAGTGTTCTCTTGGGGGTCTGTGCCTGTCATCACAGAAAGTCTGAAATTCTCAGCAGCCTGGATTCCAACATCACTTTAGGAGGACTAAAGCTGCTTAAACCTCCCTAAAGTCACCTGATCATGGAAAAATTCAGATTCCCAGAGGTCTGCTCAGTCCTCAGGGGGCATTGGGAGGATGTGCACTGGGGGGAATTCCTGGGCGTGACATCCAGGGGGGACACAGAGCTCCTGAAGGGAAGTGCAGCCACAGGACAGGCTCAGCAAAGCCCAGCTTACCTGATCCTCGGTGAGCAGGATCAGCCGGGTGACCAGGATATTGACAATATTGCCCAGACTCGAGTCCTGGAAAAGTTTGGCAACCTGACCTCCAAGAAACAAGAAAAGAGGAGTCTTAAAAATGAGCTCTGTGGCCAGGCGAGCTGGGGAGGGCTGGGCACTGCTGTGGGGAAGTCTGAGCCCACATTTTGTGGGAAGCAGGGATAGGAATGGGACCCCGAACCACCACTTGAGCAGCAGAATCCCCTAAACCACAATCAGGGCTCTCTGTCCCAGAGCAGCGAAGCCAAAATCCCTCAGCCCAGGTGGGGCAGCCCCCACTGCTGGCATTTCCAAAATCCCTGTTATAAATAAAAAATCTGCCAATGTAATCCCCGGTCGTTCTCGTTAATTGCTCCTTTTGTATCAGTAAGGCCCTGCCTGGGGCTAAGTTGTCCTTCTCCCCGGAAGGTGAGAGGAGGGGTCATGGAGGGGGCACCAGAGAGAATGCAAAATAGCCTCGAGACCAGCATGCCATGGGAAGCAACCCCACCAAACTTACCGAAAAGACCCCAAAACCAACGAGACAATACAGAATGAAGAGATCAGAGTAATGTCTAGACGTGAGGAACAGAGTGCCGAGCCTGCAGAGGTGCTGAAAACCTTTGTTACCCCTCACCCTGAGCAAACACCTCAGCTGGAACCAGGACCCAAGCCTGGAAACTTCAAAAGTTAAAAAGCATGGGGTATGAATCCGCTGGTTTTGTGAGGACTGGATCCCCAATTCTGTCATTTAGCGGGCAAAGCTGCACATTATTTCTTCTCCAAATTGCCCTGGGAGTGTCGACGGAGACTTAGGATCCGTCAAACCTCCCAAGTTTAATCTGATCACTTCTAATAAAGGCGTTGAAAAAGAGAAAAAGTCTCCTGCCCTGTTGCAGACATCTTTTTATTAAAAATCTTTCCTTAAGATTTTTTCCTCCTGAGAAGTTGAGAGGCCTGAGGAACAAAATGTAGACACTGATTATGTGCTGCTGTGGAATGCAACGGGTGGATGTGTGATTGGTCTCATGTGGTTGTTTCTAATTAATGGCCAATCACAGCAGAGCTGACTCGGACAGAGAGTCTGAGGCAGCTGCCTTTGTTATCATTCTTTTCCTTTCTATTCTTAGCTTAGCTAGCCTTCTGAGATGAAACCTTTCCTTCTATTCCTTAGTATAGTTTTAATGTAATATATATCCTAAAACAATAAATCAAGCCTTCTGAACATAGAGTCAACATTCTCGTCTCTTCCCTCACCTGAAAACCCCTGTGAACACCGTCACCCTGTTTATTTCAGGGCAGCCCCCACTGCTGGCATTTCCAAAATCCCCAAAAATCCCCACTGCAGCCCCGGGGCTGGAGCTTTGCTGAGGGGAGGGCACAGCATCCCTCGGGGAGGATCGGGAAGGCCACAGCATCCCCCAGGAATGTTTCGGAGCAGATGAAACCGGGATTGTTTGAAAAATCTGGCAGTCGGGGCTTTAGAAATGCAAAGTGTGGAAAGCGATCCTGCGGAGGACGGGACAAAGAGCCATCACAGAGGGGCTTTCAGAGGGTTGATGGATCACTTCCAAACCCATCTCACCTCACAGGAGGATCCAGCACGGCCAATTCAGGCTGGTAATGCATCCAGCCTGGTACCCTGCCGCCAGCAGAGCCCCACACCAGAACCAGAGCTCGGGGGTTTCTGAGCCCCTCTCTCTGCTCAGCCCCCAAGCGTGAGAGCTGCCTGTCCTTCTGCTTTCCCATGTGGTTCTCAGCTTGCCTGGCTGCATTTGCAATGCTAATTTCAGCTGAGAGATGCTGCTCTAAGAAAGGCTTTTGTTCTCCCAGCCCGGGGTCAGACAGGCCAGAGTTTATCTCTGCAGGCTCCGGGGTCCCACCGGGGTCCCACTGCTCAGCAGCAGCAGCCTGGCAGGATTTTGGACCCCAAAACCTTGCTCTGAGACAGGGGAGAAGCCAATGCCAGCCTGGCAGGATTTTGGACCCCAAAACCTTTGTGAAAAATGCATGCATTTTATGATTGGCTTTTCGCAAATATTAAGATGAATATTATATGCGTTGTGTTAGAAAGTGATGCTGTATTAATTCTCTTAAGTAGTGTGTTAAATATAGTTTTAGGTTATAAAAAATGTTAAAATAGAAACTGTGCTGTGTAGGATACTTTTTTTTAAAGAAAGGACTCGCAGTGAGATAGCAGCCACAGGACACCTGAATCTTTCAGAGAAAGAGAATTTATTGCTCCATTATCAAAAGAAACGAACTTCTTCCCACCTTGCTCAGTTAGGATAAGGAGGAAGAAGTTGACACTGACCAGACAGAATCCTGTATTTGAATGGAATTGATGCATCATGTATGAGGTGTATGAATATGCAACAGGTTATTGCTCTTAAGGGTTAATCCTTTGTTAACTGTGCCCTTTTTCGGGCTTATGCTGCCCAGAAAAAGGTACCCGGACATCTGTAACTCTTTGTTGTCTCATATTGTCCTAATTCAATTTGTCCAAATTATTATTACTCTAATTATATTACTATTTTTATAACCATTTAATTACTATTAAACTTTTAACATTTTAAAAATAACTGATTGGTGTTTTTCACACCTTGCTCTGAGCCAGGGGAGAAGCCACTGCCAGCCTGGAACAGATCCCATTTCCCCATCCTGCTTCATGCAGGAAAATCTCCTTTTCCCTTTCTCCTTTCGGGGTTGGGAGGAATGATGGATTTGTCTTTACAAACAAACTGTGGAGCTGCTGGTAGATAAAACCAGCACTGAGAGGTAAAAGAAACAATGGGAAGGATCCCACTGATTGATGAGTGGAAAAAGATATTGACCTTCACAAACAAACTGTAGGTTTGCTGATAAATGAAATTGGATATTGAAAGATGAAAGAAACAATGGGGGAAACCCCCTAAATTTCATAAGAATTAAAAATTAAAAAGGAGGGTTATACATTAGAGGGGAATCTTTGAGATCAGGTGTATTGGGAAGTCTGAACATCTCAAGTACCTCAGCCAATGGGGAAAACCCCCAAAATTCCATAAGAATTAAAAATTAAAAAGGAGGGTTATACATTTCAGGGGAATCTTTGGTATCAGGTGTATCAGGAAGTCTGAACCTCTCAAGTACCTCAGAAATGGGGGAAAACCCCTAAATTCTGTAAGAATTAAAAATTAAAAAGGAGGGTTATACATTAGAGGGGAATATTTGGTATAAGGTGTTCGGGGAAGTCTCAAGTACCTCAGAAATGGGGAAAGAGAGAAGGGAAATTGGGATAAAAAAGAGGATGCATCCTCCCAAAATCTGAGAGGCCCCATGGCCTGTCCCTTTATTCAAATAAAGTAAAAAAGACTCCTAAATTTGAGAGGCCCCATGGCCTCTCCCTTTAATCAAATAAAGGAAAAGGACTCCTCTGTCTCCTTTTCGGACATAAACTTCTGATGTTTGTGGATTAATTTTCCTGACAGGGTGATGAACAGGAGTTCTCCCCCAGCCCTCGAGGCTCCTGGTGTGGGTGTAACACTTACAATATTCATGATGGCCAGGATGTACTGCTCGATGTCCCTGCGGCCGTGGTAGCCCACCATCATCTTGTCAGCCACCACCAGGGTCTCCACGTAGCGCTCGGTGCTCACCGACCTCTTCAGGGGCAGCTGGCCCCGCTGGCTGTGGTTGCCCGAGGGCTTCAGGGGGGAGGGTTTCAGTGTCCGGAGCCACCAGTGCCTCCCCTTCCAGGGCTTCTCATCTGAGGAGGGAATGGGATGGTTGTGATGCCCTCGGGATGGTTGTGATGCCCTTCAGATGGTTGTGATGCCCTTGGGATGGTTGGGATATCCTTGGGATGGTTGTGATGCCTTCAGGATGGTTGTGATGCCCTTGGGATGGTTGTGATGCCTTTGGGATGGTTGTGATGCCCTCAGGATGGTTGTGATGCCCTCGGGATGGTTGTGATGCCCTTGGGGTGGTTGTGATGCCCTTGGCGTGGTTGGGATGCCCTTGGCGTGGTTGGGATGCCCTTGGGGTGGTTGGGATGCCCTCGGCATGGTTGTGATGCCCTTGGGATGGTTGGGATGCCCTCGGCATGGTTGTGATGCCCTTGGGATGGTTGGGATGCCCTTGGGAGGAGCTGCCGGCTCCCAGTACAAAGCCGCTCTGTCCCAGTTGCTCCCAGTCCCTCCCAGGTTAGGTTAGGTTTCCTAACCTGCTCTGAGGTTCATCACATCCAGTCATAGGGCAGACCTCAGGCAGCCCCAAAACCTCGGGCAGCCCCAAACCCTCCCAGCTCCTGCTCCTTTAGGGATCCAGGGGAGCTCCTGGGGGTGCTCAGGGCCCAGGAGGGCAGGGCAGGGCAGGACAGGACATGTCCAGCCACAGGGTGGCCTTGCTGGAGCTGTTGTGCTGTGGTTGTTCTAAACTTTGGCTCCTGCTGCACATCTCTGCTTTCCAAGAAGCAATTAGGAGAGGGCTGAATTATTTCTGGAAGCTGGGGAATGTGGCAAAGAGTCAGCAGGAGGGGAGCCTGCCTCCAAACTGGCTTTGAGAGATGGATGAGCAGGGCCAGGGAAGCACAGGGTGGCTCGGGGGACACTCAGAGAAGGTGACAGTGCCTCCTCATCTGGCCAAGTGTCACTGCTGGGGCAGTGAGGGATGGACACCCTCAAGTGACATCCAAACAGGGTGTCAGTCCCTCCCAGTCCCTCCCCCCCAGTCACTCCCAGTCCCTGGCAGGGTTTTTGACCCCAAAACCTTGCTCTGAGCCTGGAGAGAAGCCAGGAGCAGCCAGGGCCAGCCCTGCTCTGCTCCCACAAACTGATCCATGAAAATGCAGGGATGGCATCTCCCCTCAGCCCTACAGAGCCTCTCTGAAATGAGGGAGGGGCACCCTCTGGGCCTGCAGCATTTTGAGGAGATGGTGAAACTCTGCCTGTTCACAAGGGATTCCAGCCAGACTCTGGGACACACTGGTGGGAAGGGCAAGGACCAGGTGGTCTCATGGGGAGAGACCAGGGCTTGTATTTGTGGGTCCTTTTGGAGGTCAAAGCCCTGTAGGTGCAGCAATGGGGCTGATGTGCTGTTGAAGATTGTTTTCAATTGCCATCTGTATGGCAGATTACCTTTGTCAAGTGGGCAGTTTGCCTTATCTCTCTCTTTGAGTGACCACATTCACACCTCCCTCGGGAGGGGACATCTGCTGATAAGAGGCTGTTGAATGTCACTGCATGGCTGATAAGAACTACAGCATCCCATTGGGAGATGTGAGCCCAGAGGGAGGAGCCAAGCATTCCTATCCGGATATAATCTGGAGATTCTGGAACACCAGCACGGCTTCTCCACGGGATTTCCCAGAGGATCAGCAGCTGCCTCTCCTTCCACTGGATCTTCAGAGGAAGAATACATCCTTCTCTACAGACCCCCTTGCTCCAGCAGAACCACCCCTGACACTGCAGGAGGGCTGAGCCACAATTCCAGTGGGACTGCTGCCAGCACCCTGACCCACAGGGTGTCAGGTTGGGTTCTGACTCTGTCAGTGTTGTTCTAGTGTACTGCATTGTTTATTTTATCCTTTTATTTTTTCCTTTTCCTATTAAAGAACTGTTATTTCCTGCTCCCATATTTTTGCCTGAGAGCCCCTTAATTTAAAATTGATAGCAATTCGGAGGGGTGGGGAAGATTCACATTCTCCATTTCAGGGGAGGCTCCTGCCTTCCTTAGCAGACTCCTGTCCTTCCAAACCAAGACATGTGCTGTCACCATTGTCCCTAAACTTCCCCAGAGCCCCCTGTGAAGGGCCAGACCCCACATCCCCCCCTCCAAGGGCCTTTTCCACGTCAGCAGCAGAGTTATCCCAACATGGACACAAACCCCAAAGCCAAGGCTGTGCTGAGCACACGTGAGCTGTGATTTCCCAATCCTCTGCAAATTGGCCAAATCTGGGAGGATTCTTCTGAAGAAAAACAAGAGGTGTTTTTTTTTCCCCTCTCCCATTCCATGCTCTATTTACAAATTTTCAAGCCCTGCTGCGAGGAGGAGAGGACGGGATCTTCCCAAAGCCCAGACCACCAGAAACCCAAAAAGCAAAATCCAAGAAAATCTCAAATTCAGGAGATAAATTTGGTTCTTTGCCAGGATTTTCCCAGGGAGTTTTGGCCAGGATTTGAGGAGGAGGTGGTTGGGGGCACCTACCCATCACTCCACAGGCTGCATCCATGTGAGGGTACTGCAGAGACGAGCGCTTGTACACCACGTGGGGGCTGCCCTTGCCCTCTCCCCCTGTGCTGACGTTGGCTCCAGGGCTCAGGGGCTCGATGAAATATTCCTCCTCATCTGCCACGATCACCCCGTGCTGCAGGAGGGAACAGAGGGGGTGCAAGAGGTTTTACAGCCACTTCTGGGAGCCAGAGAGAAGTCTGAAAAGAGGATCCATGTTTGCCCCTGAAAGAATTTTCTACCAAGGTTGCTGACATAGAAAATAAGAAAGCAAGAAGGAGAAATAAGAGAAACTTGTGACTATTCCAATAAACATTTTGTCTCTCATCACCAATAAGTATAAAGTTATGAGCTTTGTAAGAATGTATAAAAAGCATGCCTGCTATAATAAAAACAGGTTTGAAGCCCTCTGAAAATGGAGTGTTGCTTTGTATTGTCTCCATCTCAGTTATGACAAGAGGGGAGGCAATACCAGAGGTGCACAGAGAACCTGGTGGCTTCTCATGGTGAGGTTTTTGCTGATTAACCCCGAATTTCTGGGGACTGACAAAAGCTGAGGAGGAATCCTGCACAAACACTGAACTACAGGAAGCCACAGAGCAGAGGAAAACCCAGCCAGATGGTGCTGGATGCCTTGGGACATCTGTGTTCACTAAAGTCCTCTGGAAATCACAGCCTTGCCTTGCTGAGTTACGAATGAGTTGTTTCCTATTCCACCCACTTGGACTCATCCCTGTGGGATCCCAAAACCCCCTTCAAACACAGCAGCACTCAGCTCTGAGCTCAGCCTCCCTAAAAAACCAAAAAAGCAGCTCAGGACCATCCCCAACAGCTGGGAATTGGAGCTGCAGAGAGGGGTAAATCCCCAGAGGCTTTGGGAAACACCCCAAATATTTAAAATCTGAAAGCTGATTAAGCAGAGGCCCCCAGCAGAGCCAAACCCCTTCTCTGGAGCCTGGATGGGGCATCCAAGCCCCTTGTACACCTCAGATTGGCCGATTGAGTGAGATTGAGGTTGCTCCCTGGTTTGCTTTAATTTGATATTCTTTGATTGATTGAGTCTCAGCTGTGAGCCCAGGCTTTGCTGGTCATCACCAAACCCACCAGGTTCTTACAGGTTTCCTCCTCTCCACCCTCATAGCAACATTGCCTCTACCTAAAAGGTCTGAGCAGCACCAGAAGTTTCTGGGAGCCCAACACCAGCTCCATCCCAGCTCCTGGCACTGAGTTTCTCCAAGGAATGTGGTGTCCCATCAGCTGAACTCCACCAGCAAGCAACTGAGGCACAGAAATGTGCCTGACATGGCTCAAAGTTGATCCCAAAAGTCCAACACAGCTCTGGGTGCAGACACACCAGTGATGTCCTTTGGATGTGACAGGGCTTGTCTGTCACTGTCATATTTTCTGAAACATCTCTTTGCCCAGGATTTTGCTCCTGGGAAGCTGAGAAGCCTCAGAGAAAAATGAAGATAATAATTATCTGCTTTGCTTCTCCTGTGTTTTGCTGCTCTGGGATGTGGTTTGGACATTGTTGACCAACAGGTGATTGTTTTATTGGTTTCTTGTCAATTGTTTTTACTTAATGGCCAATCAGTGCCAAGCTGTGTTGGCCTCTGAGGAAAGAGTCATGAGTTTTTCATTTTTATCTTTCAGTCTTCTGTAAGTATCCTTTCTCCATTTTTTGGTATAGTTAATTTATATATATATATAAACTATATCTATATTTATATAGATATAGTTTATATATAAACTATATATATTATATATATATTTATATATATATATATAGTTTACTTTAATATTCTTTTATATAATATAGATCATAAAATAATAAATTAGCCTTCTAATGGAGTCAGATTCATCGTTTCCTCCCTTTGATGGGGGTCCCAGCAAACACCACACTCATCCAGCTCCCTCTGTGTCCCAGGGACAGGAGCCAGGGTGGGGAGCAGGGAATTCTGTCCCTGTGAGCAGGGAATTCTGTCCCCATGGAGGTACCCCGTGGCACAGCTCCTGTGCTGGCTGTGGGTGGGAGAACCTCCCCAGGGACTGTCCCTGTCCCCTCTCTGGGGACTGTCCCTGCTGGGCTGTCCCTGTCCCCTCCCCTGGGACTGTCACTGTCGCAGACATCCTTTATGAAAAATCCTTTCTTTAGGATTTTTCCTCCTGAGAGGCTGAGAGGCCTCAGGAACAAAATGTAAACAATGGTTATCTGCTGCTGTGGGATGCAACAGGTGGATCTTTGACTTATGTTAGTTGTTTCTAATTAATAGCTAATCACAGCTTAGCTGGCTCAGACAGAGAGTCCAAGCCACAAACTTTTGTTATCATTCTTTCTTATTCTATTCTTAGCTAGCCTTCTGATGAAATCCTTTCTCCTATTCTTTTAGTATAGTTTTAATGTAATATATATGATAAAATAATAAATCAAGCCTTCTGAAACACGGAGTCAGATCCTCGTCTCTTCCCTCAACCTGAGACCCCTGAGAACACCGTCACACATCACTCCCTGCCGGGGCTGTCCCTGTCCCCTCCCTGGCCAGGCTCAATGGCTCACTGTGTGAGCAGCCCCCGAGTGCCGGGGGATTTCCTCCTGCCCCGGGCTCTGCTGCTCTTGGCTCGGCTCCACCTTTCCAAGCACAAGTGAGGCACTGTGAGCTTCCCTTGGCCAGGGGAGCCCAGCAGAGCCAGCTGGAAAAGCTTTGTGGTGTGGGATGGGGGGAAGGAGGTCACCCCCAGCCTGGGGGCAGAGCGAGTCCTGCCCCAAATCCATCCTGCTGCCAAATCCATCCGGCTGCCAAAGGGATGCTCTCACTCCAGCCTCTGCAGAGGCTCCATGCCTGCCTGGCACCTTTGTTTTGCGGAGATAACCAAAAACTCCACAACTTTTGTGAAAGTTATAAAGCTGGTATGTTTATTACAGTGCTGGACGCATGTGGAGATTACTCTCCTTAAAAGACATGCGTACTTCTGGGAACTTCAGGTCCCTTTTTATCCCCCTCTCAAATACATATGCATACAATTTCACAATAGATTCATACATATTCATTTTTACGAATTTTGCGTGACATTTGCTGCTAGTTCTTCTTTATCAGAAAGAATTCTTAGGTCAGGTTGACCTGCTCTCACAGCAGTCTCTCTGTCTCTCTCTATCACCCTCTGTCTCCTCCCCTTATCTCTGTCCTTCACTGAAGCAACTTCTCTGAGCCTAAGCTTTGCAGTCAGGCTAAATAGCGATGTTTTCTAACCACAGACTCAAATATGTATATTTCACCTAAATCAAAATGGATTTCTACTTTAGAGAATTTCTACTCTGTCTCACCTTCCAGCAGCAAGGCTTGGATGTCACAGGAGTCTTGGAATTGTCCCATCTCTGACCCCAAGGACTGAGCTGTGAGGGCTGGACATGGACGTGACACAGGGCTGGTGAAGTGGGTGGTGAGAGGTCCTGAGAGAGCTCTGTGGTTTGTGGGGGAGCTGCACTGGATATCCTGTGTGTGATTCACACAGGTCAGCTGCAGAGCGAGGAGGGTTTGCACTGTCAGCTCATACCACACTTGGCAGAGGCACAGCCATGGCCTGGGGCCAGAGCTGTGTTACAGAGGGGTCATCTGGGTCCATTCCTCCTCATCTGGGTCCATTCCTCCCCATCTGGGTCCATCCTCCTCATCTGGGTCCATTCCTCCCCATCTGGGTCTCTTCCTCCCCATCTGAGTCCATCCTCCTCATCTGGGTCCATTCCTCCCCATCTGGGTCTGTTCCTCCTCATCTGGGTCCATCCTCCCCATCTGGGTCCATCCTCCTCATCTGGGTCCATTCCTCCCCATCTGGGTCTCTTCCTCCCCATCTGAGTCCATCCTCCTCATCTGGGTCCATCCTCCTCCTGGCCTCCTCATCTGGGTTCATCTCTCTCCATCTGTGTCTATCCTCCCCATCTATGACCATCCTCCCCGTGTGGATCCATCTCTCCCCATCTGGTTCCATCCTCCTCATCTGGTTCCATCCTCCCCGTCTGGGTCTATTCCTCCCCATCTGTGTCCATCCCTCCTCATCTGTGTCCATCCTTCCCGTCTGGTTCCATCCTCCTCCCCGTCTGGGTCCATTCTCCCCATCTGGGTCTGTTCCTCTTCACCTGGGTCTATTCCTCCCCATCTCTGTCCATCTCTCCTCATCTGGATCTGTTCCTCCTCATCTGGATCTATTCTTCCCAATCTGGGTCCATCCTCCCCATCTGGGTCCATCCTCCTCCTCGCCTCCTCACCTGTCCTGTGAGGCAGTGACAGCCAGGAGGAGCAAATCCCCATGGGGTCACACCAAACCCACCAGGTACTTGCAGGGTCCCTCCTCTCCAATCCCACAGCAACATTCCCTCGACCTGAAAGGTCTGAGCAACACCAAAAGTTTCTGGGAGGCCAACACCAGCTCCATCCCAGCTCCTGGCGCTGAGTTTCTCCAAGGAATGTGGTGTTTGGGTCCCTCCAGGCACTCCTGCTCGTGCTGGGCTCAGGAGACTCCCCAGGAAAGCTGCCCCTGGATCCCTGGCAGTGTCCAAGGCCAGGTTGGACAGAGTTTGGAGCACCCTGGGACAGTGGGAGGTGTCCCTGCCTGTGGCAGGGGTGGAATTACATGAATTTTAAGGTCCATCCCAACCCAAACCATTCTGGGATTGTCTGATGAAGATTTGGCCTTTTGGCCGTTATTCTGACACAAAGTTGTTCAGAACCAAATCTTGCAGGCATCCCATTCCTGAGGGATGTGGGAGTTGGAGAGCAGGAGGATGGCCTGGAGCTCATTACTGTGTTCACAGTCATCCCTTTCCCTCCTCCTCGTGCTCAGCTCACCCCATAACCAGCTCAGGTCCCAGTTTGTGCCCAGCTCAGGTCCCAGTTTGTGCCCAGTCACCACCACAGCTCCCAGGTGCCCCTGCAGCATCACCTGTGCAGAGGTGGGGCAGTGCAGCTCCCCCTCAGCAGGAACCTGCACCTGGGGCCCTCTCCTGTCCCTTCCAGGATGGGTGATGCCCTCCTGGAGCAGAGCCTGCTGGGGATGAGGGATGGCACGAGTGTATCAGCAGTTCCTGGTCACCCAGAGCACAGCAAAACCTCTCTCATGGCAAATCCAGCCCCTTCTCTACCTAAAAACCTCTAGCTAAAAACATTCCTCTCTTCCTAAAAACCTCTACCTCTAGCTAAAAACATTCCAGACTTCTCTTGCCCAAATCCAGCTAAAAACATTCCAGACTCCTCTTGCTCCAATCCCCAACCCCACTGTCCTCGCTGACCCCGAAGCTGTGTCCATCACTCTGGAGGGCAGAAGGACAGAGTTCAGGCAGAGGAGAGATTGTTGGATGACACTCTGTCCCCCTCTGTGCCTGGCTGCATTCTCCTCCAGACAGCCCTTGGTGCCTCTCCAGAGCTAAACACGGCCTGGGGATGGAATTCTCCCAGTTCCAAGGGCTGCAGGGCCAGTTCAGCCTTTGTGAGCACCACAAAATTCCCTGGGACTGGAGCAGAGCTCCCATGTCCAAACAAAGGGCTTGGGAAGCAGGAGTTTGTGCAGCTCAGGAGTTTGTGCAGCTCGGGTTGTTGGCTGTGAGCTGGAAACTTTAGACTCTGTGATATAATGAGTCAGATTCTCATTTTCTCTTAATAACCCACAGCACTGTTCTGGCAGGGTCAGCCGGCAATAAATCAAGTGGGAATTCATTCCCTTTTGGAAGCTCTTCCACGCTGCCAGAATGCTGCAAGGAGGTGGGGCTGGAGCAGAAATATGAACCTGGCCCAAAGAGGATTTTTCTACCCCTCCAAGGGAGCCATCAGCCTTAGGATCTACTCACGGGGTATGTTTGCTCCATCCCTCCATCTGGCAGCTCAGGGAATGTGCTGTGTGAGCCAGAAATATCAGAAAATCACAGAAAAATAGGGATGGAAGCCCTCAGTCTATTCCCAGGGCTGGGAGAGCTAATGAATCATACCTGAAGGGTTTTTGAGAGGCTTTTGTCTGGCCTGTTCCTAAAGATCTTCCAAGATCTTGCTCTCTCCAAGCAATCTAGTCCAGAGCTCAGCTGTTCTTACACTGATGTCCACCACTAAGATTCCTTGCTGATATTTAGGGCTGAGATGTTCAATTTGAGCTGTCAGGACTTGGAAAATCAACATTCCCACTCTCCTTCCTGCAGCCTTGCTGGTTTCGAGGAAATGCACCTTGCCGCCTTCTTGATGGTCCATTTTTTCATATTGAAAAACAGATTATTTCAGGATTTTTCCCCTCAAAAGCAGCATTTTTTATCTCCTGAAACATGGACAGAAGCACCTGGGATCCCCAGGGGTGCATCTGCAGCTGGAAGGATCTGGATGCACTTGTGGCCCTGTGAAATCCCTGCCCTCCCTCACTTCTTCTTCACCAGCTCAGCAAAACATTCTTTGCTGTTGCTGTTGGAAAATCCTGGTGAGAGCCAGGTCTGGGTATCCCCATAGAGCCAGGATTATCCCATTCCAACCAAAATCAATGGGAAAATGCCCAGAAACTGGATTGGAAGTGACACAGAGATCAGCAGAGATCAGGAACCCCCATGGATGTCTGAGGGATGTCTGCACCTCTGCCGATCACAATGCCAGTGTGGAATATTAAATATAAAATAAATATGTAGATAAAAATATTATATATATAATATAAAAAATTTATATGTATTTTATATATAAAAATATATTGTATTTTATATACTATATTGTACTCATATATAATTTATATTAAAAGAATATATTCATATTGATATATTAATATTATACTATATATAAAATTTATACATACATTTTGTCTACTTTATACATATAAAATATTATATATAATATTTTAAACTTATAAAATATTATATATAATATATAAAATAATATAAAATATATAAAATAATATAAAATATATATTTATATATAAATATATAACATAAAGTATAATCTAACATATGATAAATATATAAATATAGTATGATATATAATATGTAATAAATATATAATATAAAATTTGTATATCATATATCATATATATAATATATAATATATAATATACAATTTATATAAAAATGCAAATATAATGTCTATATAAATATATAGAAAATATAAATATATACTATATAATGTATCTACTAATAAAATATAATATAGAAATATAGAAATATAGAAATATAGAAATATAGAAACACAGAAATAAGTGGGGTTTAAAAAATATATTAAATATAAAGCTTGCCACCAACCCCAAGCTTTTCCCACCACATGGATCCACCTGCTGGAGGACCAAAGCAGCTGGCACTGCCCCCATCAAGCCAAGCCAAGGCAGACTCACCAGCCCGTTGCAGTTGCTGATGGCCACCTTGGAGCTGAGGTACTGGTCCTGCAGGTGCCCAGCGTAGTGGCAGTCCTCGTGGAAGTCGTGCTGCCAGTCCATTCCATCCCGCTTCCAGTACTCCACGGTGAAGTGCTCGGCCAGCAGGTTGGAGTGCAGGGTGAGGTTGAGCAGGAACTGGGTGTGGTGGGCAGAGACTTTGTAGAAGACCTGCTGCTCCGAGGGCTCGTAGGGCAGCGAGCGCCGCGGCCGCGGCTTCAGCTGGCGGCGCATGTCGAAGGTGAGGAAATCGCCGTTCTGGTCCACTTGGATGGGGAAGGCGATCTCATAGTGATCCAAGCTGGAGAGGAATTCCTCTGGGGAGGGAAGGACACGCATGGGAATGGCAGCCTGCAAAGGGAGTTGGACGCCCAGCAATGCCAGCCCGAGTGCAGTGCAGGGGGAGGGTCATGGTCCTGCCGTGGCATTCCAAAAATTGGGATCCCAAGGCTCTGCCCAGCCTGCAGGATCCTGGGTGTCCTAGATTGTCAAGGAAATTGTATTCTATTTGCCATCTGTATGGCAGTTGTCTTCTGTTCAGTGGGCAGATTTCCTTATCTCTTCCACACCCACTCCTCCCTCTGGGCAGACATCTGCTGATAACAGCTGTTGAATGTCCCTGCATGGCTGTTAAGAACGACAGCATCCCATTGGGAGATGTGAGCCCAGAGGGAGAAGCCAAGCATTCCTACCTGGATATAATCTGAGATTCTCCACTGGATTTCCCAGAGGAACAGCAGCTGCCTCTTCCCCTGGATCTTCAGAGGCAGAGACTCCACCTTTCTCCAGGATCCCTGCTCCAGCAGAACCACCCCTGACACTTCAGGAGGGCTGAGCCACAATTCCAATGGGACTGCTGCCAGCATCCTGACCCACAGGGTGTCAGGTTGGGTTCTGACTCTGGCAGTGTTGTTTTAGTTTACTGCATTGCTTATTTTATCTTTTTATTTTCTTCCCTATTAAAGAACTGTTATTCCTGCTCCCATATTTTTGCCTGAGAGCCCCTTCATTTAAAATTTATAGCAATTTGGAGGAAGGGGATTTACATTTTCCATTTCAGGGGAGGCTCCTGCCTTCCTTAGCAGACACTTGTCTTTCAAAACCAACACTCATCCTGAAAAGGGAGTTGGACATCCAGCAATGCCAGCTTGAGTGCAGTGCAGGTGGAGGATCATGGTCCTGCCATGGCATTCCAAAAATTGGGATCCCAAGGCTCTGCCCAGCCTGCAGGATCCTGGAAAATGCCCCAAATGCTGCAGCTTGCAGAGCCTTGGGACAGCAGTTTTTGGAATGCAGCTTTTTCCTCTGCAGGTGATGGAGAGGAAGAGCCTGGCCCAAAGGGCCCTTCAGGACACCCTGATTGTGGCTCTGGACCTGCAGTGTCTCAAATCCTTTAATCTCCACTGGGCAGAGGGAATCCCAGTTTTGCAGAGTCTAGCTCTGAGCTTTGGAGAGTTATTTTGACCTGGATCCTTCCAGGAACAGACCCAGCAATGAGGTCTCTTCAAAAGGAGGCAGAAGGAGCCTTGGGGTGACAATGACTCAGGGGAAAATTTTATTTCATTTTCTCCCTCTGGGTTCCTCAGGACATCTGCAGCTGCCACAGGGAGCTGCTGGCTCTGAGAACACAAAACAACAGCACCACCCCAACCTCGCCTGCAATCAGAGCTGCAGGGGCACAGAGTCCTTGAAATGCCAATCCTGACATCAAAATAAGAGAGAAACCAGAATTCCTCCAGTGATGCTGAAAATGAGCAGGAGGAGAAGTCAGACGTCCCAATTCCCCAGCCAGGTCTCTGTCTGTGACCCCACCCTGCCTTCCCAGCTCTCTGGATTGGTTTTTATCACCTCAGCCTGGTTTAGCAGCTCCTTTTGGGGCCCTGTGTGGTGCCACCCAGGTTGTGCTGTGACAAGGGCACTGTCCCCAGCCCCTCCACCTGTGCTGGCACAGCAATGCATCTCTGCAGGCTGCCAAACAAACTGGCACCCTGCAACCTCAGCAGAAACTACTCCTTTTCAAAGGAAAATGTCCCAGGGACTGCCAGATTGGATCTGAGCAAAGATCTGGTGTTGGAACCCTGGTTGCTGAGAATTTCAGACTTTCTGTGCTGGCAGGCACTGACCCCCAAGAGAACACTGCATTGACCTGAGGCTGTAGAGAAGCTTCCAAAATGGAATGACAGAACTGGGATTGTGGGTGTGGAGTTTGAATAGAAATGTGTGATATCACAGGGTGGGAAACTTGGAGTTGAAGGTTTTAGAATACAGGAATATGTATAAAGCAAGATGGAGGTTTTAGGGTGCAGGATGGTTTTTCTTCACCACCTTCTTCTTCTTGTCCTTCCTGTCCTCCTCCTCCTTCTTCTTCTTCTTCTTCTTCTTCTTCTTCTTCTTCTTCTTCTTCGTCACCTTCTTCTTCTTCTTCACCTTCTTCTCCTTCTTCACCTTCTTCTCCTTCTTCACCTTCTTCTCCATGGATTTGGGTGGTTTTGTGTAATTGGATAAAAAAGTCCACATTGTGGCCCATGGGTGGTTGGTTATTGGGTTAAAATTAAAAATAATTTAGGTGTCATTTCTTAATTGGATAGTTTATCCTTAAAAGGCCTTGTAGATAGAGAGATGGGGCTCCATTTTTTAGTTTGTTAGAGTGAAGTGCTGTAGAACTCAGGGTTTGTGAGACTGTGACATAGATAAGAACTGATAAACATCTGAGTCTGAACAAGAAATGCTGTCTTGAGTGCTTTCAATCTCAACCCTGACAGAGGCAGAAAAGAAGCAAAGGAACTCACAATCTGGCTCTGTCTGACAGCCCTCAGCCCCAGAGGCTTGGGCTGAAATGGGAAATATCCATGTGCTGGAGCAGGACAGCTCCTCCTCACTGAGTGTCCTCCTGAACCCCTCATGCCTGGAGGGTTTGAGCATCCTGAGCCCTCATGGGAGGAGATTTTCCCTCTGTTCCCTCTGGAAAAGTCTTTCTGTGCTTTTTGCATCCCACTTGTTGTTGTTTCCTAAGCCAGCAGGAGGGGCCTGGCTGCTCCAGGGTGGCTGAATTTTGCCAGCCCCCACCTTCAGAGCTTTCCCAGCCATCAGAAGCTCAGCCAGCTCCAAACTGCACTCTCACCACAGGGCAGCACTGGAAAGTTTCCTTTTCCTCTGTTTTCCAGTGTGGGAGCCTGACAGAGTGGTTTCCTTGGCCACCAGGAATGGCTGAGCTCCCATCTTTCCTGACCATAAACACTCCTGGCACCTCTGAATGGTCAGAATTAATTATTAGGGTTTTAACTTCCCATGCTCCAGCTTTTCCTCCATCCCAGCACCTCCCTGTGATGGGGCTGGGCAAACAAGGGTGACTTTTGCACTCAGAAATGACTTCAGGCTTGGAAAAATTTGCTGTCAGAAGTGTTTTGTTTTCCTTTTTGCCTCTTTGCAGTCCACGTGGGCTTGGAAAAGAGTGAATCAGAGGGTGGTTTGTGCTCACTGTGGCTACAAAGCACCTGGGACTGGGGGTTGGAGGCTCTGATCCTGACCTGAAAGGCGCTTCCAGGAGGAAAAACGTGTCCAGAGCTGAGGGTGGGGTGGTGTGTGAGAAGCTGGTGGCACTGCGGGGCTGGACACTGCATCTCCTCAGGGAAGTCACTCTGGACACAACCAAAACCACTACTGCTGGGAAGGATGAAAGTTTGACAAGAAAGTCTCACAGATATGTGTGCTTTGCAGAAAGATTTTTGAATGTAGAATCTGAAGAATGAATAGAGATAGAAGCAAGTTTTGATATAGAAGAAAAGAGCTGCTGAGCCAGTCTGACTGTATAACCAAGAAGGCAAAGGGTGTGTTAGTTAGAAGGGGTTTTTATGGCTTAGAGCAAAGGATAGACCCACCTCAAACAAGATGTTTTTACCAAGTAGAAAGATAGTACAGGCAAACAAGTCAGCAAATGTTGCAAGTAGAAAAAAAGTCTCAGAATTTTCTACTGCAAGAAAACTGAAAAACAATTTCTAGCTTAAACTGTAATGTACTAACTTTTAGTGATTGGAGCATAGTAACATTAATCTGGTAATTATAGTAGTTATGATAGGCTATAGATAATAGTTAAGGTATAGATGGTTCTACTGTATTAAAATGCTCAGTAAAGTATCTAATGCAATATAACCAAAACCAAAGGGTCACCAGTCCTGCCTGCAGCTGGAGCTGACAGCTATAGGCACAGGCTCTGTTGCCCACAACCCTGGACTGCTGGAACGTCTTGGATGGAATAAACTGCATGTTGAAGAGCCCCTGGAGTCCCACATCCCTCATTTAGGTTCTTACAGTGGCACCCAACGTGAGGCACCATTAGTAAGAGGCTGAATGAGGGATGTGGGTCTCCAGGCCTGCCTGCAGCTGGAGCTGACAGCTGTAGGCACAGCTCTGTCACCCATGACCCTGGACTGCTGTAACCTCTTGGATACAATAAACTGCATGTTGAAGAGCTGCCTGGAGTCCTGCATCTCTCTTTCAGGCTCTTATACACTACACCATCCCATCCCATCCCATCCCATCCCATCCCATCCCATCCCATCCCATCCCTACCTTGTGACTGGAAGGGGAAGCCGGGGAAGGTGCCCCCGGCCAGGCCGAGGGTGATGGTCCAGGTGAGGAGCCTCCAAGCTGTGGCCATGGTCAGCGCCGCTCGCGTGTCGGAGCAGGGAGATCTGTGCCGGCTGGGAGGGCGCTGTCCCCACATGTCTCTCCCTCGGCCACCCCTTATGTCCAGAGAGGAGTCCCGGGTCCCTCCGCAGGCATCCTTGGCTGCTCTGTGCTCTCCCGAGGCCGGAGGTGGTGGCAGTGCCAGGCCAGCACGGCGGGGTCAGCACGGGCTCGTCCCCAGCCCCGGCATCGCCCCTGCGGAGGAGTGTCACAGACATCTTTTATGAAAAATCCTTTCTTTAAGATTTTTTTTCTCCTGAGAAGCTGAGAGGCCTCAAGAACAAAATGTAAACAATGGTTATCTGCTGCTGTGGAATGCAACAGGTGCATCTGTGATTGGCCTCATTAGTTGTTTCTAATTAATGGCCAATCACAGTCCAGCTGGCTTGGACAGAGAGTCCAAGCCACAAGCCTTTGTTATCATTCCTTCCTATTCTATTCTCAGCCAGCCTTCTGATGAAACCTTTTTTTCTGTTCTTTTAGTATAGTTTTAATGTAATATATATCATAAAATAATAAATCAAGCCTTCTGAAACATGGATCAGATCCTCATCTCTTCCCTCATCCTAAGACCCCTGTGAACACAGCCACAGGGGAGAGGGGGATGAGCAAAGGGAGGGAGGAGAAGGACTCAAGGCAGGCAGGGAAATGAGGAAAGCAGGGTCCTGGAGAAGGCAGGAGTGGGATGGAAGGGGAGGAAAAGAGGAGAAAAGGATGGGAAGGGTTTGAGGATGGATTAATCCCATCAGCTCTGCACTGCACTTCCGGGGGTTCTCCCAGCTGGTACCTGCAGAAAGGAGCTCAGGACCAATGGGAATCCTTTATCCTGTGGTAGCACCCTCAGGGAAAAGCAGCCCCAAGAGTGCCCTGGGTCACCTGATCCCTTAAAGAGAGCAGGAAATAACAGCACTGGCAGGGGGTGGTGAGCAGCAACCCAGAAATCCTCTCTGGGGCTTCTCTGGATTTCAAACACACTTTAAGGACTGTCGCTGCACTGTGGGAAGAGCTCTTGCTCTCGAAAGCGTACTGGCTGAACCTAAAAAAGTGATGGAAAACAAAGAACTCATTCAGGGAACTCACCCTCAACCCCATCCACAAATGGATCCCGAGATTCCAACCGCATTTGTTCTTTAAAACGCTCTGCTAATTGCTCTGGCGAAAGATTCCTGGCTTGCAGAGAATTTCCACTGAGTCTGAGGCAATTACCTCAAACTCGAATCGTGCTGGGGACTTGCACAAAAGCCTGTGGGGTTTTCCTCTTGCCCACCCACTCCATGAGTATGGGATGAGTGCAGCACATCCCAGAGAATCCCAAATATCCCAGCGGTGATGCTGCAGGGCATGACCCAGCAGCCAAACCCAAACCTCCCTGCAGGAGTGGCAGATCCCATGGGCTGGTGCAGGGCTGGGAAAGGCAGGAGGAGATTCCTGGGAAAGGAGGGATGAGCTGCTGGGAATGGCAGGATGAGATCCCCATGAAAAGGCAGGATGAGCTCCCAGGAATGACGGGATGAGCTCCCTGGGAAAGGCAGGATGAGCTCTCGGGAAAGGAGGGATGAACTCCCCAGGAATGGCAGGATGAGCTCCTGGGAAAGGCAGGATAAGCTCCCTGGGAATGGCAGGATGAGCTCCCCGGAAAAGATGGGATGAGCTCCCCATGAAAGGTGGGATAAGCACCCCAGGAAAGGCAGGATGAGATCCCTGGGAATGGCAAGATGAGCTCCCTGGAATGGCAGGATGAGTTCCCTGGGATGAGCTCCCAGGAAAGACAGGATGAGCTCCCCAGAATGAGCTCCCCGGAAAAGATGGGATGAGCTCCCCTGGAATGGCAGGATGAGCTCCCCATGAAAGGCAGGATGAGCTCCCTGGGAATGGTGGGATGAGCTCCCTGGAAAGGCAGGATGAGCTCCCCGGGATGAGCTCCTGAGCATGGGAAGAGGCTGGAGATGGGAGGAGGGTGCTCTTTGCAAGGTGTCAGCAGCCAGGGCCTGTGTGTGGTCCTCATCCAGTAGGGAAACGCTTAACCCCTGCCTTGCTGTGCTCTGGGCTGGTTCAAACAGCCCAGGGCAGGGGAGCTGGGTCCTCCTGGGAATCTGCCCCACTCACCTCCATGTCCTTATGGGAATCTGAATCCCTGAAAGTGAACTTCTGCTCCTGTTTTCCCATCTTTACTGTGCCATGAATGGTATTTGTGCTGCAGGAAGGACACCCAGCGCAGCCCAGAGGTGGTGTAGGGGAGGTACAAGGGGAAATCCTGGAGATGATTCCTGCCCCAAATTTATTATGGAAGTCACAGAATGGTTTGGGTTGGGAAGGACCTTAAAGCTCATCTTCTTCCACAGGGGCAGGGACACTTTCCACTAGCCCAGGGTGCTCCAAACCCCATCCAACCTGGCCTGGGACACTTCCAGGGATCCAGGGGCAGCCACAGCTGCTCTGGGCAACCCCACAGGGAAGGATTTCTTCCTAAAATTTCATCTAAATCTCCCTCCTTCAGCTTAAAGCCATTAACCTAAATTAAAGTTATTTTCCTCTACTAGTCAGAAACAGTTGGAGATGAAACACGCAGCTTTAAACACAATTTGGAGTTACATAATTTAAATATTAAGAATTTTCACTGCTTATTTACAGTTAAGAATGGCCAAAGATCCTCGCTGAGGCCTCCCTGGATTCCCCAGTCCCATCTGGGGCCTCTTGTCAGGTTTTCCTCTGCAAAGCCTGGACACAACATGAGGTGGCCTCCAAAACTGAACATCCTGTGCGTGGCCCTGAGAATGAGAGGGACAACTCGCACCTTGGGCCACTCCTTTTCCCTGGGACAGGTAAGGGGAATCAGGGAGTGGGGGGGAAGAGGGTTGGGGCAGGAATTCTGCCCTGTTCCACCCCAAAAAGAGGATGCTGAGATCCAGTGACAGCATCACCCTGTGGTGCCACAGCGAGGGCACAGCCAGGGCCAGGCAAAGCACGTAGGGGCTGAGGGAATTGTGCTGGAAAAGGGAGAAGTTGCAAGCAAAGCCCTCTCCTAAATCAGCATCTCCCAAAGCTTGTGATTCCAGCTTTTCAATCCTGCCATGGCTCCAAAACCCATGGAGCCCCGCTAAAGTGTTGTTGAAGATTGCAAGGCAAGATGTTTGCAACTGCCATCTGTATGGTAGATTATCTTTTGTCAAGGGGGCAGTTTGCCTTATCTCTCTCTTTGAGTGACCACAATCACACCTCTCTAGGGAGGGGACATCTGCTGATAAGAGGCTGTTGAATGTCACTGCATGGCTGATAAGAACTACAGCATCCCATTGGGAGATGTGAGCCCAGAGGGAGGAGCCAAGCATTGCTACCCAGATATAATCCAGAGGTTTTGAGACACCGGCACGGCTTCTCCACGGGATTCCCCAGAGGAACAGCAGCTGCCTCTTCTTCCACTGGATCTTCAGAGGAAGAATACATCCTTCTCTACAGAACCCCCTTGCTCCAGCAGAACCACCCCTGATACTGCAGGAGGGCTGAGCCACAATTCCAATGGGACTGCTGCCAACACCCTGCCCCACAGGGTGTCAGGTTGGGTTCTGACTCTGTCAGTGTTGTTCTAGTGTACTGCATTGTTTATTTTATCCTTTTATTTTTTTTCCTTTTCCTATTAAAGAACTGTTATTTCCTGCTCCCATATTTTTGCCTGAGAGCCCCTTCATTTAAAATTGATAGCACCTCGGAGGGGTGGGGAGGGTTTACATTCTCCATTTCAGGGGAGGCTCCTGCCTTCCTTAGCAGACTCCTGTCTTTCCAAACCAAGACAAGTGTATTTTCCCCTGGGCTTCACACGACTGATTTTCCCTGTTTTCCAGCTGTCAAACCCTTTTCCTCCAGGCCTCCCGTCCTCCCCCCTCGTGTCCATGACCCTCCCCGTGTCCCCCCTGCCCTTCCCGGCTGCTCAGCATCCCCCGGAACCACGACCGGGAGGGAGCCCCGCGCCAGGAGCCCGCAGCCTTGACCCTGGGGGAAGGAGAAGCGCTGGGAGCAGCACAAGGCAGGAATTACAAAAAATTCCTGCGGGCCGGGCTGGGGGAAGGGCCCAGCTGTGATCCCTCCCTGCAGGCAGCGGGGAAAACACGTCTCCTTCCCAGCGGGGCTTCATTCCCAGAGCCCGAGGAGCAGGAGGAGCACCTGGGGAAGGTGTTCTCTTCACAGGTGGATCCAGCTCCTCTCCCCGTGGGTGGATCAGGCTCCAAGGAGCACCTGAAAGAAGGTGTTCTCCTCACAGGTGAATCCTTGCTCCTCTCCCCACAGGAGGAGCAGGATCTACCTGGAGGAAGGTGTTTTCCCCACGGGTGAATCCTGCTCCTCTCCTCGTGGGTGGATCAGGCTCCAAGGAGCAGGAGGAGCTCCTGGAGGAAGGTGTTCTCCTCACGGGTGAATCCTTGCACCTCTCTCCATAGGTAGATCCAGCTCCAAGGAGCACCCAGAGGATGGTGTTCTCCTCACAGATGATTCCTGCTCCTTTCCCCACGGGTAGATCCAGCTCCAAGGAGCACCTGGAGGAAGGTGTTCTCCCCATGGGTGAATCCTTGCACCTCTCCCCATAAGTAGATCCAGCTCTGAGGAGCAGGAGGAAGGTGCTCTCCTTACAGATTAATCCTTGCTCCTCTCTCCATGGATGGATCCTGCTCCTTTCCTCATGGGTGGATCCAGCTCTGAGGAGCAGAAGGAGCACCCGGAGGAAGGACAAGGATCCAGAGGAACTCTGGTGTTTCCATTCCCTACCAAGTTTTCTGTAACCTCACTGTGCAGCTCACAGGATGATCCCGAGGATCACAGAGCCCCAGCGGGACACGGGGTGCCACGGGCTGGGCTGGGACAGCTCGGGGACAGCCTGGGGACAGCCTGGGGACAGCTCGGGTGTTGGGGTAGATGAAACAGGAAAGCCTTATAAATATGTTTGCCTGGCAAAAGATTTTGAGAATATAGAAACTATAAGCGAGATTGAAACGAAAGCAAGCTTTGAGATCCCTCAGTTACTGAGCAACTGGAAAACAATGGTGTGGCCGGCTGAAGGTAATCCCCTTTTGATGGAACAACACCCTCTGCTTGCAGACAGGCCCAAGGGTCAGAGCAGACCCTACAGCTTGGCAGAAGGGGCCCAAAGAGGAGTTTTTAAGGTTTAAAATGTAACACAGTATGGTAATGTAGTGATTCTTATAGGCTGCATGTAAATGCTATAGAATTTGTATCTTGTACTAGATTGGTTAGTGAGAATTAGAATATTCAACACAGGAGAAGATTTATTGTATTGTGACAGGAACCTCGCTCTCTTGCCTTTTACTCTCTTACCTTTTTTACTGCCTTACACTCTTATCCTCTTACTCTCTTGCCCTCTCATCCTCTCTACCTCTCTCTTTTCTCAGCCTGCTCTGAGCTGTGGCTGGCAGCTCCCAGCAGGGCCCTGCACCCAGGCCCTTTGCAATAAACCCCAAGTTCCACGGCCAGAAGAAGATTTATTGTATTGTAACAGGAACCTCGTCCTCTTTTACTCTCTCTTTACCCTCTTTACTCTTCCTCACTCTCTCATCTCTTTACCACACTCTTGCCTTCTCTCTCTTTACCTCTCTCCTCTCTCAGGCCTGCTCCAAGCTGTGGCTGGCAGCTCCCAGCAGGGCCCTGCACCCAGGCCCTTTGCAATAAACCCCAAGTTCCAAGACCAGAAGAAGATTTATTGTATTTTAACGGGAACCTCACCCTCTGATCCTCTCTTTTACTCTCTCGTTCTCTCTTTACCACTCTCTTTATCTCTCTCTCCCTCTTTGGGGCCTGCTCCGAGCTGTGGCTGGCAGCTCCCAGCAGGGCCCTGCACCCAGGCCCTTTGCAATAAACCCCAAGTTCCACCACCTGGCTTCAGAGATCTCTCGTCTCCATCCGTCCGACCGTGCTACCCCCCGATGCTCCTACACTCGGGGACAGCTTGGGGACAGCTCAGGGACACGGCGTGACCTTTCCAGTCTCGTGCCTCCCTCGCTTGGGCCGCTTCCGATCTGCTCCTTCCCAAGGAATTCGCTGTCCTTGGCAGCCTCGGCCCGGGCTGACGCTCCCGGCTCCCAGTGCCAAGGGTGGCTTTGGCCGAGTGAACCCGAATGACACCAAAGGGACAACGCCACCAGAGCAGCCAGCTCACCTCCTGCCACCCCAAACAGCGCCGGGAAGGAAGGGGCTGGGAAAGGGGTGAAATTCCAGCTGGGATGAAGCGAGGAGAGAAGAAGGAGCGGGGCAGATGAGAGCTGCTCCCAGCTGCAGACAGAACTCCCCGGCTGCTGGGCCGGCTCCAGCAGCGCAGGGGAAGGTAATAGGAAGCAGATGGGCGATGCTCGGGGCCAAGAGGAAGGTTCAAGGTGCCTCCTAGTGCAGGGAAGAGGAATTTAACTGCTTTTAAAGATGCAGGACCCTGCGGCTTCCAGGTTTCTCATCCAACTTTTGCAAATTATGAGCTCAGGTGTCCTTTTCTTTTTTTTTTTTTTTTTTTTTCCTGAGGGAGAAATAAATACAAACAGAGATTTCTGTTTCCAGCTTGCCCCGGGGGAAGGAAATACTTTTAGTGCACCCCCTGCCAGGCCTTCCACTGACATAATTCAGACATGGGAGAACTGGGAGCAGTGGAGACCAGTGGAGAAGTGAGAGCAGCACCCCAGTGGGAGCACTGGGAACAGTGGGAACAGTGAGAAAGCAGTGGGAAAACAGTAGGGAAGCAGTGGGAAAACAGTAGGAGCAGGACCCCACAGCTGCACCACCCCAACAGCATTTCTGGGCTGTGTTATTTTAGGAATGAAAGCCTCAAGGTTCTTTTTTTCTTGTGTAAAACGGGGAATTGACACCACCCTATAACCATATTTGGGTTATTGGGGTTATCTTGGTGCCACATCTCACAGCTTGGTCCCTTTTTGGCCCCAGGTGCCTCCTGACCCTCCCAAGGGGCTGCTCAGCCCCACAGCAGCCCTGGCAGCCCCTACAAACAGCACCACAGGGGTTTCTGCTCCTCCAGCTGCTCCAGCCTGGGAGTTGTTCCATCAGGTCAAGGTTTATCTCTGGGGAAGAGCTCTGAGCCCCAGCCTGACCCCACGGGCCTCATTTTTGATGGAATCCAAGTTAAACACAGCAGGGACTGCAGGGGACTGGAATTTGGGCTCAGGGGCTGTGCCAGGGCAGTGAGGGCACTTGGCAACAGCAGCAGCAGCAGCAGATTTTTCAGGCTTTCCTGAAAAAAGGACCCACAGGGATCCCATGCTACCCACGGTGGGCTCTCTCCTGCTGCCCTCCAGGACACACCACAGCCCCTGAGTGCCTGTAGCTCCTGGGTGCTGCTCCTAAAGCCACCTGAAGAACAGTGCCCCTGTCACCTGCCATCGCTGTTTCATGGAGGTGGCACCTCAGGTTTGAGCTTTTCTATTTTTGACATTCTGTGCTGCTTTAGTGGGTGGGTCTGGGTTCACATCAGGGGATGGTGAGCTCTGTGCACAGAGCAGGGAGACAAAACGATTCCTGCTCCAGCTGGGCACCAAGGACAAATGATCCAAATCTCAGGCCCAAGAGCACAAACAACGTGGGCTGGAGAGAGAAAAACAAGAAGGATGGGACTGCATGGGCTGGGGCTGGAATTGGACAATGAACTGCAATATGCAAATGGAGCAGAACTGATCAAAGTGAGAGACCCCGTGACCAGGTGTCCATTTTTGTGACCATTTTGGTTCATCTTGGGTGTAGCCCTGGCTGGGCTCTTGTGCTGCACAAGGTGCATCCATTGAGGCCTTTTAATAAATCCCTGCTTTATTCTTTAGCTCTGTCTGGTCTCTGTTCTAGCTCAGACTTCACAAGGCATCAGAGTGCCACAGGTTTTGGCTGTAAAACCTCAGCTGGAATCAACTTTCGCCCTTCCAGTGAAGACATTTTTCCTCATATCCAATCTGAACATCTCCTGGGGCAATTTGAGGTTGAACACTGCTTGTTCCCTGGGAGCAGAACTTGACCCCCCTGGCTGTCCCCTCCTGTCAGGGAGTTGTGCAGAGACACCAGGTCCTGCCTGAGCCACCTTTTCTCCAGGCTGAGCCCCTTTCCAGCTCCCTCAGCCTCTCCTGGTGCTCTAGAATTATCAAAGCAAACACCATGGAACATCCTGAGCTGGAAGGGACCCTCAGGGATGATCAGTGCAGCCCCTGTCCCTGCACAGGCACCCCAACACCCCCACCCTGAGCACCCCTGGGAGCTCCTGGAGCTCTGGCAGCCTTGGCACCATTCCCTGGGGAGCCTGGGCAGTGCCCAGCAGCCTCGGGGGGCAGAACCTTGCCCTGAGCTCCATGCCAAGGCCTGGCCCAGCTCCAGCCCTTGCTGGGCTCCTGTCCCTGTCCCAGAGCAGAGCTCAGCCCCTGCCCCTGTGCCTGGCCTGGGGAGGAGCTGCAGCCCCCGAGGAGCCTCCCCTCAGTCTCCTGGGCTGCAGCTGAACCAGCCAAGTGCCCTCAGCTGCTCCTCAGCCCCTTCCCCAGCTCCGTGTCCCTCCTTTGGGCACTCTCCAACAGCTTTGGATCCTTCTGATCTTGTGGTGCCCAAAGTGCCCCCAGCACTGGAGGTGAGGCTGCCCCAGGGCAGAGCAGAGTGGGACAATCCCTCCCTGGGCCCAACCAGCAATGTTCAAACCCTTCTCATCATCTCTCCATCCCTGCTCCTCCTCTCTTTGGGCTCTCTCTGCACACCCCAGGGCCTGGCAGGGGCAGGTCCTGCTGCATTTCTGTGTTTCCTGGGGGGGTCTCAGCCCCTGCACTCCCCGGGGCTCTGGGTGTTCCCTGCATGCTCAGGCACCTCCCCAGCTCCCAGCTGGCAGCTCGGGGCAGGTCCCTGCACGTTCCCGGGGATGGAACACACAGCCAGGCTCCCCCCGCAGGGCTGAGCACGTGGGGGATGCAAAACTGTCCCAGAGACCTCCCTGGCTTCCAGCAGGAGAACGTCCTGATAGTCCCGACAAAATATTTGGCCAGGCTGCCAAGTGGAAAACATGCAGAGCTGCAGATGGCAGAAGTCTCCCCTGCAGTCATCTTGCCAGCACGACAGGACTTCCACTGGGAAGTCATTTCTCAGCTCTAGGGCAGCACCAGGGGTTAAACCCACAGAAATCAGCGGTTTTTGCTGCCAGGAGCGTCTGCAAACTGCGAGAAAAGGGTTAAAGTCACAGGTCTGCAGAACACAGAGTAAGAACTTGAGCCATAATCTGCTTTGCTGCTCCAAGTGTGGCCTCTCTGAGGCCACGGCGAGTGAGGAATTAGAGACATGGAGTTATCCCTGTTCCCAGAGCACTGCAGCCTCCAGCCCCGAGGTGGCTCCTGCCTGCACAGCCACCCTTTGGCTGCCCCTCTGCTGTCCCCTGCCACCAACCCCAGCTGCTGCAATGCCACCTCTGCTGTCCCTTCCCTGCTGACCCCCTCGGGGCTGGGAGGGGGCCTGGGATGCTCAGTGCAGCCCCCCTCCCTTTCGAGGGCTGTTCTTTGCACACCCCAGTGGCTGCAGGTCCCATTTCAGCTTCCCAGGAGGGGAGGTGCCGTTTTCACACCGTTAAAATCAGATCCAAGCCCATCCAAAGGCGCTCCCCAGCAATGTGGGAAATGCAGACTGACACTGCCAGTGCGACCCTGAGAGCTGAGGGCTCTGAGCTGGGGTCTCTGTGTTGTGGTGTGATTTCATGGTTTGCCTCAGATACCCCGGGTTCCTCCCTGATAATTCCCTGCCAGGTGTGTCAGTCCCCTCTCCTTTCCCCTCCCAGCACTGTCTGTCTTGGAATTCCAGAAGGGATTGGCAGATTCAAAGGATGCCCTCTACCCCTGTGTAGCCATGATATTTTCTGAAAAATCCTTTCCTTAAGATTTTTTTTCCTGAGAAGCTGAGAAGCCTCAAGAACCAAATGTAAACAATAATTATCTGCTGCTGCAAAATGCAGCAGGTAAATCTGTGATTAGTCCATGTTAGTTGTTTCTAATTAATGGCCAATCACAGCCCAGCTGTCTGGACTGTCTCAATCAGTCACAAGCCTTTGTTATTCATTCCTTTTCTATTCTTAGCTAACCTTCTGATGAAATCCTTTCTTCTATTCTTTTAGTATAGTTTTAGTATAATATATATCATAAAATAATAAATCAAGCCTTCTGAAACATGGAGTCAACATTCTCATCTCTTCCCTCATCCTGGAACCCCTGTGAACACCATCACACCCCTGGGGGGCATTGGGCCATCCAGGTGTCCTTTGTCCCTTTGTCCCTCCCCTCCTGTCCCTGCTTGGTGGCTCCCGACCCCTTCCCTGCCCCTCTCCCCGGGGTTAAAGGAGCAGCAACCACGGGCTCAGGGAGTTCTGTTGGAGCTGGTGCTGCATTCAGAGGCCTGTGGGCCAGAATAAAGCTCTGGATCCAAACCCTCCATCAGAACCGACTCCTTTCCTTCACCATCGCCTTAAAGCTTCTCCACAGAGGGAAACCTGAGGAGCAGCCCCTGGTATGGGGGGAAGCTCCATCCCAGCACCACCAGAGCTCCTGCAGGCCTGGACTTGTCTGCAGTGCCCAGAGCAGCACCCAGCCAGCCCAAAGTGTCTGTGGGGTGAAACACCACACACCAGCCAGCCCAAAGTGTCTGTGGGGTGAAACACCACACACCAGCCAGCCAAAAGTGTCTGTGGGGTGAAACACCACACACCCAGCCAGCCCAAAGTGTCTGTGGGGTGAAACATCACACACCCAGCCAGCCAAAAGTGTCTGTGGGGTGAAACACCACACACCCAGCCAGCCAAAAGTGTCTGTGGGGTGAAACACCACACACCCAGCCAGCCAAAAGTGTCTGTGGGGTGAAACACCACACACCCAGCCAGCCAAAAGTGTCTGTGGGGTGAAACACCACAGCTCCACTATCTGGTTCAGCACCAAGGGCCAGACAAGCGTAGGCACGTCCTGTCCAGCTATATTGGTAATTATTCCAATATCTCTGTCCCCCTGCCGGCACCCCAGTGCCAGCCTGGGTGCCAGGGCCACACTCTCCCTGCCTTTGGAACACCAGCTCCCCCTTCCAGGCTCTCTGTGGTGCTCCACAGCTGGCCCTGGCCGGGCACACCCTGCATCCCTTTGTACAACAGCTTCACGGGGCTTTGGGCTCGCTCCAGCACTGTGTGGGAGGAGGGTTGGTTTTTGATTTTTTTTCCCAAAAAACGAGAATTATTTTACAGTCAAATCTATTCAGTGCAATCCTGGTGAGGAAAGGGCTGAAACCCCCCCCACCTCGCTCAACTCCAAAATCTTTAATGTTGCCAGCAAAGGGGCAAAAGGAGCTTGTGCCAAAGCCAGGGCAGGGGGAGAAGAGCTGGGAGCAGCGACCTCGCTCTGACACCGCCTGCTTGGCTCTCTGGAAATCCTATCCCTGTGTTACATAAGGACCTGGCCCTATCTGGAACGCCGGGGTCATTGCACTTCTCCAAGTGTGGTAAAATGCTCGGAGGTCCTCAGCAGGAAAGCAGGAGGGAAGTGCCAGCTCTTATCCTCCTCAGGATGGGCAGCTGGGCCCGGGGCAGGGCTGGAGCTGCCCGAGCAGCGCCACAGCTCCAGCCTGGGGGAAGGTGGGCACTGAGAGTCCCTGAGCTCCCATCCTGGGACTGCTCCTGCTTTCGGGAGAGGATCCACCAGGCAGGTCCACTCTCAGACGGGACTTATGCAATAGTTTGGAGCCTCTCCATGTGACCCAGACTTGCTGGCGCTCTGCCACCGCTCTCCTCGCTGGCTGCAGCCAGGCACGGAGCGGCGGGATTAGAGAGAGGCCGGGCAGTCATTAACGGCGTGCCAGTCATTAACAACGGCGTGTTAGTCATTAACTGAGTGCCAGTCATTAACCGAGTGCCAGTCATTAACGGGCATCCCCCACCACACAGAGACACACATGTCCCATGAATGAAGGGACACTCATGTCCCATGAATGAAGGGACACTCGTGCCACCCACATGCACCCAGGGCACAGCTGCAGCTGCTTGGGTGTGAGGGGATGGGGATAGGTGGAGTTTTTATGTGGATTAAACACTATTTGCACATGGATACATGTTGTCTGCATGTGATAAGACATTATCAGCATGAGGAAACACGTTATCTGCATGGGAATATATGTTATCTGCACAGATAACATGTTATTAGCATGATGATGGAATAGATCTTATGGAATATATCATTGAACAGATCTTATCTGCATGGGGATAGATGTTATCTGCACATGGATACATGTTATCTGTATGTGATAACATGTTATCAGTATGAGGATACACGCTATCTGCATGGGAACACGTTATCTGCTTGGGGATAGATGTTATCTGCACATGGATAACACATCATCTACATGATGATGGAATAGATCTTATGGAATAAGTCATGGAATAGATCTTATGGAATAGATAATGAAATAGATTTTATGGAATAGATCATTGAACAGATCTTATCTGCATGGGCGCAGACATTATCTGGGTATGGATACATGTTATCTTCATGTGATAATGTGTTATCAGCACGATGATACACACTATCTGGATGGAATAGATCTTATGGAATAGATCTTATGGAATAGATCATGGAATAGTTCTTATCTGCATGGCCACAGACGTTATCCGGCCATGGATACATGTTATCTGCATGTGATAACGTGTTATCAGCATGAGGATACACGCTACCTGCATGGGAATCCATGTTATCTGCGTGGGGATAGATGCTATCTGCACATGGATACACGTTGATAACTCTTTGTCTGCACACACTACCTGCAGACAGGTCTGGTGCCCACCCCGTTGGGCCCTGCCATCCATGGAATACAGATATTCCATGCACAAATGCCATTTTTATACCCTGCATCTCTGTGGCCACCTCTGCCCCCATGAAATGCTCCCTCTGTGTGGGGTTCAGCACAGCCAGGACAGAATCCAGACCTCCTGGGCCTGTGCACAGGCAGCTCTCCCTGTGCTCCTGCTGCTCCTCCCAGCATGGAGCAGAACCAGGGCTCTGCCAGGAAAGTGCTCCGGGAAAGGCGCTGACACCTTGGAGCGGGCAGGGAAGCAGAGGCAGACCTGGCCACCTCTGCCCCGGCAGGGCTGGTTCATCTCCATCCCGCGACTGCTGGTTCATCCCCACCCCGGCAGGGCTGCTTCTCATCTCTCCATCCTAGCACAGCTGGCTCCTTTCTCCATCCTGGCACAGCTGGTTCTTATCTCTATCCCAGCCCTGCTGGCTCATCCCCATCCCAGCCCTGCTGGCTCATCTCCATCCTGGCAGAGCTGGTTCATCTCCATCCCTGCAGACCTGGCTGCTCTCTCCATCCTGGCACGGCTGGCTCATCCCTAACCTGGCATGGCTGGCTCCTCTCTCCACCCAGGCACTGCTGGCTTCTCTTTCCACCCTGGCAGAGCTGGTTCATCTCCATCCCAGCACTGCTGGCTCAGCCCCATCCTGGCAGGGCTGGCTCCTCTGTCCATCCTGGCACGGTTGGCTCTCATTCCCATCCTGACAGGGCTGGCTCCTCTCTCCATCCCGGCAGGGCTGGCTCATCCCCATCCTGGCATGGCCGGTTCATCCCCATCCTGGCACTGCCAGCTCCTCTCCATCCTGGCAGGGCTGGCTCTCATCTCCATCCTGGCAGGGCTGGCTCATTCCCATCCTGGCAGGGCTGGCTCACCCCCATCTCGACAGGGCTGTCTTCTCTCCACCCCGGGACTGCTGGCTCCTCTCTCCATCCTGGCAGAGCTGGTTCATCTCCATCCTGGCAGGGCTGGCTCCTCTCTCCATCCCAGCACAACTGGCTTCTCTTCATCCTGGCAGAGCTGGTTCCTCTCCATCCCGGGACTGCTGGTTCCTCTCTACATCCCGGCAGGGCTGGCTCTCATCCCCATCCCGGCAGGGCTGGCTCATTCCCATCCCGGCAGAGCTGGTTCCTCTCTACATCCCGGCAGGGCTGGCTCTCACTCCCATCCTGGCAGGGCTGGCTCATCCCCATCCTGGCAGAGCTGGCTCACTCCCATGCCGGCAGGGCCGGCTCCCGCAGCTCCCCTCCAGCCGTGCCGGTGCTTACACAACCCAGCCCCGCGGGGCACCGAGCCCTGGGCTTGCATAAAGACAAACAGCCTCGTGTGCCAGCAGCGAGCTGGGCTCACCTGCACAACCAGCCCGGCCCTCTCCAGCAGGGAGCTGCTCCTGCTGTGAGCCCCAGCTGAGGCAGGGTTATGTGGTTGGTGCAGCTCCAGCTCCCAAGCAGCTGTCACAGCTCTCACACCGAGTGTCACACCCAAAATTTGGCTCTTTGTCAGCCAGGCTGTAGGACAGGACCATACCCCCGTCACAGAATGGTTAGGATTTATAATAGGGTCTTTTCACAGACTGGTGAAGACAAAACAATCCTATTCTATTCCAGCTGCAGACTCAAGGACAATCCCTTCAAACTTCAGGCCCAAAGCACAAACAACGTGAAAAGAGGAGTGTGGGCAAGCAAGCAAGGAGGATGAAACTTCATCACTGGAAGCTGTTAATTGGACAGTTAACTCCTGTATGCAAATGGACTAAAACTTATAAAAATGTGAGATCTCATGGCCAAGCCCTTTTTGCTTCCATCTTGGAGCCACCTGGGCAGAGCCACGACTGTGGCTGTGGCACTGCCAGGGTGTGGCCCTGGAAGGCATTTCAATAAAATATCCATTTTATTCCTCTGAACTCCCTCTAGCCTCTGTTCCAGCTCCTTAAGGCATCACCTCCATGCCAGGGGAGCCCTGCAGGAGCAGGGATGCCTCCTGTGGGATGAAGTGTTCTGAAGCAGAACACTTCAGCTCTGGGATCCCTCCAGCCCTTACAGACCTGCAGATCATGTCCAGGCTCCTTGAGAGCTCCAGGAGAGCTGCTGGGCAGAGATTTTGGGCCATTTTCCCCTCCCTGTAGGTTCTTTACTCAGGGAAATGTGGCCCACATGCAGCTCCTTCCTCCACAGCCAGGGAATGAAGAGTCCCTAACCCTGACAGGACTGAGCTCATCCTCTGCATTTTCATTTCAGTCAAAGCAACTTCCCACCAAGGTCACAAATCCTACAGGAGGAGGCCAGGACTTCACCTGCCAGTTCAGCTCATTTGGGACCAACATTTAGGAGTGTCTGACTTCAGAAAGATTTGCAGGACAGCACAGGAACAGATTAATTTTAAGTCATTTTTCCTTTTAAATTAAGCTACGATGTAAGAGTAGGAAACACAATATTGATAATTGTGATAAACAGAAGTGTAAAGCTGTGGATGTCCCATCCCTGGAAGTGTCCAAGGCCAGGTTGAACAGGGCTTGGAGCAATCTGGGACAATGGAAGGTGTCCCTGCCCAAGGCAGGGGTGGGACTGGATGAGCTTTAAGGTTCCTTCCAACCCAAACCATTCCATAATTCCATGAAAGACTCTGAGTAGTCAGACATGGAATATCCCAAGCATTTCCCAGCCTGGGAGGATGCAGAAGGTGAGAGAGGAGCAGCAATGGAGCAGCTGGATGGAGACCCTGCACTGATGTTGCTCCACTGAGGTCAGACAGAGCTAAAATATTCCAGCAGTTTCCCAGTGGAGCCTCTCCCAACCCTTCAGCAGCCTGCAGACTTCATTGAAGGCCCTCACAGAAACCAAGATGGGAAAGTTGGCTTGGATGGTGTCCCTTTAAACCTCCCTCAGTGCTGGAAAACAGGGCTGCATCCAGGCTGGTGGTTTTCCATGTGTCTCTGCCCCGCATGGGATCCGACCTGCTCACAGATTCCTGGGAAATGTTCATAACTCCTCGCCCTGCAAATATTTCCCACAGTGGTGGGGTCAGGCAAAGACCTGGGTGTCTTCAGCACATCTGAGCTGACATCCCCCAGCCGGCTGTTTCTGAAAACGTGACGGGTTTGGTCCCAATCCTGTTCGTTTTAAGCTCATCTTGTGTTAACCCAAGATCGAGGCAGGGCAGGACGTGACAAACACATCCTGCACTGCTCCCAGCTCAGGAGGAACTCATTGCTGGAAACTTGGCAAGAAAAGCGGGGTTTGGACATGGGGGTTTCAGATAAGCTGGAGATAAGGGTTTGCGCGGAATCATCCTGTGCCGAGGACCCTCCATGGAGCTGCTCCTTGGGGAAGAGGAGCCCGGGCTGCCCCTGCACCAGGATTCCATGGAATGGTGAGAACAGCAGCTCCTCCCCGCTCATCCCTGGATGGCCTGGAGCCATGGGTGATAAGAGAGCCTCTCATGTTTCAGGTTGGAGGAGCAGACACTGTTTATGTTGAGCAGCACCACCTTCCTCCCCTCGGGGGCTCCTCCTCAGCCTCTCGGCGGCTGCTCAGGCCCGGCTTATCGGGGCCTCCCGGTGCCAAAGGAAACAGCTCAGCCCCCCCAGCCTCATCCGGGCAGAGCTGATTTGCAGGAGATGACAGCACCTTTCCCATTCCCCGCGTGGGGAATGCTGCTGGAGCCGCCCCAGAGAGGCGCCGGGAGCTTTTTGGGATGTCAGGAGGAGGAGGAGGAGGAGGAGGAGGAGGAGGAGGAGGAGGAGGAGGAGGAGGAGGAGGGGAGCACAGGGTGCTGCCCCGGGGCGAAGCAGGAACGGTGGGAGGCTGAGGATGGAGCAACTGGAGCACTCAGCACGTTCCATATATGGAGAAACTTCGGGAACAACCTCCCCAGGACTGCGGGGAGCCTCACTGATGGAGGCATTTCAGAGCAAGGCTGGTCCCAGCTTGGGGAACATCCCAGAGCTGGGAATCACCCGGGTGTCCCACAGAACGATTCCCCTTCCACCTTATGGAACTCCCCAGACCCTCCCTGCCATGCCCAGCATCGCACCCTGGCACCACTGGGTGCTGCTAAGGAGGATAAAACCGAGCACGGCCAGAACCAGAGCTCTGCTGGTCTCCAGCACCGGGGATGTTGGCAGGGATTGCAGCAGGAACACGAATATCCCCTGAGGTTTGCATCTTGACCACAAAAGTCCCCAAAAATGGGCCTTGCTCTGAAATGTTACATTTACCTGCCCCCAGCACAGCTCCACATTTCCCTCTTGGTTGGTTCTTCCCCTCTGGAAGATATTTGCCAAGGTTATTTTATAAACTCCTTTCTATTTATAGTCCAGCTCCTTCAGCTCTAATGAGATAATCTTCTGGCATCTCACCACCACTAATATTTACTTTGATGTTTAAAATAACATCTTCTGAGGGATTGATTAAAAAAAAACCAATAAAAAAAAAACACCTTTAAAATATAATCAAAGCAAAGAAAGAACTGAGCAGAGCAGTGGGGCCGAGCTCCTGGGGATGCACACGGAGTCAGTGACACTGCAACTTTTTCAGGGCAGACTCTTTATAATCCTCTGAGCACATCAGGAGGGAGAGAGGCATTGGCAGCTCCTGAAGATGGAGAGAGAGACAGGGAAGGAGGGAGAGGGAGCGCGGGCTGTGTTTATTCTCAGGAATGAAGGCAGCAAGGAACGTTTCATTCTGCAGCAGGGCTTGGAGCTGCCGCTCTCTGTAATTGAGAGCTTGGCCCCGGGCAGCTCAGCAGAGCAGATTTGGGGTTTAGAGAGGCAAACATTCCATCCTGGGGTTAATACAATTAAAAAGAGGGGCTGGGGGAGGCGAGGGAGGCAGCAGCAGAGCCCGGCTCCCGCTGCCTGCAGCCACTTTGAAACACAAGCCTGCGTTTTTATGGAAACTCTGAATGTTGGAGAAGGGTGAACATGGTTTTCATTCTCATAAATGTTTTTCCAGCGTGCAAGGCTCTCCGGGCTCATTCCTTCTCCAGGGAGACGGTTCTGATTTCAAAGAACATTCGCATTCCCTCCACCCCAGACCACCCCACTCCAACCTCAAAGAGCCTCCTCTGGAAAAATTATTTTAAAGAGCGTTTTACCTTTTCGAGTGCTTTCCCTTCTTTCTTTTTTTTTTTTTTTCCCCTTTTAATTCCTTCAGCTTCTCTTTTTTTTTTTCCTCTTTTTTTCCCAGCAGCAGCCAAAAGCTCCTCTCTCCCCCTCAGCCCTGCGTGTGTCAGAAAGTTTCCAGGCTGAGGGTTTGTGTCGCCTTCCTTAAGAAACTTCTTCTGTCAGACCCAGGCAGAGCTGGAGTTGGAGTTGCTTTGCTAAAAAGTCTCCTTTCAGGAAGTGAGGAGTAATAAGAGAGCAGCTCGGAGGCAGCACATGGATAGGGGCTGCTCGAGAGAAAAAAAAAAAAAAAAAAGGAGAAGAAGAAAAAAAAAAAAAAACAACTTTGCTCAGGAATTTTGCCAGGATTATCCAAAAGAAAAAAAAAGAAAAAAAAAAAAAGAAAAAAAGAAAATCCCCAAACCCACAAGGCTGGAAAAGTCCCGCCCTGGCTGCTGACATCAGTGCAGAAGGCAGGTCTTGGCTGAAGCGGTATAAAACTACTCAGCCTTTCTGTGGAGGAGCAGGGAGGGAGCTTGGGGCAGCCCTGGAGGCGATGCTGGGGCTCCGCTGTGGATAAAACATCCCAGGAACAGCCAGAAAGGACAGAGGCCGTGCTGGCAGTGCCACACAGAGCAGATAAAGCAAAGCCTGCCATGGTTTTGGTTTGGAATTTTCTCGCCCCCCCAAACAAAAAACAACAAACCCATCGTGCATTTTAACCAGAGCTTTCCCAACGCTGTTAAAAACTCAGGGAGTGTGTGAGGAAATGGCCTGAAAGGCTCCACAGCAGTAGCAGGGACTGGCTGGGAATCGAAAAAAAGCCTTTAAGAACTCGGCAGTGCTTTCAGAAGTCCCTTCCCTCTGCAGTTACATCATTCCTGCCCCGCTGGCTGCGGGGATTGCTGCGTTCTCCTGCTCTCTGGAGGGTCCTACTGAGGGATAAATCCCCCTCCAAAACCAAGAATAACCCCTGGGAATAACCCAAACAACCAAACTCTGCTCGTTTCCAAACAACCCCCTCGCAGGACACCTCAACAATAAAAGGCAGGAGCTCATTTCCTCCTTCCTTCTGAAGGCGGCTCTGGGATTTCAAAGCTGAATTTGTGAGCCTTGGTGGAGAGAGAATTACCTGGCAGTGCTGCAAACGCTGGAAAAATGAGCCTTTTCCGAGCTGCCCTTCCCTGGGAAGAGAGAGGGGCCCTGGGGAAGGACACAGGGGAAGGATGGAAGCACCAGGGTGAGGAGGGACCCCCAGCCTGAGCCCTTGGTGGGGACATAACAACCCCAAAACCACCCTGGAGGTGCCTTTTCCTTCCAGGAGGATTTGAATGAAGAGTTAAGGGGTGAAAAGTTGCCAAGGGAACACATAACATATTAAAAAAATTATATATATATATATACACACACATAAATATATATATACATATACATAAATATATATATACACATATATATTAAAATATATATTAATATATATATATGTTCATATATATACATATATATTAAAATCTATATTAAAACATAAATATATATCAAAATTATATATATATACATATATATTTAATTATATCAAAATATAAATAAAATAGATATTAAATATTAAATAAATAAAAAATTTAAATGCATATTAAATCTATGTATTAACTGTTATATTAAAATATGCTAAAATACAAATTAAATTTATAGATTAAATATTAAATTAAACATAAATAGGTATTAAATAAATGTATTAAATATTATATTAAATATAGATTAAAATATATTATATGTGTATTAAAACAAACTCTCTGAACCTGAGACCCCAGGAGGGGATTGCAGGGGGGGTTTGGGAGAGCAGCACAGGATTTGCATCCCTGGGCAGTTGGTGTGGATGCCAAGTGCAGCACAGCCCTGCAGCCTCGTGTCCTGCCCTGACCCTTGCAGGCACAGCCGGTGCCAAAGCCACGGGACACAGCCCTGGGCAGCCAGAGCTCCTGGCCATGGTCCCTGGTGCCACCCAGGCTGCCCCAGCCGCCACCAGACCGTGAGATGGGCATGGAGAAAGAAAAAAAGCCTCAAAGGCCTGGCCAGCCCCGTGTCCTGATGGGATGCTGGCCCAAAAAAACCAAAAGGGATAAAGGAAAAAGCAAGAAGCTGTGGTACTTTTTGTGGTGGATGCCCCTAAATCCTCTGCTATAAACAAAGCAGGATGAACCTGACCTGGAGCTGGACCAGCCCTAATTCACGTTCTGCCATAAATTCGATTTTTGGAGCCCTCTGAACTCCCCTCCAGGGATGGAGCAGCAGCAGGAGATGCCCAGGAGGGACCTCCCGAGTCCTTGTGAGCTGTCTGGAAGGTTTGCTGATCCAAATAACCCAGAAAAACCAGGGAAAGCATCCTTTGCTCCCAGGAGGAACTGGCTGAGGGTGGGAGATCGCAGCCCCCAGCTCCACTCCAGCCACTCTGTGCAGACTGGAAAGGGCTGGCTCTGCCCTGGAAAAAAAGAGTTCAAAAGGGACTGGGATTGATTGCTGGGCTGGATTTTGGGCCAGTTCCCTGGCTGGGTGGACAGAGTGGTTTCCTTCCTCCCCAGGCCACGCTGGCCATTGTCTGAGCCCCCAGAGCACACCCAGAAAAGAGCAACTGAACAAAATATTTGGGGTTTAATTGAATGGTGCTGCTGCTGGCCAAGGAAAAATTAATTGCTGCAAGTGTGGCCTGGTGCCATTCCAGGGGGGTTCTGTCTGCTGGGGCTTGTCTCAAACACACTCAGTGTGGAATAAACAGGGATGGAGGGGCAGATTTCCTTCCCCAGAGAGTGGCTCTGTTCTGCCAGACCCTTTGGAAAACTTGTTTTTCCCTAATTCACAGAGTTTCCAGTCCCTCCTGGGTGGTAAATACAGAGTCAGACACTCCTGACTGGCAAAGCAAATCCCCCCAGCCCTGTACCCCAACCCACCAGTGGTCTGAGCACCCTCAGATTTGTACCAGAGCAGCTCCAAAATGGGCTTTACTCCAGTCCCACCCTGTCTCTGAGGAGAGGATGGAGCAGCACAACCCTGACAAGCCAAGACCTCCATCCCCTGCACAAATCCTGGAAAACAGGGAATGCTAAAACGACCAGAGGCTCACAGCAAAGAGGAGGAGGTGATAAACAGCATAAAGAATAGAAATTTCCAGTCCCTGAGGTTGCTAGAAAGTTTATTTTTCAGATTAGTTCGGTATCAGAAATATCTGATACCTGAAAAAATCTGAAAATCTGCCTGAAAAAATGGTTTCATGGGGCAACCAACAACCCCCCATTAAAACTCCAAAATCACCCGTCTGCTTCCTCTCCCCAGGATGAGGAGACGAGGCTGAATTTGCAGCGGAGGTTTGAAACCCTCGCTGTGCGGGGGGATGGAGAGGAGCCGGGAGCAGCCCGGTGTCACTGCACCCTCCTGTGGCTGCACGGAGCGGCCGGGGCCGCCCGGAGCATGGGACAGCGGCGGGAGGATGGAAACACCCTGGGATGATGGAAACACCCCGGGATGATGGAAACACCTTGGGATGATGGAAACAACGGTGGGATCCTGGAACCTCCTGGGATGATGGAAACACCTCAGGATGATAGAAACACCCTGGGATGATGGAAACACTTCCAGGATGGTGGAAACCCTGCCAGGATCCTGAAACCCCTTGGAGTGATGGAAACCCCTCGGGATGATAGAAACACCCCGGGATGATGGAAACACCTTGGGATGATGGAAACAGCAGTGGGATCCTGGAACCCCCTGGGATGATGGAAACCCTGGGGGATGATGGAAATACTTCTAGGACGATGGAAACACTTCCAGGGCAATAGAAACCCTCTTGGGATGATGGAAAACCCACCGGGATTCTGAAACCCCCTGGGATGATGGAAACACCTTGGGATGATGGAAACACTTCCAGGATGATGGGAACCCTTCCAGGATTCTGAAACTCCTCGGGGTGATGGAAACCTTGGTGGGATGATGGAAACACTTCCAGGATGATGGAAACCCCTCAGGATGATGGAAACACCCCGGGATGATGGAAACCACCCGGATGATGGAAGCCCTGCAGCTCCATCATCCTCACAGGATCCTGAAACCCCTTGGGATGATGGAAACTCCTTGGGATGATGGAAAGGATGGCAGGATCCTGAGCCCCCCTGAGATGATGGAACCCCCCTGAGATGACGGAAACCCTGCCAGGATCCTGAAACCCTCTTGGGATGATGGAAACAACAGTGGGATGATGGGAACACTTCCAGGATGATGGAAACACTTCCAGGATGATGGAAACCCTGCTGGGATCTTGAAACCCTCTGGGGTGCTGGAAGCAATGGTGGGATGATGGAACCCCCTTGAGATGATGGAAACCCTGCCAGGATCCTGAAATCCCATTGGGATGATGGAACCCCTTGGAATGATGGAAACCCCCCTGAGATGCTGGAACCCCCTTGGGATGATGGAAACCCCTCAGGATGACAGAAACCCCAGTGGGATGATGGAAACACTTCCAGGATGATGGAAACCCCCCCCAGGATGATGGAGACCCCACTGGAATGATGGATTGAACCCCTCAGGATGATGGAAACCCTGGCAGGATGCTGCAAGCCCTGCTGGGATGATGGAAACCCTGGGAGGATGATGGAAATACTTCCAGGGTGATGGAAACACTTCTAGGATGATGGAAACTCCCTCAGGATCATGGAAACCCCACTGGAATGATGGACTGAACCCCTCAGGATGATGGAATCCCCCTGGATGCTGGAAATCCCCCAAGATGCTGGCCTGAACCCCGGAGAAGCACAAAGGCCAACACTTCCAGGCTGATTTGGCACCTCCTGGAGGTGCTGGATGGTGCCCAACATGTCCAACCTGCACCACACCAGGGCCAGGGCTCGTCTGAAGGCTTGAAAAGGCTGCAGACTGTCCTGGTTGCCAGTAGGACACACAGGGAATGCTGCTGAGGCCTGACAGGGTAATTCTGTGTAAGCATTTTGTACATAAAATGAAATATTCTCCCTGCCTTGCTATGTCTGAACTGCAGGGCCTGGGCAGAGTTCCCAGCTCTGGCTCTACATCACAGCCTGGCCCCAAGTCCGTGCTGGGACAAGCTCCTTGGCCACAGACTCACCCTTTTTATGGCTGTTCAGCACCCAACACAACAAAGCTCCATTCAGCCCTTCAGCTACTGCAGCAATAAACAAAGTGCTGGGCTTTGTTTGCAGCCCAGAGGCTGCAGGTCGAGAACCTGCGAGTGAAACAAGCTGGAAACAAACGGGTTTGTTTTTCCACCAGGGCACAGACGTGTCAACTAATTGCCCAACAGTAAAGCCAGGCTTAATTAGTCCCAGGTGTTAAATAAAATAGGGTTGGTGTTTCCCAAAAGTGTAACTCTGGCTTGAAGGAGGGGCAGGCTCTGAGAGCAGAGGCATCAAGAAGTGATTCTCAAGAATTTTGGGGGGATTTTGGGGCAAAGGACAAATATTCAGGTGGGTTTTGCTGAGGGCACTGCAGTGGGGTGCTGCATTTTCACCTCAGGATCTCACCTTGTCCTTGGAAAAAGCTTTGTTGTGGATTTTTGGGTAAACACCATGAAGAACTCCATGTGAAAATTAAAACAAAGGACTCCTGGGGAAACTCAACATTCCATGGGGCTGAGGGATGCTCAGGGGTACCTTGTACTCTGCCAATCCAACCTATTCCCAATTTTTTAAATTCCAGTCAGTCCTGAACATCATTAAGCTCATTTTGCTTAATCAGGTCCTTAGTCCTGACTTCTACAGTACAATTTTCTGCCAGCAGAAGTTAAGAAACACTGGCATTGTGCATCCATCTCCTTGGGACACCTCTTTGCATTCAGCAGCAATCAGTCATGGATGGGGCTGATCCAGAGGGAGGTGTCCCTGCCCATGGGGGGGTCGGAAAGATGGGATTTAAGGTTCCTTTCCAACCCAAAGCATTCCATGATTCCATGGTGCCACAGCCTTGTCCCTGTACCCAACAATTCCAGGATGGGTGGCAGCGAGCTGGGGATGAAGCACGGAGATTTTTCCTCCTGGAAAGGGAGACCTGGCCCTGAGGAGCAGCTGGAAATCCTGCAAAACATCAACACCTTTTGGTGGCACTGCAGATGGAATGTCCCCAGCCCAGCTGGCAGTGGTGGCACTGGAGATGGAATGTCCCCAGCCCAGCTGGCAGTGGTGGCACTGCAGATGGAATGTCCCCAGCTCAATGACAACATTCTGGCCACTCTGGCACCACAAAGAGCCGATCACTGATCAGAAACAGGGAGGAGAACCAGGCCAGGAGAGGCTTCCTGGGCTCCTGAGCCTGCTCTGGCCCATCACAAACCACAACTCCCAAGCAGCTCCTCCCAGAGGGCCTTTCTCAGTAACTCCTGGCTTGGATGTGGAAAATCCAAAGAAATTCAGTTTTCTTTACTCCTCTGGCTGCCCAGCCTGGCATGACAATGGCTCTGACAGGAGGGGGCAGCCAGGGGGGATTGGGCTCTGCTGCCAGGACAGGGACAGCATGGAGGAAATGGCCTCAAGCTGCTCCAGGAGGAATTTGGAGGACACCAGGAGGAATTTCTCATGGAAAGGATGGTCAGGAACATAAAGGGGCTGCCCAGGGAGGTTTGGAGACCCATTCCTGGAGGTGCCCAAGGAAGGCCTGGGAGGTTTGGAGTGCCCATCCCCGGAGGTGCCCAAGGAAGGCCTGGAGGTGGCACTCGGAGCTCTGGGCTGGGGACAAGGTGGGCATTGGCCACAGGAAGGACTCGGTGACCTCAGAGGGCTTTTCCAGCCCAGGTGACTCTGTGATCCTGTGGCAAAGACACTCCTGCACAGAGATTCCCTTTCCCACCAACATCTGCTCAGTGGGAACTGTTCAAGGAGAGAACTTTGCTCTCAAGGCAACATCTCCCCTAAAACATCCATTTAAATAACAACAGCTCCTCACCAGCTCCCTCTGACCCCTTCCCTGCCACAGCAGACCCCTGCCCTGACACGGAGAAGATCTCAGAGCTCTTTCACTCTTCAGAGCTGCACAGCTTTTGTTTGCTCTCCTTTCCTTTCCTGTGCAACAAGGAAATAGGGTCACGTTTCAGAGAAACCCAGCCAGCAGTGGTTTGCGAATGCCAGAGCTCTCGCTGGATGCTGCGGCCTCTTCTTTCCCAAAACCGACACAACCCTCACTCCACAGAGATTATTTTCCCTCTTTTTTCCCTTCCTGCTCCCCAGCTGCTGTAGGGAAGCCCCCAAAGCTCCTCGGCAGAGCAGGTAAGAGGCACTTTTTGTTCGCTGCTGTTGTTTGGGGTGGCGGGTGCATCATGGCTGCTTTGTTCCCTGCCTGGTGCCTTTCTGCAGCACCAGGCCATTCAGAGGGAAGATCCCGTGAAATGTTGGTGTTAAATTCCAGATTGGTTCCTCATTCCACCTTGGTTTTCTTACTGATCACCCCACTGGAAAAAAACGGGGTTGAGTTGGGGCCATCATGTTGTTTTTGAAACTGAGGGGGTTTAGATGGGCCAGAAGACAATGAGATGATGGCTTGTGGTCCAACACTCCTGGCCAGCCATTCCCTTCCCTTCACCTCTGGACATGGTACCAAAACTCTGGAAGTTTCTCTTTATATTTCCTGCGAGCCTCAGTGGCAACGTGGGAAGGTTTAGGATCTCAGTGAAAATGTGGGGAGATTTAGGATCTCAGTGGCACTGTGGAGGGTTTAGGATCTCAGTAGCACTGTGAGGAGATTTAGGATCTCAGTGGCACTGTGGAGGGTTTAGGATCTCAGTAGCACTGTGAGGAGATTTAGGATCTCAGTGGCACTGTGGAGGGTTTAGGATCTCAGTGGCAATGTGGAGGGTTTAGGATCTCAGTGACACTGTGAGGAGATTTAGGATCTCAGTGGCACTGTGGGAAGGTTTAGGGCACCTGGCACCTGCTGGATAATGCTCCAAACACTCCAGAAGAACTTCGGGGATTTGCTGCTGGCCATCATAGCAATAAACAGACTGGAATCCAGAGGCAAACTCACTTTTATTTCCTTGGGTTTCTTTGGCATCTCCTCCGTTGATACTCGGTGAGGACAGGCACAGTTCAAAGTCCCATCAATCAAAACACAGTCTGGGGTGGTAGGTAATGACCTGGGACAAAGGAAACTTGGGTTTGAACCTCAAAAAAACCTTCCCTATCCATTAGACTTGGAATAAACCCCACAGGAACACCAGGGAAAGCCATCCCAGGGAAGAACTGGAGAAGGGATCAGGCTCCTCACTGGCAGGGGGTGGAAAAAAGGGATCTGTGGGGCTCTGATTGCTGATTTATTTATGATTCTGCTGATTTCAATCCCTCATCCTCCTTTTGCCTCTTGGAAAGAGGGACTCAATTCTCTGAAAAGTTTATTTATGCTGCTGGGAATAGGATTTCCTAAAGAAATGTGGGTGCTGCCATAGCAGGATTTAGAATTCACACATATTAACATACAACTTTAAAAGTTAATACCCATTAAGATGTTGGGGAAGAGGCTTTCTGGGAGCTCCCAGATAACCAGGACAATCCATAGTCTCTCTGTGAAGCACCCAGCTCCATGAAAAGCAGAAATTCTGGGAATTCCCAGGTTCCCTCCATGCTCTAAACCCACCCAACCAAGCACAGAGAACTTGGCTTGAGCAGCCAAGGTCAGGAAGGACAAAGGTGTCGGTTAAGCCGAGCTTTTCCTCTCACAAACCCCAAGCAGGTGGGACTGGAGGCACAAAAACAGAGAGGCTGAAGGCAAAGAGTGGCACTGAAAGGGTTTTTTTTCACCTCTGACAACTTTTGGGGTTGAGTTGGGTAAGGAGCAGGGAGCAGCTCCTTGTGGGGCAAAGCAGGAAGATCTGGAGGGTTGGAAATACTAAAAAATACAAATAATTGTAATTAGGTGATTGAAAGGCTCACACATTTTGTTTAGTGCTTGATTTCCTGGGAATCTCTGTGGATTCCTGGGGAGAATTAGGTGGCAACTGCAAGTGGATGGGTTGGGAATTAAAGCCATGGAATCCCAGAATGGTTTGGGCTGGAAAGGACCTTAAATCCCATCCCATCCCAGCCCTGCCATGGCAGGGACACCTCCCACTGTCCCAGGTGCTCCCAGCCCTGTCCAGCCTGGCCTTGGGCACTGCCAGGGATCCAGGGGCAGCCCCAGCTGCTCTGGGCACCCTGTGCCAGGGCCTGCCCACCCTGCCAGGGAACAATTCCTGATTCCCAAGATCCCATCCAGCCCTGCCCTCCGGCAGTGGGAGCCATTCCCTGGCTCCTGTCCCTCCAGGCCTTGTCCCCAGTCCCTCTGCAGCTCTCCTGGAGCCCCTTCAGGCCCTGCAAGGGGCTCTGAGCTCTCCCTGGAGCCTTCTCTTGTCCAGGTGAGCATCACCAATGTTTAATGCTGGCTAATATAATACAGGTTGTAAGTACACACACCTAAAGTATAGACATAGATACAATAAATATATTAATATTTAATAGAAGGAAACATAATAATAGGATATTTAATATCATTAAATATAGACATAGATACAAAAATACATTAATATTTAATGGCATGAAACATAATTATAGAATATTTAATATCATTAAATATAGGTATAGATACAATAAATACATTAATATTTAATATAATGAAATATAAAAATAGAATATTTAATGTAATTAAATTGAGACATAGATACAATAAATGCATTAATATTTAATTGAGTGAAATATAAAAATAGAATATTTAATGTAATTAAATAGAGACATAGATACAAAAATACATTAATATTTAATATAATGAAATATAAAAATAGAATATTTAATATCATTAAATAGACACATAGATAAAATAAATACATTAATATTTAATGGAATGAAATTTAAAAATAGAATATTTAATTTAATTAAATACAGACATAGATACAAAAATATATTAATATTTAATAGAACGAAACATAATAATATAATATTTAAAATAATTAAATATAAGTTTGAAGTATAACCCTTGCTCTTAGTCCTTAGTGCAGGAATGTGCATTTTTAAACACAGCTTTGATCCCTGAATATGCTGATTTGGCTTTGCAATATCCCAGAGGTGGCAGGAAAGACTCTGCTGGGTGTGGAATTGAATGGGCACAGCAGAGAGGGCCCAGAGCATGGGACAGATCCCAGGGGGCCATGGGGACCATGGGCAGCTTCCACAAACTCCACACAGAGCCAGGAATCAAATTCCAGCCCCAGTGAGGGAGGCAGCGAGGATAAAACACGAACCAGTCTGAAATAACTCCATTTCCCCACATCCCATCCAAATCATTGCAACAAAACCCCTTTGCTGTTGTAATGAAAAAGAAACAAAACGCCCTGGGCAGATCTGACCCTTTATTTCTGCCTCAGAAAATCTTGGCTCAGCTTCATACTTAGAAAATAGGGATCCCAAGCTGCCTGTGAGTGGAGCATTTCCACACCCAGGGAATGTGGGAACAAATTCCCATTGTCCCTCACAAATCACTGCTCACATGCAGGGATGTCCTGATCCCCTCAGAGCTGATGTCCAACACTTCCACTTCCCAGTTGTCTTCTTTTTCCTCCTCAGAATTTCCTCTTCAGGAATTTCCCCTGGCCACCCTCTAATCAAGCCCAGTTAGATTTTCTGTTTGATGCCCAGAACACAGATGAATAAAGGAATGGTCTCTGTCTGCTTTGAAATAATGTTCCAGCAATGCTCAGGCAAAGTTGGAGCTCCCAGTCCCATGGAGACCCTTCCAGAGCATCACCCACCACAGGACATTTCACACGTGGAATTTTGGGCCCTCACCTGGATCCTGCAGAATTCCTTTCCTTGTTGCGCTTTCAATTTCAGCCTTAACGTTCATTTTTCCTCTTTTAAAACTCCAACCAGAGCATCTGATGCTCAATAAACTTTCCTGCTCTTAAACTTTCTGCTGGCATGGAGCTCAGGGCAAGGTTCTGCCTCCCGAGGCTGCTGGGCACTGCCCAGGCTCCCCAGGGAATGGTGCCAAGGCTGCCAGAGCTCCAGGAGCGTTTGGAATCACAGAATTCACAGAATTCCAGAATCACTGGGTTGGAAGAGACCTCCAAGATCATCCAGTCCAACCCAGCCCCAACAGCTCAACTGAACCCTGGCACCCAGTGCCACATCCAGGCTTTGTTAAACACACCCAGGGATGGGGACTCCACCACCTCCCTGGGCAGCCATTGGAGAACTTCATCACCCTTTCCATGAAAAACTGAAAGAATGATCAATTTTTCCTAATACCCAACCTATATTTTTCCCTAATATTCTAATTAGGTTTTTCCTAATATCCTACTTATAGGATAGGATCTTGCCAACTTCCTAATATCCAACCTATATATTTTTCCTAATATCCAACCTGAATTTCCCTTGGCGCAGCTTGAGGCTGTGTGCTCTGGTTCTGTCAGTGCTGCTGGAGACAGAGCCCAGCCCCAGCTGAGCACAGGCACCTTTCAGGAGCTGCAGAGAGTGATGGGGGCAGCCCTGAGTCTCCTTTTCTCCAGGCTGAGCACCCCCAGCTCCCTCAGCTGTTCCTCACAGGGTTTGTGTTCCCAGCCCCTCACTGACAGAGCTCTCAGGGTGGGGTTGTTGGGGTGGCTGTGCAGGGACAGGGGCTGGATTTGATCCCTGTGGGATCCAGCTCAGAATATTCTGGGATGCTCAGAAAATCCTGTGTTTCAAGAGTTAAAGCCCAAAGCAGAACCTTGAGCCTCCCAGTTCATCCAACTGGATGGAGGAAATGGGACACTCTGGATTCTGCCCAGGGCTGGGTGGGCAGCACTGGATGAGCAAAACTGCAGAGCAGAAATCACTGAGCAGCAAAAGCAGCAAAAAGTAGCAAAAGCAGCATTTTGGGTGTTATTTTATCCACCAACTACACCAGGAGTACTCCAGAAAATAAGTGAAGTCTCAAATCTTCTTTCATGACGATTTCACCAAGCCAGGCCCTCCCTCCCAGCACTTCAGGGAGGTTTCTGCCTGTCAGGAATTAACTGGACAGGAAACAGAGGCAGAGCTGGAAGAGACCCCAGCCCCAGCATCTCTCAGTGATTGACTCCAACCCCGAGCTCAGGTCTCACAGAAAATCCTTCTGCCTCCAAGGTGCCCAACACAGCCACATTTTGCCCAGGTTTTCTCTTTTTCTGGCCAAAAAAAGCCCAGGGGCTGAGTGTTTTAAACCTTAAAAAGGTTTAAAATTTTAAGAGACTTAAAAAATATCTTACAAAACCAACTGATTTGTGCCTCTGAGTAGTTTCTAAACATCCCCCCAGAGCCTCTGAAGTCACTCAGGTGTGAGAGGTTGGGCCAGGGAAGAACAGATTATCCAGGTTTTTGGCTCTCCTGCTCTCCATCTCACCAGAAAACTCCCAGTGTTGGTCTCTGAGGCAGAGTGAACCCTTCTAATTTCATTTTGGAAAGGTGCAGTCAGCACTGAGCACCCTGAAGCAGATCACACGCAAATCTGATGTTGAGATCTGCAGGGCAAGTGGAAAGTGCTGGGTTTTTTTCAGTGAAAATCACAACTTTTTTCCTGTCAGATGTTTGTGCAGATCCAGCAGATGATCTAAGAACACATCCATGTACGGTTTGCCCCTCTGTTTTTATCTGGGCTTCTGATCTTTCACACACAGAGGCAGAGGTGGGAGCACCCCCAGAAATAAAACATCACAGCCAATAAAACTTTGTTTTATTAACGCAGTTCCAGGGTGAGGCTGAGCATAAACCAGTGGGAAAGCATCTCCCAGTTTCTGTGTCAGATGTTCAAGGTCCTGTTGTCACCTCCAGGACAGAGGGGCGGGGATGGAGGAGGGTCCTGCCAGAGCCAAACTGGGCACAGACCCCAGAGCTGGGGCTGAGCCTTGAAAGCATCCAGCAAATCCAGCAAATCCAGCAAATCCTGCAAATCCTGCAAATCCTGCAAATCCTGCTGATGGGTTTCTCTTTGGGCCAGGTTTTATGAGCTCTCAGAGAACCCATCACACCTGAGACAGCCCAGAATGGCATCAAATGGGCAGGATGGCTTCTGTGGTAGTGTTGGAAACAGAAAAAAGTTTAATGAAAGGCAAAATAACAAAGTTCTTACAGGGAAAAACTGAGCTAGGGGCGAGAGGTTCTTGCTCCTGCTAAAATACCCCACAAAATCAATTATTTCCTTAGTTCTCTTCCTTTTCTAGTGAATTGCCCAGGTGGGACCTCTTGGCCTCTGTCCCATGGACAGCCCCAGGTCTGAGGTGAAATCCAACAGGTTCTATGAGGTGTCTTTGTACCAAACTGGGAGAAAAACTTCTGGTCTTTTTGCCTTTTTAAGCAGATAAAGAATAATTTAGTCACTCTGTGAACGGGGGGCACAACCCTACCTCCTGCCCCAAGGAGCATCATGTGGATGTGGAGGCAGAAAAGAGCGTGGAGAAAAACCCCACAGCCCCAGCAGGGCAGGGTGAGGGATGCCAGAGGGATGGGCAGAAGGTTCAGGGGTGCTCAGTGCTGTCTGCACCTCCCCAAAATCAACTCCCATGGCTTAAACCAGGCCTTTCTGGGCACCCAGCTGGGCCCAAGCAGGGCAGGACAGGCCCAGCTCAGCTGCCATTCCCTGGCATGTGGAGGGATTTCCACCCTGGCTCTGCTGGAAGTGCTGAATAAAAGCTGCTGGCCCTGTGCAGAGGCTCTGGGGGAAATAAGAACTCTGCTCTCAGTGCCCCAAAACACAGCCAGGAACATCCCCCACAGCTGAGAGGGACCTCCAGCGCCAATCCCCACTCCTCTGAGCACAGGGAAATTTTTGTCCAGTGAAATTTGTGTCCACGTCTTGGGTTTTTGTGGTTGAGATGAACCCCGAGGTGTTAGAAAGTATTTTTTTTCCTCAGCCTTATGACTGAAGAAGAAGTCAAGATTTGTTGGTTCTGCTTTTCAAGGTTGTTTCTTTTCTCTTATCTATTCCATTCTTTCTCTGACCTGCTGAGGTCTGTCCAGCAGGTTGGATTGTGGCACACTGACCACCCTTGGGGTGGTGTTAGCTTTTTATACTAAAAACTACCTGTACTTTATTTACAATAATTTTCCAATACCTATCACCTATGTTAGACAGTCTGTCTCTACTCTAAACCAACCCAAAAGTGTCACCATCACAGCAGAAGATGGAGGAGGAGAAGGACAGGACATGCCCAGATTCCTCCATCTTGCCTCTTGAACCCCCATTCTAAAAACCCCAAAATTCTACTTTTTCACCCTGTGACAAATTAACTATCATTCTACTCAAACTCTTGTGGCTTGTAAATCTTCACACAAAGTTGGTAATTGTTTCCATGGGCTAAAATGGAAGCCACAGGTGGTTTTGACTCCATGCCAAGGTCTCTGAGCCCCCTGCCAAGGTCTCGAGTCCTCCAGGGCACTCAGAGGACTGTCCTGGGTTCTGACATCCATGGGCTCTTCTTGTCCCCAGGTCCAGTTTGAGAGGGAGCAGAACACGAGGGCGCCAAAGGTTTTCTGTGGGGCAGCATTTCCCTCCTCTGCTCCTTCTATGGTCTTTTCCAAGAGGGAAATTCTGGGTTTTGCCTGCTCTGAGGTGTTCAGCTGCAAGGCCACCTCAGAGATATTTTTTCTGGGTGGAAAAGTGAAGGGAGAAGTGAATAGTGCCCATGTGGGAACAGCCTGAGCACGGGCAGTTATTGATTATTGCAACCTCCCCTTGAGAGCACAGGAAGGACAAACAAACACCAGGAACTCACCAGACCATAGAGAATGAGTTGTTTTTGCACCTCAGTCCTGATCACTGAGTTATAAAAATGTGCCAGAGAGTGTTTACTGCTGTGCACAGGGAGGGTTTCACTCTCCTTTCACACAAAAATGTCACAAAGTCTTCCTGTGCTCGGTGGTTTTCAGTTTTTCACAAAAGACTGACAGAACTGGAAATCACATTGGCCCCAGAAAGAAACTGAAAGCAGGATTTTCCCTAGTGGAACTCAGGATTGCAGGAATCAGCAATGGGAAAGTCCTGTGAGCTCATCCCTGGGGGTTCTTCCTGCCTGGGGAGGATTGCTCCCATTTCCTGATCCAGTGCTAGAGGCCTGCCAATGGCGCTTCCAGGCTCCCCCTGCCTCACATCCTGATGAATCTTCTTGCTTGGAAATGTTTATTGATACCCAGACTTCCTTTCCACTGATTAATTTCTTCTGCCTTATCCCTGTTCCATTTTAGCAGCACATCCAAACCAGCTTTTCCTCTCTGAAGGAAACTTGTGCTCCTCAGATGCTTCTCCTTTGCTCTCAGATGTTCCCCCATCACTCTTGGCCAACAATTAATGTTTGCCTCCATCCCCCAGGGCTGAGCCCATCAATCAGCCCAGCCAGGCCCTTCATCTCCTCCACTGCTCTTTCCTGAACTTGTCACATTTCCAACACTTTGAGGCTCAACTCACCCCCCCAGAATAACTCATTTCAACCTCTTCAACGTGCTGGGATCATGGGACTGAGCCCCAGGGGTGCTATTTATTTCATTCCTTAATTTTCAAACCGCAGGGAATGTTTAGGTCTGGTCTGTGCAGTCTGAGCTCCTCGTGGTGTGTCTGAGGAGCAGTGAGAGCACCCAGGGCTCCTCCAGCTCTTCCCCACCTGGCAGCAGCTTTCACCCTCTGTGCCCACAGGAATATTCTGGCTATAAAGATGAACACGACACATTCATTTTGTGGTGCTGGGAGCTGCTGGTGGCTCCTTCACCTGAGATTTCAGACTGTGACTCACAGACAGCAGAGCCCCTGGCACTGGAGGCACAGAGAATTCGCTTTGGTCTCTCAGCCAACTCCAGAGCTGCATATTTCTGTATTTTTATATTCCTAAGCTGCCCAAAACCCCTCCAGCAGGGCTACAGGAGGTTGTGTCCCTGTTCCAGGCACTCCTGGAGCACAGGAGCTGCTGTGCTCCACTGGCAGGTGAGGATGAAGCAGCTCCAACATCTGCTGCAGATGTTCAGAGACCAAAGTGGTCTGGAACTTCCAGCTGGCACTGCCCCAGGCAGAACCCCCTGGCTGTTGTATTGACAGGGAATGTCCTGATGAAGGCAGGAATGATGAATCTGACTCCATGCTCTTAGAAGGCTCATTTATTACTTTATAATACTGTATTATATTAAAGAATACTATATTATACTAAAGAATGCTATATAGAATATAGAATACTAAAAATACAAAGAATAGTATTATATATTATAATATATAATACTATATAATACAAAGAATATGATATGATATGATATGATATGATATGATATGATATGATATGATATGATATGATATGATATCTATACTTAAGAATACAGAAAGGATACTTACAGAATGCTAAAAAGATAATAATGAAAATTTGTGACTCTTTCCAGAGTCCTGACACAGCTTGGCCCCAACTGGCCAAAAAAGTCAAAACAATTCACATTAAACAAATGAAACAATCACCTGTGGGTAAACAATCTCCAAACACATTCCACACAAGCACAACACAGGAGAAGCAAATGAGATAAGAATTGTTTTCCTTTTCTCTGAGGCATGCCCAAATTCCTCCATCTTGGCACGCTGAGCCCCCATTCCAAAAACTCCAAAAAATCTACTTTTCACCCCATGACAAACTATTGTTCTACTTAAACTTTCTTGGCTCGTAATTCTTGATATAAAGGTTGGTAATTGTTTTTTCCAAGGGCTAAATCAAAGGCACAGGGGTCTTGGGCTCTGTACCAAGGTCTCTGAGCCCCCTGGGTGGGGGTTCAAGCCCTCCAGGGCAGCCAGAGGAATTTCCTGGGTTCCAACATCTGACACTCCCCAGATCCTCTGCACTGTCAGAATCAATCTCCAGGCCCCTGATGTTGTGTATAAATTGTAATTTCAGCAAAAGGTGATGCAGGGAGGCCAGGGAGAAGCAAAGGAAAAACCAGAGCCCTTCTCCTCCAACTTGTGCACAAACTGCTGCAGTTTCCTGCTCGATCCCAAAGCCAGAGGAGCTGCAGCATTTCTGACTGCTCTCCATTTGTTGTCCACACCTTGGTGGCAGGGACGAGCTCTGTGGTCCCCCAGCCCCAGGACAAAGCTCCTGGCATCGTTTGCTGGGAGCCAGGGCTGAGCTCTCAGCCCACAGGAGCACAGGGGGATGCCAGGCAGGAAAGCGGGGGGCGGATTCTGTAGGAGCGGAAATGAGGGATGTGGGACTCCAGGCAGCTCTCCAAAATGCAGTTTATTCCATCCAAGATGTTACAGCAGTCCAGGGTTGTGGGTGACAGAGCTGTGCCTACAGCTGTCAGCTCCAGCTGCAGGCAGGCCTGGAGACCCTTTGGTTTTGGTTACATTGCATCAGATACTTTTCTTTGCTGAGCATCTTAATACAGTAGAACCAATCTCTACCTTAACTATTACCTATAGCCTATCATAACTACTATAATTACCACATTCATGTTACTATTCTTCAATCACTAAAAGGTTAGTACATTACAGTTTAAGCTAGAAGCGGTATTTCAGTTTTCTTACAGTGGAAAATTCTGAGACCTTTTTTCTACTTGCAACTTTGCTGACTTGTTTCCCTTGCTGTCTTTCTGCTTGGTAAAAACATCTTCTTGTTTGAGGTGGGATTATCCTTTGCTCTAAGCCATAAAAACCCCTTCTAACTAACACACCCTTTGCCTCCTTGGTTATCCAGTAAGACTGGCTCAGCAATTCTTTTCTTCTGTATCAAAACTTGCTTCCATCTCTATTCTTTCATCAGACTCTACATTTAAAAATCTTTCTGCTAAGCACACATATCTGTGAGACTTTCTTGTCAAACTTTCATCCTGCCCAACAGGGTTGTGTTTAACTCTGTGCCCCAGCCCCTCATTAAAAACTGTTCAGGATCAATGGCTCTGGAGCCAGGAGGGTTTCCAGTGGCCCCACAAAGGCTCTGCAGGGTGTTTTCACAGCTCAGTCCACAGCCAGCAGAGGAGCCCAGGCTGCCTGAGGACAGCACAGTGACTTGGTTTTACACAGAAATGTCCCAGCAGTGCCACCCTGGCCCCAGCACCCTCCTGCTCCAGGGGGAAGCTGCTCACCAGGGACAACTGTCTTGGGAGAAGATGCTTCCACAAAGCACGGCCAGCTCCAAGAAGAACTTCTGTCCCTGCTTTAACCTCTTGGCGTTTTGGACAGCACAAGGGTACAGCCAGGCCTGAGCCCAAAATGAACCAAAATGGTCACAAAATGCACAAGCGCTCACAGGGTCTCTCACTTTGCTCAGTTCTGCTCCATTTGCATATTGCAGTTCATTGTCCAGTTCCAGCCCCAGCCCATGCAGTCCCATCCTGCTTGTTTTTCTCTCTCCAGCCCACGTTGTTTGTTCTCTTGGGCTGAGATTTGGATCATTTGTCCTTGGTGCCCAGCTAGAGCAGGAATTGTTTTGTCTCCCTGCTCTGTGCACAGAGCTCAGTATCCCCTAATGTGAAGCCCAAACCCACCCACTAAAGCAGCACAGAACCTGAAAAATAGAAAAGCTCAGACCTGAGACATCAACCTCTTCTGTGGCTGTGACCTCACAGAAATTCCTGTCCCAGGCTCTGTGGGGAGGCACCTGAGAAAACCGAGAGGAAGTAGGGTGACACCAATAAATTGCTTTCTGGGAACCAAAAAACCTGCTTTCTGTCAGTGCCAGCCGTTAGAGAAGCCCAGCCTGAAGGGAGCAGGCACAGAGGTGTCCCCAGCAGCCCCAGTGCAGGTGGCCCTGTCCCTCCCCTGCAGCAAATTGCTTCCTCCTGTTAACAAATAACCCTGAGAGGAAAAATCCCTGCAGGATCAGGAGAGCCCAGGCTTTTGGGGCCATCTGAGGGCAGCAGACCTGCCTGGCAGGGATCTTCCACAGGTCCCTTCTGGAGACCAGGATTGGAACAGGGAGTCACAGAACCATGGAATGGTTTGGGTTGGAGGGACCTTAAAGGAATGGGTTAAAATTATAAGGGAAGTAATTTTAGAATGTCCAGCTCTTAAAACTGTCTATATTCGATTATATTATATTATATTATATTATATTATATTATATTATATTATATTATATTATATTATATTATATTATATTATATTATATTATATTATATTATATTATATTATATTATATTATATTATATTATATTATATTATATTATATTATATTATATTATATTCTCACAAGCACTTGAACAGAACCATCCCCTCTCCTTTGGAGCTCCACTAATGCTGGGATGGGGTGGCAGGGGGCACCTGAAAAAGGATTTAGAAGGGGATAGAGGAACATGAGGTGAAATAGAGAAAGAGGAAAGGCTAGATAAGGGAAAGTCTTCCAGTGGTAGTGACTCAGTTTCTATCTTAAAAAGCCAGGAAAAGATATCCTACAAATAGTCTTTTCTATAGCCAGGGCTGCTTATTACCTTGAATGCTAAATCAAAACTATATATATTTTCAAAGACCAAAACCCAACTCTTCCTCTGCCATAAAGCTAAACAGAATTCTACTTTCTGTTTTCAAGTAGGCTGGTAAGTCATACAAAATATTTTTTTACTCTTTTTTAGATGCTGTCCCTTATTTCATATGACTCATGGGCTCAATGACACAGGCAGTCAAACACTACACATCCTTCACTGAAAAGAAACACAATTAATTTTGAAATTTCCCATAGGAAATTTCCTGAAAAAGGATTTAGAAGGGGGTAGAGGGACATGAGGTCTCTGAAAAAGGATTTAGAAGGGGTAGAGGGACACTGAGCTCCCCAGTACCAGCTTTTCCCCAGTCCTGCCACTGCCAGGAGCTTTCCCACATGGCCAGGTCCCTCCATGGGCCTTGCCAGTGCTGTGGAATTCAATATTTTTCCTTCTGAAGAGGACTGGGGATCGTCCCTGGGGTGAAATAGCTCCCACCTTTCACTTCAGAGGGGGAGGAGGATATCAGGGAGGATTTCTTCATGGAAAAGGTGTCAAGCACTGGAACAGGCTGCCCTGGGAAGCAGTGAAACACCTTGGAGGTGCTCAATAAACAACTGGACATGGCACTCAGTGCTGGGGTTTGGGTGTTGGGTCACAGGTTGGAGGTCTTTTCCACCTTTGGTGATTTTTTCTGGAGCATTTCTGCATCAGGCAGTGCTGAGTGGGAAAAATGCCAATCACTTGTTTTTAAAATTTTAAAAGTTTAATAGTAACAAAATGGTTATAAAAATAGTAATACAATTAGAGTAATAATAATTTGGACAAATTGAATTAGGACAATATGAGACAATAAAGACAAAGAGTTATAGACAGTCAGGGTACCTTTTTCTGGGCCTGAAAAAGGACACAGTTAACAGAGGATTAACCCTTAAAAACAATAGCCTGTTGCATATTCATACATCTCATACATGATGCATAAATTCCATTCAAATACAGGATTCTCTCTGGTCATCCTCAGCTTCTTCCTTCTGATCCTAACAGCGCCTTCGAGGTGGGAAGACGTTCATTTCTTCTGATAAGAGGGCAATAAATTCTTTTCTCTCGGAAAGATTTAGGTGTCCTGTGGCTGCTATCTGGTGCGAGTGCCTCATTCCTTTCTTAAAAAAATCCCACTAACATAGTTCTTATTTAAACTACAGAAGTTACCTTTTAATTACAAGACTACATTTATTATTAAAATGTTAATACAGCACTACTAATCAATACATCAAAATACATATGGTAAATATCTGCGTAGAGCCATACAATATGCACTTTTCACAGCTTGTTCAAGGGCAGCAAGAGCAGGTCCTCGGTGGGAATCAGGGAGGTTTTCCTGCAGATTTACTGTAAACTCACCCATTTCAGGCAGCTGTGAGTCAGTGAGCTCCCTGAGCAGGGGAGCAGATCGTTATCTGCACACAGCCCGTGTTTGTGAGCACAAACACAGACAGGCTCCCACAAACTCCCACACAGCTCGAGTGTTAATCAAGAGCTGAGCAGCTTTGGCGTTAATTAGCAGCCAGCAGGGAGGGCAGAACAGCAGCTCCAGCCAGGAATGTGAGTGCTCCTAAATGTTGGGAAGAGCTGCCATGGAGTGCATAACTAATCAAACATTAGTAATTAGAAGAACGCAGTCAGGTCAAGGCAAAGAGAAATTTTTCAGGTTTTTTCTTTGAACTAAGGAACCTTGCATTGAATCAAAGTTATTTCAAGTTTAATCAAAGTTATTTCAATTTAAATCAAAATTATTGCAAGTTTTCTCTTTAAGATTTTAAAAAATCTTATTTTTTAAGATTAAAATTTTTAAGATTAAAAAAAAAAAAAACAAGCCCAGGAATCCTCCAGGAATCAGCTCCTCAGTTCCTCCTCTTGCACAGTCCCAGCCAGTCCTGGGACGAACAATCTGCAAAAGCAACTTGGACACTGCAGGTGTTTTCCAGCCTTTCTTATCTTCAACCCCAACTCAGAAACAAGAGAATAAAATGCAGGGAAGGGCTGGGGACAGTCCTTGGCTGTGCCATCCCCTCTGCAGCAAACAGCACCAGAACAAAGTGTGTTTATTCTGGCATTAAATGCAGGTGGGTCCAGGCAAGGCAGCACCAGGAGCAGCTTTGGGGCCATTTGGCATCAGGAGGGGACAAGGAGGCAGCAGAGGCTGGGGGAGCTCAGGGCAGAGCTGGTGCCTCACACCCACCCTGTGCCTCCACCTGTGGTGCTGCTGCAGGATGGGCAGTCCCAAAACTGGGCTGTCCCTTGTCCATCAGGAATGACCTTGGAGGAATGACAAACATGGGCTGTCCCCTATCCATTGGGAATGACCCTGGAGCAATCCCAAACCCAGGCTGTCCCCCTGTCCATCAGGAATGACCCCAGAGCAACCCCAAACCTGGGCTGAGGTGGGCTGTCCATCAGGAACCCACTCTGGAGCAATCCCAAGCCCTGGGCTGTTCCCTGCCCAGCAGGAACCCACTCTGTCCCTCTGTCCATCAGGAATGACCTTGGAGCAATCCCAAACCTGGGCCATCCCCATGCCCATCAGAACCCCCCCCAGAGCCTCTCCACAGCCCTGAGGAGCAGCAGAAGGAACCCCTGGAGCAGTTCAGAGCCCCCAGGCGCCATCCCAAGCGGAATTCCCCTCTCAGCCATCCCCAGGCACAATTTCCTGGCACTTCCTTTGAGCTGCCCTCTGCAGTTAAACTCCATTTAGGGATTTGTTCAAACCACCCCACACTGACAACACAAACCACCCCAAACTACAACACCCCTACAGGACAGAAGTCCCCCAGATCCCCCTTTTTCCCTCTCCAGGCTGGTTCCCCATCACAATTCCCATCCTTCAGCCCTTCCCCATCTGCTCCCCTCCAGGCAGGTCCCTGCTGCCCCCCAGACTGTCCCAACTGCCCCATTGTGGCTGTGTTAGCAGGGATTATCTGTGGTGTGTGGGATTATTGCTGCCAGGACAAGGAGGCACAAGACATGGTCCTAACAGGATGCCGAGGCTTCCAGTGCTGCCTGCAGTTTCACCAGTACAACCCCCCTGCTCTCAGGAACTGGTCCGGATTTGCATCAAGTGCTGTTCTGGGGAATTATAAAATCAAACCCGTTCCTGTTGGTTCTTGTCTGATCTGAGTAAAAAGAGTGGCCAGCTATAAATAGATGTGACTGAGTGACATCTCCAGGGCTTCCTGCCTGCCTTTCCTGTGTTCTGGGGCACAGACCCGACTGATTTCATGTGGGAGTTGTTTTTTTGGGTGCATCTTCACACATCATCACACCAACTTGGCAACATGACCATCACCAGAGGAACCCTGGGCTTCCAGCCCTGCCTGAAGAAAAGGAGACTCAGGGGTGCCCTCATCACTCTGTACAGCTCCTGAAAGGTGCCTGTGCTCAGCTGGGGCTGGGCTCTTTCTCCAGCAGCACTGACAGAACCAGAGCACACAGCCTCAAGCTGCACCAAGGGAAATACAGGCTGGATATTGAGAAAAAAATATAGGTTGGATATTAGGAAAAAAAATAGGTTGGATATTAGGAAGATCCTATCCTATAGGTAGGATATTAGGAAAAACCTAATTAGGATATTAGGGAAAAATATAGGTTGGATATTAGGAAAAATTCATCATTCTTTCAGTTTTTCATGGACAGGGTGATAAAGTTCTGCAATGGCTGCCCGGGGAGGTGGTGGAGTCCCCATCCCTGGGTGTGTTTAACAAAGCCTGGATGTGGCACTGGGTGCCAGGGCTCAGTTGAGCTGTTGGGGCTGGGTTGGAGTGGATGATCTTGGAGGTCTCTTCCAACCCAGTGATTCTGAAATTCTGTGAATTCTGTGAATTCTGTGATTCTGTGCCCAACCTGTGGGACCACCCAAACCCAAGGGAACACCCAGCACCTATGGCCCCATGGACACAGATGAAACTGGAAAAACAAGGTCCTGTTAATTGAAATGAATGATGGTGGAGGGTCCCTTGCACAGGTTCTTTCATGTGCTGGTCCATGAAATTGGTTCTCATTTTTGGCTGCATTTGGCAGCATGGGAGAACAAAGTTGAAGGAGATTTGTGCAGGTCTGTTGAGGTCGTTCAGGGTTGCTCTGGTCCATGGAGAGGTGGTGCCAAGGAACAGGGTTTGGAAGAGGAATTAGAGGAGACCCTGGGCTGGTGTGTTGGCAATAAAACAAGACAGGGCAAATATTTAAAAGGAAGAGCTTTAGAGGGATTATAAATCTTCCTGTTCCAATCTGATGTCAGGCTTCAGGAGGTGATTTCCCTCATGTCTCAGGACTGGGAAGGTTTTACTCAGCAGAGTAATTTCCTACCAGGGTTGATCTGTGGCAGCAAGGCTTGGGTGGCACTGCCTGACCCAACCTCTGAGCCCCTGGTCCCTCTCCTATCTCTGTGAGGGTTTCTTCACTCCCAGCTCTGTGTTTGGAGAGGAAAAACATCCTGTTTATAACAGAGCACCCTGTGTGGGCAGCTGGAAATTCTGTGAGGGCTCACAAGTCATCAATAACTTTTGCCCTCTCACTTTCACCTGGCTGAGCTGCTGACACAGGTGCTCCACTTGCTGTGATGTTCTGCTCATGGACTTTCCAGAGAAGGGATTCAGCAGGTTTGGGTGCAGATGTCATGGCTGTTTGTCCTAGTGCAAAGCAGCAGCTCACAGAGGAGGCCACTGGCGTCCCTCTGCCCACTCAGTATTTCCTGTTCCTCAAGAACGTGACTCATGAACCTGATTGCAGCTAAACCCAAGAGCTGCAGTCCTCACTGCTCATCTCCTTCAGCCCACTTTCCTGGAGTTAGCCTCTTGGGAGCAGGCTGAGCTCAGGCAGAGCTGGCAGCCAGCTGGTCTCAGGAGCTGAACCTGGGGAACCAGCTCTGGGAACCAGTCTGGGCTTTGATGTCTGGAGGCATCACAGGATTAGGATGCTTTGCTTTGGTCCCAAGCACCAACTCCAGTTTGGGTTTGAGCCTCAGGGCGTTCCCATTCACCTCCACGTTCCAGACTGGCAGCTGTGCCAAGACCTCACTTTGCTCCATTTGGTGAATTTGGTGACAGGGCCTTCACAATTTGGGCTGATTTGAGCTGTGCCTGGGATGGTTTCTGCTGGTCCCTCACCCTGGCTGTGAACCACTGACGCTTCCTGTTGTGGTTTCCTGCCTCAGCTGAGACGTCTCCTCTCTGCTCTCCCTTCCTGTTCTCGTCAGGGCCATTTCAGAGCTTTATGGTGACAACAAATAGGTAGAGGGGGCTCTGGTGGCCATAAATCCAGCTCCTGGCAGCCCTTTGCTTCTGAGGGCTGAGCAGGGCAGGGTGTATGGGCAGAACAGCTCCTCCTGAGCCCTTCCAACACAGAGATCCAGCCAAGCCCTCCCCAGCTCCAGTGATGCCAGGGAATGGCAGGAGGGCCCTGTGCTGCTGGGAGGGATGAACCAGGCTGGCATGAGCCAGAGCAGGGCTGACCACCAGGGCAGGGCTGACCACATGCCCAGGCACAGCTCCAGCCACTGCCTGGGAGCAGAGGCCACAGCAGTGGGCTCAGCCCATCTTCTCTTTGTCCAGAAGAGCCAAATTGGGAAGAATCAGGGCAAATACCCAATGTGCTGCCCCAAAATCTGGTGTTTCTTTGCTCCTTACATGAATGACGTGTTTGCAGGAGGCGCAGGTGGAGAAATCTCTCTGATCTTTTTGGGGTCATCGTCTGCGCAGGAGCAGCCCCAAAGTTCAGGCTCCAGGGAACAAATGAGACCCTTTGGTCGCAATAAAGTTTCCATTGATTACAGCAAACTGGGCTCTGTCAACACCCTCTGGGTGGGATTTTAGGTGATTCAAGATAGAGATACAAGCCCTGTACAGAGACAAACCCTAAAGCTCTTTGGCACCAGGGGCTCTGCAGGGATTTGGTCAACGAAGGGTCCTCTCTGCCAAAGGGATCGGAGCATCAGGAACCAGCCAGAGCCAGGTATTGTAGGGAAAAATTCCACAGATTGTTTAAAAAACAATTCAAGGAAGGTTTCTTCTTGTTTCTGCTGACTGATGGTTGATGTCTGCCCAGAAGCACTTGGGTTTCTCTCCTTTCACTGTGTTTGGTGCAGTTGTTTATCTAAATGTTGTTTTAGACATTTCATAACCATCTCATGTTTTAATCTCAATGCATTTAAGTTTTTGGCCTTCTAGACCTCCATGGCAAAGCTCATTTATTCAGAGAGGCCAAAGAATTTCCTTTTATTGTGAACAGGGTTGGAGAGAAAATGGTAGGAAGTCAAGGCTAAAAAAGTCAGGATGGATTTAAGGAGCACATTTTTAATAGTGAAGGTAATCAAGGACTGGAAGAACTCACTGTAGGATTTGGGGCATTCTCTCCTGCTTGGGATCTTTAAATCAGGTTCAGGTGGTTTCTCTATTCCTTGGCATCTATAAATCAAGATTGAATGGATTCTCTGTTGCTTGGGATCTTTAAATCAAAATCAGTTGGATTTTTATTTAGAATTCCCAGCTCCAGTAAGGGCAGAATGGAGGGATGTGGGATGCTGTGAGTTTGAAATGACCCCACAGAGAGCCAGCGGGAGAACCTCTAGACAGGGAAGTCTGAACCCCAATTAAAACATTTTGCAAAATTATGCTTCAGGGACCAATTTTCCCTGCCAGGCCAGGCCCCAGCAGTGGGTTGTCACAGCAGGTATTGCTCAGAAGTGTCTTGAAAAAGTCACCTCGGGAGCACAGCACATCTGTGCTCATGCTGAGCGATTTCAGCTCCTCTGTGATCCAGGAGACGCAGAAGGAGAGATGGGGTCTTGGTATGAGGTTCCAAGGAGAACCTTTTTTGACCTCATTCCTCAAAGGGATCCAGGAACAAAGAAACACTCCAGAAGGGAAAGCAGGGGTTTATATAGGGATCTTGAGGGGCGGGACAGAGCACCAGGGCCAATGGGGTGAGGGCACAGGGGTGGAGCAAGTGGGAAGGCCAATGGGATACATTGAATCTGAATATCACAGCAAGGCACTCTGGGAGAAGCCTTTTGGTCATAGGAGTGCTGGGGGGCGGGGGAGGGGGGGAGTACCACGGTTGGGACAGGTGGAGATGAGAGACCTCTGAAGCCAGGTCTGGAATTTGGGGTTTATTGCAAAGGGCCTGGGTGCAGGGCCCTGCTGGGAGCTGCCAGCCACAGCTCGGAGCAGGCTGAGAGAAGAGAGGGGTAGAGAGGATGAGAGGGTAAGACAGCAAAAGGGTAAGAGAGTAAAAGTGTAAGAGAGTGAGGTTCCCATTACAATACAATAAATTTTCTTCTGTGTTGAATATTCTAATTCTCACTAACCAATCTAGTACAATATACAAATCCTATAGCATTTCCATAAAGCCTATAAGAATCATTACATTACCATACTGTGTTACATTTTAAACCTTAAAAACTCCTCTTTGGGCCCCTCCTGCCAAGCTGTAGGGTCTGCTTGGACCTTTGGACCTGTCTGCAAGCAGAGGGTGTTGTTTGATCAAAAGGGGATTACCTTCAGCCAGCCACACCATTGTTTTCCCATTGTAACTAAGGGATCTCAAAGCTTGCTTTCATTTCAATCTCACTTATAGTTTCTATATTCTCAAAATCTTTTGCCAGACAATCATATTTATAAGGCTTTCCTGTTTCATCTACCCCAACATTTGGTTATAACTTGAAGGCTTTTCCCTCCAGGGGAGTGCTGTCACCTTCCTCCCGGTTGGCCCAGCAGCCTCCACAGCGCGTGATCCATCGAGCGGAGGGGGAGATGCCGGACGCCGCTGCCCACCTGCCCTTCTACTACGGCAGCATCGCGCGCTCGGAGGCCGAGGAGCACCTGAAGCTGGCTGGGATGGCAGACGGGCTGTTCCTGCTGCGGCAGTGCCTGCGCAGCCTGGGCGGCTACGTGCTCTCCATGGTGTGTGTGACAGCGTTCACAGGGGTTCTTGGATGAGGGAAGAGATGAGGATCTGACTCCATGTCTCAGAAGGCTTGATTTATTATTTTATGATGTATATTACATTAAAACTATACTAAAAGAATAGAAGAAAGGTTTTCATCAGAAGGCTAGCGAAGAATAGAATAAGAAAGAATGATAACAAAAGTTTGTGGCTCAGACTCTCTGTCTGAGCCAGCTAAGCTGTGATTAGCTATTAATTAGAAACAACTAACATAAGTCAAAGATCCACCTGTTGCATTCCACAGCAGCAGATAATCAATGTTTACATTTTGTTCCTGAGGCCTCTCAGCTTCTCAGGAGGAAAAATCCCAAGGAAAGGATTTTTCATAAAAGATGTCTGCGACAGGTGTGCGACCTGCAGTTCTACCACTACCCCATCGAGCGCCAGCTCAACGGCACCTACGCCATCCTGGGGGGCAAGGCGCACTGCGGCCCCGAGGAGCTCTGTGAGTTCTACTCCAAGGACGCCGACGGGCTCTGCTGCCCCCTGCGCAAGCCCTGCAACCGCCCCAGCGGGGTGGAGCCCCAGCCCGGTGTCTTTGACAGCATGAGGGACAACATGGTGCGGGAATACGTGCGGCAGACCTGGAAACTGGAGGTACTCGGGCTTTCCAGGGGTGGAGTGGTGTGGATTCTTTTTATTTGCTCTTCTTTTTTTTTTTTGCTTTTCTTCTTTTTGCTTTTCTTGTTTTTGTTTCTCTTTTTTTTTGCCAGGGTCAGGATTAATTGCGCAAGACAGTGTTTCTTGTTTATTAGTTCTTATCTAAGTTACAGTCCCACAAACCATGAGTTCTACATCACTTCACTCTAACAAACTAAAAAATGGAGCCCCATCTCTCTCTCCACAAGGTCTTTTAAGGATCAACTGTCCAATTAAGAAATGACACCTAAATTGTTTTTACTTTTAACTCAGTAACCAACTACCCGTGGCCCGCAGTGTGGACTTTTTAATCCAGTTACACAAAACCACCCAAACCCACAGAGGAGAAGGTGAAGAAAAAGGACCAACCTCTGCCCTAAAACCTCCATCTTGCTTTATATATTTTACTAGATTCTAAAACCTTCAACTCTAAGTTTCCCACCCTGTGATATTGCACACTTCTATTCAAACTCCACACCCACAATCCCAGTTTTATCATTCAGTTTTGGAAGCCTTCTCCACGGCCTCAGGTCATCTCTTGGGGGTCAGTGCCTGTCAGCACAGAAAGTCTGAAATTCTCAGCAGTCAGGGTTCCAACAGGGTGGGAAGCTGTGATCCCCGTGGCACAGTTGTGTCCCATTTGCAGCACAGCAGAGTAAGGTTCCTCTCCTTGGAGGGTGCTGGCACTGTGAGGGGTTTGAATCCTGCTCTTTCTCAGTTTCTTCTCCACACGCTGGTCTAAACATCTTCCCAAGCCTTCAGACCCATCCTTGGAATAGCTGCAACTCACTTTGCAGGCCTTCCCCCAGGTGTCCTTTCTCCTCTGCAGCCCGTAGAATGCTCCCTTAGACCAGAGCGCTGATCCCAAAAGCCAACAATCCATCCCTAAAACCAACAACGCATCCCAAACCCCAACAAACCCATCCCAAACCCCAACAAACCTATCCCAGAACAAACCAACTCATCCCAAGACTCAGTGACTCATCCCAGAACTAAACAAACCCATCCCAAACCCCAACAAACCAGCCCAGAACTAAACAAACCCATCCCAGATCTAAACAAACCCATCCCAAAACCCAACCGCAGAGCTCCAGAGGCACATAAAGACATGACCCCCATGCCATGGACGTGTCCCTGGCACTGCCGGCAGCAGATTCTCCATCCCAGTCCTGGGATTGGCTCAGTTGGTCAGGGCATGGTGCTAATAATGCCAAGGCTTTGGGTTCCATCCCTATATGGGGCCATTTACTTAATAATCGGACTTGATGATCCTTGTGGGTCCCTTCCAACTCAGAATATTCTGTGATTTCTGGGAACATCTCTCCATATTGTGAGGTGCCTATGCCTCCAAACATTGTGCTGAAGATGAAATGAAACCAGACTTAGACTTTTGCTCTGGTCTTTTTCACTCTTTGGAGTGGAATTTTTGCCTCTCTGGAGGGTTTTTTTTACCAGTGAAGGTTTTACCCATGAGACCAGGGAAGGGGTGCTGGATCAAGTCTGTGTATTATTTAAATTTAAAAATGGCTACAGACAGGTTCCTGAATTTTATTGCAGACTGGAATATCTACAATATAAAAAATCATATAAATCAAAATATATAAATCAAAGCTCTAAATGGCCCCACTGGCAGCCATGGACCTCATTTCTTTCTGCCTGCTGCCACCTTGGCTCCTCAGAGACTTCCAGGGGTCATTTTGCTGTTTCCTTGGAAGGTGCTGTCCAGGGAGGTTTGGAGTCCCCATCCCTGGAGGTGTCCAAGGAAGGCCTGGATGTGGCACTCAGTGCTCTGGGCTGGTGACAAACGGGGGATGGGGCACAGCTTGGCCTCGATGACCCTGGAGGTCTTTTCCAACCTAAATCATTCTGGGATTTTATATTTTCTTTTAAGTCCTCAGAGAAACATGGCTCAAGCAGTGTCCTTATGGAGCTTTTCTATAGAAGCTTCCTAAATTTGGCCTAATTACACCAAATGTGTTTGACAGAATGAGGTATTTTATAGGGTGAACGAGGTGTTCTGTAGGGTTTCTACAGCTGAATGAGGTGTTCTGTGCTAAAATGAGGTATTTTCTAGCAGAATTCTCTTGCAGAACAGGGGATTCTGTAGGCTTTTCCCCAGAGCAGATCTGTGGCCACCTGCAGATAGCACAAAGGACATCGCCACCTCCTGGCAAAGGGACAGGAACAGTTTGACACCGGCCTGAGCCCGGAGAAAGGAGGTCAGGGTCCTTCCCTGTGATTGCCAGACTGCCCCGACCCAACCAAGTCCTGGTGCCTGTGGGTGGTGGGCAGGGGCACCAGAAAGGTTGTGCTCTCAAGAAAATCATGGAGTGATGGAATATCCTGAGCTGGAAGAGACCCAAAAGATCATCCAGTGCAGCCCCTGTCCCTGCACAGACACCCCAAAAACCCACCCTGAGCACCCCTGAGAGCTCTGTCAGTGAGGGGCTGGGAACACAAACCCTGTGAGGAACAGCTGAGGGAGCTGGGGGTGCTCAGCCTGGAGAAAAGGAGACTCAGGGCTGCCCTCATCACTCTCTGCAGCTCCTGAAAGGTGCCTGTGCTCAGCTGGGGCTGGGCTCTTTCTCCAGGCAGCACTGACAGAACCAGAGCACACAGCCTCAAGCTGTGCCAAGGGAAATAGAGGTTGGATATCAAGAAAAAAATATAGGTTGGATATTAGGAAGTTGGTGAGATCCTATCCTATAGGTAGGATATTAGAAAAAACCCAATTAGGATACTAGGAAAAAATCTAGGTTGGATATCAGGAAAAAGTTTTTCACAGAAAAGGTGAAAAGTTCTGGAATGTTCTGCCCGGGGAGGTGGTGGAGTCCCCATCCCTGGGTGTGTTTAACAAAGCCTGGATGTGGCACTGCGTGCCAGGGTTCAGTTGAGCGGTTGGGGCTGGGTTGGACTCGATGAGCTTGGAGGTCTCTTCCAACCCAGTGACTCTGTGAATTCTGGAATTCTGTGTCCAAACGCTCCTGGAGCTCTGGCAGCCTTGGCACCATTCCCTGGGGAGCCTGGGCAGTGCCCAGCAGCCTCGGGGGGCAGAACCTTGCCCTGAGCTCCATGCCAAGGCCTGGCCCAGCTCCAGCCCTTGCTGGGCTCCTGTCCCTGTCCCAGAGCAGAGCTCAGCCCCTGCCCCTGTGCCTGCCCTGGGGAGGAGCTGCAGCCCCCGAGGAGCCTCCCCTCAGTCTCCTGGGCTGCAGCTGAACCAGCCAAGTGCCCTCAGCTGCTCCTCAGCCCCTTCCCCAGCTCCGTGTCCCTCCTTTGGGCACTCTCCAACAGCTTTGGATCCTTCTGATCCTGTGGTGCCCAAAGTGCCCCCAGCACTGGAGGTGAGGCTGCCCCAGGGCAGAGCAGAGTGGGACAATCCCTCCCTGGGCCTGGTGCCCCCCAGCACAGGGGGGCCCTTTGAGCTGCAGGACAGAGATCCAACTTGCCACTGACCAGGAACGTGAGGTTGAATGACACCCCACAAATTCAGTATTAATATTCTCCACATAAACGTGGTGCCTTCTCTCTTCCCTCACCAAAGTTAAAGGACTTCAGTTGGATTTAAAGGATTAAGTCAGTTGAGATAAGCCAGGAATTCTGCTCTGCAGCACAACAGAATTCATCCGCTGTTGGGTCTTGATTAATCACGAGACTTTCCAAGCCCCAGACAAGCTGTGCTGAAGCCATCAGCAGAGCAGCAGGATGGCAGGAGGTCTCTTTTCCTGCTCTTTTCCAGGGGGATGCCCTGGAACAGGCCATCATCAGCCAGGCTCCCCAGGTGGAGAAGCTGGTGGCCACCACAGCCCACGAGAGGATGCCCTGGTACCACGGCAACATCAGCAGGGATGAGGCGGAACGGAGGCTCTACTCGGGGGCACAGCCTGATGGGAAATTCCTGTGAGTATCCAGTGCTGGCATCCGTGGATTTCTGACCATTTCCCACCCCCACTGCCCTTAAAAATAGCTCCAGACAGCCTCTTGCATTTTATTTTGTATTGGAATATATATAATTTTATACATTATATATATAATTTTCTAATATATAATAGTATATAACTTTATAGCATATATTATAATATATATAATTTATAATATATATAATATATATTATTTTAAATATAGAATGTACTATTTTAATATAGAAAAAGATAATATATTATATATGATAATATCTAAAATAAATACATAATATATAATATGTAAAATATAGTATATAACATATAACATATAACATATAATATATAATATATATGTCCAATATAATAGATAATATATAACATATAATATATAATACATTATATATTATATATTATATATTATACATTATGCATAATATATATATGTATTTATATATAGATATACTTTCATATAGAATACATATAGTTTTATACAGGGATGCAGGGACACCTCTCCATGTATCCATGCCCACTCACCACTGGCACTGACAATCCTCAGAGTAAACCCAAGAGCTGCCTTTAATAATTTATGAATCATTTTCCTCCCTGCCAGGCTGAGAGAGAAGAAGGAGAACCATGCCTACGCCCTGTCCCTCGTCTATGGCAAGACTGTGTATCACTATCGGGTGGATCATGATAAATCTGGGAAATATTCCATTCCTGAGGGCACCAAATTCGACACACTCTGGCAGGTACCAAGAAATTGAGGCATCTTTACCTTGCTTTGAAGCATTACCAAGTCCCTCAAAATCATCAGGATAAATAAACCCCTCTAATGCCATTTTTTTAGAGTCAGTGAGTCAGGAGTTATTTTATTCCTGGCCAGGGGTTGTGTGCGTGGCTGACAAAATTCTGGCCTCCACACAGATCCAAAATGTTGTTACTTGATTGGACATCTATATTTATAGAAAATTATATAAAATCTAAATATTTATTTATAGTCATATAATATATTTATATATTTATTATATTTATAGATATGATATAGTAATATTTATAAATATATATTATAGAAAATATATATAAAAGTATTTTATTTTTTATACTTATTTATACAGAGAAAATATATTTATATAAAAGTATTTTATTTTTATACTTATTTATACAGAAAAATAAATAAAAGTTCATTGGTTCTAAATGACATCATAACATCACGGTTGTGTTTTGATCCCCACCACTTAATAATTAATAATTATCACCACTGATCTTCAGGGATCCATTCCAACTCAGAATATTCCATTATTCTGTGCTAATTCTCTTTCATTAATTAGCATTCTATCCTCTATTCGTTATTAATTTCTCTTTTTCTGCTAATTCGACCATATTTTTTAAATCTTTTTAAAACTAAAAAAAAATTTTTCTTTTTTTTTTTTCCTTAGCAGGATCTCTCCAGTGTTAAAACTGAATTTTTTAGTCTCTTTTTCTTCTGGTTTTTCCAACGTCTCCTTGTGGTCCATAAATTCTGCATTCCAGATGTCCAACCTCAATCCATCTTCCTCTCCCAGGCTTTGTTCACTGGGGTGTATCAGAGTTAGTTTATCAAAACTTAAAATTCCAGTAATTTTCTCCAGCTGTGCTCCTGCAAAAGTAGCTCATGACAACCTTGTTCCATGGTGGCTGGGAGTAATTGAAGAATAACACAATATTTATAATTATACATATATTGGTTGAGGTTAATTAATTAAAACAAGTCATTTAAGAGTTAAACCATTACCTAAAATTATGCAGGGAGTGGATGCCAGAGCTTCCTCCTGGCTAGGGCTGTCTGAGGGACAACAACCCCATTTTGCTGTATTTTCTGAATTCCCAGGGCTGTTTTCACTCGGAATTTTATTGAAAACAAAGATTTGGGGCATTTTTACAGCAACAGAGCTGTGCCAGGCTCCTGATTGCAACTGAAACCTGAGCCAGGCAGGAGGGGAAGGGAAAGCCTGGCTGGGCTGGTTGTCCCCAGGCTGAGTGATGTCCCCTCTGTGCTGGATCCAGGGGTGCTGCCATCAAAAACTGCCTGGGACCCACAGAACAAACCCTGCAGTTCCTCTGGGAAAAAGGATCTGCTTTCTCTCAGGATTTATCCCACACATCAGGGCCTAAACCCCTTCCTGGCTGGCCCAACAATGCCACTGCACTCCACATGCCCTGCTCAAACTGCAGATTTTGTGTTTCCTTGGGCCTTATTAAATTCCCCAAGCTCTTCCCAGCTCTGGCAGATGTCCAGGGATGCAATCACGCCCTGGGACATCACTAAGTGCACACAGAGAAGACAGAAACAGTCTGGTGCCTGCCTGCCATAAATCTGAGAGGATTCATTGCCCTAAGCCACAAAAGATAACAATAATAACAATAATACCAACAACAACAATAGTATATTATGTATATTATATTATTGATATATAATATATAATGTATAATATAGATCATTAAATATATTAAAACATAAAATTAAATATATACGATAAAATAATATATAATTATACAATATACTAATATAATAATATTATAGTACTATAATATACAATATACAATATACAATATATAATAATATATGAAATATATAATATAAAGATATATGTCTCTCTATATAAAAATATATAATTAAATGATATTAAAATATATATAATTATATTAATATAATTAAATTATATTAATATATAATATATAATTATATATTATATGCAATATATAAATTTATACTTATATATTATAATATTAAGATACACTATATACTAATTATAATATTAACATATACTATATACTAATTACTATAGTATATGTTATATGTTATCTATTATCTATTATCTATTATCTATTATCTATTATCTATTATCTATTATCTATTATATATTATATATTATATATTATATATTATATATTATATATTATATATTATATATTATATATTACATATTATATAATGGGGGTTTTCTCCTCACAATAATCTCTTTTTCCTCCCATCCCTTTCCCAGTTGGTGGAGTACTTAAAACTCAAACCAGACGGGCTGATTTTCTACCTGAGGGAAGCCTGCCCCAACCCCAACATGCCAGGTGAGCTGACACCTCCCAGTGCCACCCCTGGCCTTGGTTTGCCACCAACTGGTGCCAGTTGGAGCAGTGCCAGCCCAAATTTCCCTTCCTTCCAGGGACCACTTTGGCTCCACAATGTCACTTGAGAGCCTGCCCTGTCCTGGGGCACAGCTCAGCCAGTCTCTGCCCATGGGGTGCTCCAGTGGTGGCACTTTTGTGACAAAATTTGGGAATAACAACCACATCCAGACCCATTTCCACTTCTTTTTAGGCTAAAGCTGGTGAAATTTTCCTTTGGGGGTTGGAGGGGATGGGATCAGGCCCACAGGGTCCTTCAAGGAGCGATGCTCTGGCTGGGGGCAAACTCCTGATAACAAACTGCTGATAAAAAATTCCTGATAACAAACGGCTGATAACAAATTCCTGATAAATTCATGATAACAAACCCTCTCTCTTGTTTTGCAGCCTCTGCAGCACCAGTTCCACCCACCCACCCCTCCGTGAGCGTGAGTTTGGGGGAGGCTTTGCTTCTTTGGGAACTCAGCGGTTTTAATATTGCTGCATTTCAGGCTTGGCTGATCAAACCCTGCTCTTCAAACCCTGCTTTTGTCTAAAAGCTCAGCAACTGCACTGGACTTTATTAAGCCCAGCTGGGATGTTGTTCCCTTTCCAGCTTGGATGGGGGTGGGGAATAGCTGGGCACAGCCCCTGGTCGAGCTGAGAAGGGTTTCCATTCATCCAGAACTCCTTGCCACATGGGGGGCTGTCCTTGGGGAGCCCTCCATCCCTGCCCTGCTGGGATCCTGGGAATGCTCAGCCCTGCTGCTCCCACTGGCCCCCAGCCAGGGCTTTGTGCTCACCCTGCCCTGGGGAATGTCCCTGCTCAGCCTCTGAGGGCTGGGATGGGCTGAAAGCAGCGGGTTTGGGGAGCCCAGGGGGGCTGAGTGAGGCCTGGGGGCTCACCCATCACCTCACCCACAGTGGCCTCCAGGGTGCTGGGCACTGCCCAGGCTCCCCAGGTGTTGGAGAGTGTCCAAAGGAGGGACACAGAGATGAGGAAGGGTCTGAGGAAAAAAGAAGTTCAGCAGCAAATCCCAAAGCCAAACAGGACCCAGATGTCCTGGAAATCAGCAGAGATCCAGAGAACCAGACCAAGGTGCCCAAGTTGAGCTCTTGTAAGGCAGGAGCATCGCTTGGGATGTGCACAGCAACTGTTCCATGCATCACAGCAGATCTGGCTCATCTCAGAGCACTGCAGAAAGGGCCCTGGGGGTCCTGGTCAGTGGCAAGTTGGATCTGAGTCACTGCTGTGTCCTGGCAGCCCCAAGGGCCCCCCTGTGCTGGGGGGCACCAGGCCCAGGGAGGGATTGTCCCACTCTGCTCTGCCCTGGGGCAGCCTCACCTCCAGTGCTGGGGGCACTTTGGGCACCACAGGATCAGAAGGATCCAAAGCTGTTGGAGAGTGCCCAGAGGAGGGACACGGAGCTGGGGAAGGGGCTGAGGAGCAGCTGAGGGCACTTGGCTGGTTCAGCTGCAGCCCAGGAGACTGAGGGGAGGCTCCTCAGGGGGCTGCAGCTCCTCCCCAGGGCAGGCACAGGGGCAGGGGCTGAGCTCTGCTCTGGGACAGGGACAGGAGCCCAGCAAGGGCTGGAGCTGGGCCAGGCCTTGGCATGGAGCTCAGGGCAAGGTTCTGCCCCCCGAGGCTGCTGGGCACTGCCCAGGCTCCCCAGGGAATGGTGCCAAGGCTGCCAGAGCTCCAGGAGCTCCCAGGGGTGCTCAGGGTGGGGTTGTTGGGGTGGTTGTGCAGGGATGGGGCTGCACTGATCATCCCTGGGGGTCCCTTTCAGCTCAGGATATTGAGAGGCTGAGTGATGTCCCCTCTATTTATTTATACAGAAAAGATTTATTTATACACCACTGGATCCAGTAGTGCTGCCATCAGATTTTGGAGCATTTTTATGGTGACAGAGCCGTGCCAGGCTCTCAATTGCAGCTGAAATCTTAGCCCACCAGGAGGGGAAGGGAAAGCCTGGTGTCCCTGGGCTGGGCTGGTTGTTCCCAGGCTGAGTGATGTCCCCTCTGTGCTGGATCCAGGGGTGCTGCCATCAAAAACTACCTGGGACCCACAGAACAGACCCTGCAGTTCCTCTGGGAAAACGGATCTGCTTTCTCTCAGGATTTATCCCACACATCAGGGCCTAAATCCCTTCCTGGCTGGCCCAACAATGCCACTGCACTCCACATGCCCTGCTCAAACTGCAGATTTTGTGTTTCCTTGGGCCTTATTAAATTCCCCAAGCTCTTCCCAGCTCTGGCAGATACAGTTCTTCCCAAGCTCTTCTTCCAGCTCTGGGATTCTGTGGCTGTGGCATTCCAAGCTGTGCCACCCTGTGGCTCTGTGCTCTGGGGGCAGTGGCTGCACAGTGTCCCTGTGTGCTCACAAGGCCGCTTTTCCTTGCTGGCTGTGACCTGAGCTGCCTCCAGGCTTCCCTCCCTGTAGGAGTGTCGGGGATGAGGACGGTCGGGACGGATGGAGACGAGAGATCTCTGCAGCCAGGTGGTGGAACTTGGGGTTTATTGCAAAGGGCCTGGGTGCAGGGCCCTGCTGGGAGCTGCCAGCCACAGCTCGGAGCAGGCCCCAAAGAGGGAGAGCGAGATAAAGAGAGTGGTAAAGAGAGAACGAGAGAGTAAAAGAGAGGATCAGAGGGTGAGGTTCCCGTTACAATACAATAAATCTTCTTCTGGTCTTGGAATTTGAGGTTTATTGCAAAGGGCCTGGGTGCAGGGCCCAGCTGGGAGCTGCCAGCCACAGCTCGGAGCAGGCCTGAGAGGGGAGAGGGATAGAGAGAATGAGAGGGTAAGAGAATAAAAGGGTAAGAGAGTGAGGTTCCCATTACAATACAATAAATCTTCTTCTGTGTTGAATATTCTAATTCTCACTAACCAATCTAGTACAAGATACAAATTCTATAGCATTTCCATACAGCCTATAAGAATCATTACATTACCATACTGTGTTACATTTTAAACCCTAAAACCTCCTCTTTGGGCCCCTTCTGCCAAGCTGTAGGATCTGCTCTGACCCTTGGAGCTGTCTGCAAGCAGAGGGTGTTGTTTGATCAAAAGGGGATTACCTTCAGTCAGGCACACCATTGTTTTCCTGTTGTTCAGTAACTGAGGGATCTCAAAACTTGCTTTCATTTCAATCTCACTTATAGTTTCTATAGTCTCAAAATCTTTTGCCAGACAATCATATTTATAAGGCTTTCCTGTTTCATCTACCCCAACACCTCCCCTTCCTGGGTCACTGCAATCTGTGAGTCCTGGCTGGGATGGGGACAGCAGAGGGGACAGCGAGCCCTGACCTTGCCCTGCCCTGGAAGAGGATGCTGTGCTCAGGGTCCCTGGCACTGATCCCTGCTGGAACTGGGCTGGAACAGGAATGTTGCCTCCAAACCACTCCAGTTTCACCTTTCAGAGGGATCACCAGCTGGGGCTGTGTTGGGGTGCAGTTTCCCTGTCCCTTTCCCTTCCATTTGCAAATGAAGCAATTTCTCCTTTATCCACTTTCTCCTCTTTCTTTTTCAGAGAAACCTGGGCCCTCTCAATGCAGATGGATACACCCCAGATCCTGTCGGTGAGCACCTCCAGAGCCCTTTCCTCCTCACAGGGGACAGGATTGGGAATGTCCCAGGAGCCAAGTGGTTCCTTGGAGCCCTGCTACAAAGCCCCTTTCTTACAAAAGCACCCAGGAGCACCCCAGACATTTTGGTGTCTTGCACCCACACTGGACTCCCAAGGAAATCAAGCCCTACCTCATTCCTTGCCTTGCCCAGGAAGTGAAGCCCTGTCCTATTCCTATTTTTCACTAAAATTGACATTTTTCACTAAAAGTGACATTTTTTCCACTAAAATTTACATTTTTCACTAAAAGTGACATTTTTCAGTGGATTCAGCTGAATTTCAGTGGGGTAAAGTCCTGTCCAGGGCTGGCAGGGCAGATATATGGAATGGGAATGCTCAGACCCCACTCCCCCTCCCACCTCTTTTAGCAACCAGGACTATTAATGCAGGACAACCCCCAGCCAGAGGAATAATGTGCAGTGAGTCCAAGATTCAGAAGGCTGAACAATTGCTATATTATATTATATTATATTATATTATATTATATTATATTATATTATATTATATTATATTATATTATATTATATTATATTATATTATATTATATTATATTATATTATATTATATTATTACATCACACTACATACTATACTAATACTATACTAAACTATATTACTAAATACAAACCCATGACCCTTATGAGACAGTGATGACCCAGCTTTGACCTAATTGGTCAATTAATCCAAATCATCACCAGAGTCCAATTAACAAATCACTTTGGGTAAACAATCTCCATAACACATTCCACATGTGCCAAACAACAGGAGCAGCAAATAGAGATAAGAATTGTTTTCTCTTCTTTCTCTGAGCTTTCTTTGAGCTTCCCCAGGAGGAATCCTGGGAAGGTTGTACCTGCTGCTCTCTGTGAAGAGACGGGACTGGGAGGGGCCCTGGGTTGTGAAAGGAAGGGAGACAGCCAGGAGGGACCAGAAATGCTGGAGGTGGAGGTGAATTGGCCGAAAGAGCAGAGAAACTCTTCCCAATCCATGAGGGACAGCGGGATGAGGAAGGGCAAGTTAATAACCAAGTGCTCCTCTTGGGAAGGGGCAGGAAAATCCCGTCTGCTGCCCATGGACACCAGCGTGTACGAGAGCCCCTACAGCGACCCCGAGGAGCTGAAGGACAAGAAGCTGTTCCTGAAGAGGGACCACCTGATGATTGATGAGGTGGAGCTGGGCGCAGGAAACTTTGGCTGCGTCAAGAAGGGAGTTTACAAAATGAGGAAGTGAGTGAAGGTGCTGGGGAAGGAAGGGGGAGGAGAGGGACCTGGCTGGGCTTGAGGTGTCCCCAGCTGTCCTGCTGGTCACTAGATGGGCCCCAAAGTGACAATGGAGGAGATAAGAAATGATCTGGAAGGTCAGGGGTGATGGATGTGATGGGTGAGGCACCAGCACTGGAAGTCTTCAGAAAATGAGCAGGTTTTGTGGTAGGGTTTAGTAGGGATGGTGGTGTTCAGCCAGGGGTTGGACTTGATGGTCTTGCAGGTCTTTGCCAACCCCAACAATCCCAGGATATCATGGTATGGTGTTGTAATTCCATCGCTTCCCATGGATTTTCACTGACAGCTGCATTACCTTGGGTGTGTAATCTCCACATTGCCAGGCGCACTGCTGCCACTTCCAAAGGGACTTGCTAGGCTCAGAGGAACAACTCCACATTCCTGAGGCCACCTCTGGCCATGTCAGGCCAGAGCAGTGACACTGAGGAGTTGTGTCACCCTTGGCTCTGTTGCTGGTTGTCTGTGATGGTCTTTACCTACTTGTGCCTCAGTTTCCTCCTGGAAAAATAGCACTGATGACCCAGTGTGGGAGGGGAGGTGTCTCATCCCCAGATCAGGGATGGCAACTTCTGGCTACACCCACAAGGGTGAGGTGACCTTTCCTCTCCATCCTGGGACACCAGGATGGTGCAGGGCCCTGCCAGAACAGGCTGTTGAGAGGTCAGACAGTGTCCCAGGAGAAGGGATTTCCATTCCTGGCTATGACCCCTGATTCCAGCTGTGCTTAGCCCATGCCATGATGTGGTGTTTGTGAGGTGCCCAGGATGAGGTGAGAGATAAGAAATCTGACTCCATGTTCTCAGAAGGCTGATTTATTATGATAATATATTAAAGAATGCTATACTAAAACTGTACTAAAGAAAAAGAAGGATACAGACAGAAGGCTTAACAAGAATGATAATGAAAAACTCTTGACTGACTCCTCAGAGTCCGACACAGCTGATGGTGATTGGTCATTAAGTAAAAACAATTCACATGTATGGCTAAACAATCTCCAGGCCACATTCCTGAGCAGCAAACACAGGAGAAGCTGAGGCTTCTCATCTTCCCAGGAGAAGAAATCCTGGCAAAGGGATTTTTCAGAAAATATGACAGTGACACCATGGCTGTTCCCCATGCAGGAAGCAGATTGACGTGGCCATCAAGGTGCTGAAGAGCAACAACGAGAAGACAGTGAAGGATGAGATGATGAAGGAAGCTCAGATCATGCACCAGCTGGACAACCCCTACATTGTGAGAATGATCGGGGTGTGCGAGGCCGAGTCGCTGATGCTCGTGATGGAGATGGCTTCTGGAGGGCCCCTCAACAGGTTCTTGGCTTCCAAGAAGTGAGTATTGGAAAAAACGTGGCTGATTTTCTGTGTTTCTTCTCAAAATCAACTTCAAAAGCCCACCCCTGTGTCACCATTGAGTCAGAGATGACAGTTAGTTGTATCACAAGGCAAAGTGGCAAAAAGCCTCATTTATTTCATCTTCTCTTCTTTTATAGCTTAGTTCACTACAAGTGGACCTGATTGGTTGTTTAATCAACACATTTCACATGATTGGCTAATTAACAAGATGCCCATTTGTAAATAATCTTATAAGAAAACTAGAAAAACAGATTATTAGAAAAATACCACCTGCAGGTTGTTTTTAATATTTGGCTATCATTGTTTATCTCCAGTTCCCTAAAGCTTCCAAGGCTGATTCTGGGAAACTTATTGTCTTGGTTTGAAAAGACAGATGCCTGCTAAGGAAGGCAGGAGCCTCCCCTGAAATATAAAATGTAAACTCCCTCCCTCCAAATTGCTATAAATTTTAAATTAAGGGGCTCTCAGGCAAAAAATATGGGAGCAGGATATAACAGTTCTTAAATAGGGAAGAAAATAAAAAGGATAAAATAAACAATGCAGTAAACTAAAACAACACTGACAGAGTCAGAACCCAACCTGACACCCTGTGGGTCAGGGTGCTGGCAGCAGTGCCATTGGAATTGTGGCTCAGCCCTCCTGCAGTGTCAGGGGTGGTTCTGCTGGAGCAGGGATCCTGTAGAAAGGTGCAGTCTTCCTCTGAAGATCCAGGGGAAGAGGCAGCTGCTGTTCCTCTGGGAAATCCAGTGGAGAAGCTGTGCTGGTGTTCCAGAATCTCCAGATTATATCCAGGCAGGAATGTTTGAAATCTCAGATTATATCTGGGTAGGAGTGCTTGGCTCCTCCCTCTGGGCTCACATCTCCCAATGGGATGCTGTAGTTCTTATCAGCCATGCAGTGACATTCAATAGCTGTTATCAGCAGATGTCTCCCCAGTTGTGGAAGAGATAAGGAAAACTGCCCACTGAACAGAAGACAATGCCATCCAGATGGTAATAGGATACAATTTGATCGAGATCCAGGACACTTATCTCGCTTTCTCTGTCTCTGACCAGGCTGTCACATACACACCCTTGTAGGTGCAGGAAGGCTGAAAAGAGCAGAAAGAAATCTTTCATGTGAGGCTCCAGGGCCTGATGCTGCTGGAGCAGAGCTCTCCATGCTCATTCTCCCTTGCAGCTGGAAAAGTCAGAGGGGAGCACAGCAGGTCCTTTATGACTGAGATCTCCTTTCACCCTCCCCAGGGATGAGATTACAACGAGCAACATCGTGGAGCTGATGCACCAGGTGTCCATGGGCATGAAGTACCTGGAGGAGAAGAACTTTGTCCACAGGGACCTGGCAGCCAGGAATGTCCTGCTGGTCAACCAGCACTATGCCAAGATCAGTGACTTTGGGCTCTCCAAGGCTCTGGGAGCTGATGACAGCTACTACAAGGTGGGTGTGTATTATAGCTTGGGGTTTTTGGGGTCTGTTTGACCCTGGCAGCTGTCAGTGTCCCAGACAGCAAGGTCCTGCTAAGCACAACCTGTCCAGGTGTCCCAGGCAGGCTCCCAGCCACAGGCAATCTTAGCAAGCAGCTCAGCTCTTAAGTGAGATCAGCTCTTTGGTGATTTTCAGCTCTTTAGTGATTTCAGCTCTTTGCTTGCTAAGTGCCTTTGGCAGATGCAGGGAGAGAGAGGAGAAGAGTTATATGAAGTCCCACAGAGGCGTCTTTATTGGCAACTTCTGAGAAGTGTCCCAGTGACAGCTCTTCTGCCAAATTGGGCAGAAATAGGAGTTTATATAGGGTATAGGAGTTTTGGGAAACAGTCCAATATTAAGGGTTGAGGTGAATATGACCTATGGTCTTACAGAGAGATAACAAGGGTCTGAGGTGGAAGAGGGGTCTCTTGGTCCAGTTATCATGACTAGGCATTTCTTATCTTAGGCAACTGACTGCCAGGGAGGCCTTGCAGGCCCTGTGGCTGCTACAGGTGTGAGCATAGCAAAGGGTCTGGAGCAGGAGCCCTCCTGGCTGGGAGGATGGGACCCCCAGAGACTTGAGGATCTGGGCTGTTCTTGGACCCCTCTGCACAACACCAGGCTGTGCCTCACTGGTGTGACATCAAAAGGGGCTTTGCAGAGCTCTGGTGACAAGGAGGGTGCAGAGGCAGCCAGGGGGATGAGAGGAGCAGAGAGAAGGTGATGAAGAGTGAGCCAGGGCTGATCTTCCCAGCAGTGCTCAACTAAAAGAGAGACCCCACCTGGAATTCTGTGTCCAGCTCTGGGGCCACCAGCACAAGAAAGATGAGGACCAGTTGGAATGAGTCCAGACAAGGCCACTAAATTGGTCACAGGGCTGGAGCCCCTCTGCTCTGGAGCCAGCCTGGCAGAGCTGGGGGTGCTCACATGGACAAGAGAAGGCTCCAGGCAGAGCTCAAAGCCCCTTGCAGGGCCTGAAGGGGCTCCAGGAGAGCTGCAGAGGGACTGGGGACAAGGCCTGGAGGGACAGGAGCCAGGGAATGGCTCCCACTGCCAGAGGGCAGGGCTGGATGGGATCTTGGGCAGGAATTGTTCCCTGGCAGGGTGGGCAGGCCCTGGCACAGGGTGCCCAGAGCAGCTGGGGCTGCCCCTGGATCCCTGGCAGTGCCCAAGGCCAGGCTGGACAGGGTTTGGAGCAGCCTGGGACAGTGGGAGGTGTCCCTGCCATGGCAGGGCTGGCACTGGATGGGATTTGAGGTCCCTTCCAACCCAAACCATTCCATAATTCCATGGTTTAACTGAGCCCTGGGGGCGGGTGGCAGGAGGAGGGTGGCACCATGGGCATTCAGCACCCGCACAACAGGACAGCAGGGCCAGGACTGGGCTTTGGAGCTCCCATTTCAGGTGATTTTTTCAGCAATGTGAGATTTGACACAAACACCCAGCAAAATCCAGGTGCAGCTCCCAGCAACCTCAGGCTGCAAATGTCCCTCCTTGCTCTGCTGCAGGCCAGGACAGCAGGGAAGTGGCCCTTGAAGTGGTACGCCCCCGAGTGCATCCTCTTCCACAAGTTCTCCAGCAAGAGCGACGTCTGGAGCTACGGTGTGACCATGTGGGAGGCCTTCAGCTTCGGGCAGAAACCCTACAAGGTAAGGCAGAGCCCTACAAGGTGGGGCAGGAACCCTACAAGCTGAAGTGGAAACCCTGCAAGGCGAGGCAGGAACCCTAGAAGGTGAGGTGGAAACCCTAGAAGGTGAGGTGGAAACCTTAGAAGGTGAGGGAGAAACCCTAAAAGGTGAGGAAGGGTCCTACAAAGTGAAGCAGGGCCCTACAAGTTGAGGTAGAAACCCTACAAGGGGAGGCAGAGCCCTACAAGGTAAGGCAGGAACCCTACGAAGTGAGGCAGAAATCCTAAAAAGCGAGGAAGGGTCCTACAAGGTGAGGCAGGAGGCCTGCAAGGTGCTGGGAGAAACCCTACAAGGTGGGGCAGAGGCCCTACAAAGTGAGACAGACATCCTACAAGGTGAGACGGAAACCCTAAAAGGTGAGGGAGAACCCTAAAAGGTGAGGCAGGGCCCTACAAGGTAAGACAGAGCTGGCTCTGTCACCCATGGGCGTCACAGCCCCACTCCACTTTGGGAAAGGCACAAATGAGGGTGGATCCTGCAGCTTTGTGCTCGTTTTGAGAGAGGAGAAATAGAAAACAAACGGAGTTAATTTGGGTTTGGGTCGAAGCAGAGTTTTTTGATCCTTTTTCTCTTTGATCCTTCTGCTCACTTGGGAGATAAGAAAATCACTTCTCATCCACTGCTGGGCCCATGCTTGGGTGGGGTGGGAGCTGGATGGGTGGGATGGAGTTGGTAGGACAGGAGGGATGGGGTGAGTAGGCTGGGTGGGATGGGGTCTGCAGGATTGGTAGGATTGCAGGGGTATGCAGGGTGGAAGGGGTGGAGTGTGCAGGCTGGGTGGGATGGGCTCTGCAGGGTGGCTGGGATGGGATCTGCAGGATGGGATCTGCAGGGTGGCTGGGATGGGATCTGCAGGATGACTGGATGGGGTCTGTGGGATGGAATCTACAGGATGTTTGGGATGGGGTCTGTAGGATGGGATGGGATCTGCAGGATGGCTGGGATAGGGTCTGTGGGATGGGGTCTGCAGGATGTCTGGGATGGTGTCTGTGGGATGGGATCTGCAGAGTGGCTGGGATGGGATCTGCAGAGTGGCTGGGATGGTGTCTGTGGGATGGCCTGTCCACAGCGTGGGACACCAGTTCTGGCTGCTGGGGTGGGAACAGTGACAACCAGGTGTGGAGAGTTTGGGACGAAAGCTCCACCCCAGGCCCAGCTCTAACCTGTCTCCTCTAGCCCTGCTGCCAGCTCTGAGCGCATTAATCCCTTTCCCTCTTGCTCCCATCCCAGAAAATGAAGGGCCCTGAGGTGATCAGCTTCATAGAGCAGGGCAAACGCATGGACTGTCCCCAGGAGTGCCCAGCAGAGATGTACTCCCTGATGCAGCAGTGCTGGACATACAGGTGAGCATTTCATCATGATGCCAGCTCCACCAGAGCCACCAAATCCCAGAATGGGATTGGAAATTTGGGCTGGAAAGGACCTTAAAGCCCATCCAGTCCAACCCCCTGCCATGGGCAGGGACACCTTCACCACACTGTTTGCATGCTGACAACACAAAGCAAATGCTGTCTCCTGCCTTGTGATGATTCCCCAGCCCAAGATGATTTTTTTATTATCGGCCCTCTCCATTTGCCTGTGCCAATCCTGGAAGATCCCAGGGTGTCGCAGACATCTTTGATGAAAAATCCTTTCCTTAGGATTTTTCCTCCTGAGAAGCTGAGAGGCCTCAGGAACAAAATGTAAACATTGATTATCTGCTGCTGTGGAATGCAACAGGTGGATCTGTGATTGGTCTCAGAGAGTTGTTTCTAATTAATGGCCAATCTCAGTCAGCTGGATTGGACTCACTGTCTGAGACGGAAGCTTTTGTTAACATTCTTTCTTTTGCTATTCTTAGCTAGCCTTCTGATGAAATCCTTTCTTCTATTCTTTTAGTATAGTTTTAATATAATATATATCATAAAATAATAAATCAAGCCTTCTGAAACATGGAGTCAGATCCTCGTCTCTTCCCTCATCCTCGCACCCCCGTGAACATGGTCACAGGACAGGGCTCTGTGTCTTTGACCCTCTCTGTCCCTGAAAAGTCTCAGCTGCCTCCTGAGCCCTGGCACAGCCAGGCTGCTGCTCTCCCTCAGGGTCTCTGTGTCCTCTCAGTGCATCAGGCCAGCTCTGTCCTCTCTGATGACTTTATTTGTTCCTCTCTGATGACTTTATTTGTTCCTCTCTGCCCCTGCAGATGGGAAGAACGTCCAGGGTTTGTGGCTGTGGAGAACACCATCCGCTCCTACTACTACAGCATTGCTGCCAAGCCCGAGAATGGGCCAGACACAGGGGACAGGGCCAAAGCAGCTCTTCCCTGAGACTCCTCCTCTGCTTCTCCACCTGCCCTGAATGGACCTGGAAAGGCACTTTGTGAAGTTTTGCTTTAATCTCTCAAATGCTCCTCAGCAGCTGTGGAACTGAGGATGAGGAGGGACAGACAGGGACACCCAGCTGTGCCCCCCAGCTCCTCCAGCCTGGCCCAGCCCAGGAGCACAGACTGGCAGAGCTCCTTCCCACCCAATTCCAAAGCTGTCCCAGGACCCCAGAGCTTTGTGCCTCCCAGGATGAACTGTGTTGGCTCCAGAAAATCTGGATTTTTCCAGATTCTTTAACAAACAGTGCTTTCCCAGGAAACCACCAAGTGCACGTTTCTGGTGGGGTTTGTATGGGGTGGGCACAAGGAGCCACCTGTGCTCCTCTTCCCCTTGGATTAGGGCAAGAAGCAGCTGGTTTGCAAGTGGGATGGGGAGCAGCAGTGGGACAGAGCTGGTTTTTACCCCTGCACCCCTGGCCATCCCAACCCATCTTATCACCCAGCCCTCCAAGGTGGCTCCCAAAAAGTTCCAGGACCAATCCCTCAGCTCCTGGATCCCACCTGGCTCCCTCTGTGCTGATGAAATGTTGTTTTTCAAGCTTAAAAACTGGTCACCCTATAAATAAACCATTCCATGTTCTGACATCCCATGGCTTGGATCACTGAACTTTGAGAAATGCTGGCAACTGCTTCAGGCTTGTTACCAAAAACCCCCAAACCCATCAGGATAAGAGAACCCTCCAATGCTGCATTTTAGTGTTAGAAAATTGCTTTATTCTCAGCTCTGGGTGTGGATGGGGCTGACAAAATCCCAGCCTCCACACAGCCCCCAATCCAAAACCTCCTCACCTTTTTATACATTTTTAGCAAACAAAGCAGTGAATTTTCATTGCAGCATAACAAGGTTAGCTCAACAAACTTTACAGTTTTAGTCGTTTTTCCAGGCTGTGTTCCCACAAAAGGAGCTTTGCTATATGCAAAGAGTAATTTAAGAATAACACATTGTCTATAATTAATATATTGGTTATGATTAAATAACTGAAGCTTATTTTTAATAATTTTATCACTTCCAACAGGCTGACAAGAAAATAAATGTAATTTCCCTCTATTAAGCCAGGATTTCCCTCCTTGATGCTCTGGCAATCTTTGGGCTGGTTTTGCTGCAGAGCTGGAAGGTGTGTGCAGTGGCTCCCCAGTGCAGGGGATGGCCCGTGGTGGGGGCCGTGCTGCAGAGGACAGAGAGGCTGAGAAGGCTGGGACGGCAGAGGAAGGAGGAGGTGGGAGCCCTGCGATGCTGCGAACACAAGAATTTATCTCTCACCATCTCCTGGTAGTTAAAGCCACAGAGCAGCTCCCCCCCAGCACCTTGTCCTGGGGATAAACAATCAGCCTCAGGCCAGGGCACAGCCAAAAGCCTCGGTGAGAGCGGGATTTGGGCTGAAAACAAAGTTCTGGGGAGCGTTTAGATAATTAACCTTATCTACATCTAAATTAACCTCTGTCCCAGCAGTCACTGAGCCAGGTTTGGTATAAAAAAAATCCTAAATTTCCTTGCTTAGATGGAGGGACACCAACTCTTCAGGTGGCATTTTCTCTCTCAGCCCCATCCCCTTGTCTTGAGTGTTGAACTCTGGATGTATTATCCCTCCCAGCAGAGAGGAAAACAGGGATCCAGGAGAACCTGCCTTGTTCCTGTTTGTTCAGTCACTCAGTGCAGACACAGGAGAAAATTCTCCTCTCTGTCATGTTTTCCTCCCAGAGAGAGCAGCTCTTTAGCTGGAAAAGAGAAGGCTCAATGTGTTTACTACTTGAAAGCCACTGCCAAAACATTTTGTTTAGACTTTGTTTTCCAAGCAAATCCATTTTCTGGTTTGAAATGGTTTCTTGCAATAAATTTTCATTTCAGTGGACACTGCTGTTTTATTTTTTTTTTCAAACAGGGAAGGAAAGCACCAGACAAGTATTCCCAGAGAAACTTCTGCTTTAGCTGGAGACAGTTTTGAGTTTATCCACACCCTGACAGACAGGACACAAATCCCTTGGGATTATTCCAGAGGACCAAGGGAAAGGGTTTATCCTGGGCTGGGGATGGTTTGGGTTGGAAGCTGCCTGTTCCAAGAGCATTGGAAAATACCAAGAGTTGCTGGAAGGGTAAAAAGGAGCGAGACAAGCAGGACCTGAACTCACGGGGCTCCTGTGAATTTTTTGTGGGATGTGCAGGGTCTGACAGTCACCCCTGAGGGGAATTTTCTTGGAATTGAAGCCCTGATCATTCCCATTCTGCCATTCCAGAGGGGATTTCCTTGGATTTGAAGTCCTGATCATCCCCACTCTGCCATTCCAGAGGGGAATTTCCTTGGAATCGAGGCCCTGATCATCCCCCCTCTGCCATTCCAGAGGGGAATTTCCTTGGAATTGAGGCCCTGATCATCCCCCATCTGCCATTCCAGAGGGACTGAGCCCCCTCAGTGGGAACATCTCCAGGTCTCCAGGCCCTGCAGCCTCTCTCTGCCACCCACAGCAGGGATTTATGCAGCCCTGCCTCTCTCCCTGCTGCAGGTGGGACACCGGGCTGGACCTGCAGCCCCTTCCCTGTCTGATCCCAGTGCTCCGGGGATAGATAAGAGCTGTGTCACTGATAAAGGCAGCACTTGGAAAACACAGACTCAGAGCTGCTGCTCTTGCAGAAACTTCCCCAAATCCTCTCTTTTCTTCCTTCCCTCCTCCCTGCATTCATTCATCTCCCTCTCTTTTACCCAAATGTTTGGAATTTTCCACTCTGTGTTGTGAGGGAAGGGTTGAGCTTCACCTCCTGAGCAGCCTCAGTGACAGTGTTGGCACCCATCTGATCATCACTGGGACACCTCATCACATCCCCCAGCCTGATCTAGCTCATCCCAACCCATCTTATCAGCAGCACACCTATCTTATCAGCAGCACACCTTTCTTATCACCAGCACACCTATCTTATCAGCAGCACACCTTTCTTATCACCAGGACATGCTGGTTATCAGTTGTACACAGCACAAGCACAAAGTGACCTTTCCATCCCTCTCAGGTTTTGTTCAGCAGCACAAAAATGGGACCAAAACCAGCTTCTCTCCTCCACTTCTGGGCTGTCCCTAACCTGTGACCTCCAACTCTCCCTAATTTTGACCTCCAACTCTTCCTCTTGTGATGTCCAACTCTCCCTCCTGTGACCTCCAACTCTCCCCTCTGTGATCTCCAACTCTTCCTCCTGTGACCTCCAACTCTCCCTACTTGTGACCTTCAGCTCTACCTCCTTTGACCTCCAACTCTCCCCTACCTGTGACCTCCAAACTCTCCCCTCAGTGACCTCCAACTGTCCCCTCTGTGACCTCCAACTTTTCCTCCTCTGACCTCCAACTCTCCCCTCTGTGACCTCCAACTCTCCCTACCTTGTGACCTTCAACTCTGCCCTCCTGTGACCTCCAACTCTCCCTACTTGTGACCTTCAGCTCTCCCTAATTGACTCAATTTTTTTTCCCTGACCTCCAACTCTCCCCTCTGTGACCTCCAACTCTCCCTAATTGTGACCTCCAACTTTTCCTCCTCTGACCTCCAACTCTGCCCTCTGTGACCTCCAACTCTTCCTCTTGTGATCTCCAACTCTCCCTACCTGTGACCTTCAGCTCTTCCTCCTTTGACTTCCAACTCTCCCTACCTGTGACCTCCAACTCTCCATCCTGTCACCTCCAACTCTTCATCCTCTGACCCCCAAGTCTCCCTCCTCTGACCCCCGGCCCGGGTTTGTGGCTCTGGGCCAGCTTGAGGGATCCTCAAACCGAGCAGAAAAATAATTGTGCGTCAACAGGTTAAAAAACACCTTCAATAAATACATTTTGCTGTTGAATCAATTAATTAAATTAATCTACAAAGTCATTGCTCATGGAACTGCTTCTCTTTGGTGCCCTGGCTCATCCATCAGCTGGGAAATGCTGTGGCCACAGCTCCAGGGTGTGTGGGGAGGGGGTTGAGCTGGCAGGGTTTGAGGGCCCATTCAAGGACCTGGCCAGGCCTTGCTTTGTTTCCACCCAAAGCTCTGAATGGAATAAAAACCTTCCCCAGAACTCTTCAGTTGGGCCTCGTCAGCGTTCTCAGGTGGAAAACTCTTCTGTTGGAAAATTCCTGACCAACCCAAGTCATTTATTCCTGGGGTCAGGGAGTGGGTGTAGAGCACGGTCCTGGCAGGGCTGTGGCACTCCCCACATCCTTTGACGTGATGGAAACAGGAATGTGGTGGAGCAGATCTTTCCCCAGATCTACAAAATCCACATGCCACATCATCCTGGGCAAGATTTTGGCCATGTGCCAGTGAATTTTGGGCAATAGGCTGGAATGACAAATAGTCAACAACCCTTGACCTAAAAAAGAATAAAAAATCCCATTGAGGTGAGAGTTGATATCTCCTTATTTTCTCCCAGGGATGGGATGAGAAGAAACGGCCTCAAGCTGCTCCAGGGGAGCATCAGGTGGAATTTCTTCATGGAAAGCATGGTCAGGCACTGGAAGGGGCTGCTCAGGGCAGTGGTGGAGTCACCATCCCTGGAAGTGCCCAAAAAACCTTTGAGTGTGGCACTTGGGGACATGGATTAGCGGTGACCATGGTGCTGTTGGGTTGATGGTTGGACTTGTTGATTTTAAAAGTCTTTTCCAACCTTAATTTCATGATTCTCTATGGAATTCTGTGACCCTCTGATTTATCCCTCTGCCTTTCTTGCTCCCAGAGCTGTGATTCCAAAAATTCACAGTTAATCCTTTGGGAACTGGCCTCTTTGTTGCACAGCAATACCTCAATGTAAAATAAATATTCACATTATTAAATATTAATAAATTAATAAATAATTTAACAAATAAATTCGTTAATTTGCAGGTTTTACCACATTTTGCTCTACTATAGCAAATCTCAGAGAAAATGATGATTTTATTTACTATTAAGAAGCATCTGTGCAAGAGACACCTTCAGGAAGGAACTCAAGATGTCTGTGGTAAAATGTAGGGGAATCACAAAAATAAGGGAATCACAGAAATAAGGGGATCACAGAAATAAGGGAATCACAAAATCCCCTGTTTTGTACCAGCTTTTTAAATTGAAAATTTAACTGGTAGATATTCACCGAATTAAAAGGAAAAATAAAAATACTGATTGGAAAAAAAAAAGTGGTTGCAACGATTAATAAAAGATAAAACATCTCCTCCAACCAGTGGAAAAGGGGAAAGTATTTTCTTTCATGTGTTTTTGCTTCTACAAAGAAGAGAAGAAAGGATGGAAAAAGTGTCTGGTGCACCAAAACTGGGTTAAAAACAGACACAGGAAGGCAGATTTTGAATCCTGCCAGCAGATCCCCAAATTCAGCACCCATTTTTCCCAAAAGTGAAGCGGCAAAGACTCAGCAAAGAGGAAAAAATACTGTGCAGAAGGCTGAGAGCTGCTATTTAGGGCAGCCTGTTTTACACCCCAGGGCTGTGCTGGCACAGTCAGAAAAATCACAACTGAACTGACACTGGGAGGAGCTGCAAAGTCACAGCAAAGGTGGAAAAGGGGCAGAGCAGCTGCTGAGAAAGAGCAGAAATAATGACACGGGCTCAGGTACTGAAAGCGGAACAAAAGGAGGAATTTTTGGGGTAGAATATAAAAATCTACTCACGGACAGAGCAGGGAATTGAGCAAAGGGCAGTGGAGACTCAGCACAGGGAATATTTCAGAGGTTATTCCAAGTATAAAGTGCAGGAAGCAGGTTTTAAAGGGAATATTGAATTTTAGTTTGCAGCGTTTAATTCTGATTTCATGTCAAATCATCTGGTTTATCTCTGCTATTTTAACTTTAGAAATGAACCCAAAAATCTCTCCTCTAGGTTTTCTTAATTGGCTTTTCTAAATCAAGCGTTTGATTGTAGCCCCTAATCAAGAATTCTTCATTAGGAATTAGGGATTTTTGACCTTTTTTCTCTGGAAAAAGCAGGTAAAGGCCATTCCCCTGAAATGGGTCACATTTGCCTCCACATCCAACCTGCTTTGCCCTCAGGGATCAGAGCCCATGAGGGGATGAAGAAATCCAGCTGGACAGGATGGAAATGGAAGCTCACTCTGCTGGAGAAGGACACTCCTACCACAGCTGTCCCTTTGTCCTTGGGACCAAGATGATGCCTCAGCACAGCCCCAGGCTCAGGAAAACCAATGTAAGGGAAAATCAGCTTCACAAGCGGAGTGAAATGAAGAGGGAATGAAGTGATGGGAATTTGTGGAGGTCATTCTTCCCAGCAAGTCAATGGAAGGAGGATGTCAGAGTTCCCTTGGAGCAGCTTCCAAAGGACAATGTCACTTAGGGCAGATTTAATCCTCATTTTCCCTTCTGGCATTTTTAGGTTGGAGCCTTCAGAGTGGGGAATGACATCCCTGGGGCACCTGGGAATTGTCAGGAGTGTGTAGGAAATTGTCTGGTGTGTGTAGGAAAGGTTTTGGTGTGTCTGAAGTCACACAGGGCTGAGTGCCCTGCACACAGGGACAGAGCTGGGACTCTGCTGGCACGAGTGGTTATTATGGAATCATGGAATGGTTTGGGTTGGAAGGGACCTTAAAGTTTATCCCACTCCACCCCTGCCATGGCAGGGACACCTCCCACTGTCCCAGGTGCTCCAAGCCCTGTCCAGCCTGGCCTTGGGCACTGCCAGGGATCCAGGGGCAGCCCCAGCTGCTCTGGGCACCCTGTGCCAGGGCCTGCCCACCCCCACATTGTTTGTGCCCCTTCCTGCAGCACCTTCATTCCTGTCTCCCCAAATCCACAGCATCTCTCCTGCTGGGGAATGGCCAAGGGGACTCTGTGGAATAACCCAGTGAAATCTTCTCTGCTCCCAAAGCTGCTGCAGTCAGGGAGCCCCGGGGCTCTTCTGCTGCCCCATTCCCTCTCCAGGAGTGGAAGGGAATCATCCTCCAGTGAGTAACCAAGGAGTAAAGTGCTGGCACAGCCCAGCCCCAGGGTGACACCACAGATGTCGCAGTGGTTTCATCCCAGGAGCTGCTGCCAGCCCTCAAACAATGGCTCAGGCGTGACAGAAGGGACCAGGGAGCTTTCCAGCCCCTCAGGCCAGCTATTCCTTAGGGATGGGTCCTGCCACAATCCTGAGCACACTGTGCATGCCAGCAAATGCATCCCAGTTCCAAACCCCTCCCATGTAGAAGAGGTTTTACAGCAACTTCTGGGAGACAGAAGTTTGAGAAAGGGATCCATGTTAACCCCTGAAAGAATTTTCTACCAAGGTCATTGACATAGAAACCAAGAAAGAAGGAAGGAGAAATAAGAGAAACCTGCAACTATTCCAATAAACACTTTGTTTGTCTCTTGTAACCAATGAGTAAAGTTGTCAGCAATGGAGAGAGATGGGGAGACTGATTTGGTGATCAGAATCTGATTTCATTGTGGGATACAAACATTTATATACTATTTCAGTGAGACCAGTAATGTGTGCTACAATGATTATGTTAAAACCACAAACTTATGTGAGTAACAGCACCTCTTGATTGCAGAGATTAATGGGATTTTCTTTTTCCAGTGAACCTGTCTGATTTAATCTTCTTGCAGTCCAGGTCTAATTTTCAAAGTTCCCTTTCCTTTTGCCAAGGCATCCTGTTAGCAAATCTCCTATGTTAACCAGGTCCAAAGCCCATCATCTGTCTTGTGTCTCCCAACATCCCAAAATAAAGTGCAAACTTAAGAGTTTTGTAAGAATGTATAAAAAGCGTGCATGCTAGAATAAAAACCATTTGAAAACATCTGAAAATGGAGTGTGTTGCTTTGTATTGTCTCTGTCTCAACCACGATACTCCAAGAGCACAGGAATGGGAACCCAGCTCAGTGTTGGGTCATCCCTGCAGCCCAAACCCAAATCCCCTTCCCCAGCCGTGTGAACGTTGAAAGTCCCTCTCCAGTTCTGGCTGAGCTTCCTTTTCTTTTATAGCAGTAACTTCCAGAGCTTTTTCCTGTAGGACAGGCTTTGCTTCATTTAGGATAAAATGTAATTAAAGCCCTGCAGGAATTGGCAGGATGGGCTGAGGAGCTGCAGACAGGCTCTATTCTTCTGGGCAGCTGGGGTGGGTGAGCATTGAAAATGCCATCGTGGCACTTCCTAGTCCCTCCCAAAACACAAATAATGCCTTCTTAACTCAGTGAAACGTTAAAAGAAAGGGAAAAAATTATAAACCCCAGCTGTGCTGGACTCCAGGTGGTGGCAGAGATTTGGTTTTGGGGGTTCAGGGTAAGAGGGTGAAGAAGGGCAGAGAGAGGAAAGCCCCTGGTGCTGGGCTGTGGTGGCTCCTGTGGGCACTGGGTGAGGGTTTGAAGATGAGGTTCAGATGCAACATCTCAGCAGGAAAGGTGAGACCTTGCCATGGAGACAATGCAAAGCAGCACGCTCCATTTTCAGAAGGCTTCAAACTGTTTTTATTTTAGCATGCATGCTTTTTATACATTCCTACAAAACTCATAATTTACTCTTTACTCATCGGTCATGAGAGACAAACAAAGTGTTTCTTGGAATAGTTGCAGGTTTCTCTTATTTCTCCTTCCTTCTTTCTTGGTTTCAATGTCAATGACCTTGGTAGAAAATTCTTTCAGGGGTAAACATGGATCCTCTGATCAAACCTCTCTCTGGCTCACAGAAGTCTCTGTAAAACCTCTTCCACACCTTGAAAAGGAGCATCTGAGCCCTGCCTTGAGTTAGGAGAGCAAACAGAGCTGCACCACATGATTTGAACCACAAAAATCCCCTGGGGGAGGTGGGAGATGTTTCTGCAGAGAAAAGTCTGGTGGTGCCACAACTTTGTGGAGCTGCTTTGAAATTCTCAGCTCCTGGCAATGATTTTGTCAACAGAAAAGAGAAAAGCTGTTTGGGTTTGGAGAAATTTTTCTTTCCAACCTTTGGAGGGTTCTGGGAAGTAAAGGGTATTTTGGGTTTGTTTTTTTTTTTTTTTGGCTGTGATGTTTTGATTGTCCAAGCTGGAAACCACCGGGGAGAGGGAGAACAACTGAGGGTGGTTCCCCATCTGCTGTTATGAAATTCAGTTTGAATTGAAAATTGAGGGTTGCTGTGGAAAATTCTCCTTGGTGAAAATTCACATTTCGGTGGAAAACCTGTTTTGAACAAAATATTTTCTTTTTCATGACAGACTGCTCAGTGATGAAGTTACCTATTCCCTGAAAATCTGAAATGCAGGAAATCTCCTTTTACAGCTGGATGTCATGGGCTCATCTCTGTTCCCTGCACTTCCTAAAAATCACTGTATTTCCTTAAAAATGCTTTTTATTCCTCTTTTCACAACAACCCATTTTAAATGTTGAATTTCAACTCCATTTTTTTGAGCTAGCAAGGATCTTTATGTCACAATCTCATTCCTTCACAGATAAAAACCATTTCTTGCAAAACTGGCATTTTCTGAAGGAAAATTTTTATATTGCCAGAAAAAAAAAATATCAAAAAACAACAATAAACAAACACCCCAAAAAACCAAACCAAAACCCAAAACCCCCTTGAAGCATTACATTATATTATATTGTATTGTATTATATTATATTGCCAATAAAGAGATGACAGGATGTGTTTCTTCTTAAGATAAAAATCGAAAATAGATCAAACCCTTACAAAAGTTTGTTTCTCTCCATTCACTAGAAGGGCAATCTTACAGGATCTTTCCATATGGAGAAACCTTTCAGGAGCAGATATCTAAAGTTCAGCGCAACCAGGAGTCTCCCAATTCCCACTTTTGGGAGCAGAAAGAGAGAAGAGTTACCTCTAGAGCCCAGCCCTGATTTCCTGTAAGGTAAGGAAAGGAAAGGAAAGGAAAGGAAAGGAAAGGAAAGGAAAGGAAAGGAAAGGAAAGGAAAGGAAAGGAAAGGAAAGGAAAGGAAAGGAAAGGAAAGGATAAAATCTCATGACTGCTCACAGCTTTGACACAGCTGGCTGTCATTGGTCATCAAGTAAAAACAATTTCACATGCTGGGTAAACAGTTCTCTAAATCACATTCTAAAGCAGCAAAACATGGAGAAGCTGAAGCTTCCCAGCTTCTCAGGAGAAAAGATCCTAACTGTTAGGAAAATTAGTCCACAAACACCAGAGGTTTATGTCCAAAAAGGAGACTGAGGAATCCTTTCTGGCTTTGTTTGAATAAAGGGAGAGGCCATGGGGTCTCTCACATTTTTGGAGGATGCAGCCCCCTTTTCATCGTCATTTCCCTTCTCCCTTTCCCCATTGGCTGAGGTACTTGAGAGGTTCAGACTTCCTGATACACCTGATACCAAAGATTTCCCTCTAACGTGCAACCCTCCCTTTTGATTTTTAATTCTTACGGAATTTAGTGATTTTTCTTCTCCATTGTTTCTTTCACCTTTCAATGTCTAATTTCGTTTCTCAGCAAACCTAAAGTTTATTTGTAAAAGCAAATTACCTTTTTCCATTCATCAACCAGTAGAATCCTTCCCATGGATTCTTTTACCTCCCAGGCTGGTTTTATCTACCAGCAGCCCCACAGCTTGTTTGGAAAGACAAATCCATCATTCCTCTCATAAAGATTTTTCAGAAATATGTCTATGACAGACAGTGTCTGTCTGTCTGTCCCAGACAGGTGGGGTCCCGTGCCACCCTCAGGGTGCTGCTGTCACCTCTCTGGGGCTCCTCACCCTCTCCTGGGCAACCCCAATTCTGCACAGCAGGCTGATTTATTATTTTATGATCTGTATTATACTAAAATAAAATTATATAATAAAACTACAGGGAGATTCCACGCTGGGATCCTCCCCTCGCCGCCTGCAGATGCGGAAGCTCGAAAGCAGCGGTGCTGCTGCAGGAGCCACCTGCCACCCCCTCTCTGTCCCCGCTTGTCACCGCCTCTTACGTAATCGCGACATCGCTGCAGCCTCCCCGGGGCTGCTCGGGCAGAAACAAACAACAAAAAAAGTGACAAAAAAAAAAAAAAAGAGCCAAAAAAGGACCCAGGGCCATGTGTGGGGGTGTCACAGGGGCGGGAGGTGAGGGACACTTGGGGACACGTCCCCCTGTCACCCTGCCCGGGGGTTGCAGGGTTTGGGTGCCAACCTCAAGGTAAGTCCTGCCAGGTGGGGATGGGGAGCCGCAGGGATTGGGGCTTTTCCAGGTGTTGGGGGGAAAAGGAGGAAACCACGGCTGGGTTTGTCCCCAGAGCCCCGGGGCTCTGCTGGGATAGGGCCGGCTAGGGGCAGGAAAATCGCTGCTTTTTAAATTTTAAAAAAATTTTTAAATATTTAAAATATTGAAAATATATTTATTTTTATATTTTATGTTTTCTATTTTCTATTTTTCTATTTTCTATTTTCATTTTCTATTTTCTATTTTCTATTTTCTATTTTTCTATTTTCTATTTTTCTATTTTCTATTTTCTATTTTCTATTTATTTTATATATTTTAAATATTTTCTATTTTCTATTTATTTTATATATTTTAAAACTTCCTATTTTCTATTTTCTATCCATATATTTTATAGTGTATATATTTTATATTGTATATATTTTATATTGTATATATTTTATATTTTATTCAATAGTTAAACATTTTTCATATTTTTCATATTTTTCAATATTTTTCATATTTTTCTTTCTTTTAAAATCTTTTTCTATTTTCCCCGCGCTTTTTCCTTTCCATATTTTGAAGTCTTTTCCTAACCTCTTTTTTTCTTTTCTTCTTTCTCACTTTTTCGGGTTTTTTTTCTCTTTCCCTTTTTCTCTTTGCTTTTTCCATCCTCTTTTCTCTCTCTCTCCCCTCTTTTAATTATCTCTTTGCATTCTCTGCTTTCCCCCACCTGTCCCTGAATTTTTATCTCTAAATTGGCACCCAGCACCCTCCGTCCCTGCTGACACCTGGATGCACAAATATTCACTGTTCTTCCATGTCAACATCTCCCTCCCTAATTCCTTTTCCCATCCTCAGATGGAAATGCTGATATTTGTAGATTTTTTCGTATTATTCCACTTTATTTTCCTCATTGTCAAAGTCGGACACTTTTGCTGCCTCCTCTTTCCACTGTGCTTATTTGAGCAGCCAGCATTGTTTTGAGTTTTAAGGAAGATGGAGATTAAATAATTACTCTGTGGATTAAAAAACCTGCAAAAATTACATTTTTTGACTAAAAAGTCTTAACTGGGCACCCACCCAAAGGTTGGAACCTCCAATTCCACAGGTGACAAAAGCCCTTGGTTGTAGCAGAGGGAATAAACGACTTAAATTAAAAAAAATAGGTTTTATTAATTTTTGACTATTCTAAAATAGAATTTGATTGTTCCCTGGCTTCTCACTGGCTGGATTTCTTGGGGGCAGCCAAGAATTTGTTGGGATAAAGGAAATACAGTTCCCAAGAGTCCTATGTGCCAGTTATCCCATATGAGAACCCTGCTCATAATCATTATTGCAATAATTAATTATAGGGTGACTTCCATGCCAGCACAATTGGAAGAACCTCATAACCTGCAGATATGAGGCAGAAAATACGAGTTTCTCCAATTTCTGGCATTTCTGGTTGCCAAATGCAGAAGGTTTCACTTCAAAACCACCGCTTTCAAAAATGAGGCGTCTTTAAGGTGCCTCAGAACTTCAGTTCTCTTATAAAGAGTCTAATCCATCAACTGTACCCAGAAAATATTCCAATCCAATTTGAATTTCTTTATAGTGTGCCCTTAAAAGTTAAATTCAAATGATACTGGGGTAGGAAATCAAATGTGAAGAACTTTTGGTTTTGTTTTGTTTTGTTTGTGGGGTCGGGTTTTTGCTGTTGTTTTCTGTCCGTCTGATTTTTAAGTCCCCACATTTTTCTTTAATTAAAAGGTGAGAGTTTTATAATGAGGCACCTTTAGCTCATAGAGGCTTCCAGAAAAACAGCAGATATTGGGAAAATCGTATAAATTCCAGATTTTTTTTCCTGAGCACCTGTAAAACATCTTGGAAGCAGCGACACCAGGTCCCATCACTGCTCTTGGAGTCCCTGCCCTGATTTTTCCTGAGTCAGAAACCTCTAGAACTTCTGCTGTTCACAAACTGTTTCTGTTTCTCACTATAATTAATTAATTAATAATTAATCTTCCAGCTTGCCCTGGTTTCAGGGGTCTTTTCACTGGATTTCTTTGAGGGGGGCTCTTACTGTGCTACCACATCAGTGTGGCCTCAGCAACTGGGGGTGAAATGTCCCCTTAAATTTGGATTTTGGGGAGTTGGGGACTCATCCCATCTCCTGAGGGTCCCTCAGACTTAAAAGATGGGGTGGATGAAATCTTTTTTGTGAATAACCTGCTCTGAGTCTGCTCAAATTGGTGCCAGGCCACAGCTCCCTCCTTCACCAAAGCTGTGCAATAATTCAGGTAATTAAAATGAGTCAGGTGAGGTATAATTAATAACAGAAAATCATGTAAGGGGTGATTAATAGCAGAAAAACAGGTAAGGTGGATTTAAGAGGAGATTTTGCCTTTGTGCCTTGAAAAGGAAAAGTATCTTTAATTTCTTGTGGAGTCAAGAAACTCCTCCTGCTTCCGCCTTGTGCATTTTTACTGCGATTCTTAATATTGCAATAACTGGAATATTGCAAAAATTGGGATAAGCAGGGGATGGAGGAGAGAGTTCTTTAGATTTTGCTTTTTTCTGTCATTGCCTGGCTGTTTATTTCTGCTGTTTGAGTGCAAACCTGGAAGGAGTTGAGCAGCTTTAGTGGAAACACTCCAGATTTAGCTCGAGAGCACTTTCAGACAAAACCCAAATACTAATTTAGAGCCTTGACTTTATTTAGCCAGCATTTTGAGACTGATAAAGCCCTGATAAGGACACTGCTGCCTTGGGCACAGAGGAACCAAGATTTGGGGTTGAAGTGAGCGGTTTCAGCTTTCGTGGGTTGCCAGCTGCTCTGTGTGTTACGGAAACTCAGCAGCACTGACTGTGCCTGAAAAATCTTCAGAAGTTTCATTTATTTCCTGTGATAGCAGAGTGAAAGGGAAACCTCTGAGAGAAAATCTTGATATTAGCAATTAATGAGTGAGAGATGTGATCGGGCTGGGCTGAGAGTGCCTTTGGCACATGCAGGAGTGGAGGAGGCCTGGCAGCCTCCAGGCCGGGCTGGTGGGGATGATTTGCTTCCTTTCAAAAAGAAAAAGAAAGTTTTTAGAGCACTTCAGGTCCTGTGACGGGATTTCTGCAAAAGAACTCAAGGATTGGAGTGTTCCTGCTGGGAAATGATAATAAAATCACAGAATTTCAGTCTGGTTTGGGTTGGAAGGGACCTTAAAGCTCATCCAGTGCCACCCCTGCCATGGCAGGGACAGTTTCACCATCTCAGGCTGCTTCAAGCCCTGTCCAGCCTGGCCTTGGGCACTGCCAGGGATCCAGGGGCAGCCCCAGTTTGTAATTATAAGGAGACAATGACAAAGGTGCCACATGTAGAAATTCGTGCTCCTTGAGATGCTCCAGTCCCAATCTGCTGAATTTTCTGCACATCTCATTGGGAATGGTCTAGAATAGATAGGGAAGAAGTGAAGAGAGTTTAATTTAGGTCCTGCAGAAACTCTTGTAAATGGGACCCTCTAGCCCTGAGTTCTGGAAGTGCTTGTGCTGGCTTAGGCACAGGAAAAGACTGGGAGAAAGAGAGAGAGAGCTGGACTTGGTTTCAGTTTCTCTGCTTAAAGCTAAATAATTTCTTAGGGCTGGAATCTGGCTGGGTTTACAAAATCCCCTGGGATCTTATCCCATCTCTGGGGCTCAGGGATAAGGTCAGAGCCTGGTTCAGTTTGGCAAATCAGGAATAATTTGCAGCTGCTGATGTGAGGAACCACACAAGGAGCAGGCGGATGGGGATCCTGGAAGTTTCATGGGCCGTACAAAATATTTTGGGTTGGGCATTGTGAAAGAGATTCATGGAAAATGAAAGAAGGAATTGGGAATATCAAATATAGGAGAAGGCTCTTTCCTGACTGGTGTTTGCTGGATAGATTTGGAAAATGAGGAGAAGTCCTTGTTTTTATAAGGATTTGTTCTGCTTTTCCTCTGGAAATGTTGTCATGGACTTGGTGACAGTGGCACCTTTTCAGCTGCTGCAGAGCAGGGGGATTTTGTCATTTGCAAATGATAAGAAATGACCAAAATGACAGAATTGCACTCTGCTTTTAAAATAGGGATTTCTTGCGCCCTCAAGACCTGCTGGCACCTCCAAAAGAGTAGAAATGTGGTAAATTATTTTCTGGTGGGTCTTGACTTCTGAATTGGAGTTCTTAGGAATTCCAAGACAGACTCCCCTGACTCGTTCAAGCCAACGGCAGTTCTTGCTTGAGCCAGCATTTCTGGCCTTGTCTCAGCAAAAAAACCTCTTAGGCTGTGCTTAATTTTAGATTTCAGTTTAGGCCTCCTGGATCTCAGGGCCTGCAGTGACGTTCTGTGGGGAGGAAGGGACTTACCTTGGGCTCGTGGCCGCCTCTCACTTCTTCCTCCTGCCGAGGCATCACTGTAACCTGTGGGGTAACCTTCAGATAATAATGAGCTTTATCTCTGCCCATCGATCTTCACTTTTTAAAAAAACCCTTTTGTGACAGCAGTTTTGGTCACATTCAGTATGAAGCAGATGGAATTTTCCATCCCTCTGGGTAGGCAGAGAGGGGAGGAGGGCGGAAGCCGGGCTGCACTCACTGCACGTCGCTCGTGGGCATCCAACTGCTCCTCCAAGGAGCTCCTTCAGCTCCTGGGCTCCTTCTCTTCTCCTCCCATCGTGAGAGTGAAGATCCAGTGCCAGGAAAAGCTTTCCTGCAGTGCCATCAAGGTAAATGCAGCCACACCCTGCAGGCTCCTTCCACAGCCCCAGAGCAGCTGCTGGAAATATCCCAGGTTCATCCCTGCCCTCTGTGAGGGGCACAAAGGCTTTGTGTTTTCTTTCCTTTCTCATGGATGATATCACAGATGATATTATAGATGATATTTTGAATCAGACAGGTCCTGATATGGAGGGGCTGCTCCTGCAACCTGGTCCCTGTGACGGTGCTCGAGGGTGATCTCAGTGAGGGGCAGTGTCAGGAGTTCTTGGCCAGGTTGGGTTGGTTGGCTTTAGTCAGCTCAGGGGAATTCCTGCCTCTCTCAGCAGCGTTTGATGTGAATGAAAGAGCTCAGATATCTCAAAGAAATGGCCAGGGGAAAAAGAATAATTCCATTATTCATGTTCTGTGTTCCTGGGGCGGGGTCCAACAAATGGGTGCTGAAGCTGAAGGAACAACTAAAGATTTGTAAAATGCTCCTTAGTGTCCAGGTTGTTTTTCTGACATAATTGGCTTCCAAGGAGAATTTTTGTTCTTTAAAAAGATAAGCAGAAATTATATGAAAGTACCGAGATCTGAATTGCTTTGAGTTCTCATAGAATCACAGAATGATGGAATGATTTGGGCTGGAAGGGACCTTAAATTCCACCTCATCCCACCCCTGCCATGGCAGGGACGCCTCCCACTGTCCCAGGCTGCTCCAAGCCCTGCCCAGCCTGGCCTTGGGCACTGCCAGGGATCCAGGGACAGCCCCAGCTGCTCTGGGCACCCTGTGCCAGGGCCTGCCCACCCTGCCAGGGAACAATTCCTGCCCAAGATCCCATCCAGCCCTGCCCTCTGGCAGTGGGAGCCATTCCCTGGCTCCTGTCCCTCCATCCCTTGGAAATATTAGCTCTCCATCTTTCTTGGAGCTCCTTCAGGTCCCGGAAGGCCACTATTCGTTTAGAATATTCCCAGTTCTCTCAGCTTTTCCTCCCAGAGCTGCTCCACCCCTCTGATCATCCTGGTACCTTCTCTGGACTCACCCCAGCAGCTCCAGGTCCATCCCATCCTGAGGACTCCGGAGCTGATTTCAGATTTTGGCTGAAATACTCAAATCTCTGATTCCACTATTTCTGAACTGTCCCAGAGTCAATGCTATCCATCCAAACTATGAAATAAAACAGGGGAATAAAAAGGATTTCTTGAAAGTCTTTTCCCAGAAGAAAAAAACCCCACATTTATGAATATCTTGCATTGAATCAGGGTGGGCCAGGTCAGATTTCTCGGGTGCAGAAGCAACTGAAAGGGAGCAAACACTGTGAAAACTTCATTATTTTTTTGATTCTGTGATTATTCAGCAGCTCTCACTGAGGCATTTGCAGACCAAGAAATGCAAAACTCGGCCACTTGTAAATGTTCAGCAGCACCTCGGGGCTTTTCAGCGTTTTGTAGCCTTATGGTCTGTCACAGACCCACAGTCAAATTTAGAGGTCAGATTGTTCCAACTGAGGAATACCTGAGCTGCTTTTGAGGCTTCTTACCCCGAGCAGAGCAGCCTCAGATCTGTGGGCTTGGACCACAGGGCCTGGGGAATCAAGGAAGCAGCTGCTTTGGTAACTCATGGTGGCTTCCCAGCCTTTAAACTCTCTTACCTCAAGACCAAAAAGACAAAATTAATTCTACTGAGCTTCCAACAAACCACCTGTCGTGATTAGGCTGGTGCAGATGGTGATTTAATAGCTCAGAGCTTAAAATTTTAGCACATCAGGAAGTTCATCGTGTCCTTCTGACCTGGAATCTGTAGAGGAAAAGGTGATTTTGGGGATTTTAGCATCCATGGTTGTAATAGAATAATAATAATAATAATAATAATAATAATAATAATAATAATAATAATAATAAGCAATTGTAATCTGATCCTTCTGGGATCTTGAAATCTAAACTTCCAAGAAAGGAATGCAAAGCTTGGGTGATTTTACAAAAGCTGAAGGTGAGAATGCCTAATTTTGGAAATTAAATGCCCTGCAATCCATTGCCAGACCTGCAGCAATATTTAACACTTGGAGCCAACAATCATTTTTTGTGTTTTCAAAATAGACATGCAGCAAATTGGGGCTTTGACACACTGGCGTTGTTTCTGAGTCAGTTTTGGTCTGAGTTTGAGTTTAAAGCTTCCAATCCTCCAGCAGTGGCTCCCACAGGTCATTGGGTTCTGTTTTTTGCTCCTTTTGTGCCTCTTTTCATCACCAGACCACGTTATTTCCCACTGAGACATAAGAAGTGAGTAATAGGTGTTCCTCAACAGCTCCTGTTAACCACTGTGCCGTGTGAATGTCAAATACTCAGGAATATGAGTAATTAGAGTGGAGCCCTTTTATCTTAAACAGGCTGGGAGCTTTAAAGAGCACCCTGAGATACCACCAAACCACAGGGTTAATTTTTTTCTTACTACTCAGGTGAAGCAGCAGCAGCAGCAGGGATCAAAAACTGCTTGCTGCTTGCAGTGTTTGTACAGTGTCCCTGGCAGAAGTTTTCAGAGAAGTTTACATCAGAAATTTTCTGATGTAAATCATCACCTGGGCCTCATCTTATCACTGTAAGTTCTCATATCAGTGAAAAATATCAGAGTTATCTCATTTTATCAGAGCAAATTCTCACTAACTCATACGGGTTTGATATTGATGTGCTGGAGTGGCTTGAGATTAAGAGCTGAATTTTGATTTAGTTTAGGATGAGATAATTTAAAAGATAAAAAATAGGCAGCTCTGAAACTCCTTTATATTGATGAGAAGCAAGGGGAACTTGGCTCAAACTGTGATTTAAACTCCAAATCCCAGATTCTGAGCACAGTTTAACAAAGGGAAATTCCAGCAATGTTCCCATGGATTGGTGCTTATATATCCAGGTGATGAAGCCAGTGGGATCAGGAAACTGGGATTGAAAATTTGATCCAAAAATTGTCTGTGGGGAAGTGAATTTCATAAAAGAATTGGGTGTTTTATGAAAAACAATTGGAAGTTTCCTTCCCTTTGCTTGTTTAAAATCAACCATTTTCACTTCAGCGCCAAGAACAGAAATCTCCAACACAGGGAAGTTCAGCCAAGTCACTCTGTGCCTTTTTATATTACATTGATTGTCCTATTTAACTTAAATATATGTACACTTAGGCTTGGATTTTTATTTTTGATGTTTTAGTGATGAATGCTCCTCTCGGCTGTGCTTTTAAATGAGACTTCAAACACCAAATTTTTATTGGTTGTTGTAGACATAATTTTTTTAGATAAGGATAAAGAGGTGTGAAGATCTAAGAAAAAATTTGCAATTTAGAGAAGCCATTGAGAGATGTAGCAAAATTTAAAAATGGAGGAAACTGAGAATACTAAAATACATTACAGGGATTGAATTTTGTATTTAATCCACGTCATCCTTTCTAATCCCACGGTGAAACCATGACTGTGTTTCAGTTATATATCAATAACCGCTTGCTGCTGAATAAGGCTTGATCTTTGTCCCTTTTTTGCTGACTACATTATCCTGAGGCAAAGAACTCCAAATTTTAGTTGTGCTGTGTGAAGATTCCCTTTGTTTCTTTGAAATCCACTCTGTGATAATTCCAGTTCATTTTCTTTACTCCTGACAAATAATGAGTTAAAATTTCTGTTTGGAGAAACTGTTCTGGTTGCCCTTCGCAGGATTTATTTTAATTTTACTGCATCCTTGAAACAAAAAGAATAATCTGAGGGTCGAGGGCTTGCCTTGGGTTTGAAGCAAAGGGAGATTTAGCAGCTGATTTCGGGGCAGTTTGATTGTGTATCAGCTCAGGGCTCAGCACTGAATCAGTTCCGCTGAGATATTGAGTTTTTCCTGGAGGGTTTTGCACACTCTGCTGGAAAGTCCAACTCATCAGAGTCCCCTCTGATCTGTGGCTCAGGGGGGAGATAAGGGAAAGGAGGGGAGATAGTGCTGAGCCCTGCAAGGGCCATCTCTTAGTGGGAGGAGAAGTTTTTTACCAAAAATGAGGGTCTTTTGAGCAGGGCGGTGGAGAGCAAATGCAAACCCCTGAGTACAGCACGTCCTCACCCTCACAGGGGTGCACACTAAACCAGGGCACTGCACATTTAGCCCTTCCCAGCTGATCAAAGGCATCATAGAAACGATTAGGATGTGTTTTACTGCTTATCTTCATGCATTTAACAATCTTGATATAAAAACCGTGCCTTGCTTTCAGCCTGTCCAGAGGTAAAGCTCAAAGGCTGTTCTCTAGAGAAGCAGAGCTTCTGAGAGATGTTCTGTCTAAACAGAACCAGCAGATTTAGTGCAAAAAAGTGGAGAAAACCAAAGAAACAGCATCATTTTACAAATATTTTGGTGCTTTCATTTTACAAATTTTGTGGCTCTAGGGATTTGGTCTGGGGATGCAGATAACACAGAGCTCGGCCTATATTCAGGCAAGATGCTGGTCAATCTCTTTATACATCCAGCTGCAGAAACAACAGACACAAAACACCTTAGAAACTCTTGGTTGCATAATTCCCCTGACCAAACTGCCCTAATGTCACTGTAAATATCAATATTTGCACTGGGCCCTGCGGGGACGGGCCTGGTGTCACTTTGTGCTCTCCGCTGCTGGAGGCCATGCTCGCCAGGAGCCCTGGGGCTTGTGTGGGCACAGGTGTGACTCTGTGGGCTGCAGATAAAAATAGCAGGTAGGGCTGAGACTCTGTGGCCTAAACCTTGATGCTTTCACACACTGGCCCAGCACAGGCTTCATTCCTTGACCTTAAAAGGCCAGATCCTGCCTCTGATAAGAGCTTCTTCCCCTGCCTCCCACTTCACACCCGGCCTCCTTCCAGGCCTTCCCCACCTCCAAGGAAGTGGAAATGTTTGATTCTTCCCTTTCCCCCTGGGTTCAACCCTCACTTCTCACTATTTCATGTCCATGTGCTTCAAGTGTTGAGTTCTGAAGGAAATTCCCACCTTGATACCGCCGTTTGGAGTGTGAGGGGTGGGATTCATGTGGGAAAAGTTCAACAAAATTGTATTTCAGGAAGGTTCATTGCTCAGGTTCTCTCTCACAAATGCTTGTTTTGGGTTCCTTTTCCCCCCATGCTTTCCAGGCTGACTGAACAGGGAATATTTGGAACAGTAATCCTGAAATTTCCCATAGGATCCCCTTGTGATGGGCACCAGGAGCAAGGGAAGGATGGTGAGAGAACAACCTGCTCTGCCCACTGTGGGAGAGGAGTGTACTCAGTGAAAAAGCCACCTGTACATCTTTGACTCATTCAACAAACAACTCACGTCACCCCCAAACCTGAAACATTCCTGCTAAGTGATTAAGCCCTGAAAAAACTGCATTTCTGCCTCTTGACACTGTGAAAAACCACAAATCCACTTGCTGAAAGTCTCCTTTTGATGCTTTTAGGTCAGGAGTAATTTTGATCACAAGCTGGAGGAATTACCCCAAACTTATTCATGTTAAAGGACATTCTTTGTTTTGGTTTGGCTTTGTTCATTCTGAGTTACCCTCAGAACCTTTGTATACTCTTTGAGATCTCCAGGGCTGAGGGAGAAATTAAAATAAATGCATTCCAAATGTATTTCATTACAAAATCACACTGATTCGTGCAGAGAGCACTTTGGTGAGACTTGTCCTGTTTAAATCAGAACAAAATTCTGGTCACACTGGGCAAGTTGGGAGAGGGAATAGATGTGGATTGGTCAAGTTTGCAGGTCTGAGTTGTGCAGAGGTCACTGGTGATTACAGCTGGCCAGTACTGAAGGTTTCTAAACTTACATAAATAAAGATTTAATCTACAAGCAGTGGAATCAAAGGCCTTGAACAGCATTTTAGGGTCAGTGCTCACCTTTCTGCTGTACAATATTTGTGTAACTCTGTGTCTGTATGATGGAGCTCATTTAATCCATTTTCACATTGTTTCATCCTCAAAATCCTCCAGAAATCTTTCCTGCTTCATTTGTTGGGTGCTTGGGATAACTTAAAAAGAGATCAGATTTTCTGAAATACCTTTCAATGGACATTGAGTAGGTTTAGATGGGATATTGGGCAGGAGTTGTTCCCTGGCAGGGCGGGCAGGCCCTGGCACAGGGTGCCCAGAGCAGCTGGGGCTGCCCCTGGATCCCTGGCACTGTCCCAGGCCAGGCTGGACAGGGCTGGGAGCAGCCTGGGACAGTGGGAGGTGTCCCTGCCATGGCAGGAGCGGAATAAACTTTAAGGTCCCTTCCAACCCAAATCTTTCCATGATAGCAAAGTTGTTTTGTAACCCTGCTTCAGCTCCTGCCCAAAATCCGTGACTGAGGTAAATCAGTTCTTCTCCCGGTGCCTTCCTTATCTCCCAAACAGAGCTAATGACTCTTATTTCCGCTGTAAGGCAGCTTGAGATGAGTAGGAGATCACTACTAATTTTTATGATCTTGATTGAAGTTACTTAGATAAAGTGTGACAGTTCACTGATGAAATCTGTGGATTTGCTCAGTCGTGCACATTTTTGGATATTCTGGGTGAGATGGGATTGATTGATTGATTGATTGATTGATTGATGTGCTGACACATCAGAACCTGAATATTTTGAAAATGTTACAGAGGGCTCCAAGGTGGCTCCAAGATGACAGGAATAAGCAGTAGAAGCTGTCCTCATTCATGTGTGTGTAGCAGAGTGACTTGGTTTGAACAGCCAGGTATCTGCTGAGGAAGGCAGGACCCTCCCCTGAAATGGAAAATGTAAACCCCCTCCCTCTGAATTATTATAATTGTGAAATTAAGGGGCTGTCAGGCACAGATATGGGAGCAGGAATAACAGTTCTTTACTGGGAAAACTGAAAATACAAATGCAATAGTACAAAAAAGAAAACAAACCACTGCCAGAGTCAGAGCAGTCCCTGCCCCCCTGTGTGTCAGGGGGTGGCACAGCCCCATCCCATGGGGGCTCAGCCCTCCTGCAGTGCCAGCTGTGCTGCTGCTGGAGCAGGGATCCTGCACAAGGGGGGAGTTTTCCTCTGAAGCTCCAGGGCTGCTGCAGATGGGCCTGGGCTCCCTCTGGCAATGCAGGACACCAGCAAGCTGCTCCTCTGGCAATGCAGTGGGCAAAGGCTGCTGTGCTGCTCCAGGCTCAGATTGGATCCAGGTAGGAATGCTTGGCTCCTCCCCTGGGTGGAGCATCTCCCCATGGGATGCTGGAATTGGATCAGCCCTGCAGGGACACTCAGTGGCCATGGACAGCAGAGATCTCCTGGAGGGAGGATTGGCTGTGGGAGAGATAAAGAAAACTGCCCCATGAACAGAAGATAACTGTTACTATAGGGCACAAAAAACCACAAGTGCACGTTCTCAAGGTGAAGAAAAAGGGAAGTTTATTTTCTGACTCCAACATTTATAGTTTTCCAAGAGTGACAGTGGATTGGAGGGTGACAGTGCCACCTCTCCAATGACACTGGACAAACCAACAGCCCATCAACTTTCTCCTCCTCCATAAAGGAATGCAAAACAATGAGTTCTTTACAGAAAGTGTGTGAGAAAGTTCACTACAAGAATGTCAACATCAGAAGGCTTAGAAAAATCTTAAAAAACCAGGGTGACAAATAACTGCCCCACTTCTGACAGATAGGAACAGATACACACCCCCATTTCCATCCTAAGACACAGAAACAAAAACCAACCTCATTCTGATATTAATTTACCCAATGGCACTAATTAACAGCACCATTAGAGGCAACTAACGAGCGTTCTCATTCCAACAGAACCCCAGCTGCCTTCCCCACCACCATGGAGCACTTCCTGAGCACTCCGAGCGAGCTGGTGCTGCAGCGGGGCCAGGCCCAGCTGCTCCTGGGGAAGGCGGGCGGACACTCCCGGCGGAAGAGGGAATTCATGCCGGATGACAAGAAGGACACCATGTACTGGGAGAAGAGGCGCAAGAACAACGAGGCCGCCAAGCGCTCGCGGGAGAAGCGGCGCCTCAACGACGTGGCCATGGAGAGCCAGCTGGCAGCGCTGAGCCGTGAGAACGCTGTGCTCAGGACAGAGCTGCTCTCCCTCAAGCTGCGCTTTGGGCTCCTCAGCCCAGCGCCCAGCCCCTACCAGGGCCGGCCCCTTGGGCTCTACCTCAGGGGGCACCGGGCAGCCTCACCCCTGCTGGGTGTGGAGCCCTTTGCTGGTGACTCCTGCTGCCCTGCCCAAAAGAGTTTTGTGCCCAAGGTGCTGGAACCGGCTGAGTTTCCTTGCAGAACCTTCAACCCCTCCACAAACATCCTCGGCTGCGACTCCAAACCCATTGCCGTGGACGCGCGTGGCCTCCAGCAACCCAAAAGGTTTGAGGAATCCTTCAGCCCTAAAAGGCTTGAGGAATCCTTCAGCCCCAAAAGGTTTGATGCACCCTTCAACCCCACAGTTTGCTCTCCATTCCTCAGCTACCCCTGCCCAGACAAACACCCCTTCCCCTGCCCTTGGCTGGGCAGCGCCTGCTTCTTGTGCCCATCGCCCGGCATGGCCGAGGCCAGGAAGGAGAGCAGCACCGTGGTGTCGGATGAAGATGATGAGCAACAAGTGCCCAAAACTTCTCCTGTGCCCTCCTGCAGCCTGCTCTGCCCCTCAGAAGAGCAGCTGAAGGGCCGGAGCTTTGCTGCCCTCCCGCACAAGCTCCGGATTAAAAGCAAAGCTCTGGGCACTCTGGAGGAGACTGGGCTGGACTCACACTGAGGCAGCACAGGAATGGCTGCTGTGGGGCCAGGGTGAGACATTCCAAGGAAACGAAGGGTTTGGAAGGACAAAGTGAGAGGGAAATGTCTTTTTCTCCAAAGATGGACATAATTTTCCCTGCTCTGTGTAGATGCTGAGGCAGTTTCTGGGGCTGCACCACTACAGCATAACTGCAGCTGGCCAGGACCCTGTGGTCACCCCCTGGTCTCACTGGTGGCTCTGCTACCACAGCAAGCTCAAACTGGAGGTGTGAAGGGGCAGGAAGAGGCCAAGACAGGGGAGATGGTCACACAATGTGACACCACTACAGCTGGTGGGGTTATCAACTTCTGTAGTCACCATTGCTTCATCACCGCCTTCATCCTCACCAACGTGCCTGAAGTCAGAATTACCTGACACAGGAAACTGCTGATGGAACCAGTTTCAGACCCCTCAGCTCTCTGGAGAAAATAAAAAGGGGTTGTGACTCTGGGAGTGTGGATTTACACTGACATGACATGAAAGCAGGACCTCCTGCACTTCATTCCAGTTTACCATAATTTTTCTCCAGAGAGAACAAAGTCTTTCTCTGTGACCAGATGTGCTGTGGTCCAGAAGATTTCATCTATCTTTGCAACTGTTATTATGGAAGACTAAATATTATTTTTTTATAATTATTATTGAAATGCAAAAAATATTTTAGTTTTGCTTATTTCTTTTAAAAAGGCATTTTCAAACCTGATCTTTGCGTATTTGGGAACTCATTATCAAACACCTGCATATGGTGTTTGTATTCCTGTATCTGCTGGGACCCAGTCCCTGTCCATCCTGACTTCTGCCTTCTTTTCCTTTGGGAAAGCCTCAGGGAGAGCAGCCTTCTGCAGGGTTCTGGAGCCTGCTTTAAGCTATTCCTCAGTTTTCAAACCAAAGAGAATTCTCAGGGATGCACCCCAGGTACAGCTGTGACTTCCTCTCCTCAGATCTCTCCTGCTTTGTCTTTTTTCCCAAGAAAAGGATGATCCTGCAGTTCTGATGTTGCTGTGTCTGTTAGCCCCAAACATTTTTTGACATGTTGGACAAGACCAGCCCAATCTGATGACTCCATCAGATCAGAAGAAGAAGATCTCAAAGTAAAAAAACAACTTCAAATTGTTCTCCTCTGCCCCAACCACACATTTTCAGTCTGTGTCCATGTCCCAAAAAAACAAAAGAGCTGCAGGGCCCTGCTGGGAGCCAGAGCTGACAGTGGAGCTCAACATCCTGGCTCAGATCCCCTGGGAATCTCCACCTCATCAGTTCCAGCTCAAGGGATTTTCCTGTTCCTCTGTGTGTCTGTCCCTCTGTCCCCTCAGGTGAGACCTGCAGAGCTGCCCCAGCCCTGGGCCCACACAGGGAGGACCTGGAGCTGCTGCAGAAACTCCAGAGGGTGCAGCAGGATGATCAGAGGGATGGAGCAGCTCTGCTGGGAGGAAAGCCTGGGAGAGCTGGGATTGTTCACCTGGAGAAGAGAAGCTCTGGGATGACCTCACTGTGGCCTTCCAGGGCCTGAAGGAGCCAGCAGGAAATGTAGAAAGAGACAATGCACAAGGACAAGGGGGAATGGCTCCCACTGCCAGAGGGATGGATAGGATCTTGGGAATCAGGAATTGTTCCCTGGCAGGGTGGGCAGGCCCTGGCACAGGGTGCCCAGAGCAGCTGGGGCTGCCCCTGGATCCCTGGCAGTGCCCAAGGCCAGGCTGGACAGGGCTTGGAGCAGCCTGGGACAGTGGGAGGTGTCCCTGCCATGGCAGGGGTGGCACTGGATGGGCTTTGAGGTCCTTTCCAACCCAAATCATCCCATAATCCATGAAAACCTCAGACTCTGGAGAATAAGGACAATTGACAAGAGTGTTTTTCTAGGAATCATTTCATAGCCAGTAAAGGAATGCAACGATAATAGGGCCATACAAAAGGACAGCCCACACTGGCTGACAGAGGATGGAACAATCCCTCGGAGTGGTTTGGAAAAGAGTGGGAGCTGTACAAGGGATCTGAACTGGGGAGGGACCAACAGGTGCCCAATAAAACTCTGTTTGCAGGAGCTGCAAAAGGTGTCTTGGTTTGATTGTTGGGACTGGATCTGCATCTTTCCTGCTCAGGAACAGCCAGCACGATAAATCCATGCAGCGAGAACAAGTGGGAACAAGCAGGGAGCTGTGGGCACCCATTCCTCTGTCCATAAAGATGTTTTCCCTCTGGCTGTGCCTCTGTTCCCACAGCAGGACCCCAGCTCCCAGCACAGATCCTCCAGCACTGGGGTGTGGGGCTCTGTCCCAGCTCACCACTGTTTATGGGGACACCCCACAAGGACCAGCCCCTGTTCTGGGCCAGATCAGTGCAGAGAAATGGGCAGAGCTTCCTGACACAGCTGCCAGGGCACAAGGGGGGCTCTCCTGTACCCCTGGCATGAGGGGAAACCAGAGCTGCAGCCGCTGCTCAGGGTGAAAGGCGAGGCAGTGATGCTCTGCAGATTAAAGGAAACCACACGTGGTTCCATTTCCTGCCCCATTCCGGCTGTCCCCTCTTCCCCTCACAAGGGGCAGGGACAGCCCACGGCAAGGAGGAGGCACAGAAACGATTTTACTGAAAGAAATCTCCTTCCTCCCATTCCTGCTGTTCCCAGTCCCTGCAGGATCAGCTGTTTTTTCCCCACTGGGCTGGCTCTGTGTGCTTGCCAGGAATTCGGGATGCAGTGATGGGGTGGGAGGGAGCTCAGTTTAATCTGTAGGATGGATTTGAGGTTCACATGTTGCCTCCAGGACCTGCTGTCCCTCCTAACCCTGCTGCACCCCCTAATCCTGCTCTCCCTCCTAACGCTGCTGTCCATCCTAACCCTGCTGCACCTCTTAATCCTGCTGTCTCTCCTAATCCTGCTGTCCCTCCTAACCCTCCTGTCCCTCCCACCCCTCCTGCCTGTGGCCAAGTGATTCAACCCTGAGAGATTTAACCCTGCAAGTGCCCAAAGGTGATGCTTTGTGGGGTGTTGAGAAGGCTGAAGAAATGAGTAACATTTCCTGTTTGCTTTGTCCCTGCTCTCACACAAACCAGTGGCAAAACCCGGTTTGGAGCTGGGCCTGGTGGCACTGGGAGCTGTTGGGTGCCTGTGGAGGGGAGTGGGAGGGTGGGACAGCAGCAGGAAAAGCAGCAGTGAGATGGTTGTTCAGTGAGCTAACCCTGGTCCCACACCTGCCTCACCTCACAGCTGCTCCCACACCTGCTCCCCTCTTTCCCCTGCTCCAGGTTTTCCTTTCCTCCCCTCCAGGGTCACTCACCTGGAGGAGATGCAGGTGGAGATGGTTCTTCCCCTCCTTCCACACCTTCACTGCTCCTTTGCTGCTTTGTCCTACAAAATTTATTGCTTGGGGAATATTCATTTGCCCATCCATCCATCCACCCATCCATCCATCCATCCATCCATCCATCCATCCATCCATCCATCCATCCATCCATCCATCCATCCATCCATCCATCCATCCATCCATCCATCCATCCATCCATCCATCCATCCATCCATCCATCCCTCCACCCATCCATCCATCCCTCCACCCATCCATCCATCCATCCATCCATCCATCCATCCATCCATCCATCCATCCATCCATCCATCCATCCATCCATCCATCCATCCATCCATCCATCCATCCATCCATCCATCCATATCCATCCATATCCATTATCCCAAGTTCCACATCCAGTAACACCCTCAGGAAAGTTCCATTGTTGTACCAATTGTGAGGCTGGGCTGGAAGTGAGCTGAGCTATTCCTGCCTCTGCTTAGGCTTAGTTAATTCTTTAATTAGTCTTTGTTCCAAAGTCATTTCAGGCAGTTTTCAAGCTGATTAATTACTGAGTTGTGCATTATAGAATAAAATTCCTCTGTGTGTCTTAAGAGGGGGAGACAAGGGAGATATTTCCTCTTTGGAAAACTATTCCAGTATTTTTTATTTGTCTGCCAGGACGGGGAGGTTTTGCCTTTGAGCTGGCAGGAGGTACCTGAGAAGGATGTGCTGCAGACACCTAAATATACTTCAAGGGACATGGAGAATGGGAGCAGGGGAAAATTCTCAGTGCTTTCCACACCTCAGAATGAGCTGGCACCCAGGGAAAGTGGGCAGAGGCTCTGCAAAAGCTGCGGGATGGATTTTTCTTCATGCAGCTCGTGACTAAACCCTGCAGCAAGGGACCACAGGGATCAAAAAACAAGGAGAGGATTTCAAGAAGGATGAATCTGCTGGGAGGAATTGCAGACTGAGCTGGGGGAGTGTGGTGGTGTTCTCAGGGGTCCCAGGATGAGGGAAGAGATGAGAATCTTGACTCCATGTTTCAGAAGACTGATTTATTATTTTATGATATATATATTATATTTTTAAAAAATTATATACTAAAGCTGTACTAAAAGAATAGAAGAAAGGATTTCGTCAGAAGGCTTGAAAAGAAAGGAATGATAATAAAATCTTGTGACTGACCAGAGAGTCCGAGCCAGCTGGACTGTGATTGGCCATTAATTAAAAACAACCACATGAGACCAATGAAAGATCCACCTGTTGCATTCCACAGCAGCAGATAATCATTGTCTACATTTCATTTCTGAGGCCTCTCAGCTTCTCAGGAGAAAACATCCTAGTGAAAGGATTTTTCATAAAATGTGTCTGTGACAGGGGAGACTCTGGCTCAGGGGAGCTGGGTGCGGGTGATGCTGCTGCTGCTCTCCCTGGGGTTCACTGAGCACCCCCAGCTTTGGGGACAAGCCTGGCTGGAGCCAAAGCCTCATCCAAATGCTTCTCCATGCCCATGCTTCTGAAAGGGGAAATTCCCTGTCTCCAGACACAGTGAACTCCAAAAAAACCCAACAAATCTCACCCATTTCAGGCCCTGTGTGTCACACACTGCAGAGCTGGGCTGAGAGATGAGAACAGAGGTTTCCCTTCAGAGCATGAGTTAATGCTGACCTTTAGCTTGGACTCAGGCCCCAAACTGAATCATTGCTGAGGCACAAAACGTTAGCAATGACTTCTGGAAAGAGGTGCTGCCCTCACAGTGCCCTGCTCAGACACTGGGGAATCCCTGGGAGGGCAGTGCTAATTCTAAAATCAGTTTTTAATTTAATTTGGGTTCTATTTCTAGCATTATAAAATAATCAGAAGGGAAAATTCCAAACCATACAGCACAAGCAGCATCAACCATCTGAAAACGAGCTGCACCCTGCATTGCATCCTGGTCCCTGTCAGCCAGGAGAGGAGACACTGTTCACATCAAACTGAATTTCCCCATTCCCACCCCATAGAATCCTTTCCATTTAAAGTTTCATCACTCCTAGAAGCATTTCTAGAAAAACGGGTTGGTCTTTTTGTGGAAAAGGAAATAATCATCATGCCCTGGGTTGGCGTTTGCACCATCAACTCCCAGGGGATCTGGGCAGGGTCAGGGGGAGGTTTTGGGGTCCCTGCAGGGCAGAGGGTTGGGGTTCTTCCCAATCCCAGCCTGGGGGGGTTGCACAGGTTGGGCAGGAGTGGGGAGGAAATGCAGCATCACCTCTCTGAGTTCTCAGTGAACCTGCTCTGACCCTGGGGTGAGTCACAGCCTCTGGACTGGGGTTTAGGCTGGGCTTTGCTGTTTCCTACACAGAGATCGTGTGGGGATTGGCTGAGTGCTGACCACAGGCAGCTTTTCTGCCCCTTATCTCCTGCTGGCCTTATCAGCGGCTCTCTGCCTGCTGGGCCAGCTCTGCTGGACCTGTCCCTTTCCTGCTGAGCCTTGTCCCCCATATCTCCCTTGTCTTGAAGGAATTCAATAAACTAACTTGTTAACTAAGTAAACAATTCATACTATTTCTCTTACACTGAACAATTTGTTAACTAATGTTCAAAGTGTAGGACTCTTTATATAACATATAACATATAATATAAAATATATAATATATAATATATAATATATAACATATACAACATACAACATATAACATATAATATGATATATAATATATAATATATAATATATAATATATAATATACAATATATAATATATAATATATAATATAATATAATATAACTCTACAAAACAAAACTATTAATTTTTTTTGTTAGTACACAGATATAAATATAAAGACTTTGATAAAATGTATTGTATTGATCTCTCCAACCATTCAATATCTATACATAAGAACATACAACAATTACAAGGAAATACAACCATACTCAAAGTCCAAAAAGATCTTAGTTAAATATTCTATTTGATTAACTGAACCTTACACCAATTTAAAGAAAACTTTTAAAAAATAAACATATATGTACTAATTGTCATAATAGTTATCATAATATTTATACCTTATCTACTCCAGTGTATCCAGCAGTTCAACAAAACAGTCAAACCAGTATTCATAATTCAAACAAGAGTGAGAAATGTGATATATATATATTTATTTATTTATTTATTTATTTATTTATCTTTCAATCATAATTCAAACAAGAGGGGCAGATATTATATATATTCTCTTTCACACCCTCCCATTTGAAAATCCCGTCCTCTGTGCAAACTGGTCCCAGTTCCCTGCCTGGCTCAGTCACCCCAGGACTGGTCAGGCACTGTCTGGGAAAACGTGGAAAAGTGTTGGGAAAAGCTGAAGTTTGGAGGGTATTTTAAAGGTGTTTGGAGGGGGTTTTAAGGGTAGTGGAGGATTTTTATGTGCCCACCCATATCCCTGTTGTTGGAAGGGACAGAACTCGAGGCGCAGCACCTCGGGAGCTGCTGGGTGCAGAGGAAATTGCACAGGACAATGTTTTGGTGCCTGATGGACTTCCAGGGTTGGAGATGTGCATGGAATTCTCAGCCTGATTTATCCAACGAGGATTTGTGATGATAAAGCTCAAAATGCCTGTGAGGTCCATCTGTCCTTCCACAGCAGGGTCAGGCTGGGACAGAGCTGAGGTCACCCCCTGACCATCCCCTGGGGTGACCTCAGCCTCCCCTGTCCCCTCAACTGCAGCTCCATCCCTTTGGCTTGCAAAAAAGGACAAAGCAGATTTTGCAATTTGGTGCAAAAAGCTGGGAGCTGCTGCCAAAATTCCTTATTGCCCCCCAAATCCTTGTCCATGTGCAGTCATTCACAGCAAGGTGTTGGGATGAAGGGATTATTTGGGCTATTTTGGGTGCAGGACACTCAGATTTATGGAGCTGCCTTCCACCTTCGATCTTTTCTCTTATCACAGCTTAAAAGTTCCTGTTGCAGAAAACAAAGAGAAACTGAGAGATCTCTCCAGGAACCTTCTGAATGCTGCGACCAAGTTGCTCATCCCAGGCCAGGTTTGTGGTCTCAGTTCTCCTGAAGACCACAAGCTCTCATTTCTCACAGCTTTACTCAAACCTGGCAAGTGTGAAAACATCAGAGGGAGCAGGGGAGGTTTGGCAACTCCCTGACCTCAAAGCTGTTCAGAGAGCAGCACTCCAGGCTGAATTGAGCTGCCCTGGTTCTGATTTTGCTCTTTGCTTTTTGTTCTTTTCTTTATTTTGGGATTCACTCCTGTAACCAGCCCGGTTTTCAGCAGCTTTTCCAGCATGGGACAATTTATAGGGAACTGGGAGAGGAGCTCAAAAGGATCCCCAGCCAGCCAAAGGAATTCTCAACAACCAGGAATTACCCTGGGAACTCCACGTGGGAGAAAATTCCCATTCCTGGCTTCTCCCTTCCCAATCCTGGCTCCATCTGGGCTCCACATCCACTCCTGGAACATTTTTTCCCCTGATTTTTGAAGCATCAAAGGTATTAAAAATCATCACAGCTGGGAGGTGTTCGGGCTGGGTGGGGCAAAGGAACAGCTCAAAACTGCTCCCAGCTCAACCTTGGTGCCCAAACCTCTCACAAAGTGGCCCAAGTGTCTCCACCCAATTTCTCCTCAGGCCTGGTGCTGCCCAGGTTGCTGGAGCAGGCACAGCCCCAGTGCCCTGCTCAGGAGTGGTTTTTTCCTGACTTTCCCCCTCTCTGTTTTGCAGGAGGCTGAGGCAGAGCTGTGCTGAACTCCCCAGACCTCACTCAGGGTTGTGTGATCTTTATTTCTGCTTTTCTTTTTCTGCCCAAACTCCCTCAATTATTGATGGCTTGGCCTGAAATGTGAACCAAGTCTTCCTACAACACCAAATATCACTTTTCTGGATAAAAATCCCCCCAGTCTCCCCAGAATTCTTGGTTTACTGTGTTTAAACCTGGGAATTGTTTGCTCTTCCTGCAGGTTTATCCCTCCCTTTGCACAGACCCAGAGCTCCGGGGCTGGCTCAGCCCCAGTGCATGCAGAGATCAACACCCCCCACACATCTGGTGCACAGCTGGAAGGGTCACAGAGGTCTGGGGGACAATACTGGATGCTTGAGGGTTGGATCTGGATGAACTTTAAGGTCCCTTCCAACTTTTTTCTATGTGCAAGTGCTGCTCTGGCCCAACAAAGCCCAGCTTTTGGGAAGTCCAGCTTTATTCTCTGCATTGTGGGAGAGAAGGAAGTGCTGCCCAGGCAGAGGGGGAGATTTTTCCTTACAGATGGAGCAGTGGCAAGAGGTGTGAGGAGATTGTTGTGTCCCTGAGACCCCCTCATGTTCCCCACAGCCACCAAACGCTGCAGAGGAGGCTCTGCAGGTCAGGAATTTGAGCTCCAGGATTGTCCCTTCCCATGGTCGGGATGCCCTGAGCCTCTCCCTGCTCTGCCATCTCTGTTTGGTTCCTGTGTCAGAAATTCTGAGTATTTTCTGCCGACACAAAATCGCTGCTTCAGCTGCCAGAGGTTCCTCTTCTGGAAGAGATCAGAGGAAAAAAATTAAGGCTTTTATTGATCCCCCTAGATTTCCTCCGGAATGCAGCCACAGGATGTCAGAGCAGCCATCCAGATGTGGCCTCCTGGTCACCCCCAGCTCCAGATGTGCTGCCTCTGCTCTCTTTGCTCCCCAGCTGAAGGGCAGAAAAATCCTTCCCAGGAAGTTTTCCTGCTCCTCAGCAATTACAGCTGCTCAGGGAATTCCTTTTTTCCTCCCTGGCAGGTGAGAGAGGCATGATCTGACCCTGCTTTTCTTATTGTCAGCATTTCCCTCCCTCCACCCTGCTGAATGTCAAAGGTTTCGATTTTAAGTTGCACTTTTGGGTCTTATTTCTGTGACCAAAATGAAAGGAGAGGAATCTCTGCATTGGAATTTACTTGAAAAAAATTAGGGTTTTTTTTTTCCAGGATAAAATAACCTTTCTGGCAAATGTTTGGAGCTGGCTGACATGATTTTAATAATTCCCTAATGCCCTTGGAGCAAATGGAAATGCATCCATGGGAGACACAGCTGAGGTGCACCGGGACTCATCCCCAGTCTGACCTGGTCCCAAAAAAATTAGAAAGTTTTAATACAAACTAAGCATTTTGCTACTTGTTTCTGCATTTCCCTGTGGCATAAACAACCTTCCTGAATTCCACAGTGTTTGAGAGGGTAAAAAGCTTGAAAATGAGGAGAAAAAGAAAGAGCATAACACAAATCCAGAAGGGAATGGAAGTGCTGTTGCATTATTTATGCCATGCCTTGAAGGAACAGCAGCAAAATAATCCTTTTTGGTGAGCACCACTGTGAAATCTAAAGTTTCAGCGTGGAAGAGAAGTGGGGGAGTTGTGTTTGAGCCCCAAAATTCTGCACAACTTCACAGGAACAGAAAAAGAGTCCTGGTGGCCACAGGTTTGTCACTCAATGATTCATTGTGGGAGCAGCACAACCACAGGGTTGGAGCTCCTGAGCCCCTCACTGTGGGAACAAGGACTCTCCCTGCCAAGCTGGGCAGAATTTGGGAGATTTCAGTTAAAGGGTGTTGTTTTCTCAGTGCTTGGAGGATGCTGGTGATGCTCAGAGGATGCTCAGTGCGGCTGTCCCGGGGAGGGGCTGAGGTTGGACCTGTCACAGCACCTCAGTGACCACATCCCCACAGCTTGGATGTCACCTGGGAGATGGGATTTGCCTCTTGTAAACACTCTGGGGTTGGGTTTCATTTAGTACCATTTATTATCTATTATTATTTCATTTCTGAATCTCAATCCAAGCCCAGGTGCCCCTTGCAGGCCTTTACTGCCAAAGCTGAGAAGCTGAGCTGGATTTAGGGGGCAAATACTGATGCTCTGCCCTGCCTGGGGCTATGAAACCAACCACTCTAAGATTGAAATAATTTCATTTTTAATAAGCTTTTTGACCCAAATCCTGAAGAGCTGGGGATTGCTCCATTGGGTGGGACAGGGGAGTCTTTGGGGACATTTCGTGACAAGTGCTGAGGACTGAGCCTCTCACAGCAGCTTCCTCTCTCATTTTCAAGACACTTGGCCCTAAAGCAGCAGTTGAGAACTCTCAGTGAGTCAGGCACTTTCATCAGAAAAAAACCCCAAAACTATTTTTGTTCTTAATGCCTTTGAAGCAGAGGCTGCAACTTCAGCATTAAAAGGCAATTTGATCAGTAAATCCTCTTATTCCAAATAAACAGGGAGCTGGATGCCCAGAGAGTGGCAGTGGGAGGATGAGGAGCAGCACAGAGATTCCTCCCAGCCCGAGGGGGTTTGCACATCCCCCTGCAGCCCTGCTCCTCCCTCGGGAAGCAGAGTTGGGATGTGAGAACTTGCACAATTCCCTTTGGCATCCCTGGTGTGAGAAGTGATACTCACTTCCCAAAATGTAAAAGGTTTATTAAAACCTTATCAAAAATACAACAGGAGACTGAATAGAGAAAATATTACCGAGGAGATCATAAAAAAATCCTCCAGGAGCAGAGGATTTTTCCCACCATGCGCTCATCCACAGAATGGATGTTTCAACTTTTAACCCTTTAGCCCCTCCCAAATTCTGTCCATCAACTCCTTCTTTGCTGCCCAGTGGTGGAATTCACTTCCTGACATCTTGATTGCAGCTCAGGTGCTGCCATAGTAACAATCCCACCCTCCCAAATGTCCCAAACCCAGGGCATCCCTGATAACAATGCAAGGGGGTGTAAAACACAACTATAAATCTATAGAACTTCTCTTAATACATATACAGGATATTTGCCTTTGAATTGTGAGAGTCAAATATTGCATTAGTCATCTATCACACAGGGAACCTCCACCTGGGGTTTTCTCCACCTTCCCCAAGTGTGGTGGTGTTCAATTCACAGGGGTCCCGGGATGAGGGAAGAGATGAGGATCTGACTCCATGTTTCAGAAGGCTAATTTATTATTTTATGATATATATATTATTTTAAAACTATACTAAAAGAATAGAAGAAAGGATTTCATCTGAAGGCTAGCAAGCAAAGGAATAAGAGTGGAATGATAACAAAAGCTCGTGACTCTCAGAGAGTCTGAACCAGCTGACTGTGATTGGCCATTAATTAGAAACAACCAACATGAGACCAATCACAGATCCACCTGTTGCATCCCACAGCAGCAGATAATCAATGTTTACATTTTGTTCCTGAGGCCTCTCAGCTTCTCAGGAGAAAAAACCTTAAGGAAAGGATTTTTCATAAAATATGTCTGTAACACCCAAGCACCTCTTGTCCTTCCCCAGGCTCAGCCCTGGTCCTGCCTGGCCCCTGGGAGCTGCTGCCTGCAGGACGAGGCTCAGCCTCATCCCAATTCTCCCGAGTTGCTGCAGGTTGGGTGCAGGATGTGCACAGGAACTTTCATTTCCCCTGAACAGGGGGGAGAATGGGGACAGGGGCTCCCAGTAGCCACCCCCAGCTGGTGCTGGAGCCTGACTGGGAGAACCCTGTGACCCAGAGAGATTTAACCCTGCAGGTGCTCAAAGGTGATTTTTTTGTGGGGTGTTGAGGACGCTGAAGAAATGAGTAACATTTCCTGGAAAGGAGAGCCTGTGGATCACAGAGCCCTTGTTCTCCAGACCTGCCTCAGCACCTGAACTGGGAACACTGGGGAGGATGGGATGCCAGGGGAGTTAAAATAATCCACAGAATCACAGAATATCCTGAGTGGGAAAGGACCCTCAGGGATGATCAGTGCAGCCCCTGTCCCTGCACAGCCACCACAAACCCCCACCCTGAGCACCCCTGAGGGCTCTGTCAGTGAGGGGCTGGGAACACAAACCCTGTGAGGAACAGCTGAGGGAGCTGGGGGTGCTCAGCCTGGAGAAAAGGAGACTCAGGGCTGCCCTCATCACTCTCTGCAGCTCCTGAAAGGTGCCTGTGCTCAGCTGGGGCTGGGCTCTTTCTGCAGACAGCACTGACAGAACCAGAGCACACAGCCTCAAGCTGCACCAAGGGAAATAGAGGTTGGATATCAGGACAATGTTTTTTACAGAAAGGGTGATGAAGTTCTGGAATGGCTGCCTGGGGAGGTGGTGGAGTCCCCATCCCTGGGTGTGTTTAACAAAGCCTGGATGTGGCACTGGGTGCCAGGGTTCAGTTGTGATGCTGGGGCTGGGTCAGACTCGATGGTCTCGGAGGTCTCTTCCAACCCAGGGATTCTGGAATTCTGTGAATTCTGTGATTCTGTGAATTCTGTGTCCAAACGCCCCTGGAGCTCTGGCAGCCTTGGCACCATTCCCTGGGGAGCCTGGGCAGTGCCCAGCAGCCTCGGGGGGCAGAACCTTGCCCTGAGCTCCATGCCAAGGCCTGGCCCAGCTCCAGCCCTTGCTGGGCTCCTGTCCCTGCTCACCACAGAGATCAGAGCTGCTCCTGGCCAGCTCCCCTTGGCACCAGACCTGGGGAGCTTCAGCTCCAGCCGCATCTCCAGGAGAACTGGCCCAGGAAGGACAAGAAATGAGGCTGATGTGCAAGTCCTCAGTGCCACAGGGAGATTTTGCTGCTGGAAAAGCCCATGGCAGCACAGGGATGGGGTGTGGGGGGTGTGGATGGAGCAGCTCCTGGCACACAACAGCCACAGGCTCTCAATGGGGAAACTCGACTGATTTTGGCAAGTGGGGAGCAGGGGGAGGAAAAAAGCTTGAAAATGAGGAGAAAAAGGAAGAGCAAAACACAAATCCAGAAGGGAATGGAAATGCTGTTGCGTTATTTATGCCATGCCTAGAAGGAACAGGGGCAAAATAATCGTTTTTGGTGAGCACCACTGTGAAATGTAAAATTTCAGTGTGGAAAAGAAGTGGAAGACTTTTGTTTGAGCCTCAAAATTCTGCACAACTTCACAGGAACAGAAAAAGAGCCCCAGAGCCCACGAGTGAAAGGGAAGAGAGTGGAAAGGCTGCATTTAAAGGTTAACACTTGTCCTGGGAGAGAGGAGGTGAGTGTCTGTGCTCTGAAATAGCATCTGCTGACGCCGGTGTCTCACAACTCTTTCTTAAAAGACCAATTATGTCCCTTTTTTTCCACTGCACTCTTTCACAGCCCTGCTGAGGAGGGAGCCTGATGTGCATCATTGTGAGATCTCCGGTCGTCACCACCTTCCCAGTGTGGTAACATTAATTCACACCTCCCACACACGCTGCCTTTCTCTAATACAGCAGCAACAACCTGGCATGGAGAGTGAGATTACAGCAGAAAAAGACTTTCCATTGAATTGCCTCAATGTCTTGAGTGACCTCAAAAATCACACCATGCCTTTCTCCCCACTCTCTCCCATCCCTGTTGCATCAGGGGGTTTTGCATCCCACTAAAAACACACCCAGGGTTTCTGTGAGAGAGGAGTGAAGGGCTCTGAGCTCTGAGTGCCCTGGGCCCTGCAGGCTCGGAGCCAGGAGGTGCTGCAGGGGGATGTGTTTAGGGTGTGTTTGCTTTTTATCACCAAAAAGGACTCAGGGTAGCCTGGGAGCTGCCATCAGCTCTAAGCTGGAGCAATCTCTGTGGCACAAAGGTGCTGCTGTCCCTGTGTCCTGCTGGGCTGTGCCCTTGTCCCCAGATTCCCATCTGCACATTGATGTGCGGGCACCCAGAGCACTGCTGGAGCCCTGGCTGCTGAGAATTTCAGACTTTCTGTGCTCTCAGGCACTGACCCCCAAGAGAACACTGCATTGACCTGAGGCCGTGGAGAAGCTTCCAAAATGGAATGATGGAACTGGGATTGTGGGTGTGGAGTTTGAATAGAAGTGTGTGATATCACAGGGTGGGAAACTTAGAGTTTAAGGGTTTAGAATGCAGTAATATATAAAAAGCAAGATGGAGGTTTTAGGGTGGAGGCTGGTCCTTCTTCAACTCCTTCTCCTTCTCCTTCTCCTTCTCCTTCTCCTTCTCCTTCTCCTTCTCCTTCTTTCTCCTTCTCCTTCTCTCTGGGTTTGGGTGGTTTTGTGTAATTGGATAAAAAAGTCCCCATTGCAGCCATGGGTGGTTGGTTATTGAGTTAAAAGTAAAAAAAATTTAGGTGTCATTCCTTAATTGGACAGTTGATCCTTAAAAGGCCTTGTAGAGAAAGAGATGGGGCTCCATTTTTTAGTTTGTTAGAGTGAAGTGCTGTAGAACTCAGGGTTTGTGAAACTGTGACAGAGATAAGAACAGATAAACATCCGAGTCCCAACAAGAAATACCATCTCAGGCATTTAATCCTGACCCTGGCAAAAAGAAGTTAAGACTCCACAGAGCACCAGGTGGGTGTTTCTGTGCAGGATTTACCACAGGAGTGCTGGCACAGGGCACAGAGGTCTGGGAGGGCTCTGACTCTGCTTTAATTCCCCAAAAGCCCCGTGGCAATCACTGCTGCTGTAAAACCTCTTCCCAAATACCCAAAGGAGCAATCTTCCTCCCTGGGAAAGGCAAGATAAAGAGCTGGTGGAGCTGTTGGATCACCTGCAGTGCTGGCAGTGCCCAGGTGCCCTCAGGGGATGTGACAGAGTGGGCAGAGCAGCTGCTCCAAGGGCACTCCCAGCTCGTGGGGATGGAGAGGAGAAAGCAGAGATGAACTCCTTGCTCCTGCCTCCATCCCCACGGCGTGCTGGGGGTGGATCCACAGGGAAAGGAGCTGCTGCAGCAGCAGAAGAAGGAAAAAAGGAATTTGCAGGGCTGCAGCTGTGCCAGCTGTGGTGTAAATGCAGCAGTGCAGCTGTGCCAGCTGCGCTGTGGCTGCAGCTGTGCCCGCTCAGGGCTGCGGTCACGGCAGGGATGACCAGGGCACAAGAGGAGTCCTGACCATGATAAACCTTTACAAGAAGAAGGAAGAGCCTGAAAAGCAAAGGTGTGATGCCTGAGCTGATGCCAGGGAGGCACAGTGACATCCCTGGTCCTACCCCATGGCTCCCCTGCAGCTCACAGGAAATCAATTGCAGCTCTTCGCTCCTGTGGTTTTGTGACACAGTGTCACAGCTCAGCCACGGGGACAGCCCTGGGCAGGCAGCACCAGGGGCTGTGCGGGGCTGTGTCACTGTCATATTTTCTGGAAAAATCCCTTTGCCAGGATTTCCCTCCTGGGAAGTGGAGAAGCGCAGAGAAAAATGAAAACATAATTATCTGATTTGCTTCTCCTGTGTTTTGCTGCTTTGGAATGTGGTTTGGGCATTGTTTACCAACAGGTGGTTGTTTCGTTGGTTTCATGTGAATTGTTTTTACTTAACGACCAATCACTGTCCAGCTGTGCCGGGGCTCTGAGAGAATCACGAGTTTTTCATTATTATCTTTTAGCCTTCTGTCTGTATCCTTTCTATATTTTTAGTACGGTTTAGTATAGCATTCTTTAATATAATATAGATCATAAAATAATAAATTAGCCTTCTAAGAACATGGAGTCAGATTCCTTCCTTTCCTTCCAATGACAGGGGTCTCGGAAAATACCACAGGGCTGGCAGTGCCTCTGGGGGATCCCAGGAGCTGCTCCTTCCTCCAGAGAGCTCACACTGGGGCTGGCTTTGTAAGGAGAGAGGAGCTGCTTTTCTCTGGAAGTTTCAGGGGAAATGAAGTGGCTGCTTGGAGTCTATTTGAGAACTAAACACTCTTTGCTAGTCAGAAATCCCTGGGAAAGCGTCCTGCCAGATGCCTCCAGCATCCCTGACCCCTCCTCCCTGCATCCCTCTGGCCTCTCTCCTGCATCCCTCCCTCATTCCTGCAGCCTCCCCTCTGCCCCCTGCCCTGTCCCTGTGACACCCCTGCCCCATCCCACGGTCCTGCCACATTCCCTGCAGTGCCCAGGGCCTTTCCTGGCTCCTGGGGCAGCTCTGGGAATGCTTCCCAAGCTCTGGGAGTGGTCTCCTGCCGCTGTGGTGCTGCCAGGGTCACCCCAGAGCCTGTGTGCTCCTGGGGCCACTGGAGCAGGGCAGGGACTGGGCAGCCCCATTCAGTGTCCCTGCAGGGCTGGGGCAGCACAATTCCCTGGGGCAGGAACACATCCCTGGGCTTGGAATCCCCCATGGAATCCACCGGGACTGGGTGTGTCCCCAAGGGCCCTGTGATTTCACCTGGGGCTGGGTGAGGTCATGGAAGCCCTGCCCTGGCAACCCCGGTGTTGGGGGTCCCTGGGGCACCTCTGCCCTGCCTCAGAGGCGTCTCAGGCCCTGCAGGGAGCAGCACGTGTGAGATCCTGCTCGGCGCTGAGCATCAGCTGCCACCAAGTGGCCCTGCCTGAGCCACAGGTGTCACCCTGCTGGGGATTGGCATGGCTGAGCTGCCCTGGCTGAGCACAGGTAGGGGTCCCTTGGGCTCTTTGGCGTCATGGAGGTGACATCAAGCCCTGCAGGTGGCACCAAGCCATGGAGGTGACACCAAACTCTTCAGGTGACACCAAGCCATGGAGGTAACATCAAACCCTGCAGGTGGCACCAAACCATGGAGGTGACACCAGACCCTACAGGTGACATTAAGCCATGGAGGTAACACCAAACCATGCAGGTGGCACCAACCCTAGAGGTGACACTAAACCCTGCAGGTGACACCAGGCCATGGAGGTGACAAGAAACCCTGAAGGTGGCACCAAACCCTGCAGGTGACAGCAAACTCTTCAGTGACACTAGGCCATGCAGGTGACACTGAACCCTGCAAGGGACACTGAGCCCTGCAAGGGACACCAAAGCTTGCCAGTAAATTCAGTGACTGCCACTGACAAAATGATGCATTTGATGCTAAAACAATCAGTTCCCAGATTAAATTCCTGGCTGGGCATGGTGGAGATCTCCTGGCTGCCCCAGGATGAGGCTCCCAGGGGAGAAATGTTAATGAGATGCATTTAGATTAATTAACTATTTAGAGGAAGGACTGAGGGGGGTGAGCAGGAAGGATGAGCTTTTGCCTACAGAGCTGTAAATCCCAGCTGGGGCTGGGTGGTCTAGACCCTGCTGTGGACAAGAAACTCAGGTTGCCCCTGAACTAAATTCCAAAATTTCCATCCTGTCCCACCTTTCATGGAGAAAAGTTCTCTCCATGAAAGGTGGGACAGGATGGAATTTGGCCCTGGGAAGTTATTGCATTTGTGGGGTGCCCCATGGCAGGAAGGAATAATGAATCTGGCTCCATGTTCTCAGAAGGCTAATCTATTATTTTAAGATGCTATATTATATTAAAGAATGCTATGCTAAACTATACTAAAGAATACAGAAAGGATACAGACAGAAGGCTAAAAAGATAATAATGACAACTTGTGACTCTTTCCAGAGTCCTGACACAGCTTGGCCCCAACTGGTCAAAGAGTGAAAACAACTCACACCAGAACCCAATGAAACAATCACCTGTGGGTAAACAATCTCTAAACACATTCTGCATGAGCAAAACACAGGAGAAGCAAATGAGATAAGAATTGTTTTCCTTTTTCTCTGAGGCTTCTCAGCTTCCCAGGAGAAAAATGTTAGGTAAAGGGATTTTTCCAGAAAATATGACAGTGACAGAGGAAGTTGTGCTTATCGCCGGCCAGGGGGTCTATGTACAAATCACAGACGGGATGGGACTGCTGGGAACGTGCCTTGAGCTGTTTTATTTTCCAGCATCAGTCTCATTACATGGTTATAACAATGGGAAGATGCCATCAGCTCACATCCCCAGCAGCAGATGAAGAACTTAATGCTACAACTCACTTTATAAGTTTTCTGACCAATCACACAAAGCAAAAGCACATTGACAGTAGTTCTATCCAATCAACTATAAGCCCATGTACCTTTTGTTAAAACAATGCTTGCTTATTTAGAATACAATACCTGCTTGTAAGCCTTAATTCACAATGCACAGAGCTCCATTATTAAGCTTAAAACTTCCTAATATCTTGCTAGATAAACTTTTCTGTAGCTTAGAGAGTTATTCTGGACAAGCGTTAATACACAGACCATTGTTCTATTTGTCTTTGCTTTTCTACTTTTTAAATAATTTTTCTGCTGACCAATCTCATGGCTGCAGCTTAGCTCTAATCACAGTTCTACCGTCTCTGAGGCCTGCCTTTTGCAGCTTTCCCAAAGCCCTCTGATTTTGTGGATTCCCCCAGTGCTGGGTTGGTGCTGAGAGCAGGAGGTGGCAGAGGGCTCTGAGTGTGTGACTCCCTGAAGGGGGGCAGCTGCTGAGGCCCTTCCAACTCTCCAAGTGCAATGCAGCTTCTCATCTCTACTGTTGGCTTCACTCATGGCTTTTTGGGAGTGAGAGACTCCCCAAGGGAGAGGGGAACCAGGGGAAGGAAACTGAGGCACAGCAGGGAGAGTCAGCTGAAGATCCAGGGCTGCCAAGGCAGGAACTGCTGCTCTGATGGCACAAAGCTCTGCCAGGGCTTGGCATGGAGCTCAGGGAAAGGAATAAGAGGAGAAGACTTTTGTAATTTGGGGTTTTTTTCATTTTTTTCAGTTCATTAATTGGTTGATTTAATTAATTACAGAGGCTGCTGGGCACTGCCCAGGCTCCCCAGGGAATGGTGCCAAGGCTGCCAGAGCCCCAGGAGCTTCTCAGGGGTGCTCAGGGTGGGCTTGGTTGGGATGGCTGTGCAGGGACAGCGGCTGCACTGAATGATCTTTTGGGTCCCTTCCAGGATTTTATGATTCTCAAGATTTTCTCATAAAACAATTTTATGATTCTCACGATTTTCTCATAAAATCTTCCAGGATTTTATGATTCTCACAGTTTTCTCATAAAATCTTCCAGGATTTTATGATTCTCGTGATTTTCTCATAAAATCTTCCAGGATTTTATGATTCTCACGATTTTCTCATAAAACCTTCCAGGATTTTGTGATTGTCGTGATTTTCTCATAAAACCTTCCAGGATTTTATGATTCTCATAAAATCTTGCGGGATTTTGTGATTCTCATGATTTTCTCATAAAACCTTCCAGGATTTTATGATTCTCGTGATTTTCTCATAAAACCTTCCAGGATTTTATGATTCTCATAAAATCTTCCAGGATTTTGTGATTCTCAGCCCTGCTTGGTCACTCAGCTTTTCTTGGGAGCTGGGATTTCCTTCCCCATCCCAACGTCCCTGTCACAGGGTGGCAGCCACGCTCAGGACACTCAGGGTGACAGGGACACTGCAGAGGTGTTTTGCAAGAGCTCTGAGAGCTTTCAATCGATGTTTGCTGACATAATTGGTGTTCCAAACCCTTTGTTGGAGCGAGCAAACAGATCCTAATCCTCTGCAGGGAGCTCTGAGCTGGGGGTGAACTGGTTGGACCTGCCCTGGAGGAGCTTTGGTTTGAAAGCAAAACCCACTTTGGTTGCGTGGAAACGTTGCCTGCAGTGGGAGGATTTAATGACTAATCGTGGGGTTGTTAATTGTAGTTGAATGCTTTCACTTTCAGGGAGTTCATTTAATGATAGGATCAAATAATTGCAGAGAAACAGCCCTGAGTCTTGTGCTCCATGGAAATCGGGGCATGAATTGGGGGTTTTGGGGCAATTCTGGCAGGAAAAGGTGCTGAACTCTAAAAACAGATCCTGTGCTCTGAAATGGGAGGTGAGGAGCAAAACCTCCGGGATTTCTGCAGAGTTTCTGATTTGGCATGATAAAAATGCTGCTACAAAGGAAACACAACTTCATGGCAGTAAAACGTGGCATTTATTAAACTGAAATCAGCAGCAATCTCAAAAAACACAGCCTGGCTGTGTCACACTCAGATTTAACAAGGTCTCTTTACATCATAATGTCATAATTATAAATAGATGAAATATTTCAATTAATTTAAGGTATTTACATTTTTCAAGCTCAGTGGTGAGAAAGCTAAAATCTAGGTGGGATTTCTAAGTCTACAACAGTCAGTCCCCAAAAATCTCTAAATTAGTATAATTTATTTCAGAAAACTGACATTAACACTGAAGGGCTTTGCAAACTGCAGCTCCTGGTAGTTTTTATTTTCCTTTGGTTGTGTAATATTTATATAAAATTTATATTTCTATAAAACACTGCAGTGCTTGAAAATAAAATATTTTCCTCAGCACCTGCACTGTTGGCAGTTTCCTGGAGTATGAAAAGAATCATGGCAATAGTGCAAAGATTTGTCTCAAGGCGAGAGAAAACGCTGAAATAATTTATAAAAGAAATATTTTCTAGGTTTTATAGCTATTTTTCCTTCATCAGTGGACGAAAAGGTCTGGGAAGACCAAGATGAGGTGTTAGTGAACCTTCCCTGTGCTGGGATGGGGGAAGTACAACCCATAGAGGCCCTGCTGCACCTGGTACAGGTGGGACTTTCTCCTCAGGCAGGAGAGAACCTGGTGGGAAAAGAACAAAAAATTAATGGGGAAAAAGAACAAAAATTAATGGGAAAAAAGAACAAAAATTAATGGGGAAAAGAACAAAATTAATGGGAAACAGAACAAAAATTAATGGGAAAAAGAACAAAATTAATGGGAAACAACAAAAATTAATGGGACAAAGGAACAAAAATTAATGGGAAAAAAGAACAAAAATTAATGGGGAAAAGAACAAAATTAATGGGGAAAAGGAATAAAAATTAATGGGAAAAAGAATAAAAATTAACGGGGAAAATAACAAAAATTAATGGGGAAAAGGAACAAAAATTAATGGGAAAACAGAACAAAAATTAATGGGAAAAGAACAAAATTAATGACAAAGAGACCAAAATTAATGACAAAGAGACCAAAATTAATGGCAAAAAATACTGAATCCATGCTCTGCCCACCATTAGGTGTCTCCAAATCACGTTGCCGGGTGGGAAGGGAGGGATTTTGGGAATAAAAATCCCAAAATGCCTAAAGCTGTGAGGCAGCTCTGCAGCAGAGGGGTTTCCTGTCCTAAATCCTGCTGGCTGTAATTTCAGGGGGTCTCCTGAACCTCCCTGCTCTCTGTAGGTTTAGCTCTTCTCCCCAGCTGGTGCAAAGCAAAGTTTTCAAGCAATGTTTTCAAGGTGTTGTTCCCCATGAAAACACCACCAGAGGTGGGAAGAGGATCTGCTCTGCCTTTTCCAGGGATTTGCAGCTGCAGCATGGCCCTGCCAGGCTGCAGCAGTCTGTAGTTAAAGAGCACTGAAATAATTTATAATTTATATTTATTGTAGTTAAAAGAGCACAAAATTCTCAGCGTGGTTCCCACAGGCTGTTAAAAATGTTGGGTTTGGCACTCCCTCACTGGAACCTGCCCATCCTGCAGGTGTTTGGACAGGGAAGAGGTTTAGGAAATGCTGTTTCCACCTGTGGATTCCCTAATTCCTGCTCCTCCTCTTGGTGGTGGCCTCACCTTCGGGTTTGTGTCTTTCCCTCTGCAAAAACCCAGTGCCAGCCATGATCCTGCTGCTTTTCTAGAAGGAAAATTCTGCTTCCTTTGCTATAAATCTGCTCAGCTGAGTATAAATTCCCTTCCCCATCCTCATTGCTTGGAAGAGCTGGGAGGGAGTGAAGGATTTGGGGTGGTTTTTGCTGTTTCCAGGCACTGGGATCCTTGGGAATGTGTCTGATGTCCCTCCTGTGGCTCTGCAGGAGTCAAGGGACAGGTGGGACAGCAAAGGGGACACTCACCAGGAAGCACAACAAGAGGAGGAGGATGAAGCCCAGCAGGGTGAAAAGGCAGATGAGGATGATGGCCCAGAACTGAAGCTCTGAAAAGGGAAAAAAAAAGGAGCATGTCAGGTTTAGAGACTCTTCTGTGTGGGATTGTGAGAGGGAGATCTCACCCTGGCAAAGTTCACTCTGTAGGTCAGGGCAGATTACAGAAATTTGGGGAAATGGAGTGAGGGTTCAGGGATCCACAACCTTAAATGCCACTGCAGGGAGCAGAATGCCCCAGTTGATTCCAGGGATGCTCAGAGTGACAAAGTTCTATCTTAACTGCTTCTGGACTCTTTTGGTGACAGGGACAGGGCTCAGGGTGTCAGCAAAAGCTGTGGTTGTTTTACCAGAGTGTTTGTGGTGCATGGGAAAGGAACAGTTCAGGTATTTTTCTTCTCTCTCCTGCTTGCTGTTAGTTCTGGGGTTGTAGCTAAGCTAAACCATATCTGGTCTGGTCTTTTTTTTAAAAATACTGCAGTTATAAAAATATTTTGTTGCCAGAGTTTTCTAACAGTTCCCAAACTGTGCTGCTTTTGCCTGTCCTTCAATTCCATTCCCCTCAGGCTGGTGGCACCTGCTGTTTGCTACCAAGAGCCTTGGAATTTTGGTGTTTTCCATGGGTTTAGTCCCATTCCAAGATATCTGATCCTAATTTATTACAGCTGAAGTATTTTCCAGGGTTCAATTATTTATTAGAGCTCAAGTATTCAGTGGCTGTCAGGTCAATCCTTGCCCAAAAAAAAACCAAAACACCTACCAGATCTTTTGGACTCTGGTTCATCTGTCTTGAGTGGAAAGTAACCTGGAAATGAAGAGTGGGACAGATGAGGAATGCAACTCTGGAGCTGACTTAAACAAAATTAGGAAGAATTCCCCAAAATATCCCTCCAGGAGCTCTCACCTTCCACCACCAGACTCTGCTCCTCCAGCTCATAGCTGGGGCCCAGCCTGGTGAAGCCTTGGGTCAGGAGTTTCAGCTCCTCAAACACCTCCTGCTCTTGTAGAGTCCCTGAGAGGGGATCCAGGGTGAACTTGCAGGTTGAGGCAACCTCTGTGTGTCCTTTGCCATGGACAGGCCTGGAGGGTGACAGCAGAGAGGAGAGAAAAGGGAACAGAGATGAGCAGAGCAGGGAGAGGGATTTGGAGCCTCAGGTCTGCAGATGTCCCAGCGATGTTTTGTTGGGATGGGATCTCTATTGGGATGGGATCGCTTGTTCAGGGTGAGAAAGGAACTCCTGCAGCCTTGTAAAATCCATCCACTGATTTAATCCTCATTTTTAAGAAGTAAATCAGCTCTAAGAGGAAAATCAACTCTTATTTCTAAGAGTTAAACCAGCTCTATTTCCAAAAGTTAAATCTACTCTGCTGCTTTGTTCCTCCAAAGAGGAGGACCCTCACACAGGCAGGTTTTGTCCTCAGGCTGGTCAGTTGTGTGGTCAGTGCTGTGTGTCAGTGGAATCTGAGCTTATTTGAACACGTTAAATGAGAGAATGAACGTGTTTGCTCTGCCCTGGGGCTGTTCATGCATGACAACAGCTCTGCAAGCACCGAAACAAAACCAGCTCTGTTTGGACAGAAACCTTTTGTGGTAAAGGCAAAAAGTGACTGAGAACGAAGTGACTTCCACGTGTCACTGGGGGCACAGAGGTTGGCAGGGAGGGGTGGACACCCTAAATGTCTTCCTGAGCTGCTCTTTTGGGGTTTCAAAAAGCACTGGACATACCCAAAGCTCTCCACAGTGCAGCCAGCAAATTGGTCCTTCAGGCGGCTGCTCCTGAACACCTCGAGCTGATGGGGAGAAACAAAACAGTTGAGGAAAGCTGAGTTAATTTAACACATCCTTTGCACAGGGAGCTGAAGCTATGGCTGCTCATTTCACCTCTTTCTCAATCTTCTCTTTGTTCTCCTGGTACATCTGGGAGCTGGAGTCCTGCAGCTCAGGCGAGTAGGGAAGGTTGGTGATTCGGAAATTTAATCCAAATTTTTCTTTGCCAGACTCCAGGGGTGTCTTGTGAGTTGCTGCCTCAACTGAGAGTTCCAAGGCTGGAAATGGAGAGGAAAATTAAATTCTAGCAGAGAGAAACTGAGGCTTTCCTACCAAGCAGCACTGAGCTGCAGCTTTTTAGCTTGAAGTCTTAGATTGGCAGAACTTGAGTTTCACTGGGGTCTGACAGGAAACTCCAAATATTCCAGGCCATTAATTTCTTTGGGATGCTGCACATTGGGAAAAAAGCTGAAGGTCTGTTTAGCTCTAGATGGTTGAAGTTGTGGTGAGCAGTCCACACTGAATTTTTCTGATTTTTTAATTTTTACTTTTACTGATTTTTCTGATTTTTACTTAAAACACCTTAATTTTGCACAACAATTTAATTTTGAACAACACCTTAATATTGCAGAACATCTTAATATATTGAATAACCCCTTAAGCCATTGATGAGTAGAGGACTGAATGTCTGAATGGCCTATCTCAAAGCGATCCAACTCAAAGAGAGATCTATTTGTGCTCTGACAGAGCAGAATTTGGGAGGTTCTGAGTGTGCTGTGGCAAAGTGAGTTGTCCATGAGGACGCTGGGAAGGGATTTGATCCACGTACTGTCCACTGAGAATTCCTGCAGTCGGTAGCTGCTCCCCAGCCACAGCCCGGTGGTGTTGGAGGTCCTGTCCTGGAAAGTCCTTTCAACCACAGCCCTGCTGATTTTGGGGTCGGGCTGGAAGAAGCACTGGCAGTCGACCACTATGGATCCAGGCCTGTGGGCAGAGAGACAGAGGTTTGGAGATAAATGGGATGGGCAGGAAGCTCAGTGTGGGAAGGAGTTTCCTGAAGGGTTCCTGCTGTTCTCAAGGTTGAGTGGATTAAAGTAACGTGGTAGAATGGGCTGGTTGGGGCTTTTCCTTTGGACAGGGACAGGTGAAATTAAAATTTTACCTCTTCTCTGGACAAATTTAGGTTGTTTTGTACGAATGCAAGGAAAGAGAAGCACTTTTAGGTTTTTTAAAGCTTTCATAGTGTGGGAGAGTCCCTTTGTCCAAGCCTCATTCTATCCTGAGCAGGACACCACAGCTCACTTTTAAAATGTAGTGGAGTTCAGGCTGGGAGGAGTGCAGAGGTCACAGTAAAGGGATGGGATCTGTAATTCCTGGGATACTCAGAGACCTGAGAGTGTCTCACAGAAACCCTGACTGAGAAACCCTAGTCCAAAAAAATTCAAACTGACAAACTCTGGGAAGCCTGGAAATGCCTCCTTAGAGCATCAGTTTCCAGCAAGAGAATGAAAGTGAGGAATTCCAGTGGCACTCAGCCATGGGGGAGCAGTGCCAGGGTGAAGCAATCTTTAAACAAAATCAGATTTTATCCCACACCTCAGCCCGGTGATCTTGCAGGTCAGGAACTGCTCCCTCAGGTCGCTCTGATGGTACAAGTGATTCATCTGAAATTAAAATATCACATTAAATATTAATGAGTTTGGGCACTGTGCTGGAGGCTTTGGGTCAGCAGGTGATATTTGAGCTCTGGGTTAGTTTTTGCTGGTTGGGTTTCATGGGGGTTGGGTTTTACTTTCGAATAGGCACCTTCTGGTGGTGGGTCTGAATTCCAGCCTGGCAAACATTCCTGCCTTAGGAATGTGAAATTCCTGAAATTCCTTCCAGGATGCCAGTATGGGAGAGCAGTGTCCTGAGTGACATCCCAGCCTCACAGACCCACAGCTCAAAGAGAGCAAAACCCACCCAATCAGGGCCTTATCAGGTTGATAAATTGGATTGGTGCTGGAGAGAAAATGTTGGATTCTAGGAATAAATCATGGATGTGCTGAGCAGGGATTTGCCAGCAGGGATTGGCCTTGGATGCAGTTCTGGGAGTGAAATGCTGGGGGTGTGTTCATTTAGCAGATCAGCTCTGGCATTTTGCAGTCCATGTCTTTGGCTGGAGAGAATTTCATAAGACCCCATGGAATCATTGAATGGTTTGGGTTGGAAAGGACCTTAAAGATCCTCCAGTCCCAATTCCCTACCATGGGCAGGGATCACACCCACCAGCTACAACTTAAAACCAAAACTGAAAAAGGCCAATCTTATCTTTCAGATTCTAGAAATTTTGCTTCCAAAATTCTGATTTTTTTTTTTTTTAATTCAGACGTAAATCTTTGGTAGTTGCTTCAAAAACTGACCAGCCAGACATATTCTCAAATCCTCCTTACCTTGTTGGTGATGCTTTCTACTGCTGCTCTGTATTCTGGAGACTGGGAGTCAGGGTTGGTGAGGTTTTCATTGACTATTCTAAAGCTCAGCCTGTAGCCAAGTGTGGCTGGAGCCAAGAGAGGCTCTTTGGTGGCAGATGTGTCTGTGAGGGTGAAATCTAAATAAAAAGGGTACAGTTAATTTATTTTTGCATCTGTTCATATCATAAAAGCAATGAGATATATCCCTGCTTAGATCATACACTGTAACAGTGAAATTCGCCAGGAATTTGTGTGATTTAAGGCATGGAAATGCTGCCAGCATGGCAATATCCTGTAGGATTGGTTTTGTCAAACTTAAATAAAACCAACAAACCAAAGGGTTCATCAGTGCTCAGGCCCCAGGGATGAGGAATGATCTCCAGGAGATCCCAAAATCCTGTCATCCCCATGGATGCTTACCATCAACATACAGGCTGCTCCTGTCCAGGCTGTAGTGGCCCAGTTTGGTGACATTGTTTGTCATGGTGCTCAGCTCCTGGTAAAGCTTTTCTCTGTCAAACCTGGCCAGGCTGGCATTGTCCTTGTAGCTGCACACAGCGTCCACTCTTGTGTCATCCCTGTGCTTTCCAGACCTGGAGACAAATGTCACACACTTCTATGGGACACTGCTCTGCTGGCAGAACTTCCATAGAGGGGTTTTTAGGGCAGACACCAAACCCTCAGTGCCAACAGGCTCCTGCATCCTTCACCAGGCTCTCCAGAACTGGGGTGATGATATTTAGATACCAATTATTTTACCAGCTAAAAAAAATCCAGGCTGGACAGGGAGGTGTCACTGGCTGCTGTTTCCTGGCCTCAGAACAGCCACGAATTGAAGGTGTGTGAGAGTGGGTAAAGAAATGGCTCATTGCAATTTTAGGAGTATTTTAGGTGGTTTATATTTAGGTGTTTTAGTATTTCAGACACTTTTGGTATTCTTTCAGATATTTTTAGTGTCTGCTGGGAGGGCTCAGAGCAGGAACCAGGGTCTGCTCTTTGTTGCTGAGGAGCAAGGCAGGAACAAGGCAGGAATTGATGCCCAGGAAGTTGATGAGCATGAGGAAGAACTTCTTCCTTGTGTAGTGACCAGGCACTGGGACAGATTGTCCAGAAAAGTTGTGGAATCTCCTCACTGGAGACATTCCAGAGCCAATCCATGTGCTCTCTGGGATGACCCTGCTGGAGCAGGGAGGTGGGACCAGGTGACCCATCAAACCTGACCCATCCTGTGATTCTGGAATTCCAAAACTTACCTGAATCCCATGGCTTTACACCCTGTGTAGGCAGAGCTTATGCTGCTCCTCTTGAAAAGAGGGTCAAGCTGTCAAAAAATAAAGGACAATTGAGAGCTGGGACTCACATCCTGAGTTTAAAGCAGGTGGATTTAGGTCACCACCAAGACCCAAAAGGGGCACCAGCAGAGCCAGACTCACATAGTGGTTCATCACTTTCACTGTGGAAAGGAATCTGCGGGAATTTGGGGCTTCCAGATCCGCAGAGTAGCGGAGGTTGGTCAAGGTGAAGTTCAGAGTGAAATTCCTGGATGTTGCTTTTGGTGCAGCTGTGGTGCTCCGGGCTGTAATCAAAGAGGAGAAGGATTAGGAATTTCCTACAACAAAAAAAAACTGTTTTCACTTTCAAAACACTCCTAATCCCAGCACACTTCAAGGCTACTTTTTATTATTTTTGTAATTTAGATAATATAATATATTATCTAAAATATAATATAATATAATATAATATAATATAATATAATATAATATAATATAATATAATATAATATAATATAATATAATATAATATAATATAATATAATATAATATAATATAATATAATATAATATAATATAATATAATATAATATAATATAATATAATATAATATAATATAATATAACTTTTATTATTTAGATAACCTCTTCCTCTCTGATTTTCTCAGGGCATTTCTCCTTTGAGAGATTCCCTTGAAATGAATTTGGCAAAATGAACGTGGCAAAATGAATTTGGTAAAATGAATTTGGCAAAATACTTACGGGATCTCTCAAGGGGTTCGTTGTAACCTGGAAAGGAAATGCAAGAGAAAGAGTCATGTAAGAGAGCATCTACTTTGGAGAATGGAAGTGGAGAGGAGGTGATTAAAGGGATGACTTGGGAATGAATCATCAGAACCAGGCCCCAAGGGTGTGAATGTATTAAATAAACAAAGCTTAGGCAGAACAAGGTGCTTTGGAAGAGCAGCTACAATGAGAAAATGTGTGTGCCAACTTTTAATTAAAAACTATGGGACAGGAATCAGGTGAAATGTTCACAGGCAGGTGAGTGATTGAGGTCAGGACTAAAATTAAGTTCACTCTTCAATGTAATAGAAAAATTAAAATCTTCAAAAGTGTCGACGTGGAAAGATTTTAAATCTTACACAGAGAAATTATGCAGAAAACTCTCGACCTTCTCCTTAAGGTGACTTTTTTAACATGGAGGTGATCCCTGAGAGCTAAAGCGGTCCCAAACTGCTCCAGTGCCTGGAGGAGTGGGAAAATCAGACACTCACCATTGACATAGAGGCTCTTGTTGTCCAGGCTGTAGATTCCCAACTTGGTGATGTCACTTGTCATTCTCTTCAGCTCTTGGTAAACCTCAGCCGGGTTAAACTTGGGCACCTGGGAGCCCTTTCCATAGCTGCAGATGGTGTCCACTCCTGTGCTATCCCTGTTCTTCCCAGGCCTGAGGAATTTAATACCATGGAGCTTCTGTTAGCTATTAAAATATTTTGGGTGTGTTTGTTTATTTGTTTGTTTTGATGTGATTAAAAAACCCTCCAAACAAATCTGCCCACAGTTCTCAGAGAAGCTGCAGAAATCACCGAGGTATGGCCTTAAAAAGGAAAAGGCTTTGTAAGATAAAGACCATACAAAGTGGCATAGAAGCTTTATTATAATGAAAGCAGCTACTTGAAAAAGGAGAACAGTTATTAAAGTGTCAGTCAAATGTAAGGAAATTAATTTGCTGCAGTTCCAAGTGAATCTCTGTGGTTATTGCTCACCTGAATCCCGTCACTTCGCAGCCAGTGAAATGGGGGCCAATGCTGCTCTTCTGAAGCAGGGAGTCAGTCTGGCAAGGAAAGTCTTTGTGAATACGGGAACCCCAAAATCGTGGGTGATTTCAGTGAAAAACAACAGAATTTTTGCTTACGTAGTGTTTCATGATTTTCTCAGCGGACCGGAATTTGCGGGAATTTGGTGTCTGCAGGTCTGTGGTGAACATGAGGTTGGTTATGGTGAAGTTCAGGGTGAAGTGCTCTGTGACTGCTCCTGGGCTTTGTGTGGTGGTTGATTTTACTGCTGCAAGAGAGAACAGAAATGACAATGATAAAATAAGAACAGGATTCATAAGACATTGCTGTTATTGGGTTTCTTAGAGAAAAAACCCATGTGAACATGATCCCACCCTTCAGACATTTTGCAATGTTACAAACATTGCCAAATCAGCAGGAAAGAAAATCAATTTATGCCTTTAAGTAGCCTTAATCTAGCCTTAATCTGTATTTGGTTTTCAATATACTTACAGGATGGACTGTAAGGAGGTTCATTGTAACCTGAAAAACAAATGGAAAATTATTAGGAAAATGTTCCAAGAAAGTCTCAGCAGGACTAAATACAGGAGATTTTATTACAGGATTGTGGTTCCTGAATTCAAGGCTTTTAACTTGGTGACTGACAGGGTTTTGCCCTCTAATTTTTGTTCCTCTGTTTAATGTACCTCTGTTTTGAGAGATAAATTAAATCTTCTTCATTCTGATTTCAAATTAGTCTGTGCCAACATTGAAGGTTGCACTTGATCTCAGAGGTCTTCTCCAACCATAATGGTTCCATAATTCCAACACAAAACCCCAGAATGGTTTGAGACATAAAGGACCTTAAATACCATCCAGTTCCACCTCTCTGCCCTGGACAGGAACAACTTAAACTAGACCAGGATGCTCAGAGCTCCATCCCACAGGGCCTTAAACACCTCCAGGAACAGGGAATTCAAATTTCATTCGGAAAAATGCCTTGAGAAGGTCTCGTTACCATTGACATAGAGGCTCTGGCTGTTGAGGCTGTAGTGTCCCAGCTTGGTGATGCCATTGGTCATTTTGCTCAGCTCATGGTAAAGAGTTGTGCTGTTGAATTTGGGATCTGAAGGCTCATCCCTACAGCTGCACATGGCATCTACTCCTGTGTCATCCCTGTTCTTTGTGGACCTAGGAAATGAGACATGGGTTTAGTTATTGAGAAATCTATCTTAACTTCTAGTATACAAAGAGAGGGATCAGAAAAACCCCTCAGGCACTGCTACCACATAAGAAAATGCCCAGAGATGAGTTAGATGCTGAGAAATGGGAATTTTAAGAAGCGGGGAATGGGGACTTTTCCCAGACATGCTCTTACCTGAATGCCATTACTTTGCAGCCAATGTAAGCTGGGCCAATGCTGCTCCTTTGGAGTAAAGAATCAATCTGGAAGTGGAATAACAATATGGAAGTAAGCAAAATGTCCTGGTGAAGGTAAGAGATGAGACATACTGAGAGAACTGTGCCCCAGCTGGGCATTGATTGCAAGACTCACATAGTGGTACATGACTTTTTCTGTTGACTTGAATCTCCTGGAACTGGGTTTCTGCATGTCTGCAGTGAACTGGAGGTTGGTTATTGTGAAGTTCAGGGTGAAGTTCTTTACTGCTGGTGCCAGAGGTTGGGTGCTTTGATTAGCAGCTGTCATGAGAAGGGAAAGTTATTGCTTGAAAATACAATTTATGTTCAACATCCCAAGAGGAAACACTCTAGGCAGAATTTCCAGATATTCTAGGTTGCTTCAAGGCTATATAAGCCTTGAAGAAGGCTTATATATGGTTCCCTAACAGGCTCACAAATTCTCTTAACACTGTTTTATAGACAAGCAGTGCTCTTGCTTGATTAATCCAACTTGCTGTTTTGGCTGTTGCTAATTAGCAAAATCTTCCTGCCCCTCAATTTCTCTTTAACAGTACTTACAGAGCTCAGGCTGCACTTCATGGTGACCTGTGGGGGGAAGAAAAGGGACAGGATTTGAGGAAATGCCTTACAGTTGGGAAGGTTTGGCACACACTAGAATACAGAACAGGTCTGAGAGGTCATGTGTAAACATTTCCTAGGAAAGATTGATTTGGTGACTGTCCAGGCATAAATGCAAATTACCTTGTTGGCAAGGTGCTGCTATTCTTAGCAGTGAACAGAATTCTCCCTTTATGAGGGATATTTAGAGGGAATTTAGGGTTCCCTAAATCCAGTTTAGAATCACAGAATGGTTTGGGGTGGAAGGGAACTTAGAGATCATTAAGTTCCAACTGCACTGTCATGGCCAAGGAATCATTTAACTTCTACATGGAAAATTTATGCATAATTTTGTCAAGTGGTGGTAAGTTGTAGTGCTCTTCCTTGACATTGAGAGCTCAATCCCTATATTTTCAAACATGTGCATAAATAGAATACTTAAAATTAGTGTAACAGAGAAAGTATACTTGAAAAAGGTTAATTTTACTATATTAAAAAACACATTGAAGGAGGTAAAATGATAAATGTATGTAAGGCATATGAGAAACAACAGTAAACCTAGCAAAAAGAATGAAATACAACTGAGTGAAAGAAAAAAATATTCAAAGAAAAGAACGACTTAGTGAATGAATATTAAAAGATAGGAAATCATTAAAGTATAGGAAATGAAGTACATGAAAATTAAAGAAATCCAAAAGATTTGTCACCATTGACATAGAGGCTGTCCTTGTCCAGGCTGTAGGGGCCCAGCTGGGCGATGCCTCTGGTCTTGTTGCTCACTTGGTGGTACAGCCCCACCCTGTCCAAAGGCACAGCCCAGGGCTCCTTGCTGTAGGTGCACACGGTGTCCACCCGGGTCTGGTCCCTGTCACTGCCCGGCCTGCAAAACACAGGGGCCCCCCTGAGCACCCTCCTCTGCACATTCTACCTTCAAGACTGGATTCTGGAGCTTTTCTGGTCTTTTCAGGGAGGACTTGAGAGTCAACAAAGACAACAGTATGAGCATGTGGAACGAAGAGCATCGGAAAACACAGAATACTGTGAGGCAGGAGGGTATTGAGGTGGAGATCCCAGCCCATAGGCTGAGAACCAACACTCAATAGATTTTAGAAAGCCTATGGATCTGACCAGTGGTCCTGCAGGGACAGTTGACCATGACCCGTACCTGAAGCCTGTTGTTTCACATCCATGGAAAGCAGGGCCAATGCTGCTGTCCTTCAGCAGGCGGTCCAGCTGCAAAAAGGGAAGAGGTTTCTCAGTTAAGCCATGAACAGCTTTCTGCACTCGCTCCAAGCTAATGAGGCCATAGAGGGTACAGGAATGTCCCAGTGGTAGTTCACCTACCATCATGTTCATAACCCTCCGTGTAGCTCTGAACCTGGCCGAGTCAGGTTTCTCCAGGTCAGAAGTGTAGGGCAGGTTGGTGATGGTGAAGTTGACAGTGAAATGCTCAAGGGCAGCAGCTGTTGTTGGTGGTGAATGAGTGGGAGCTGGAAGAAGGGCAGATGGGGAAAGAGTAGATTCAAGAGTTGGGATGTCCAGGCTATGGTTGAACAAACACAGAGGGCCCCTGCCGACTGTACTACCCATGGGGATGGCAAGGAGGCTCGCCATGTCCCCGGGATCTCATGCCCCATCCCCTGCCCCTAGCACAGGAGAGAAGACAAGTTTGAGGCACTGGCTGCCTTCTGATCCCATCCCACTCCTGTAAGGTACTCACTTGTCAGCACTGGCTGCTCGTTGTAGCCTGGGGAAAGAGAGAGACAGAGGGTCAGGAGCTGGGGCTGGGCGAGGGGCAGCACTGGGGCAGGGCTGCCATGGGAGAGCAGAGGAGGCCGAGGGAGGAGCGCCGCTCACCATTGACATAGAGGCTGTCCTTGTCCAGGCTGTAGGGGCCCAGCTGGGTGATGCCTCTGGTCTTGTTGCTCACTTGGTGGTACAGCCCCACCCTGTCCAAAGGCGCAGCCCAGGGCTCCTTGCTGTAGGTGCACACGGCGTCCACCCGGGTCTGGTCCCTGTCACTGCCCGGCCTGCAAAACACAGGAGCCTCCATGAGCACCCTCCTCTGCATGTTCTACCTTGAAGGCTCAACCCATGGACTGCCATGGCCATCACTGCACGGGAATGGGACGTCTACCTCCTCAAAATCTGTGTATGGCTGATGGGTTGAGACTGCTCTACAACCTCACCAGTCCCTTGAGTCTTTTGCAGAGGAAGGGGGCTGAAAAGGAGTTTACACTAATCTCAGGGTTGGGCCTTCACATTTGGAAGGTGAGAGTCCATGTAATCAGGAGATTGTCAAAGAGAGAGTTTATCACAGAGAACTTCCTGGGGCAGGAGTGCATTAGAGAGATCTGGCTACTGGAAAAGGGCAAAACACACACAAGTGTCATTAATCCCTTGATGACAGGGGTTCTTGCAAAGGGACATAGGGGTGCAACACATACCTGAAGTCTGATGTCCCACATCCTTGGAAAGCAGGGCCAATGCTGCTTGCTTTCAGCAGGCGGTCAAGCTGCAATGGGAAGAGATTTCACAGTTAATCCATGACATTCTCTGTGTATTCCCTCCAAGCTGATCAGTACAGAAAGGAAATGAGTATGTACAATGATGGTTGACTTACCAGGGTGTTCATAACTCTCCGTGTAGCTCTGAACCTGGCTGAGTCAGGCTTCTCCAGGTCAGAAGTGTAGGGCAGGTTGGTGATGGTGAAGTTGACAGTGAAATGCTCAAGGGCAGCAGCTGTGGTTGGTGGGTGCGTGGGAGCTGGAAGAAGTAGAAATAAGGAATGACAAGGGGCAAGAGGATCAGTGTCAGGGATCTGCATGGAAAACCACTGAGGTCTCCTGCCAGCCCTGTTGTCCATGGAAAAGGTTACCATCACCCCCATGTTTCCCCAAGGATTTCAAGGCCACAGCCCCACTGACTGAGGGTGGACCCCAGCAGAGAACTTGTGACCTTCTGATACCATCCCACTCCTGCAATGTACTCACTGGTCAGCACTGGCTGCTCGTTGTAGCCTGGGGAAAGAGAGAGACAGAGGGTCAGGAGCTGGAGCTGGGCGAGGGGCAGCACTGGGGCAGGGCTGCCATGGGAGAGCAGAGGAGGCCGAGGGAGGAGCACCGCTCACCGTTGACATAGAGGCTGTCCTTTTCCAGGCTGTAGGGGCCCAGCTGGGTGATGCCTCTGGTCTTGTTGCTCACTTGGTGGTACAGCCCCACCCTGTCCAAAGGCGCAGCCCAGGGCTCCTTGCTGTAGGTGCACACGGCGTCCACGCGGGTCTGGTCTCTGTCACTGCCCGGCCTGCAAAACACAGGGACCTCCCTGAGCATCCTCCTCTGCACATTCTACCTTCAAGACTGGATTCTGGAGCTTTTCTGGTCTTTTCAGGTAGGACTTGAGAGTCAACAAAGGCAACAGTATGAGCATGTGGGAGGAAGAGCATCAGAAGACATGGAATACTGTGAGGCAGGAGGGTATCGAGGTGGAGGTCCCAGCCCATAGGCTGAGAACCAAAACTCAATAGATTTTAGAAGGCCTGTGGATCTGACCAGTGGTCCTGCAGGGACAGTTGACCATGACCTGTACCTGAAGCCTGTTGTTTCACATCCATGGAAAGCAGGGCCAATGCTGCTGTCCTTCAGCAGGCGGTCCAGCTGCAAAAAGGGAAGAGGTTTCTCAGTTAAGCCATGAACAGCTTTCTGCACTCGCTCCAAGCTAATGAGGCCATAGAGGGTACAGGAATGTCCCAGTGGTGGTTCACCTACCATCATGTTCATAACCCTCCGTGTAGCTCTGAACCTGGCCGAGTCAGGTTTCTCCAGGTCAGAAGTGTAGGGCAGGTTGGTGATGGTGAAGTTGACAGTGAAATGCTCAAGGGCAGCAGCTGTTGTTGGTGGTGAATGAGTGGGAGCTGGAAGAAGGGCAGATGGGGAAAGAGTAGATTCAAGAGTTGGGATGTCCAGGCTACGGCTGGACAAACACAGAGGGCCCCCGCTGACTGTACTACCCATGGGGATGGAAGGGAGGCTCCCCATGTCCCCAGGATCTCATGCCCCATCCCCTGCCCCTAGCACAGGAGAGAAGACAAGTTTGAGGCACTGGCTGCCTTCTGATCCCATCGTGCTCCTGCAGGGTACTCACTTGTCAGCACTGGCTGCTCGTTGTAGCCTGGGGAAAGAGAGAGACAGAGGGTCAGGAGCTGGAGCTGGGCGAGGGGCAGCACTGGGGCAGGGCTGCCATGGGAGAGCAGAGGAGGCCGAGGGAGGAGCGCCGCTCACCATTGACATAGAGGCTGTCCTTGTCCAGGCTGTAGGGGCCCAGCTGGGTGATGCCTCTGGTCTTGTTGCTCACTTGGTGGTACAGCCCCACCCTGTCCAAAGGCGCAGCCCAGGGCTCCTTGCTGTAGGTGCACACGGCGTCCACCCGGGTCTGGTCCCTGTCACTGCCTGGCCTGCAAAACACAGGGACCTCCATGAGCACCCTCCTCTGCACATCTTCCCTTTAAGGCTGAATTCTAGACCTTTTATGGTCATATCTGGTGAGGGATACTGCAAGGACTGTTGATCATGACCCTTACCTGAAATCTGTTGTTTCACATCCATGGAGAACAGATCCAATGCTGCTGTCCTTCAGCAGGCGGTCCAGCTGCAGTGGGAAGAGGTTTCTCAGTTAAGTCATGACCTTATCTCTGCACTCGCTCCAACCTGATGACGCCATAGAGGGTACAGCCATGTCCCAGTGGTAGTTCACCTACCATCATGTTCATAACCCTCCGTGTAGCTCTGAACCTGGCTGAGTCAGGCTTCTCCAGGTCAGAAGTGTAGGGCAGGTTGGTGATGGTGAAGTTAACAGTGAAACGCTCAAGGGTGGCAGCTGTTGTTGTTGGTGGGTGGGTGGGAGCTGGAAGAAGCACACGTGTGGAGTGAGAAGGGGCAAGAGCCAAGGTGTCACCAAGGTGTCAGGGATCTGCCTGATCAAGTGCATAGGCCTCCTGATAGCCCTTTTCTCCATGGGCAAACACTGTCAGGATTCCTACATTTAGCTAGGATCCGAGGCCCTCAACATCCACCGCCTGAGGAAAGCCCCCAACAAAGCACTTGCTGCCTTCAGATCCCATCCCACTCCTGCAAGATACTCACTGGTCAGCAGTGGCTGCTCGTTGTAGCCTGGGGAAAGAGAGAGACAGAGGGTCAGGAGCTGGAGCTGGGCGAGGGGCAGCACTGGGGCAGGGCTGCCATGGGAGAGCAGAGGAGGCCCAGGGAGGAGCACCGCTCACCATTGACATAGAGGCTGTCCTTGTCCAGGCTGTAGGGGCCCAGCTGGGTGATGCCTCTGGTCTTGTTGCTCACTTGGTGGTACAGCCCCACCCTGTCCAAAGGCGCAGCCCAGGGCTCCTTGCTGTAGGTGCACACGGCGTCCACGCGGGTCTGGTCCCTGTCACTGCCCGGCCTGCAAAACACAGGGGCCCCCCTGAGCACCCTCCCCTGCACATTCTACCTTCAAGACTGGGCCGGGGATTCTGGCAGCTTTTATGGTCATTTTTGCCTTCCCAAATTATATGTGCCATGGTCAGGCACTGCACTCTACCATCATTAATGCCCTGGTGTTCTTTGGGACATGAGGGCCTGGGAGGATAGAAGCATCATGAAGGCACTCCAGGAACACAGATGAGGCTAAGGGGAGGGTCTATCAGAGGTGGAGGTCCCAGCCGATAGGCAGGGGCAGGGGGGCAAAATGGAGAAAAAAAAGATTTTAGAAGGCCTATGGATCTGACCAGTGGTCTGAGGAATGTCTTTACAAAAAGACATTGGAGTGCAGTTCATACCTGAAGTCCGTTGCTTCACATCCATGGAAAGCAGGGCCAATGCTGCTGTCCTTCAGCAGGCGGTCCAGCTGTAAAGGAAAGAGGTTTCCCACTTAAGCCATGACCATATCTCTCTGTAATCCCCCCAAGATCATGAGGCCATAGAGGGCACAGGATATGTCCCTGTGGTGGTCCACATACCAGGGTGTTCATCACCCTTCGTGTAGCTCTGAACCTGGCTGAGTCAGGCTTCTCCAGGTCAGAAGTGTAGGGCAGGTTGGTGATGGTGAAGTTGACAGTGAAATGCTCAAGGTCAGCAGCTGTGGTTGTTGGTGTGGGGGTGGGAGCTGGAAGAAGCACAGATGGGGAATGACAAGGAGCAAAGACTTGGTTGTTACAGCCCTGGCTGGGCAAGTGCAGAGGTTTCTTGCCAGCCCAGTTCCCCACTGGGAAGGGCAGGAAGATCCTCATGTCCCCAGGAGCTGATTATCCATGCCCAAGGTCCTCTACCCAACAGAGACCCCACTGAGGCATTTGCTGTCCTGCAAAACCATCCCGCTGCTCCCAGGTACTCACTGGTCAGCACTGGCTGCTCGTTGTAGCCTGGGGAAAGAGAGAGACAGAGGGTCAGGAGCTGGAGCTGGGCAAGGGGCAGCACTGGGGCAGGGCTGCCATGGGACAGCAGAGGAGGCCCAGGGAGGAGTGCCGCTCACCGTTGACATAGAGGCTGTCCTTGTCCAGGCTGTAGGGGCCCAGCTGGGTGATGCCTCTGGTCTTGTTGCTCACTTGGTGGTACAGCCCCACCCTGTCCAAAGGCGCAGCCCAGGGCTCCTTGCTGTAGGTGCACACGGCGTCCACGCGGGTCTGGTCCCTGTCACTGCCTGGCCTGCAAAACACAGGGACCTCCCTGAGCACCCTCCTCTGCACATTATCTTGTCACAGCTGGACTCTAGGCCTGTCGTGGCCATTCCCATGTGGGAATGCAATCTCTGCCTTCCTGATGAGTCTTTGTGTTGGTTGGACACTTCTCACCACCTGCACTAATGTTGTAGGACTTTTCAGGATGGAGTGGGTTCAGACAAAGTTTTGTGTCATCTTGGGCCTATCTCCGCCCCCTCCACAAGAGGACAGGCACTGAAGGTCAGCTCTAAGTCACGGAACATTAAAAATAAAGTGCTGGTGGAGCAGTGACTAAAGAAGGTCATCCTAAATCCACAAGAGTAACTAAAACACTCTTCTGGATTGGACCAACAGGGCCACTTCTTAAAGTAGGGGTTCTGGAAAATGCCACTTGAGGATGACCCATACCTGAAGCCTGTTGTTTCACATCCTTGGAATGTGGGGCCAATGCTGCTGTCCTTCAGCAGGCGGTCAAGCTGCCAAGGGAAGAGGATTCACAATTAAGCCATGGCCTGCTCCCTGCACTCTATGCAACTTGAGGTGGAACAGAAATGTCCCACTGATGGTTGACTTACCAGAGTGTTCATCACCCTTCGTGTAGCTCTGAACCTGGCTGAGTCAGGATTCTCCAGGTCAGAAGTGTAGGGCAGGTTGGTGATGGTGAAGTTGACAGTGAAATGCTCAAGGCTGGCAGCTGTGGTTGTTGGTGTGTGGGTGGGAGCTGGAAGAAGCACAGATGGGGAGTGACAAGGGGCAAGAGCCTCAGTGTCAGGGATCTGGATCGAAAAACATGGAGGACTTCTGCCAGATTTCCCCTCCATGGGGAGGGCAGGGATGCTCCCCATGTTTCCCCAAGGATTTCATGCCCCGTCCCCCAGTCTCCACCTCAGAGAACACCAATCTGAGGCACTAGTTGCCTTCAGATCCCATCCCGCTTCTGCAAGGTACTCACTGGTCAGCAGTGGCTGCTCGTTGTAGCCTGGGGAAAGAGAGAGACAGAGGGTCAGGAGCTGGAACTGGGCGAGGGGCAGTACTGGGGCAGGGCTGCCATGGGAGAGCAGAGGAGGCCCAGGGAGGAGCGCCGCTCACCGTTGACATAGAGGCTGTCCTTGTCCAGGCTGTAGGGGCCCAGCTGGGTGATGCCTCTGGTCTTGTTGCTCACTTGGTGGTACAGCCCCACCCTGTCCAAAGGCGCAGCCCAGGGCTCCTTGCTGTAGGTGCACACGGCGTCCACGCGGGTCTGGTCCCTGTCACTGCCTGGCCTGCAAAACACAGGGGCCTCCCTGAGCACCCTCCTCTGCACATTCTCACTTCAAAGACGGGCTTGGGTCTGCCATAGGGTCATTCCTGAGTTGGAATTCAAGCTCTGCCTTCCCAAAATATAGTGTGTTTTCTTGGTGTTGGTGACTGCTCTCCAGCTTCAGTATACGCCTGTACGTGTTCATGGAAAGAGAGGGCCCAGGAAGGACTTTAGAGTCATCTTGTGGTTTGGCCTTCAGTACCCAAAGATGAGAGTGTAGCAAGTCAGGAGGATATATAAGAGAGATGTACATCAGGAGAAGTACATGGGGCAGGAAGGACAGAGAATATCCTTGCTCCATCCAAAGAGAGAACATCATGACCATGACTGATCCTTATGTCTTATCTGAGAGGGCCGTGCAAAGGGACACTTGGAGTGCAGTTCATACCTGAAGTCTGTTGTTTCACATCCTTGGAAAGCAGGGCCAATGCTGCTGTCCTTCAGCAGGCGGTCCAGCTGCCAAGGGAAGAGATTTCCCAGTTAAGCCATGAACATCTCTCTGCCCACTCTCGAACTTATGAGGGTACAGGGAGGGCAAGATATGTGTCCCACTGATGGTCAACTTACCAGGGTGTTCATAACCCTTTGTGTAGCTCTGAACCTGGCTGAGTCAGGATTCTCCAGGTCAGAAGTGTAGGGCAGGTTGGTGATGGTGAAGTTGACGGTGAAACGCTCAAGGGTGGCAGCTGTGGTTGTTGGTGGGTGGGTGGGAGCTGGAAGAAGCACAGATGGGGAATGACAAGGAGCAAAGACTTGGTTGCTACAGCCCTGGCTGGGCAAGTGCAGAGGTTTCTTGCCAGCCCAGTTCCCCACTGGGAAGGGCAGGAAGATCCTCATGTCCCCAGGATCTCATGCCCCAGCCCCCATCCACGCCTGTCCTCAAGAAAACCCCAGTGTGGCACTTGCTGCCTTCAGATCCCATCCCGCTCCTGCAAGGTACTCACTGGTCAGCACTGGCTGCTCGTTGTAGCCTGGGGAAAGAGAGAGACAGAGGGTCAGGAGCTGGAGCTGGGCGAGGGGCAGTACTGGGGCAGGGCTGCCATGGGAGAGCAGAGGAGGCCCAGGGAGGAGCGCCGCTCACCATTGACATAGAGGCTGTCCTTGTCCAGGCTGTAGGGGCCCAGCTGGGTGATGCCTCTGGTCTTGTTGCTCACTTGGTGGTACAGCCCCACCCTGTCCAAAGGCGCAGCCCAGGGCTCCTTGCTGTAGGTGCACACGGCGTCCACCCGGGTCTGGTCCCTGTCACTGCCCGGCCTGCAAAACACAGGGGCCTCCATGAGCACCCTCCTCTGCCTGTTTTCACTCAAAGATGGGTTTGAAACTGCCATAGGGTCATTCCTGAGTTGGAATTCAAGCTTTGCCTTCCTGTAATTATCGTGTGTGTTCTTGGTGTTGGTGAAGTCTTCTCCAGCTTCAGTATCAGTCTGTACATGTTCATGAAAGAGAGGACCAGGAAGGACTTTAGAGTCAGCTTGTGTTTGGGCCTTCACTACCCAAATAGGAGAGTGTAGCAAGTGAGGAGGAAATATAAGAGTGATGTACAAGAGGAGAAACATCCTGGGAAGGACAGAGAACATCCTTGCTCCATCCAAGAGAAGATCATGACCATGACTGGTTCTCTTATGTCTTATCTGCGGGCAGTGCAAAGGTACCTTGGAGGACCGCTCATACCTGAAGTCTGTTGTTTCACATCCTTGGAAAGCAGGGCCAATGCTGCTGTCCTTCAGCAGGCGGTCGAGCTGCAAAGAGAAGAGATTTCCCAGTAAGGGCATGGCAATCTCACTGCCCACTCTCCAACTACTGAGGCGCTCAGGGAGGGCAAGACAATTTCCGTATGATGGTCAACTTACCAGAGTGTTCATCACCCTTCGTGTAGCTCTGAACCTGGCTGAGTCAGGATTCTCCAGGTCAGAAGTGTAGGGCAGGTTGGTGATGGTGAAGTTGACAGTGAAACGCTCAAGGGTGGCAGCTGTGGTTGTTGGTGGGTGGGTGGGAGCTGGAAGAAGCACAGATGGGGAGTGACAAGGAGCAAAGACTTGGTGCCTACAGCCCGGACTGGGCAAGTGCAGAGATTTTCTGCCAGCCATGCTCCACAAAGGGAAGGATGAGAGGATCCCCCATGTCCCCAGGATCTCATGCCCCAGCCCCCATCTGCCCCTGTTATCAAGAAAACCCCAGTGTGGCACTGGCTGCCTTCAGATCCCCTCCTGGTCAGGTGTACTCACTGGTCAGCAGTGGCTGCTCGTTGTAGCCTGGGGAAAGAGAGAGACAGAGGGTCAGGAGCTGGAGCTGGGCTAGGGGCAGCACTGGGGCAGGGCTGCCATGGGAGAGCAGAGGAGGCCCAGGGAGGAGCGCCGCTCACCATTGACATAGAGGCTGTCCTTGTCCAGGCTGTAGGGGCCCAGCTGGGTGATGCCTCTGGTCTTGTTGCTCACTTGGTGGTACAGCCCCACCCTGTCCAAAGGCGCAGCCCAGGGCTCCTTGCTGTAGGTGCACACGGCGTCCACGCGGGTCTGGTCCCTGTCACTGCCTGGCCTGCAAAACACAGGGACCTCCCTGAGCACCCTCCTCTGCATATTCTCTCTTCAGGGGCGGGTGTTGGGTCTGCCATCGCCGCCTCTGGGTTGGAATTCAAGCTCTGCCCTCCCAAAATATGGCTTTTTTTTTCAGGTTCTGCACTCCATCTTTACCAATGCCCCAGCACGTTTTCAGGAACAAGTGAGCAAGGCCACACCTGAAGTCTTCTCAAGGTTTGAACATAAGCACCTTGAGATGAGCGAATAGGCAGTGAAGAGAATGTCTGGGAAAGTTGAAAATCAGAGAAGTCTTTGGGCATGAGACCAGCAGGGAGAAGGTCCTGCCTCCAGAAAGAGGACAACATGAACATGACTGATCCATTTCTGATGGAGGGACGTAGAAAGGGACACTGGTGTGCAATCCATACCTGAAGCCTGTTGTTTCACATCCATGGAAACCAGGGCCAATGCTGCTGTCCTTCAGCAGGCGGTCCAGCTGCCAATGGAAGAGGTTTCCCAGTTAAGCCGTGAACAGCTTTCTGCACTCAATTGAACTTTATGAGTACAGTGAGGACATGACTATGTCCCACAGATGGTGTCAACTTACCAGGGTGTTCATAACTCTTCGTGTAGCCCTGAACCTGGCTGAGTCAGGCTTCTCCAGGTCAGAAGTGTAGGGCAGGTTGGTGATGGTGAAGTTGACAGTGAAATGCTCAAGGGTGGCAGCTGTGGTTGTTGGTGGGTGGGTGGGAGCTGGAAGAAGCACAGATGGGGAGTGACGAGGAGCAAAGAGTTTATATTTACAGCCCTGGCTGTGCAAGCACAAAGGTTTCCTACCAGCCCTGCTCCCCAAGGTGAAGGAGAAGAAGATCCCCATGTCCCCAGGATCTCATGCCCCAAGATTCCGCTGCCCTACAGAAGACCCCAGTGTGGCATTTGCTGTCCTATAAAGCCATCCTGTTCCTGCAAGGTACTCACTGGTCAGCAGTGGCTGCTCGTTGTAGCCTGGGGAAAGAGAGAGACAGAGAGTCAGGAGCTGGAGCTGGGCGAGGGGCAGCACTGGGGCAGGGCTGCCATGGGAGAGCAGAGGAGGCCCAGGGAGGAGCGCCACTCACCGTTGACATAGAGGCTGTCCTTGTCCAGGCTGTAGGGGCCCAGCTGGGTGATGCCTCTGGTCTTGTTGCTCACTTGGTGGTACAGCCCCACCCTGTCCAAAGGCGCAGCCCAGGGCTCCTTGCTGTAGGTGCACACGGCGTCCACGCGGGTCTGGTCCCTGTCACTGCCTGGCCTGCAAAACACAGGGACCTCCATGAGCACCCTCCTCTGCACATTCTCTATTCATGTCTGGGCCACGTGGCAGCTTTGCCATTTCTGAATGGGAATGCAAGCTCTGGCTTCCCAAAATATCTGTGTGTGTTTTGGTTGGCTCCTTCTGTCCACCTTAACTAACAGCGTGGAGGTGTTCATAAGGAAAGAGGCTTTAAAATCTCAGGGCTCATCCTGGGACTCCTCCATCTTCAGGGGGATTTGGGGGCAGGCAGTGAGGGGAAGCTCTAAGTGAGCAGGGCATTACGGGGACCCTTCTGCCTTCATAGAAGGGGACCCCAGAGCTTGTCCATGATGTGCATCCTCTTCACAACATGGGACTTGTATAGGGACAAAAATCCATACCTGAAGTCTGTTGTTTCACATCCTTGGAACGCCGGGCCAATGCTGCTTTCCTTCAGCAGGCGGTCAAGCTGCCAAGGGGAGAGTTTTCACAATAAAGCCATGGCCAGGTCCCTGCACTCTCTCCAACCTGAAGAGAGCAGGAATTAGGCCATGGCCATGAATAGATGTTTCACATACCAGGCTGTTCATAACCCTTTGTGTAGCATTGAACTTGGCTGAGTGAGGATTCTCAAGGTCGGAGGTGTAGGGGAGGTTGGTGATGGTGAAGTTGACGGTGAAACGCTCGAGTGTGGCAGCTGTCGTTGGTGGATGGGTGGGAGCTGGAAGAAACACAGATGGGGAATGTCAAGGGGCAAGGGTGTCAGGGCTCTGGATGGACAATCACAGAGTTCACAGGTCACTCCTGCCAGCCATGGGATTGCCAATCCATGCCTCTGTTTCTCCTTGTTCTGTATTCAATGATATGGCAGTTTTATTCCTAGTCTAAATGATGAATGTGTACTTTTCCTTTTAAAATACAGAGGTTAAGGTTTCTTTCATTTTCTTATTAGCAGATATAGACATTAATATATGGATATATAGGTAATTATATATCTGTTACACAATTATCCCAATATAATGCCAATATATTACAACAGCAAAATGATTAATAATCTAATATCGAAAACATTAAATTTTCAACTGAGAAAAACCATCCCCCTGGGGATTTTATGCATTTTAAGTGAGGTAGTTAGTGCAGTAAGACTGTACAGATTTTAAAAAAAAACCAGAATGGCTAGTAATAAAAAAAAAATAATAAAACTCATATGGCATATACTATAGAAATTATTATTGAAAAAAACAGCCAAAATTAAGGAGAAAATAAAAAAAGTATTTAGACAAGCACACTTTAACCATCATCGGCCTTTACTAAACAAAGGTATATATTAAAAAATTATTTCATAGAAAAAAATTAAACAAAATTACTCAGTTTTCATAACAGTGATAGAACTTACTCGGTTTCACACCATGACTAACACGAGGTATTGTTGTCGTTTCCAGAGGCACTGTGCTGCTGAGCCCAAAAAAAGGCGATTGAGAGCTCTGCGTAGTAAATGGACCAAAGGTCGAAAAAAGTAGATGGGAAGTTGTCGCTGCAGGAGATGTGCTCAAACTTACTGCTCTAGAAGAAACAAGCTTAGAGCGTGTCACAAGCGGAGAGGTCTCTGGCTGAGCCAAAGAAACAGAAGAGGCAAACCCAGAAACACCTGTGGTCTCTAAACCAGAAGTGGGAATTTCCAGCCTTCTGGTGATGGATGCAGTGGTGGATTCAACAACTGATGTGGCCAGACCAGCAGCTGTGGAGGTTGTCTCAAGAAGAGTGCTGCTGGTGGATGTAGTTGTGCTGAAAGTTGAGGGAGTGATCTCCAGAGTAGAGCTCAGAGGAACAGCAGAAGTGGTGGCAGAAGTTGGTCTTGTCCCAGGAGCAGAGGACATCGTTTCTGCAAAGCCACTGGTGGTCGCACCTCCTATCTTTGTCACTGGGATTGCTACATGGCCACCAGGGGATGTTGCAGCACGGCTGGAATGGATTGGAGTGGTGGCTGAAGTCTTGAGGCTGGAGCTTTCTCCTGTGGTCGACAGGATTGAGGAGCTTGTCACATGTGAGGATGTCTTGGGCTGAGCTGAAGAGACTGAAGCTGTAGACGCAGATGTGGACTGCACAGAGAAGGTGGTGGCTTCTGGACTTGTGGTGCTGGACACCGTTGTGGACTCAATCATTGAGGCGGTCAGACGAGCAGAAGTGGAGGCTGTCCCAAGAACGGTGCTGCTGTTGGGTATAGTTGTGGTGAAAGATGGGGAAGTGATCTCCAGAGTAGAGCTCAGAGGAACAGCAGAAGTGGTCATAGAAGTTGGACTTGTCCCAGAAGCAGAGGTCGATGTTTGCACGAAGACCCTGGTGGTTGACGTTGTTGCCCCTGGTGCTGCAGTGGTGACCGGCTGACCCAGGGAACTCTCAGAGGGGCTGGAATGCATGGTTGTGGAGGCTGAAGTCTTTGCTTTGGAGGTTTGTTCTGCTGTCGAGAGGACTGTGGAGGTTGTCTCCAATGGAGACATGTCAGCTCCAGTGGAAGAGGCTGCAGCCGTAGACTCAGGAGACGATGTGGCCTGTGCACTCGAGGTGGAGAATTCTGTTGTCAAGGAGCTGGGCACAGTGCTGGGCTCAGAGCTTAAAGTTGACGTAGCAGCAGCACCAGAGCTTGTCTCCAATAGCGTGGTGGTGCTTGTAGTTGTGGTGAGAGCTGGTGAAGTGGTCACCAGAGCAGAGCTCGTAGGAAGAGAAGAGGCAGAGGCAGAAGTTGGGCTCGTCCCATGAGCCCCAGAAGATGTTTGTACGCGCACCACAGAGGTCGTCGTTGTTTCTGCTCCTTCAGTGGTGACCTGCTCAGGAGTGGATGTCACAGTCGAGCTCCACTCGACAGGAGAGGTGGCTGAAGTCTTGAGGCTGGAGCTTTCTGCTGTTGTTGACAGCATGCTGGAGGTTGTCACAAGTGGAGACGTTTCCGGCCGAGATGAAGAGACTGAAGCTGTAGACTCAGATGTGGACTGCAGAGTTGAGGTGGTGCCTTCCAGCCTTGTGGTTGTGGATGCTGTGGTGGACTGAACAAGTGGTGTGGCCAGACCAGAAGCTGTGGAGGTTGTCTCAAGAAGAGTGCTGCTGGTGGATGTAGTTGTGCTGAAAGTTGAGGGAGTGATCTCCAGAGTAGAGCTCAGAGGAACAGCAGAAGTGGTGGCAGAAGTTGCTCTTGTCCCAGGAGCAGAGGACATCATTTGTGCAAAGCCACTGGTGGTCGCACCTCCTATCTTTGTCACTGGGATTGCTACATGGCCACCAGGGGATGTTGCAGCACGGCTGGAATGGATTGGAGTGGTGGCTGAAGTCTTGAGGCTGGAGCTTTCTCCTGTGGTCGACAGGATTGAGGAGCTTGTCACATGTGAGGATGTCTTGGGCTGAGCTGAAGAGACTGAAGCTGTAGACGCAGATGTGGACTGCACAGAGAAGGTGGTGGCTTCTGGACTTGTGGTGCTGGACACAGTTGTGGACTCAATCATTGAGGCGGTCAGACGCGCAGAAGTGGAGGCTGTCCCAAGAACGGTGCTGCTGGTGGGTGTAGTTTTGGTGAAAGCTGGGGAAGTGATCTCCAGAGTAGAGCTCAGAGGAACAGCAGAAGTGGTCATAGAAGTTGGACTTGTCCCAGGAACAGAGGCCGACGTTTCGACGAGGACCGTGGTGCTCAACGTTGTTGCCTCTGTTGCTGCAGTGGTGACCGGCTGACTCCGAGCACTCTCAGAGGGGCTGGATTGCATGGTTGTGGAGGCTGAAGTCTTTGCTTTGGAGGTTTGTTCTGCTGTCGAGAGGAGTGTGGAGGTTGTCTCCAATGGAGACATGTCAGCTCCAGTGGAAGAGGCTGCAGCCGTAGGAGACGATGTGGCCTGTGCACTCGAGGTGGAGAATTCTGTTGTCAAGGAGCTGGGCACAGTGCTGGGCTCAGAGCTTAAAGTTGACGTAGCAGCAGCAGTAGAGCTTGTCTCCAGTAGCGTGGTGGTGCTTGTAGTTGTGGTGAGAGCTGGTGAAGTGGTCTCCGGAGCAGAGCTCATAGGAAGAGAAGAGGCAGAGGCAGAAGTTGGGCTCGTCCCAGGAGCACCAGAGGACCTTTGTGTACCCGCCACAGAGGTCGTTATTGTTTCTGCCCCTTCAGTGGTGACCTGCTCAGGAGCGGATGTCACAGTCGGGCTCCACTCGACAGGAGAGGTGGCTGAAGTCTTGAGGCTGGAGCTTTCTGCTGTCGTTGAGAAGATTGTGGAGGTTGTCACAAGTGGAGACGTTTGCGGCCGAGATGAAGAGACTGAAGCTGTAGACTCAGATGTGAGCTGCACAGCTGAGGTGGTGCCTTCCAGCCTTGTGGTGCTGGATGCTGTGGTGGACTGAACAAGTGGTGTGGCCAGATCAGCAGCTGTGGAGGTTGTCTCAAGAAGAGTGCTGCTGGTGGGTGTAGTTGTGCTGAAAGTTGAGGGAGTGATCTCCAGAGTAGAGCTCAGAGGAACAGCAGAAGTGGTGGCAGAAGTTGCTCTTGTCCCAGGAGCAGAGGACATCCTTTCTGCAAAGCCACTGGTGGTCACACCTCCTATCTTTGTCACTGGGATTGCTACATGGCCACCAGGGGATGTTGCAGCACGGCTGGAATGGATTGGAGTGGTGGCTGAAGTCTTGAGGCTGGAGCTTTCTCCTGTGGTCGACAGGATTGAGGAGCTTGTCACATGTGAGGATGTCTTGGGCTGAGCTGAAGAGACTGAAGCTGTAGACGCAGATGTGGACTGCACAGAGAAGGTGGTGGCTTCTGGACTTGTGGTGCTGGACACCGTTGTGGACTCAATCATTGAGGCGGTCAGACGCGCAGAAGTGGAGGCTGTCCCAAGAACGGTGCTGCTGGTGGGTATAGTTGTGGTGAAAGATGGGGAAGTGATCTCCAGAGTAGAGCTCAGAGGAACAGCAGAAGTGGTCATAGAAGTTGGACTTGTCCCAGAAGCAGAGGTCGATGTTTGCACGAAGACCCTGGTGGTTGACGTTGTTGCCCCTGGTGCTGCAGTGGTGACCGGCTGACTCAGGGAACTCTCAGAGGGGCTGGAATGCATGGTTGTGGAGGCTGAAGTCTTTGCTTTGGAGGTTTGTTCTGCTGTCGAGAGGACTGTGGAGGTTGTCTCCAATGGAGACGTGTCAGCTCCAGTGGAAGAGGCTGCAGCCGTAGACTCAGGAGACGATGTGGCCTGTGCACTCGAGGTGGAGAATTCTGTTGTCAAGGAGCTGGGCACAGTGCTGGGCTCAGAGCTTAAAGTTGACGTAGCAGCAGCACCAGAGCTTGTCTCCAATAGCGTGGTGGTGCTTGTAGTTGTGGTGAGAGCTGGTGAAGTGGTCACCAGAGCAGAGCTCGTAGGAAGAGAAGAGGCAGAGGCAGAAGTTGGGCTCGTCCCAGGAGCCCCAGAAGATGTTTGTACGCGCACCACAGAGGTCGTCGTTGTTTCTGCTCCTTCAGTGGTGACCTGCTCAGGAGTGGATGTCACAGTCGAGCTCCACTCGACAGGAGAGGTGGCTGAAGTCTTGAGGCTGGAGCTTTCTGCTGTTGTTGACAGCATGCTGGAGGTTGTCACAAGTGGAGACGTTTCCGGCCGAGATGAAGAGACTGAAGCTGTAGACTCAGATGTGGACTGCAGAGTTGAGGTGGTGCCTTCCAGCCTTGTGGTTGTGGATGCTGTGGTGGACTGAACAAGTGGTGTGGCCAGACCAGAAGCTGTGGAGGTTGTCTCAAGAAGAGTGCTGCTGGTGGATGTAGTTGTGCTGAAAGTTGAGGGAGTGATCTCCAGAGTAGAGCTCAGAGGAACAGCAGAAGTGGTGGCAGAAGTTGCTCTTGTCCCAGGAGCAGAGGACATCATTTGTGCAAAGCCACTGGTGGTCGCACCTCCTATCTTTGTCACTGGGATTGCTACATGGCCACCAGGGGATGTTGCAGCACGGCTGGAATGGATTGGAGTGGTGGCTGAAGTCTTGAGGCTGGAGCTTTCTCCTGTGGTCGACAGGATTGAGGAGCTTGTCACATGTGAGGATGTCTTGGGCTGAGCTGAAGAGACTGAAGCTGTAGACGCAGATGTGGACTGCACAGAGAAGGTGGTGGCTTCTGGACTTGTGGTGCTGGACACAGTTGTGGACTCAATGATTGAAGTGGCCAGACCAGCAGCTGTGGAGGCTGTCTCAGGAACAGCACTGCTGTTGGGTATAGTTGTGGTGAAAGATGGGGAAGTGATCTCCAGAGTAGAGCTCAGAGGAACAGCAGAAGTGGTCATAGAAGTTGGACTTGTCCCAGGAACAGAGGCCGACGTTTCAATGAGGACCATGGTGCTCAACGTTGTTGCCTCTGTTGCTGCAGTGGTGACCTGCTGACTCCAAGCACTCTCAGAGGGGCTGGATTGCATGGTTGTGGAGGCTGAAGTCTTTGCTTTGGAGGTTTGTTCTGCTGTCGAGAGGACTGTGGAGGTTGTCTCCAATGGAGACGTGTCAGCTCCAGTGGAAGAGGCTGCAGCCGTAGGAGACGATGTGGCCTGTGCACTCGAGGTGGAGAATTCTGTTGTCAAGGAGGTGGGCACAGTGCTGGGCTCAGAGCTTAAAGTTGACATAGCAGCAGCAGTAGAGCTTGTCTCCAATAGCGTGCTGCTGCTTGTAGTTGTGGTGAGAGCTGGTGAAGTGGTCTCCGGAGCAGAGCTCATAGGAAGAGAAGAGGCAGAGGCAGAAGTTGGGCTCGTCCCAGGAGCACCAGAGGACCTTTGTGTACCCGCCACAGAGGTCGTTATTGTTTCTGCCCCTTCAGAGGTGACCTGCTCAGGAGCGGATGTCACAGTCGGGCTCCACTCGACAGCAGAGGTGGCTGAAGTCTTGAGGCTGGAGCTTTCTGCTGTCGTTGAGAAGATTGTGGAGGTTGTCACAAGTGGAGACGTTTGCGGCCGAGATGAAGAGACTGAAGCTGTAGACTCAGATGTGAGCTGCACAGCTGAGGTGGTGCCTTCCAGCCTTGTGGTGCTGGATGCTGTGGTGGACTGAACAAGTGGTGTGGCCAGATCAGCAGCTGTGGAGGTTCTCTCAAGAACACTACTGCTAGTTGGTGTAGTTGTGCTGAAAGTTGAGGGAGTGATCTCCAGAGTAGAGCTCAGAGGAACAGCAGAAGTGGTGGCAGAAGTTGCTCTTGTCCCAGGAGCAGAGGACATCCTTTCTGCAAAGCCACTGGTGGTCGCACCTCCTATCTTTGTCACTGGGATGGCTACATGGCCACCAGGGGATGTTGCAGCACGGCTGGAATGGATTGGAGTGGTGGCTGAAGTCTTGAGGCTGGAGCTTTCTCCTGTGGTCGACAGGATTGAGGAGCTTGTCACATGTGAGGATGTCTTGGGCTGAGCTGAAGAGACTGAAGCTGTAGACGCAGATGTGGACTGCACAGAGAAGGTGGTGGCTTCTGGACTTGTGGTGTTGGACACCGTTGTGGACTCAATCATTGAGGCCGTCAGACGTGCAGAAGTGGAGGCTGTCCCAAGAACGGTGCTGCTGGTGGGTGTAGTTGTGGTGAAAGCTGGGGAAGTGATCTCCAGAGTAGAGCTCAGAGGAACAGCAGAAGTGGTCATAGAAGTTGGACTTGTCCCAGAAGCAGAGGTCGATGTTTGCACGAAGACCCTGGTGGTTGACGTTGTTGCCCCTGGTGCTGCAGTGGTGACCGGCTGACTCAGGGAACTCTCAGAGGGGCTGGAATGCATGGTTGTGGAGGCTGAAGTCTTTGCTTTGGAGGTTTGTTCTGCTGTCGAGAGGACTGTGGAGGTTGTCTCCAATGGAGATGTGTGAGCTCCAGTGGAAGAGGCTGCAGCCGTAGACTCAGGAGACGATGTGGCCTGTGCACTCGAGGTGGAGAATTCTGTTGTCAAGGAGCTGGGCACAGTGCTGGGCTCGGAGCTTAAAGATGACGTAGCACCAGCCCCAGAGCTTGTCTCCAACAGCGTGGTGGTGCTTGTAGTTGTGGTGAGAGCTGGTGAAGTGGTCACCAGAGCAGAGCTCGTAGGAAGAGAAGAGGCAGAGGCAGAAGTTGGGCTCGTCCCAGGAGCCCCAGAAGATGTTTGTATGCGCACCACAGAGGTCGTCGTTGTTTCTGCCCCTTCAGTGGTGACCTGCTCAGGAGTGGATGTCACAGTCGAGCTCCACTCGACAGGAGAGGTGGCTGAAGTCTTGAGGCTGGAGCTTTCTGCTGTCGTTGACAGCATTCTGGAGGTTGTCAGAAGTGGAGACGTTTCCGGCCGAGATGAAGAGACTGAAGCTGTAGACTCAGATGTGGACTGCAGAGTTGAGGTGGTGCCTTCCAGCCTTGTGGTGGCGGATGCTGTGGTGGACTGAACAAGTGGTGTGGCCAGATCAGAAGCTGTGGAGGTTGTCTCAAGAAGAGTGCTGCTGGTGGATGTAGTTGTGCTGAAAGTTGAGGGAGTGATCTCCAGAGTAGAGCTCAGAGGAACAGCAGCAGTGGTGGCAGAAGTTGCTCTTGTCCCAGGAGCAGAGGACATCATTTGTGCAAAGCCACTGGTGGTCACACCTCCTATCTTTGTCACTGGGATTGCTACATGGCCACCAGGGGATGTTGCAGCACGGCTGGAATGGATTGGAGTGGTGGCTGAAGTCTTGAGGCTAGAGCTTTCTCCTGTGGTTGACAGGATTGAGGAGCTTGTCACATGTGAGGATGTCTTGGGCTGAGCTGAAGAGACTGAAGCTGTAGACGCAGATGTGGACTGCACAGAGAAGGTGGTGGCTTCTGGACTTGTGGTGCTGGACACAGTTGTGGACTCAATCATTGAGGCGGTCAGACGCGCAGAAGTGGAGGCTGTCCCAAGAACGGTGCTGCTGGTGGGTGTAGTTGTGGTGTAAGCTGGGGAAGTGATCTCCAGAGTAGAGCTCAGAGGAACAGCAGAAGTGGTCATAGAAGTAGGACTTGTCCCAGGAACAGAGGCCGACGTTTCGACGAGGACCGTGGTGCTCAACGTTGTTGCCTCTGTTGCTGCAGTGGTGACCTGCTGGCTCCGAGCACTCTCAGAGGGGCTGGATTGCATGGTTGTGGAGGCTGAAGTCTTTGCTTTGGAGGTTTGTTCTGCTGTCGAGAGGACTGTGGAGGTTGTCTCCAATGGAGACGTATCAGCTCCAGTGGAAGAGGCTGCAGCCGAAGACTCGGGAGACGATGTGGCCTGTGCACTCGAGGTGGAGAATTCTGTTGTCAAGGAGCTGGGCACAGTGCTGGGCTCAGAGCTTAAAGTTGACGTAGCAGCAGCACCAGAGCTTGTCTCCAATAGCGTGGTGGTGCTTGTAGTTGTGGTGAGAGCTGGTGAAGTGGTCACCAGAGCAGAGCTCGTAGGAAGAGAAGAGGCAGAGGCAGAAGTTGGGCTCATCCCAGGAGCCCCAGAAGATGTTTGTACGCGCACCACAGAGGTCGTTGTTGTTTCTGCCCCTTCAGTGGTGACCTGCTCAGGAGCGGATGTCACAGTCGGGCTCCACTCGACAGGAGAGGTGGCTGAAGTCTTGAGGCTGGAGCTTTCTGCTGTCATTGAGAGGATTGTGGAGGTTGTCACAAGTGGAGACGTTTGCGGCCGAGATGAAGAGACTGAAGCTGTAGACTCAGATGTGAGCTGCACAGCTGAGGTGGTGCCTTCCAGACTTGTAGTGCTGGATGCTGTGGTGGACTGAACAAGAGATGTGGCCAGACCAGCAGTTGTGGAGGTTGTCTCAAGAACACTACTGCTAGTGGGTGTAGTTGTGCTGAAAGTTGAGGGAGTGATCTCCAGAGTAGAGCTCAGAGGAACAGCAGAAGTGGTGGCAGAAGTTAGTCTTGTCCCAGGAGCAGGGGACATCGTTTCTGGAAAGCCACCAGTGGTTGTACCTCCTATCTTTGTCACTGGGATTGCTACATGGCCAACAGGGGATGTTGCAGCACGGCTGGAATGGATTTGAGTGGTGGCTGAAGTCTTGAGGCTGGAGCTTTCTCCCGTGGTCGACAGGATTGTGGAGGTTTTCACATGTGAGGACGTCTCGGGCTGAGCTGAAGAGACTGAAGCTGTAGACTCAGATGTGGGCTGCGCAACAAAGGTGGTGGCTTCTGGACTTGTACTGCTGGACACAGTTGTGGATGCAATGCTTGAGGCGGTCCGACGCTCAGCTGTGGAGGTTGTCTCAAGAACGGTGCTGCTGTTGGGTGTAGTTGTGGTGAAAGTTGAGGGAGTGATCTCCAGAGTAGAGCTCAGAGGAACAGCAGAAGTGGTGGCAGAAGTTGGACTTGTCCCAGGAACAGAGGCCGATGTTTGTGCGAGGACCATGGTGGTCGCCATTTTTGTTTCTGTTGCTGAAGTGGTGACCTTCTGACTCAGGGAACTCTCAGAGGGGCTGGAATGCATGGCTGTGGAGGCTGAAGTCTTTCCTTTGGAGGTTTGTTCTGCTGTTGAGAGGACTGTGGAGGTTGTCTCCAACGGAGACGTGTCAGCTCCAGTGGAAGATGTTGCAACCGTAGACTTGGGTAACGATGTGGCCTGTGCACTCGAGGTGGAGAATTCTGTTGTCAAGGAGCTGGGTACTGTGCTGGGCTCAGAGCTTGAAGTTGACATAGCAGAAGTAGTAGAGCTTGTCTCCAACAGCGTGGTGGTGCTGGTAGGTGTGGTGAGAGCTGGTGAAGTAGTCTCCAGAGCAGAGCTCGTAGGAAGAGAAGAGGCAGAGGCAGAAGTTGGGCTCGTCCCAGGAGCAGCGGAGGATGTTTGTGCGCGCACCACAGAGATCGTTGTTGTTTCTTCCTGTTCAGTGGTGACCTGCTCAGGAGTGGATGTCACCGTAGGGCTCGACTGCACTGGCAAGGTGGCTGAAGTCTTGAGACTGGAGCTTTCTGCTGTTGTTGACAGCATTCTCGATGTTGTCACAAGTGGAGACATTTCTGGCTGGGATGAAGAGACTGAAGCTGCAGACCCAGGCTGAGATGTGAGCTGCACAGCTGAGGTGGTGCCTTCCAGACTTGTGGTGCTGGATGCTGTGGTGGACTGAACAAGTGATGTGGCCAGATCAGCAGCTGTGGAGGTTCTCTCAAGAACACTACTGCTAGTTGGTGTAGTTGTGCTGAAAGCTGAGGGAGTGATCTCCAGAGTAGAGCTCAGAGGAACAGCAGAAGTGGTGGCAGAAGTTGCTCTTGTCCCAGGAGAAGAGGACATCATTTGTGCAAAGCTACTGGTGGCCTCACCTCCTACCTTTGTCACTGGAATGGCTACATAGCCACCAAGTGATGTTGCAGCAGGGCTGGAATGGATTGGAGTTGTTGCTGAAGTCTTGAGGCTGGTGCTTCCTCTTGTACTCGACAGGATTGTGGAGGTTGCCACATGTGAGGACGTCTTGGGCTGAGCTGATGAGACGGAAGCTGTAGACGCAGGTGTGGGCTGCACAACGAAGGTGGCGTCTTCTGGTCTTGTGGTGCTGGAATCTGTTGTGGACTCAATCATTGAGGTGGCCAGACGCGCAGCTGTGGAGGTTCTCTCAAGAACGGTGTTCCTGGTGGGTGTAGTTGTGGTGAAAGCTGGGGAAGTGATCTCCAGAGTAGAGCTCAGAGGAACAGCAGAAGTGGTCATAGAAATTGGACTTGTCCCAGAAAGAGAGGCCGACGTTTGGACGAGGACCGTGGTGCTCAACGTTGTTGCCTGTGGTGCTGCAGTGGTGACCTGCTGACTCAAGAAACTCACAGAGGGGCTGGATTGCATGGTTGTGGAGGCTGAAGTCTTTCCTTTGGAGGTTTGTTCTGCTGTCGAGAGGACTGTGGAGGTTGTCTCCAATGGAGACGTGTCAGCTCCAGTGGAAGAGGCTGCAGCCGTAGACTCAGGAGACGATGTGGCCTGTGCACTCGAGGTGGAGAATTCTGTTGTCAAGAAGGTGGGCACAGTGCTGGGCTCAGAGCTTGAAGTAGACATAGAAGCAGCAGTAGAACTTGTCACAAACAGCATACTCCTGCTCGTATTTGTGGTGAGAAGTGCTGAAGTGGTCACCGGAGCAGAGCTCATAGGAAGAGAAGAGGCAGAGGCAGAAGTTGGGCTCATCCCAGGAGCACCAGAGGACGTTTGTGTACCCGCCACAGAGGTCGTTATTGTTTCTGCTCCTTCAGTGCGGACCTGCTCAGGAGCGGATGTCATAGTAGGGCTCGATGGCACTGGCGAGGTGGCTGAAGTCTTGAGGCTGGAGCTTTCTGCTGTCGTTGACAGCATTGTGGAGGTTGTCACAAGTGGAGATGTTTCCAGCCGAGATGAAGAGACTGAAGCTGTAGACTCAGATGTGGACTGCAGAGCTGAGGCGCTGCCTTCCAGGCTTGTGTTGGTGGAGGCTGTGGTGGACTGAACAAGAGATGTGGCCAGATCAGCAGCTGTGGAGGTTGTCTCAAGAAGAGTGCTGCTGGTGGGTGTAGTTGTGCTGAAAGTTGAGAGAGTGATCTCCAGAGTAGAGCTCAGAGGAACAGCAGAAGTGGTGGCAGAAGTTGCTCTTGTCCCAGGAGCAGAGGACATCCTTTCTGCAAAGCCACTGGTGGTCACACCTCCTATCTTTGTCACTGGGATTGCTACATGGCCACCAGGGGATGTTGCAGCACGGCTGGAATGGATTGGAGTGGTGGCTGAAGCCATGATGCTGGAGCTTTCTGCTGTTGTTGACAGGATTGTGGAGGTTATCCCGCGTGAAGTCGTCTCTGGCGGACCTGAAGAGCCTGAAGCCGTGGGCTCCGGCTGGGATGTGGACTGCGCAGCCGAGGTGGAGCCTTCTGGCCTTGTGCTGGTGGATACACTGCTGGACCCAACTGTGGAAGTGCCCTGACCTGCAGCTGAGGATGTTGACTCAGGAACTGTACTGCTGGTGGAGGGTGTAGCTGTGGTGAGAGATGGGGCAGTTGTCTCCAGAGTAGAGCTCAGAGGAGGAGCAGAAGGGGTGGCAGAACTTGGTCTTGACTCAGGAGCAGAGGTCGACGTTTCGGCGAGGAGCGTGGTGCTCACAGATGTGAATTCTGTTGCTGCGGTGGTGACCTGGGAAAGAGAATCTGTTGCAGCCTTGCTGGATTGGAATGGAGTGGTCGCTGTAGCCATGAGGCTGGAGATTTCTGCTGTGGTCGACAGGATTCTGGAGGTTGTAACAGGTGGAGATGTCTCTGGCTGAGCTGAAGCTGTAGACTCAGGCTGGGATGTAGAGTGCGCAGCCGAGATGCTGCCTTCCAACTTTGTGGTCCTGGACGCAGTGGTTGACCCAACGGTGGATGTGCCCAGGTCAGCAGCTGAGGAGGCAGTCTCAGCTACGGTGCTGGTGGTGGGTGTAGCTGTGGCGAGAAGTGTGGTATTTGTCTCAATAGTAGAGCTCAGTGGAACAGCAGAAATGGTGGCAGAACTTTGTCTTTCCACAGGAGCAGAGGTCGACGTTTGGTCAAGGACCACGGTGCTTGCTGCTGTTGCCTCTGTTGGTGCTGCAGTGGTGACCTGCTGACTCAGGGAACTCTCAGAGGGGCTGGATTCCATTGTTGTGGTGGCTGAAGCATTTCCTTTGGAGGTTTGTTCTGCTGTCAAGAGGACTGTGGAGGTTGTCTCCAATGGAGACGTGTCAGCTCCAGTGGAAGATGTTGCAGCCGTAGACTCGGGCACCAATGTCGCCTGTGCACTCAAGGTGGAGAATTCTGTTGTCAAGGAGGTGGGCACAGTGCTGGGCTCAGAGCTTGAAGTTGATGTAGCAGCAGCGCTTGAGGTTCTCTCCAGCGGCACGGTGATGCTTGTAGTTGTGGAAAGAGCTGGTGAAGTGGTCTCCAGAGCAGAGCTCGTAGGATGAGAAGAGGCGGTGGCAGAAGTTGGGCTTGTCCCAGGAGCAGCAGAGGATATTTGTTCACGATCCACAGGGGTTGCTGTCGTTCCTGTCCCTTCTGTAATGACATGGTCACTCGTGGATGTCTCAGACAGCCTGGATTGCACTGGAGTGGTGGCTGAAGCCATGAGGCGGGAGCTTTCTGCTGTTGTAGACAGGATTGTGGAGGTTGTCCCAGGTGTAGTCGTCTGTGGTGGAGCTGAAGAGCCTGAAACCGTGGACTCCGGCTGGGATGTGGACTGCACAGCCGAGGTGGAGCCTTCTGGCCTTGTGGTGCTGGATATACTGCTGGACCCAACTGTGGAAGTGTCCAGACCTGCAGCTGCAGAGGTTGACTCAGGAACTGTACGGCTGGTGGAGGGTGTAGCTGTGGTGAGAGATGGGGCAGTTGTCTCCAGAGTTGTGCTCAGAGGAATAGCAGAAGGGGTGGCAGAAGTTGGTCTTGTCCCAGCAGCAGAGGTCGACATTTCAGCGAGGACCGTGGAGCTCGATGTTGCTGCCTCTGCTGCTTCCTTGGTGACCTGCTGACTCAGGGAACTCTCAGAGGGGCTGGATTCCTCTGTAGTGGTGATTGAAGTCTTTGCTTTGGAGGTTTCTACTGCTGTTGAGAGGATTGTGGAGGTTGTCTCCAATGTTGACACGTCGGTTCCAGTGGAAGAGGCTGCCGCTGTAGACTCGGGTGACGATGTGGCCTGTGCACTCGAGGTGGAGAATTCTGTTGTCAAGAAGCTGGGCACAGTGCTGGGCTGAGCGCTTAAACTTGACGTAGCAGCAGCACCAGAGCTTGTCTCCAATGGCGAGGTGGTGCTGGTAGGTGTAGCGAGAGCTGGAGAAGTGGTCTCCAGAGCAGAGCTCGTATGAAGGGAAGAGGTAGAGGCAGAAGTTGGGCTCGTCCCAGGAGCAGCGGAGGATGTTTGTGCGCGCACCACAGAGATCGTTGTTGTTTCTTCCTGTTCAGTGGTGACCTGCTCAGGAGTGGATGTCACCGTAGGGCTCGACTGCACTGGCAAGGTGGCTGAAGTCTTGAGGCTGGAGCTTTCTGCTGTTGTTGACAGCATTCTCGATGTTGTCACAAGTGGAGACATTTCTGGCTGGGATGAAGAGACTGAAGCTGCAGACCCAGGCTGAGATGTGAGCTGCACAGCTGAGGTGGTGCCTTCCAGACTTGTGGTGCTGGATGCTGTGGTGGACTGAACAAGTGATGTGGCCAGATCAGCAGCTGTGGAGGTTCTCTCAAGAACACTACTGCTGGTGGGTGTAGTTGTGGTGAAAGTTGAGGGAGTGATCTCCAGAGTAGAGCTCAGAGGAACAGCAGAAGTGGTGGCAGAAGTTGCTCTCGTCCCAGGAGCAGAGGACATCGTTTGCGCAAAGCTACTGGTGGCCTCACCTCCTACCTTTGTCACTGGAATGGCTACATAGCCACCAAGTGATGTTGCAGCAGGGCTGGAATGGATTGGAGTGGTGGCTGAAGTCTTGAGGCTGGAGCTTTCTCCTGTGGTCAACAGGATTGTGGAGGTTGTCACATGTGAGGACGTCTCGGGCTGAGCTGAAGAGACTGAAGCTGTAGACTCAAATGTGGGCTGCATAAATGAGGTGGCGGCTTCTGGACTTGTGGTGTGGGACACAGCGGTGGACTCAATGCTTGAGGCAGTCAGACCCGCAGAAGTGGACGCTGTCTCTAGAACAGTGCTGCTGGTGGGTGTAGTTGTGGTGAAAGATGGGGAAGTGATCTCCAGAGTAGAGCTCATTGGAACAGCAGAACTAGTCAACGAAGTTGGACTTCTCCCAGGAGCAGAAGTCGACGTTTCAGCAAGGATCGTGGAGGTCAACATTGTTGCCTCTGCTGCTGCAGTGGTGACCTGCTGACTCAGGGAACTCTCAGAGGGGCTGGATTGCATGGTTGTGGTGAATGAAGTCCTTCCTTTGGAAATTTCTACTGCTGTAGAGCGGACTGTGGTGGTTGTCTCCAATGTAGAGGTGTAGGCTCTAGTGGAAGAGGCTGCAGCCGAAGACTCGGGAGATGATGTGGCCTGTGCACTCGATGTGGAGAATTCTGTTGTCAAGGAGGTGGGCACAGTGCTGGGCTCAGAGCTTGAAGTTGACGTAGCAGCAGCAATAGAGCTTGTCTCCAACAGCGTGGTGGTGCTTGTAGTTCTGGTGACAGCTGGTGAAGTGGTCTCCAGATCAGAGCTCATAGGAAGAGAAGAGGCGGTGACAGAAGTTGGCCTCATCCCAGGAGCAGTGGAAGATGTTTGTGCACGCACCACAGAGGTTCCCATCGTTCCTGTCCCTTCTGTAGTGACCTGGTCACTAGTGGATGTCTCAGACAGCCTGGATTGCACTGGACTGGTGGCTGAAGCCATGATGCTGGAGCTTTCTGCTGTTGTTGACAGGATTGTGGAGGTTATCCCGGGTGAAGTCCTCTCTGGCTGAGCTGAAGAGCCTGAAGCTGTAGACTCAGGCTGGGATGTGGACCGCGCAGCCGAGGTGCTGCCTTCCGACTTTGTGGTCCTGGACGCAGTGGTTGACCCAACGGTGGATGTGCCCAGGTCAGCAGCTGAGGAGGCAGTCTCTGCTACAGTGCTGGTGGTGGGTGTAGCTGTGGCGAGAAGTGTGGTACTTGTCTCAATAGTAGAGCTCAGTGGAACAGCAGAAATGGTGGCAGAACTTTGTCTTTCCACAGGAGCAGAGGTCGACATTTGGTCAAGGACCATGGTGCTTGCTGCTGTTGCCTCTGTTGCTGCTGCAGTGGTGACCTGCTGACTCAGGGAACTCTCAGAGGGGCTGGACTGCACGGTTGTGTTGGCTGAAGTCTTTCCTTTGGAGGTTTGTTCTGCTGTCAAGAGGACCGTGGAGGTTGTCTCCAATGGCGACGTGTCAGCTCCAGTGGAAGAGGTTGCAGCCGTAGACTCGGGCACCAATGTCACCTGTGCACTTGAGGTGGAGAATTCTGTTGTCAAGGAGGTGGGCACAGTGCTGGGCTCAGAGCTTGAAGTTGATGTAGCAGCAGCACTTGACGTTCTCTCCAACGGCGAGGTGGTGCTGGTAGTTGTGGCGAGAGCTGGAGAAGTGGTCACCAGAGCAGAGCTCGTAGGAAGAGAAGATGCAGAGGCAGAAGTTGGGCTCGTCCCAGGAGCAGCAGAGGATGTTTGTTCACGATCCACAGGGGTTGCCGTCGTTCCTGTCCCTTCTGTAGTGACCTGGTCACTAGTGGATGTCTCAGAAAGCCTGGATTGCACTGGACTGGTGGCTGAAGCCATGAGGCTGGAGCTTTCTGCTGTTGTTGACAGGATTGTGGAGGTTGTCACAGGTGTAGTCGTCTCTGGCGGAGCTGAAGAGCCTAAAGCCGTGGGCTCAGACTGGGATGTGGACTGCGCAGCCGAAGTGGCCCCTTCTGGCCTTGTGGTGGTGGATACACTGCTGGACCCAACTGTGGAAGTGCCCAGACCTGCAGCTGCGGAGGTTGACTCAGGAACTGTACTGCTGGTGGAGGGTGTAGCTGTGGTGAGAGATGGGGCAGTTGTCTCCAGAGTTGTGCTCAGAGGAAGAGCAGAAGGGGTGGCAGAAGTTGGTCTTGTCCCAGGAGTAGAGGTCGACATTTCAGCGAGGACCATGGAGCTCACCATTGTTGCCTCTGCTGCTGCAGTGGTGACCTGCTGACTCAGGGAACTCTCAGAGGGGCTGGATTGCATGGTTGTGGTGAATGAAGTCCTTCCTTTGGCAATTTCTACTGCTGTCGAGCGGACTGTGGAGGTTGTTTCCAATGTAGACCTGTCGGCTCCAGTCGAAGAGGATGCAGCCGAAGACTCAGGAGACGTTGTGGCCTGTGCACTCGAGGTGGAGAATTCTGTTGTCAAGGATGTGGGCACAGTGCTGGGCTCAGAGCTTGAAGTTGACGTAGCAGGAGCGGTTGAGGTTCTCTCCAGTGGCGCGGTGATGCTTGTAGTTGTGGAGAGAGCTGGTGAAGTGGTCTCCAGAGCAGAGCTCGTAGGATGAGAAGAGGCGGTGGCAGAAGTTTGGCTTGTCGAAGGAGCAGCAGAAGATGTTTGTGCACGCACCACAGAGCTTGCCATCGTTCCTGTCTCTTCTGTAGTGACCTGGTCACTAGTGGATGTCACAGACAGCCTGGATTGCACTGGAGTGGTGGCTGAAGCCATGAGGCTGGAGCTTTCTCCTGTTGCAGACAGGATTGTGGAGGTTGTCCCAGGTGAAGTCGTCTCTGGCGGAGCTGAAGAGCCTGACGCCGTGGGCTCAGACTGGGATGTGGACTGCACAGCCGAGGTGGCCCCTTCTGGCCTTGTGGTGGTGGATACACTGCTGGACCCAACTGTGGAAGTGCCCAGACCTGCAGCTGCGGAGGTTGACTCAGGAACTGTACTGCTGGTGGAGGGTGTAGCTGTGGTGAGAAATGGGGCAGTTGTCTCCAGAGTTGTGCTCAGAGGAGGAGCAGAAGGGGCTGCAGAGGTTGGTCTTGACTCAGGAGCAGAGGTCGACGTTTCGGCGAGGACTGTGGTGCTAACAGATGTGAATTCTGTTGCTGCAGTGGTGACCTGGGAAAGAGAATCTGTTGCAGCCTTGCTGGATTGGAATGGAATGGTGGCTGTAGTCATAAGGCTGGAGATTTCTGCTGTGGTCGACAGGATTCTGGAGGTTGTAACAGGTGGAGATTTCTCTGGCTGAGCTGAAGGGCCTGAAGCTGTAGACTCAGGCTGGGATGTGGACTGCGCAGCCGAGGTGCTGCCTTCCGACTTTGTGGTCCTGGATGCAGTGGTTGACCTAACGGTGGATGTGCCCAGGTCAGCAGCTGAGGAGGCAGTCTCAGCTATGGTGCTGGTGGTGGGTGTAGCTGTTGCGAGAAGTGTGGTACTTGTCTCAATAGTAGAGCTCAGTGGAACAGCAGAAATGGCAGCAGAACTTTGTCTTTCCAAAGGAGCAGAGGTCGACGTTTGGTCAAGGACCACGGTGCTTGCTGCTGTTGCCTCTGTTGCTGCTGCAGTGGTGACCTGCTGAATCAGGGAACTCTCAGAGGGGCTGGATTCCATTGTTGTGGTGGCTGAAGTCTTTCTTTTGGAGGATTGTTCTGCTGCCAAGAAGACTGTGGAGGTTGTCTCCAATGTTGACACGTTGGCTCTAGTGGAAGAGGTTGCAGCCGTAGACTCGGGCACCAATGTCGCCTGTGCACTCAAGGTGGAGAATTCTGTTGTCAAGGAGCTGGGCACAGTGCTGGGCTCAGAGCTTGAAGTTGACGTAGCAGCAGCGGTTGAGGTTCTCTCCAGTGGTGCAGTGGTGCTTGTAGTTGTGGTGAGAACTGGTGAAGTGGTCTCCAGAGCAGAGCTCGTAGGATGAGAAGAGGTGGTGGCAGAAGTTTGGCTTGTCGCAGGAGCAGCAGAAGATGTTTGTGCATGCACCACAGAGCTTGCCGTCGTTCCTGTCCCTTCTGTAGTGACCTGGTCACTAGTGGATGTCTCAGACAGCCTGGATTGCACTGGAGTGGTGGCTGAAGCCATGAGGCTGGAGCTTTCTCCTGTTGTTGACAGGATTGTGGAGGTTGTCACAGGTGTAGTCGTCTCTGGCAGAGCTGAAGAGCCTGAAGCTGTGGGCTCAGACTGGGATGTGGACTGCGCAGCCGAGGTGGCGCCTTCTGGCCTTGTGGTGGTGGATACACTGCTGGACCCAACTGTGGAAGTGCCCAGACCTGCAGCTGCGGAGGTTGACTCAGGAACTGTACTGCTGGTGGAGGGTGTAGCTGTGGTGACAGATGGGGCAGTTGTCTCCAGAGTTGTGCTCAGACGAACTGCAGAACGGGTGGCAGAAGTAGGTCTTGTCCCAGGAGTAGAGGTCGACATTTCAGCGAGGACCGTGGAGCTCGACGTTGTTGCCTCTGTTGCTGCAGTGGTGACCTGCTGACTCAGGGAACTGTCAGAGGGTCTGGAATGCATCGTTGTGGAGGCTGAAGTCTTTGCTTTGGAGGTTTGTTCTGATGTAGAGAGGACTGTGGAGGTTGTCTCTAATGTAGAGGTGTCGCCTCCAGTGGAAGAGGCTGCAGCCGTAGACTCGGGAGACGATGTGGCCTGTGCACTCGAGGTGGAGAATTCTGCATTCAAGGAGGTGGGCACAGTGCTGGGCTGAGCGCTTAAACTTGACGTAGCAGCAGCACCAGAGCTTGTCTCCAACGGCGAGGTGGTGCTGGTAGGTGTGGCGAGAGCTGGAGAAGTGGTCTCCAGAGCAGAGCTCGTAGGAAGAGAAGAGGTAGAGGCAGAAGTTGGGCTCGTCCCAGGAGCAGCGGAGGATGTTTGTGCACGCACCACAGAGGTCATTGTTGTTTCTTCCTGTTCAGTGGTGACCTGCTCAGGAGTGGATGTCACCGTAGGGCTCGACTGCACTGGCAAGGTGGCTGAAGTCTTGAGGCTGGAGCTTTCTGCTGTTGTTGACAGCATTCCGGATGTTGTCACAAGTGGAGACATTTCTGGCTGGGATGAAGAGCCTGTAGCTGCAGACCCAGGCTGAGATGTGAGCTGCACAGCTGAGGTGGTGCCTTCCAGACTTGTGGTGCTGGATGCTGTGGTGGACTGAACAAGTGATGTGGCCAGATCAGCAGCTGTGGAGGTTCTCTCAAGAACACTACTGCTGGTAGGTGTAGTTGTGCTGAAAGTTGAGGGAGTGATCTCCAGAGTAGAGCTCAGAGGAACAGCAGAAGTGGTGGCAGAAGTTGGTCTTGTCCCAGGAGCAGAGGACATCGTTTGTGCAAAGCCACTGGTGGCCTCACCTCCTATCTTTGTCACTGGAATGGCTACATAGCCACCAAGTGATGTTGCAGCAGGGCTGGAATGGATTGGAGTGGTGGCTGAAGTCTTGAGGCTGGAGCTTTCTCCTGTGGTCAACAGGATTGTGGAGGTTGTCACATGTGAGGACGTCTCGGGCTGAGCTGAAGAGACTGAAGCTGTAGACTCAAATGTGGGCTGCATAAATGAGGTGGCGGCTTCTGGACTTGTGGTGTGGGACACAGCGGTGGACTCAATGCTTGAGGCAGTCAGACCCGCAGAAGTGGACGCTGTCTCTAGAACAGTGCTGCTGGTGGGTGTAGTTGTGGTGAAAGATGGGGAAGTGATCTCCAGAGTAGAGCTCATTGGAACAGCAGAACTAGTCAACGAAGTTGGACTTCTCCCAGGAGCAGAAGTCGACGTTTCAGCAAGGACCGTGGAGGTCAACATTGTTGCCTCTGCTGCTGCAGTGGTGACCTGCTGACTCAGGGAACTCTCAGAGGGGCTGGATTGCATGGTTGTGGTGAATGAAGTCCTTCCTTTGGAAATTTCTACTGCTGTAGAGCGGACTGTGGTGGTTGTCTCCAATGTAGAGGTGTAGGCTCTAGTGGAAGAGGCTGCAGCCGAAGACTCGGGAGATGATGTGGCCTGTGCACTCGAGGTGGAGAATTCTGTTGTCAAGGAGGTGGGCACAGTGCTGGGCTCAGAGCTTGAAGTTGACGTAGCAGCAGCAGTAGAGCTTGTCTCCAACAGCGTGGTGGTGCTTGTAGTTGTGGTGACAGCTGGTGAAGTGGTCTCCAGATCAGAGCTCATAGGAAGAGAAGAGGCGGTGACAGAAGTTGGCCTCATCCCAGGAGCAGTGGAAGATGTTTGTGCACGCACCACAGAGGTTCCCATCGTTCCTGTCCCTTCTGTAGTGACCTGGTCACTAGTGGATGTCTCAGACAGCCTGGATTGCACTGGACTGGTGGCTGAAGCCATGATGCTGGAGCTTTCTGCTGTTGTTGACAGGATTGTGGAGGTTATCCCGGGTGAAGTCCTCTCTGGCTGAGCTGAAGAGCCTGAAGCTGTAGACTCAGGCTGGGATGTGGACTGCGCAGCTGAGGTGCTGCCTTCCGACTTTGTGGTCCTGGACGCAGTGGTTGACCCAACGGTGGATGTGCCCAGGTCAGCAGCTGAGGAGGCAGTCTCTGCTACGGCGCTGGTGGTGGGTGTAGCTGTGGCGAGAAGTGTGGTACTTGTCTCAATAGTAGAGCTCAGTGGAACAGCAGAAATGGCAGCAGAACTTTGTCTTTCCACAGGAGCAGAGGTCGACATTTGGTCAAGGACCATGGTGCTTGCTGCTGTTGCCTCTGTTGCTGCTGCAGTGGTGACCTGCTGACTCAGGGAACTGTCAGAGGGTCTGGAATGCATCGTTGTGGAGGCTGAAGTCTTTCCTTTGGAGGTTTGTTCTGATGTAGAGAGGACTGTGGAGGTTGTCTCTAATGTAGAGGTGTCGCCTCCAGTGGAAGAGGCTGCAGCCGTAGACTCGGGAGACGATGTGGCCTGTGCACTCGAGGTGGAGAATTCTGCATTCAAGGAGGTGGGCACAGTGCTGGGCTGAGCGCTTAAACTTGACGTAGCAGCAGCACCAGAGCTTGTCTCCAACGGCGAGGTGGTGCTGGTAGGTGTGGCGAGAGCTGGAGAAGTGGTCTCCAGAGCAGAGCTCGTAGGAAGAGAAGAGGTAGAGGCAGAAGTTGGGCTCGTCCCAGGAGCAGCGGAGGATGTTTGTGCACGCACCACAGAGGTCATTGTTGTTTCTTCCTGTTCAGTGGTGACCTGCTCAGGAGTGGATGTCACCGTAGGGCTCGACTGCACTGGCAAGGTGGCTGAAGTCTTGAGGCTGGAGCTTTCTGCTGTTGTTGACAGCATTCCGGATGTTGTCACAAGTGGAGACATTTCTGGCTGGGATGAAGAGCCTGTAGCTGCAGACCCAGGCTGAGATGTGAGCTGCACAGCTGAGGTGGTGCCTTCCAGACTTGTGGTGCTGGATGCTGTGGTGGACTGAACAAGTGATGTGGCCAGATCAGCAGCTGTGGAGGTTCTCTCAAGAACACTACTGCTGGTAGGTGTAGTTGTGCTGAAAGTTGAGGGAGTGATCTCCAGAGTAGAGCTCAGAGGAACAGCAGAAGTGGTGGCAGAAGTTGGTCTTGTCCCAGGAGCAGAGGACATCGTTTGCGCAAAGCCACTGGTGGCCTCACCTCCTATCTTTGTCACTGGAATGGCTACATAGCCACCAAGTGATGTTGCAGCAGGGCTGGAATGGATTGGAGTGGTGGCTGAAGTCTTGAGGCTGGAGCTTTCTCCTGTGGTCAACAGGATTGTGGAGGTTGTCACATGTGAGGACGTCTCGGGCTGAGCTGAAGAGACTGAAGCTGTAGACTCAAATGTGGGCTGCATAAATGAGGTGGCGGCTTCTGGACTTGTGGTGCGGGACACAGCGGTAGACTCAATCATTGAGGCAGTCAGACCCGCAGAAGTGGATGCTGTCTCTAGAACAGTGCTGCTGGTGGGTGTAGTTGTGGTGAAAGATGGGGAAGTGATCTCCAGAGTAGAGCTCATTGGAACAGCAGAACTAGTCAATGAAGTTGGACTTCTCCCAGGAGCAGAAGTCGACGTTTCAGCAAGGATCGTGGAGGTCAACGTTGTTGCCTCTGCTGCTGCAGTGGTGACCTGCTGACTCAGGGAACTCTCAGAGGGGCTGGATTGCATGGTTGTGGTGAATGAAGTCCTTCCTTTGGAAATTTCTACTGCTGTTGAGAGGACTGTGGTGGTTGTCTCCAATGTAGAGGTGTAGGCTCTAGTGGAAGAGGCTGCAGCCGAAGACTCGGGAGATGATGTGGCCTGTGCACTCGAGGTGGAGAATTCTGTTGTCAAGGAGGTGGGCACAGTGCTGGGCTCAGAGCTTGAAGTTGACGTAGCAGCAGCAGTAGAGCTTGTCTCCAACAGCGTGGTGGTGCTTGTAGTTGTGGTGACAGCTGGTGAAGTGGTCTCCAGATCAGAGCTCATAGGAAGAGAAGAGGCGGTGACAGAAGTTGGCCTCATCCCAGGAGCAGTGGAAGATGTTTGTGCACGCACCACAGAGGTTGCCATCGTTCCTGTCCCTTCTGTACTGACCTGGTCACTAGTGGATGTCTCAGACAGCCTGGATTGCACTGGAGTGGTGGCTGAAGCCATGATGCTGGAGCTTTCTGCTGTTGTTGACAGGATTGTGGAGGTTATCCCCGGTGAAGTCCTCTCTGGCTGAGCTGAAGAGCCTGAAGCTGTAGACTCAGGCTGGGATGTGGACCGCGCAGCCGAGGTGCTGCCTTCCGACTTTGTGGTCCTGGACGCAGTGGTTGACCCAACGGTGGATGTGCCCAGATCAGTAGCTGAGGAGGCAGTCTCAGCTACAGTGCTGGTGGTGGGTGTAGCTGTGGCGAGAAGTGTGGTATTTGTCTCAATAGTAGAGCTCAGTGGAACAGCAGAAATGGTGGCAGAACTTTGTCTTTCCACAGGAGCAGAGGTCGACGTTTGGTCAAGGACCACGGTGCTTGCTGTTGTTGCCTCTGTTGCTACAGTGGTGACCTGCTGACTCAGGGAACTCTCAGAGGGGCTGGATTGCATGGTTGTGGTGGCTGAAGTCTTTCCTTTGGAGGTTTGTTCTGCTGTCAAGAGGACTGTGGAGGTTGTCTCCAATGGCGACGTGTCAGCTCCAGTGGAAGAGGTTGCAGCCGTAGACTCAGGCACCAATGTCGCCTGTGCACTCAAGGTGGAGAATTCTGTTGTCCAGGACGTGGGCACAGTGCTGGGCTCAGAGCTTGAAGTTGATGTAGCAGCAGCGCTTGAGGTTCTCTCCAGCGGCGTGGTGGTGCTTGTAGTTGTGGTAACAGCTGGTGAAGTGGTCTCCAGTGCAGAGCTCGAAGGATGAGAAGAGGCGGTGGCAGAAGTTGGCCTCATCCCAGGAGCAGCAGAGGATGTTTGTTTACGATCCACAGGGGATGCCGTCGTTCCTGTCCCTTCTGTAGTGACCTGGCCACTAGTGGATGTCTCAGACAGCCTGGATTGCACTGGAGTGGTGGCTGAAGCCATGAGGCTGGAGCTTTCTGCTGTTGTTGACAGGATTGTGGAGGTTGTCACAGGTGAAGTAATCTCTGGCTGAGCTGAAGAGCCTGACGCTGTGGACTCTGGCTGGGATGTGGACTGCGCAGCCGAAGTGACCCCTTCTGGCCTTGTGGTGGTGGATACACTGCTGGACCCAACTGTGGAAGTGCCCAGACCTGCAGCTGCGGAGGTTGACTCAGGAACTGTACTGCTGGTGGAGGGTGTAGTTGTGGTGAGAGATGGGGCAGTTGTCTCCAGAGTTGTGCTCAGAGGAAGAGCAGAAGGGGTGGCAGAACTTGGTCTTGTCCCAAGAGTAGAAGTCGACGTTTCAGCGAGGACCGTGGAGCTCAACATTATTGCCTCTGCTGCTGCAGTGGTGACCTGCTGACTCAGGGAACTCTCAGAGCGTCTGGATTGCATGGTTGTGGTGAATGAAGTCCTTCCTTTGGAAATTTCTACTGCTGTCGAGCGGACTGTGGAGGTTGTCTCCAATGTAGACCTGTCGGCTCCAGTCGAAGAGGCTGCAGCCGAAGACTCAGGAGACGATGTGGCCTGTGCACTCGAGGTGGGGAATTCTGTTGTCAAGGAGGTGGGCACAGTGCTGGGCTCAGAGCTTGAAGTTGACGTAGCAGCAGCGGTTGAGGTTCTCCCCAGTGGCGCGGTGGTGCTTCTAGTTGTGGAGAGAGCTGGTGAAGTGGTCTCCAGAGCAGAGCTCGTAGGAAGAGAAGAGGCAGAGGCAGAAGTTGGGCTCGTCCCAGGAGCAGCGGAGGATGTTTGTGCACGCACCACAGAGGTCATTGTTGTTTCTTCCTGTTCAGTGGTGACCTGCTCAGGAGTGGATGTCACAGTAGGGCTCGACTGCACTGGCAAGCTTGCTGAAGTCTTGAGGCTGGAGCTTTCTGCTGTTTTTGACCAGATTGTGGAGGTTGTTACAGGTGTAGTCGTCTCTGGCGGAGCTGAAGAGCCTGAAGCCGTCGACTCCGGCTGGGATGCAGACTGCGCAGCCGAAGTGACCCCTTCTGGTCTTGTGGTGGTGGATACACTGCTGGACCCAAATGCGGATGTGCCCAGAACTGCAGCTGCGGAGGCTGACTCAGGAACTGTACTGCTGGTGGAGGGTGTAGCTGTGGTGAGAGATGGGGCAGTTGTCTCCAGAGTTGTGCTCAGAGGAAGAGCAGAAGGGGTGGCAGAACTTGGTCTTGTCCCAGGAGTAGAGGTCGACGCGTTCGTCAGCGGACCGTGGAGCTCAACATTGTTGCCTCTGCTGCTGCAGTGGTGACCTGCTGACTCAGGGAACTCTCAGAGCGTCTGGATTGCATGGTTGTGGTGAATGAAGTCCTTCCTTTGGAAATTTCTACTGCTGTCGAGCGGACTGTGGAGGTTGTCTCCAATGTAGACCTGTCGGCTCCAGTCGAAGAGGCTGAAGCCGAAGACTCAGGAGACGATGTGGCCTGTGCACTCGAGGTGGAGAATTCTGTTGTCAAGGAGGTGGGCACAGTGCTGGGCTCAGAGCTTGAAGTTGACGTAGCAGCAGCGGTTGAGGTTCTCCCCAGTGGCGCGGTGTTGCTTGTAGTTGTGGAGAGAGCTGGTGAAGTGGTCTCCAGAGCAGAGCTCGTAGGAAGAGAAGAGGCAGAGGCAGAAGTTGGGCTCGTCCCAGGAGCAGCGGAGGATGTTTGTGCACGCACCACAGAGGTCATTGTTGTTTCTTCCTGTTCAGTGGTGACCTGCTCAGGAGTGGATGTCACAGTAGGGCTCGACTGCACTGGCAAGCTTGCTGAAGTCTTGAGGCTGGAGCTTTCTGCTGTTTTTGACCAGATTGTGGAGGTTGTTACAGGTGTAGTCGTCTCTGGCGGAGCTGAAGAGCCTGAAGCCGTCGACTCCGGCTGGGATGCAGACTGCGCAGCCGAAGTGACCCCTTCTGGTCTTGTGGTGGTGGATACACTGCTGGACCCAAATGCGGATGTGCCCAGAACTGCAGCTGCGGAGGCTGACTCAGGAACTGTACTGCTGGTGGAGGGTGTAGCTGTGGTGAGAGATGGGGCAGTTGTCTCCAGAGTTGTGCTCAGAGGAAGAGCAGAAGGGGTGGCAGAACTTGGTCTTGTCCCAGGAGTAGAGGTCGACGTTTCAGCGAGGACCGTGGAGCTCAACATTGTTGCCTCTGCTGCTGCAGTGGTGACCTGCTGACTCAGGGAACTCTCAGAGGGTCTGGATTGCATGGTTGTGGTGAATGAAGTCCTTCCTTTGGAAATTTCTACTGCTGTCGAGCGGACTGTGGTGGTTGTCTCCAATGTAGACCTGTCGGCTCCAGTCAAAGAGGCTGCAGCCGAAGACTGAGGAGACAATGTGGCCTGTGCACTCAAGGTGGAGAATTCTGTTGTCAAGGAGGTGGGCACAGTGCTGGGCTCAGCGCTTAAACTTGACGTAGCAGCAGCGGTTGAGGTTCTCTCCAGTGGCGCGGTGTTGCTTGTAGTTGTGGAGAGAGCTGGTGATGTGGTCTCCAGAGCAGAGCTCGTAGGATGAGAAGAGGCGGTGGCAGAAGTTTGGCTTGTCGCAGGAGCAGCAGAAGATGTTTGTGCACGCACCACAGAGCTGGCCACCGTTCCTGTCCCTTCTGTAGTGACCTGGTCACTAGTGGATGTCTCAGACAGCCTGGATTGCACTGCAGTGGTGGCTGAAGCCATGAGGCTGGAGCTTTCTCCTGTTGTTGACAGGATTGTGGAGGTTGTCACAGGTGTAGTCGTCTCTGGCGGAGCTGAAGAGCCTAAAGCCGTGGGCTCAGACTGGGATGTGGACTGCGCAGCCGAAGTGGCCCCTTCTGGCCTTGTGGTGGTGGATACACTGCTGGACCCAACTGTGGAAGTGCCCAGACCTGCAGCTGCGGAGGTTGACTCAGGAACTGTACTGCTGGTGGAGGGTGTAGCTGTGGTGAGAGATAGGGCCGTTGTCTCCAGAGTTGTGCTCAGAGGAGGAGCAGAAGGGGCTGCAGAAGTTGGTCTTGACTCAGGAGCAGAGGTCGACGTTTCGGCGAGGAGCTTGGTGCTCCCAGATGTGAATTCTGTTGCTGCAGTGGTGACCTTGGAAAGAGAATCTGTTGCAGCCTTGCTGGATTGGAATGGAGTGGTGGCTGTAGTCATGAGGCTGGAGATTTCTGCTGTGGTCGACAGGATTCTGGAGGTTGTAACAGGTGGAGATGTCTCTGGCTGAGCTGAAGGGCCTGAAGCTGTAGACTCAGGCTGGGATGTGGACTGCGCAGCTGAGGTGCTGCCTTCCGACTTTGTGGTCCTGGGCGCAGTGGTTGACCCAACGGTGGATGTGCCCAGGTCAGCAGCTGAGGAGGCAGTCTCTGCTACGGTGCTGGTGGTGGGTGTAGCTGTGGCGAGAAGTGTGGTACTTGTCTCAATAGTAGAGCTCAGTGGAACAGCAGAAATGGTGGCAGAACTTTGTCTTTCCACAGGAGCAGGGGTCAACATTTGGTCAAGGACCACGGTGCTTGCTGCTGTTGCCTCTGTTGCTGCAGTGGTGACCTGCTGACTCAGGGAACTCTCAGAGGGGCTGGATTGCATGGTTGTGGTGGCTGAAGTCTTTCTTTTGGAGGATTGTTCTGCTGTCAAGAAGACTGTGGAGGTTGTCTCCAATGTTGACACGTCGGCTCTAGTGGAAGAGGTTGCAGCCGTAGACTCGGGCACCAATGTCGCCTGTGCACTCAAGGTGGAGAATTCTGTTGTCAAGGAGGTGGGCACAGTGCTGGGCTCAGAGCTTGAAGTTGACGTAGCAGCAGCGGTTGAGGTTCTCTCCAGCGGCGTGGTGGTGCTTGTAGTTGTGGAAAGAGCTGGTGAAGTGGTCTCCAGAGCAGAGCTCGTAGGAAGAGAAGAGGCAGAGGCAGAAGTTGGGCTCGTCCCAGGAGCAGCGGAGGATGTTTGTGCACGCACCACAGAGGTCATTGTTGTTTCTTCCTGTTCAGTGGTGACCTGCTCAGGAGTGGATGTCACAGTAGGGCTCGACTGCACTGGCAAGCTTGCTGAAGTCTTGAGGCTGGAGCTTTCTGCTGTTGTTGACAGGATTGTGGAGGTTGTTACAGGTGAAGTCGTCTCTGGCAGAGCTGAAGAGCCTGAAGCCGTGGGCTCAGACTGGGATGTGGACTGCGCAGCCGAGGTGGTGCCTTCTGGCCTTGTGGTGGTGGATACACTGCTGGACCCAAATGCGGATGTGCCCAGAACTGCAGCTGCGGAGGTTGACTCAGGAACTGTACTGCTGGTGGAGGGTGTAGCTGTGGTGAGAGATGGGGCAGCTGTCTCCAGAGTTGTGCTCAGAGGAAGAGCAGAAGGGGTGGCAGAACTTGGTTTTGTCCCAGGAGTAGAGGTCGACGTTTCAGCGAGGACCGTGGAGCTAAACATTGTTGCCTCTGCTGCTGCAGTGGTGACCTGCTGACTCAGGGAACTCTCAGAGGGGCTGAATTGCATGGTTGTGGTGAATGAAGTCCTTCCTTTGGAAATTTCTACTGCTGTTGAGCGGACTGTGGTGGTTGTCTCCAATGTAGACCTGTCGACTCCAGTCGAAGAGGCTGAAGCCGAAGACTGGGGAGACGATGTGGCCTGTGCACTCGAGGTGGAGAATTCTGTTGTCAAGGAGGTGGGCACAGTGCTGGGCTCAGCGCTTAAACTAGACGTAGCAGCAGCGGTTGAGGTTCTCTCCAGTGGCACGGTGTTGCTTGTAGTTGTGGAGAGAGCTGGTGAAGTGGTCTCCAGAGCAGAGCTCGTAGGATGAGAAGAGGCGGTGGCAGAAGTTTGGCTTGTCCCAGGAGCAGCAGAAGATGTTTGTGCACGCACCACAGAGCTTGCCATCGTTCCTGTCCCTTCTGTAGTGACCTGGTCACTAGTGGATGTCTCAGACAGCCTGGATTGCACTGGAGTGGTGGCTGAAGCCATGAGGCTGGAGCTTTCTGCTGTTGTTGACAGGATTGTGGAGGTTGTCACAGTTGTAGTCGTCTCTGGCGGAGCTGAAGAGCCTAAAGCCGTGGGCTCAGACTGGGATGTGGACTGCACAGCCGAAGTGGCCCCTTCTGGCCTTGTGGTGGATGATACACTGCTGGACCCAACTGTGGAAGTGTCCAGACCTGCAGCTGCGGAGGTTGACTCAGGAACTGTACTGCTGGTGGTGGATGTAGCTGTGGTGACAGATGGGGCAGTTTTCTCCAGAGTTGTGCTCAGAGGAACTGCAGAAGGGGTGGCAGAAGTAGGTCTTGTCCCAGGAGTAGAGGTCGACGTTTCAGCGAGGACCGTGGAGCTCGACGTTGTTGCCTCTGTTGCTGCAGTGGTGACCTGCTGACTCATAAAACTCTCAGAGGGTCTGGATTGCATGGTTGTGGTGGCTGAAGTCTTTCCTTTGGAAATTTCTACTGCTGTTGAGCGGACGGTAGAGGTTGTCTCTAATGTAGACATGTCGGCTCCAGTGGAAGAGGCTGAAGCCGAAGACTCAGGAGACGATGTGGCCTGTGCACTCAAGGTGGAGAATTCTGTTGTCAAGGAGGTGGGCACAGTGCTGGGCTCAGAGCTTGAAGTTGACGTAGCAGCAGCGGCTGAAGTTCTCTCCAGTGGCATGGTGGTGCTTGTAGTTGTGGAGAGAGCTGGTGAAGTGGTCTCCAGAGCAGAGCTCGTCGGATGAGAAGAGGTAGAGCCAGAAGTTGGGCTCGTCCCAGGAGCAGCGGTGGATGTTTGTGCGCGCACCACAGAGGTCACTGTTGTTTCTTCCTGTTCAGTGGTGACCTGCTCAGGAGTGGATGTCACAGTAGGGCTCGACTGCACTGGCAAGGTGGCTGAAGTCTTGAGGCTGGAGCTTTCTGCTGTTGTTGACAGGATTGTGGAGGTTGTCACAGGTGTAGTCGTCTCTGGCGGAGCTGAAGAGCCTGTAGCCATGGAGTCAGACTGGGATGTGGATGGCGCAGCTGAGGTGGCCCCTTCTGGCCTTGTGGTGGTGGATACACTGCTGGACCCAACTGTGGATGTGCCCTGACCTGCAACTGAAGAGCTTGACCCAGGAACTGTACTGCTGGTGGAGGGTGTAGCTGTGGTGAGAGATGGGGCAGTTGTCTCCAGAGTTGTGCTCAGAGGAGGAGCAGAAGGGGCTGCAGAAGTTGGTCTTGACCCAGGAGCAGAGGTTGACGTTTCGGCGAGGACTGTGGTGCTAACAGATGTGAATTCTGTTGCTGCAGTGGTGACCTGGGAAAGAGAATCTGTTGCAGCCTTGCTGGATTGGAATGGAATGGTGGCTGTAGTCATGAGGCTTGTGATTTCTGCTGTGGTCGACAGGATTCTGGAGGTTGTAACAGGTGGAGATGTCTCTGGCTGAGCTGAAGCTGTAGACTCAGGCTGGGATGTGGACTGCGCAGCTGAGGTGCTGCCTTCCGACTTTGTGGTCCTGGGCGCAGTGGTTGACCCAACGGTGGATGTGCCCAGATCAGTAGCTGAGGAGGCAGTCTCAGCTACAGTGCTGGTGGTGGATGTAGCTGTGGCGAGAAGTGTGGTACTTGTCTCAATAGTAGAGCTCAGTGGAACAGCAGAAATGGTGGCAGAACTTTGTCTTTCCACAGGAGCAGAGGTCGACATTCGGTCAGGGACCATGGAGCTGGCTCCTGTTGCCTCTGATGCTGCAGTGGTGACCTGCTGACTCAGGGAACTCTCAGAGGGGCTGGATTGCATGGTTGTGGTGAATGAAGTCCTTCCTTTGGCAATTTCTACTGCTGTCGAGAGGACTGTGGTGGTTGTCTCCAATGTAGACCTGTCGGCTCCAGTCGAAGAGGCTGAAGCCGAAGACTCAGGAGACGATGTGGCCTGTGCACTCGAGGTGGAGAATTCTGTTGTCAAGGATGTGGGCACAGTGCTGGGCTCAGAGCTTGAAGTTGACGTAGCAGCAGCGGCTGAAGTTCTCTCCAGCGGCATGGTGGTGCTTGTAGTTGTGGAGAGAGCTGGCGAAGTGGTCTCCAGAGGAGAGCTCGTAGGAAGAGAAGAGGCAGAGGCAGAAGTTGGGCTCGTCCCAGGAGCAGCGGAGGATGTTTGTGCACGCACCACAGAGGTCATTGTTGTTTCTTCCTGTTCAGTGGTGACCTGCTCAGGAGTGGATGTCACCAGTAGGGCTCGACTGCACTGGCAAGGTGGCTGAAGTCTTGAGGCTGGAGCTTTCTGCTGTTGTTGACAGGATTGTGGAGGTTGTCACAGGTGTAGTCGTCTCTGGCGGAGCTGAAGAGCCTGAAGCCGTGGAGTCAGACTGGGATGTGGATGGCGCAGCCGAGGTGGCCCCTTCTGGCCTTGTGGTGGTGGATACACTGCTGGACCCAACTGTGGATGTGCCCTGACCTGCAACTGAAGAGGTTGACCCAGGAACTGTACTGCTGGTGGAGGGTGTAGCTGTGGTGAGAGATGGGGCAGTTGTCTCCAGAGTTGTGCTCAGAGGAGGAGCAGAAGGGGTGGCAGAAGTTGGTCTTGTCCCAGGAGCTGAGGTTGACGTTTTGGCGAGGAGCTTGGTGCTCACAGATGTGAATTCTCTTGCTGCAGTGGTGACCTGGGAAAGAGAATCTGTTGCAGCCTTGCTGGACTGGAATGGAGTGGTGGCTGTAGTCATGAGGCTGGAGATTTCTGCTGTGGTCGACAGGATTCTGGAGGCTGTCCCAAGTGGAGAGGTCTCTGGATGATCTGAGGACACTGAAGTCATTGACTGAGGCTCAGCTGTGGTATGTGCAACCGACGTGCTGCCTTCCAGCCTTGTGGTCCTGGACGCAGTGGTTGAGGCAACTGTGGATGTGCCCAGATCAGCAGCTGAGGAGGCAGTCTCAACTACAGTGTTGGTGGTGCGTTCAGCAGTGGTGAGAGATGGGCTACTTGCCTCAAGAGTAGAGCTCAGTGGAACAGCAGAAATGGTGGTAGAAGTTTGTTTTGTCCCAGGAACAGAGGTCGATATTTGGGCGAGGACCATGGTGCTCGACGTTGTTGCCTCTGTTGCTGCAGTGGTGACCTGCTGACTCCGAGCACTCTCAGAGGGGCTGGATTGCATGGTGGTGGAGGCTGAAGTCTTTGCTTTGGATGTTTGTTCTGCTGTCAAGAAGACTGTGGAGGTTGTCTCCAATGGAGACGTGTCAGCTCCAGTGGAAGAGGCTGCAGCCATGGGAGACAATGCGGCCTGTGCACTCGAGGTGGAGAATTCTTTTGTCAAGGAGGTGGGCGCAGTGCTGGGCTCAGAGCTTAAAGCTGACGTAGCCGCAGCACTAGAGCTTCTTTCCAACAGCGTGGTGGTGTTGGTATTTGTGGTGAGAGCAGTTGAGGTGGTCTCCAGGTTGGAGCTTGTAGGAAGAAAAGAGGCAGAGGCAGATGTTCGGCTCGTCCCAGCAGCACCAGAGGGTGTTTCTGCGCGCACCACAGAGGTCGTCGTTGTTTCTGCCCCCTCAGAGGTGACCTGCTCAGGAGTGGATGTCACAGTAGGGCTCAATTGGACTGGAGAGGTGGCTGAAGTCTTGAGGCTGGAGCTTTCTGCTGTTGTTGACAGGATTCTGGAGGTTGTCACAAGTGGAGACGTTTCCAGCCGAGATGAAGAGACTGAAGCCGTAGACCCAGGCTCAGATTTGGACTCAGCTGCCGATGTGGTGCCTTCCAGCCTTGTGGTGGTGGATGCTGTGGTGGACTGAACAAGTGATGTGGCCAGACCAGCAGCTGTGGAGGTTGTCTCAAGAACAATACTGCTGGTGGGTGTAGTTGTGGTGAAAGCTGGGGAAGTGGTCTCCGGATTAGAGCTCAGAGGAACAGCAGAAGTGGTGGCAGAAGTTGCTCCTGTCTGTGCATTTCCTGTTATAGAAATTTATTATTGAGATATTTTTTTTAAATGTCTGGGATTCTTAATTCTCTATATTATTCAAACGCATTGCTGTGTAGTCATTTTTTTCTAAATACTCTTTTTCTGCATTTTTTCTCTTTTCCCTATGTCATACTTTAGAGATTTCTTTTTCCAGGTTTTTTGGTAATATGTTCCTATATTTAAATCTCATCCGATATTAATATATAAGTAGACTCAGGAATCATATTCTGATCAAGATCTCTCTTAAATTATGTTAGTATAGAGTAACAGAATGGTTTGTGTTGGAAGGGATACAGAAAATTCTTTTGTTCCACCCCCTAGCATGGGCAGGAATGTCTTCCACTATCCCAGGTTGCTCAAAGTCCCATCCAATGTGGCCTTGGCCACTTCCAGGGATCCAGGGGCAGCCACAGCTGCTCTGGGCACCCTGTGCCACCACCATCACTGGGAACAATTCCTTCCTAATACCTGTCCTAAATCAACCCTGTCTAAGCTTGAATCTATTCCCCTATGTCCTCTCCCTCCATCCCTTGTCCCAAGTCTCCCTCCAGCTCTCTTGGAGCCCTTTTAGGCACTGGGAAGACCTCTAAGGTCTCCCTGGAGCCGTCTCATCTACAGGTTGGACAATCCCTGTTGCCTTGGCCTGGCTCCACATGAGAGCTGCTCTGTCATTCTGCTCACCTTGGGGGCCTCCTCTGGACTCAGTCCAACAGCTTGAGTGATCCCTTGTTTGCCCCTTCAACAACGGTGTTATCACAAAACCTCTTGAACTTTATCTCTTCGTTCATGCACTGAAATCAATACACATGTCCAGCTGGAGGTTCTCTGAAGAGATCCTCACAGAACAATAAAACCAGAATGTTCTTTGCACCTGAACATGTGCATTTGCATGTGCAAGGTATCCCAATTTCCTCCACTGCAATTCAGAAGAGCCATTTTTTTTTTAATAATTTTCATTCTAATCCTGTCTTCCAAAATATTTTTAAGATTCCTAACTTTTATCGTTCCATAGATAATATTTCAAATTATTTAGGAGCAACTAAGGTGGAGAACTGATGGCACTTAAAATGTAATCTCACTTACTGCTAGGCATTAATTGTTACGTATTTTTAATCCAAGTTTTCTCATCCAAACTCAGAAAAGAACAATAACAGCCATCTATGAGGATTTGCCTCCACCCTGGATGATTTCTTATTTTAGGAAAGTTTTATGTCAGTCACTGTAAAAGTTATTCTCTGATTAAATTCTTAGTCCAGCTGAGGGTTTCCTTTTGACTGAAACGCTTTGTCAAAAAGGAAATTGAATCAGGCTGTACCAGTTTGTTCCTTTTCTTACTTCTTAAGACTTTATTATCTTATATGGTCTTGTTATTATTTAGTAATTAGTTTTAAGATTCTTCTGCTTTTTGCAGTAAAGCTAGTTAGCAGAAAATTCCCCAAACTCCTTCCTTTCCAATGAGAAATCACATTCCTACCCAACCCCATCTTTTTGATGTCCCCTGTTTTCCATGGAAAAGAGGGTCAAAGACTGGCTGTTCAGAGTTTTCTGGAACAGCTTCTCAAGAAATCTGAGCTGTTTTGGGAATTAAATACATATTTCACTGAGGGACATCAGTCATATCTGTAATTCCCAGATTTCAAAGGAGTAATAGATACCTAAATAGGCGAAGAAACACACTCTGAACAAGTCCAACATTTTTCAAAATACTCTGAACAAGTCCAACATTTTTCCAGCTGCTTTTTATGTAAGCATTACATATTCATGCTCTGTTTTTTTCACACTTTCTGAATTGGCAACACCTAAAAAAATCTGCTATTCATCCATGGCTCTTTCAGTGATGACAACACAATAGCCATGGGTTTGTCACCCCAATTAAATTCCCCTGTTCCCCTGAGGTGGACACAAATGTTCCAAACCATCTCCATGGTGTGGTTCTAAGGAGGGGCTCATTCTATTAATAATCTGTCACTGGAATCACACCCCGGTCTCTCCCCTGTCAGGTTGGTTGTGTCACCTCAGGAGATTCTCTTCTGGTAACGCATTCCAGGCTCGTTAGTAATGCTTGGACTTGACACCCACCAGGAAATGAACAGGGCTGGCATCCTGCCTCAGGCAGTGCCGTTAGGAGAGGACGGATGGAGAAAGGGAGAGGGGGACTCAGACCAAGCTCTTTCAAATGCAAGGAATCACTATCACATCCCAGCATCCTCACAAACAACTTCATGGAATTGTAGTTTAGCTGTAGTTTGGTTCCTCCCTGCCCTTGTTTCATCCCTACCTTCCACCATCCCAGATTGCTCCAAACCCTGTCCAACCTGGCCTTGGACACTTCCAGGCCAGGGAATAGGGCAGCCACAGCTGCACTGGACAATCTGTGCCAGGGCCTCATCACCGTCTGATTTTTTCCTCAATATCTCATCTCTATCACTTTGAAGCCATTCCCCCTCATCATGTCACTCCAGGCCCTTGGAAATTGTCTCTCTCTCTCCATCTTTCTTGTTGGCTCCCTTGAGGTTCTGAAAGGCCACAGAGTCACCCCAAAGCTTCTCTCCTCCAGACTGAACAACCCCAGTACTCCCAGCAGAGCTGCTCTATCCCTTTGATCCTCCTGGAGCCTCCTCTGGACTCTTTCTCCTGTGCTGGGACTCCCAGGCTGAAGACAGCTCTGCAGGTGGGGTCTCACCTGAGCCAGGCAGAGTCACACTAAATCTCTTTGTTGTCACAACTCACCAGCTGGACAATGGAAGGGAAGAGTTTCTGTGGGGTTTTTGCAGGTATTTGTTCTACCTGCACTCCCTGAGTTTGCTGTGCACCCACCTGGAGCCCCCTGCACTGTCAGGGGCTGTGTGGCCACATGGACACTGTGCAAAGCACAGCTCTGAGCTGTCCCTCTCTTCAGGACTTGTCACCCGTGATCCAGCCCAGAGCAAGGCCCAGCTCTGTCTGTTATATACAAAAATAATGCCCTGTCTCTTCCCCATTCCTAAATCTCTGCTGCCTTTCTGGATTCCAGACTCAATCAAGGGATGCTTTGGTATTTTGTGCATGAGAGGGCTTAGAAAACAGCAGAATATTACAAATAACAGGTGTGGTAATATTAATGTTAGAACAGAATGGAAGGTCAGGGAAGAGTCAGAGAAAGGAAGGGGCAGCCAGTGTGGCAATGAGTAAATTGGTACTAGCTCCTCAAGTTTTGTTTCTACTCACAGACCTGTCCTTGTTTTTAATGGTCACGATATTGAACATGGCAGAGTTTTCAGAATTAAGGCAGCACATAAAAACATTGGAGGGACAGGACACAGGGAATGGCTCCCCACTGCCAGAGGGCAGGGATGGATGGGATCTTGGGCAGGAATTCTTCCCTGGGGGGGGGGCAGGATGGATTTTCCAGAGCAGCTGGGGCTGCCCCTGGATCCCTGGCAGTGCCCAAGGCCAGGCTGGACAGGGCTTGGGAGCAGCCTGGGACACTGGGAGGTGTCCCTGCCATGGCAGGGCTGGCACTGGATGGGCTTTGAGGTCCTCTCCAATCCAAACCATTCTGTGTTATTATATATATATAGAAAATAAATATAAATAAATGTAAATGTAAATGTATATGCATATATAAATTGAAATATAAATATAATAATATAAAAATACAAAATATAAATGAACATATAACTAAGTATAACTATAGCTATAACTATAGCTATAGCTATAACTAAACTATAACTATAAATATAAATATAATATAAAATATAAAATACAGAATATAAAATATAAAATATAAAATATAAAATATAAAATATAAAATATAAAATATAAAATATAAATATGAACTATAAAATATGAAATATAAATAAACTATAGATATAAATATAAACAACCCATATAAATATAAATAAACATATAAATGTCATTATAATTAGCCCATAAATATAAATATATATAAATATATATTTCTTATCCAAAAAAATATACAGATCTCCATAAATCTCAGTAATAAGTAGGAGTTTTTTCCTAAAATGTATAATACTGGAATCCCTGTACCTTGGTGCATTTATGTTTTTATATGTTATTTTCTATATTAACATATACATTATTTGCTGTGTAAATATCTAGAGAATGGTTAAATTCCTCATTTTTTTTCCTGTACTACCTGGAGGTTTTAAGCCATTCCTGGCCATGCCCAATAGACTTGTTATCAGGGATTTTTCAGAAGGCTAAAAGAGGGGACCAAACACTCCCCTGGCAGAGGGATCTGGTGATGCACAGAGCCAAACTCTCCATATCCCACCTCTCTGTATCCCAAATTCCTCTGGGAATCAACCTGGAACCACACATTTCTAACACTAATTAGATATATTCCTATTTAAGCACTAATTTTGCAGACATTAAAATATTCAGATTGAATTGCAAACTCTAGAATAAGTGACCCTTCTCCTTCTAAAGGAACACAAATCCACCAAGAATTCACCAAATTATCAAAGTTTTGTCACTGGAACAGCAGGGATTTCCTGATCCCAGACAGAAATTCCTAACAGGCGTTTTCAAAGCTGGATTTATTTTGCAGTGCAGTGGGGAAAGTGAAATATTTCAACATCCACCTGCACTTAAAATCTGGCTCTGGGCAGGAATCCTCATGCAGATTTCTATTCACCAGCTCAGACAAAACCAGCCTAAATCTTACCAAGACATGGTAAATTAATTGAAATTAACATAATTTTATCCAGCCCGTATACTTTAAAGCAATGTTTAGCTCCAGTGTTTGCCCTCTAATTCAGAACTAAAACAGACTTAATTGCCTTTAATTTAAAACTAATGTCAATTAAGCTGCTGGTTGTGTGAACAAAGACATTTTATATGTTGGCACCAATGCACTTAAAATGTCTCTAGTAATTTGAATTAATTAATTAATTCATTAACTCTGGAGGAGTTCTGTAAGTCACTGGGACTTCAAGTCCTAAGTGTCCTATTTATTCCATAAAATGATATTTATAAACTTTTGAGTAACCACAATCACAAAACTGCTTTTCCATATAGAAATCAAATAATTACAGCTTGATTTTAAAAAATTTGAAATTTTAGATTACTAAATGCCTTCTAGATTTCAAATTCAGAGACATTTCCAAAGCTAATTTTCTTGTTATAAGAAATATAATTTCAGAGATTGGAGCAATCCAGACCCTCTGTCATTTCCTTGCCATTAATATTGTAATTTTTACCCTCTTTTTTTTAAATACACAACTGGAAAATACTGTAAAACTCTCAAAATAATTTTAGCTTCATAATTTTCTATTAACAATTATGATTTGGAGTCCCCCCCACCCTTTCATAATTTCAAAACTCAAGTGAGGAATGTAGATGAGCCGTTTATAAAGTAAATATTAACATCTCATTCATCTCTTTTCAGAAAACACAATTAACTTTGCCTGCTAAAATAAATGTTGTAATTTATATTTTGGCTTTTGCTCCATGAAATTAGATCATCTCAGCTTTGGCAATTCCTCTGCATTTATATTCAATAAATTTGAAAAATAAATGTTGTCATCTCTCTTATTTTCTTCTTTTAACTGATGAAAAAACTAATGAATAGAAGTGCTAAAAATGGGCAAGATCATGAACAAGATCAGGCCATCCCTCCAAAGAGATTTGTGGTTTTTCAGTTGTATCACAAATTCTGGATAGATTTAATCATCAATGTTGTCTGAAGAGGGGAACAAAACCTGTTTTGCTTTTCGTTTTTGTTTAATTTACAAAGTCTGTTCAACTGTAGAAAATATACTGACACAGTTTCCCTAATAAAAAGTAAATTAGGTATTTTTTTCAATTAGGTAATTAAATAAAGTATTTAATACACTAACTAATTAAATAAATTTAACTTACCAAAAGAGCAGCACAATACAACGATAAGACACAAAACCTTCATCTTCGATCGGGTTAAATTTATCGTCCAATCCATCCTTTTTTTTTCCTTACAAGACTACAATTTTCTGACAAGATTAAGAATTTTCCCAAGCTCCCTTTGGGGATCTGCAGCTCTGGGCAGCACAGGAGTGACCCTCGCACAGGAGGGGACACAATGAGTGTGATGGTCAAGGGGGAAATGCTCTTAAACTCCAGCCCCTTGCATAACGCCAGCCCTTGGTGGAGGCTTGGGCCACACCTGTACCTGACAACCCGAGGATTTTCAAATTAGAACCTGGTACTTTCCCTCTAGGGAAGGTAAATAAGAAACTCTCTACTTGAAAAGGTCAGCAGGAGTGAATCTGAGCATGAAATGAGCAGGAATGGGGACAGGTCTACACCCTCGGAGGCCACAATCACACATTCATCTCACAGATATTTAAGTTCAGGGTGGACGCGGAGACAGGAGTTTGGCTGGGCTTTGAGTTTACATTTCAGTGGCACAGCTCTGGTCTGAGTGACAAAGAGCAAACATTTCCTGATGCTCTCTGTAGGTTGCTGGGAGCAGCAAGAGCTTGGGGTGATTGATAAGAAAAGCCCCTTGGGGTCATCCTTTCTTCCTTCCCAGCACTCGTTCCTCGGGATCAAAGGTGCATCCACTGCCAAAACTGCAAATTTGGCACGGTCTCAGCCATCCCCTGGGATTTCTCCCCTGGAGAATGGACAAAGGGATTCAGGAGAACTTCCCTGAGGGAATGCCCAGGGGTAAACCCATGGATAAAGTGGCAAAATCCAGCAAATCCACATGCTGCTCTTGCAGATCCATGGGGGAGTGTAAGGATAGATAAAGTTTAAGGAGAAACTGCCACACCCCTGATTCCAGATTGAAAAAGGTTTCCAATTATTGAAAATTGAAAAGGTTTCCAAATATTTTCAGCCATCACCAATATGGAATTTGATGCTTTACCCTTTTAATTTTTGATCAGGATTAATCTACAGGTGAACAGACTCTCTTTGGGTTTGGGTTTCTTCATCCTTCAAGTCTTGTCCCTGTTCTCTTTCCAGAATCCTGCTCCTCTTTCCTCTCACACCTCTTCCAAACCCAACATTTCTTGTTCAAGGTGAGGCCAGGAAAAAGAAATAAATTCTTATTTGCTTTTTCTATCATTTTTATTTAATTCTCACTAAACCCTGCACTCAGGAAAGGCCCAAAATCTTTTTAATCCCTGATGAAGAGCTGTCATCACCAGCTCAGTTCTAGGTTTAGAGGGACAGTTTTCCAACAGATGCCTGAAGAAAAGTAAATATTTTCTGGATGACCTGGAAATTCTCTGGAAACCAATTCTAATTCACTCAGCTGGAGGTTTTTATGAGTTATTAATGAAATGTTCCATTTGATTGGATTGAAAAGTTATTTTATACTTGTACAACTTGTAGGGAACAGTTCTGCTTTGAATATCCAAGGGTTTTTTTGTAAATGCCGGAGATAATTTATATTAAAAATACATTTTTCACGCATAAAGAACCAGTAAACACTGGCATATACATTAATAACAAAATTAATGTAAATTCAGTTTTTCTAATTGAGGAACTAAACAGGTTTTAGAAGCCTGGATTCATTCACACAAATGCTATCTCTCTGTACAATTTCTGTGATACCAAGACCCTCTTGCTTGGATAACACAGAAAGATCCAAAGTTCCTCCCAGAGCTGCTGAAATTACCTCAAGCACACCTGTCACGATGTGAGGGACTGACGTGGGCCCATTCCTGCCTGGTTGTGCAAGAATTGGGTAAATTGAACATCCTTGACCTTTCCTCAAGTGTTACTAAGGGAGAAACAATTTGTGATTCACGACTCATTTCTGCCTGGGTCGCCTCTTTGACGTGAGCTGTCTTTGGTTTCATCTCCCTGCGTAAAAAAGGCTGATAAATTGGAGGGGAGTGGAAAAATCATCCCAGCATTGGAGAGGAATCATCCCAGCTTTGGAGGTAAATCAACCAGATGTAAATAAAACAATAAAATTGAAACAAAGGAGCTTTGGGGATGATTCTGGGGGTCTCCGGGGTTAAGCAAAAAGGCACAACCCATCCTGTTTTCGCTTGGAATTTTAAGTGCAAACAGCCCAGTGGACTCTGCTTATTTTAGTTTGAGTCTTAAAATCCTGTATGGAAGAGCTCCACACACACCTGCACCAAGAGGGAGGCTTGATACTGTTAAAAATTAAGATTTTAATTAATTTTTGCAGGCAAAACCTCCTCGTGGCAACAGATTCTATGCCAAACACCTTTGTGATATATAGGTGATGGTTGCTGCAGGGGATTACATGAGAGCCCTTGAAACAAGAGCTGTTCTTTCATGATGTGTCTGCAGTCACGTTTACATAATCCAGCATGATTTCCTTTTATCAGAACTGGGTGTTTGCACCTTCCTGTCAGGGACACCTGGCTGCACACACTCCTGACTTCACCAGTAAATGAAAGTGAAGGGAAAGCCCAAATGGTTTGGGAGGAATGCAGCACTTTAAGAAAAGCTGTGGGTTAATTTATAATTTCCTTTTTAAACCTGCCATTTGAAGCAGGAATTAAATTCCTTAAGAGAACTTCAGCTCTGAAACAGGGATAATTCCTGCACTTGTGGTGCTGGAGCAAAGGAAAGCTCAGTAGGAATGGAGTGGCTTGAGAAGGAATTCATAACAACTTTCATTCTTTGCCTGTCCCCTGTCAGTGAACACTCTCTAAACTCTGATTGATTTATCAGGTTTTACCAGTTGGTTTTGTAACCAAATACTTCCTTCTGCTGGCATTAACTGAGAACTGCATTTGAAATCCAAACCATCCTGGGGCTGTGGAAGGAAGTGGTTCCCCCTATTTTATTCTCCTTTATTTCTGGGTTAGGGCATTGTCTCAATTTTTCACTGCTGTCTGAACAGAAATCCTCTCAGCAGCTCCCCTGCCAGGTGCACCCCACACCCAGACCCACCTGTGATGCAGGTGACTCCCTAAAATTAGAACATGATGCAATGTTGAAAGCTAAAAGGAGAATCTGGACAATGTTTCCTGTGAGTGAGTGCTCAAACAAAAACCTTTGGCCGTTGAGTGACCCCCAACCTCCCTTGGTCTGCGTGGGAGGAATCCAGAGCCTGCAAGGAAGAGCTGAAACAATCCCACAGCCCAGGGAGAGTTTCTGAGGGAGTAACCAGACACAGATAATGCACCACAGAGGAAAAGTTCGCAGAAAATCATGTGAAATCTCCCTGGTTTAAGGAGTATGAACACATTTCAGGTGACACTGGGAGAGGAGAGAAAACACTTCTGAAGGAAGACATAGTTCACAGGATCCCAGAATAGATTGGGTTGAAAGAAACCTTAAAGATCATCTCCTTCCTTGACCTTCTACTAGAAGGATGATGATCTACCCCAGATAAACTGCTTCAAACACTAAATAAAATAAAAGAATCACTCTTACTAAATCCATAAATTCCTCACCTGCCACGATGCTCTGCAGCCAGGCCGGGACGTCCATCCCAGAGGTGTCCTTGGAGCTCAGTGGCTTCTTGAACTCAATCCTCGTGTACACAGTGGGTCTGGGCAGACCCTTGGGGCCAAGGAATGAGAGGCTCCCTCCAGGATCCCCAGTGTCCCCAGTGCCAGGTGCCACCAGACCTGTCTGTGCCCTAAGGGTGTCAGCAGAAGGGTCCCAAGTTCTGCTCCTCCCACGCTGGAGCCCCCGGGCTCTGGCATTGACGGAGATGTGCGGGACTGGGAGGGGAGAAGATCCTTCAGCATCAGGGGCTGCAACAGGAAAAGGCTGGGGAGGGTCTCCTCTGCCACCCTGGCGGTGGAGGGACAGTGATGTGCGTGCCCTTTGTATCATGGGGGGCTTCGGGTCGTGCCTCGAGGGCTCTGCGAGCACCAGCGAGGGGTTGAGGGGCTGCGGGGCCAACTCACCCATGGTGCTTTGGCCAAGGAGAGGGGACCAGGGCAGAAATCTGTCACCCAGGGCTGTCTCTGCGCCTCTTTCAGACCCACAGTTCTTCTCTGATGCTGCCACAGATCCCAACACGGGCAGTTTGACCTCTGGCTTCTCCTCTGATGCTGCCACAGATCCCAACAAGGGCAGTCTGACCTCTGGCTTCTCCTCTGACGCTGCCACGGATCCCAACAAGGGGAGTTTCACCTCTGGCTTCTCCTCTGACGCTGCCACAGATCCCAACAAGGGGAGTTTCACCTCTGGCTTCTCCTCTGACGCTGCCACAGATCCCAACAAGGGGAGTTTCACCTCTGGCTTCTCCTCTGACGCTGCCACAGATCCCAACATGGGGAGTTTGACCTCTGGCTTCTCCTCTGATGCTGTCACAGATCCCAGCAAGGGGAGTTTGACCTCTGGCTTCTCCTCTGATGCTGCCACAGAACTCAACAAGGGGAGTTTCACCTCTGGCTTCTCCTCTGACGCTGCCACAGATCCCAACATGGGGAGTTTGACCTCTGGCTTCTCCTCTGACGCTGCCACAGATCCCAACATGGGGAGTTTGACCTCTGGCTTCTCCTCTGATGCTGCCACAGATCCCAACAAGGGGAGTTTGACCTCTGGCAGCTTCTCCCTGACCTCTGCCCGGTCCTTCACGGCGGGCACCAACCACCCGAGACCTGCTGGGAAACAGAGAGGGCTCAACAACCAGGATTGGGAATATGAGACAACTTTTGTAATTTGGGGTTTTTTCATTTTTTCAGCCATATTCGCCACAATCCCAGCAGTTTCATTCCTAACTCTACTAGTTCTCTTCTTACTAACTATCCTAGAGGTAGCAGTAGCGATAATCTAAGCCTGTGTTTTCATAATCCTACTGAGCCTCTACCTACAAGAAAATATCAAACTCTCTTAATTGATTGATTTAATTAATTACAAAGGCTGCTGGGCACTGCCCAGGCTCCCCAGGAATGGCCCCAAGGCTGCCAGAGCTCCAGGAGCTCTCAGGGGTGCTCAGGGTGGGGTTGTTGGGGTGGCTGTGCAGGGGCTGCACTGATGATCCCTCAGGGTCCCTCCCAGTTCAGGATATTCTGAGATTCTGTGTGATTTTGGGGAGATTTGAGCTTGCTGCTTTTTTGGGGAGATCTTTTATCTGAACCGGGTCTGCTGATCCATCTGCTCCAAACTCAGCCATTGGATGTAGCAGAGCCAAGACTGTTCCAGCCAGGGACTGGAATCCCTCTTGCCCAGAGAATCCTTCACTGTCAGGACTGGGAGGCACCTTGGAGGGAGCAGCCCAACAAGAGTCAGAGGCTTCTCTGCAATAATTTATGTATTTATAGAATCCAACAATGAATTGGGTTGGAAGGGACCCCAGAGCTCATCCAGCCCACTCCCTGCCACAGGCAGGGACACCTTCCACTGTCCCAGCTTGCTCCAAGCCCCAGCCAACCTGTCTGGATTTAAACTTCTTTTTTGTTTTGTTTTACAATCTCATTATAAAGAGTTTCTCTTTTTGTTTTGTTTTGGTTTTTTTTCCATTCTGAATTTCCACCTCATGGCTGTTGCTTTAGTTACCTAATTCTAGCATTTTAAGATGTCAGATATTGGTAGAACCTTTATGGGAGAGAAATTTGGGAGGTTTAAGACTTTAAAAATTCAATGAAATCTTTTTTTCTAGGAGTTATATCCTATTTCTAGGAGTTAGTTCCTTTTTTCTAGGAGGTACTATTAACCACAATAATTTTTATATTCTTGTGTTCCTAGACTGGACTGCAGTTTTACCCCTGAGTCATCAAGCTGAAGCATCAAGACAGGTTTATGTAGGAAGAAACTTCAGGCACATTTTTTTTCTTGTGCTCAAACTCTCAGATATCAAATATTTGCAGTCAGGGGTAAAGAAATCACTGCAGATAATGGGTTTGGGTTTTGTAGTGGGTTTGATTTTTGCAATGGGTTTGGGCTTTGTAATGCGTTTGGGTTTTGTATTGGGTTTGGCTTATCCAAATAATGGAATTTGGGCACAATCCCAAATTTGGAGGTAAATCAACCAGATGTAAATAAAATAATACAATTGAAACAAAGGAACTTTGGGGATGATTCTGGGGGTCTCCAAGGTTAAGCACAAAGGCACAACCCACCCTGTTTTTACTTGGAATTTAAATAAGTGTTAAAAGTGTCGCTCCCTAAACTCTGAAAAAGTCTCTCCCTGAACTCTTTCTAGAAAAAATTTGGGCCTCATTGCTGCCTGATCTGGGTATATTAATGGAACTATGGACTGGTTTGTGTGGGAAGGGACCTTAAATCCCATCCCATCCCATCCCAGCCCTGCCATGGCAGGGACACCTCCCACTGTCCCAGGCTGCCCCAAGCCCTGTCCAGCCTGGCCTTGGGCACTGCCAGGGATCCAGGGGCAGCTCCAGCTGCTCTGGGCACCCTGTGCCAGGGCCTGCCCACCCTGCCAGGGAACAATTCCTGCCCAAGATCCCATCTGAATTTCCCTTTTTTCACTTTTCAATTTCCCTTCTTTCATTTGAAAGATTCAGGTCTCCTTCATTTGGGTACCCAGAGGGAAAAATAGCGAGGGCAACTTCCAATTCCAAAGGATCCAGAGCATGTGTGACTCTGTCAGTCCCCACTCCTGTCCCCTTTTACAGCTCTGAAACCACACAGCAAACTTCCCCTCCCACCATGGGGAATATCCTCAAGTCTTAATCATTTGGGATTTTTTTCTCTCTTTTTCATACCCAAAATAATCCACAATGTGGATTCTTTAGCAATAAATAAAGTGTTTAATTACCTTCTGCCTTGAGTTCCTGTCTCTGCACTGTGTGCACATGCAAGTGCAGATATTTTCCAGGAATTTTTGAATGCACTTTGCTAATATTAATCCCAACTTTAAAAATATCTAGGCATATATTTGACATCTAAATGCACATTCATAATTCCCTTTAAAATCTTCACCCCTCCACCTCAATTAAAATTTCAGTTTTCCTGGAGCATTCCATGAAAAAACTCCAAAAATTCACCACAAAGTCCATCCTACCTGTTACTGTGCACGTGCTGAAATAAAAAGCCAGGATTATGAACATATTTTGTGTCAAATATTGCCCAGAGCAGCGTTTCCAAGTCATGTTGTTGCCTTGAGACTCGTTGTCCATGTGAGAGGTTGTTCTGGGCTCCTCACAACTCTGCTCCCTCTGCAAGCAAATTCCAAGTGTTATGGAAGTCACTCAGGTAATGCAAGCTGAGGTGGGTTGGCTGAGCAGCTGACACACCTTAAACCCTCCTTAGTTTAGGAAGTTGTTGGTATCTGGGTAGAACTGGGGGCCCAGTGGGCTGAACCATAGGTACAAAAATGCACTTTGGGTTGGGAATCCATTTCAAAACCTCAGGAACGCCCACGTGGCTTGGATAAGGCTTTGTTTGGGGAGATTTCGAGTGTAAAAATGGGGTTGTGGCAACACTAATAGGAAAGCATTTGGATTTTAAATCAGGAAATAAATAATGGGGTTCGTGGGATGAATTTTGGGCAACGAGTTGATCTCCAACAGCAGCATTGCCATTACTGACCATGAGAAATGTGTTGGTGACACAAAATGACTGTGGGAGAAGAGCCAGGTGGTCACTCAAGGGGTCCCTCCCCCCAAAAACCTTTCGCAGAGAAGATTTGGCTTTGCAGGAGCAATCCCTCACACCACTTTTTTCCTCAAATAAAGGAAATTGTTAATGGAAAAAAAAATTATTCCTGTGTGATTTTGTGTTGAAAATCCAACTCAAACAGACTTGGGACAGAAATGTGCTGAGCCAGGGGTTCTGGAGGAGATTGGGATGCCCATCACCTCTTCTCCTGCTCCATTCGGAGCACAGAGGGATGAATTGGGATGAATTCCACAACAGGAGCTGCTTTTCCTCCTGATTTCCAGCTTTGCAATGAACCCACTGGGCTGTGACTCCCTCTGGCCCTGCTCCAGGGGATGTTCAGGTACCTGAATGTCCCAGCAGTGCTTGGAGATGTTCAAATGTGTCTTTTTGGGACCACAATGAGCTCACTGATCTCATTTGATACCCAAGTGGCCCCGTTAAACACAAACCTTAACTCTGATCACGTCCCTGCTGCCCTAATTAGGCAGAGATTCTGCACAGGCAGCTTTTTCAGAGAGAAGAAATTAAATTATAGCTGAGAAACGCTCGGTGTTTGTTTGCAGAAAGAAAAATGCATCTCACAGGTTATCACAGAATGGTTTGGGGTGGAAGGGACATTAAAGTCACCCAGTGCCACTCCTGCCATGGCAGGGACACCTCCCACTGTCCCAGGCTGCTCCAAGCCCTGTCCAGCCTGGCCTTGGGCACTGCCAGGGATCCAGGGGCAGCCACAGATTCTCTGTGCCAGTCCTTCAGCACCTCACAGCAAACAATTCCTTCCCCATATCCCATCTAAATCTCCCCTTCTTCACCTTAAACCCATTCCCCTTTTCCTACCAAGCTGATCTAATATTTAATATTTAGTATTTAATATTTGACAAGGGGGGGGGTTGCTGTCTAGAGGTTGTGCAGTGCCAGCCTGGGCTGCTCCCTGGGCACAGCCTGGCTTTGTCCCCGTGTCCCTGCTCTGTGCCTGCTCTGCTCAGCAAAACCAAAGGGGGTCTCACCTCTCACATCCTGCGGGCCACTAGAGGCCATCCTAAACCTCGGAAAACAAAGCAGTAAAACAGTGGAAATAAAAGAAAACATAAATCATAAAAGATTAACTAAAGCTCAGGCATTTTTGAAGCTGAGCCAGCAGTTCATTGAGGATTGGTTGTCCTGTACTTGCACCCTCAGGATTTTGGGGTGGTTTTTCCTGCTGGATTTGCTGCTGACGGAGCAGCTCTGCTGTAAGGAAAGGCTGAGGGAATTGGGACTGTTCAGCCTGGAGAAGAGAAGCTTTGGGGTGATCTCACTGTGGCCTTCCAGTGCCTGACAGGAGCCTGCAAGAAAAATGGAAAGAGAGAGAGAGACTGTTTGGTGTCATGGAGGGACAGGACACAGGGAATGGCTCCCACTGCCAGAGGAGAGGGATGGATGGGATACTGGGCAGGAATTGTTCCCTGGCAGAAGAGGGGAAGGCTCCAGGGAGCTCAGAGTCCCTTGAGGGCCCTGAAGGGGCTCCAGGAGAGCTGCAGAGGGACTGGGGACAAGGCCTGGAGGGACAGGAGCCAGGGAATGGCTCCCACTGCCAGAGGGCAGGGCTGGATGGGATCTTGGGCAGGAATTGTTCCCTGGCAGGGTGGGCAGGCCCTGGCACAGGGTGCCCAGAGCAGCTGGGGCTGCCCCTGGATCCCTGGCAGTGCCCAAGGCCAGGCTGGACAGGGCTGGGAGCAGCCTGGGACAGTGGGAGGTGTCCCTGCCTGCCCTGCTCCAGCCTGGGCTCCCTTCAGTGGGATAATTCAACAGCACCTCAGCTCCACCAGGTATTGTTGTAATTTCACAGCAGAGCATTGAAAACCTTTCCCTCTGCCCATTCCCTTCTGTCTGGCTGTTTACAGATTAAATTCTGTGCTGAATCCATTCCTTCTTGTGAAGGGGCAGAGGCTGAAGTCACACAGAGCACTCTGGGGTGTGAGGGAGGAGAAGGGAAAGCCAACAAAGGTACAGAGCTCCCAAGTCTTCCCTCCTTAGCAACATGGAAACACAAAAGCCTTTGTGGGAGGACAGCAGGGAGAGGTTGGCCCTTGTCACCGTGCAGCAGGAAAAAACAGTGTTGGGGCTTTTCAGAATGAAAGGGGCAAACATTTACCAGAAGGAAAAAGCAACAAGGAACAGAGGTTCAATCAGCTGTGCTTGGCTTTATAATGAGATTTTTCTGGTATATTTTACATCCGGTTTTTACAGATTTAACTAAAAATAGTCACCACAATGTAAGAAAGATCCAAAGCTGTTGGAGAGTGCCCAAAGGAGGGACACGGAGCTGGGGAAGGGCCTGAGGAGCAGCTGAGGGCACTTGGCTGGTTCAGCTGCAGCCCAGGAGACTGAGGGGAGGCTCCTCGGGGGCTGCAGCTCCTCCCCAGGGCAGGCACAGGGGCAGGGGCTGAGCTCTGCTCTGGGGCAGGGACAGGAGCCCAGCAAGGGCTGGAGCTGGGCCAGGCCTTGGCATGGAGCTCAGGGCAAGGTTCTGCCTCCCGAGGCTGCTGGGCACTGCCCAGGCTCCCCAGGGAATGGTGCCGAGGCTGCCAGAGCTCCAGGAGCGTTTGGACACAGAATTCACAGAATTCCAGAATCCCTGGGTTGGAAGAGACCTCCACGATCATCGAGTCCAACCCAACCCCAACAGCTCAACTGAACCCTGGCACCCAGTGCCACATCCAGGCTTTGTTAAACACACCCAGGGATGGGGACTCCACCACCTCCCCGGGCAGCCATTGCAGAACCTTATCACCCTTTCTGTAAAAAACTTTTTCCTGATATCCAACCTGTATTTTTTCCTAATATCCTAATTAGGTTTTTCCTAATGTTCTACCTATAGGATAGGATCTCACCAACTTCCTAATACCCAACCTAGATTTTTTTCCTGATACCCAACCTAAATTTCCCTTGGCACAGCTTGAGGCTGTGAGCTCTGGTTCTGTCAGTGCTGCTGGAGAAAGAGCCCAGCCCCAGCTGAGCACAGGCACCTTTCAGGAGCTGCAGAGAGTGATGAGGGCAGCCCTGAGTCTCCTTTTCTCCAGGCTGAGCACCCCCAGCTCCCTCAGCCATTCCTCACAGGGTTTGTGTTCCCAGCCCCTGAGGGGTGCTCAGGGTGGGGTTTTGGGGTGGCTGTGCAGGCACAGGGGCTGCACTGATCATCCCTCAGAGTCTCTTCCAGCTCAGGATATTCCATGGTTCTATGGTTCAATTAAAAAAATTCAAGAGACCTGGCAAACCTCGTGTTTAGCTTGTGAAACCAGAGCTTGGCTCTTGTTCTCCCTAAAGCCCAGCTGGTGCAGTGGCACATCCAGGGGACAAGACAAAGCACGGCCCTGATCACCGCCCCTGGGCCAAAGCCCAGCCTTGAGCATGCCAGTGTTTTAATTCTGTGAGGCTTCAATCCCTCCCTAATTAAACATCTAAACATCTTTCAAATGCTCTACTAAAGGCATATGTTTAAAAGAACAATCCTAGTGGTGATTTTTTAATTAATTAGGATCATATGATCATAGAATGGCCTGGGCTGGGAGGGGTCTTAAAGACTACCAAGTTCCACCCCATGTTATGGCAGGGGACCTTCCACTGTCCCAGGCTGCTCCAAGCCCTGTCCAGCCTGGCCTTGGGCACTGCCAGGGATCTAGGGGCACCCTGTGCCAGGGCCTGCCCACCCTCCCAGCCAAGAATTTTTTCCCAATATCCAATCCATCCCTTTTCTCTCTCGGTTTGAAGCCATTCCCCCTTGTCCCATCACTCCAGGCCCTTGGAAATTGTCTCTCTCCATGTTTCTGTAGCTGCCTTCAGACACTTGAAGGCCACAATGAGGTCACCCCAGAGCTTCTCTTCTCCAGGCTGAACATTCCCATTTCTCCCAGCCTTTCCTCACAGCAGAGCTGTTCGATCCCTCTGAACATCCTGGTGGCCTCCTCTGGATTTGCTCCAATTAAGCAGAAGTGAGAAACTCAGAGAGCAGTGACAATTCCCACAGTGGGGGAGTTTCCCCTTGGCGTGTTCAACTCACTCATGGAAAACAGTTCAGATTTGATTGGAAAAAACTCTTCATTCCCCTCAACTCCTGTAGTACTGAGACTGTGGGATGAATTAGAGCTTTAAATACCACCCTGAGCCTGGCTCTGCACAGCCCCTGCAGGCACAGAGCCAAGGGACAGATTGGGTGACACACGCTGCCTTGAACAGGCTGATTTTCACACCACCCCCTGCAACCAGCTCCATGTTTTTTTCCACCACTTTGTGAAATAAATAAAGGTCTGAGTGAATTTGTTTGGAGAAAAATATAATGGGGAGAGCAAAGGTTTGTTTACTTGAAAAACCTCAATGGAAAATACAGAATTTGTGGGGGAGGTTGGGTTATTGTGCCATCTTCAATTCTTAAACCTTTAATTCCTTTTATTCGTTTCATATCACAACATCTCTCATATGGAGGCTTCTCCCTGCCAGCAGTTTTGCTCCTGATTGAATCATTAACCTTCACATCTTTTGTGTAGAACATTAAATTAATCTTTTTGCCATCATCTGGAATAATTAAAGTAAGGACACTTTTTCTAATGAGTTATAACAGCACAGTTCAAAGGGAGTCTTTCTTTTGTGGCATCACTGAATTAGCTGGATCCTTCCAGTCTGTTCCAATGAAATACAAAATGCCAGCTTGTAGGAGCTGATAGATCCCAGGATTATTCCATACCTGGCACAAACTCTGTGGAAAATTCAGCTCTGCTCTGCAGTTTAAAAGAAGATTGGTCTCCCTCAGCTGATCAGGGCCTGGTTTTGGGAGGTTCCACCAGGCCATGGGCCAGGTCCTGGCCTTGGGTGACACCAGGCAGCTCCAGGCCACGGGGAGAGGGGCTGGAAAGCTGGGAAAGGTCCTGGGAGAGCTGGAGACTGAATTGAGCCAGGTGAAGAAGGCCAACAGCACCTGGCAGTGCCAGCCATGTGTGGGCACAGCCCCACAGCAGGGAGTGACCCCTGTGCTGGCACTGCTGAGGCACCTTCTTCAGTGCTGGGGCTCTCACAAGACATTGAGGGGCTGGAGAGTGTCCAGGGCAGGGAACAGAGCTGGGGAAGGGGCTGGAGCTCCAGGAGAGGCTGAGGGAGCTGGGAAGGGGCTCAGCCTGGAGCAAAGGAGCCTCAGGGGGGACCTTGTGCTCTGCACAGCTCCTGCCAGGAGGGGACAGCCCAGGGGTCGGGCTCTGCTCCAGGGAACAGGGACAGGAGGGGAGGGAATGGCCTCAGGCTGGGCCAGGGGAGGTTTAGATTGGAAATTGGGAAAATTTCTTCCCTGAGAGGGTTGTCCAGCCCTGGCTCAGCTGCCCAGGGCGGGGTAATAACTTTCTTTATGTCCTACCTCCATCTAAGCTTCTCCTCAGCCTTCGCCCTAAGCAGCCTAGGCCTAGCTTTGCACTGAACCCACCTAATCTCAGCCCTACTGCTACACTGCCCACCAGGGCAGTGCTGGAGTCTTTCCTTTCAGCCCTGGAAGGATTTAAAAGCTTTGTGGATGTGGCACTTGGGGATGGCAGTCCTGGCTGAAAGATTGGTTTTTCACTTGTGGACAGGGTTTTGTAGTGAGCTTGGCAATGCTGGGTGAACAGCTGGACTGGATGATCTCAGTGGCCTTTTCCACCCTCTGTGGTACCGGGATTCCTTGCAGCCCTCCTGAGTTATCTCTCCCTTGTTCCAAAGGTGTTAAGCTTGTTTTCCTCCAAGTTCCAGCCAGGTTGATCCTCCTCCCCTCATCCCTGAATATTTGATACCATTTCTAAGCTGAGTTTGTCCTTCCTTTCCCACCCTGACTGCACTTGCTGAGATATCCATGCACTTATGATCTCAGTCCTGGGTTTGGTGCACTTGACATCTTTAATGTGCCCGAGACAAACCTCAGCATGAGCAAAGAGACAAACAAAGAACAGATCCATGGAATCACAGAATCCATAAGAGTGGAGAAGACCTTTTAATTGTTGACCAAAAAAACACCATTTCTTGGTGGGTTTAAAACTGGCATCATTTTAGACATCAGATATTCTCCCCTAAGGCTGGTTGGGAACTTACCCTATTATTTTAGGCTTTTACCTCTTTCCTCACCTTTCATCTGAAGAAAAAAAGGGGGAGATTTTTTTTTTTACTCTGAATGTTTCTAGTCGAGCAAATGATTTGAAATTCCCAGAAACCTTGTCTTGACTCCTTGGAGGAGCCATAATTCCAACACCAACCCTCTTTTTGTGGTGCCCCAACCCACTGAGGGCTGTGCCCACAGCAGGGACATGTGTGGGGTGTTGGGATGTTGGGATGTTGGGGACACAAGACAGATGATGGACTTTGGATCTGGTTAGCATAAGAGATTTGATAGCAGGATGCCTTGGCAAGAGCAAAGAGAACTTTGAGAATTAAATGAAGATAGCAAGAAGATGAAATCAGAAAAAGAAAATCTCGTGAAATTCTGCAAGCAAGAGATGTTGTAATTGCATAAGTTTGTGTAGGTGATTTTAACCTAAACATTGTAGTAAACATTACCAGACTGTCTAAAATAGTATAGAAGTGTTTGTATCCCACAAATAAATCAGATTCTGACCATGAAATCACTCTCCCTGTTTCTCTTCATTGCCAACAGTGCATGACTTGGTGGCACAGACACTTGGTTTGTGCTTTGGTTTTGTTTCCTCAGCCCTTCCCAGCTCCTCAGCCTGTTTTAAACTGCCAGCTAAAACTGGAACTCCTTCATGGCTGTTCCAAGGTCTGGCTCAGCTCGAGGTGGGTCTGAAAGGTGCTGGGATGGAGGGAGGGGCAGGAGGGGGTTTCAGCCCTGCCACCCCTTGGTGATCTGGGACAAAGACCTACCAAGGCGGGGTTCAAAGCTTGGATTTGATCTTTTCCAGACAAAATGATTCAGCTCCCAGGCTGTGATGTCACAAAGACATTTGGGGACTTGGGAGTGAAAATCATGAACAATGAAAAGATCAAAAAAAGATCAAAACTTGGTGGTACAGACACCTCCCAGATGCGAGTGTCCAATCCAATCCATTGTGTAGATCCAGTTCCTGAATTTGTGACAGGTTCTTGCACTTCTGCTTCCTGTTCTTCTCCTGGAAATCAGAGAATTATGGAATCCCAGAATTGTTTGGGCTGGGAGACACCTTAAAGCCCATCCAGTACCAGGGGTGGGAACAACTTCTACTATCCCAGGCTGCTCCAAGCCCTGTCCAGCCTGGCCTTGGGCACTGCCAGGGATCCAGGGGCAGCCCCAGCTGCTCTGGGCACCCTGTGCCAGGGCCTGCCCACCCTGCCAGGGAACAATTCCTGATGCCCAAGATCCCATCCAGCCCTGCCTTCTGGCAGTGGGAGCCATTCCCTGGCTCCTGTCCCTCCAGGCCTTTGGAAACAGTCTCTGTCCATCTTTCCTGCTGGCTCCTTCAGGCACTGGATGGTTTCAAGCTGTACCAGGGCAGGTTCAGATATTGGATATTGGATATCAGGATAAATTTTTCATTGTTTAAAGCACTGATGAGGGTAGTGGTGCAGTCACCTTCCTGGAATTGTTCAAAAAAGGTGTGGATGTGGCACTTGGGGACATGGTTTGGTGGTGGCCTTGGCAGTGCTGGGTTAGTGGTTGGACTGGAGGATCTTAAGGGTCTTTTCCAAACTTAATTCTGTGATTTTATGATCCTTTTTTATATTTGTCTCTTAGCTCATGCTCAGGTTCTCCTTGGCCACATGTTGTCCCTACAGACTCATTCCAACTGGGAATAAATAAATGCAGAAAGCAAAGCATTCTCCAAATGCAAGAGTTCAGATAACATGACAGAAAACTCACTAAGTCTTTCTTGAAATTAATATATGAACTTGCATTTCTTGCCTCTTGCATTTCTTACAGCAACAATCCAGCAATCACAGGCTTTAAAAGTGTAAGAAGAACAATCAGTCCATATTCTGCTTGTCCTGTTTCACCTCCCATTCTACATTTTCAAACTGGAAGGATTTTTTTGAACCCCACTAAATGAAATATAAATTGAGTTCAAAGGAGCAGAGTGTCCCTAATGTGGGAATGATCCAAGAAAGAAGCAGGAAATGTCTTAAAGAACTCTCTGCAGTTTCTTAGTGTTATTTACTCAGGGGATAAAAGCACATCAAAGGATGTTTGTTCCTCTCTGGTTCAACATCAATCTGCCTTATATCACATTACTCTGAGATTTTGTTCATACAAACAGAATATAGTCCAAGCAAATCTCTGCCCTGAGATTTGCCAACTACATTTCTTCAGTTTCAGACAGCAAAGGCTGAGGAAAAGTTGGAGATAAAACCTCCCATTTCTGTATTACCCTTTAGTTTGGCTTCTTGTATGTACTTAATTTGAAATTAGTCATGATGAGGCCAGAACACGATGCTGGGTATTTGTCCTGCTGACTGAAGAAGTAGAACCCAAAACCTGCAAGGAAGGCAATTCCCCTTCAACTTAAATCAACTTTTAATATCAAGAAAGTTGTGGGTGTTTTTTATATCTGCAATCAAAGGACAGGATTTACTGCTTTTTTTCTTAGTTTTAAGGAAATCTCTGCATTGCACAGCTCTTAATCTCACTGCCATCTGAAACAATTGGTCACTTCTGCAAACAAAACTAAATATTTCTACAAGGAAAAGTTTGTGTTGGCCCCGTGTGGCCCTTTAGGGATGGAAAGGACCCATCAGGAAACGACGATGTTCTAAACTCAAATATTTGCCTTGCTTTAAGCCTCCAGTGAATCTTGTCATGACATCTTTGTCCTGGCAGAGATTTAGGCATGGGGAGGCCTCAGGGAAGGAGCTGCTCCTGCAGATTTTGAAATAAATGAGAAGGAATCCATCTCCACGCTGCTGATAATGAATTATCTGAGGTTTTTCTTGCCTCAGCCAAGGGCCAGCACAGCAGAGACCCCCCAGCTGTCCTGGGAAATGCAGGTGGACAGAAGAAATCCACAGCCCTTTCCAACCAATTAAATCCTTGAGGTCAGTAGGGAAAGAATCCAAAATCACAACGAGTTGTGCTGATGTCACCAGCTCAGCAATGCAGATAAATGATGATATTTTACCCAAGCAAGTTTAGAACCAATTTAGGACCAATTTAGCTGGAGGCAAAGACTGTTCCTGGAACTCCTATGGGCCATGGCCGTGCACACATGGATGTGCTTCACAGGGTCTGTGCCTCTGACTGTGCTCATTCCTTTCCTTTCCCAGTACATTCCGTGCTGGGATCAGCTCTGCAGTGAGCAGAAGTATTTAAAACCTCCCTGCAGTGTGAAATTCCTACACAAATATAGAATTATTGCACAGGGAGAGAACGTGAATAATCATGGCAGTGATGCAGATACAAGGAATGCACCTGCTGCCCTTCTCTCCTGGGAGAAGATCCAAGTTTTCCTGTAGAGTTTGGGATGTTTCAGAGAGGAACAAACCAGCTTTGATTCTGTCCCTCTGCTCTGCTCTGGTGAATCTCCCCTTAGAGCAGCAGGGCCAGCTCTGTGTTCCCCCACAGAGCAGGGACAGAGACTTGGAGACAGCCCAGAGAAGGCCACAGAGAGGATTGGAGTGATGGAGAACCTGTAAGAAAACACCAAGGGAATTGGGATTGTCCAGCCTGGAGAAGAGACGACTCCAGGCAGAGCTCAGAGCCCCTGGCAGGGCCTGAAGGGGCTCCAGGAGAGCTGCAGAGGGACTGGGGACAAGGCCTGGAGGGGCAGGAGCCAGGGAATGGCTCCCACTGCCAGAGGGCAGGGCTGGATGGGATCTTGGGAATCAGGAATTGTTCCCTGGCAGGGTGGGCAGGCCCTGGCACAGGGTGCCCAGAGCAGCTGGGGCTGCCCCTGGATCCCTGGCAGTGCCCAAGGCCAGGCTGGACAGGGCTTGGAGCACCTGGGACAGTGGGAGGTGTCCCTGCCATGGCAGGGCTGGCACTGGATGGGCTTTGAGGTCCCTCCCAACCCAAACCATTCTGGGATTCCTCAAACAAGTGGATGAGCCCACATGTCTCAGTGTTGGGGCAAATGAGCAGCAGGCTGTGCATGAAGGGAAGGGGAATAAATGAAGCAGAGCAGGGATTGCCCATGGAACAGGCTGGGATTGTCCATGGACCAGGCTGGAATTGCCCATGGACCAGGCTGGATTTGTCCCTGGATGAGAATGGGATTGTCCATGGACCAAGCTGGGATGGATTGTCCATGGACCAAGCCAGCATTCCAGTACCCAAATCCTGTGCAGGTGCAGCTCCCAGAGCCTGCTGGGGCTGCAGCAGCAGCCCCATTGGCAGAGCAGCCCAGGAGAGGGACTGGATTTGCCTCTCTCAGCACAGCAGGATTTGGCACAGCCCCAAAACTGAGGAATTTCCTTCCTTAATGCTCCACTGACCACCCCGAGGTCAGGGGAGTTATGTGACCAATTCACAGCCAATTATGAAGAGATTTAACGACAAAGGAGCCTCCAGAAGGATTAGGAATCTTTTGTTACCTGGCTTCTTACTGAGCTCTGGTTCTGGGCTTAGGTGAACTCATTCCAGGTGGAACAGCTCTGGGAAAAGCAGCCAGAGGTCAGCAGACTTGGCTGGCTGGGAATTGTCCTTTCCCTTTGCCAGTGGATCCCTCCTTTTGCTTGGAGGGATAAATTAATTCTAAAAAGAACTCGAGCATCCCTTTGGTTTCCCTTCTCACCTAAAATCTCCAGCTGGAGCATCTTGGTTCCTCCAGCACCCTTGGGGAGAAAATACCCCAAATTCCCATTTATGATCCCTCTGTGCACCGTGGCTGTGGCAGCAAAACTGCACAAATCCATTGGGACTGACATCCAAAAAATATTCCGCAGCCTGAGGGGGTGTCTGAGCACTGCTGGAACCCTGGCTGCTGAGAATTTCAGACTTTCTGTGATGACAGGCACTGACCCCCAAGAGAACATTGCATTGACCCGAGGCTGTGGAAAAGCTTCCAAAATGGAATGATAGAACTGGGATTGTGGGTGTGGAGTTTGAATAGAAGTGTGTGATATCACAGGGTGGGAAACGTAGAGTTGGATGTTTTAGAATATAGCATGGCAAGATGGAGGTTTTAGGATGGAGGCTGGTCCTTCTTCACCTTCTTCTCCTCCTCCTCCTTCTTCGTGTCCTTCTTCACCTTCACCTTCTTCACCTTCACCTTCTTCCTCTTCTTCGTCTTCTTCCTTCTCCTTCTTCTTCTTCTCCTTCTTCTCCTTCTTCTTCTCCTTCTTCTCCTTCTTCTCCATGGGTTTGGGTGGTTTTGTGTAATTGGACAGAAAAGTCCACACTGCAGACTTCGAGGGATTAGTTATTGGATTAAAAGTAAAAAATAATTTAGGTGTCGTTTCTTAATTGGATAGTTTAGCCTTAAAAGACCTTGTAACAAAAGATAATTGGCCATTTTGTACCTTGTTAGTGAAACACTGCAGAACTCACTGCTGTGGGACTGTAACACAGATAAGAAATAATAAACATCTAAGCCTGAAAGCAAAATATCATCTCAAGTGCCTTCAATCCTGACCTCGACAGAGGCAGAAAAAAGAAGCCCAAAACCAGCATGAGGGAATTCCTTAAAATGTCACTGAAGGCAATGGACCTTCAAGGCTCCTCCAGTTCTGCTCCAGGTCCCAGAAATACTGTCAAGGATTCCCAGCATGGATCCAGGGACCTCTGTGGATCCATCCAGCCTGTTCCTCCAGGATTTGGGGAAAAGCCCTTCCAGCGAAGGATCTCACATCTGTGAGTGTCTGGTTTCACATTATTTGACCAGAAAATGATGATACTCAGAGTTGTTTCAGTCCCAGAGGGGTCACTTAAACATAGAGAATAATGAAATAAATCCCTTTTTGAGATTCTCATCTCTCCCAAACATCCCTGAAGATTATCCTAAAGCTTCCCAAAAGCACCTTTCCATGTATTTAGAAGGTGCACAAGAAGGACTGAAGTTTCAGGCCTGAATTTTGAAGGTTTCAGGCAAAAAGTGCATTAATTTTCTTTTGAGAAGCTTCTTTTTATAGATAAAAAACAGTAAAACAGTGAGACAATGGTCTTCCAGGAGAGAGTGGTGATGTCGAATGTTGATGCATTATGATGGTGCCTACTCATAAATATATTCTCTTTAAGAGTCTTTCCAGCCTTTATTTCACACTAATTACAATAATAAGGATTTTAATAATCTGCTACTCTGATGGCAACCTTGAAATTGTCATTTACAACACTGACTTCAAAGAGTGATTGGGAAAAAGCTGCTCCTTGATATTTCCATGCAAGTTCTCAGCAAAAATATCTGACCAAAATATGAGTATTTCTTTAACCTTCCTCTCAGGATCTCTGCAAACATGACAATTATTACCAAACCTTCACAAGTTTACTACTAAATACTTAAAAGAAATTACAGTTGGGAATATAGCTCAAGGCTGAAAGGTTTTAGAGGTAAATTGATCCTTGATTAAAACCTTGAAGTGCTCCTTTTTTTGGAGCATTTATTCACACATGGATCAGCCCATCATAACACCCTGAAGCTTTTCCTGCATCTTTATATGTAAATTATTATTTTCTGGCCACTTACTGACAGCAGGATTTTGAGGATTAATTGTTCCTATGCTAATTTTAGAATTATTTTAAGCTCCTCTATCAGAAAAGCAACTACAGTGAAACTGTGCAGAGTTGCCTTCAATAGGGATTATTTGCAGGTAACAAATATCTAGAAAATAAATTCTTGATTTATTGGGATTTTTTAAAATGTACGTGGGCAAAAACCTGGAGAAATTATTATACAAGAAAGCTTTGGGGAAAGAAAGATAATTTGATTGCATAATATTGAAAAAATATTTGATTACCAGTCTGACTAATTAATGGATTAAAGAAAATTATTGAGATAAATCCATTTTTTTACCTGCTGTGTGAACCTTGATGGGAAGTAGCTCTTGAAATCCCATTTTCCTCAGGCCATTCCAGGGGCAGGAGTGATGTTATTGCTGGAGGTGGGAGAACACAAAAGTCTCAGGTCTCTGGTTCAGCAGCACCTGCCCCAGAACACAAAAGAATCTCAGATTTGCATTTGTAAAGCAAAAATGATCCCAGGAGCTCCCAAAGTGCAGATTGGAAGGGCAAGGCTGGGCTGGGCCTGGCCTGGAACCAGAAAATAGGAGAAAATCACAGATTTCTAGAGCCATTTAGGTTGGAATTTCAGATTTCTGTGATTTTGAAATTTCTGTGATTGGAATCACAGATTTCCAGAGCCATTCAGGCTGGAATTTCTGTGATTTTCAGATTTCTGTGATTGGAATCACAGATTTCTAGAGTCATTTAGGTTGAAAGAGTCCTCCAAGGTCATCGAGTCCATCCTGAGCCCCATCCCCACTTTGTCCCCATCCCAGAGCACTGAGTGCCACCTGCAGAAATTCCTTGGACACCTCCAGGAATGAGGACTCCAAACCTCCCTGGGCAGCTCCTTTCAAGGCCTGATCACTGTTATAGATACATATTTTTATATATATATTATATATATATATATATATATAAAATGTATATAAATATAACATATATATAATATATAATGTATATAATATATATTATATATTATATATTATATATTATATATTATATATTATATATTATATATTATATATTATATATTATATATTATATATTATATATTATATATTATATATTTCATATTTCATATTACATATTTATTTCATATTACATATATGCTACATATTATAGATATTATGTTATATTACAATATGTATCGTATAAGAATATTGGCTTTTCACAAATATTAAAATAGATGCTATATGTATCATGTTAAAGTAACTTTGCTATAAAGATATAGTTTTAATTTCTGTTGTTGACTAAACTCAGACATAGTAGTAAAATAACTAATAAAAATAGACTTGTATTAAAATACCTACTTAATTTAGATAACATTCAATAAACATATGATGAAGACCCCTACTACTGACATGTCAACTACCAACACTTACCTCATTAGAAAATATAGACCAAAGCTCAAAAACTGGAGGTGATGATAAGAATAGACTAATGATTATGAGTCACGTTAACAGAGGATTAACCCTTAAAAACAATAACCTGTTGCATATTCATACACCTCATACATGATGCATAAATTCCATTCAAACACAAGATTCTGTCTGGTCAGTGTCAACTTCTTCCTCTGAATCCTAACCGTGTCTTCAGGGCTGAGCGAGGTGGGAAGAAGTTCATTTCTTCTGATAAGAGAGCAAAAAGTTTAATATTTGAATAATAAAATTAATAATCTTTATTATAAATAAAAAATATAAATGTTTTATTTATATTATCTTTATTATAGATAATAAATTTAATAATCTTTTTCTTTGAAAGATTTAGGTGTCCTGTGGCTGCCATCTCACTGCGAGTCCTTTCTGTAAAAAAAGTATCTTGCATAGCATAGTTTTTATTTTAACATTTTGTTATAACCTAAAACTATATTTAACACACTACTTGAGAAAATTAATGCAGCATAACTTTCTAACATACCACATATCATATTCATTTTAATATTTATGAAAAGCCAATCATAAAACACGCATTTTTCACAGGAAGTTTGGGAGGACAAAAGGCAAGAGAAGGAAAGAGCAGACAGAGGGAAGAACAACGCCTGAGGCATGAGGTTCTACTGGATGCTCCTGCCTTGGGGTGTGGTGAGCAGTGCTGAGTGAAGGGCAGGGTTCAGGGATCCCTGCGGATCCTGCACACCCGCATTTCTGGCATGGCATTCCTCACAAAGGCTTTTCTCTCGGGGTAATTAACGCCTCCTGATTGGGGCTTTGCTCTGGAAGGTCGCAGGGTGTTTCCTTCGGAGGGATTCCCTCCTTTAAGGAACTCCAGGGATCAATTAGGATGTAGTTATCTAAATTGTGAGTGTGCTATCAGGCCCAGGCAGAGGATTTGCAAGTGTTCTGTTTATGCTCAGGAAGGCCCTGACTCAGCTTAAATTAAAGGGAAAGCAGATTCCCTCACCTGCTCCAGCAGGGGATATTTCCTGCAGGAAGGGGGAAATTTGTCTTCCCTTTTCCTCTCCATCAGCAGGAGCAGCTCCAGATTTCACAGAGGAGCTCGGAGCAGGGGAGGGAACAGAACTGTGTCAGTGTCATTGTCCCCATGGTTTTTGGTCTGGTTTTTAGGCTCCTGCATCTCCTTGCAGACATCCCTGAGCAGTCTGATCCCAGCAGCACATTCATGTCTCTCCTGCCTAGATATTCTTGCTGAAATGATGCTGCAGGTGATGTAATGTTAATATAAATTATCTTCAACCCAAATTCTCTCCTTGGCTGAGCAGGGAAGAGCATGAACTGCAGAATTTTGGCCTCTGTGTGACACAAGCCTGCGTTGAGCTGTTTGAGGAAGGACAAATTCGGTGATCCCAGCACAGCTTTGAGCCCCTGCTCACACCAGATCATTCTTGGTGGGAGAGGAGTCAGAGGCCAACCTTGTAAGGAATGAGAGGTAACAGCAAAAATCCTTGGAGAAGGAGAAACACCAGAGTTCATGAGGCTGTGAGTGATGGGAGACTCTGTGTGTGTCTGCCAGGGGGGTGAGAGGAACCAGACCAGTATTAATGACCCAAAGTTTTACAACACTCATTCTTTCTAAAATCTCTTTTGCCACCTTCAAGGGATTAATCAGCACAAAGGCCTGGGAAAGTTAAATCATGTTTTTCCAGGTGTTGAGGAATAGAAAGGATGCCCTGAATCTTGAAGTGTTGTCCAAGGCCAGGTTGGACAGGGCTTGGAGAGCCTGGGACAGTGGAAAGTGTCCCTGCCATGGAGGGAGTGGAATGGGATGAGCTTCAAGGTCACTTCCAATCCAGACAGCTCTGTCACTTTATACAGGAGAAAAGATCGTTTTTTTCAGGTTAGTCCTCCTGGCAGGAGGTCACTGAGGGTAGGAATGTCCTGTGGAGCTTTGGCACCCCCAGCCTCACAGAGCCTCACTCACTCCCACCCTGGCTGAAAAGATCTCAGGTGAGTTAATGACCTTCCTCTTCAACTGTCACCTGGGCCACGCCTTTCTTGACATCCCAAAACATCCTGATAAGGAAGGGACACACAGGGATGATCAATGCAGCACAGCCACCCCAACACCCCCACCCTGAGCAGCCCTGAGAGCTCCTGGAGCTCTGGCAGCCTTGGCACCATTCCCTGGGGAGCCTGGGCAGTGCCCAGCAGCCTCGGGGGGCAGAACCTTGCCCTGAGCTCCATGCCAAGGCCTGGCCCAGCTCCAGCCCTTGCTGGGCTCCTGTCCCTGTCCCAGAGCAGAGCTCAGCCCCTGCCCCTGTGCCTGCCCTGGGGAGGAGCTGCAGCCCCCGAGGAGCCTCCCCTCAGTCTCCTGGGCTGCAGCTGAACCAGCCAAGCGCCCTCAGCTGCTCCTCAGCCCCTTCCCCAGCTCCTGTCCCTCCTCTGGGCACTCTCCAACAGCTTTGGATCCTTCTGATCCTGTGGTGCCCAAAGTGCCCCCAGCACTGGAGGTGAGGCTGCCCCAGGGCAGAGCAGAGTGGGACAATCCCTCCCTGGGCCTGGTGCCCCCCAGCACAGGGGGGCCCTTGGGGCTGCCAGGACACAGCAGTGACTCAGATCCAACTTGCCAATGACCAGGACCCCCAGGGCCCTTTCTGCAGTGCTCTGAGATGAGCCAGATCTGCTGTGATGCCTGGAACAGTTGCTGTGCACATCCCAAGGGATGCTCCTGCCTTACAAGAGCTCAGCTTGGGCACCTTGGTCTGCTTCTCTGCATGTCTGCTGATTTCCAGGACATCTGGGTCCTGTTTGGCTTTGGGATTTGCTGCTGCATTTCTTTTTTCCTCAGACCCTTCCCAGCTCCATGTCCTTCCTTTGGGCACTCTCCAACAGCTTTGGATCCTTCTTACATTGTGGTGACCATTTTTAGTTAAATCTCTCAGTGCTGGGAAACCTCACCTGGGGAGGACTGGAGTCCTTCCCCTCTCCCTGACCCTGCTCCTTCAGCAGCAGCCAGAGCATCCTCTGGGGGTTCCTGCAGGCAGATATTTATGGGCATTAAGCTCTCCCAAGGATTCAACAAACCCCGGCCAGTTTAGAGCCTGGAAGCTCCAGGCACCTGGTTTAGATGGGAAGGAGCTGAGGGAGGCTTTGTCCCCATGCCACAAAACAGCTGAGTTCAACCAGCCCAGAGCAGGGAGGCTGTAAAGCACAAAAATGAGAGCATTTAATGAACTGAAGTGAAATGAAAATGTCACTGACACCAAGGATTTCTTGGCATGCACCTCTATCTTCCACCTGTTTAATTAGGGCAGCACGGGCTGGTGCTCTTCAAAAGAGAGCTGTGAACTACAGGAACCAGCTCTGGCACACCTGAGGTTCTCAACAACACAGCAAAGCTTGGTACTGGAAATAATTTCATATTAAAGTGGCTTTTTTTAGGTGTTTTCTTCCGGCAGGGATCATCCAAGAGCAAGCCAAGCCTGATGTGAGCAGGTTGGAATCCTCCAGCCTCCCCATCTTGGACTGGTCAAGGAGAAGAGATTTTAAATCCCAGGTCCAGCCATTCCCAGAGCTCCTCTGATGGGGTCAAACCTTCCTTGGGGATTACTGAATATATGGAATATTTGAGGTGAACCTCTCCCAGCTGACCTGAGGAGGGTTTGTACCTTCAAAGCCAAGGCAAAATGGTGATTTTTGGCTTTGAGATTGGGATTTGGGAACTTCCCAAAGGATTTGGGAATTGCCAAATAGGATCAGCCAGGAATCCTTGTGTGGCCAAGGGGAAGAGATTTTCATTCCCAGCCATTCCCAGAGCTCCTCTGATGTGGTCAAACCTTCCTTGGGGATTACTGAATATATGGAATATTTGAGGTGAACATCTCCCATTTGACCTGAGGAGGATTTGTACCTTCACTGAGAGCAAAACCAAGGCAAAGTGTCAATTTTTGGCTTTGGGATTGGGACTTGGGATTTGCCAAATCCCAAAGGATTTGGGAATTGCCAAATGGGATCAGCCAGGAACAACTGAATCCAGAATCCTTGTTTGGCCAAGGAGAAGAGATTTTCATTCCCAGCCATTCCCAGAGCTCCTCTGATGGGGTCACACTTTCCTTGGGGGACTACTGAATACATGGAATATTTGAGGTGAACATCTCCCATTTGACCTCAGAAGGATTTGTATCTTCACTGAGAGCAAAGCCAAGGCAAAATGGTGATTTTTGGCTTTGGGATTGGGATTAGGGAAATTCCCAAAGGATTTGGGAATTGCCAGATGGGATCGCCAGGAATAACTGAATCCAGAATCCTTGTGTGGCCAATGGGAAGAGATTTTCATTCCCAGCCATTCCCAGAGCTCCTCTGATGTGGTCAAACCTTCCTTAGGGATTACTGAATATATGGAATATTTGAGGTGAACCTCTCTCACCTGACCTGAGGAGAGTTTGTACCTTCACTGAGAGCAAAGCCAAGGCAAAATGGTAATTTTTGGCTTTGGGAGTGGGATTTGGGAAATTCCCAAAGGATTTGGGAATTGCCAGATGGGATCAGCCAGGAATCCTTGTGTGGCCAATGGGAAGAGATTTTCATTCCCAGCCATTCCCAGAGCTCCTCTGCTCAATCCTTCCTTGGGGACTACTGAATATATGGAATAGTTGAGGTGAACCTCTCTCACCTGACCTGAGGAGAGTTTGTACCTTCACTGAGAGCAAAATGGAGGCAAAGTGGTGATTTTTGGCTTTGGGATTGGGATTTGGGATTTGGGAATTCCCAAATGGGATCAGCCAGGAACAACTGAATCCAGAATCCTTGTGTGTCTGATCAGAATTTTCTACATTTTCCTCTTTAAAAATAAAAGTGCTGCTTTACTGGAATCCAAGCTTTCAGCAGGATTGTGTTGGGTTCTGCCCTTTATATTCTGAATGCAAAGTCAAACATGCAAATGAGGCTGAAATGTTCCATTTTCACATGACAAGAACTTCGCATTTCCACTTCTCCTTTCAAAATAATTTTTGCTATGAAAATTATTGCCTGATGTAATAAAGCACAATAAGGGCATCAAGGAGGGCTGTCAAAATGACAACAGAGTAACTCTGAAAAACTTTTTGAACACCACATTCCGTGCTGAATTTTTAAATATGGCATTTCACTCCACACTGGAATGAAAAGAGAGTTGGAAATTACAGAAGAAAAAAAAAAGAGAGACATTTCAACTCCCACACAGGTGTAGCCTTAATGCATCAAACATTTCAAACCCCAAACTTTGATGGGGTGGCAGCAGGTATTCAAAAACAATTTCTGAAAGCTCTAAAATATCACAGAGAAAGTACCAGCTAGAGATTGTTAAAACCTTGAAAATTTTCTGCATTAAAAACCAGAGAATACTTGGATTTTTAAAGGATAATATTGGCTTTTGAAAGGACAAATGTCCTTACAGGAATCCCCAGCAATGTCCTCAGCTGAGATTACAGGACCTCCTTCCCCTGCTTGAAGCTCGGTTTCACTGAGAGTGAACTTTAGAGGTTTTTAAGCTCAGATAATATTTAAATTCATGACTTCATCTCTTAATCACTCCACAGCCTTGGGGAGGCAAAGGGAGTGGCTCCTGTGCAAGGCTGGTTTCCAGCAATACCCAGATGGAAACTTTTAATTTGCATTTTTCTGTTTCGTCTTAATTCCCTTCTATGTGAACAACAGAAAATGGCTCCTTCCCTGAATGTATAAATACATGGAATTTGGACCAACTTCAAATATTGCAATGTAAAATGTCTGTAAATGTTTCTAAACATTGAAATGAAGTTTGTTTTACCAGATACTGAAAGATTTCCTTGAGGGCTCAAAGCGGGGAGAGCTGGGCGTGCTCACCTGGACAAGAGAAGGCTCCAGGCAGAGCTCAGAGCCCCTTGCAGGGCCTGAAGGGGCTCCAGGAGAGCTGCAGAGGGACTGGGGACAAGGCCTGGAGGGGCAGGAGCCAGGCAATGGCTCCCACTGCCAGAGGGCAGGGCTGGATGGGATCTTGGGCAGGAATTGTTCCCTGGCAGGGTGGGCAGGCCCTGGCACAGGGTGCCCAGAGCAGCTGGGGCTGCCCCTGGATCCCTGGCAGTGCCCAAGGCCAGGCTGGACAGGGCTTGGAGCAGCCTGGGACAGTGGGAGGTGTCCCTGCCATGGCAGGGGTGGCACTGGATGGGCTCTGAGGTCCCTTCCAACCCAAACCAGTCTGGAATTCTATAAAAGCTGGATGCGACTCAAGGTTTTGTCACGGACACATTTTATGAAAAATCCTTTTATTAGGATCTTTTCTCCTGAGAAGCTGGGAAGTTTCAGCTTCTCCACATTTTGCTGCTTTGGAATGTGATTTGGAGAACTGTTTACCCAGCATGTGAATTGATTTTACTTGATGTTCAATGACAGCCAGCTGTGTCGAGGCTGTGAGCAGTGACAAGATTTCCTTTCCTTTCCTTTCCTTTCCTTTCCTTTCCTTTCCTTTCCTTTCCTTTCCTTTCCTTTCCTTTCCTTTCCTTTCCTTTCCTTTCCTTTCCTTTCCTTTCCTTTCCTTTCCTTTCCTTTCCTTTCCTTTCCTATGAAATCCTTTTCTTCTATTCTTTAGTGTAGTTTTAATGTATCATTTTCTTTTAATATAATATATATCATAAAATAATAAATCAGCCTTCTGAAACATGGAGTCAAGATTCTCATCTCTTCCCTCATCCTGGGACCCCTGAGAACACCACCACAAGGTTTCTCCTCCACAGCCACGTTGCAGATCTACAGACAGGAAGAACCTCCAATGCCCTCAGGACATCCCAAGGTCAGCTTTTCCAAGATGATCTTCCTTGTTTTAAACAGAAGTTGCATTGCTGAGGGAGATTTTCAGTGGCTTGAAAACCAGTGGGATTCCTGCAAACCAAAAGAAAACCCCAAACAAAATGAAAACAACAACAGCAAAACCAAAATGAGACAAAAATTCCCTCAGCAGAAGGGCTTGGGAATGCTCTCTGTGAAGGAGAGTGGCTTTGGAGGCTGCAGATTGGCAGGGAGGAAAATTGAGTTTGAAATGTGTTGTCAGGGCAGCTCTGTGATCCTGGGGGTGTGGATTTCTCTGTGAGAAATAAAAACCTCTCATGGTAATTCCTGAGGATTGTGCAGGAACAACGGGGGGAAATCTGCAAAGCAGAGGATTCTTTGGAGAGTTGATTAGGACAAAAAGTGACATTGAGACTTTTTTTGTGTAATCCCCACTGTTCCTTCAGAGCTCTGGAGCGGCCCCAGAACATTTCCTTGCTCTTTCTGCTCCACCTGAGCTGCCTGGTTTTGGGAGCACCCAAATTCCAGAGCTCTCCCAGGATCCAGCTCCAGGCCTGTGGCTCTGGAAGGGAACTTCAGCCACCTCCTGGTGGAAATCCTGAACATTTCCAGGTAGGACTTGAGGCCACCTGACCTCACTCATGTCCCCGTGGGTGCCACAGCTTTGTCATGGTCACCTTTTACCACAGGTATTTACTGGAGCATCCTTTAAATGAAGGTACATTTGGGGTAGATCTCACTAATTTGCCCTAAATCCGGCCTTAAACTCAATCCTAAAACTCAACACTTGGACTTGGGGGTGAATTTTCCATGCAATGCAGCAGAGATGTCCCTAAAAAACCTGCAAAACCCCTGGAATTTCCTCCAGGGGCTTTTAAAGGTTCCCACCCAGGTCTGGCTCTTCCTTCAGGCCCAGGAGTATCTGCAGTTGGAATGTCATGGATTATTCTTCCAGGCTGTAAAAGGAGTAGCTGGAGGTTTGGGAATTACCTGAAATAAGGCTGTGAATGTCAACTCTCCTTAATTTTGAATTTTGATGAATTTTGAATAATTTTGAATGAATTTTCCTCTCCTTAATTGTTCTGCGTGGAGCTGAACTGCCAGGGGATGGCAGCAACCCTGAGTGGGTTTTTTTGGTGTTCCAGAGCTTTTCTGGATGTTTCCTGGAGGAAATGTCCTGGTGAACGAAGCCCAGTTTCAGTGGTGCATTAGGAGTGTGAGCTCTGGCTCAAGGAATAATCCAGTACTGCAAATTCCACAGGAATTTGTGCAAGGATCCATGGGAGGAAGAGGAAACTCTTCCTGCAATCCAGCAAAGCTCCTGAGCACGAATTACTGAGCTGAACTAATGGGTTTGCTGATCCAAAGTGCCTCATCTGAGTTTTAATGGTGCTCGACATAAAAGGGTTATTTGAATTTATGGCAGTGTCTCCTCATTCTTGTGGCAGAGTAGTTTGGAAGATCATTTTTAAAACATCCCATCCCATTCATTAACGAAGGAAATTCAGTTTTTTACCATGAGTAATGTCTTATCTGAAGCTGCAACAGTATAAGAAGGCTCTTTTCATATGGAAATCCTCCAAGTCTTTAGCATTTCTTCTTGCACTCTTGGAGCTTGATTTACATTTTCCCAACAGAACTGACTGAAAACCCTGTTTCAGATGAGGAGGGCTCACCACTAATGGAATATATGGCTCTATAATATTTTCATCATTACATAAAGCCCACATTTAAATATCCTGCTCTTCTGGCCAGAACGCTTTGCTGAGCAGATGCTTCTTAATGAGCTCTTCCCAGTGACACTGAGGCCTTGGAGTTGATTTACAATGCATGAAACCCAGGAACACTTCAAGCTCTTCCTTCCCACAAGCATCACATTGCACTGACTTTCATCTGCAATCTTATTGCCCAGCTGAGCCTTTCTTCTGTCCTTTCAAAGTTCCTCCAAATCCTCTCATATCAGGGACTATTCAAAACTCTCTCACATCAGAATAATTTTCTCTAAGCCATAATTTGCTGCCATCCCCTATTCACTCCTCACTAAATCTGGGCAGGAATTCTGCCTCTTGCAAGAACTGCTGGGCTCTGGAGCTGCTCATCTCTTTCCATGCTGAAAGTTTGCCTCTAAATTCTACATGTTGGGGTTTTATCTCTTGAAACCGGGTGGGGAGAGGTGGGGGTGCTCACCTTCTTGGGCAGGAATTGTGGAATCCATCCCTGGAATGGATTTCCCAGAGCAGCTGGGGCTGCCCCTGGATCCCTGGCAGTGCCCAAGGCCAGGCTGGACAGGGCTTGGAGCAGCCTGGGACAGTGGAAGGTGTCCCTGCAATGAGGGGAATGTTGGAATGAGATGATCCTTCAGGTCCCTTCCACCCCAAACCATTCCATGGCCCTACAATGATCCCATGACTCATTCCCAACCAGCAAGAGAAGTTTTCACTGTGGAGATCTTCAATCAACAACTGGGACAGCACCACACTGCTCTCATCTGAGCAGCTTTGAGCCTCCATCTCCTCACCAGTGGTCCCTGGGCTAAAACAAGGATCTTAAAAAGGCCCATGAGATGTGGCAGCAGCTCTCTGGCCATAGAGAGGAACACACCACTGTCACAGACATCTTTTATGAAAAATCCTTTCCTTAGGATTTTTTGTCCTGAGAAGCTCAGAGGCCTCAGGAACAAAATGTAAACATTGATTATCTGCTGCTGTGGAATGCAGCAGGTGGATCTGTGATTGGTCTCATGTGGTTGTTTCTAATTAATGGCCAATCACAGTCAGCTGGCTCAGACAGAGAGTCTGAGCCACAAACCTTTATTATTCATTCTTTCTTTTTCTATTCTTAGCTAGCCTTCTGATGAAATCCTTTCTTCTATTCTTTTAGTATAGTTTTAATATAATATATATCATAAAATAATAAATCAAGCCTTCTGAAACACGGAGTCAGATCCTCGTCTCTTCCCTCATCCTCAGACCCCTGTGAACACGGTCACACACCACTCAGAAACACACTGAGAAAGTCTGTGAGAAGGTCAGAGAAAAGAATGAGAAACAATTCTCATCTTCCCTTGCTGCACCTGGTATTGTGAACATGCAGAATGTTTTATGGAGATTTGTTTACCAAAGGTTGGTTTCTTAATTGGCCAATGGTGATGGTGTTAGACTGAAGAATCAATTAGGTCTACCTGTATCACAACTGTCTATAAAAACAATAAGTTTCTTAATAAAGATTATGATTAATCAACCCTCTGTGAATCACAGACTCAATGCTAATTATTGGGGGGATGCCTCGATCTGACAATGAGGAGCTGTGGATGGAGCAGATCCCCATCCTGTGTGCAGCACTCATGGTTGCCATGGCCTGTGTTCTTCAGGATTCCTTCAGCACTTGTCATTTATTTGCTTTGCTGGAGTGGGAGGCTTTGGGAAATCTCTGAGATGAAGAGAGCAAACAGGAGCACAAACATTGGCTGCACCAGCTGGCTCTGGGATGCTCCCTCCTCCCTGGATCCTCATTCTCAGGGCCATGCAGAGAACAATGAGTGCTTCTCAGAGCTCTGTTTGGTCAGGGCTAAGGTCTCTGTATCTTTGGGGTGGTTTCAGCTTGAAAGGCTGGGCTGTGCACCCTTCAGCCTCTGGTTTCACTGGTTTGGTTCTCAGGAGGGTGCACTGACTGCAGGGCAGCTTTGGAGGGAAAAGAGGCAACACCTTGCTCAGGGGTAGAGTTTTTGGGGGAGATCAAGGACCTGGTGGGAGCTGGGTGTCAGAACAGCACCTCAAAGTGTGGGATTGATGGAGGCCAGGCAAGGGTTGGAGTCAGGAATGACACACAGCAGGGCTGGGGCAGAGGGGTTTGCTCAAGGCCACATCTCAGGTCCTCTCCTGGAACAGGACGGGTGGTGGTGTTGTTTGCAGGAGTCCCAGGACAAGGGAAGAGATGAGAATCTTGACTCCATGTTTCAGAAGGCTGATTTATTATTTTATGATACATATTATATTAAAAGAAAATTATATACTAAGACTATACTAAAAGAAAAGAGAAATGAGATATCAGAAGGCTAACAAGGAATAGAAAGGAAAGGAATGATAATAAAATCTTGTGACTGACCAGAGAGTCTGAGACAGCTGGACTGTGATTGGCCATTAATTAGAAACAACCACATGAGACCAATCAAAGATGCACCTGTTGCATTCCACAGCAGCAGATAATCATTGTTTACTTTACATTTCATTTCTGAGGCCTCTCAGCTCCTCAGGAGAAAAATCCTGGCAAAAGGGATTTTTCATAAAATATGTCTGTGACAGAGGAGGGGTGAGAAGGAGATGTGCACATCCTGAGACCCCAGTGACTCCAGTGCCCCCATTGGCAATGACCATGGGGATGTTTGGCATGGAGCTCAGGGCAAGGTTCTTCCCCCCGAGGCTGCTGGGCACTGCCCAGGCTCCCCAGGGAATGGTGCCAAGGCTGCCAGAGCTCCAGGAGCTCCCAGGGGTGCTCAGGGTGGGGTCCTTGGGGTGGCTGTGCAGGGACAGGAGCTGCACTGATCATCCCTGAGGGTCCCTCCCAGCTCAGGATATTCCATGATCCCATAATTGTCACATATAATTTCCACCACCCCCATTCATCTCTTGCCTCTCCTTTTGCAGGTTTGCTGGCCCAGAGTAGCTGCCAATTGAAGTACCTCAGAATACCTTATATTTCAATATTTTCCCATCTTTTTTTTCCCTTTCTATCCCTTTCCCCCTTTTTTTCTGCCCAAGCCAATCATCCCAGGATAAGAAAATTCTTCAAAACATGAATGGTTTCAGCAGCTCCCTTTGGCCAGAAGATGTTATAAAACTGCTGCAGGTTTTTGTCTCCTCTTCAATAAATGATCAGAATCCCTTCATCCTGTGTCCATTCATCACCAACTGAGGGTATTCCACCCAAATTTTAACTTCCCAACTGGCCTTCCATTCAGTATCTCACTGAAAGTCCAGGATGAGTCACATTTACTGCTTTATTTATGGTGCAATCAAAGGAGAGGGAGCAGTGACTGCTTTGCCAGTGCATTAAAAATCCCTCTTTCCTTTAGCCCTGGTTTAGACACACTGGGATTGCCAGACAAGCAAAGGGTGGCAAACTCTGTCATCTCACATTTGGGTTTGTGGGGATCACGGGAAAGGACAGCAGAATAGCCCTGAGGATGGAGAAGCTTGAAAAGAGCAGGAACAGCAGGAAAAGGGACCACAGAGGCATCAGCACCAAGGAATGAAGTGGAGAAAGGGGATTTTGCCAAAAGGCAGCTCCATGGGAGGCAGGCAGAGCTTCCATGCCCAGATTCATGTTGGGAGAATCCTGAGCTGCAGGAGCTCCAGCCCACACCACATCTGCTCCTGGATGGTGGCCTGGATGCCTTTGTTCCTTCTGGTTAATATTCTTTAATATCCTAAAAATATCTTCACTGAAAGAGTGGCCCAGCAGTGGGAGAGGCTGCCCAGGGAAGTGGTGGAATCCCCATCCCTGGAAATAAGGCTCGGATTTGGTTGCAGGTTGGACTTGACGATTTTGGAAGCAATTTCCAACTTTAACCATCCTGTGTCTCTCTGATATCAAACTTATGGAATTTCCTTATCCAAAAAGGCCAATTGAAAAGCAGCAATAAGGTCTGGATGAATCTCCCAAGCTGAGCTGTTGGTACAGGAGGGCTGGCACAGCACAAAGCTCCCAGTTGAGGTGACATGAAAGATTTCAGCTTGCCCGAGTCTGAATAATTGAGCTGACATGATCAGATCATCTTTTGATGGTCTAATTGAATTATGTGCATTTCTGAAAGCTTTTCTCAGTGGAGCTAATGAGTTTTGTGTCTGAACTGAGCCAGGCAGACCCAGCCAGGGTTCCAACCTTCCTGTCTAAACAGGACAAGGAATTCTTACACCGATTATCAAAGGTTCAATTCAATTCCTTCCCTCTGCTGACTGCTCAGAACATTGTCCCAGGAGGATTCCCTGTAATTTCCTTGGGATGTGGGATATTATTTACCAGGGTGTTTCCTGGGCAGTCTGAATGGCTGAAGAGAGAAGATGACTTTGCTTTTGTGGGATCCAAGCTGGTTTCCATGACCCCAAGGCATGAGTTCTTAAGCTCATGAAACTAAAAGGTCAATGAGATAAAAGAAAGATTTTTTACAAGGAAAGTGGTGAGGCCCTGGCTGGACCCTTGGAAGTGTCCAAGGCCAGGCTGGATGGGTTTGGAGGTAGAAGGTGTCCCTGGCCATAGCAGGGGGTGGGTCTTTAAAAATCTTTTAAAAATTCCCTCCCACCCAAACCATTCCACAACTCTATGGACATTGTGAGCTGAACATCAACCCTACAGGAACAGATTCCTTTCACTCATTTTTGTATTCCTGGAGAAGGCTTGATATAAAAACCAGCTTATTGCATCAGGGAAAGTGTCTACAGAGAGGGTGAGGTGCCAGTTCCAGCACCTCCATCTGACTTCAGCCCCAGAAGGAAGTGAAAGTGTTGAAACCTTTGTGGTGGGGAGAAGTTTGCTCAGCCCAGAGTGCCAGCTCGGAAATCCACCCTGTGTTTGCCTTTGGATAAGCTTTGTGCCATCAATCGCTCTGAAAACAGGGATATACAGCCATGGGAACCCCGGGGGTGTGAGAGGAGGCTCAGAGGTTCCTCATCCACCTCCCATCCTGATGGACACTGTCCCTTTGGCCACCCAAATCTCTGCTGGTGGGAGCTGGAAGTCATGTGAAGCTTCTGCTGTGAGGGGAGGGTAGATGCAGGTTCCTCCAGGGCTACTACAGAGTTACTACTGCCACACACAGCCCTGTGTCTGCCTTGCTGTCATTGTCCCTGCGCCTTTGTCAGCTGCAAACTGAGCCCAGCCACAGCCTGGCCAGGATGGAAACACTGCTGGAATGAAAGCCAAGGTTCAGGGTTTTTCAGAGGATCCCAGAATGGTTTGGGTTGGGAGGGACCTCAAATCCCATCCCATCCCATCCCTCCAGTGCCATGGCAGGGACACCTCCCACTGTCCCAGGTGCTCCCAGCCCTGTCCAGCCCGGCCTTGGGCACTGCCAGGGATCCAGGGGCAGCCCCAGCTGCTCTGGGCACCCTGTGCCAGGGCCTGCCCACCCTGCCAGGGAACAATTCCTGCCCAAGATCCCATCCAGCCCTGCCCTCTGGCAGTGGGAGCCATTCCCTGGCTCCTGTCCCTCCAGGCCTTGTCCCCAGTCCCTGTGCAGCTCTCCTGGAGCCCCTTCAGGCCCTGCAAGGGGCTCTGAGCTCTGCCTGGAGCCTTCTCTTGTCCAGGTGAGCAGGCCCAGCTGTGCCAGGCTGGCTCCAGAGCAGAGGGGCTCCAGCCCTTGCAGCATCTCCGTGGCTCCTCTGGCCTGGCTGCAGCAGCTCCACGTCCTCCTGCTGCTGTTGCCCAGGGCTGGGGCAGCAATGGGGGGTCCCAAGGAAGCAGAGGGGCAGAATCCCTCCCTGGACACTTCTTTGGACCCAGCACAGGGGAGGTTCTGGGCTTCTCACCCAGCCAAGACACCTCAAGCTTCTTGTCCATCCCCACCCCAGGTCCTGCTCCCCAGGGCTGTGATTTCCCTGCTGCTAGAACTTTCCTTCCTCATTCTTGGCATTGTAACATCCCACAGTGATCTGGAACCTGCACGAGGAGGAGCTGGACAGAATTCCTTCCCAATCTTGTCTAACCCTGCCCTTCTAAGGACAGGACTCTGTCCCGTGGGGTGTCTCAGCTGGAGAGGCAGTCCCACCCCAGCTGGACTGGGATCACCAGAGGTGAGGAGATGTCAGGACACACAGCTGGGTCACCCCACAACGGCTCTGCAGTCCTGGACAAGGTTGTCCCACATGGAGAGATGTCCCAAACTGTGGGAGCTGGCATGGGACTGGCTGGAACAAGTGCTCTGAGCCAGCCAGGCTGTGGAGGACAGCATGGAGAGGTCCCTTCCAGCATCCTCTATTGGAATAATTACCAATAAAACTGGACAGGACATGCCTGAGCTTGTCTGGCCCTTGGTGCTGAACCAAATAGCAGCAACTGTGGTGTTTTCACCCCACAGACACTTTTGGCTCTATGGGTGTGTGGTGTTTCACCCCACAGACACTTTGGGCTCTATGGGTGTGTGGTGTTTCACCCCACAGACACTTTTAGCTGGCTGGGTGTGTGGTGTTTCACCCCACAGACACTTTTGGCTGGCTGGGTGTGCGGTGTTTCACCCCACAGACACTTTTGGCTGGCTGGGTGTGTGGTGTTTCACCCCACAGACACTTTGGGCTGGTTGGTGTGTGCTTGGGCTGGTGGTGTGGTGTTTCACCCCACAGACACTTTGGGCTGGCTGGGTGCTGCTCTGGGCACTGGAGACAAGTCCAGGCCTGCAGGAGCTCTGGTGGTGCTGGGATGGAGCTTCCCCCCATACCAGGGGCTGCTCCTCAGGTTTCCCTCTGTGGAGAAGCTTTAAGGCGATGGTGAAGGAAAGGAGTCGGTTCTGATGGAGGGTTTGGATCCAGAGCTTCATTCTGGCCCACAGGCCTCTGAATGCAGCACCAGCTCCAACAGAACTCCCTGAGCCCGTGGCTGCTGCTCCTTTGAACCCCGGGGAGAGGGGCAGGGAAGGGGTCGGGAGCCACCAAGCAGGGACAGGAGGGGAGGGACAAAGGGACAAAGGACACCTGGATGGCCCAATGCCCCCCAGGGATAGAGGGCATCCTTTGGATCTGCCAATCTGGAATGCCAGGACTGACAGACAGCACTGGGAGGGGAAAGGAGAGGGGACTGACACACCTGGCAGGGAATTATCAGGGAGGGACCCGAGGTTCTGAGGTAAACCCTGAAATCACAGCATAACAATCCCCTTTGTCTCCTGGCTCCCAATGTCCTGCTCTCCCAGGCCCTGAGCCTGCTTGCAGCTCTCTCCAAGGACGTGGAACAAACTCCATCTGACTTCCAGAGCTGGAGCAGAGGTGACCTCCTCTCTGAAAAGTGCTGACTGAGGCAGGGCCTGCCTGCATTGTCACCTTTGTCACGCTGTGTCCCCATCCCGGGGAGGACCAGGCGAGGGCTAAATCAGCAAATGGAAAGGGGCTGGTCTGTCCCCTCTGTGCCAACACCTCCACTCAGCTGTTTTTTTTTTCCCAAGGACACGAGTTTGGAGTGTGAAAAACGCCAGTCACTTGTTTTTAAAATTTTAAAAGTTTAATAGTAATAAAATGGTTATAAAAATAGTAATACAATTAGAGTAATAATAATTTGGACAAATTGAATTAGGACAATATGAGACAATAAATACAAAGGGTTATGGACAGTCCAGGTACCTTTCTCTGGGCAGCACCAGCCTGAAAAAGGACACCCGTTGACAAAGGATTAACCCTTAAAAACAACAGCCTGTTGCATATTCATACACCTCATACATGATGCATAAATTCCATTCAAATACAGGATTCTGTCTGGTCAGTGTCAACTTCTTCCTCCTAACAGCGCCTTCGAGGTCGGAAAAAGTTAATTTCTCCTGATAATGGGGCAAAAAATTCTTTTTCTCTGAAAGATTTTGGTGTCCTGTGGCTGCTATCTCACTGTGAGTCCTTTCTTTAAAAAAGTATCCTACATAGCATCGTTTCTATTTTAACATTTTGTTATAACCTAAAACTGTATTTAACACACAACTTAAGAGAATTAATACAGCATTAATTTCTAACACAATGCATATAATATTCATTTGAATATTTCCAAAAAGCCAATCATAAAATGCCTGCATTTTTCACATGGAGAGATGATTCCAACTCCTGGATGTGGCCTGGAGGGCACTGGCTGTTTGCTGCAGTGTTGCTGCTGACGTGGGCAGGGGAGGGGGTCCAGAGGGAGCAGGAGGAGATGAAAGGCAGTGCTGAGGAGCAGGAAAGAGCTGCAGTGTCCCTGGGGAAGCCACGAGGAGTGAGAGAGGAGGAGGGAATGAGAGAGGAGGGAGCTGTGCAGGGAGAGCTGGAGTTACAGAAAGAGCTGGAACTTGGGTGTTGGGGTGTTCAGAAGAACAGGCTTGAGATGGGAAAGGCTTTGGAAGGTTTGGTCTCTGAAACAAAGAGCAAAAGCCAGTCTGGAGGGATCCTGAAGGATCAGAAGGGATGGGAACATTGATTTTTGGGTAAAATGAGTCAGGAGAGCTCCTGCTCATCAATGGCCTGAGCCCATGTGGCCACACTGACCCCCCCCCACCCCTGACCAAACACTGCCAGCAAGATCAAACCAAACATAAATTGTGTCACAGCCACAGCCCTTCCTGCTGGGGATGGGAACAGAGGGGTTTGGGGGTTCCCTGTGCTGGGAGGGCACTCCAGGACCACCCCTTTGGGTACACCCAGGTGACCTCTCACTCCATGAGCCCCTGGACCAGTTCGAGAAAACCTGGCTTGGTTTCTAAAGACACAGTTGTAAATGCAGGAGCATGCCCTGTGCAGAGAACATAACTTTATCTGCTTTTATTTATTCATTCAGGCTGTTGATGTTCAAACCTCAAAAATCACACTGGCTCCTTCCCATGAAGTTGCTAATCCCTGTGGAGTGCCTGGGAATGACAGGAGTGTGATACCTCAGGAGAATTTCAACAGGAATTTCATGCAAATGTTGTGATTTCTTCTGCACAAGATGATAAGGTTCACCTTTCCTGTCCAGGTTTTTGTTTTTTGGGTTTTTTTTGGTTTTTTCCCCCTAAAAGAAAAGCCTCCATTTACCTCAGGGTGTCATTTTCTGGGGATGGGTTTTGTCATTTGTTATGCTGTTAAACTCCCCACTGATCCATTGTCAAACTCTTGTCTCGAGATCACAACCATGACAAACTGCAACAGCCTTCAAGGCTCTTGTCGAAATCCATCTGGACTTTTCACACTGAAATTGAGTGTTCCAAAGACTGGCTTTGTTCCTAGAAAGAAAGAAACAAGGAGAACTTCTTGGTTCTGCAATGGAGGAGCACGTCAGGTAATGGATCCTGTCTTGATTACATTGATGCTGTAAATAAGAGGTTTTTAACATTCCAGCTGGATCTCTCTCTTCCAAGGCAGCAGAGCTCTCTGGACAGGCAGAAGGGGATAATTCCCCACGTTTTTAAGGATGTGTGAGATGTTTCCATGAACTTTGCAGGCCTGATCCTCATGCTGGTTCCAGATCACTGTGGGATGTGGAAACCCAGGGCACAGGGAATATTTCTCTGTCTGCTCTAGGGTGTCCTGACTTTGACCCTCATTTATGAAGAGAGTTTCCCAGACTTCAAGATAGACCGGAATCCACAAAAGTGAAACAGATTATAGAAAGTAGTGCGGGTGTATCACTTGGTGAGAAATTTAGGTTTTGGGATTTTTTAGTATGTTGTGGATGGAAGCAAGATGGAGGGAACAGGGTGTCATCCACATCCTGGGAATTGTGGAATCCATCCCTGGAATGGATTTCCCAGAGCAGCTGGGGCTGCCCCTGGATCCCTGGCAGTGCCCAAGGCCAGGCTGGACAGGGCTTGGAGCACCTGGGACAGTGGGAGGTGTCCCTGCCATGGCAGGGGTGGCATTGGATGGGCTTTGAGGTCTCTTCCAACCCAAACCATTCTGGGATTCTCTGCACACGTTAAACTCAAGTTATTTTGCCCCAAATATTGCAAGATGAAGAAAAGCAGCACCACCCAAGCAAGAGGCCTCTCATGAGGAGCCCTGAGGGCCACCCCAGGAGCAGGGCAGAGGTGTTGGTCCCACACCCACCACGATCACCAGCCGGTCCATCAGGTGGTCCAGCTTGGTTTTCTTCCTCTTGATCTTCCCAGAGTTCCTCATGATTTTGGAATCGAGCCCTGGGCAGGAAACATTTCCAAAGTAAAAATGCAAGTCCCCAGAAGGTCAGTGAGGCTGCTTCCCTCCATGGTGACACCTGCCCTCCCCTGAGGAGACCCTCCCTCCATCGGTGTCCATGGAGCTGTGGCTGCAGGCTCCAAAACGTGATGCTCACAGCAGCTCTCAGCCCTCCCTCTCCCCACAGCTCCCCGTGGCCTGAGCTGGTGGGCTGGATCTGGGATGAGTGGAAGTGCCCAAGGCCAGGCTGGACAGGGCTTGGAGCACCTGGGACAGTGGGAGGTGTCCCTGCCATGGCAGGGGTGGAATGGGATGGGCTTTAAGGTCCCTTCCCACCCAAAGCATCCCAGGATTCTCACATCCCAGGATTCTCACATTTCAGGATTCTCACATTCCCTGGTGCAGGAGGCAGCTCCGTGTCCTGAGGAAGCCTCGCTCTGCCCTTAAATATTAATGATGATGTTCAGTGCCTCACTCTGAGCTCACATCCAGGGCAACAGTCAGGCTTTTTTTATCTTCATGTGCCATCTGCTCTTTCATCAAATCATTTGTAAAAGAGAGGCCCTCACATTCAGAGAAATCATCTGATAAATAAACACCCTGTTACACGGTGATACCTTTTATTGGGCTGTTAACTGCTCGAGCTGTGTGAGATAAATTGGTTTAATTAGTGGTAAGACATTCCTTTTTTAACATTTACATGAGCCTGATCATTATTCCCCTTGCATAGGCAGGCTCAGAATTTTAAGCAGGCTTCTCTCCTGTGCGGCATGCACTGCCAGGAGGGTCCAATGAATAATTTAATACTCCGTTGTCTTCTGGCCCTCAAAGAAAATACCAATATTTTGTTCCCACTTTCTGAACTCCTGTCCATGAAGGATCAATTGTCTTCCCATGGGAGCTGACTCTGCTGGGAGATGCACGGCCCAGAGTGGAATCTCTCCTTTTCCTGGGAAGATTTTTACAAGTCTCAGGAGGAGCAGGGTCAGCCAAAACAGGGACATCGAGAAGGGTCTGAACCTCCAATGCTCCCACAGCAGCTCCTGCTCAGCCCCAGCAATTCTGTTCTCTTGAGGCAGCACCTGGACATTTATTTACAGAATTCTGGGGACCCACAAGGTGCCTCAGGTCATTCAGCTGTCACAGGGCTTTGTTGTAGCCTCTCCTGGGAGATGAGGTGTCCTGGGGGCAGCTCCAATCTCTGCTCTGGGACAGGGACAGTGTCACGCTGTTCTTCTAAATTCTTCTAAGCCTTCTGACGTTTACATTTTTGTAATGGAGTTTCTCACACACTTTTCATGTAAATAATGATTGTTTTGCATTCCTTTCTAGAAGAAGAACAATTTGATAGACTGTTAGTTTGACCAGTGTGGCTAGAGAAGTGGCAATTTCATCCTCCAATCCATGGTCACTTTTGAAAATCTATAAATATTGGGTATCAGAAATAAACTATGTTCTTTTTACCTTGGACGTTTCAGCTTGTGCCTGTCGTTCATTTCTGTTTCCATTGCAACAGGACAGGAGCCCAGCAAGGGCTGGAGCTGGGCCAGGCCTTGGCATGGAGCTCAGGGCAAGGTTCTGCCCCCCGAGGCTGCTGGGCACTGCCCAGGCTCCCCAGGGAATGGTGCCAAGGCTGCCAGAGCTCCAGGAGCTCCCAGGGGTGCCCAGGGTGGGGTTTTTGGGGTGGCTGTGAAGGGACAGGGCTGGATTGGGTGATCCCTTCCAATTCAGGAGATTCCAGGATTCTATGATTTGGCAGATGCCTGTTCTTTCTCCTCCTTGCATTCCAACAGGAACAAATCAAAAAGTGTTGAAAATTACAAAGAAATTTGGGGACATTTCAGTTCCAAAGACCTTGGGAAGTGCCCGTGTCCCACCCGAACCAGTGTCCTGCCTCTTGTGCTGGGCAGCAGCAAGGAGACGGAGCAGAACTCATGGGAAAGCTGAGGAGCAGCAGGAAATGTTGCTCCTCGGAAAGCTTTTGCTAACAAAATCAGTCTTGTTCAGGGAAGCTTTTTGTACTGGTTTGGAAAGACAGGTGTCTGCTAAGGAAGGCAGGAGCCTCCCCTGAAATGGAGAAAAGGAATCTCCCTCTCCGAATTGCTATAAATTTTAAATTAAGGGGCTCTCAGGCAACAAATATTGGAGCAGGAAATAACAGGTTTTTAACAGGGAAGAAAATAAAAGGATAAAATAAACAATGCAGTAAACTAAACCAACACTGCCAGAGTCAGAACCCAACCTGACACCCTGTGGGTCAGGGTGTTGGCAGCAGTCCCATTGGAATTGTGGCTGCAGCCCTCCTGCAGTGTCAGGGGTGGTTCTGCTGGAGCAGGGATCCTGTAGAAGGGTGCTGTGTTCCTCTGAAGATCCAGTGGAAGAGGCAGCTGCTGCTCCTCTGGGAAATCCAGTGGAGAAGCTGTGCTGGTGTTCCAGAATCTCCAGATTATATCCATGTAGGAATGCTTGGCTCCTCCCTCTGGGCTCGCATCTCCCAACGGGATGTTATAGTTCTTATCAGCCATGCAGTGACATTCAATAGTCTGCTATCAGCAGATGTCTGCCCTGAGGGAGGAGTGGGTGTGGAAGAGATCAGAAAACTGCTCAATTAACAGGAGCCAACTGCCATACAGATGGCAAATAGAATACATCTTGCCTTGCAATTTGGAACACTTTTCCTAACAAAATCAATCTTTTTCAGAAGGTGGAACATCCCACCCCAAAGAAGGTTTCTCCTGATTGTTTCCCTGGCACAGAAATGCTGATGGAGCTGAGAGCAAACTCATTCTGGAGCAGAGATGGGTCTGAGAGCAGCTCCAGGGCTGGGGCTAGAGCTGAGCACGGGGCAGGGTGGATCTCTTCCCATGGGAATGGCTCAGGATCCACTGAGCTTCTCTGCAAAGGTGAATGAGGATGCCTGGGAGGGAGCAGTTCAAAAGGAGACTGGGGCCTCACTGCTGCTCTGAGCACCTGGAGGAGAGGTGTGAGGAGGGTTTTGCTTTAAAAACCCCTGATCTGTGCCTTAGCTAAAGGAGGGTAGAGTTAAACTAAGACATGGAAGGGAGAGGACAAGGAGGAAGAGAAGGAAATGGTGAAAGAAAGCACACAAGAAGTTGGAGGAGATAAATAAAACCAGGAGAGGGGCTCTCAGCTGGTCACAAAGATGAAAAATCCACAGATATTTCAGTTATGGGGCAAGCAGCAACTTTCCTCTCTTGGCTCTGCTGGAACACCTTGAGCCAGGGACAGCCGAGGTCAGGGAAGGGCACTGGGCAGGACATTGGGACATAGAGCCAGGGATGGCAGCAAGGGAAAGGGGGGATTCTGCCCCGGCAGGGGTGGCAGTGGATGGGCTTTAAGGTCCCTCCCAGCCCAAACCATTCCAGGATTCCATGAGCTCACACCTGCACACTCTGGGAAGGCAGAACCCCATGGGCCCTATCAAAACAGGATTAATGATTCCTCTCAGCAGCATGAGGAGCTCTGTGTGTAAACAATTTTTATTCCCAGGCTCACCCATCCATCCCCGGCTGCTGCTGGCAGCGTTTCCCCAGTGCAGCTCAGGGCTCAGCAGTTCCATCTGGCTGCCCAGGGATCCCAGCTGTCCCCTGGCCTCCTGGGGGCATCACCCTGGATGTGTTCCCTGGGTATCAATCACTCTGGTCCCTCCTGGGCACTGTGCCTGAGCAGTAAAACCCCACCATAAACTCCCAGCACTACAGGAACAGGATTCCTGCACTGACTGGAGCAGGCTGGGAAATGGAAGGGCCAGATCCTTGAGATGCTGCATTGCCTGGCCAGCATCCAGATAAATAAGCAGATAAATAAACTGCTGTTTCATCTCCAGCCAGTGAATCGCCTCAATAAAAATCAGTACAATTAATCTCATTAATTGGGAAGATATAGGACCCAATTGGTAAATATTTATTGATATACATAATATAAATATTATATTTTATTTTATTTTCATTTATTTCTTTATTATAATGTATATTTATTGATATATATTATATAAATATAAATATTTATTGATGTATATTAATATATATTCCCCCTATATATTATATATCATATATATTTTTATATTATATATTAATATATTAATGTATATTGATATATATTGATATTTATCAATATAGTAATATATATATATATATATTGATGTATATTAATATATTGTCAGCAGCCTCCAGTGGGGTACAGAGGGGAGCTGGGCACAGCAAAGTGCAGCTGATTAATCAGTACAATTAATCTCATTAATTGGGAAGAGATAGGACCCAATTGGTAAATATTTATATATATATATATAATATTTTATTTATTTATATCTGTTTATTGATATTTATTATAATATATATTTATTGATCTATTATATAAATATAAATATTTATTGATGGGTATTAATATATATTCCCAGCCCCTGGAGCAGCCTCCAATGGGGTACAGAGGGGAGCTGGGTGCAGCAAAGTGCAGCTGATTAATCAGTACAATTAATCTCATTAACTGGAAATATATAGGACCCAATTGGTAAATATATATTGATATATATTAATATTTATTCCCAGTCCCTGGAGCAGCCACCAGTGGGGTGCAGAGGGGAGCTGGGCACAGCAAAGTGCAGCTGTCACCGAGGAGTGGTTTGGGTTATTTCATCCCCCAGCAGCTGCAGACTCTCCAGAGCTTCACCAAACATTGTTTTGATCAGGGACAGAACAGCCCACACCACCTCTCCTCCTTTACCCACTAATGACAACCATCTCCAGCTAAATTAAATTCTCCCTCACAGCACACCCAGCCCTGAGGGCAATTAAAGAAACATAATGAATCTGCTATTTTTTCCCCCTTTTTTTTTTTAAGGCAATTAATGTGAAGCAGCTACAAAGGTGAACCGCGTATCTTTTAAAATGACTCACGACTCCAAAAATGACTCCAAAATGGGTTTGGGAGGGGGGGCACTGCTGGATTAGAAACTCTTGCAGCATTTTCAGGTGCAGCTGCCCATGTGAAGGTGGGGAGGAAGCAGCAGGTGGTCTCAAGGGGACCATAATTGAGCCTTGCTGATGGAGATGTGCAGTTGTCACCTCTGCTGAGCTTCTCAATTCCCTCCCTGGCTGCCCTCACACGAATCCTGCCAAGGGATGCAGAGAGAAGGCTGACACAGACAGGGAGGGGACAACAGCTTTGGAGAGATCCCAGGGATGCAGAAGTGGTCAGAGGTTGGAGATAACTCTGAGAAAGGCCAGCAAGATCTAGGGATGAGCTGATAGAATAAATTAAAATTGCATTTTTAATTTAGATCTATTCATATTTGTTTCTCTTTGGTGGTGGAAAGGAATGGGTTAAAATTATAAGGGAAGGGAAGTCATTTTAGAATGTCCAGCTCTTAAAAACTGCCTGGAACCAAGGCAGCTGTTCACACTCAGCAAAAATCACCTTGAAAGGGACAATTAATGTCATTTCTGCACGAGCAGAGCTGTCCCTGGGTCTGGCCCTCCCAGGCTGTGAGCTCAGGGAATCCTGGAATGCTTTGGGTTGGGAGGCACCTTAAATCCCCTCCCATCCCATCCCATCCCATCCCATCCCATCCCATCCCATCCCATCCCATCCCATCCCATCCCATCCCATTCTATCCCATCCCACCCCTGCCATGGCAGGGACACATTCTGTTGGATTATGAGATTTTTTTTAATCTTTTTTTTTGAGTTTTTAAGATGCCTCTCAGTTGCCCCATCTCTGGGCCAGAAAAGGGCATCATCCAACAACCTTCCACCATCCCAGGTTGCTCTAAGCTCCATCCAGCCTGTCTTTGGGCACTCCCAGGGCTCCAGGGGCATTGGGCAGGTGCCCCTGGCACAGAGTGGCTCTGCAGCAGGAGGGCTCAGCTGGGACACCCAAAGCAGGATTTGTCCCAGGCTCTGCTTTTGGCAGCTTTGCCCCCCAGGTTCTGGAGCTGAATTCCCACCTGTCTTGGTTTGGAAAGCCTGGTGTCTGCTAAGGAAGGCAGGAGCCTCCCTGAAATGGAAAGTGAAACCCCCTCCCTCCAAATTGCTATAAAATTTAAATTAAGGGGCTCTCAGGCAACAAATATGGGAGCAGGAAATATCAGTTCTTTAATAGGGAAGAAAATAAAAAGATAAAATGAACAATGCAGTAAACGAAAACAACACTGCCAGAGTCAGAACACAACCTGACACCCTGTGGGTCAGGGTGTTGGCAGCAGTCCCATTGGAATTGTGGCTGCAGCCCTCCTGCAGTGTCAGGGGTGGGTCTGCTGGAGCAGGATCCTGGAGAAAGGTGGAATCTTCCTCTGAAGATCCAGGGGAAGAGGCAGCTGTTTGTTAGAATCTTGGGGGACACAAGACAATGGGCTTTGGACCAGGTTAACATAAGAGATTTGATAACAGGATGCCTTGGCAAAAGCAAATGGAACTTTTAAAATTAGACCTGGATTGCAAGAAGATTAAATCAGACAGGTTTACCGGAAAAAGAAAATCCCATTAAACTCTGCAAGCAAGACATGTTGGTATTTGCATAAATTTGTGTATGTAATTTTAACCTAATCATTGCAGTACACATTACTAGTCTCCCTGAAATAGTATATAAGTGTTTGTATCCCACAATGAAATCAGATTCTGATCACCGAGTCAGTCTCCCCATCTCTCTCCATTACCAACAGCTGTTCCTCTGGGGAATCCAGTGGAGAACCCATGCTGGTGTTCCAGAATCTCCAGATTATATCCAGGTAGGAATGCTTGGCTCCTCCCTCTGGGCTCACATCTCCCAATGGGATGCTGTAGTTCTTATCAGCCATGAGGTGACATTCAATAGTCTGCTATCAGCAGATGTCTGCCCAGAGGAAGGAGTGATTGTGGAAGAGGTAAGGAAAAACTGCCCACTTGACTAAAGACAGCTCCATCCAGATGGTAATAGCATACATCTTGCCTTGCAGTCTGGGACACCACCCACCCCTGGAGCCACAGCAGGGTCCTGCTGGCCGGGGACTCCTCCACCTCCTCTGAGCTCTGCCAAAGCTGCTCCCACTGCTGGGGGCTGGAACTGGCCCAGGGGAGGATCCAGCTCAGCCAAGGAAGCATCCGCAGGCGCTGCTTCTGTTTCCAGCACAGGGCAGAGCCAGGGAGCTGGATTTCCCTCTGCATTTGCTCATTATCCATGTAGATTAAAAAAGCTGGAAAGCAAAATAATTTTGTCCCACACTCTGCCCTGGCACCTCACACAGTTTGATCTTCAAAGGAGCAGAAGCTGCTTTGTTCATTTGTTTTCCTTCCTCCTGATGCCTCTTCCATGAACTTCTCTGGACATGGGGAGGTCACAGCCTGCAGCTGTGCCCACCCTTGGGAAATCCAGCATTTGCAAGAAATAATTTTCCCAGCCTTGGGATTTTTTTGCAAAGTCTGGAGACCTTTCCATGCTGGAAGAGCCTTTCCTGGTATTAAACCAGGAGTTTTTGCGGGAGCACAGAGCCCTGGGAAGCTCTATGGTGCTCCTGGTGCTGGTTCAGCGCGCCAGGGGGGGAGAGGATTCCCAGGAGCAGCTTCACAACACCACAGGTGGCTGCCCAAGGACAGTGGGAAGGAGGAGGATGTGCATTAATCCGTGTCAACTGCTCTTTTTGCCTGTGTTCAACAAATCAATAAATTCTGGCTGGAAATAAAATCATTACTTGCCTCCTCTCGTGTTCCAGCTCAGCACGGAGCTGGAGATGCCAAAGGAAAGGGATGTGGATTGTTCCAGCTGGATTTATGGAAGGGCTGGAGAGGGTTGGCATGGAGCTCAGGGCAAGGTTCTGCCCCCCGAGGCTGCTGGGCACTGCCCAGGCTCCCCAGGGAATGGTGCCAAGGCTGCCAGAGCTCCAGGAGCTCCCAGGGGTGCCCAGGGTGGGGTTTTTGGGGTGGCTGTGAAGGGACAGGGGCTGCACTGATGTTGATGGTGATGGTGATGGTGATGGTGATGGTGATGGTGAGACCTCACCTGCAGAGCTGCCCCAGCCCTGGGCCCAGCACAGGAGGACCTGGAGCTGCTGGAGAGAGCCCAGAGGAAGCCCCAGGATGGGCAGAGGGATGGAGCAGCTCTGCTGGGAGGAAAGGCTGGCAGGGCTGGGATTGTTCACCTGGGGAAGAGAAGCTCTGGGGTGAGCTCACTTCCAGGACCTGACAGGAGCCTGCAAGAGAGAAGGAGAGAAACAATTTCCAGGGGCCTTGAGGAACAGGAAAAGGGGGAATGACTCCCCATTGACAGAGAGTAGGTTTAGATTGGATATTAGGAAAAAATTCTTCCTTGTGAGGGTGGGCAGGCCCTGGCACAGGGTGCCCAGAGCAGCTGGGGCTGCCCCTGGATCCCTGGCAGTGCCCAAGGCCAGGCTGGACAGGGCTTGGGGCAGCCTGGGACAGTGGGAGGTGTCCCTGCCATGGCAGGGGTGGGATGAGATGATATTAAAGTCCCTTCCATCCCAAACCAGTCTGGGATTCTGTGCAGAGCAACAGATGCTCACTGTGAGGTTTGAAGTGACCCCAAGGAGGGAGCACAAGCAGGATTTTTCCTGCTCAAAAGAGTCAGGGTTGGATCTCTTGGACCATCTGAAGGGAAAAGCACAGAGCTGGCTGCATTCCCAGCTGGGGACAGAGGTCCTGCAGCTGAGCCAGGCTGGAAAAGTGGTTTGTGTCTGTGAGCAGGGCTGAGCAGAGAGCAGCTGCTGCCCTGAAGGTCCCAGGGCTCTGCCCAGCAGGAATGCTGAGCTTTTCCCAGAGCCACGAGCACAGCCCGGCTGCCAGGTGTTTGCACTAATGGAAAAAGGCAAACAAAGCCATTCAGGGAACAAATGAGGATAAATCCAGGCGCTTCTACCTGCTCACAAACAGCCTGCCAGCTGAGGAGCTGAAATGCAACCCCCTGGAGAAGCTGGGGCATCCAGGCACTGCTGAAGCTGCAGTGCAGGAGTGGGGATGGAGGTGCTGGAGGGCAGAGAAGGGGTGTCAGGGGGGTCAGAGGGGTGGAAGGTTGGATAAACTGAGCCAGGGAGGTTCACACTGGGGAGCCAGGTGGGAAACTGAATGCCCAGGTGTCACAGACATCTTTTATGGAAAATCCTTTCGTTAGGATTTTTCCTCTTAGGAAGCTGAGAGGCCTCAGGAGCAACATGTAAACAATGGTTATCTCCTGCTGTGGAATGCAACAGGTGGATCTGTGATTGGTCTCATGTTGGTTGTTTCTAATTAATGGCCAATCACAGTCAGCTGGCTTGGACTCTCTGTCCGAGACAGCAGCTTTTGTATCATTCTTTTCTATTCTATTCTTAGCTAGCCTTCTGATGAAATCCTTTCTTCTATTCTTTTAGTATAGTTTTAGTGTAATATATATCATAAAATAATAAATCAGCCTTCTGAAACATAGAGTCAGATCCTCGTCTCTTCCCTCGTTGAAAAACCCCTGTGGACACCGTCACACCCAGGTCCATGGGAATGAAGAATATCCTGGTGTCCATCCCTGTGTGCTCAGGCTGGGACTCCAGCCTGCAGCAGACTGGGTTACAGCCAGAGCCTGACCTTTGCAGCCCCAATTAGCTGGGAGAGGAGCTGTGCAGCTAATGAGCCCGTGAAGGGATTTATCTCAGCCCCAGGCACCGACTCTGACTGTAAATTCCTGGCACAGGCAGCAGCTCCCTATCGATCCCAGCCAGGCCGAGTGCTCCCCAGCATAAAAATCACAGGGAAATGGGATTTCTCCATGAGGTCCCAGGTGTTGGAGAAGATGAAACAGGAAAGCCTTATAAATAGGATTGCCTGGCAAAAGATTTTGAGAATATAGAAACTATAAGTGAGATTGAAATGAAAGCAAGCTTTGAGATCCCTCAGTTACTGAACAAGTGGAAAACAATGGTGTGGCTGGCTGAAGGTGATCCCCTTTTGATGGAACAACACCCTCTGCTTGCAGACAGCTCCAAGGGTCAGAGCAGACCCTACAGCTTGGCAGAAGGGGCCCAAAGAGGAGTTTTTAGGGTTTAAAATGTAACACAGTGTGGTAATGTAATGATTCTTATAGGCTGTATGTAAATGCTATAGGATTTGTATCTTGTACTAGATTGGTTAGTGAGAATCAGAATATTCAACACAGAAGAAGATTTATGGTATTGTAACAGGAACTTTACTCTCTTAGCTCTTACCTCTTGCCTTTTACTCTCTTATCCTTTTGCTCTCTTACCCTCTCACCCTCTCTCCCCCTCTCTTCTCTCAGCCTGCTCTGAGCTGTGGCTGGCAGCTCCCAGCAGGGCCCTGCACCCAGGCCCTTTGCAATAAACCCCAAGTTCCACCACCTGGCTTCAGAGATCTCTCGTCTCCATCCGTCCCGACCGTCCTACCCCTGTCAGTCCTACAGCCAGGGAAATGGGATTTCTCCATGAGACCATAGGGAAATGGGATTTCTCCATGAGATTTCCTTGCTGCTGCTTGGGCGCCTGTGAGACCTCCTCGTGCCCAATGTGGCCAAAAGCCACCTGCAACAGGTGACATTGGTGGCACTGGGGGTTATTGACAGCCAGAAATTGTCCCCCCTTGGAGGGGGGTGTGACCTGTGATGGCAGCACACTGGTTAGGGGGAAGAGAAGAGAAGGAACAGAATTCCTTCCATAGGAATTGAATGAATCCTGAATTCCATAGGATTCATTAGGAATTCTGGAGAACAGGAAGGAGAGAACCTGAGGGATACATTGGAGCCCCTGCGACCAAAGGGAAGAGCTGTCAGCTTTTCCTGATAGTTTGCAGGAATGGCACTGGGAAACACTCTGGGTATCTGCCCAGTTTAACTGGTTTTCTTGAAATAAACTGGTGCCAGAACATTCCAGAAGGGTCACAGGGAGGGAAGGGGGGTCTCAGTCTCACAGCTGAGGACAGGGGGCAGAGGGGCTGGGGAGCTGCAGAGGATTTAGAGCCCAGTCCCCATCCCAGCCCCCCAAATTCAGGAGCCTGGAATTGGTTCCTGCTCTGATCCCCCCTCCTTGCAGCCAGGCATGGTTGGAGCTGCTCAGAGCGTGGGATGAGGAGGGGATAATTAGCCCTGAGCTTTCCTCTACCTGCAGGAGGCTGGAAGGAAATTCTGAGTCAGACCAAAACAACATTTAGAAAATGTAGCAGGCCCAGGCAGGATGATCAGTGGCTGGTAATGACAATTTATCTTGTCACATCTTGATACCTCCTGTTGTAACGTCCTCCCTGCCTGGTTTGCAGGGAAAGGGCAGCGGTAAATCTCAGAGGCACTGGGAGATATTGTCCTTCTCACTTCACAGCCTGGAGAGGTGCCTTGAGCTGGAACCTGGCAGGCAGAGGCACAATTCCAGCACAGAGCACCTTTGCTGTGCTGCAGAGATTTTGTTTCCAACCTCATTCAGCCCCAGCTGCACTCCTGCCAGGGAACAACTCCCACTGCCAGCAATTCCCACTGCAACCATCTTAAACAATCCTAGAAGCCGTGATTCTCCCCAGGCTGATCATCCCCACGCTGGCACACCCAGAGGAAATTCATCTTGCACCATGGCAGCCTGCAGGAACACAAACTATTCCTTCCCTTGGGAAATCCTGCAAGGGTACAAGGAACTGGTACTGGGAACTGGAACTGGTACTGGGAACTGGAACTGGTACTGGAACTGGTTCTGGTACTGGGGACTGGTATTGGAACTGGAACTGGTACTGGGAACTGGAACTGGGAACTGGTATTGGAACTGGTACTGGAAACTGGTACTGGGAACTGATACTGGGAACTGGTTCTGGTACTGGAACTGGTACTGGGAACTGGAACTGGTATTGGAACTGGTACTGGGAACTGGTGCTGGGAACTGGAACTGGTATTGGAACTGGTACTGGGAACTGGTGCTGGGAACTGGTACTGGTACTGGAACTGGTACAGGGACAGGGAACAGGTGCTAGAACTGGTACTGGTACTGGGAAGTGGAGCTGGAACTGGGAACTGGTATTGGGAACTGGTACTGGGAACTGGTTCTGGGACTGGGGATTGGTATTGGGAACTGGAACTGGGACTGGAAACTGGAACTGGGACTGGGAACAAGGATGAACAAAGCCCTGCAACCCACCTGGGAAGCAGAATGGATTTCTTCCTATTCTGTAGACAAGATAAAGAACATTTTAAAAAGTTCCTGGGATCTCAGGAAGGTCCCCAAGAAAGGAATAAATCCCAGGAATGGGAGCTCCCCATGTCCAGGTTTAACTGGTAAATACAGCAGGTTCAGTCAGCTCCAGGGTAGTTGTTTCCGTCTTTTGCCTGGAAATGCTGAGCCAGTCAGACAGAGGCACTGCTCTGCAGCAGCTTGAGCACCAGAGGAGAGAGGAGAGAGGGTTACAGGAGCGTGGCTTAATTCTGTCAGCTTGGAGCACGCACATGTTCAGCTCTCACAGCCCGGGTAACTGATAAGAGCTCGTTTATTAATCCCTGGTAACTCAAATCTGCTCTCCCAGCCCCAAGTGCTGAGCAGAGACGATGCCCTCAGGAGCTGGAGATCAATTTAAATTTCCAGAGCCTCGGTCCCTGACTCACTCCATAGTGCCAGTGCTCCTCAGAATAAGCAGGGAGTGGATTTTCTGTCACATCCCTGATCCTTCCAGCAGTGCTGGCTGCCACATCCTGCTGTGCTGGAGTCATGGACAGGAGCTGTGCAGGGGGACATGTCTGACCAGCTCCTACCCCCTCCAGCAGCACTGGGATGGATCCTCTGGGTGCTGGTGCTCCCATGCAGCCCCATCCAGGGTTCTTTGTGCTCATCCCTGGTGCTCACTGCAGGAAAAGCTCCCGTGGAAGTGGCAGCTGAGAGTCAAACCAGACTGGAGGGATGAGGAAAACAAAGCCACTGACATGGCCCAGGTGACAGCCACAGAGGGGTGGGAGGCACACGGGTTAAATGACTGCCTGGTTAATGGCCCACATGCAAATCCTGTGTGCTGCTTGTGCAGGTGTCACAGATATCTTTTATGAAAAATCCTTTCCTTAGGGTTTTTCCTCCTGAGCTGCTGAAAGGCCTCAGAAACAAAATGTAAACATTGATTATCTGCTGCTGTGGAATGCAACAGGTGGATCTGTGATTGGCCCGTGTTGGATGTTTCTAATTAACGGCCAGTCAGTCAGCTGGCTCGGACAGAGAGCCGAGCCACAAACTTTTGTTATCATTCTTTGCTATTCTATTCTTAGCTAGCCTTCTGATGAAATCCTTTCTTCTATTCTTTTAGTATAGTTTTAATGTAATATATATCATAAAATAATAAATCAGCCTTCTGAAACATGGAGTCAGATCCTCATCTCTTCCCTCAACCTGAGACCCCTGTGAACACGGTCACATGCAGGGGCCTCAGCGACTCCCAGCAACCCTGGACTGGCTCCAACCCTCCCACTGCACCTCTCAGGGGTCTCCTGGAGAATCAGAGCCCTGCAAGGGGAGCTGGCAGCAGCCCAGCACTGCTGACACTCTGCTTCAGCAGCCCCCAAACGCTGCTGACCATGAACTCTTTAATTCTGGCACTGCAGGTTCTGCTGCTCAATAAAAAAAAAAAAAAAAAGCCATTTATGAGGGAACAGTCAATAAAGCGAGACTTGCTTATCACAGCTGGTTAGGAGTGGTTGGAAACTGCACCGTCTGGAATGGTGAGGTGTGACAGCGTTCACAGGGGTCCCAGGTTGAGGGAAGAGACGAGGATCTGACTCCATGTTTCAGAAGGCTTGATTTATTATTTTATGATAAATATTATATTAAAACTATACTACAAGAATAGAAGAAAATATTTCATCAGAAGGCTGGCTAAGAATAGAAAAAGAAAGAATGACAACAAAGGTTTGTGGCTCGGCTCTCTGTCCGAGCCAGCTGAGCTGTGATTAGCCATTAATTACAAACATCCAACATGGGCCAATCACAGATCCACCTGTTGCATTGCACAGCAGCAGATAATCAATGTTTACATTTTGTTCCTGAGGCCTCTCAGCTTCTCAGGAGGAAAAATCCTAAGGAAAGGATTTTTCATAAAAGATGTCTACGACAATGAGGGGTCACTGTTTCAGGACAACCGCAGTGTCCTGGAGCTGAGGTCCCTCTTGCAAGGCTGGGACAAGGATTCTGACACATTCAAACACTTCAGGTTATGGACACAAAGCTGGAAAGTGGATGTGGTCACCCTTCCCTCCTGCCCTGCTGCAGCTCCTGGGGCTCAGTGTCCCCTGCTCTGCATTCCAACTGTGTCAGCCCATCAAGAACCTGCTCTCAGGAGCTGCTGGGCCTGGGGGGACAACAGGAGAGGGTGCTGGGGCCACCAAAACACCCTGGTGACAGCTGAGTGCTGCCACGAGAAAGAAAAAGGAGAGGACGACAGCTCAGATGAAATGTTTGCACTTTTATTGAGGCTCTGAAGAGTCACAAAGCCACAGCCCCTCTGCTCCCCAGCACTGCTGTGCCCTGTGGCAATGTCACCTCGGGGAAGGCGACACCCTGATGCTCTCAGCTCTCTGAGGCATTCACAGAGGTGCCTCTGAGGCATTCACAGAGGTGCCTCTTCCCCAGGTCTGTAGGGAACCTCAGCTCCTGGGAGCTGCTTTGCGGGATCAGTGGAGAGTGAAATGCCCAGGCTTGAGCTGCCGCGGGTGGCCAAGGTGCCTCCTGAGGATCCTCTGGAACAAATTCTTGCTGGCTGTCACCATGGGGAGCTCCAGGGAGCTGCTCCTCGGACAGTCCTTGCCCAGGAGCCTCCTGTCCCTCCTCCCTGCCTCTTGGCTTTCCAGACCCTCTGTTATTCGGGTATCTCTGGCACATCTGGGCAGGGGAAGCCCTGCTGGGGTCGGGCTGCTTCCATCGCCCTTGTGTGTCACAGACATTTCTTTTATGAAAAATCCTCTCTTAGGATTTTCCTGCTGAAGCTGAGAAGTTCAGCAGCCAGACATAAACAATAGGTTATCTGCTTCTGTGGAATGCAGCAGGTCAGTTCTGGATTGGCCCAGATTGAGTGTTTGGAGGTAATGGCCAATCCGGAACTGAGCTCTCTCGGACACAGTCCGAGAGAGCAAGGTTTGTTATTCATTCTTTACTTTCTATTCTTAGGTAGCTAGCAGCTTCTGGAAACTCTCCTTTTCTTTTTCTTTTTAGCATAGTTAAAATAGATGTTTATATCATAACTTAATAAATCAAGCCTTCTGATCATGGAGCCCGTCTCGTCTCTTCCTTCACCCCGAAAACCTTGTGGCCAACCGGCGACACTTGTGACTTGGCGACTTGTGGTCCCTCTGGCTTCCTCCCATGGCGGAGTCTCCCTCAGCCGCAGGAATCCCGGGATGTCTGCAGCAGGGACCCCGGGGGTGGCCTGAGCCCGAGTGAAAGAACGCCTCCTCCCTGGTGACCTGTGGGCTCTGCCCCAGGGTGGCAAAGCCGTACGGGGTGGTGACCTTGGGGAGGTGTCGCAGACATCTTTTCATTAAAAATCTTTCCTTAAGATTTTTTCCTCCTGAGAAGCTGAGAGGCTTCAGGAACAAAATGTAAACAATGTTTTTATCTGCTGCTGTGGAATGCAACTGGTGCATCTGTGATTGGTCTTATCTGCTTGTTTGTAATTAATGGCCAATCACAGCAGAGGTGACTCGGACAGAGAGTCTGAGGCAGCTGCCTTTGTTATCTTTCTTTTCCTTTCTATTCTTAGCTTAGAGATGAAACCTTCTGAGATGAAACCTTTCCTTCTATTCTTTTTAGTATAGTTTTAATGTAATGTATATCATAAAATAATAAATCAAGCCTTCTGAACATGGAGTCAACATTCTCCTCTCTTCCCTCACCTGAAAACCCCTGGGAACACCGTCACAGAGAGGTGCGGCAGGGACAGAGCTGCCCTAGTGGTGGGGTCTGGGGTGGAGCAGGATGGGTTAAAAGAGGATAGGTTAAAGAGGATGAGTTAAAAGAGGATGAGTTAGAGCCGCGCTCATCCCGCACCACTGGGTCCCAGCTGCTCCTCCAAGCCATCCCCTCCAGCTGTTGTTTTGCGGAGATAATCAAAACTCCACAACTTTTGTGAAAGTTGTAAAGCCGGTATGTTTATTACAGCGCTGGACGCATGGGGGAATCGTTCCCCTAAAATGACATGCGTACTTCTGGGGACTACAGGTCTTTTTTTATCTTTCTCTCAAATACATATGCATACAATTTCACAATAGGTTCATACATATTCATTTTATGAATTTTGCATGACATTTGCGGCGAGTTCTTCTTTATCAGAAAGAATTCTTAGGTCAGGTTGACCTGCTCTCACAGCAGTCTCTCCGTCTCTCTCTATTACTCTCTGTCTCTTCCCCCCTTATCTCTGTCCTTCATTGAAGCAGTTTCTCTGAGCTTAAGCTTTGCAGTCAGGCTAAATAGCTACTACATACTTAAAAATGTACATTTCACTTAAATCAAAATAGATTTCTACCTTGGAAAATTTCTACTCTGCCTCATTGTCCCCTCTCCTCCCCTGAGGAGAGGACAGTGCCCTTGCCTGAGCATCTCTGCTTCTTGTGGATATCCAGGGACGGCATAATGAACAGCAGGATGCGCTCGGGGGTCACCACGTGGAAGAAGATGTCTCTGGAGCTGCTGCCCTGGAGCGAGGGGGGACACAGGGCCATGGTGGCCCCGAGGGGTGGCCGGGCAGTGCTGGCCATTTATGCTCCACGGCCACCCATGGATGGTGACGCGCAGTGACGGCACCACCAGGTCCCTGCCATGGTCCAGCGGCCACCAGGGCATGGGGCGGGAAGATGGAGGGGACAGGGGAGGACACAGTGCTGCCAGAGCCACCCCCAGGTTCTATGGGAACCCAGAACATCCCTCTGGCTGTCCAGGATGGCCAAGACCCCTGCCAGGGGGCTCAGAGACCCTGGCACAGAGCCCAAAACACCTGTGGGTTTGATTATGACCCATGGAGCAAATTACCAACCTTATAATGAAGATCAGCAAGCCACAACAGTTTAAGTAGAATATTAGTGAAGTTATCACGGGGTGGAAAAGTAGATTTTGGGGTTTTTGGAATGGGGGTTCAGGAGGCAAGATGGAGGGAACTGGGTGTGTCCAGCCTTTCTCCTCCTTCTTCTTGGCCTCCATCTTCCGCTGTGATGTTGGCACTTACAGATTGGTTTAGAGTAGAAGCTCACTGTCTAACATAGGTGATGGGTATTGGAAAGTAATTGTAAACACTGTACATGCAGTTTTTAGTATAAAGACATAACACTGCCCCAGGAGCAGGCAGAGTGCCTGGAACTGTCCTGCTAGATGGACCTCAGCAGGACAGGAGAAAATTTTTTATAGATAAGATACAATAAACAACCTTGAGGCCGAGAACTGAAGAGCTCCGACTCATTCTTCAAGCGCTCGGGCTGGCAAAAGAGATCTTTCCCAGCTTTGCCTTTCCCTCTGTGCAGCAGGGCAGGGCAGGGCTGGGAGGGGTTTTCTGTCACTCTCCCCCCAGCTAAGGAAGCTCCTGCACTCTCAGGGGGATAACGGTGGCTTTGGGGTGGATCTTGCTGGGAAAATGATGCAGACAGGAACAGCAGCTCCACCTCTGTGCAGGCACTGACCAGAGGGGCCTCCCCTCACCTGGGATCAGTTTCTCCCACCCCTGGGGACTCAGCAGGGCAGGTTCTGGCATCTCATCACCTTCAGCTCTTTGCACCCACACAGAGCAAGGGGAGAGATTTGAAATCAAGCTGCAGGAGGAGACCTCAAACTGAGAGATAATGAGACCCTAAATGAGAGTCCTTAATTGAGACCCCAGTGCTGATGGCAGAGGAACCCCCAACAGAGGGCCCTGGGCTGCCCCAGCAATTAGCAGGGCCAGCAGCTCGTCAGGATAACGAGCAGCACATGGGGCAGGGCCTATAAGTGCCCTGAAGGGCAGAGAGGGGTTAAGCCAGGTTTGTGTCTAGTCTGGGCTCTATGGAGCAGCCTCCAAAGCAGGTCTGGCCACAGCCCAAGGGGTGGCCTGTGCTGGGGGCACTCTCAGGGCTGGGCTGGAGGCTCTGACCTTTCTTTTTCTCTCTCTGCAGATGAGGCCACCCACCAGCAGTGATTCTCTCTCCAGCAGTGGTTCCTTCTCCAGCAGGCTCCTGGGCCAGATCCTTCAGCTCAGCTTGGTCAAGTACCCTGTGAGTGATGCTGGGGAGGGGGTGGCTAAAACCTCAACACTGGCAGTTTCTGGGGTTTTTCTGCCAGATAATTTCTTTTCTTTCTGTTTTTTCACATTATTAGGAAGAAATTGTTCTCTGGGAGGGTGGGCATGCCCTGGCACAGGGTGCCCAGAGCAGCTGGGGCTGCCCCTGGATCCCTGGCAGTGCCCAAGGCCAGGCTGGACAGGGCTTGGAGCAGCCTGGGACAGTGGGAAGTGTCCCTGCCAAGATAAGATGTGGAATATGTGGTCCTTAAGGTCCCTTCCAACCCAAACAATTCCATTATTTTTCTTCTGCTTTCCTCCCTATCCCAACTTTTTCTCCTTGGCCTTGCCTTGCTCCCCTTCAGCTGTTGGTGGCTGCAGCATTCCCATTTCTCTCCCTCTCTGGGCCAGAAGAAATAGGAGAGTTTTGGGAATAAAGTACAACCCAACAGGTTCTGGCTGAAGCTGGTCCCAATTTCAGGACAGAGCAGAGTTTAAGGCTTTAACCACCTGCAAGTTCTCCCATGTGCTGATGGACCGACCTCTCTTTGCAGCTGAAGCTCCTTCAGAAAGCCTCTGTGTGGATTGGATTGGTGCTCCCTGTTGGGTCCATCAGGAACAGACTGTGCCCCCCATCCCAGTCCCCCTCCAGGCCTGGGCTCCTGCGCCTGCTGCTCTCCCAGACCCCCACCAGCATCCAGAACCTCCTGGGCCACCTCCCATCCGACTGGGGCCACAGCAACATGTCCAAGGGTAAGAGCTGGGGCCTCCTGGAACACATGGGAAGGACACAGCATGGAATTCCCTCAGGGAAAATGTTCTGCAGAGATAATCAAAACTCCATAACTTTTGTGAAAGTTGTAAAGCCGGTGTGTTTATTACAGCGCTGGACACATGTGGGAATCGTTCCCCTAAAATGACATGCGTACTTCTGGGGACTTCAGGTCCCTTTTTATCCCCCTCTCAGATACATATGCATACAATTTCACAAGAGGTTGTGAAAGGGACAAGGTGGGCACCACGGTGCTGGTACCTGGGTTTTGTGGAGATAATCAAAACTCCACAACTTTTGTGAAAGTTGTAAAGCCTGTGTGTTTATTACAGCACTGGACACGTGGGAATCGTTCCCCTGAAATGACATGTGTACCTCTGAGAACTTCAGGTCCCTTTTTATCCCCCTCTCAAATACATATGCATACAATTTCACAATAGGTTCATACATACTCATTTTTATGAATTTTGCATGACATTTGTGGCCAGTTCTTCTTTATCAGAAAGAATTCCTAGGTCAGGTTGACCTGCTCTCACAGCATTCTCTGTCTCTCTCTATCACCGTCTGTCTCCCCCCCTTATCTCTGTCCTTCACTGAAGCAACTTCTCTGAGCCTAGGCTTTGCAGTCAGGCTAAATAGATATGGTTTCTAACCACAGACTCAACTCAAAAATGTACATTTCGCTTAAATCAAAATGGATTTCTACCCTGGAAAATTTCCACTTTGCCTCAAAAAGTGCTGTGTTAGTTCTGGGCGTGGTGATTGTGAATCCCTGCAGAGATCCGGGAGGCTCCCATCAACCCAGCCAGCAAAGCCAGCAAGAGGAAGAGGGATGATGTGGCTCTGGAGCAGCAGGAGTCCTGGTTTGCGGTGCTGGAGAGGGATTTGCCAGAGGATGACCCTGAAGACGTCTCCTATGAGGTGAGATCTTGTGGCTGCTGAGTAATTCCAAGGTGGTTTTGGGCTCTCTGTGGGTTTGGGAGTGTTCCCGTGGAGGAGCCTGCAGAGGTTTCCTTCCCTGTTGTGGTGTTCAAGGGTTCCTAGGATGAGGGAAGAGATGAGAATCTTGACTCCATGTTTCAGAAGGCTGATTTATTATTTTATTATATATTATATTAAAATAAAATTATATACTAAAACTATACTAAAAGAAGAAAAGAAACTATTTCATCAGAAGGCCAGAAAAGGAATTAATAAAAAAAATCTTGTGACTGCTTCGCAGCTTTGACACAGCTGGCTGTCATTGGTCATCAAGTAAAACCAATTTCACATGCTGGGTAAACAATTCTCCAAATCACATTCCAAAGCAGCAAAACATGGAGAAGCTGAAGCTTCCCAGCTTCTCAGGAGAAAAGATCCTAATGAAAGGATTTGTCAAAAAACATGACACCCCATTGTGACCGTGTTCACAGGGGTCTGAGGATGAGGGAAGAGATGAGGATCTGACTCCGTGTTTCAGAAGGCTTGATTTATTATTTTATTATTTATATTACATTAAAATTATGCTAAAAGAATAGAAGAAAGGATTTTATCAGAAGGCTAGCTAAGAATAGCAAAAAAAGGAATGAATAACAAAGGCTTGTGTCTTGGACAGAGAGTCCAAGCCAGCTGACTGTGATTGGCCATTAATTAGGAACAACCACATGAGACCAATCACAGATCTACCTGTTGCATTCCACAGCAGCAGATAATTATTGTTTACATTTTATTCCTGAAGCCTCTCAGCAGCTCAGGAGAAATGATCCTGGCAAAAGGATTTTTCAGAAAATAAGTCTGTGACACCCTATCCCCTCTTTGAGGGCACAGGGTGTCCAAGGAGCACTTGACCATCACCCCAGCACCATCTGAGGGCTGGGGGTGCCCCACTCACCCCTGATGTTTCCCTTTGGTTGATGTCCCTGCAAGGCAGCACCTCTGTCACCCTTGGCTGTGGCTCCCAGTGCTGTTGGGACAGGACTGGTGTGTCCTTCCCCAGGCTGTTCCTTCCTCAGAGCCCCCCTTTGCCTCTTTCCCCCCAGCCCTCCGAGCTGGAGTCAGACAGTGACGAGTACCAGACCCAAAATGACACCGACCTGGAGCTGGAGGAGCAGGGTGGGGTCACTGTGCTGGAGCTCTCAGCTGTCCAGGTGAGTGTTCCTGCCCCATTCCTGGGGACAGTACCAATCCTGCCCTGCAGGGATTCACCTCAGGAGGCAGCCTGGGCTTGCTCTGCTCTGAATTCCATGGATCCCTTATGGATTTTTGCTGTTCTGACCCTGTCCCTGTGCCACACAACCCCCAGGGCTCCGTGTTGCCCCCAGAGATGGGAGCAGAGGCTCCAGATGTGGCCAGCAGTGGGGAAGATGCTCCAGATGTGGCCAGTGGTGATGCCCCAGAGCCACGAGGGGATGGCAGCAGTGAGCAGGAGACTGACACAGCCTGTGACACCAGCTCATCCCAGGATGGGGTAAGGACCCTTGGGACAATGCCAGCCTTTGAGTGTGGGGCAGGGGAGGTGTCACAAGTCCCCTGGATGTCCCCAGGCTCTTGTCACGGAGCTCTGCTGCCAAGGGAAGGGGTTGCAGGGGCTCCTGGCCCTGTGCAGGGACACAGCCTCAGTGCCCAGGTGTTTGTGAGGTGGTGCTGGATGTGCCAGTCACCAGTGTGCGACAGCAGTGCCAGATGCCAACTCCTGGCACCTCTGACCTGGGGCTACTGCCAGCAGGTTGCCACAAGCCTTTTGTGACTCCCTGCCCTGGGCGTTTTGCAGCAGAAAATGGGAGGATTTATGGGAATTCTTCACCACAAGCAGCTTTCTCCCTCCCTGCTCTGGTCCCAAAGCACTGCTGGATGCTCTCCTCATTCCCAGGAAGCTGCTGCTGCCCTGGCAAGTGGAGAGGTTGCTTTGTACCCAGTGAGGGCAGGCAGTGCTATGGGGAAAATCTCCTGTTTTCCAGGAAAACCAGGAAGCCTGACTTGTGCACCTGGACCTTCTGGGGCTGCAGAGTGCCTGATTCCCTGGGACAGCTGTGTCCCTGAGGAAGATGTCCAGTTAAATGCTCTGTTCATGTTGTTTGTGTCCTTTTTTTTCTGAAGCTTATAATAAAATCACCCTATTTTTTCACATGAACTGGGCTCTCTTGGCTGTCAGTACCTGGAGCTGGCGTTATGGGGTGTGGGGCTGCCCAGGGGCACCTTTCCCTCTGATCCCTCCTGGGGAAGGGTTCCTCAGGGTGCTTGGGAGGGGGATGGCTCTGGGAATGCTGGAATGTGATGGGAGGGGGGGAACTGAAGGTGCAGAGTGAGGCTGGGCAGCCCTGGGGCTTTCCAAGGGGCATCCCCTAAGCTTGGACACCCAGGCTGCTCCCTGGTGCCTCCAGGGAATCTCCCTCTCTTCTGGCATCCCCAAGAACACTGGAATAACCCCTTGGAATAAACAAGGAGTTTGACACAGAGGCTGTGTTTTGTAGTGAACACTTTGAGGTTTTCAGTTTGCATTTTGTTGGCTTTACCTGAGAGTTGTGCACAGAACTTCTCCCTCTACTTGGATCTTAGGAGCCATCCTCTGAGGAAATAGGGATTTTTGGGGTCTGGAAAAGCAGGCTGGGATCAGGAAGTGAATGTGACCCAGAGCTCTGGGGAGAGCTGAGGTTGCCCAGTGCTGGAGCTGTTGCCTGGATCAAGTCCCATAATCTGAAGCTGCAAAGAGCAGCAACTCCTGTCACTGTCATATTTTCTGAAAAATCTCTTTGCCCATGATCTTCTCCTGGGAAGCTGAGAAGCCTCAGAGAAAAATGAAAACAATAATTATCTTGGTTGCTTCTCCTGTGTTTTGCTGCTCTGGAATGTGGTTTGGACATTGTTTACCAACAAGTGATTGTTTCGTTGGTTTTATGTGAATTGTTTTTATTTAATGACCAATCAGGGCCAAGCTGTGTCGGGGCTCTGGAAAGAGTCACGAGTTTTTCATTATTATCTTTTAGCCTTCTGTCTGTATCCTTTCTCTATTCTTTAGTATATTTTAGTGTAGCATTCTTTAATATAATATAGATCATAAAATAATAAATTAGCCTTCTAAGAACATGGAGTCAGATTCATCATTCCTCCCTTTGACGGGGGGTCCCAAAAATACCCCAAACTCCTCCAAATGTGGGTGAAGGAACAGGAACAGCTCAGGGCTTGGATCCCTTGCTCAGGGCATGCCTGGGGGCTCTGTCTGCCACCACAGCCTGGAGCTGGCTTTGTGTGGGAATCCACTGAGATGACAATGCTCCAAGTGCTAAAATAAACTGTGGCACCCTCCAGCAGGGATGTGGGGCTGAACAAGCTGAGCCCTCAGTTTGGTTTAACCAGGGAGGGCCAGCCCAGCTTAGATCTGCTTGTGATTGTATTGTAATAATACCAGTATAGCCAGACAGGATGTGCCTGAACTTGTGCTGCCCAGAAAAAGATATCCGGGCGTCCATAACTCTTTGTGTTTATTGGCTCATATTGTCCTAATCCAAATTGTCCAAAATTATTATTACTCTAATGGTAGTCCTATTTTTATAACCATTTTATTACTATTAAACTTTTAAAATTTTAAAAAAGTGATTGGTGTTTTTCACAATGGGAAGGAGAAGGAGAGAAATTGAGGGGTTAATGCCGTGTTTGGGGCATGAGGAGATGAGTGTGGACTTTGAGGGATGAGCAAAGGTGACCCAGAGCTGAGCTCTGCACCCTGCTGACCTCCAGGGCCTGTTTGGCCTGGGTGACTCTGAGGGTGACACCAAGACTGGCCCCATGTCCTCGGCCAAGGCCACCAAAGAGGGAGGCAGGTGCTGTGGCAGGATAGAGTGAAAAATGCATGTATTTTATGATTGGCTTTTTGGAAATATTAAAATGAATATTATCTGTGTTGTGTTAGAAAGTGATGCTGTATTAATTCTCTGAAGTAGTGTGTTAAATATAGTTTTAGGTTATAACAAAATGTTAAAATGGAAACTATGCTATGTAGGATACTTTTTTTAAACAAAGGACTTGCAGCAAGATAGCAGCCACACGACACCTAAATCTTTCAGAGAAAGAGAATTTATTGCTCCATTATCAGAAGAAACGAACTTCTTCCTGCCTCACTCAGCGTGATGATCCCATTAGGATTAGGAGGAAGAAGGTGACACTGACCAGACAGAATCCTGTGTTTGAATGGAATTTATGCATCATGTATGAGGGTGTATGAATATACAACAGGCTATTGTTTTTAAGGGTTAATCCTCTGTTAATCTGTGTCCTTTTTCTGGCTTGTGCTGCCCAGAAAAAGGTACCTGGACTGTCCATAACTCTCTGTTTCTGTTGTCTCATATTGTCCTAATTTAGATTGTCCAAAATTACTATTAGTCTACTTGCATTCCTATTTTTATAACCATTTTATTACTATTAAACTTTTAAAATTTTTAAAAAACAAGTGATTGGCACTTTTCACAATGGGAAGGAGAAGGAGAGAAATTGAGGGGTTAACGCCGTGTTTGGGGCATGAGGAGATGACTGTGGACCTGGAGCAATGAGCAAAGGTGACCCTGACAGCCGGGAGCAGCGAGGACATGTGGCCCAAGCAGCTTGCAGAGGGCTCAGACCCATGCCCAGGGAGCTATGTGAGAACCAAATGGCTTAATTGAGGCGAAAACGATCATAATTAGCATGAACAAATCCAATTAGAAGCCGGGGGCTGGTTGCCTTGGGCCTGGCGTGGGCAGCAGGGAGGGCTGGGGGGTCCCAGGGCTGGGACAGGGGGTGGCAGGGGGGTCCCCTGGGGCTGGGGGGGCTCGTTAGCATCTCCTCCTCCTCGGGCTGCTGGCTCCGAGCCCGGGCCGGAGCCTAATTAGGCCTGAGTGATGGATTAGGCAGCCTTGTTTTGAACTCATTTCCCTGCCCCTGCTGCAGCCCAGAGCGGCTGGGATGGAGGGATGTGGGTCCCAGAGCTGAGCTCTGCACCCTGCTGACCTCCAGGGCCTGTTTGGTCTGGGTGGCTCTGAGGGTGACACCGAGACTGGCCCCATGTCCTCAGCAAGGACCACCAAAGAGGGAGGCAGGTGCTGTGGCAGAATGGGAATGGAGAGGGAGAGAAATTGAGGGGTTAATGCCGTGTTTGGGGCATGAGGAGATGACTGTGGACCTTGAGGGATGAGCAAAGGTGACCCAGAGCTGAGCTCTGCACCCTGCTGACCTCCAGGGCCTGTTTGGTCTGGGTGGCTCTGAGAGTGACACCAAGGCTGGCCCCGTGACCAGGTTGGAAGAGACCTTCAAGATCGTCATCAAGTCCAACCCATGCTCTAAACACCTAAATCATACCATGGGGTGGGGACAGGGGGTAGCAGGGGGGTCCCCGGCTGCTCTGAGCCCTGGCCTGAGCCTAATTAGGCCTGAGCGACGGATCAGGCAGGCTGTGCTCGGCCAGGGGGAGCAGCAATCACTGCTGCTGTCAATGGAGAGGGGCAGGAGCCCCATCCCAACCCTGCCCCAGGGCTGGAAGGAGCATTTTGCTCTTTCCTGTGAGGAGCAGAGGACAAATTGCTCCAGTCTGTCCTTCCAGGTGACTGCTGTGGGAGGGGGGACATGCTCAGCTGCAGCCCTGGCACGCTGGAAATGGTGAGGTTAAATATTAACTGTGAGATCTGATGTTGCAGCAGGAATTTGTTCCCGAGCAAAAAAGCATTCAATGTGCTCATTTCCAGCAAAATCATCTTTATGGGGCATGATTTTAGTTACAAAATTTTCTCCTGTTTTGGGAAAATGTAAAACCATGACACTTCTTGCTGGGTTTCTCTTTCCTCTTAATCTCCTGCCCCTCCAGGAGTTATTCCTGGAGGAATAACTCAAATATTAATAAAATTATTTATTTTATTATTTTATTTTATTTAACAAATAAAGTTATTCAAAGTGTTCATCTTTATGGGGCATGATTTTAGTTATAAAATTTTCTCCTGTTTTGGGAAAATGTAAAACCATGACACTTCTTGCTGGGTTTCTCTTTCCTCTTAATCTCCTGCCCCTCCAGGAGTTATTCCTGGAGGAATAGCTCAAATATTAATAAAATAATTTTATTTATTTAAAGTATATTATTTTATAATAAAATTATTATTTTATCTTATAATAAAATTATTTTATTTATTTTAAATTTTTATTTTATTTTATTTCATCGTATTTTATGTTATTTTATTTTATTTTTATTTTATTTTATTTTATTTTACATATCAAATAAAGTTATTCCTGGAGGAATTCATCCTGAAATCCCCCATTCCAGCAGTGAGGGGCAGGCACTGAGCACCCCCTGAACCCAACCCCTGCCTCTTCCAGCCCCACCTTCTGTGCCCAACTGCTCCCACAGTGGGGAAGGCAGAGCAGGAGAGTGGGAATCTCTGTGCCTGGTGTGGTCCCAGTAAAACCAGTAGAGCCACCAGCAGGAGGAGCAGGAAGGTGCTTCTGCCATTCCTTGAAGGATTGGGGAGCTCTCAGGGTGGGGAATCTCTGTCCTTATGGGGTTGGGGTTATTTGGGCTCTCTGTGTGTCCTGCTCAGCCTCTGGTGATGATCTAACCCCTCCTGGTGCTGTCACCTGTGTGAGGCTCCTGCCTGCAGCTGGTGACAGCTCCCAGTGATAATCCTGCCTTTATCTTCCCCAGTGACAGCAGCAGGAGCAGGGAGGCTGTGATGTGTCCCCAGGGAGCTCCAGCTGCCCCAAACCCAGCAGGTTTTACAGCTGCAGGGGACAAACATCTGTCCCCACATCTGCTCATCACCCATATTAACACGGATTCAGGGTGAGGTGCCCAGTCCTGGATGCCTGGGGAATGATGTTGGGCCTTTCTGAGGACACTGGGCAGGGACAGTGTCACAGACATCTTTTATGAAAAATCCTTTCCTTAAGATTTTTCCTCCTGAGAAGCTGAGAGGCCTCAGGAACAAAATGTAAACAATGATTATCTGCTGCTGTGGAATGCAACAGGTGCATCTGTGATTGGTCTCATGTGGTTGTTTCTAATTAATGGCCAGTCACAGTCAGCTGGCTTGGACTTCTGTCTGAGCCACAAGCCTTTGCTATTCCTTCCTTCTTATTCTATTCCTAGCTAGCCTTCTGATGAAATCCTTTCTTCTATTCTTTTAGTATAGTTTTAATGTAATGTATATAATAAAATAATAAATCAAGCCTTCTGAAACATGGAGTCAGATCCTCCTCTCTTCCCTCACCCTCAGACCCCTGAGAACACGGTCACAGGACAGGGCTCTGCTTTGCTCAGGGATGCACAGGGAGGGACCAGCCCCATGTCTGGAGTTGCCCTTTGGGGTTTTGCACATGCCAGGGAGGGATTTGCATCAGGGCTGACCCTGCTCCCTGTGGATTATCTGGATCTGGGAGCCCAAAGGTGCCTTGGACCAGCTGAGCAGTGTTCTACCCCTGAGGAGGCTCCAGCACCTGGGAGCAGATGGTGACAGCAGTGACAGAGCACTCTGGCCATCCCCAGCATCTCTGGACATGGAACCACCTCCTCAGAGGTGCACAATTCGCAGCCCAGATATTTTTGGAGTGCTGTGACTGTTGACATTTTCCAAAGGCTCTGAGCCCACGTTTGTGTTGCTGCCCTTGTTGGCGTCTCCAAGCTGTTGGTCACAGTTGGGTGGAGGGAGGAACTGGTGCTACAGCAGATGCCACGCCTGGGCTGGCGTCCAGCTGAGGCCTGGAGATTCACTGTGTGTCACACTGTGGGAAAAGGGATGGGAAAATGAGGGAAAATGGATGGAAAAATGAGGGAAAAGTGGTACCCAGCAGGCCAGAGCCCCCTCTGTGATGGTGTTCACAGGGGTCTCAGGCTGAGGGAAGAGACGAAGATCTGACTCCATGTTTCAGAAGGCCTGATTTATTATTTTATGATAAATATTATATTAAAACTACACTAAAAGAATAGAAGAAAGGATTTCATCAGAAGGCTAGCTAAGAATAGAATAGGAAAGAATGATAACAAAGGTTTGCGGCTCGGCTCTCTGTCCAAGCCAGCTGACTGTGATTGGCCATTAATTAGAAACATCCAACATGGGCCAATCACAGATCCACCTGCTGCATTCCACAGCAGCAGATAATCATTGTTTACATTTTGTTCCTGAGGCCTCTCAGCTTCTCAGGAGGAAAAATCCTAAGGAAAGGATTTTTCATAAAAAATGTCTGCGACACCCCCTCCCTGCAAATAGTGCTGTTGAGCAGAGCTGGGAGCTGAGCTGTGCCTCTCTCCCAGTGTCTTTCCAGCCCAAGTTCTTTCCAGTGAAAGCTCTGGGAAGCACAGCTGGGAAGGGCAGCATTAACATGCACATACATTAGGTGTGACTCACAAAGCAGAGTCATTTTCAAGTCTGATTATCCTCAGCCCTGCGCTCCCCAAAACTTCGCTGGTTTTGTTCATATTGCATTTAAAGATCCTGCAAGATATTAGGTCAGAAAAATGGGAGGTGACAGGGGAGCCTGGGAGCTATGGATGGCTCCCATCCCCGCCCCACAGAGGGAAGGAGGGATGAGGTCAGTGCCATCCAGTGTGACCTCCTGGTACCTGTGCGCCCTCCAGGGGCCTTCAGGTGGGGGATGCAGAGGAGCCCCAGGGGTCAAGGATGAGCCAGACTGGAGAAAGGTTATTTATGAGAGTGTGTAGTGACAGGGGAATGGTGTTAAACTGAAAGAGAGGAAGTTTAAATGGGATCTTGGGCAGGAATTGTTCCCTGGCAGGGTGGGCAGGCCCTGGCACAGGGTGCCCAGAGCAGCTGGGGCTGCCCCTGGATCCCTGGCAGTGCCCAAGGCCAGGCTGGACAGGGCTTGGAGCAGCCTGGGACAGTGGGAGGTGTCCCTGCCATGGCAGGGGTGGAACGAGATGGTCTTAAAAGTCCCCTCCCACCCAAACCATTCCATGCTTGTACTGAGTTTCTTGGCTCTGATTCTTGTTTCTTCTGCCTGCAGAGGAAGAGGCACCTGTGGCTGGTTTAGGGCACCAGAAAGGGTGGGAGTGTAGTGTAAGAGCCTAAATGAGGGTGTGAGACTCCAGACAGCTCTCCAAAATGCAGTTTAATAAATCCAAGATGTTATAGCAGTCCAGGGTTGTGGATGACAGAGCGGTGCCTACAGGTATCAGCTCCAGCTGCAGGCAGGCCTGGAGACCCTTTGGTTTTGGTTACATTGCATCAGATACTTTTCTTTGCTTAGCATCTTAATACAGTAGAACCAATCTATACCTTAACTATTATCTATAGCCTATCATAACTACTATAATTACCAGATTCATGTTACTATGCTCCAATCACTAAAGGTTAGTACATTACAGTTTAAGCTAGAAGTTGTTATTCAGTTTTCTTGCAGTGGAAAATTCTGAGACCTTTTTTCTACTTGCAACTTTGCTGACTTGTTTGCCTGTGCTGTCTTTCTGCTTGGTAAAAACATCTTCTTGTTTGACGTGGGTCTATCCTTTGCTGTAAGCCATAAAAACCCCTTCTAACTAACACACCCTTTGCCTCCTTGGTTATCCAGTAAGACTGGCTCTGCAATTCTTTTCTTCTATATCAAAACTTGCTTCCATCTCTATTCCTTCATCAGACTCAACATTTTAAAATCTTTCTGCTAAGCACACATATCTGTGAGACTTTCTTGTCAAACTTTCATCCTTCCCAACAAAGGGGTGTCCAGGGGATGGGGATTTCATCCCGGGCTTGAAGAGGCTGAGGTGCACACAGGGCTGGGGCAGGGAGCAGCCCCCAGGCATTTCCCCTCCATGCAGGCAGCCCAGAGCAGACGTCCTCCCACCAGCCATGCATCATTCATGCAAGAGTGCTCCCTGTCTGATAAATCATACTGGGAGAGACAAGACACAATGGAGCTTTTAATTATAGAAACAATTAGCAAGGATTAATGACAGCAGTGCTGTGATGGTGTTGTTACTCCCAAAGTTTAATGAAGTTAAACAGTTTTTGTCAGATGTGGGGAGCACAGAGATCTGCCTTGGGTTTTGGATGCACCTCAGCACCCATCTCTCTTCCTTCAATGAGAGACATTTGGGGGCTTCCAGGAGGTCCAAGGGCTTCAGTGGGTGAAGCCTTGCGGAGGTTTTTGTGAAGGGACCAGGCTGAGTGAGGGGATGTTGTTCATGGGGGACACCATATGGAGCAGAGCCTGGAGGTGGCCCAGGCCACATGAAGGGGAGCAGGGACAGCTCAGCTCAATGTCACCAGCCCATGGCCAATGTGGATGTGTCCCCCCGGCAGAGGTGCTGTCTCAGGTAGCTGGTTGTTCATTGATGCCCCAAGATGTGCAGGATGTCTCTGCTTCGGCCCGCGCAGCTGCAGAACGAGTCAGAGCTCTTCACTTTTCAGTCTTGAGGTTCTTTATTAATTCTTATCTATAAAATTTTCTTTCTGCCCAGCCGAGATCTGCTCAGCAGGGCAGCCACAGGCACTCTGACCGCCCCCGAGGTGGTGTTGTCTTTTATACTACAAACTACATATAACATATTTACACTTAATTCCCAATACCTATCACCTCTGTTAGACAGTGCACTTCTACTCTAAACCAATCCCAAAGTGCCAACATCACTGCAGAAGATGGAGAACAAGAAGAAGGAGAAAGGCAGGACACGCCCAATTTCCCTCCACCTTGCCTCCTGAACCCCTATACCAAAAACCCCAAAATCTACTTTTCCACCCCATGATAAATTCACTATCATTCTACTTAAACTGTTGTGGCTTGCAGATCTTCATACAAGGTTGGTAATTTGCTCCATGGGTCATAATCAAAACCACACAGGCATTCTGGGCTCTATGCCAGGGTCTCTGAGCCCCCCGGCAGGGGTCTTGGCTGCTCAGGACAGCCAGAGGGGTGTTCTGGGTCCTGACACCAAGGATCTGATCCCCACTAACCATGGCATGGTTTGGGTTGGAAGGACATTAGAGATCATCCCATTCCACCCCTGCCATGGCCAGGGACACCTTCTGCTACCCCAGGGTGCTCCAAGCCCAGTGTCCAGCCTGGCTTTGGACACTTCCAGAGTCCAGGGGTAGACACAACTTCTCTGGGCACCCTGTGCCTCCCCACACCAAGCATACAAAATTCCCACCTGCTTCCCAGACCCAGAAAAGCTCCCCAGAACCCCTTTTCTGCCTCCCAGCAGTTCCATCAGCTGATCTTGGGGCTGGGATCCAAGTTTAATCTGTTTAGAAGATGCCACCAGAGCCCGTGGCTTGGGAAAACACAAAAGTCAGCAGTAGCTTCCCTTTGCCTGCAGGCCTGGCTGTTCCCCACAGAGGAGGCTGGGAACAGCCCACAGGAGCAGGGACACAAACACAGAGTGACAGGAGGACAACAGACACCTTGGGGTCACCAGGGTGGCCGGAGCTGTCAGCAGAGGTGAGGTGGCACAAACCACACCAGCCTGGAGCATCCAGCTGCCCTTCCTCCTCCCTCTCTGCAGGAATCTGGGGTGGGATACTCAGGGGGATGCTTGGGTAGTGCAGGTGAGGCTGGGGGCTGGCAGGGGCTGCTTCAAGGGTTTGGCTGCTGGGAGGGGAGAGCTTTGGCCTCAGGGTGATGCCTTGTGAAGGCTGAGCTAGAAGAGAGACTGGACAGAGTTAAAGTATAAAGCAGGGATTTATTAAAAGGCCTCTTGGGCAGCACAAGAGCCCAGCCAGGGCTGCACTCAAGATGAACCAAAATGGTCACAAAATGCACGACTGCTCACGGGGTCTCTCACTTTTATAAGTTCTGTTCCATTTGCATATAGGAGTTCATTGTCCAATTCCACCCCAGCCCATGCAGTCCCATCCTGCTTGTTTTTCTCTCTCCAGCCCACGTTGTTTGTGCTCTTGGGCCTGAGATTTGGATCATTTGTCCTTGGTCCCCAGCTGGAGCAGGAATTGTTTTGTCTCCCTGCTCTGTGCACAGAGCTCACCATGCCCTCATGTGAACCCAGACCCACCCACTAAAGCAGCACAGAATGTGAAAAATATGAAAAGCTAAACCTGAGGCACCAAGGGAGCTGAGTCTCTCTCCTCTGCTGAATCCCCCTGGTACCTGCCCCATACCAGGACCCTGTGCTGGGAGCTGGGCTCAAGGCCCCTGGGAGCACCCTCTGCTCTGCATCACCCCCACCCTGTGCCCAGCCCTTTCCCAGCAGGACCCCAAGGTTTGGGGCAGGATTTACCCCAGGGCAGAGCAGAGAAACTGGAGCAGAGCAAGGGCACCCCTGAATTCCTCATGGCTCGGGGGTGGAGCAGGGACAGGACAGACAGGCTGGACCAGGCTTGGCCCAGGTGCCTCAATCCTGGCCAGTTCACCCAGTACAGCCTGGAAAACCCATTCCCAGTATTCCTGCCTGCTGGGGGAGGATTCCCAGTTCAAGCTGTCTCCTGCTGGATTAATAATTCACAGAGTGAGGCAGGGCAGCGACCTCCACCCCTCTCACATATCCACGGAGCTGCTGCTGGAATGGGGAGCAGGGACAGGATGATGGGGACCTGTCACAGACATCTTTTATGAAAAATCCTTTCTTTAGGATTTTTCCTCCTGAGAAGCTGAGAGGCTTCAAGAACAAAATGTAAACAATGGTTATCTGCTGCTGTGGAATGCAACAGATGCATCTGTGATTAGCTCATGTTAGATGTTTCTAATTAATGGTTAATCACAGCTCAGCTGGCTCGGACAAAGAGTCCAAGATAGAGCTTTTGTTATCATTTTTTCTTATTCTATTCTTAGCTAGCTTTCTGATGAAATCCTTTCTTCTATTCTTTGAGTATAGTTTTAATGTAATCTATATCATAAAATAATTAATCAAGCCTTCTGAACCATGGAGTCAGATCCTCGTCTCTTCCCTCATCCTCAGACCCCTGTGAACACGGTCACAGGGTCACAGGGACCCTTGGGCACTGCTGCCCATCCTGCCAAGGCCATGGGGTGCAGGGAGATGCACCAGGAGAGCATCTCTGCATCCCTGTGCCAGGTACAGCTCTTGTTTCCAAACAGCTTTTCCTTCCATGGAGGAGGTGGGCGGATTTGTTGCCTGTGGAAGTGAGACACTAATAATGCTGGCTGGATGCCAGGCCTGTTCTCACCTCCAGCACTGACAGCTCCCCAAATCCTCCTGCCAGCTCCATTCCATGACAGTCCCCCCACCCCAGAGCCCCAGGTGGGGATGTGGGAACAGCCAGGAGTGCCCAGAGCCCTGAGTGCCTCCTGGAGCCCCCAAGGCTGCCAGAGGGGCTGGAATTGCCAGCCTGAGCCAACTCCCACAGCATCACGCTGGAGAAATTCCTTCATGCTCCAGAGCCATGTCCAGCCACATCCAAGCCCATTCAGCATCAGGGCAGCCAGAGCATTCCAGAACCTGCTCCTGGTGCCCACAGAGGGCACAAGGAATGAGGGTTCTTGTGATGGTGTTCACAGGGGTCTGAGGATGAGGGAAGAGATGAGGATCTGACTCCATGTTTCAGAAGGCTTGATTTATTATTTTATGATATAGATTATATTAAAACTATACTAAAAGAATAGAAAAAAGGATTTCATCAGAAGGCTAGCTAGGAATAGAATAAGAAGGAAGGAATAGCAAAGGCTTGCGGCTCAGACAGAGTCCAAGCCAGCTGACTGTGATTGGCCATTAATTAGAAACAACCACATGAGACCAATCACAGATGCACCTGTTGCATCCCACAGCAGCAGATAATAATTGTTTACATTTTGTTCCTGAGGCCTCTCAGCTTCTCAGGAGGAAAAATCCTAAGGAAAGGATTTTTCATAAAAGATGTCTGTGACAGGCTCTTCTGGCAGGCAAAACACATCCAGCACTCTGGAGCTTCAGAAGAGACTCTCAGGATCTGGATTTCCTAGGAGAGAAACCATCATCTTCATCCTGGTGTTGGCCTGGAGGCTTTGGAACCATGGAGCCACTGAGGCTGGAAAAGATCTGTGAGATCCCTGAGTCCAACAATTAATGATGATCCAGCAAATCTGAAGCTGTTTCCTGCAAACACATTTCTTGTTTAAAACCTTTTCCCTACCCATGGCAGCCTCCCCATCCGAGCTCTTGGATGGGCAGGGAAATTAATGATGTGTTCTGGCAGGAAAAGTTTCCCAAGTCTTCCTGGTTACTGAAGGATTCGTCAGCGATCCTCCCTCCCAAATTAGACCTTGTAGACCCCCCCAGCTGATGAATCAGCTCTGCCATCACTGCATCCCAGCATAATTTGTCTTTCAACCTAACAGCTCCCATCCCACTCCAAGGACGTGGAGCAAGAGTAGGCAGCAAAAAAAAACCCCAGGACCCCTGTGCTGGACTGGGGAGGGCAGGAAAAGATGGGGACAGGGGGAGTTTCTTCCTTTGCTGTTTGAGTTCATATTCTGGACATGATCCATGTGAGGACAGGGAAGAAGCAGAATTTTGGGGATTGGCACCTCCTTGCCTCAGCATGGGCCTGAAGCAGGAAAGGGACTGGGAAGGGCACATCCCTCAAAGCAGAGGAAGGGAAAACCTTGAGAGCCTCCAGCAGGCAAAGGGACAGTGTGTTGTCACCACTGTCACCTGCCAGCTACACCTGGGCACAGGTGAGGGGTTGGACAGCTCCTGCTGGGGTGCAGGTGCTTTTTTCCAGTTTGGTGTTGTGCATCCCTTTCTTCCAAACAAGGGGACAATCCTGGTGGTGACTGGGATTGCACTGAGCCATGCACATCAAGTGGCAGTATTTTTTCCCCAAAACAACACCCTGAGGGTGACTGGTGGGTCAGGCACGCTGCCAGCTGGGAGGGAGCCACCAGGAGAGGCTGAGGGGGATGTCCCTGCCTGGTGGCCCCAGTGAGATCCTCCTGCCCTGAGTCCATCGAGCCATTCCTGAGCCACCCCTGGGTGAGAACCTGGCCACAGACAGGCACAGATTTGGGGGTTTTCAGGTGCAGTCCTGTTCATATTCCCCGGGGACAAGGAGCCCCAGATTCGGGGGTTTTCAGGTGCACCCAAAATTACCAACCTGAGGGCAAAGATCCCTGTATTTGGGGGTTTTCAGGTGCACTCCTGTTCAGATTCCCTGGGGACAAGGAGACCCGGATTTGGGGGTTTTTGGGTGCAATCCTGTCCAGATTCCCTGAGGACAAGGAGCCCCCACCATTCCACATTGTCCCCATCCCTGAGCAGCTCCCAGAGCTGGGAGCTGATGAGGCCGAGCCGATGAATGAAGGGGATTAGAACGTGCTCTGTCTGCGGGTCGCGGGGACACGGGGACATTTTCCATCTGGAAGGTGCAAATGCCGTGTTTGCCGGAATTCTAATCGCTCTAATGGTATTTGAAAAGGAGCTGGGAGCTGCTGGAGGGATGCGATGCCACTGGCAGATAAAGGCAGGAGGGAGGGCGGGGGTGGCAGCGCGGGTTCCGTGCGCTCTCTGCGGCTCGGGGAGCGTGGGCTGGATCCCATCAGGAGCGATTTCCTCACGGGAGGGAGCGGAGAGGCCGCCCCCAGATCCCCGAGGGTGGGAGAGTGATGGGATCCCACCTGGAACGGCAGCAATGGATCCATCCCTGAGCTGGTTCAGGGATGGGGAGGCGACCTGGGAGCTGCTGAGACAGAAATTACATGGAAAAAAAAAACTGGTTCTCATCTGTGCGGCTGGAGAGACTGAGGGGAGGCTCCTCGGGGGCTGCAGCTCCTCCCCAGGGCAGGCACAGGGGCAGGGGCTGAGCTCTGCTCTGGGACAGGGACAGGAGCCCAGCAAGGGCTGGAGCTGGGCCAGGCCTTGGCATGGAGCTCAGGGCAGGTTCTGCCCCCGAGGCTGCTGGGCACTGCCCAGGCTCCCCAGGGAATGGTGCCAAGGCTGCCAGAGCTCCAGGAGCTCCCAGGGGTGCTCAGGGTGGGGGTGTTGGGGTGGCTGTGCAGGGACAGGGGCTGATCATCCCTGTGGGTCCATTCCAACTCCTCTTATTCTGTGATTCTGTGATTCTGTAATTCTGTAATTCTGTGATTCCATGATTCTGTGGTTGTCCTGCCCATCCACACCAGGACGGCCCCACAACCCTGCCAAGCACCCACCAACCCTGATAAAAATAAGATAACAATAATTGGACAAGAAGGGAAAGTGTTGGGGTAAAATCTGAGCTGATCATCTCTAGAGTGCACCCCACAGCCCAGCCATTGCTCCCCAAAGCCCCTGAGCTCAGGCAGCCTGGGGCAGCTGCATTTGGAGCCTGGAATGTTCTGCTCCCCACTGCTTTTGGGTCGAGCCGGGGTCCCCACACGAGGCTTTCCCACCCCAGGGACTCCTCAGTCCCAGCCCTGTCCCTGCACTGTCCCAGGGGTGCTCCCAGCCTGTCAGGGAGCCCCTGGGGACACAGGTGGCTCTGCCATCCTGCCTGGCTGGGCAGGGCTGGGCGGCAGCAGCAGCAAAGCCTGGTGTGGAGCCAAGGATCACAGTGGGGAGGAGGAACCGGGGCTGGCAGCTGCTCCTGGGTCAGGGGATCCTGGTACCTGCAGCACCTTCCTGGATTAGCAGAGCAAACAGAAACCACACAGCTGCCAGGATGGGAAAATGAGCTGGGCAATGCTGGCCCCAGTGGGTGAGGGAATAAATCATCAGGTGTGGGGAATAAATCCCAGGATATCCTGAGCTGGGAGGGACCCTCAGGGATGATCAGCCCAGCTCCTGTCCCTGCCCAGCCACCCCAAGGACCCCACCCTGAGCACCCCTGGGAGCTCCTGGAGCTCTGGCAGCCTTGGCACCATTCCCTGGGGAGCCTGGGCAGTGCCCAGCAGCCTCGGGGGGCAGAACCTTGCCCTGAGCTCCATGCCAAGGCCTGGCCCAGCTCCAGCCCTTGCTGGGCTCCTGTCCCTGTCCCAGAGCAGAGCTCAGCCCCTGCCCCTGTGCCTGCCCTGGGGAGGAGCTGCAGCCCCCGAGGAGCCTCCCCTCAGTCTCCTGGGCTGCAGCTGAACCAGCCAAGTGCCCTCAGCTGCTCCTCAGCCCCTTCCCCAGCTCCGTGTCCCTCCTCTGGGCACTCTCTAATGCCTCAATATCTTTCATTTTTGGCCAATCAACCCTTGGCCATGGGTTCTGCAGGGCTGGGCAGCCCTGGATGTGACACGAGCCCCAGGTCTGGCAGTGCCCAGCTCCATCACCATGGACAGAGGAGGGGTCTGGGTGCTGTGCAAGCCCCCCTGATCCCCAACACAGAAGAAATGGTAAATTGTGGGAACCCAGAACATCCCTCTGGCTGTCCTGGGCTGCCAAGGCCCCTGCCAGGGGGCTCAGAGACCCTGGCACAGAGCCCAAAACACCTGTGGGTGTGATTATGACCCATGGAGCAAGTTACCAACCTTGTATGAAGATCAGCAAACCACAGCAGTTTAAGTAGAATGATAGTGAATTTATCATGGGGTGGAAAAGTAGATTTTTGGGGTTTTTAGAATGGAGGTTCAGGGGGCAAGATGGACGGATCTGGGTGTGTCCAACCTTCCTCCTCCTTCTTCTTGGCCTCCATCTTCTACTGTGATGGTGGCACTTTTAGATTGGTTCAGAGTAGAAGCTCACTGTCTAACATAGGTGATAGGGATTGGGAAGTAATTGTAAACATTGTACATGTAGTTTTTAGTATAAAGACATAACCCTGCCCCGGGGGCAGGCAGAGTGCCTGGACTGTCTTGCTGAGCGGATCTCGGCAGGACAGGAGAAAGAATTTTATAGATAAGATACAATGAACAACCTCGAGACCTGAGAAATGAAAAGCCCTGACTCCTTCTTCAAGTGCCAGGCTGGGAAAAGAGACTTTCCAACTCTTCCCGGGGTCACTCTGACAAGCTAAAGATCCCGACAGCAAATGGGACCTGGGGTGGCCTAATTTGTGCAGCAGGACAAATGCAGCCTGTGCTGGGAAGCCAGAGATAATTTGCTTGATCCTTCTCTGAGCAGGAAATGTTAGGTTGGGTTTAAGGGCTGCTGAGCCTGTAAAGCTCCTGCTGAAGCTGGCTGGGGCTGGATGGTTCTGCAAACCCGGCCCTTGAACAAAAAAGGAAATCCTCCTTTGGTGGAATTTGTCACCTTGGGGTGACATCAGTGCCAGAAGGGACCCAGAGATGAGGCCTCACTTAGGGGCTGCAGTGGGAGGACGGGCAGGTGAGGATCCCAGCACTGCAGTGAGAGAGGGGAAAGGTCCCTTTCCCTCCTGCTTGGATGAAAACCCCTCACCTGATGGTGCTTCTGCCTGGCACAGCTCAGAACAGCAGGTTCCTGGCCAAAGAAACTTCCATTGTTATTACCAAATATTTATTAAAAGTAACTGGGCTCAGTCACGGGCTCAGGCTGTGTGTGCAGGGCAGAACCACCCACCCAGGGCTCTGGCAGGGAACAGGAGCTGGGACTGTCCGCCCCTCAGGGGCTCCTGCTCAAAATGAACAGATCTGAAGTGCAAACATGGAGATATTGGGGTCAGGGCAGAGATTGGGCTTTGGAGGGGGAGCAAAAGGGTTTGGAGGGGGGAACAGGAGGGTTTGGAGGCGGAATATGGGGCTTTGGAGGGAGAACAAGAGGGTTTGGGGGGGTAAAAGAAGGTTTGGAGAGGGAACAAAAGGGTTTGGAGGGGGAACCCAGGGCTTTGGAGGGGAGACACGAGGGTTTGGAGGGGGGACACAAGGGTTTGGAGGAGGAGCAAGAGATTTGGAGGGGAACAAGAGGGTTTGGAGGGGTAAAAGAAGGTTTGGAGGGAGAACAAAAGTTTTGGAGGGGAAACAAGAGTGTTTGGAGGGAGAACCCAGGGGTTTGGAGGGAGAACAAGAGGGTTTGGAGAGGGAACAGGAGGGTTTGCAAAGGAACCACCCCAGGTCACAGATGTCACTCGTGGTGTGGCAGCCGCTCTTCCCTGTGCCCCCCAAACCCCACAGTGGGGCTGTGCCCCCAAATTTCCAGGCTTTAATCCTTCCAGAGTGCACGCCTGAGGAGGATCTGCGTTTTTGGGTGTGATGGGTGACCAGGTCAGAGTGAGCCCATGGGACCTCCTGGTGCCACCTCAGCAGGGCTCTGGGACAGGGTGGCTCTAGGCTGGATGGAGGGGACAACACAGGGGCAAGGTGCCCTCCAGTGATGTCTGGGGCACTGCAAAAACCTCTGGCCAGCACAGAATAACCCCCAGCTCAGCCCTGGGGGCTAAATCCTGGGGACAGTGCTGTCCCCAGTCCCTGTGGTGCAGCTGGCTCTGCTCAGGGGCATTTGGGGCTGGGGGCTCTGGGCTGCCAAGCCAGGAGTGGCTCCCTGGTATCGCCATTTGTCTGGTCTCAAAAATCAAAGGTAAAAGCAGACTGCAAGTCTATATTTTGAGTATTTGCTTTTACTTAGATTAATAAGTCTTTCAGCTCATGTTTTGAGATGTATGAACGTCTCTTATCTTGTAAAATTTTCTCAAGGTGGTAAGTAATGTCCTATTTTGTTTTAGATAAATGATTTCTCGTGCTGTAGCTTAGGAGCTTTGCCAAAACCCTCTAATTTTGTGGATTCCCACACCCTGGTACCCTCGTGGCATCAGCCCAGCTCCCCAAAACCCAAATCCTGTAGGACCACGTGGAGTGGGAGCATCCAGCTGGCTCCTTCGAGGAGCCCATCGAGGTTCCCATTAAGCAGAATTAATGGGCACCAGGAGCCTGCTGTCATCACGTGGCTCCCACTGCTGCATCCTGAACGGGGACAAAACCATCCCAGGCTGTCACTGGAGCTGGCAGCGCTGGAATGCTGCATTCAGGCTGGCAGGGAACCAGCCTGGCCATGGCAGGAGGGGCTGGCAGGGACCCTGCGGGCAGGGAGAGATCCTCACATCCCTCATTCACCACAGAGGGCAAACTGGGGGCAAAAGGGATTTTGCTTCTCACTTTGTTGGAATTGATTTTTTTCCCCTTGGCACGTTTCAGTCAAAAACTCTTTGAGATTTTGAGCGTGTGCCAGAGCAGCTGTGATTTTTTTTTTTATTTCTCTCACACTTTTTTTTTTCCTTAAATCATTTTGCTGAGTCTGTGTGAAAATGCCCCAGAAAGCAGCAAAACTTGTCAAGACACTCCCAAGAGCTGGCTCACTTGGAACAGCATCTCCAAAGGCAGGGACCCTCCCTGGAACAACCTCAGGGTGCTGCCACTTCTGTGTGTCCCCCCAAACTGGGGCACAGTTGGACTGGGTGGTCCTGAAGGTCTCTTCCCACCGTGTTGATTATATGATTCCATGATATTTGTGTTCCCAGGTGGCCCCACTTCATCCCAATCCTGATGCTCAGCAAGATTTTGGAGGTTTTTGGTGGTTTATGGGTTCCCATCCTCATTTGTGGGGGTGCTGGTTTTGTTTGGGGCCAGGCTTTTGGGACAGAGGTGACATGTGGGGGTAAAGCTCCCTAAGGAGGGTCCAGGTCCCATCTCAGCACCCCAAATGCCACAGCCCCTGGCAGGGATCTCCTCCCCAGTCTGTCCCTGGCTCCTGGCCCAAGATCCCTTTGGATTTCTGCTCATCTTGAAGCCAATTTGAATTAATTGGAGCACCAGACCAAGGGCCCCATGGGATTCTCCAGTGTCCAGTGCTGGACTCTGCCTTGGGAAAGCAGAACTGGTCACCTCAGCCTGGTGCTTTTCCTCCACAGCTTTGTCCTCAAAGCCCAGAATGATGCCAGAAGGGCATTGGAGTTAATGAGAGAGCCCAGAGGGGGAGCAGGGCTGAGCCAAAACCCACAACTCAGGCTTGAACCACAACCTGCCTGTTCCCTCATCCAGGTTTGTGCCTTGGTTTGCCCCAAAATAAAACAATGCCATGAAGGGGGCGCAGTAAGACAGAAATAACTTGATTTTCTGGTGAGGTGCTTGGGGAGGCGACAAGGACAAAGCAGCCTGCTCCAACCTGGGGCTCCTCCAGCACCTCCAGTGCATTTATCAGCAGTCTGCTCCCCCAAAATCACCTCTAACCCAGGCCAGCAGGTGGGAGAGCATCTTCCACCAGGCAAAATCAGCTCCCAGCAGCAGGATGGGGAGCTGTGTGGGAACAGCAGCAATTCCCCCCATCCTTGATTAAAACAGCACAGCCTGAGGGGCCGGGGCGGGGGGGACGCTGCTTAATTGACTCTGTGCTTTTGATACAGCAGCTTAATGACGGTGTTCAAATTAACCAGAATCACCTTTTCATCCTGGGGAATGGAAATGAGACGTGGATTGCTCTGGCACACCCTCCCCCCTCACGCCAGCCTCTTAAAAATCCATCCCCAAACTAAACCGGCCGCAATTTTCATGCCTGGATTTTTCATCTTTTCCTAAGGAGATAAGTTGATATTGTTTAAAACAGCAACGAAATTCCTTCCCAGCCACATAAATCTCCTGGTTTTAACCGCAGATCCTGGGCTGAGGCTGGGGATGGAGCTCAAATGGGAAAGCCCGAGCTGCGTGTGCCTGCAATGAAATTATAAATCCACATCCCGGAGCAAGCGAGCAGCAGGAGGCACCAGGAGCCTCCATCAGCAGGAGCGCTGGGCTGCAGCAAGGGATGGGATTGGGAGTGGAACCGACAAGGCTGGGAGAGCTGTTGGCATTTCTCCTGACAAAATCCTGCACAAACGGAGCCGGCCCAGGTGAAACCACGGCGTTGGAGCCAGCTGGTGTTCAGTGCTGAGCCCCGTTCCTTCCCCCTGAGCTCTGCCCTCAGTTTCCTCAGCTGTAAAGTGAAGAAGATGCTGCCAAGCCCTGCTTGAAAAGCGCTGTCAGACGCAGCAAATGTCACCCAGTGGCTCAGGTGGTGCTTGGTCAGCTGGCACACAGCACATCAAGGGCACAGGACACACTGCATCAGTTGCCCACTGAGGGACCAGCAAGGCTAAGGCCAGCCTGGACTGACCAGTGATGAGTGGAGAGGAGCAACAATTTCACCCTGCAAGCCAGAGCCAAGGAGGGAATTGGCCTCTGCCATCCTCAAAGCCCAATTAACCAAATCACCACAGCTCAGGAGGCTTCGGCAGGAGCACGAGGAGAACTCCAAGGAGGAATTGCAATGGTGAGTGCTGTCCCCAAGGGGGATGGGGATGCTGCTGGGGGGCTCCAGGTCATTGTCCCGTGAGCCTGGCATGTCCTGGCACTGCTGCAAGGGACACTGGGGCCCAGTGTGGGGCACAAACGCAGGAGCCCTGCTTGGGCTGGGGGCTGCACTCATTCCTGGGGTCACAGCTCTGTTTGGGCCCTGATTGCCCCAGCTTCCCATGGGATGGAGGGGGAATGGCTGTGTCCATCCACAACCACCTCCACCTCCAGTGCAGAGGGCAGCTCGGGGTGAGGTGGCCCCCAAACCCTGTCCTGGGGCAGGCACGGGGATGCAAACAGGCTGTCATGGGGATGGGGTGGGAGGTGGGAAGTGATCTGGGGGTGCTGCTAAGGGGCTGAGGGACCCCAGGCAGGGCGGCAGGTGGGTACCTGTGGGTGGAGGAAGCCCAGGCAGGGCGGTGTGGGGGTACCCAGGTGTGCAGAGTGGGGCTGGGGGAGCCCAGGCAGGGTGGTCAGGGTACCCCACGGTGCTGGCATGAGGTTGTGTACCCCAGGCAGGGTGGTGTGGGGGTACGCAGGTGGGGTTGTGTACCCCAGGCACGGTGCTCGGGGGCACCCCACAGTGCTGCCATGGGATCGGGGACCTCACCAAGGGCACTCCGAGCCTTGGACACCCCAAGCTGCCCGGGTGAACCCCTCCCCTTCGCTCACGGCTGCGCGGGGAGGAGACCCCCGTGCCCTTCCCTGCGTTCCTCCGGGGCTGTTCCCGTTCTCCGCCCGGGGCCGCGCATCTCCCCCGGCCCCGTCCCTCCCCCGGCCGGGCGGGGGGCGCGGGGGGCGGCTCCGCGCACGGCCCGACGCGGCTGGAGAGGCGCTGCCGCCGCCGCGCCGCCCCCGGGGGACGGGCCGGGGCCGGGCCGGGGTCCGTCCGGAGCCGCCGCCGCGCCGCCCCGGGGCTGCGGCTCTGCCCGCGCCGCCGCCGCGCCATGGGCAGCCCCGCAGCGGCAGCCGAGCGGTGAGTGCGGGGTCCCGGGGCCGGGGAGGGTCGTGCCCAGCCGCACACGTGGCGCCGGGGGGCGGCCGCCGAGCCCCCGCCGCCCCTGGGGACTCGCAGTCTCCCTCCATCCCTCCCTCCATCCCTCCCTCCATCCCTGCCCGCCGGGGGCTGCCCGGCTGTGCCCACCGCCCGCAGGCCCCTCCGCAGCCCCCGCGGTGCCCGGGGTCGCACCGGGGGTGGCGGTGGTGCCGCCTCGCCCGCCCCTGCCCCGCTCCATCCCCCGGGGGTCCGGTACCCGCAGTCCCCCCCACCCCGGTTTGGGCTGGGGCCGCCGCTTGCAGCCCCTTCCCCGGCACAGCCGAGCGGCTCCGGGCATCGCCGGGCGTCGGGAAAGCTTTTCCCAAATCCTCTCGCTCGTGTTTCCCCCCCGGGCGCTGCAGGTCCTCACTCCTCGCCACCCCAGGGCCCTTCCTGCCTCTTCTTCGCCGAGCATCCCGGGTTTTTAGGCGAATTCTCCTATCGAAAATTCCGAGGGTTGGTTTAGCCGCGGGTGTTACCGGGTTGTGTTTCTCGGGGAAATGGAGCAGGCAGCAAGCGCAGCATTCCTGGCTCCTATTGCCGTGCTGGAATAGCAGCCTTTGCCTCTTCCCACTCTCCATCCAGAGTACTTTTGTGCCAGTTCCTTAATCCACTTGCAAAGTGGATTTGAGCTAAAAGCTGACAAAAGGTGTTCCAATTCCCGCGGCGGTCGCACAGGCAGCGGTTGCAGAGGAGCCGCTGCTTTTTTCTGTTCCTACCCTGAGATGAGGTTTTTGGGAAGGAGAAAAGAGCAGCCAGGAAGGGAGAGAGGATGGCAGGAGAAGGCAGAGTGCCTGTGAAATAGATGGAGAGTGGAGCCGTGCTGGGCTCTGCAGCCTGGCAGCACCCGGAGCACAAACTCAGCCCAGGGGAGTGAGGAGCGCTGGAGCCAGGGCAGCTGGAGGGGGAAGTGACCAGGATTTGGGGATGTTTGGTGGCCTGGGGACACCAACCTGGGCCTAGCAGAGCTCCTGGCTGCTGCTTGGTTTTGTGGGTGGTCTCTCATGCACTCTCACCACCCAGCCTGCAGGATGGAGACCCCAAAACCCAGCAGCAGCCCCAAAGCAGGGGTGGCACCATGGGAAAAGCCTCATCCAGGCAGGGAAAGTTCTGACAATCCTCTCCATCAAAACACAAGGCATTAAAACCAAAAATCCTTCCAAGAGCAGAGTTGCCCAGCAGTGATGTGGTCATGTGTGGGTTAAAATCCCAAATGCAGGTGTTGAATCCTGCAATAACCCTTTGGGAATTGTAGGGCCCTTGGGGTTGCTCTGCACCCCAAAGCTCCAGCACCCCTGGCAGGATGGAGAGGGGATAAAATCCAGCACCCTGGGGCATGGCAGAGAGCGTGGAGCACGTCCTTTAAATGGGAGAATAATTGAAGATGAGTAGGAGAGCTGCCAGCTGGGCAGCCTGGGGCTGATGTGGTTTAATTTTGTGCTGATGTTTTTATCACCAACGGTTCTGTGGCACTCACGGAGGGGAGGCAGAGGAGCTGCTGCCTCTGGCTGCTGGAGGACAGGTGGAGCTGGATGGGTTTTGGCCAGAGCAGCTTGGAGAGGTGATTTTTGGTCCACCCAAGATTTCTTATGGTTCTCACATTGCAAAAACCCCACTCGGGTGTCTGCAGCCTTTCCCAAAGCTCTTGGGGGAAGATGCTCTCCAATGCCCATCCTGCAAAACAGCTGGAGGAGCATCCCCAGAGCAGGGAGCAGGAGGCAGAGCAGCTTCAGGAAGGAGTTGGCTTAAAAATCAGTAAATTTTGCTTTTATCCTGCCCTGTTGGAGAAGGGAGCTGGAGGACAGGAGGAGCAGGGGCTGGGTTGTGTTTCACCATCCAGGGCATCCGTGCTGAGGCAGAGCTGGGACATATCCCAGGCTCAGCCTTTCCTGCCAGGCTCAGCCTTTCCTGCCAGGCTCAGCCTTTCCTGCCAGGCTCAGCCTTTCTTCCCAGGCTCAGCCTTTCCTCCCAGGCTCAGCCTTTCTTCCCAGGCTCAGCCTTTCCTCCCAGGCTCAGCCTTTCTTCCCAGGCTCAGCCTTTCCTCCCAGGCTCAACCTTTCCTGCCCAGCTCAGTTTTTCTTCCCAGGCTCAACCTTTCCTCCCAGGCTCAACCTTTCTTTCCAGGCTCAACCTTTCCTCCCAGGCTCAGCCTTTCCTCCCAGGCTCAGCCTTTCCTGCCAGGCTCAGCTTTTCTGTGTGTTGAGCTTTTGCTGATCCCTGGCTGAAGATAGCAGGGCCGGGGGCTTTTTTCCTATTTTGTAGTGTTTAGAGCTCAGGAATGTCTGCTTTTATTAGCTGTGCTAATCCTGCCTCACCAGAGGACTCATCCCTGGCTCCAAGGCCCAAACCTAATCCCTGCTCTTCCCTCCTGGGCCCGAATTAAACCCTGGACTCACAGACGGACTCGGCGCCGGCTGCACTCAGCATTTAAAGGTTTTCATTCCAGCATTTAAAGGTTTTCAATCCACGTGTTTGGGATGGATTTTTCCCAACTCCTGGCTGTCAGATCACTCCTGTTTCCCCCCTCCTCAGCATCCCACCAGGGAGCAGGTGGCTCCTGTTCTCTCCGTGAGGAGCAGGAGCTGCCATAAGGCAGGAGGAGTTGGGCTGCTCCAGCGCTGCTGCGTTCCCATCCCCGGCATGGGGATGTGGAAGAGGCACAGGGCTGTTGGAAGCCCTGGGAATGCTGCTGGGAACGTGAAGCACGTGGCTGGGTGTGCTGGGCGTGGGCAGCGGCGATTCCCGTGCCGCCGGTGCGTGTGGGCAGCAGGGTGGGATCCTGGCACCAGCAACAGCTCCCCACGTCCCCAGAGGCACAGCTCTGAGGGAAGGGAGGTGGGAGCCAAGTGAGGCCATCCCTGGGCTTGTCCCCAGTGGCACTGATTTGCCACAAGGCTCCAAAACCCCTCTGTGTGCATGCTGTGCCTCAGTTTCCCTGGCTGCAGGGGCTGGGGTGTGGAGTGGGTGCGTGTGGGCAGCACAGGTGGGATCCTGGCACCAGCAACAGCTCCCCATGTCCCCACAGGCTCAGCTCTGAGGGAAGGGAAGTGGGAGCCATCCCTGGGCTTGTCCCCAGTGGCACTGATTTGCCACAAGACTCCAAAATCTCTATGTGTGTGTGCCGTGCCTCAGTTTCCCTGGCTGCAGGGGTTGGGTGCGTGTGGGCAGCAGGGTGGGATCCTGGCACCAGCAACAGCTCCCCACGTCCCCAGAGGCACAGCTCTGAGGGAAGTGGGAGCCATCCCTGGGCTTGTCCCCAGTGGCACTGATTCACCACGAGGCTCCAAAACCTCTCTGTGTACATGCCGTGCCTCAGTTTCCCTGGCTGCAGGGGCTGGGGAGTGGAGCCTGGCTTTGGAGAGGGGCACAGAGCCTCAGCAGCCACACTCCTGCTGCCTGTGGGGGCTGTGGAGCAGTGGTGGGGTTGTCTGAGCAGGCAGAGGGAGCCTCAGGGAGCGCCCTGCAGGGTGTCTCTGGTGCATGGGGCTGCAGGGAGGGTGGGAGGTGCTGCCTGAGCCCAAAGGGTCACTCTGGGATGCTGGAAAAGCCTCAGAACAAACAGGTGAGGGCAGAAATGATCAGAACAGAGATGTGAGAGGAGATGAAAAGCAATAAATCCCACTAGAACACTTGGAAATGCTGCTGAGAGCCACAGTGGCTGTGGAAGGGAAATGGATTTGGGCACCCTCAGCTGACAAACCTTCTGCTTGTGAAGTTTTTGTAGGGTTTACCTTGAAACACAAAGCAGCTGCTTCCACAAGGTTTGGCTCAGGGAGCAGGGATGCAGGAGTGGGACAGGCTGGGCCAGAGCCTTGCCCAGCCACTGGCAATGGAATGTGCTGGATTCTCCTTTGGATCCCATTTGAGCCGTGGTGGTTGGGGCTGGAGCTGGAACCCCACGGGTGCCCCAGGTCTGTGGGGTGTCAGAGGTGTCCCTGTTCAGGAGGGGCAAAGTGAGGAAATGGCCCTGGTGGTGGGAGAGCAGGGGAATGGCAATTTGAGTTTGGTGCTGTCCTCAGCTTGCCCATTTCACGTGGGCAGGAGCCCTCCCCAGGCCCAGGCAGGGGCTGCCATTCCCTCTTTTCCATGTAAAATGGGCAGCTGAGGACAGCACCAAATTCACGCCAGAACAACCAAACAGCAGAGACTGGGAGGGAGAATTTGAGCAAACAGAAACAGCTTTAGCAGGGATGGGTTAAAAACAAAGCACAGAGGGTGTGGGCTGTGCTCCCCAGGCTGCTGTGGTGCCTTGGCATCCACAGGGGCACCCCAAGGCAGGATCCATCTCTCTGATGCCTCTTCCTCTGCCTCTTCCCTTCTTCCCTGCCTTCCTCCCCCTGAATTTTTGATGCCACCACGAGCTCAGCTGTGGCTTGCAGCCCCATCCATCAGGAAGGTTTGGTTTTCAAAGCTGTCCCAGCTCTGCCCAGCTCAGATCTGGAGCGCCGGGGCTCCTTGTTCAGCTCCCGATGTGCCAACCAAAATAGCAGCGGCCACACACTGGAGTGGAGAGGAACAAGTGTTACTGGGAATTAAAATGACAGATCTCAGCATCAAGGTCTCCGAGGGTTTGTGCTTTATTAAGCAACAGTGAGTTCATGGGAAAGGACTTTGACTCAGAGCACCGGTTGTGTCTACAAGAAAAGAGAACCAGGGTCTATATTTAGGCTCAGGCTGTGGTGGGGAGCCAGGGCAGGCACCGAGGGAGGGGAGCTGGGCATCCTCAGCTCCATGGGGATGAGCCCTGGCCCTGCAAGGCACAATGGGGAGCAGGAGGTGGGCACATCTCAGCTTTGGGATCGTGGAATCCCCAAGGTTTGGGTTGGGAGGGACCTTAAAGCCCATCCAGCCATGGCAAGGACACCTCCCACTGTCCCAGGCTGCTCCAAACTGATCCAGCCTGGCCTTGGGCACTGCCAGGGATCCAGGGGCAGCCCCAGCTGCTCTGGGCACCCTGTGCCAGGGCCTGCCCACCCTGCCAGGGATGGTGCTGCAGAGGAACAACCCTGGTTCTCCTCCTCTCCAAGGGGCTGCACCCCCAGCCCCACACCAGACGTGGCCAGGGGGGTGTGGAGAGCTCCTCTGAGCAGGATTCACCCTGGCTGGGACCTGTACAACATCCACTGGGTTCAGAGAAAAGGGGGACCACGACCCTGCTCTGTGGTCCTCACGTGGCTCCCTCTCCCTCAAATGTGGTTTTCCTGCTGGTGGGGGTGATTGAACAGATCAATGTTTTCTCTTCTTGCCTCAGGGTCTACCTCTTCCCACCGCCCCCTCCTATTAAAAATTCATTGTTTCTCCCAGATACTGTTGCTAGAGGGAGACAGGGAGAAATAAAGGAAGTTCTTGGAATGGAGAAGAGAAAATATTCAGTGGGAAGGGAATTGAGGAAAAAATTAAACCAAATATTGTCCCTCCCTGGGTGTGTTTGAGCCTGAGTGCTCTCCCTGTCACAGCACAGGACCCTGATGTTCCCAGAGAGTTGAGTGGGAACTGGGGGAACTTTGGGTGCTGGGGACAGTCCTGCTCCTACCAGGGAGGTGCTGAAGTGTCACAGTTGAGACAGCCACGATACACAGAGTATATATCAGGCAATTTCAGAAGGGTTCAACTCGTACAGAATAACATCACATCACTTCAGAGGGCTGCGAGCATCTGCCTGTAGGAGTGTCAGGGGGTAGGACGGGCGGGATGGACAGAGATGAGAGATCTCTGCAGCCAGGTCTGGAATTTGGGGTTTATTGCAAAGGGCCTGGGTGCAGGGCCCTGCTGGGAGCTGCCAGCCACAGCTGGAGCAGGCCTGAGAGAAGAGAGGGGGAGAGAGGATGAGAGGGTAAGAGAGTAAGAGGGTAAGACAGCAAAAGGGTAAGAGCATAGAAAAGTAAGAGGGCGAAGTTCCCGTTACAATACAATAAATCTTCTTCTGTGTTGAATATTCTAATTCTCACTAACCAAGCTAGTACAAGATACAAATCCTACAGCATTTACATACAGCCTATAAGAATCACTACATTACCATACTGTGTTACATTTTAAACCCTAAAAACTCCTCTTTGGGCCCCTTCTGCCAAGCTGTAGGGTCTGCTCTGACCCTTGGAGCTGTCTGCAAGCAGAGGGTGTTGTTCCATCAAAAGGGGATCACCTTCAGCCAGCCACACCATTGTTTTCCCGTTGTACAGTAACTAAGGGACCTCAAACCTTGCTTTCATTTCAATCTCACTTATAGTTTCTATATTCTCAAAATCTTTTGCCAGGCAATCATATTTATAAGGCTTTCCTGTTTCATCTTCTCCAACATCTGCCCTTCTTGTTCTTTAGCCCAACTTTTTGTACCCCTCATGTCCATGCAGTGCACCTGTGGTCCCTGGTGTGCTTGCTCAGCACACCTGGGCACTCTCATTGCTGTCAGTGCTGCTCACCTGCTCTTCTCACAGCTGCACCCACTGGGGATGAGGCTGGGGCACTGCCCCACTCCCAGTCACCCCAAACTGTGTCCCTGCAGTGAAGCCCTGCTGGGTTCAGAGCTGGGAGTGTGGGACATGGTGGCAGTGTCACCCAGCAGATCCCAGCAGGCACGGGAGGGAAGGAGGAGCAGGGACAGGACCTGCAGTGAGGGGGGGGTGTGACTGATCTCTGACTCAATTCCCATCCTCAAAAGCTCCCCCCAGGCCTTGACTGCTTTTCCTCTCAATTTGGCTGCTGTTTCAGTGCAGGAGGATGAGGGGGTTCATCTCTAGACTGAAGTGGCCAGGAGGGTGCTGCTGGCTGCTCTGGGATCAGGCTGTGGGATCAGGCTGTGACAGGAGCTGCTGGGCCAGGTGCCACCAGCAGGGATGGAGCGGGGCCTGAGGGGATTCAGGCAGCCTTGGGAAGGCTTTTTTCCATCTTCTGGAGCCTCCTGAGCACAGTCCTCATGGTGCTCCTCACAGCACAGCAGGAGCAGGGTTTGCAGGGCAGGGGAGCTAAAGGGGCTCTCCCTGAGCATCCAAACTCCCTCAGGCACACTCCATGCTGGAACACCTCACCTTAGGTGAGAGGATTTGTTTTCCCTCAGGAAATGATGCCTCAGGTTTGAGTTTTTATATTTTTCACATTCTGTGCTGCTTTAGTGGGTGGGTCTGGGTTCACATTAGGGGATGGTGAGCTCTGTGCACAGAGCAGGGAGACAAAACAATTCCTGCTCCAGCTGGGCACCAAGGACAAATGATCCAAATCTCAGCCCAAGAGCACAAACAACTTGGGCTGGAGAGAGAAAAACAAGAAGGATGGGACTTCATAAGCTAAAGCTATAATTAAACAATTAACTCCAATATGCAAATGGAGCAGAACTGATCAAAGTGAGAGACCCTGTGACCAGGTGTCCATTTTGTGACCATTTTGGGTTTTATCTTGGGTGCAGCCCTGGCTGGGCTGGAGGGTCCAACCTCCACAATAACTCCTGGAATGACTTCCAGAGCACTGGGCATGGCTGGCAGGGATGTTGGCATCACCCACTGCACTTCCCTGGGAGCAGCCCAAGGCTCCCACTCCTCATCAGGCCCTGGAATAAGGACTAATGAAGGCAGGATTATTTCCTCCCCACTCCATTAGTCACACTTGGTTAATATTCCTGCTTATGGAAAAAGGTCACAGTTTCTCTCTCATTTATGTCGCTCCACCTTCCATTTGCAGTTGCAGGGTTCTGCTCCTTTTCCATCCCTAATTAATGCTCAATTACAGGGGCCCTGCCCCAGCTCCCCACCAGGCACAAGTCCTGGGCCACGCTGCCTCTCCTGGGTCTCCCTGTGGAAAACTGACCCAAGAAAAGCCCTTTTTTCCTCTGGCAGCACAGAAGGAACCAGATGGACTTTCCTTCAAATGAGATTTAAATGGAAAAACACAAAATAGCTCCTTGTGCCAATATTGAAGGGTTGGTGTCCAGCTGTCCTGAGCACGGGGAAGGTCAGCCCGGGTGACCCTCTGGAAAAAGAGGCCAAAAGCATCAAACACCCTCATGGTTTGCTCCTCTGGCTGCACCACTGAGAAGGGGCTGGAAATGATTCCTTCAACTCTTCTGATGCCTTGTGAAGGCTGAACTAGAACAGAGATTAGACAGAGTTACAGAATAAAGCAGGGATTTATTAAAAGGCCTCCATGGATCCACCTTGGGCAGCGCAAGAGCCCAGCCAGGGCTGCACCCAAGATGAAACCCAAAATGGTCACAAAATGCACGACCGGGTAGGGGGTCTCTCACTTTGCTCAGTTCTGCTCCATTTGCATATTGCAGTTCATTGTCCAATTCCACCCCAGCCCATGCAGTCCCATCCTGCTTGTTTTTCTCTCTCCAGCCCACGTTGTTTGTGCTCTTGGGCCTGAGATTTGGATCATTTGTCCTTGGTCCCCAGCTGGAGCAGGAATTGTTTTGTCTCCCTGCTCTGTGCACAGAGCTCACCATCCCCTGATATGAACGCAGACCCACCCACTAAAGCAGCACAGAATCTGAAAAATAGAAAAGCTCAAACCTTTGAGGCATCATTTCCTGAGGGAAAACAAATTTCAGGGTCTTACCTCTTCCCTTCAGGGTCACTTTTACATCAAGCACCAGCCTTGTGACAAAGCAGTTTGGCACCACTGCCTTCCCCTGCCTTGCTCAGCCTGCACCAACATCTGGAAACCTCTGGATATCCACGTGCAGGTTGTTGCTGTTGCAGTGACAAGTGGGGCTGTGGTCTGTTGGATCAGGCTCATCCAGCACCAGACAATGCTGCTGGGTTTTTGGGGTTTTTGGGGTTTCTTTCCATGCCCTGAGGGTCTCTCTGGCTCAGGCTGTGGCTGCCCCTGAGTTGATGCTGGGCAGAGCTGTCCCTGTCCCTGTTCCTGTGCAGGGATCACTCCATGGCCTGGGGACCTGTCCCTGCTTCCTCAGTCCTGGCTCAGCTCTCTCCACCTCAGTGACTTTCCCAAGACTCCTACAAAACAGATCTTTTTTTCCCTCTGTTTCATTTTTAACAGCTCTGCCTCATTTCTCCCTCCATTTCTCTCCCTGGGGTCATTTCTGCCTTGCCCCCAAAAGCTGGGAGATGCCGTGTCCCTGTTGTGCTGCTGTGGAGCTGAATTCTTCCTCCTTCCTTAAGCATTTTCCAAACTTTCCCATTTACTTTTAGAGAAAGAAACTCTTTGGGGGGCTGTCACTGAGAGAGGATTTCAAATGAGCAGCCTGTGACACCTCCCCGTGGTAATGTGTCATTTTTGTTGTTGATATTTCAGTAACTAAAGGTCAGCTGGAAGCTCAGCTGGCTGGGCAATCTGACATTAATTACACTAATGAGCAAAAGTCTCTGGCTTAATGCTCCTGGATACCAGGGCTGTGTGACACTGGGGCAGTCTCAGGTGTCCTGGGATCCATGGAATGATCAAATCCCAAAAGATCCTGAGCTGGATCCCACAGTGCAGCTCCTGTCCCTGCACAGGCACCCCAAGAACCCCACCCTGAGCACCCCTGGGAGCTCCTGGAGCTCTGGCAGCCTTGGCACCATTCCCTGGGGAGCCTGGGCAGTGCCCAGCAGCCTCAGGGGGCAGAACCTTGCCCTGAGCTCCATGCCAAGGCCTGGCCCAGCTCCAGCCCTTGCTGGGCTCCTGTCCCTGTCCCAGAGCAGAGCTCAGCCCCTGCCCCTGTGCCTGCCCTGGGGAGGAGCTGCAGGCCCCGAGGAGCCTCCCCTCAGTCTCCTGGGCTGCAGCTGAACCAGCCAAGTGCCCTCAGCTGCTCCTCAGCCCCTTCCCCAGCTCCGTGTCCCTCCTCTGGGCACTCTCCAACAGCTTTGGGTCCTTCTGATCCTGTGGTGCCCAAAGTGCCCCCAGCACTGGAGGTGAGGCTGCCCCAGGGCAGAGCAGAGTGGGACAATCCCTCCCTGGGCCTGGTGCCCCCCAGCACAGGGGGGCCCTTGGGGCTGCCAGGACACAGCAGTGACTCAGATCCAACTTGCCACTGACCAGGACCCCCAGGGCCCTTTCTGCAGTGCTCTGAGATGAGCCAGATCTGCTGTGATGCATGGAACAGTTGCTGTGCACATCCCAAGGGATGCTCCTGCCTTACAAGAGCTCAACTTGGGCACCTTGGTCTGCTTCTCTGCATGTCTGCTGATTTCCAGGACATCTGGGTCCTGTTTGGCTTTGGGATTTGCTGCTGCATTTCTTTTTTCAGGGGGATGCCCTGTGCAGAACTGGAAGCTCCTTGATGGTACCTAGGGAGAGGGGAATCTTCTCCTGGCTCCTCCACTGAGTAGCCCAGAAAAGAGTTTAAAAAAATCCAAGTTTTGAGTAAAAAATAAACAAAAAGCACAGGAGCAGAAGGTGACAACAGCCCTGGTGGCACAAACATACAGAGGGCCAGGGAGCTGTGCTGGTGTCACCACGTTGGACTGAAGGAGGTTTAGGTACTTCACCCACGTGCTGGTGGGTTCCATTTCACAAGGATTAAAATGTATTTGCAGACAAAACCCCCGGAGGTAACCTGAGACAGAGATTGCTACGTGACCTGGGAGCTGCCAAAAACAAATGCCAAGACCGTCAGCTCATTCCCAGGGCTGGGAACGAGGGACTCACCTGACAAGCCAAGCTCAGGTGGTCTGTGAGTGAGCTTAAATTCCACATTCCTCATGCTCAAGCAGGATGGGAGTGAAAAAACCTCTCAGGGAGGGCAGGAGAGGCTGCTCAGGGCCAGGAGCTGAGCACGTTTGGCCTGACTGCATTTTGCTCTCTGCAGTAAATATGTGGCTGTGTCCCACCTGCTGGAATTGGATTGAAATTTTACCTTTTCCATGGCCATGGGGAGCAGCAGCTGGGCTGGTGTGGTTGGGATTTACCCTCGCGTGGTGCTGGTTCTGAGGAGCCTCCTCCATCCCTGCTGGAATATTTGAGTGTGTGAGTTCCACACGTGGTGCTGCAAGAGAACCAAACCCACTCCCCTCCCAGTTATCCCATCTCCCAGGAGTGGAGCAGCCCCGAGGATCCACAGCAGATCCGTGGGCATCAGTCCCTCAAAGCACACACACTGCATCCCCTGGAGGCAAATTCCTCATGGAATTGCACCACCTGTAGCTGCTGGAGGTGCTACAAGCTCCCCCCTGCGAGTGCTGATGTTTCTGGGTAATTTCTGCATCTCAGGGCTTGGTTCGGGTCATTCTTGCTGTTATTTCAGGTGCTGAGTTGGAGTTACTCCCACACTGTGTGCTCCAGCTCCCTGTGCTGCAGAGCACGTTCCTGAGGAGATGGGATCCTGCTGGGATCCTGGGCTTGTCCATCCTGCTGTGCTCCTGGGCTTTCACATCCTCTTGGGATCCTGGGATTGTCCATCCTGCTGGGATCCTGGGCTTTCACATCCTGCTGGGACTGGAACCTTCTGGACTTGTCCATCCTGCTGGGCTTTTCCACCCTGCTGTGGTCCTGAGCTTTCACATCCTCCTGTGATCCTGGGCTTCTCCAGCCTGCTGGGATCCTGGATTTTCACATCCTGCTGGGATCCTGGGCTTTCATCCTGCTGCTTCGGATTGTCCATCCTGCGGGCTTTTCCACCCTGCTGTGGTCCTGAGCTTGTCACATCCTGTGATCTGGCTTCTGGCTCCTGGGACCGAATTTTCACATCCTGCTGGGATCCTGGGCTTTTCCATCCTGCTGAGATCCTGGGATTGTCCATCCTGCTGGGATCCTGAGCTTTCACATCCTTCTGGGATCCTGGGCTTTTCCACCCTGCTGGGATCCTGGGCTAGTCCATCCTGCTGCCAGCCCTGAGCTGTCCCTTTTGTCCTGAGGGACCCAGAACTCCCCCTATAACGGCAGGAACACACATTCCCAGCTCCCAGAAGGTCCCAGTGTCAGTGGGATCCACTGAGCCCTTCACCCCAGCCAGTCCCTCCCTGGGTGGCAGGGATGCAAATCTCGTGTAGGATTTGAAACTCACGTTCTGGAACAGATGTTCTCATTTGGAACTGCATGGAAATCAGTCAGGGACACTCCCTAATAAAGGGGATCACACCCCGGGGATGTGATCCCTGTGCCATGGGTGTGATCCCTGTGCCATGGGTGTGATCCCTGTGCCCCCAGGGATGTAGTCCCTGTGCCCTAGGGCCGGCTCCTCATTCCCCTGCCGTTCCCCAGCGAATCCCTGCCGTGGAAAGTTCCTTTGCCAAAGGCTCCCCAAGGCTCTCCCAGCAGGAATTAACCCCCTGGTTGCCACTGCCCACCCAAACGCCACCTCCCCGAGCTGAGTGAGGTCTGCAGCAGGCTCAGAGCAGCTGCTGAGCTGCAGCAGCAGCGTCTCTGCGGGGGTGTGCTGAGAGACCCGAGCCGGGGACATTTGAGGGCTCTTAAGCAGGATTTCCACACAAAAGGAGCTATTTAAATTCCCTCTTCCTTTGCAACAGGCAAATTAAACTTCATCCAGAGAGCTCAAAGCAATTCGGTAAAACCACAGCGAATCATTTGTTCAGCATCTGCTGCATCAGCGCTGGGAGCATCTCCCGACCCCCCCAAGTCCCCCAAAATGCCCAGGGGGGGACACGGGGCTGGGGCTCCGGCCTGTGGCGCTTCTGCTGCCACGTTTGGGTGAAATCTCCCCAGATTCGAGGCCTCCCGGGCTGTGGGCACCCCCTGGGTGGGTTCAGTGCCCTCCTGCAGATTCCGCAAGGGCATTGCTGGGTCTTCCCTGCTCCATCCGGAGCTACCCAGGCAGGGCAGGGCTGAGATGCTCTCCTGGTGGGGAGAGGATCCTTCAGGGCTCGAAGTGTGACATAATTTTATATTTATAAAATGATAAATATATTTTATAATATATTTATATTTATAATATTTTAATATATATAAATATTGTATATTTCTAATTACATAAATTAAAAATATACAATATTTCTCTATTATGAAATATGCATATTATAAAATATGCATATTACATATTTAACAATAATAATGAATATTATTATATTTTATATTATTTATTATATATCTTTTATATTGTACTATGTATTTAATATATATTAAAATATAATATAAAATAATGTAATATAATATAAAATAATGTAATATAATATAAAATAATGTAATATAATATAATGTAATGTAATATAATATAATATAATATAATATAATATAATATAATATAATATAGCTTATTTTATATATTATATAGTGAATATATTATGAAATATTATAAGTACATGATAATTTCTATTAAAATATATTATATAATATTTCTATATCTACAGATAAAACCAGGCAAGCTGCAGTGGTCAGGTCACACATGTGGCTGGAGCAGCATGAGGATGCTCCCTCTCTCTGGGAGGTGCCTGAGTGCCCCATCCCTGGCCTTTGGAGGGGTTTATTTGGGATTTCTGTGGCAGACACGGGGGAAGGTGACTGACAGTGCTCTCCTTGTGCTTTGTGTGCAGAGGAGCCGAGGCTGGCTGTGCTGGACCCTTCACCATGTGAACATGCCCAGGCTCCAATGCCTCAGCACAGCCCCATGTCGGAGCAGCCCTGGACCTGCAGAACGGTGAGAACTCCCTGGGCTGCAGTGGCATTGGGGGTTGTGCACTGGGACACCCAAAATCCAGCTCATTTTGACCTCGTGGCCACCCCTGCTTGGTGGCATTAGCCCCCTCCTTGTCCCCAGCTCCTCGTGCAGCAGCTGGGAGATGTCCAGCCTGTTGTCACCACCCCAAAACAAACTAGAAGAAACTCAGGCAGAGCTGTGGTGTGAAAATCTGGGGTGCTGAGCTCAGGGTTGGTGGCAGAGAGCAGTGAGACCCCACCCTTGGGCACTGTTGGACCCTCAGCCTTGGCCATGCCAGGATCCATGTGCAGCAGTGGTTTGGGGTTTGGATGGATTTCCTGGGATTTGGGAGCTCATCAGCTCAGAGAGGAGCTCTGGAGGCTTTGCCCCTGCTCTGCTGTCCAGATGCCAGACAGAGAGTGAAGCCACACAGCCCCATTGTCCCCTTTCCCTTCCCCCATGGAGATGTCTGGGTTTTGGGATCCTCTTGGAGCTGCACATGGGCAGGAGCTGAGCTGCTCTCCTGGTGCCCCAGCTGATGCCCTCCAGCTGCAGATCTGGGACTGACGCCAGCGTGTCTCGCTCCAAATGTCACCACTGCCACATCAGTGTCACCCTCCAGCCCGGGGGGGTTTGGGAGTGGCACAGCTGAACCCTCCTGGGCTCTGCTGGGCCCCTCTGGGATCTCCAGCAAGGCCAGGAGGGATCTGGGGTGGATCCCGCTGTCCCCTCCCCTCTCTGGGATGATCCCAGGGGTCGGTCCCGCTCCCACCTCGTGTGACAGAGCTGGGTTGGGATGTCAGGAATTGTTTCACCTCTGTCATGGGTTGGGATGTCAGGAGCTGTTTCACCCCTGACATGTGCTGGGGTATCAGGAGCCCTTTCACCCCTGTTATGGGTTGGGATTTCAGATGTTTCACCCCTGGCATGGGTTGGGATTTCAGATGTTTCACCCCTGTCCTGTGTTGGGATTTCAGGAGCTGTTTCACCCCTGTGATGGCATTTTGCTCTCTTTGCTCCCATGATCATAATTGGGATGGCAATAAAATCTCCAGTGAAGCAGCAGCTGCAGACAGATCTTAAAAAATGCTCTCAGCCTGGGAGTGCTGCTGAGCAGAGCTGGGAGGGGGAGGGAAAGCTGTCACTCCATGCTGCTCCTGCCTGGAATTCCCACTCCCAGCAGGGTTCCCAGCAAATTGGGGGCTCCACCTCTGCCCCCTTACCCCCCTGTGCCCTGCAGGGCTCCGAGCTGCGTTCTGCAGAGCTGAGCAGTCCTGCTGGGACCAGGCTGCTCTCCAGCCACAGCTGCCTGTCCCTGCAGCTGTCCATCAGTCTGGCTTGTCAGTCTGCTCCTCTGCCCACATGTCCAGCAGTCCAGTGGGATTAAAGCCTCTGGAATGATGGATCCCCCTGCTGAGGTGCAGAGGTTGGCTGGGAGCAGCCAGGGCTCCCTCTCCAGAGGGCAGCTTGGCCTTGCTGGGCACCCCTGCCATGGATGAAGGCTCCCATGGGGTGTGACCATGTTCACAGGGGTTCTTGGATGAGGGAAGAGATGAGGATCTGACTCCATATTTCAGAAGGCTTGATTTATTATTTTATTATATATATTACATTAAAACTATACTAAAAGAATAGAAGAAAGGATTTCATCAGAAGGCTAGCTGAGAATAGAATAGCAAAGAATGATAACAAAGGTTTGTGGCGCAGCTCTGTGTCTGAGCCAGCCGGGCTGTGATTGGCCATTAATTAGAAACAACCGCATGAGACCAATCACAGATGCACCTGTTGCATTCCACAGCAGCAGATAACCATTGTTTACATTTTGTTCCTGAGGCCTCTCAGCTTCTCAGGAGGAAAAATCCTAAGGCAAGGATTTTTCATAAAAGATGTCTGCGACATCTTTTATGTGGGGCTGAGCCCTCAGGAGCAGGGTCCTCCCTGTGGCTCAAGGCTGCAAAGAGCCTTTGCTTTATCCAGGAGCTCAGAGAGGGGCCTGGGACTGCCCTGCCCAGTGTCACCACAGCTCAGGTAAGCGATTAGGAGGAGATTTTGCCATCAGAGGTCCAGCACTGGCAGCCAGTGACAGCAATCAGGGTGTGATTTATGTGCCAGCCCCCCAGGGGCTCAGGCCAGCCTTACTGAAGTGCTGAGCTTAATGAAGGAGCTGATCTAACAAGGGCTGGCAGGGCTGGGCTGGACAAATGAGGTCGTGTGCTGGGGCAAAGCCCTTGGGAGGCAGCTGGGACTGAAATCACTGGGAAATCACTGCCCAGGAGCAGGGCAGGACTGTGCTGGTACTGAAATCACTGTCCAGGAGCAGGGCAGGACTGTCCTGGGCACTGAAATCACTGGGAAATCACTGTCCAGGAGCAGGGCAGGGCTGTCCTGGGCACTGAAATCACTGTCCAGCAGCAGGGCAGGGCTGTGCTGGCACTGAAATCACCAGGAAATCACTGTCTAGCAGTTCTGCTGGGCACTGAAATCACTGTCCAGCAGCAGGGCAGGGCTCTCTGGGCACTGAAATCACCAGGAAATCACTGTCTAGCAGTTCTGCTGGGCACTGAAATCACTGTCCAGCAGCAGGGCAGGGCTCTCTGGGCACTGAAATCACCAGGAAATCACTGTCCAGCATATCTCCTGGGCACTGAAATCACTGTCCAGCAGCAGGGCAGGGCTCTGCTGGGCACCTCTGGGCAGACTGGGACCAGTGCTGGCACTGGGGGGTGGCTGCACGTCAGCATCCCAGCTCTGCACGCCCCCGAGCAGCGTCATCATCATCGTCATCCATCAGTGCTCTGAAAGGTGCCTAATTACAGCCTCTGCTTTCCTGTTCCCTTACTCATCCTCCTGCCCCAGCACCTCCTTTGTTACCCAGCTGCAGGGCTGGAGCTGCCTGGGCTGGAGCAGTGAAGGCACAGGGTCCCTTCCTGTGATGAGGTCTCACGTCCTCCCTGCTGCTCAAAGCCTCTGTGGGTGATTTGTCCCCCCCAGCAGGAGGGGACACCCCCAGAGGTGTCCCCACCATGCCCTGGTGCTGTGCCTGGGGATGTCCTGCATGTCCTGCCTGGTCATTCCCTCTGTCTCCTCTCACATGGATTCAGCCACGCTGTGGTGCTGCCAGTTTGCTCCCAGGCTGTGTTTTGGTGCAGAAGCTGAGGGATGGGCTCAGGAGGGAGGCAGGAGGATGAGGCAGCTGCAGAGGAAGGAGCAAATTCCCCTCTCTCATTTAAGGCTCTGCATTTGTGTCTCTGTGGGGGCAGGAGCCCTTGCCAGGAGCTTTTCTGTGCCTGTGGCTGTGCCTGGCTGTCACATCTGTGCTGCTGGGGCTCTTGTGGGCTCGTGCTTTGTACATCCAACAGCAACAAATCTCATGTGGACCCTGCAGCTGAGATGCCAGGACACTTGCCAGGGGTTTGGGTTCCTTGTCCCTGCTGGGGACAAAGCTGAGACCAGGCCAGCCTTGGCCAAATGGTTTGGATGGGCACCTCTGGGCTTGAATGGGGACCTTGGCAAAGCCCAGCTGTGGTGGGAGAGGACAAAGCTGGGTTTGCAGTTGGTGTCTCCTAGACCTGGACTGTCACCTTGCTGCTGGGGCCTCTCCTGGCTGGGTCAGTGCTCAGGGACAAGGACACCATGGGGCTGTGGCCAGCACCCATTCCTGGTGACAGACGGGAATGGGACAGCACCAGGAAGTCCTGGCACCGTGGGCCATGGGCTGTCACCCTGCAGTTGCCTCCCAGCCCCTCCTCATCCTGCCCCTGATGTTAATGGGCTTCTGCAAATTAAAAGTTCTCACTTGAACCCTCAAAAATGGGCCCCGTGCAGAGACCAGAGCCACTGCATGGAGTTCAGGGTTCCTGGGGGCATTACAGTGGCAGCTGGGAGGTCTGGGGTGCAGCTGAAGAGGAGGAGTCAAGCTCAGCCTCTGCTCTGCTCCTGCAGGTTCTGAGGCTGTTGAGATCCAGGTCAGGTTCACTCAGCCATCATTTCCCAGCAGCAGTCGAGATTCAGCTCTGACTGTGGTTCAGTCAACACACCTTGGGTGGAAACGAGCCCAGCACCCACCTGCCCTGCCCCCCTCCCCTACTTTTAGAAGAGTTATCCACTTCGGTAGAGAAATAGAGATGCTCATGGAATATTAAACACCTCCCTAAAGCCCCAGTTGCTGATGAGTGGCTCCTGCTCCTCATTGCCTGGTGCAGGCAGTGACCTTTCAGAAATGTTGTACGTCGTGGTCGTCTCTAAATGTCTCCTCTCCTGGGAGCATCTTGTGGAGATAGAGATTCAGACATGATGTCTGTCAAGAAGAAAAGCAGATTGTGGCCAATCTGGGGCTGCCTGTGCAGTGTTGCCTGGGCCACGTGCTCAGGAATCATAAGGTTGGCTCTAAAAATAAGCGGTGGCTCCTTTCGGGTCGTCTCCTTGGTGCCGTGGCTCATCAGGGAATCCTCAGTGCTGGGAGTTCCCACGTGGGAGAGGAGTGGAGAGTCCTGTGGCTGCTGGGGACTCAGGATGGGATCCTGGGGTGGGAAGACACTGTGGAGACACCAGGAAAGGAAGGGCAGATCCTCCCTGGGAGCTGCTCCGGCACCGCTCGGCCGCCCTGAGACCTGGGGCTGCTGAGCAGGAGGAGCCTCGTGAGAGGCAGCAGCTGCCACTCACCAAAATAACTCCCTTCTCTGGAAGCTTTTCATGTTCTCCAGCCGTCCCTGAAGTCACCCTGTGATGACCCAGCCTGGCTCCTGCACAGGCAGCTCCTTCCACACCCCCTTCCCCATTCCCCTGCCTTGCCAGCAACATCTGCTCTGCCTGAGCAGCCTTGAAAGGGACACAAGGGTGACACCACCACAGGGCTGTTGGGCCTTCTCTGGAAGCTTGTCGTGTTCTCCAGCCATCCCTGAAGTCACCCTTGGGGTGAAGACACCCTGGCTCCTGCACAGGCAGCTCCTGCCATGCTCCTCTTCCCTCCTGTGCCTTGCCAGCAACATCTGCTGTGCCTGAGCAGCCTTGAGAGGGACACCAGGGTGACACCACAAGCATGGCCACCACAGGGCTGTTGGGGGCTTCTGTGGAAGCTTTTCATGTTCTCCAGCCATCCCTGAAGTCACCCTTGGGGACGTTCAGTGGTGACCCAGCCACTGCCTGGCTCCTGCACAGGCAGCTCCTTCCACACCCCCTCCCCATTCCTGTGCCTTGCCAGCAACATCTGCTCTGCCTGAGCAGCCTTGAGAGGGACACCAGGGTGACACCACCACAGGGCTGTTGGGGATGGCCACTTGGCCACCTGGTGGCCTGAGGACTCTCAAGGTGCTCACTGTTGGGGAAGATGAAACAGGAAAGCCTTATAAATATGATTGTCTGGCAAAAGATTTTGAGAATATAGAAACTATAAGTGAGATTGAAATGAAAGCAAGTTTTGAGATCCCTCAGTTACTGAACAACAGGAAAACAATGGTGTGGCTGGCTGAAGGTAATCCCCTTTTGATCAAACAACACCCTCTGCTTGCAGACAGGCCCAAAGGTCAGAGCAGACCCTACAGCTTGGCAGAAGGGGCCCAAAGAGGAGTTTTTAGGGTTTAAAATATAACACAGAATGGTAATGTAATGATTCTTATAGGCTGCATGGAAATGCTATAGAATTTGTATCTTGTACTAGATTGGTTAGTGAGAATTAGAATATTCAACACAGAAGAAAATGTATTGTATTGTAATGAGAACCTCATTCTCTTACCCCTTTTACTCTCTTATCCTTCTATGCTCTTACCCTTTTACCCTCTTACTCTCTTACCCTCTCATCCTCTCTCCCCCTCTCCCCTCTCAGGCCTGCTCCAGCTGTGGCTGGCAGCTCCCAGCAGGGCCCTGCACCCAGGCCCTTTGCAATAAACCTCAAATTCCGAGACCAGAAGAAGATTTATTGTATTGTAACGGGAGCCTCACCCTCTGATCCTCTCTTTTACTCTCTCGTTCTCTCTTTACCACTCTCTTTATCTCTCTCTCCCTCTTTGGGGCCTGCTCCGAGCTGTGGCTGGCAGCTCCCAGCAGGGCCTTGCACCCAGGCCCTTTGCAATAAACCCCAAGTTCCACCACCTGGCTGCAGAGATCTCTCATCTCCGTCCATCCCCACCGTGCTACCCCCCGATGCTCCCACAGTTCCCCAAGTCCTGTGGGGTAGGAGATGCTCTGTAGGGCCCCTGCTGGGTGCCCTCAGTGCCCACCCAGCCATTGGTTTCTCCCTCTGCTCCTCCAGCCCTGCCCAGCCCAGCCCTGACCCAGAAAAACGTGCTGAGAGCCTCGGAGCCAGGAGAATTTGTTTCCCAGCCAGCCCCTGATGGGATTAGGAATAACTCTCTCCTAGATAATTCTCCATTAGGTCTGGTGATTGATTTCCTTCCTTTTTACCCTCAGCTCTGTCCTGCTCTCCCTGTTTCAGCTGGATTATTTATTCTCATGCTTGGTTTGCTAATTGCCTGATCACCAGAGCTGAGGCTTGGGCACATCCCTGGCCTCCTTTGACCCTCCAGTTTCTGCCTCTTTGTTTCTGTCTCAGCTCTGATTTAATCCCCTCCACGCCCCAGCATAAGCCAGGATCTTTCTGCTGCCCTGTGCAGAGGGGAGAAGCCTGCTGGTGTCACCCCAGGAGCCAGGGAAGGTCTGAGGGAAGCTCCTGAATCTCCTCCCCATCACCCCTATCCTCCCCATGCCCCCCTGTCTTTTCTGGGGTTTTTCCAAGCTCAGTGTGGCTCCAAACCCACTGACTTTGCAGACTCGAGGCAAGGGCTAAAATAAAGCTGCAGGAGCTTTTGATTTGTTTTTGGAGGGTGGCACAGGTCACCTTTGCTCCTCATTTCAGTACCCCTGGGAACTGTGCTCTGCTCTGAGCTGCAGCAACAGCTGGAAAAACACAGTTGGATTCCCTGAGTTCACATTTGGGCGTCAAACTGGGCTCTGCCAGCTCTGAACGATGCCAGGACACCCCCAGGGGATCCCCAGCAGCCACCAGCAGTGTGGGTGGTGTCACCAGTGAAGCTCAGCGTGGAGCAGACCCCAGGGATTCTCATTTTTTGCCATTTCAGCCTAAAATCATGCAGGGGAAAGGCTGTTTTTGGAAGGTGTGACTGAGGGCTCCAGGTTTTCCAGCAGGGAAGAAGGAGCAGAGGTCTGGACAGGCTTTGGCACAGGACTGGGGCCTGGAGGAGCTCTGTCCTGGGGCAGCTCTGGCTGCAGTTTTCCCTTCCCCATGGGCTTGGAGCCAGGGAATTGTTGGCATCAGCACCCAGAGTGTCCCATCCTCTGCTCTGAGCCCCTGCCAGCAGCTCAGGGAGGCTCCAGCCCATGGAGCCTGCTTGGTGTGGAAGTTTCAGGCAGCCCTGACATGGGAAGAGAAGAGAATCTTGACTCCATGTTTCAGCAGGCTGATTTATTATTTTATGATATATACATATTATATTAAAATATAAAATATATCATAAAATAAAAATATATATTATATATTATATATTATATTATGATTATATAATTATTTAATTAAATTAAATAAAAATAATGAATATTTAATATATTATTGTATAGTTATATTATCATTATATTATATATTACATATTATATATTATATAATTAATATAATTAATATAATTATATAAATTATATAATACATATAATTATATTATATAATATATAGTATAAGATTATAATTATAGATAGAATATATATAATTTATAATATAATATATTATAAAAATATATAATATAATTATATTATATATATTATTATTATATTATATTATATTATATTATATTATGTTATGTTATGTTATGTTATATTATATTATATATACCAAAACAATAGAAGAAAGTATTTAATCAGAAGGCTTGAAAAGAAAAGAAAAGAATGGAATAATAACAAAAGCTCGTGACTCTCAGAGAGTCTGAGCCAGCTGAACTGTGATTGGCCATTAATTAGGAACAACCAACATGGACTAATCAAAGATGCTCCTGTTGCATTCCACAGCAGCAGATAATTATTGTTTTTCTTTTCCTCTGAGGTGTCTCAGCTTCTCAGGAGAAAAAATCCTAGCAAAAGGATTTTTCATAAAATATCATGGCTACAGCTTGGTCCAGCACAGTCCTGTTCCTGGCAGTGGAGATCTCATCCTGCTCACAGCCCAGGACAGGGAAGTGTTATAATAGCCTCTTCAAGCCAAGTCTCATAAGCTCTTAGAGTCTATAACACACCCAAGATAGCTCAGCTGTGCTTGGATGCATAAAAATTAACAAGATAGCTTCTGTTGCAGTGTTAGAAACAAAAAAGTTTAATAAGAAGCAAAATAACAAACAAAGAAAACCCAAGCCAAGTGCAAAAAGGCCCTGCTCCTGACAAAACACCTTACAAAAGCAATTAGTTTCTTTGTTCACTTCTTTGTCTAGTAAATTACCTAAGCAAGACTTTTTAGCTTCTGTCCAATTAGCTGTCCTTAAGTTTTAAGTCCCTTAGGCCTATGAAGTAGCTTTTTCACTTAATTGAAGAGAAGAACTTCTGGGCTTCTTTCCTTTTTGAAAAGACAAAAGATAGAGAGTTTTTGTCAACAAAGAGCACATTCCTGTAGGGAAGCACAGGGAGCTTGTCCTGATGGAGACTCCAGCAGCAATCCTGGCCAGCTCTCAGTGAGCTGGGGAGCACCACGGGGGTGTTTGGACACCCCATCCAACCCCAGCCCCAGCCCCATGCAGGGGCTGAGCAGGGTGACAGAGTCTGTGAGGATGCTGGCACAGCCCAGCAGGGTTGGCATTGCCTCCCCTGGCACGGAGCTGGGCTGGGGACAGCAGCCAGGGAGCAGGGATGGCGTGGGGACACTCAGCTGCCAGGCTGGGCTGGGGACAGCAGCCAGGGAGCAGGGATGGCGTGGGGACACTCAGCTGCCAGGCTGGGCTGGGGACAGCAGCCAGGGAGCAGGGATGGCGTGGGGACACTCAGCTGCCAGGCTGGGCAGTGCTCGGGGTGTTCCCAACAGCACTTGGCTGCTGCTGGTGTTTGTAGGAGCCCTCTCCTGTCTCATGCCAAGTTTGGGACACACTGGCACTGGCACAAGGAGCTGGCAGCTCCCTGTGTGCCAGAGCACTGGGGTTATCCCGCTGTTGGTGTTTTCAGGGTGGGCATCTGTCATGATCCATCCTTACAGCAGGTTTCGTGATGGTTCCTGGATTGATCTCAGGGTGCAAAAAACCAACACGGCACAGGGGATTTGCAGTAATAATCAAAACAAATGCACCTTTATTGAATGACCACAGCAAAATGTGATAGAGGGATTAAGAGAGAGAAATAGGTAGAGAAAGAGAGAGAAAAGAGAGAGAAAGAGGGGGTATAGCTACCAAACATAGAGACAAAGTTCTTTGGTCCAGTCCAGTCGAGGATCCGCCTGTTACGTCGGGGAGATCTCAAAATCTCTCGCTAACTCAGATATTTTTATTATGATAATTCTATTGAAAATTGTGAGGGGGGTCGGAAACAGATACAGTAAGGAATAGATGTAACAGGCAGTCCATGCTCTCAGCAGTAAACGAGAGCCATTGTCTTCTTGGCCCAGCAGTCACAACCTGCCGGCAAACATCTCGCTTTGGTCAGCTTGCCTCCCCCACACACCTCCCCCGGGCTGGGGGTTTCAGTCCCAGCCCTTGGAAGGAGCAGAGGGGCCTTTTCACATGGGGGTTCCATGTCTCAGTCCTTGATGGAGAGGCTCCTTACATCTCAGTCTGTCTGTCACGGTGGTTGTAAAACAGGTGAGGGTCTTCTGTGGGAGACCACCCAAAACTCACGAGAACTCCAGCCAGGCCAAGAGGTGGGACAGCTCCCAAGGCTGTTGTTGCAAACAGGGCACGGTGCTCCCTTCTTCTCATTGATCTCAGTGTAGCAAACAGCAGACAACACCTGTGAAAACAGTAACTTAGCAATGCTCTCAGGTCTCAGGGCCTTGTTGGCATGTGACTTTTTCCTTCAGAGCCAGAGATTCTAGACGGGGGGCGTTTCTCTTCAGTGGTCCCCAAATGACAATCGTGAGGCAGGTGAGGGATATTTCGGACAGACTCTCACAGCATCCCACAGTCACATTCTGCTCCACTCCGTGGGCAGGGACCCCTTCCACTGTCCTGCGCTGCTCCAAGCCCCATCCAGCCTGACCTTAGATACTTCAGGGATCCAGAGGCAGCCCCAGCTGCCCTGGGGAGCCCCAAGCCAGGGTGGCTGGAGAGCAGCAGTTCCTCTGTGCTGCTGGTGCCTGGGACAAAACAAGCTCAGTGGTCACAAATCCTGATGGGGAAGTAGGGAATGAAGCAGGGAAAGCTCCAGGGGCTCACAAAATTGTCAAATTGTCCAAAATAGCTCTGCTCCGCTTCCCCCATCGCAGCCCCTCAGCCCCGGGCTTTGCTGGCTCCGTCCCCAGCGCTGCACGCAGCAAGCTTGTTATTTTTAAAAACAAATTAAATGAGGAGAAGAGCCTCTATCTAGGCCTTGCTCTGGATCTTAATTGCCCTGGCTCCCCAGGGGCCGGGCAAGCCCGGAAAGCGCCGCACAATCACCCTAATGAGCTATTAATAACCAGCCCGGCTCCGCCCGGCTCTGCCCGGCATGGAGAGGGTCCCGCTGGCCCTGCAGGGGACCCAGCAGCCCTGCTGCTCCTCTGCGGGGTGTCCTGGGGCCGGCAGAGACCCAGGCAGAGCCAGCCTTGCTGCAGAGCTCGGGTCTGCCTGAGTTTGCAGGGAATGGCTCATCCAGATGTGGGGTTTGCTGTGGGGGCAGTGGAGCGTCCATGGCTGGGGCTGGGGGCAGCTGGGCTGGGTCAGGAGAGGGAAGGTGAGCCCAGGGCTGGGTGTGGGCAGGGAAGGTGAGCCCAGGGCTGGGTGTGGGCAGGGAGGGTGAGCCAGGGCTGGGTGTGGGCCGGGAAGGTGAGCCAGGGCTGGGTCTGGAAAGGGAAAGTGAGCCCAGGGCTGGGAGGAAGCAGGGCTGATGCTCTGGAAAGGGAAGATGAGCCCAGGGCTGATGCTCTGGAAAGGGAAGGTGAGCCCAGGGCTGGGGGGCAGCAGGGCTGATGCTCTGGCTCAGGCAAAGGAAGATGAGCCCAGGGCTGATGCTCTGTAAAGGGAAGGTGAGCTCAGGGCTGGGGGCAGCAGGGCTGATGCTCTGTAAAGGGAAGGTGAGCTCAGGGCTGGCTGATGCTCTGGCTCTGGAGAGGGAAGCTGAGCCCAGGGCTGGGGAGCAGCAAGGCTGAGTTATTGGAATTCATACCAATGTAGCCGGATGGGACATGCCTGGCTTGCCTAGCCCTTGCTGCTTGACCAGAAGTGGCAGCTGTGGTGTTTTCACCTCAGAGACACCTTTGGCTAAGCTGGATGCTGCAGCTGGGCACATGGAGACAAGTCCAGGCATGCAGGAGCTCAGGTTTCCCTGTGCCAGAGAAGCTTTAAGGCGATGGTGAAGGAAAGGAGTCGGTTCTGATGGAGGGTTTGGATCCAGAGCTTTATCCCGGCCCACAGGCCTCTGAATGCAGCACCAGCTCCAACAGAACTCCCTGAGCCCGTGGCTGCTGCTCCTTTAACCCCGGGGAGAGGGGCAGGGAAGGGGCAGGGAGCCACCAAGCGGGGACAGGAGGGGAGGGACAAAGGGACAAAGGACACCTGGATAGCCCAATGCCCCCCGGGGATAGAGGGCATCCTTTGAATCTGCCAATCCCTTCTGGAATGCCAGGACTGACAGACAACACTCAGCAGGGCACAGTGTGGGGGAAAGGAGAGGTGATTGGCACCTGGGGAAGGATCGGGAAAACTGAGGCAAACTGAGGCATCACACTGCAACACTGGGTGATGGACAGGGAAGCTGAGCCCAGGGCTGGGGGGGAAGCAGGGCTGATGCTCTGGCTTTGGAGGGGGAAGGTGAGCCCAGAGCTGAGGAGCAGCAGTGCTGGGTGATGCTCTGGGTCAGGACCGGGAAGATGAGCCCAGGGCAGGGCTGGCTGATGCTCTGGCTCTGGAGAGGGAAGCTGAGCCCAAGGCTGGGGGGCAGCAGGACTGGCTGATGGACAGGGAAGCTGAGCCCAGGGCTGGCTGATGCTCTGGCTCTGGACAGGGAAGCTGAGCCCAGGGCTGTGGCTCCCGCTCTCCATCTGCCAGGGAAAACAACTCCAGTGGGGCTGGAGCTTTGCTTAGAGGATCAGGTGGCCGGAGTAGGAGCCAAAAGTGGAGTTGGGTTACTCCAGGCTCATCCATAATGAACACAGGGCAGAGCCTCAGGCAGGGAGGGGAAGGGCTGGATCCCTGCGGGGCTGGCAAGGAGACACCATTAAAGGGGATCCAGGGCACATTTATTTAATGTAGAGACTGAATAGGATGGATAAGCATCACAATAAATAGGGAGGGGTTTGTCCTGTGGGTTTACAGGTCGGTCGTGCTTGGGGCACCCTTCCCATGCAGCCCCAGGGCAGAGCAAGAGTGGGGCCTCCAGAAGCAGGGGGACCAAGGGGAGCTGCCCCCTCCTCACCCCGGAGCCAGCTCAGGTTCCTGGGGCCACCAGGCAGGCAGAGCCTTCACAAAGTGGCTGCCAGGCAGCTCCAGTGCCCAGGTGGAATTTGGGGACCTCCAGTCCCCAAAAGGGGTTGGGGGCAAGGAGTGAAGCTGAGCAGTGCTGGAGAGAGGGGAGAAAGGGGCAGGGGCAGCAGCGGGGTCAGTGGTCCCACCCCCCTGACCCCCAACTGCATCCACAATCCCGTGGTTGTGTGAAATGGTGACACCTCCCTCTTGGTTTGATTTGTTGGAAGAAAAAGGGAAATGTGGTGAAATTAAGACACACAACATAAAAGAAAAAGGTGTCATAGAATCAGAATAGAATTGGTGAGGCTGGAAATCCCTCAAAGATCAAGTGCAAGCCCAGCACTGCCAAGGACACCATTGTCCCTCAGTGCCACATCCCCATGTCTGTGAAAGATCACAGAACTCTGGGATGTCCTGAGGGATAGGGACCCTCAGGGATCATCAATGCAGCCCCTGTCCCTGCACAGCCACCCCAAAAACTCCACCCTGAGCATCCCTCAGAGCAGTGTCCAAACACTCCTTGAAGATCCTTCCAAAATTGCACTGAGCAATGGTTTTAATCCCAGGGATTGCTGCTCTGGGATAATGGGATCAGGACAGGAAATTACCCATGGAGATGTCATCCTTCCCTGAGCCCTGAGCACAGAGAGGCAGTAACAGCTCCCTGCGGCTGTCCCATGTGCCACCAGCCCGTGGGGACACGAGGGAGGGTGACACCAGCCTTGGGTGTCCTTTGTCAGCACAGAGGGTGTGAGGAGCAGGAGATGCTGGGCTGGTCCAGCTCCTGCTGTCCCTGCTCCACCAGTGTCACCTCTCTGGGGGATCTGGGGTCCCCATCACTCTCCTTCTGTCCCCCCCTAAGCCAAGCAGCAGCCACCTCAAAATGGGCCTTTTGGGGACTTTCTGGGCCCTGAGGATCTGCAGTGGCACCAAGGTGGGGCACTGCAGCCACACCTCAATGGCCTTGAGCAGCCACAGATGTCACATTGTCCCCTTCCCTCATCCCACAGGCAAGTTTGGGGTCAGCCCAGAGGGACAGAAGGGAGTGGGAGAGGGGCTCTCTGGAGGTCAGAAGGGCTGGAACCCTCAGGGACTCACCCCAGTTTGTCCCAGTGCTGTGGGATGGTGGCACAAAGCCCCCCACGCTGGAGGAGTCAGTGCCCCACTCCCTGCACCTGCCATGGGGCTGGCTCTGCTCCTGGCACCCCCAATATTCTCACACCAGGCTTAAAAACACCCAACCGAGCAACTCTGCCGCTTAATTAGGTTAATGACCGTGCTTCATTAAGGAAAGGAGTTTGCAGTGGCGTTTCCAGGCAGATTTGGGGCACGGATGGGGACGGGGAGAGGGAAGGGGGAAGCAAAGAAAAGGGAAAGCAGCAGTCAAGTGCTAATCCCTGGAAAGGAAAGGAGGGCGGGTGGGGCACGGCGCCGCGGGGTCGGAGTTAATCCCTGCTCGGCAAAGATTGAGCCCAGGGCAGCCTTAATCTGGGATCTGAGAGGGCGGGACCGGGATGGGGACGGGGACAGGGACAGGAGACGGGGATGGGGACAGGGATGGGGATGGGGACAGGAGACAGGGACGGGGATGAGGACGGGGATGGGGACAGGGGACAGGGACCAGAATGGTGATGCGGATGGGGACGGGGCAGGGATGGGGACAGGGAGAGGGACAGGGCAGGGACAGGGATGGGGATGGGGACAGGCACCAAGCATCCCCTGTCCTACGGGACCCCTCCAATCCAGGGGCTCTCGGATAATTTGTGCCACTGGATGAGACCTCACACCAGGAGCAGAGGGCATGGGGCATCCCAGCTGTGTCACCAGAGGGAATTGGATATCCCTCCTGTGTCATCAGAGGATATAGAACATCCTTCCTGTGTCACCAGAGGGAATGGGGCATCCCAGCTGTGTCACCAGAGGGCATGGGACATTCCAGCTGAGTCATGAGTTGGCAATGTCTCTGCCAGCATCTCTTTGCTCCTGCCCTGCCCTTGGGGTGTCTGTGCATTATCCCAGGGTGCTCACCACCCCCTCTGCCCGTGCCTGCACCATCAGGGGCACAGGGAGGGCTGAGCCAGTGGGAGCAGAGGCTCAGGTGTGAGTCTGCAGCTCTGGCTCCTCTCACAGACCTCTGCCTCAGTTTCCCTGTTCCAATGGAGAGTGAGGCTCATTTACCCCAGCTTTGCTCAGGGCAGGATCCCTAGGTTGCACAGTTGGTGAAAGGAATCCAGGGGGTGTCCTGGGGGGAATGGGGCCTCATCAGCCCCACGGGCTTGGGGAGCCGTGTCCAGTGCAAGCTTGTAGACAGGCAATCTGTGGGGCCAGGTACTGTTGTGTTGTGATTTCAGGGTTTACCTCAGAACCTCGGGTTCCTCCCTGATAATTCCCTGCCAGGTGTGTCAGTCCCCTCTCCTTTCCCCTCCCAGCGCTGTCTGTCAGTCCTGGCATTCCAGAAGGGATTGGCAGATCCAAAGGATGCCCTCTACCCCCGGGGGGCATTGGGCCATCCAGGTGTCCTTTGTCCCTTTGTCCCTCCCCTCCTGTCCCTGCTTGGTGGCTCCCTGCCCCTTCCCTGCCCCTCTCCCCGGGGTTCAAAGGAGCAGCAGCCACGGGCTCAGGGAGTTCTGTTGGAGCTGGTGCTGCATTCAGAGGCCTGTGGGCCAGGATAAAGCTCTGGATCCAAACCCTCCATCAGAACCGACTCCTTTCCTTCACCATCACCTGAAAGCTTCTCCACAGAGGGAAACCTGAGGAGCAGCCCCTGTTATGGGGGGAAGCTCCATCCCAGCACCACCAGAGCTCCTGCAGGCCTGGACTTGTCTGCAGTGCCCAGCTGCAGCACCCAGCCAGCCCAAAGTGTCTGTGGGGTGAAAACACCACACACCCAGCCAGCCAAAAGTGTCTGTGGGGTGAAACACCGCAGTTGCTGCTATTTGGTTCAGCATCTCTCGGGTTTTTGGTTGTTAATTGATGCCCCAAGATGTGCAGGGTGTCTCTGCTTCGGCCCGTGCGGCTGAAGAACAAGTCAGAGCTCTTCACTTTTCGATCTTGAGGTTGTTTATTAATTCTTATCTATAAAATTTTCTTTCTGCCCAGCTGAGGTCTGCTCAGCAGGGCAGCCACAGGCACTCTGACCACCCCCGAGGGGGTGTTGTCTTTTTATACTACCAACTACATATAACATATTTACACTTAATTCCCAATACCTATCACCTGTGTTAGACAGTGCACTTCTACTCTAAACCAATCCCAAAGTGCCAACATCACAGCAGAAAATGGAGACCAAGAAGAAGAAAGGCTGGACACACCCAAGTTCCTCCATCTTGTCCCCACAACCCCCATTCCTAAAATCTACATTTTCACCCTGTGATAATTTTATTATTATACTATTTAAACTTCTGTGACTTTCATGTCCTCATACAAAGCTGGTAATTTGCTCCAGGGGTCAAAATCAAACCCGCAGGTGCTCTGGGCTGCGTGCCAGGGTCTCCAAGCCCCCCAGCAGGGTTCTTGGCAACTCTGGACACCCGGAGGGATGTACTGAGTTCTGACAAGCACCAAGGACCAGACAAGCTCAGGCATGTCCTGTCTGCAATATTGGTAATTATTCCAATAGGGTACTGTCACAGACATCTTTTATGAAAAATCCTTTCCTTAGGGTTTTTCCTCCTGAGAAGCTGAGAGGCCTCAGGAATAAAAGGTAAACATTGATTATCTGCTGCCGTGGAATGCAACAGGTGGATCTGTGATTGGCCCATGTTGGTTGTTTGTAATTAATGGCCAATCACAGCCCAGCTGGCTCGGACAGAGAGCCGAGCCACAAACCTTTGTTATCATTCCTCCCTGCTCTATTCTTAGCTAACCTTCTGATGAAACCTTTTCTTCTATTCTTTTAGTATAGTTTTAGTGTAATATATATCATAAAATAATAAATCAAGCCTTCTGAAACATGGAGTCAGATCCTTGTCTCTTCCCTCATCCAAGAACCCCTGTGAACACGGTCACAGGGTACGACCTTGTCCCTGCTGACTCTGCTCTCTCTCTTGTCACAGGCACATGGCAGAGTGGCAGTGAGCCCCTAGACCATGCCCCACACCATGAGATGGTGGCTCCCGCTGCTGGCCCTGCTGCTGTCCCCACGGGCGGGCGCATGCCCCGCGCGCTGCGAGTGCGCCCCGCAGCTGCGCTCGGTGCTGTGCCACCGCCGCCGCCTCACCGCCATCCCTGAGGGCATCCCCAGCGAGACACGCGTGCTGGAGCTCAACAAGAACCGCATCCGCTGCCTCAACCCCGGCGACCTGGCCCCCTACCCGCTGCTGGAGGAGCTGGATTTCAGCGAGAACATCATCTCCAATGTGGAGCCCGGCGCCTTCAGCAACCTGTTCAACCTGCAGACCCTGCGGCTGCGGGGGAACCAGCTCAAGCTCATCCCCCCGGGGGTCTTCACCAAGCTGAGCAACCTGACCCTGCTGGACATCAGCGAGAACAAGCTGGTCATCCTGCTTGACTACATGTTCCAGGACCTGCGCAACCTGAAGAGCCTGGAGGTGGGCGACAACGACCTGGTGTACATCTCCCAGCGCGCCTTCTCGGGGCTGCTGGGCCTGGAGCAGCTGACCATTGAGAAGTGTAACCTGACCTCCATCTCGGCCGAGTCGCTGTCCTACCTCCAGAACCTGGAGGTGCTGCGGCTCCGGCACCTCAGCATCTCTGCACTGGAGGACCAGAACTTCAAGAAGCTCTACAACCTCCTGCAGCTGGAGATCGACAACTGGCCACTGCTGGAGGAGGTGTCCCCCACCAGCTTCCAGGGCCTGAACCTCACCTCGCTCTCCATCACCTACACCAACATCACAGCCGTGCCCGCCGCTGCCTTGAGGAACTTGGTGTACCTGCGGTACCTCAACCTGTCCTACAACCCCATTAGCACTGTGCTGAAGGGCTCCTTCAAAGACCTCATCCGGCTCCAGGAGCTCCATATCGTGGGCGCTCTGCTGGTGTCCGTGGAGCCACAGGCTTTCTCCGGCCTGAGACAGATCCGGCTGCTCAACCTCTCCAGCAACTTCCTGTCCACGCTGGAGGAGAGCACCTTCCACTCGGTCAACACGCTGGAGACGCTGCGGGTGGACAGGAACCCCCTGGCCTGCGACTGCCGGCTCCTCTGGATCCTGCAGCGGCGCAAGACGCTCAACTTCGATGGGCAGCAGCCCATGTGCTCCTCCCCACCCGAAATCCAGGGCAACGCCCTGCGTGACTTCCCGGACTCGGTGCTCTTCGAGTACTTCACCTGCCAGAAGCCCAAGATCCGGGATCGGAAGCTGCAGCACGTGACAGCGCGGGAGGGACAGTCCGTGTCCTTCCTGTGCCGCGCTGATGGGGAGCCCGACCCCTCCATCGCCTGGGTGTCCCCCCAGCACCGCATGATCACCACCCGCAGCACGGGCCGGGCCACGGTGCTGCCCGGGGGCACCCTGGAAATCCGTTTTGCCCAGGTGCAGGACAGTGGCACCTACATTTGCATTGCCAGCAATGCCGGTGGCAACGACACCTACTTCGCCACGCTGACGGTCAAGGGGCGCCCGGCCGACGGCGCCCACCACGCCAACCGGACTTTGTACCTCAGCGACTTCAACGACACCTTCCACAACAACACCCAGGTCTTCTTGAAGTTCACCTTGGACCTCAAGACCATCCTGGTTTCCACGGCCATGGGCTGCATCACCTTCCTGGGCGTGGTGCTCTTCTGCTTCCTCCTGCTCTTCGTCTGGAGCCGCGGCCGGGGGCAGCACAAGAACAACTTCTCCGTGGAATATTCCTTCCGCAAGGTGGATGGTCCCACCACCACCACCGGCCAGGGAGGGGCCAGGAAGTTCAACATGAAGATGATCTGAGCCTCTCCCAGAGGAGAACCATTTTCTGTGGCCCAGCCCCAGGCTGGGAGGGCTGGGAGGGCTGTGGGAGCACTGGCCGTGTCCCAGAGCTGGCAGAGTGACCTCGCTGTGCTGGGACATGGCTGGAGACAGAGGTGCCACAGACCAGCAGGGTGAGAACTGTGGGGACCTCAGGGTCGGGGAGGGATGACCTCGATGTCCCAGCCCTGTGGAGAGCCCTCAGGGCTCAGGGGCTGTCCCAGGGGCTCCTGATGTAGCGAGGTTTTTGCTACCAACTATGCATTTCTTGAGCCAAAAGATCAGCAGTGTTTGGGCCTGGGAGAAAAATGCTTCCTGTTTTCCCCCCACCCTTTCCCTTTTTTTTTGTAAGGGACTCTTCAGACAACCTTCCTGGTAGTTGTTTGTGGTTCTTTTCTTGTTGTTGGTGGGGGTTTTGGTCAGGTTATTTTTTTGTTTGTTTGTTTTTAAATTAATTTCCAAGAGAAATGTCTTCCGGGGCGATGCGGGACTGGGGAAGTTGTGCCAAGCTGGGGGGTTCCCCAGCCCCTTGGTAAAGACAGACCCCCCCTCCCGGGCACAGATGTGCCTTGAGAGCTTTTCATCCGTGGATTTAAGATCCAGCATCTGCCAATGTGGGTGCCTGGGGACACTTCTGCACAAGCAATAATAACCCACCAGGGCCAGGCTCTGAGGAGGTGTCAGCAAGAAAAAAAAGGGAAAAAAAGGAAAAATGAGGCCAAGATTGTTAAAATCGGGAAGGGCAACCCCAGGGTGATGCAAGGGCCCCCAGTCTCTGCATCCACCCAGTGGGGGAGTTGGGATTCCTACAGGTTCAAAAGGCACTTTTGGGTTAATTTTCTTGGAGTTGCAAAGTCAAAACCTGCAGGAGAGCAGGACCTGGCTCATCCTGTGCAGGATGGCCCTACGGCCCAGGAAAGAAGAGGAGAGAAAAGCTGGGAAGAAGCAGTCCAGGAGAACGTCCTGGCTGACACCTCCATCCCAGATCCGGCACCCTCCGATGCTGAGGACCACAGGTCAATGTCCCTGGGGCTGCTCCTGCTGCCACAGGGGTGGTTCCTGCCTTCCCATCCCACCCCTTCCCAGGCTTTGCCCTGGCTCTGCCTCAGAGTGTGGATTTTTTGTGAGGGAGAAGGAATGAAGCTGGAATGGAGGAGCCTGGATGTGACCTGGAGGGTCCAGGGAGTTCATTGCTTCCGCCTCCTCTTCCTCCTCCCACGTGCACCCTGGGGGTTGCTGCAGGTCCCACCTCTGTCCCCATTCCTGCAGGGATATTCCCCACCTGGATGTCCCTTCTCCAGCCAGTGATGGTCAGGCTGGGAGCTGGAGGGGGCAGCTGCCCATTCCTTGACGGGCATCCCAGAGTGGCACCGGAGCATCCGAGGGGTTGGGAGCTTTGTGGGGCACAAGTGGCTGCTCAGAACATCCCCCCAACCTTGTTCTGCTGCCACAGGGTGCCCCCCATCCATCCATCCATCCATCCATCCATCCATCCATCCATCCATCCATCCATCCATCCATCCATCCATCCATCCATCATCCATCCATCCATCCATCCGTCCATCCATCCATCCATCCATCCATCCATCCATCCATCCATCCATCCATCCATCCATCCATCCATCCATCCATCCCTCCATCCATCCATCCATCCATCCATCCATCCATCCATCCATCCATCCATCCATCCGTCCATCCCTCCATCCATCCATCCATCCATCCATCCCTCATCCATCCATCCATCCATCCATCCATCCATCCATCCATCCATCCATCCATCCATCCATCCATCCATCCATCCATCCATCCATCCATCATCCATCCATCCATCCATCCATCCATCCATCCATCCATCCATCCATCCATCCATCATCCATCCATCATCCATCCATCCATCCATGTCCATCCATCCCTCCCTGCCATGGGTCCATCTGCCCCCGTGGTCCCTCATGCCCGGTGCCCCTCGCCCCAGCCATGCATGCTGTGTCCTCCCAGGGTCCTGTTTGGTGTCTGGGGTTTTTTTATCCTTGGGGAGGGGGTGGGAAGGGGGTGGGAGGGCAGGGAGAGGGTCAGGCAAAGACCCTCACAGTGGGAGCAAAGGGCAGTGCAGACCTGGCACAGTTTTCTATGTAACGAGCATGTCAGATGTATTTGTGAGCAAAACAAAAAAAAAAAAAAAGGAAAAAGGGATTTTTGTGGCTCATTTGGGTTTTTCTCTCCCTTTTCTTCCCCATGCACCTTGATAAGAAAAGGCAAAATCAGTGGCCAGAGCCTGAGCAGGAGCTGGAAAGGGCAGGAGCACCAGAATTCATAACTTTGTGCTCTCCAGACCTGCTGCAAGCTGGAAAGCCCCTGGAATTCCAGCAGGCCTTCCGCCTTCCCTGGGGCTCTGCTGGGATTTGCAGCCCCTGAGTCCATCCCCACCATCAGCCCCACAAACCCCACATAAATAATGTGAAACCACCTCCCAGAGGGTACCAAAGTCCATATTAATAACTAATAAATGATTAATGCACGTGTGCTAACGGACTGCTGCTGCTATTAATCGATTATTAATTATTAATGCCATGTTTAGGAGGATGTGCCAAAAGTGGAGGGTGCAAAGGCAGCACCTCGAGTCTTGCTGGCAGGAAAATTGGAGTTGGGGGGGTTAAAATGAGTCACATCCACCCCAGAGTGCACACAGGGAGCCAAATCCCTTGGATGGGGCTGGAAAATCGGGCACGTGCCAGGGGAAACTGAGGCACAGGGGGGCACTGCAGTGGGGCAGGAGCCAGTGGGGAGGGGGATGTGGTTCTTCCTTCACAGAGTGACCCTTCCAGTGTCCCCCCAGCCCCAGGGCACAGCCTGGCCCCCCAAGACCACCCCTGCCCTTGGCACAGCTGCCACTGCTGTCCCTACCGTGGGCTCAGCCAGCCCAGGCTGGTCCAAAGGTAGAGAAGCTGGGAAGAAAGTTATGGAAATGGTGCCTTGGAGCATCTAAGTGTGTTCCAAGAGATTACAGAAAGTCCCAAGTGCTGTCTGGAAAGATCAGACTCAAACTTGGTGTTCCCATGGACCAGATAATTCCAACTTCAGGAACTAAAAAAAAAAAAAAAAAGAAAAAACCAAACAGATTTTCTTGGTCTCTCTATATACCAACATCATTTTCCTTGGAAATTCTGAACAGGAGCACATCCATACTAAATCACACATTCCATCCACTGATTTTCAAGTCTCTCTATATATTAACATCATTTTGCTTGGAAACTCCAAACAGGAGCACATCCACACTGAAACACAGATATTTTAAACAATCCCATCCACTGATTTTTGGGGTAAAAACATTATTTTAGCCTGTTACCCTTCAGAGAGGCTACATCCTGTGAGCTGTACCTGCCATGGGGCCATGTCATGTTTGTACCAGTTTTATGTTTGAGGAGGCCACGGATCCTTGTGTCCCCCTCAAAGGGGGCAATGCCCCTCCCCAAACCCCGTGTGTCCCTTTGCCAGGCTCAGTGCCTGCCCTGTCCCCTGCCAGCCCCAGCTCTCACAGCACCGACTGGGCTGGCACTGGGAGCAAAGCATTATTGTAAATCAAAGGTGACTCCAACAAAATGGAGAGAATGATGAGGAGGATTCTGTGGATATCAGAAGGTTAATTAATTACTTTATTATACTATTGTCTTGGTTTGGAAAGACAGGTGCCTGCTAAGGAAGGCAGGAGCCTCCCCTGAAATAGAGAAAATGAATCTCCCTCCTCCAAATTGCTATAAATTTTAAATGAAGGGGCTCTCAGGCAACAAAAATTATGGGAGCTGGAAATAACAGTTCTTTAATAGGGAAGAAAATAAAAAGATAAAATAAAAATGCAGTAAACCAAAACACTGACAGAGTCAGAACCCAACCTGACACCCTGTGGGTCAGGGTGCTGGCAGCAGTGCCATTGGAATTGTGGCTGCAGCCCTCCTGCAGTGTCAGGGGCGGTTCTGCTGGAGCAGGGATCCTGGAGAAAGGTGCAGTCTCTTCCTCTGAAGATCCAGGGGAAGAGGCAGCTGCTGTTCCTCTGGGAAATCCAGTGGAGAAGCGTGCTGGTGTTCCAGAATCTCCAGATTATATCCAGGCAGGAATGCTTGGCTCCTCCCTCTGGGCTCACATCTCCCAATGGGATGCTGTAGTTCTTATCAGCCATGCAGTGACATCCAATAGCTGTTATCAGCAGATGTCCCCTCCTAAGGGAGGAGTGATTGTGGAAGAGATAAGGAAAAACTGCCCGATTAACAGAAGCCAACTGCCATCCAGATGGTAATAGAATACATCTTGCCTTGCAATCTGGAACAACTCTACTACATACATTTTATCTAAACTGAATCTGCTAAACACTCACTGTGCACACAACTGTTTACACTGCCCAGAATCTTGTGACTCTTAGCTGACAGTCCCAACACACACACACAGCTGGGCCTGATAGGCCAAGGAAACAAAACATCTTCACTTTGGATAAACAATCTCTATATTTGTCCTGGTTTAGGGCAAATTTGGGAGAAAACATCCAAAGGGGCCCCTCCAGAAAGCAAACCCACACAGCCCCTCTCCCCAACTGGTTTGGGAAGGATTCCTTGGAGAGAAGTGGAAAGAACCTGTTTATTTAACAGGCAAAGCACCCCCCAGCACACAAAATTAACAATACCAGATGACACCACTCTGTCACTGCTCTGAAAAAGATGACAAATTCAGAAAGTCTCTCCTAGGAGTGGTTGCTGTGTTATCAGTCTGTCCTGTGCTGGGGCAGCTGCTGCAGCCACAAGGTGCAAACTCTCGGTGTTTCCCAGGTCCCAGTCCGGAGCAGGTTTGAGTGATTCCAAAAAAGGGAAAGGAAAAATAGTTCAGGGAAATTTTGAACTGCTTAGCTAAACTAACTACTGAGCAGGAGCAAAAAGCAAGAGCAAAGCAGAAACAAGAGCGAGAGCAAAGCAAAAAGCAAAAGCAGCACCATGTACTGCCCTGTCTGTGTGTCCCACCAGCTGTGGGGGAGCGGCTGATAACAAAACAAAACAAAACAAAACAAAACAAAACAAAACAAAACAAAACAAAACAAAACAAAACATTCACTCTTCAGAGCCAGTCTTGAAGGCACAGAACATGATATCCAGCATAAACAGAACAGATACAAGCATCATAACATCACCCTAGGATAATATTGTACTCTGCTTTGGCACAACACAGGCACAGCAAGTGATAAGAATTGTGTTTTCCCTTCCTCTGAGGTTCAGAGAATGTGAATCTCAGAAATCCTTGGGAAGAATTGCTCCTTGCTTTTCTCTGTGAAAGAGAAATGTGGCAACAAAGCAATGCCTCCATCTGCTGGAGAAACGAGCCCTGGGCCACTCCAGACTGGAATTCCAGCCCCCAAAAACTCCCTGGGGTCCGGAGGGCTCCCACTCCCTCCCCACCACACGAGGGGAGTGGTCCTGGTTGCCAAAGAACCGTGAGGCTGCAGCCCCCACGAGAGAGAGCTGCCGTGAGAGGAAGGAGGAAATTGGGGTTTTTCTCTCATTTCCTGCTTCAAGATGAGTTTCGTGGCACAGGGAGGTGAAGGGTGGAGGTTACAGCTCCTGCCTGTGCCCGAAGGTGTGGGAGGCAGGACTGAACCCCCTGCTCCTTTTGGGGAGTGGTGCAGGATGGAGATGCTGAGAGAGCAGCCGGGGGGGGTTCAGTGCCCCAGGGATCAGCCCTCGGGCTGCTGAATGATGTCATGGCAAAAAAAACCCAGAAAAAAAAATAAAGACAATTAGAAAAATGCCATTTTCTAGCAGCTGGGATTAAAGATCCTATCTCCCACTGGGAAGAGAAATCAATTTCCTTACAAAGCAGAAAGGCCGGAGCTAAGTTAAGCTTCCCTGCAGCAGTCCCCAAATCCAGGGGGGAAAGGGTTCAGCAGCTCCTGGACCAGAGTCTGCAAATGCTGTCAGTGCCATCAGTGCCATCAGTGCCATCAGTGCCATCAGGGCCGTGTCCTGCAGCTGATTTACCCACCTGGAACAGGCAGCAGAACCCACCAAGGGATTCATGGGTGCTCCACTAAATCAGAATTTTGCCCAGTCCTGCAGAGGCTGGCAACAGGAAATGACTCTCCTTGTTAAGGGCTTGGGTGGCTTTTAAACTTGGTGTTTTCTCCTTGGTTGGAATAAGACAAATGAGGAATTTCACAGCTAAAAGGCAGTTCCTGGCTGCCCCTCTTTCCCTGGCCACCTCTCTCCAGCTTGGCAGGGTCACAGGATGGCAGGAATTCTGGCATTTTATTCCTACCATTTTTTGGTACTTTTTAAAGGTAATTTTATTCATTAGGGAAAAACAGTGATGCTTCTAACACTGTGAGGGTGGGCAGGCCCTGGATCCCTGGCAGTGCCCAAGGCCAGGCTGGACAGGGCTTGGAGCAGCCTGGGACAGTGGGAGGTGTCCCTGCCATGGCAGGGGTGGCACTGGGTGGGCTTTGGGGTCCTTTCCAACCCAAGCCAGTCTGGGTTGCTGGTGCAATATGGGGTGCATGGTGCAGATTGTCCCCTCCCAGAGCCCTGCACCTCCTCCCTGAGCTGGATCCAAGCATGACTCAGCCCCACTGAGTTTTTTATCAGCTCTCACACACGGCCTCAGCACCCAGAAACAGCCCCAGCCAACAGCCACAACCCTGGGAAATACGGAAATAAATTCAGGGCGAGGGAGCTGTGGGCTCCTCATGGGGTGGCTGCAGGCTCCCAGCACCCCCCAGTCCCACCCCAGCCCCCCAAAATTCTGCAGAGGTGCCTGGCCCCAGGGTCCTGCTGTTCTTGGGCTCAAGCAGTGAAATTTTCTGTTTTCCTCATGGAAATCCACATTTCCCAAAGGCTGCTCATCCCAACCCCGCTGCCCCCAGGAGAAATCCCTGCAGCTCCCTTCCCACAGCACCCACTGGTGCCTCAAAGAGTGAATAGGAGGGAGGAAATATTGAAATATTTGGGCTTTAGAGTGTTTTAAAAGTGACTTCTTCCTAGAGGGGATTGACACAAATGGGAGGATTTTTTTCCAGCTGAGTTGGGTCACTTTGCGCACTTTGAGCATCTCTGAAGACAAAAAAAGGTTTATTTCCAGTGACTGGGCTCTTCTCGTGCAATGGCTGCAGGAAATCCCAGCAAAAAGACAGATCACAGATCAAAAAATATTCTGAGTTGGAAGAGAACCTCAGGGATCATCAGCTCCAAATCTGACAGGAACTGAACCCACAACCTTGGTCCATGGAAAAAAATGAAAATATTCCTCCTTGCCAACCCCCCCCCCCAGATTAATAACCCAGAGGAAAGGGGTTTTAATTATGTAGGGGGAATTAATTATGTAACTTGAGGGGGTTTGGGGGGGTCAATCCCCTCCTCAGAGGAGCTGCCACCCTTAAAGCCATTCCTGGAGCCATCCAGGACTGAGGAGCAGCTGGAGGGACACAAACCCACAGGTGGCACCGACGGTGACACAGTGACCATGGCTGGGGTGTGACCCTGTTCACAGGGGTCTGAGGATGAGGGAAGAGACGAGGATCTGACTCCATGTTTCAGAAGGCTTGATTTATTATTTTATGATATATATTACATTAACACTATACTAAAAGAATAGAAGAAAGGATTTCAGCAGAAGGCTAGCTAAGAATAGAATAAGAAGGAAGGAATAGCAAAGGCTTGTCTGGGACAGAGTCGGAGCCAGCTGACTGTGATTGGCCATTAATTAGAAACAACCACATGAGACCAATCACAGATGCACCTGTTGCATTCCACAGCAGCAGATAATCATTGTTTGCATTTTGTTCCTGAGGCCTCTCAGCTTCTCAGGAGGAAAAATCCTAAGGAAAGGATTTTTCATAAAAGACGTCTGTGACACCGGGGCAGTGCCAGGGGGCTGCGGGGGAGCGAGGCCAAACCTGGCTGAACCAAACCCGGCTGAGCCAAGCCCAGCTGAGCCAAGCCAGGCTGAACCAAACCCGGCTGAGCCAAGCCCAGCTGAGCCAAGCCAGGCTGAACCAAACCCAGCTGAGCCAAGCTCAGCTGAGCTAAGCCCAGCTTCCTTGAGCCGAGCCCAGAGCAGGTTTTGAAAGCACATCCTGCCCGGCCGGGGCGCAGCACAAGGCGAGCCCCGAGCGCCATGGGCAGCACCAGGAGGGGCTGGGATGGGCAGCGGGAGCTGCTGCGGCTCCGGGATGTGCAGCTGGAGCCCCGCGGGACCTCCCTGCCCCCAGGGACACCTCACAGGTACCGAGTGGTCTGCAAAGGGGAAGGAGCTGCTCTCAGCACGGCTGCTGCCCCAAGCCAGTGTTTTGTGGGGTCTGGCGGGCACTGGGGAGTTGGGGGCACCATCTGGGGTTGTTCAGCCAGAGCTGAACTTTGGAGATTCCAGCAGAACTGAGAGGTTTAGACAAAGCCACCGTGGTTTCAGTATCGCTGGTGGCAGCAGTCGGAGCCCAGCGCCAGGACAGGGAAGTGAAACCAGCGGCTCCATCCCAGTGCCCTGCTCCTTCGGGCTCCCTCTGCCCCTTCCCCATGCCCAGACCCCTGTCCTGCCCCCCAAGCTTGGCTGGGGGTCTCAAAGGCCTTTCCTGCTCTTGTCCCCACCTCTGCCAGCGCTGTGGCCTCCCTGGTGTCACCCAGCAGGGACAACCGGTGCCACATCGGGCCCTGGGCACAGCTGGGTGTGTCCCACGTGTGTGGAGCCCCTGAGGCATCTCCCCCCACCCAGGATTTCCCAGTGCAGCAGCTGGAGTCACTGGGCCACCAAACTCCCCGTGTTTCTCCCCAAAACCGCCCCGCCAAGGCTTCCCAGGCCGCTGCTTCCCCTTTTCTGCGTGTTCCTCCCCCGAGCAGGCCCCGGGGGCAGCGGGAGCCCGGGGGTGACGCTGTCGCGGCCCCGTGCAGGGCCAGCTCCGCCAGCCCGGACCCGGCTGGTCCCGGACCCGCCACCCCCATGCCGGACACGCCGGGGGGGTGCCCCCCTCGCTGCCCCAGCTCAGCCCGCATCTACAGCAACGTGGGTGAGTGACCTCCTGACCCCACCGTGCCCCTGCCTGCCCGGGTGTCACCTCGGGCAGCGGCACTGCTGGCCCTGTCCTCTCCCCCCACATCCCGTGTCACCCCTCTGGCCGGTGCTGGGTGTGGCTTTGGGGCTGGAAATATGCAGGGGGCAAAGAACAACGTGCTGTACTCCCACCCCATCCCATCCCACTCACCCCATCCCATCCCACTCACCCCATTCCACCCCATCCCAGCCCATCTCACTCACCCCATCTCACCCCATCCCATCCCCCCCACCCCATCCCATCCCCATCCCACCCACTGCATCCCATCCCACCTCATCCCACCCCACCCCACTCCTCTCCTCTGTCCTGTCTGTCCTGTCACGTCTGTCCCTCCCTCCCCAGGAGAGCTGCGTGCCCACCTCGTTCCCCGCAAGTCCAGCCGAGGGGAGGGCGCTGTGAGACCCCTCCCCCGGGCCCAGCCGGACCCGCCGCCTCCCCCCCTGCCCAAAAAGCAGCTCCAGCGAGCCGAGTCCCTCCCGGCGCCGGCAGCATCCCATGACGACCCTGAGGCACGGGCTGGCAGCATCCTGTACAGCATCCCCGCAGGACAGGGGGCTCCCCCCCGGGACAGACCCTCCAAGAAGCCCCTGAGCAAGTCCCAAAGCCTGGGGGAGCCGCTGACCCTGAGCAGCCCCCAGAAAGCCCCCTCAGGCAGCCTGAAGGAGCTGACATTTGGGACCGGGGACGGGGAGCTGGGGCAGCTCCTGGAGAGCCCAGCCGGGGTCTCTGGGGTGGTTTTGGGGTGCCAGGAGGCCTCCCTGGCCCGGCTCTCGGCTCTGCTGCAGGAGGAGCTGCTGGGGCCCGAGGAGAGGCAGCAGCTGCTGGAGGCAGAGCTGGTGGGGAAGCGCTGGGCAGCCCTCGGTGTCCTGGACCCCCAGCCCTGCTGCCAGAGCGGGGACGCCTGGTACTTCAGGGTGGGCTTCACCTTCGAGCACAGCCAGCTGCAGTTGGCAGCCAAGGTAAGGAGGAAATCGGGGTGAGAGGTCTGGGTGGTCAGAGGGAGCCAGGAGATCCAGGAGTGTTGGTTTTTCCACGGAACATGACACTGGGGCCACTTCCCCTTTCTGCAGCCACTTCTGCATTGCTGGATGACACAGTGGTGCTGGCAGGGGCTGGATGATGAGGGTGACACAGGTGACTCGCTGGGGACACGTCCTGCCAACTCAGCCAGAGAGAGGCGGAGAGAGCTGCCCGAGAGCAGCATGAGAGCGCCCATGTGGGGGCACGGCATCCAATGGACCAGCAATCTCTGTGCACAGTGGGTCCTGTGTGTCCCTGCTGCTCCAGCCTGGGAGGGCAAGGGACACATCAAAAATGGCCCTGCTGGGGGACATGTCCTGCCAACTCAGCCAGAGGGGCCAGCACGTGCAGAGGAGAGGCTGGAGCAGAGCTGGCAGCCCAGGAGGATGAGAGCCCAGCCCATGTGGGGGCTGCACCACCCTCATGTCCCAGCTCTGGCTCCATTCCTGGGGGGTTCAGAGAGTGCAGGGGGACCCCAGCACCACGTGTGGGTCACAGCAGGGCTGGTGGCCCTGAGCTGGCAGGGTGGCCCAGCCCAGGACAAGGCTCTGTCCTTGCACAGCTGGCCCTGTCCTGTGTGTCCCCCCTGCAGGTCCCCAAGCCGTGCTGCTCCAGCCTGGGCGTGCAGAGCTCCCTGGGCACACACTGCAGCATCCAGCGCCTGCTCGGCCGCTTCACCGACCGCTTCCCTCGGGAGCTGGTGCTCCCAGGAATCCCTGGAGCGCAGAGCCAGGGCCCTTCCAGAGAGGAGCCAGCCTGTCCTGCCCCCCAGCCCGTCCTGCAGGTGCTCCTTTGTGCCGAGGTTCCCCAGCAGACCCTGGCAGAGTTTGTGAAGGGCTCCCACGCTTTGCACAGGAGCAGCCCCGGGCACTATGAACGCCTGGGCTGCCTCCTGCTGCTGCAGCTCTGCATGGGGCTGGAGCACCTCCAGGGGCAGAACGTGGTCCAGGGGGACCTGTGCCCTGAGAACCTGCTGTTGGTGCAGTGCCCATGTCCCCCCCAGAGGCAGAAGGAGCTGCTGGGACTGTCCCTTCCACGGCTGCTCATCAGCAGCTTCTTCAAGGTGCAGGAGAAGCAGAGACCTTGTTCCAGCAGCCAGGAACTGGACTGGAGCCAGGCTTTTGCTGCACCCTCCCCTCCAACAGCAGCTGAGCTGAACTTGGGCAGGCTGATCTATCAGATCTTGCACGTGGAGATCTACCTGGAGGACATTTTGGACTTCAGAAGCAAAAGGCTCCCCGAAATCCCCTTGCTGTCCATCTACTCAGCAGGACTGAAGCGCTTGGCCTCGCTGCTGCTGCACAGGGATCCTTACCAGAGGGTGTCCATCCTGCAGGCCAGGGCCATCCTGCAGGTGCTGCTCTGGGGGCCACGCCAGGAGCTCTTTGCCAGTAGCAGGAAGAGCCTGGAGCTGCTCCGGAGCTGGCTGCAAGTCAAGAGGGCTCTGCTGCTCCTGAGGTTTGCAGAGAACTCAGCTGGGGCTGGGGTCAGCCCCGGCCTGGAGGAGTGGCTGTGCTGCCAGTACTTCCAGGGGATCACTGAACACACCCTTTACCAGGTCACCCAGGTTCTCTATGCTCCCTGAACAACCTCCAGTAGAGCCCACCCAAAGGTCTCCTCAAAGCTCACGAGGGCCTGGCCAAACCTGTCCCTGCCCATGGCAGGGGAATTGAAACTTAAATTATTTTGAGGGTCCTTTCAGCCCAAATCATTCCACGATTCTGTGAAATCCACCAGTTCCTGAGAAATCGCAGCAGGTCTTCACTGGAAAAGCTCTACAAACCCAAACCCATGGATGATGAAGTGTGTAAAACCACAGGGTTTATACCCTCAAATAATTTTTGCTGGCTACTCTAAGTCTGGTTTATCAGAACACCTGAGGAAAGGCAGCTGGATGGGAGTCCCAAGCACCAATTTAGTGGCTGATAATACCAAATAAAGTTTATGGAGTTCAGACTTTGAACAAAACCCCCTCAGAGCCTTTATTGCAGCCACCAGGTTTTTGCTGTTTTAAATTACACTCAAAGCCACCCATCACAGCTCACCCTTCTCAGCAGAGGAGAAACACAGCTCCTTCAGCCTGTGCTTCCCAGAGACAAATTGTGACACAGTGACTAATAAAAATGACATTTTAAAGGGAAAAATACAGCCTCAATAAAACCTGGAGCCAAGCCTCTCAAGCACTGGTCCTTTATGTGCTTCTCTGCCAGCATTACACACTGCAGGGATGGATCCAGAGGGAAACACAAAGCCAAACTGCCCTGGACGGTGGTGATTACCCAGAACAGCCTCCATGGGCTCTGGTGAACAGCTCAGGTGAGTTCATGGGCACCAAGGCAAGGCTGTGGCATCTGCTCCTTGCTGTGAAACACTCGGCAGCACATGGGACCTGGACCCAGTTCCCAAATCCACACAGATGTCAAGGGCCCAGCAGGGTGAAGATCATTTAAATTATTCCTCAGCAATTATTGATCCACTCACAGCCATCTAGGCTGGGTATCAGGAGAAATTCCTTTGCTGAAAGAGCGATCAGGCATCAGCACAGGCTGCCCAGGGCAGTGCTGGAGTCACCATCCCTGGGAGTGTTCCAAGTGTGGATGTGGCACTTGGGGACATGGCTTAGTGCAGATGGGGTAATGTTCAGGCTCAGTGGTCTTAGGAGGCTTTTCCAACCTAAACAATTCCATGATTCAGTGACTCCATCACCTGACAGCAGCAGGGCTGTGCACACAGTGGGACAGAACCTCCCCACAGCTGCTGTGCCCGTGGATGTGGCAGTGGCTCCCCAGGCTGTCACCAGAGCCTGGGGCATGGCTGGAGTGGGGAGGATTCCTCCTAGGAGTCCCTGAGCTCCAAAAAACCAAAAATAAACCAGAGCTGGGACCCTGCAGGGAGTCCCTGAGCTCCAAAAAACCAAAAATAAACCAGAGCTGGGACCCTGCAGAGAGCAGCTCAGTCCCAGCCCCGTGGTTGGTTTGCTCCCACCTGGAGCAGCACCCAAATCCCCCAGTGCAGCCTCTCCCTGCCCAGGCTGGACCCCACCAAGCCTGGCACAGAAATGGGGCTCAGATCTCATTCCAGGTGTCCCGGGAGAGCCCAGCCCTGCTGTCCCTGGGTCTCCTGCAGTATTTGCCGCGGCTACCAGAGGGCAGTAAAGGCCGTGGCACGGCTCCTCATCCCGGGGAGACAAAGCCAAACTCCTTCCGAGGCTCCTGCCCAGCCCCCCAGTTCTGGTTTGCAGCGTGGGTGACCCCCTCCCCTTCTGCCAGGAGCATCCAAAGTCAGCAAAACATCCCACGGAGGCAGGACCAGGCACATTCCACACTCCTGTCCCTGTGGAGAGCAGAACATGGCACAGGTACCACACCGCAGAGGAAAACAGGGATTTTTCCAGATAACCACAGCAGAAGTTCAGCCCTGTGCCAGCCTGGTGAGCAAAACAAGGACACCCTCCCCTGGTCCTGCCACAACCATGAAATCCTGGAATATCCTGAGTGCAAAGGGACCCTCAGGGATGATCAGTGCAGCCCCTGTCCCTGCACAGACACCCCAACAACCCCACCCTGAGCACCCCTGGGAGCTCCTGGAGCTCTGGCAGCCTTGGCACCATTCCCTGGGGAGCCTGGGCAGTGCCCAGCAGCCTCGGGGGGCAGAACCTTGCCCTGAGCTCCATGCCAAACCTCTCCCAGCCCAGCTTTGGGCAGTTTCCCACTGTCACTGGCCTTCCAAAAATCCCTCCAGGACCAGCACAATTGTAGGACCACGAGAGAACTGGGAAGAGCCAATTTTAAACAGCACACTTTGCAGCACAGCACTGCTCACACACCCCAGGTTACTCTGTGCTGCATCTCCAAGGAGTTTCAGGGAATATTTCAGTGTATTCCATGGCTTCCCAGCACTGCTGAGCCCAGGGATTGGCTGTGGGGGAAACTTTAGGGCCTCACTCACCCATTTCACAGCACTCAGAGACTTCTACTCACACCCAGCAGAGCCTGGTGAAATAAACCCATGCCAGGGATTCCCTGCCCCAAGGTTTTATAGAGGAAAGATTCATCAGCTCTAAACAAGCCTGCAAGTACTGAAAAACATGGAAATACCACACTTTAAAGCTCAGCCCCTTTGGAGACTTATTGAACTTCAGTTCAAGGTTTGTTAATTCCAGCATCACAAGGAGCCCCTCTCCCCCTCTGCCCACCACCTGAACACCAAGGGGTGTCTGTGGAGCCCCAGCACAGCCCCCTCCTCACCCTTCAACCCCCCCAAGAATCTCGTCCAGCCTCAGGGACACCACTGAGCTGCAGGAGTGCCACAAACCTTCCCAGCTCGCAGCCAGAATTCCTGGAGTCACCTGCACACACTGGAAAGGCTGCACTGTTTACAAGAACACTAAAATTCCAGGTATTTAAGTTGTATATTTGGTGTTTAAAGCAGCCATGGGTTGAGCTGATCACGTTCCACTTGAGACTTCCCAACCAAATCAAATCCTGAATATCCTACAGAACACTGGCAGAGCAGGCAAGCACTGCTCCTATTTAGCACACCTGCTAATTACTCACTAAAACTAGAGTTTTCCAGGATTTCTGGATTATTCCAAGCCCTGTCAGAGCACACCCATGAGTTCCAGTCAAGCAAAGAACAAGCAAAGCCTTTCCACACCTGCAACTTTAATGGTTGGGGCAGTTCCAGAGCCACCTCTTCAAGAGTGCAAGTCTTTAAACAGCTTAAAACCAGCAATAAAAAGTAAAATATAAATTTTTATTTAGAATTAAAGCAAATACTTCAGTATCACAAACACAATATTAAACTTCAAGAAATATACTGCTAAATTTGGAGGGAGCATTTATTTTTGCACAACCACGACATGCGCACAAAATCCAGAGAAAGATGTGGAGTCTGAAATTTTCAACATCTCACCACCAAAGCAGCTGGGTCACACAAGGTTTTCGTACAAGAGTTAAGATAGACTGGAATAAGATGTTGACAAAATTTCTACAGAATCATCTTTTATAGACAACAAGAAAGCTCTAAAGAGGCAAACATTGCAATCTAGTCTTCTTCTGCTGAGTCTCTCTCAAACGTGTAGGCCATGAAGCAAGCATCTGGTCTCTTGGGGACAAGGGGATGCCCTGGTCTCACAATCTCAAAGCCCAAAAAGCTGAAAGTACGGAGCAGTGCAGCTAGAAAATAAAGCAGGAGACAGGTTTCACCCATGGGATACTGAAAACAAACCCTTAAATTTCCACCAGAAGGCATTTTGTGTCTCTGGAGGCGCAGGGAACACTCACCTCTGTCATCTCTGTTCTTGTGGAAACAGATGAACACGTGCTCAACTCGGAGCTGTTCTTCAGCAAACTCGAGAAGAACTGCAAAACTGCAAGAGAAACACCAGGGGTTCAGTGCCCAGGGAATGTCCTGGGATGGGAGGGACCCACAGGGACCATCCAGGAAAACCCCTGGCCCTGCACAGGCACCCCAACAAACCCCACCCTGATCGTCTGAACAATCCCAGAGCTCTGGCAGCCAAGTGCTTCTTCAGAGAGAGTTTCAAGGCCCTGAGAGCCAATCCACACAGGAATTCCTAGGGAAGAGGCACAGGTTGGAGCCTCACACCACCAGATCCCTGAGTTCCAGGCAGAACTCAAGGGCAGAACTCCTCAGTGGCACAGAAAAAGCTGAAGGAGCTGCAGTGACAGACTCAAACAGCCTGGAAATCTCAGTGCCTAAACCAGCCTGAAATCCCAGACTGATTCTTCCTGCAGCCCTGAAACCAGGCTCACAGAAGAGCCTCAAAACCCAAAATTAAACTTTAAAATTACAAAGAGCAAAGTGTTGTCCCAACCCCCTCAGAGGTCTGATGTTAACCCACAGCCAAGATTTCCCTGACCCACCTGTCCTTGCTCCCCTCAGGCAGAGCACCACTGGGAATTTCAATGTAGAGGTTGTTGTTGTTCAGCACTGCTCTCCAACTGATGTGTTTGGCATCTGTAAGCCTTGACTGGACATTGAGAATTCTTGTCCTGTTGTTAGGTGTTAGTTCTTCTGTGACATTCAGCCGATTATCCTGCAGCAGGGACAAGAGCAGAGTGATTTTCCTGCTCATTTTCAGAGGAAGGATTGAAGCAGGGAATGTTATCAAGCTCACCACGAGCTGTTTGCACCTCGTACTCACCGAATAAAATAAATTAGCTGAAAGATTGTGATCCCTCTGACTATTCCCTCGCCCACCTGGGATCTTCAGGGGTGGGTGAGGGACATCAGGAGCACCACCGAGGCCCCGGACCCAGGTTACTACAGCAATTGAAGGGAACCCTGGAACTGCAAAGGGAACACGGTTACACAGGCTTGGACAAAGCCCTGGGACCTGCAGGATTTAAAGAGTGTTAAAAACCCCAAACCTAGGCCAAAGGACTCCTCCCACTGCAAGTGAGAAGACAAAGGAAGCTCCACACCAGGGACAGTGCCCAGGGAGCTGCCACTGCAGTATTTTGAGTCAAGACTCACTTGGAGGTGAAAAATGCTCAGGCTGAGTGAGCCAGGTGTGTTTCTGTGCCAGGACAGGCCTGATGTGAGCTCAGCAGAAGAACATTCCTGCAGGAATGTGCTGGTTTTTGCTCTCCTTGTACTGATCCCAGCAAGGCAGGGATCACTTTTTTCCCTGGGATATTCCCCACCAGACCTTCCCAGGCAATTCCAGGGAATCATCTCCACCTCCAGAATTTTCTGTATGAGCTGAGGCCACACCTGAACCTCTGCAAAACCTCTTCCCACTGAACTCCTCAGAGCGATCCCACAGCGCTCAGCACCCGAAGAGAAAAACATTGTATTTTTGATGGTGCGAGGAATATTTTTAAGTTTCTCCCCATCCTTTTCAAGGCTGTTTCACTCCTCCCGTGGCAGAGCAGCGCTGGCCCCTCCCTCTGCACCATCCTTCACCCGCAGGCTCCACTCTTGAGTTGCGTCATCTCAGCAGATGCAGCAATCGAGGCCCTTGGGGGAATTTTCACAATCGTCCTGTCTCCGGGTGCCAGCAGCAGCCACTGCAGCCATTTGCAAATCCGAATAAACAGCTACAAAATAATCCACCATTTTGCACCCGAGCTGCGGGGTTTGGACTGGTTTGGTGGTTTTTTTTTTAATTTCTTTTTTTGGGGTTTTTTGGGGGTTTTTTGTTGTTTTTTTTTAATGAGCTTGAAACTTGGGATGAATAATCCGTATTAGAAAGGCTGGGAATAGGCAGAGAGGTTAAATATTATGTGTTGGAAGGTAAATTATATTTATATTTTAATATGAAGCAAGCGTAACAACCGCGAAGTTTTATTAAAAATACAAAATCTGCGCTAAGTGAATGCGTTATTTTAATTAAATGAGTATCCAACCCATTATTTTAAGCTCTTTGAAAGAGACGTTTTTCTTTAATACCAACATTGTTTATTTTTATCTGAGAATGACTGTAAGCTATACATTTTTAATTTCCCTTACAAATAAACCTTTAAAAACCTTTTCCAAAGGTGTGCTGTGGCAATCTTCAATAATTTCACCTTTCTGCCCCAAAAAGGTGGCGCAGAACGAAGGTTTGCAACCATAAATATATTTTAGTGATGTTTACGTGCTCTTAGGGAGAAAAAAAACGATCTTTAGCTCGCAGTTAAATATAAAAACAGTTAAAGAATTCTTTCCACAGTCCACACACGAGGTGGAAAGGGCAGATCGATGTCCTGAGCATCCACCGCTCCACACCAGCCACCTTAATTCAGGTATTTTCTTTCTTCACAGCACCTGTGGGGGGTGTTTTAATCTTTCGGTTGAGTTTTTAACCAACAGCTCTCGTAACACTCTTACCCTCGATTCGTTTTGCGGAGTATCCACGGTTACATAAGGGGATAACAGCCTTCAATCCTCCACTATCTTTGCCTAATTGTTGTTTTCCCCTCGCCCCCCCCCCACCCCTGCCCGGAGCCTCCCCCAGCCCGAGGGTGCACTCGGGGGTCCCTCCCAGGGCCGGGACAGCGTTGGGGCCTCAAAATCTCCTTTTTTTTGTGCTTTTTCCATCCTCCCCTGCCGCCTTTCCCCGCGGGGCCGGGGCCAGGCCGCCCCTCCCCCGCTGGCCACGCAGCGTCCCCCGCCCCTCTCCGGCCACCAGGGAGGCGACAACGAGGATGAGGAAGAGGAAGGAGGCAGCGAGGGCCCAGCGGTGCGAGGCTGAGGGAGGCCGCGGCGCCTCACCTGCTCTGTCCGGTACTGAGGCTCAGCACAGCGGGCATGATGGTGCTTTTATTCCCCTCTTTCTCTCTAGCGAAGCAGTGGCTGTTGAGTATCCGTTGCAGGGAGGATTTCACCATCCGGCCGCTCTGGTCCGAACCCCGAAACCCTCCGCCGCCTCCGCCCCCCGCTCCCCAGGCGCTGCTACACAAAATGGCACCGCGGCCCCACTGCCTCCTTATATACCCTCGCTCTGTCACGCCCCCTAAGAGACCACGCCCCTCAACGCGTGCCATGCCCTAGCACGGCGAGACTTCTTTTATTGGGCAGTTTGGGTGTCTATTAGATTATCTCGCTGTTTATTGGCTGAGCGGAGCGTGGAGGGCGGGATATCGGCTGGGGGTGCCGCACGGGAGGAGGGGGGTAGCGGCGCGTGATTGGCTGCGCGCGCCGCGGGAGGGGCGGGGCCTGGCCGGGCATCGGCCGGCGGGCGCTCCGCAACCCCTCACTGCCCTCGGAGCCGCCGGTTCGAGTCCCGCGCCCGCGCCCCGCCCGGCTGAGGTAACCGGGGGGGCCGGGGGAGGAGCGGGGTGTGAGGGAGCACAGGGAGGGAGAGACGTGAAGAGTCATGGAAAAACACGGGCACGACCGTAGGGTGCAACCCTGGGGCTGGAAGCAGCGGAGGGGCGGCCGCAGGATCACCTGTGGGACCCCTGGGGGCATCGCGCCCTCAGGGCTTCGCACGGAGCTCGGTGCTGAGGGAAAGTTTTAATTAAAAATTAATTATAAACCCACCACAAGTAGTGGGGTGAGTCCCTGAAAAGTCGGGCTCTGGAGTTGTGAGATGGTTTTGTGAGGAGTCTTTGGGCTGGTCCTCTTTGGCCTCGCTGTGGTTTGTGGATTTATAGGGGAATAGGGATGGGGAGTAGTTGGTTTGTGGGTTTAGGGTGGAATAAGGATTGGAAATAGTTGGTTTATGGATTTATAAGGGAATAGGGATGGGGAATAGTTAGGTCAAGGATTTATAAGGGAATAGGGATAGGTAACAGTGAGTTTATGGGTTTATAGTGAAAAAGGGATAAGGAATGGATGGTTTATGGATTAATAGGGGAATAGGGATGGGGAAAGGTTGGTTCATGGATTTATAGTGAAATAGGGATGAGGAAAAGTTGGTTCATGGATTTATAGTGAAATAGGGATGAGGAAGGGTTGGTTTATGGATTTATAAGGGAGTAGGGGTGGGAAATGGTTGATTTGTAGGGGAATAGGGATGGGGAATGGTTGGATTGTGGATTTATAGGGGAATAGGGATGGGGAACAGTTGGTTAATGGATCAGCTGGGAACTAGGGGTGGGAAATGGTTGACAGTGATGACCTTTCAGGCTAAAAAGGCTTTTTTCTGTGCCTTCACAAAGAAGAGTGTAAATTCTGGTTATTTACACAGCAGAAGTTGGGCTCATCCCTGTAAAAGCCAAGCCATGCCCTCTGCTTTCCATCTCCTGCCAGGAGCTTGGAAATCCGAGGCTTGGGGATGTGGTTGGGTCTTTGTGCAGTCCCACAAGAAGAACAGTCCAGAGGAAAGGATGGGAATTTGGAAACAGGACACCCCCACTGCTCTTCTGGATGGGACTGATGGAAGCAGCTTCATGCCTTGGGGGTGAGGGTCAGCCTTCAAAATCCATTTTAAAGCAGGAAATGTGCACAAAAAGCTAAATAGGTGATCATTCCCAAGGGTTTGGGAATCAAATCTTTGGCTGAGCCGTTTCTGGTAATTTCAGCCTGAAAACCAAGGCAGAGGCACATCCAGGGCACATCCTGGGCAGAGGATTTTATCCTGTATGGAAAGAGAGCTCCAAAGAATGGTGTAAGTGATGGTGTTTGCAGGCAGGGATGCCTTGTAAGTTAAGTGGGAAAAGGTATTTATAGAACCAAATAAAACTGCTAAAGTGACATTGTAATGGTTTTAAAAAATCATGGTTTTCCATTAAAAAACTTATAGATGGCTGCATTTCTTTTTTTCTTCATCAACTCGGGCCACAGCACACCTGTTTTATTACCTGCAGCTACCAGAGCTGCATTTGGCCACTTCTTAGGGGGTTTTATTACTACCTTATTTTTATTTCCTTGCAAATATCCCCATCCAGGAGCTCTGAGCACAATGGATTGATCAGCTCCACTTTGCAGAGGGATCATTGTCTAAATCTCCACCCAGTCCTGAAGCTGCTGGGATAACCCAGGATGGAACAAAGTGTCAAATAAAAAAGTCAAAATAAAAACAAAAAAAAAACAGTGTCTGCTCTCCTGCAGCTCAGAGGAGAAGCCTGGCCTGGCCAACAGCCAGGAAAAAATAATCTGGGAGTCCTGGAAAGTGAAAGGGATGAGAAGAAAGTCCTTTTCCTGCTGCAGGCATCTGCCCTTAGCTCCCAGACCAGGACATAAACGGAGCTTGTGCTCACCTCAGCCTCGAGGGTGTTGATTTATGGAGGGGAAACTCTTCTGTTTAATGCATTGCCCAGAGTCCAGCCTGAAACAATGGGAGAGCTGCAATTCCGGAATATCCGGAGCACATCAGAGGAGATTTGGCAATTCCTGCTTTGTGTGTTGTGTTAGGAAGGTTTTCCTGCTGGGGGCTGGAGGTGTCAGGGGGTGGAAGGGCCACATCAGCACTCGGTGATAGATTTCATTATTTCCAATAATGGCATTTATTATTCCTGTAGTAATCCTCCTGTAATTCCTTATAAATGCTCTGTGTGAGCGGAATCAGCGCTGCAGCTGTTTCCTTTTCCCTGAGAACTGGGAACAGCTTTGCCCTTTGAATCGCTGTCACCTCCATGGTCCATCACTCCATTTCACAGCTGAGTGCCTGGAAAGCTCTGCAAAAGCCCAAGCAACCTGTGCTGGGTTTGTGTTAAACACCACGGGGGATTAGTTCCAGCTGCAGTTTTGCTGAGATAGCCCAACTTCCACTCTAGCAGGGACACTGATTCAGAAATCCTCACACAGAAGCCTCTGAGTCACAATTTCAGGATTATGGCTGAGGCAGTTGGAGATGTTGCCATCCCCAGCTGGTTTTTGCCAGGACTGCCCTTCCTGGGGCAGAGTAACTCTCAGCAGGGTTGTTGCTCCAACTGCATTCCCAGTTTGGCATCTCAGGCCCTGGAATTACCTAATTCAGGGGGCAGTGAACCCTGACAGTCTGGGCAGCCCAGCTCTGCTGTGGCACAGCTGCTTTCAACACACAAGAAAAATTCACAGAATCCCAGAATATCCTGAGCTGGATCCCACAGGGATGATCAGTGCAGCTCCTGTCCCTGCACAGCCACCCCAACACCCCCACCCTGAGCACCCCTGGGAGCTCCTGGAGCTCTGGCAGCCTTGGCACCATTCCCTGGGGAGCCTGGGCAGTGCCCAGCAGCCTCGGGGGGCAGAACCTTGCCCTGAGCTCCATGCCAAGGCCTGGCCCAGCTCCAGCCCTTGCTGGGCTCCTGTCCCTGTCCCAGAGCAGAGCTCAGCCCCTGCCCCTGTGCCTGCCCTGGGGAGGAGCTGCAGCCCCCGAGGAGCCTCCCCTCAGTCTCCTGGGCTGCAGCTGAACCAGCCAAGTGCCCTCAGCTGCTCCTCAGCCCCTTCCCCAGCTCCGTGTCCCTCCTCTGGGCACTCTCCAACAGCTTTGGATCCTTCTGATCCTGTGGTGCCCAAAGTGCCCCCAGCACTGGAGGTGAGGCTGCCCCAGGGCAGAGCAGAGTGGGACAATCCCTCCCTGGGCCTGGTGCCCCCCAGCACAGGGGGGCCCTTGGGGCTGCCAGGACACAGCAGTGACTCAGATCCAACTTGCCACTGACCAGGACCCCCAGAGCCCTTTCTGCAGTGCTCTGAGATGAGCCAGATCTGCTGTGATGCCTGGAACAGTTGCTGTGCACATCCCAAGGGATGCTCCTGCCTTACAAGAGCTCAGCTTGGGCACCTTGGTCTGCTTCTCTGCATGTCTGCTGATTTCCAGGACATCTGGGTCCTGTTTGGCTTTGGGATTTGCTGCTGCATTTCTTTTTTCCTCAGCCCCTTCCCCAGCTCCATGTCCCTCCTCTGGGCACTCTCCAACAGCTTTGGATCCTTCTTTATTTCTTTATTACACTGAATTTTTACAACCATTGCAAACAGAGAATCTCATCCATCACATTCATCCCAAATCCTGTGCAGGTGTCCTCAAACACACAAAGTCCTCCTCATTCCAGCTACCACAGCCTTCCCCTCTCCAACAACTGCATTCCCAAGGACTCTCCCAGTCCCACAGCCAGGAGCTGGTGTCAGTTCTCAGCTCTTGAGGGAGCTCTCCAGAGAGCCCCAGCAGGTCCCAGTTGCTCTGTGCTCTTACCCCAAGCAGGTCACAGCAACTGGGCTGCCTGAAACCTCCTGGGAAAGAATCTTGTACAGCCTGAGTTACTCAATAACCAGAGCAGTTAATGAGGAAAGGACAGAAGCGCCAACAAACTGATCTCTGTTAAGGATTCAAGTTGAATTGTTTCAGGCTGAGAGAAGCCAAGGTGTTGATTTTCTCAGATTTTCCTTTCTTAGTTTCCTTCTGCTTTTTACCCCCTTTTCACAAAAGGGGTCTCCAACAACGGTTAAAATCACCAGTCAGTGATTCTTTGTCAGGATTTTATGGGTTTTACTTTCTGAAATAGTCTGGAAGATGAGTTTGTGGCAGCACAAGAAGAAAACCAGATTAAAAACTGTTGTGAACATATTAGAGCAAGAAATGGGGGTGGGATAAGTAACTGTGTTCCCTCTTCCCTGTGTTTTCAGGTGTGCAAGTGTTTGTGATCAGATAACACAAGATCAGTGCTTAGAAAGATGTTCAGGAGCTGAAACACTCATAAATCTCCCAAGGTTCTGAAATCCTGCACGTCGAAACCACAGCTCTGTAACATCATTTATTCCAAGAAGGAGAGATAAACCCTTCTGTCGTTCAGGTGATTAAAGCAGGATTAAATCACACAGCTGCAAAAATTGCTGCTTCTGCCTGGTTTTCTGCCACTGGTGGAGCTGAGGCTGCTCCTGCATCTGTGTTCTAGAGGAGCAGCAGAGCTCCAGGGAGGGGGAATGGGACAAAAATCCTTTTTGAAGAGTAGCAGAAAGCCCTGTGTGTTTTGTGCTGTGCTGCATCACGCTCTCGGGGCTCTCCTGGAAGGTGGAAATGGATGTTTGGGGCATTTAACAGCATCAGGGGAATCCATCCTGCTCTGATTTGCTGATGAGGGAAGAACATGAGAGAAAAACATGAGCTCCCTTCCAAAGCATGTGCACTCCATGCACAGCATTGCCCATTTAGTACCTCCCCAAAAATGAGCATAAAATAAGTAAATTTTATTTCTTTATTATACAAATTATTTTATTTATTTTTAATACAAAAAAGTAATTTATTGATTTATTGAAGCAGGCTTTCAAATCACGTGGATCTGATTGCCTTTTCTCTCCATTTCACTGCAAGAAGACTCTTCTTATTCTTCCAGTTTTGAGAGGTGTCTGGAGATGCAGCCAAGCACCAAAACAGGACAGAAGCTGAGGCAGAGATGTCCACCAGGACATGTTTTCATAGAAATCATTGTCTGTGATGACTTCACCCTCTCATTTAGCTGATTTTAGTCATGGAATAATTTAAATGTTCCTGTTGGTCAGCACCCTGTGGAGACAAAGGACAGCAAAATCTTGTGAGGCATTATCAAAACACTGGAGAGTAATATTTCTACACTTATCAGTCCTATATTTTATAATTCTTAATAAAAAAAATGGCTTTTAAATCTACCCCTCTCCTTCCTTAGCACTTCTGGTTCATCTCCTCACAGGTAACAGTTAAGTACCAGTTCTCTAATTTTAAATACTCCCCCACTAAATCACTCTTTAGTGTGTCAGAATCTATTCTGATCTTTGTGGGACAAGTAATTAGAACACCTTTCCTAGCTGGAAAAACTCTCATTTTCATTGTCATCCCTGTGAGCATGATTTCATTTGAAGGTCAGGCTTTCTGCAGACCCACTTGTGCTGGAAGGAGACTCTGCCAAATGAAGCCAGAATTTTTAGGTGTTTACCAGCACAGGGAAGAATTTATTTTTCCAAGATCTTTTTGAGATACTGAACTAGAAGAAAACAGTCATCAGGCCAACAAAAAAAAAAGTCTGTGCTCTCACAAAAAAAACCAAACTTTGGATCTCTGTTTTCCCACTTCAGAACAGCTGGCATGGAGAGGGATTGAATGCAGATGAGGTAATAGATGTTTAAATGCTGTAAATTCTCATTTATCTGAATTAAGGGTGGAATCCAGCATCACCTGAGCACCTGGGAAAGGCTGAGTTGTGCTTTTTGAGTTTGCAGGATCAAACAGAGCAGTTCCCACATAAAAATAATGTGGGGGCAGAGGGAGGAGGTTGAAGTGGGAACAGGAAATCAGCTGGAAAGGGGCTTGGCCAAGAGCAGGAGCCGCAAGAAACACTCAGAGGGTGGCACCTCATGATTTCTGGGAAGTGTGCTGGGGCACTTTGATGTTATGGGTCTGCAATTCAGGGATAATGTTCCACAACACTGATTCCTGTATTGATTTTTCTCTGGCTGTTGCTGCCAGTCGTGAACAAATGGCCCCGAGGAATTTGGAGGTGGTTGCAAAACAAAGGAGTGAAAGACGTTGCAACAGCCTCCCCTCCCCAGCCCATTTTCTGTTTCGTTTCTGCTGGGCCAGAGGCAGCTCAGCTCCAGCCCCTCTCCCGAGTTACCCAGAGGTGATGGATGTTGGATTATGTCCTTTTCTGAGATTTTTCTGATTTTTTTCTGAGATTTTTCATGCCCTTTTCTCAGCTGCCCAAAGATGGGGCAACCGAGAGGCGTTTTAAAAACTTTTATTCCATTTTCAGTGTCATGTGAAGGGTGAGACAATCCCGATGTTATAATTCACACCATCACAATTAGAAGCCAATTATTACAATACATTATAAGCATTTATTGGCCCATCAGCTTTAGCCACACCATGCTGTAAATGCCTTATAAAATTACCCCTCATGGGTAAATTTCTTCATTTTAAGAATTTTCTACAAATCCATTTCCCACATTGGAGCTCTTTGTCTTGCTGAGGAGTCACAGAGGGGAGGTAATTTGGCAAGGGGGTGAAGCCCTGTCCCTCCTGTTTGCATGGAGAGGGTGTTGGGGTCCTGAGCAAACGCTTTGCAAACCCCTCACAATCAATCCCATCATAATCAGCATTTCAGGCTCCCTGGAATTCCTCCATGAACATTTTCCTTGCCCTCTCTTGCTTGCTGGAGCCTGTGTGTGGTGGATTTAGGAGTTTATTTTTTTATTCCATTTTTATTCTGTTCCCCCCTTCCAAAATCCACCACTGTCCCAGGTTTTCCTGCAGGACAATCCCCCGTGCTGGGAAGGGGAAGGGGAATGGGACAGCCTGGCTTGTTTTCCTCCAGTTCCTCTTGTGCTTCGCTCAGGCAGCCTCAGGGATGAGGAAGTGCAGCTCTGCTTTTGTAACCCCTCATTTCGTTTGGAAATGTTATCCAAACAAACAGCTGCCAGCAGGATGAGCGTTAAGACCTGTGCAGAGGCTGCTCTGTCAGAAAGCAGCTCAGAGGGAGCTGTGCCTGCTGAAACATCTCACCCAGCAGCTCATTAACGTGGAGATACTCAAAGGAGACTTCCCCCCCTCCATTAGATCCTGCCTGTGATAAGAGCATTAACGAGCATATTTTCCCATAAATAAAATGAGCAGGCCTGGAGGGCAGGGAAGGTTATTTTGCCTGGAATCAATTCTATTCCACACTCACCCCTTGGAGAGTTGGGACTGAGGGAACCAGTTGACCCTTAGAGCCAGAGACCAACAGGCTAAGGTGGATTTCTTCCAGCTCTGTGTGCTCCACATTGCTTTATTTTGGGGATAATCCACGTGGATTCTGTCACTGGCCAGAAATCCCTGTGCTCAAGGCCAGGGCAGCCCTTGGGGTGCTGCAGGAGGGACAGGAAGGGCCAACTTGGTAAAAAGTTTATTTTGCCAGGCTGGTTTTTGACAGCAGGAGGGACAGGAAGGTCCAGCTTTGGTATAAAGTTTCTTTGGCCAGGCTGGTTTTTGACAGCAGGAGGGACAGGAAGGTGCAGCCTGGGGAAAGCTGCTTTGGCCAGGCTGTTTGTTGAGCTGCAGGCGGCCTCGTGCTCTCTGCATCCGTGTCTGAACCAATATTTACTCAGGGCTCTGTGTGCTAGGATTGTCAGCAATCCCTGCAGTGAGAGCAGGGCTGGAGCCTGCCCAGCTGAGCAGCTTCCCTTGTTTACATCTTTTTTAAAAAATACTCCTGACTTCCAGGCTGGGCAGAGGTGGCAGCATGACAGCTCTGGTGAGCACCAGCCCTCCCTGCAGCAACCTGCCCATCCCAGAGCCTCTGCAGGCAAAAATCCCCTCTGGAAGGGGGTCTGGGCTGGCCTTGGCATCTCCCCAGGGAGTGACAAACCTGCTCTGGAAGTGACAAACCAAAGTCCAAAGATTTGGTGCTCCCTAAGGGACTGGCACTGCCACCAAAGGAGCCCCCAGGCTGCCACCACGCTCAGGAGTGGAGGCTTTAAAATGAAAACAGCTTTAATTCAGTGCCAGAATTTTCCAGTTTTATTTATGAAGCTGTTCTAGGTACAGATTAACTTCCCCTGCCTCCTGTTGGTCATTAACTCTGGGAGAAGCTGAGCTCTGAAGGGTTCAATGCTGCAGCAGAGGGTGAGCAGTGCAGTGTTTCACAGCCATGCTCCTGTGGGGCCTGTCCTGGTGTTTCCAGAGGAACCAGACTCAGGGAGCTCTTCATTCCCATGTGTCCTGCTGTGTGTGGCACACACAGACACCATGACTCCTCTTTGGGAGAGCAAACCCCACTTCCAGCAGAGCTGAGCACGTGCCCTGAGCTCTTAATGAGAGCAGCAGATTTCCTAAGGTGCTGGAAGATGAAGAGGTGGCATAAGGAAGGTAAAGACCCTTGAAATTACTGCTCAGGCTTGGAGCTGTGACCTACTTAGTTTGATTTCCTGCTCACGGTGACTTTTGCCAGCTACATCAGGGGATGAGCTGAAAATCTCCCTCCTCAGAGGTGTGTGGAAGACTGGGAATGGCTGTGAGTACTGGAAATAAACTGCACAGGAGCTGAGATTTCGTTGTGAAATCTGTTTCCTGGGGTATTTAGCCCCTTTCTGATTCCCCTTATAAATGTTTGTTTGGTTTTGAGTCAGAATTTCCCTGTTGGATTTTCCAGTGAGTAAATCCTTTCAGATTTTGGTGGTGCTCTGCCTTCCTGCTGCTTCCCTGCTCTTTTGTCCCACAGCACTTTCATTTCTCAGCTCTCAGTTCCTCGTTCCTCTCAACATTCCTGTGTTTGTTTGGCTCTCACACACAGCCTCACCTGGCTCCAGGATCATGGACTGGGCACTCTCAGCCCATCTTCAGCCTCCTTGGGCTCTTTAGGAAGGAAAATATCATCAGGAATCCTTGAAGGAACAGGATGTGACAGGAAGCAGTGGCAGTCAGCAGGTCAGGATTTAGCAATGTGCACAGAACCACCACTCTGCAGCTCTGCTAAACCCAGGCTTGGGCTTAACCTTAAACCTGATCCCTGCAGGACAGATCCCACAGCATCCCTAGGAGCAGGGGTATTTTTGTTTGTTTGGTTGTTGTTTTGTTTTGTTTGGGGGGGCGGGGGGTTGTTTGTTTTTGGGGTTTTTTGGGTCTTTTTCTTATGGTTTTTTTTTTTTAGGGAGAGGTTGTTGGGGTTTTGGGGGGTTTTTTGGGTCTTTTTTTATGGGGTTTTTTTAGGGAGGGGTTGTTGTTGGGGTTTTTGGATGTTTTGTTTGTTTGTTTGGGGGTCTTTTGTTTGTTTGTTTGGGGTTTTTTTGTTGTTGTTTTTGTTTTGGTGTTTTTTTTTTTTTGAGGTTGGAAGAGACCTTAAAGTTCATCGAGTCCAACCTGAGACAGGCAGCCCAGCCCAGGTTTGTGTGTTTAGGCTCCCCCTGTGACCCCGTGCTGTCCCCTTTGGAGCTTTGATTCCAGCAGGAACCACCTCATGTCCCCAGGGATTGGGAAGCTGAGGGTGGGAGAAGGCAGAGCTGAGGTGGGAGCTGATCTCACTCTGCTGCTCCCTCCCTTCTCTGGGGAAAATGGGCTGGGGGGAGCTCAGGATCACTTTGAAAAGTCTCCTTTGTAAATAATGTTCCAAAGCAAAATGTGCCTTTTAACCTAAATCATCTCTCCTAATCCTACCTCAACTCCCCCCTTTTTTTTTTATTTTATTGATCTCCTTGTCACCTTTAAAAATATGGGAAATCACTTTGGCACTGATAATCATATTTTCTATCCCATTTGGCTTATTTTCCCATGGTTTCTCTGCTGTTTTGGCATTGCCAGGTTTATGTTCTGCAGTTTTAAGGTTTTAACTGTGATCAGGATTATTGCTGCTGGGGGTAACTGGATGCTTTTCCCCATGTTATGGATGTGGCTGCAGGATATCAGTTTGTAGAAAACTGGGTTTATTTGATCATTCTCAGGGTGATGGTGATGGACAGGAGCCACCCCTGTCCTTGCCATGACACAATGGGACCAAAACTTTGGTTATTTGCATCATTGCTCTCAATGTCCCTGGGACTTAAAAAACTCTGAATTTTAACAACAAGCCTTTCCTGAGGCTTCCATGCAAATCAATGCAAATAAAGTTAATTAATATGATTAATCCTTTATCATTCTGGCCCAAACTGTGATCCCAAGGCTGGGATCAGGGTGTTCAGCTGCTTCAGGAGGTGTTTCCAGGTCACTGTGGGATGTGCAGGGTCCTTGGGGTCCCTGCAATTCTGTGTCCAGTTTGGGACAGAGGGGCTCAGAGGAGCCCATTTTGGGTCACAGGTGGTAGGAGTTGCCATTGTAGACAAATAACCCAAATCCCTGCCCTAAAAGGGATTTTGAGGAACCCTTCCTGACAAAGCTGTTCAGAAAACCCTTCAGAGAGAGGGAGGCCAACCTTTCCCTACACAATCCCTTCCAATGCTTTGCTGTGTTTACAAAGTATTTGGGGTTTTCCCCTTAAATCCATAAATCCATGGCTGCTGTTCATCCCTCACTTCCCACGGGCAGGAACAGTTTCTCTCCAGTCTGTCCTCACTGGATTCAGCCAGGACACATCCAAAGTCTTTTCTTTCATCCAAAATACTTATTAGATCCAATGAGACCTTTTTTTCCATGACTTTTTTTTTCCTCCTGACCTCCAGGTATAACAGCTCTGACGCATTGGGAGGAAACTGGGATTTGGGAAAACAAGCTGAACTTCATTTTCCTTGGAAATCAGCTACTGTTGCAGCTCTCCCAGATCCCTGCTTGTTGGAATGTTTTGAAAAGCTCCCATTCCCAAGGCATTCCCAATCCTGGGATTGATTTTTTTATCTGGGAAGGTTTCAAGAGCTCTTGGTGCAGCTTTATGGGGACATTGAGCATTCTCCACCTGCAAGGTTTGGCTTCCCAGTTTGGAGACCTGGATGTGGAATGTGTTTGCTGTTGGATAGGGCAGGGAGGGACCTTCTGAGCCCAATCCTGCTGTCCACATGTGGTCCAAGGATTCATAAAGGCACAGAGCTCCCCCTTCAGCCCCCAGTGTGTCCCTTGCACAAGCTGGGAACTCTCAGAATTACAAAGCTCCTTTTTAATTCCAGTTTTATTTATTTTAGCCAATTTTTTCCCCCACTTGGTTTCATGCCAGCATTGTCTTTATGCTTAAATTGGCATCTTGGCTCTCTCTTGGTGCTTTTGTGTGTAGCAATCCAACCCCTTTGTTTTGGTAGGCAAAGTAAACTGAGACTTTCCTCTGTAAATCTTCCTTTCTGCTTTCCCTGCTTCTTGTCAAGGAAGCCTCTCAGCCATCCAGAATCATTCCCACACAAGTTATTTACAGAAAGCATCTCTCCACGACCACCTCAGTGCCATCACCTCTTAGGTAAAACCCAAGTGTTTCTAAATCCATGTGCTGGATGTTGGAAACAGAGCTAAAAAAGCACAAACACCCAAGCAGAACAAGGAGGGAAGAGTTTGGCACATCTACATGGCAGGGTCAGGATTTGACAAGGATCACAGAATCAGGGAATGCTTTGGATTGAGGGACCTCAAAGCCCATCCAGTGCCACCCCTGCCATGACAGGGACACCTCCCACTGTCCCAGGCTGCTCCAAGCCCTGTCCAGCCTGGCCTTGGGCACTGCCAGGGATCCAGGGGCAGCCCCAGCTGCTCTGGGCACCCTGTGCCAGGGCCTGCCCACCCTGCCAGGGAACAATTCCTGCCCAAAATCCCATCTGAATGTTGCTGTTGGATCCTCACCCTGGATCCTGTGACCCCTGTGGATCTCTGCTGTGATGTTTTGTTGGAAGCTGCCTCCAGAGCTCTGGCAAAGGGATCCAAACCAGCCCTGGCTGAGCCCCTGCCTTGGGAGGATGGAGGTGGAAGGAGTTTGGTGGAAGGAAAACCTCACTCTGCACCACAAAAATGTTGCTTAGAGATCTCCCAGCAGCAGCCTGGGTCTGTTTAGCTCCTGTGTGCTGATCTTTGATAAGGAACTAAGAATTCTTGTGGGGGGTTTTTGTGGAAACTGGGGGCTTTTCATATTTCTTCCCAGCCAGAGCTAAGGGTCCTCTTGACAGGATTCCCACAAGACCAGAGGTGTTGTCCCTTCAGCCCTGAGTGCTCCCAGAGGATTTAACAGGCACACCCCAGGGAAGAGGAGCCAAAAGGGGCTCAGAAATGGTGCCATGATTTGATGTGCAAGAGCAGCAAAGCTGCCAGACCAAACCACACCTTCTGCTGTCCTGCAGACCCCAGAGATGGACATTTCAAAGTTCTTTTTGGTTTAAAAGTCTGAAGCTCTTACTTGGGGCAGGTCTGGGCTATAAAAGTTGATTTTTTCACAGGTTTGACGTGTGGGGAGGGGATTTCTGAGGACCCTTCCTCGTGAGGGGGCTGAGGGTGAAGCTTGGAGCCAGGGATGAAATTCCTCCTTCTGAAGAGACACTTGGGTCAAGGGCTGCAGGGACAGGAGCCAGGGAATGGCTCCCACTGCCAGAGGGCAGGGCTGGATGGGATACTGGGAATCAGGAATTGTTCCCTGGCAGGGTGGGCAGGCCCTGGCACAGGGTGCCCAGAGCAGCTGGGGCTGCCCCTGGATCCCTGGCAGTGCCCAAGGCCAGGCTGGACAGGGCTTGGAGCAGCCTGGGACAGTGGGAGGTGTCCCTGCCATGGCAGGGGTGGGATGAGATGGGATTTAAGGTCCCTTCCAACACAGACCATTCCAAGATTCTTTGAAAGGAGTTGGGATGGGAAGGTGTCCTGGTTCAGGGCAAATCTGGGAGAGAAGAAGGGAATCAGAGACCAAGGGGAAAAAGGATCCTGGCAAAGCTGTGCTTGACTTGGAGTTCACCCCACTGTCCTTCAGGACCTGACCGCACTGCCAGGTCCTGCCTGCACCCCATCACTGCCCAGCCCCTTTGGGGAGATGGTGCTGAGGGTGCCCAGGGCTCCCTGCTCCCCTCTAAAGCCTCTCCCCAGGTGGTGCCAGGATCCACCCTCAGCACCAGCACACCCTGTCCCCAGGGAGCAACCCTTGGATGGGGCAGGGGTCTCGGTGTGAGCGGAGGGGCTGGATCCCCGGAGAAATCGGGCACAAGGCTGGAGCAAAAACCGCTGTGAAGCCACAGTGACCTCCTTCCTCCCCCAGACTCTCTCTGCACCAAAACCGAAGATACCCCAAACCCTAAACCCACGGGTTTCCTTCTCCCTGTGCCCTCTCCCGTCCCTGGGCAGGGCAGGGGCTGTGCCAGGGCTGACTCAGAGCCGGCTCCATCCATCCCCTGCCCAGGGAGCGGAGCTGCAGCATCTCCCCCGCTCCTCCATCCCCCGCACCTCGGCACCGGCGGCTGGAGCAAGACACGACCGGTCCCTGCATGTGCATCGCCTTTGTGTGCCGGGGATGAGCACGAACTGCTGCAGGGAAGCGTTTCAACCAGAAAAACCATGCGGGGCTCGATTGTTTCCCTGCATCCGTGGAAAATTACTCCTGCTCCCTCTCCCCTTTGCTCCACCACCTCCAAAACATGCGGGGAGGGGGGGAGGAGGAGGGAGGTGTCTGCGCCTTTGGGGTCGGAGCTGCTGCTTTTTTCTCTCTCTGCCTCGAAATGATTAATTCTGAAAGGCTTCTGCCTTGGTGTCACTGGGGTAAGCAAAGCAATCAGAGAGCGTTTTGGGGCCAGCCGCTTAAATGGCACTGGGAAAAGAATGGGAAGAAATGAATCCCCGCCATCCCAGCGATGCGACTCCATCCCCCATCCCTCCCTCCCTGCCTCCCTCCCTCCCTCCCCTGCCCATCTGGCACAAGGAAAAGCAGATGGGAGAGGTGCCCGTGGCGGAGTGTGCTGGTCTCACTCCCACCGGGGCCGTGCTCCATCCCTGAGCATCTCTGGAGCTTTGGGGACACTTCCCTGGGCAGGGGAGGGCAGGAAGGGACAGGGACAGGGACAGGGACAGGGACAGGATTCCTGGTTGTGGGAATGCAAACACTGGATCAGTGATTATTCTTGGTTGTGGGAATGCAAACACTGGATCAGGGATGTTTCCTCATTATGGGAGTATGAAAGTGGATCGTGCACAGTCCTTCCTGGCTCCTGGAACATTTTTGCACCTGAGGGACTTGGGTTGGGCTTTTTTTCCTTGTATTTTTGCCTTTCTGATTTGTTTTCTTCTGCTTTGAAATCCCTCTCGTGCCCTTGGTACCTCCAAAACTCGGTGAGACCCTCTTCCCAAGGGGGTGGAACATTCCAGGTCCTCAGCTGGGGCTGCCTGTGGCATGCTCCAGGATGTGACAGGAGCACCTGACTGCCATGGCAATTCCCTCCACTCAAATTCAGCTTTGTTGCAAAATCCTGACTCTGACAGCGACCAAAGGAAGGAGGAATTGTAGGATCATGGAATGTCCTGAGCTGGGAGAGACCCACAAGGATCATCCAAGGAGCTGGAGGCATCTCCTTGTACAATCAGAGAGCTGTTCCTGACATTCCTCTGCATTTGTTCACCTTTTTTCCCCAAAACCTTGAGCTTTGAGCTTTGTCTGCAGTGCCCAGGCCTGGTCAGGCCAGCTGGGAGTGGTGTTGAAAGTGGTTTTTTTCAAGTTCTTTAAAGCATTTGTGAAACTGCTGCTGAGCTGGAGGAGCTCTGCAGTGACCTCCTCTCCCTCCTGGCCTTTGAATTCCTCACTTCTCTCTTTTCCCTGCTAGTGGGGAGCTGCTCTGTTTAGTGGCTGGTGAATTCCTCATCAGAGGCATCCCCAGCAGCAGGTTTCTGTAGCTCTTGGAGTCCAGATTCCCTGCTTTGCTCTGGAATGATGGTGTGGGGAGCCAGGCTCAGCTGAGCTCTCTCCAAGCCAATCTCTTTTCCCAGCACTGCAGCTTCCCTTCTCCCTTCTGCACAAACCCAGCACCCTCTCCCTCCTCACTTTTGGAAATTCTTCCACTCAGGGATCAAGAATCATGAGCTGAGCTCATGGGACCAGTTAGTTCTGGGATTGAAGCAATCCCACAGCATTTTTTCCGTGTGAATAACACCAAGAATCCCTTTCTGGGCACACATTGCCTCCCACCATGGGCACTGTTACACTGAGGGGGATGAGCAGGGCAGGGAAACCTCAGCAAAACTGGAGAAAGGTTCCCCTGGCAATGGGTGGGGTGGAAGTGTGTCAGTCCAGAGTCATTCTGTCTGTCCCACCAGACTCAGAGCAGTGTCTGTGTCACCAACATCACAGCCCTGACATTTTCCATGTGGGATGCCAGCCTGAGGGACACAGGTCATTTAAGCAGTAGGGAATTTCATGGCAGTGACCTTCATGCCAAGAGGCAGAACTCAGGGTAGGAGCAAAAACAGCAGCTGGAGTTTGGATCTAGGCTGGATCCTCCCATCCTGTGCCCAGGAATTTCTTCCCTGTTTTCTTGCTGCGCTTCCACCTTTGCCTCACTTAGTTTGTAAATCCCCCTCCCTTTGCACATCTCTGTATCCAAAATTGGCAGAAGTTCCTCAACTTTCTCACTTATGCCATTTTCTGGCCTGTTTATATCCCATAAATCAAGTCAGTGATGAGCTTGGCATGGGATGGGGAAGATTTTCATGGCAGGATCAGTTTCTCCCCTTTAATTAAACATTACAGGTTCCTCATGAACCCTCCCTCTGTGAAACTTTTTTGAAAAGCCTTAACAGAGTAATTTATGGGGAATCTGTTTTGATGTGCAGATCTGGGCCCCAGTTCTAGCCTTGCACACAATTCCAGAGCTCCTGTAAATCATCTGCCTTTGCTGGATCTGCCCTGGCACTGGGAGTCAGGGGGTAAGACTGGGCTGGGCAGAAGAGTCACCAACTTGCCCGGCTTTGGGCTCTGGAGTCTGAATTTGTGCTCTCAAGGATGAATTGGTGGTGGCTTGATGGTTGGTGTTGATCTTAGAAATTTTCCACCACCTTAATAATTCAATGGTTCTCTGGTGTTGGGACAGAAGATCCCAATGGTGAAGATCCCAGCAGACCAAATCCCAGAGTCTGATTTCACAGATCCTTCCTCCAGGTGGCTTTTTAACCCTTTTCCCCAGTATGGAACACTTGGCTCCAGCCACATCCCACAGCAGTGAGATCCAGGAGTCCCTTCTGCAGGCACTGAACTCCCTGGGACAGGGACAGGAGCCCAGCAAGGGCTGGAGCTGGGCCAGGCCTTGGCATGGAGCTCAGGGCAAGGTTCTGCCCCCCGAGGCTGCTGGGCACTGCCCAGGCTCCCCAGGGAATGGTGCCAAGGCTGCCAGAGCTCCAGGGGCTCCCAGGGGTGCTCAGGGTGGGGTTCTTGGGGTGGCTGTGCAGGGACAGGGGCTGGGCTGATCATCCCTGTGGGTCTCTTCCAACTCCTCTTATTCTGTGATTCTGTGATTCTGTAATTCTGTAATTCTGTGATTCCATGATTCTGTGATTGTCCTGCCCATCCACACCAGGACGGCCCCACAACCCTGCCAAGCACCCACCAACCCTGATAAAAATAAGATAACAATAAGTGGACAAGAAGGGAAAGTGTTGGGAGTAAAATCTGAGCTGATCATCTCTAGAGTGCACCCCACAGCCCAGCCATTGCTCCCCAAAGCCCCTGAGCTCAGGCAGCCTGGGGCAGCTGCATTTGGAGCCTGGAATGTTCTGCTCCCCACTGCTTTTGGGTCGAGCAGGGGTCCCCACACGAGGCTTTCCCACCCCAGGGACTCCTCAGTCCCAGCCCTGTCCCTGCGCTGTCCCAGGGGTGCTCAGGGTGGCGTTCTTGGGGTGGCTGTGCAGGGACAGGGGCTGGGCTGATCATCCCTTCCCACTCAGGATCTCCAGGATTCTGTGAAGGGACCTTTGCTGGATTTCAACCTGTGACTTTCCAGTTACATCTGGACCCAAATTTCTGTGCTTTGTGGATTAGAGGGAAGCTGCTCCTTCTCCAGAGCTCCCTGGGGTTGTTGTTTCTCTTCCAAGATGACATTTCCCGCTTTTCAGCCTTTCCTCCTGGGCAAGCTTTGCCATTTACACCTTTGCTCCCACACCCATCCCTTTTTCTTGCTTTTCTGTCCCTTTCCAAGGTGACCAAGAGCTGCTGGCAGACACAGAGGGGGGAAGGGGGTTCCTGCAAACACAGCATGATCTTTCCAATCATCATCCCTCCACCACAGCAATTCCCTGGCAAGGCTTTTTGCTGCCTTAAGCCTCGAGCTGACATTTGCACAGGGACATCCTCTGAGGCCTCTGAGCAGCTTTGGCTCCTTTACAGCTCAGTTCTGTAGAAAAGTAATTATTTTTTAAAGAACCAGAGTGGTTTTGGTTATAAATGGTGCTGTGGCTTCACCCCTCCTTCTGATAACTGTACCAGGTAAACTGGAAGGAAGGATAAACATCCTTGGGAGGGGTGATTTTCCCATGGGAATGGGAGAGGGAGATGCAGGGCCTGTGCCACATTGGCAGCAAGGCTGTCCCTGCACCCCCTTGTCCCACCCAGAGACATGGAAATAGAGGACAAAAATGGGAAAGGAAATTTCCTCCAGTTCCCTTGGGCACAGCAGAAGTTGTCCCATGTGATGGAAAGCCCAAATTTCACCTCCTGTCCTGCTGCTGCCTCATCCCAGCCACATCATCCAGGGACAAATCCCACATTGCTGGGGCAGGATGGCTCCAGGCAGCTCCCAACAGGCACAGGATGCCCTCTGCGGGGTGCCCAGAAGTTGTTTTTGATCCAACCCCAAAATGCTGACACATGTATAGGATCTGTTCTGCAGAGCCAGCCCATGTCCAGTCCCACTGTGGGTGTCAGATCCTTCCCAGCCCTTTTCCACATCGAGTTTTTCCTCCTGTTATTCCCACTGCTCTGCCTCCTTCATCCTATTTATAGAGTGCTTTTCATTGGAGTCTCCAGGCTTTTAACCTTTATTCTTGGAATATTATTCACTTCTTGGACCTGCCATGGAGCAATTACTCACCCAGGCTCCTCCCCAGCCTGAATTTAAAAGGAATTCCCACGGGGCAGCTCAGGGTGTCGAGCTCCCCACAGCCAAAATCCCAGTTCTTCCTTGTGCCACGGCCTGTCCCAGCATGTCCCAGGTTCCCAGCCTGGCTCTGCTGCTCATTCACCTGCAGAGAGGCTTTGATGCTTCTCTGGTGAGATCATTCACCTCCCAGTGCAGGAGCAAAACACTCCCAGGGGGATTCTGGCACTGCTTTCTCCAGGTTTCTTCCTCATTCTCCAGGTTTCTTCCTCATTCTCTTCTGTCTTGGTTTGAACAGACAGGTGTGTGCTCAGGAAGGCAGCAGCCTCCCCTGAAATGGAAAATGCAAACCCTCTCCCTCTGAATTATTATAATTGGGAAATGAAGGGGCTCTCGGGCAAAGATATGGGAGCAGGAATAACAGTTCTTTACTGGGAAAAATTGAAAATACAAATGTAATAGTACAAACAAAACAACACTGACAGAGTCAGAATAGGAGCTGACACCCTGTGTGTGCACCTGCAGCCCTGGGACCTGGTGTCTGGGTTTGAATAGACAGGTGTGTGCTGAGGAAGGCAGCAGCCTCCCCTGAAATGGAAAATGCAAACCCCCTCCATCTGAGTTATTATCATTTTGAAATTAAGGGTCTCTCAGACACAGATATGGGAGCAGGAATAACAGTTCTTTACTGGGAAAACTGAAAATACAAATGCAATAGTACAAAAAAGAAAACAAACCACTACCAGAGTCAGAGCAGGCCCTGCCCCCCTGTGTGTCAGGGGTGGCACAGCCCCATCCCATGGGGGCTCAGCCCTCCTGCAGTGCCAGCTGTGCTGCTGCTGCAGCAGGGATCCTGCACAAGGGGGGAGTTTTCCTCTGCAGCTCCAGGGCTGCTGCAGATGGGCCTGGGCTCCCTCTGGCAATGCAGGGCAGCAGAAAGCTGCTCCTCTGGCAATGCAGTGGGCAAAGGCTGCTGTGCTGCTCCAGGCTCAGATTGGATCCAGGTAGGAATGCTTGGCTCCTCCCCTGGGTGCAGCATCTCCCCATGGGATGCTGGAATTGGATCAGCCCTGCAGGGACACTCAGTGGCCATGGACAGCAGAGATCTCCTGGAGGGAGGATTGGCTTTGGGAGAGATAAAGAAAAAACTGCCCATGAACAGCAGAGAACTGCCCCAGCTCTGACAGATGGCAATAGGGTACACACCCCCACTAACATCTTCCAGCCTAAGACATCTTCTCATCACCTGCTGGGCCAGCACTGTGTCTGTCTGGGAGTGTTCCAAAAATATGTGGATGTGGCATTTGGGGACATGGCTCAGTGGTGGCCTTGGTGGTGGCCTGATAGTTGAACTTAATCTTAAAAATCTTCTCCCACCTTAATGATCTCATGGTTCTCTGGTTCTGGTTGCTGTGGGACAGAAGGTCCCAATGGTGAAGATCCCAACTACCTGCAGACCAGGTCCAGTCTGGGGGGTTTTGTCCCCCAGCTGGATTTAGATTTTGTCGCAGCCATCTGGGGATGGCTTCTCTGAGTATAAAAATGGGGAATTGCCCCTCTCCCCCCAGAATTCCTGCAGCACCTTCCTGGCCTTGTGGAGGGTGGGAATAACCAGCAGGCTCTTGGGGATGGGTGGTGTTTGGGTTCCACCAACACCACAAGGGGCTGGTGGGGAGGGAGAGGTCTCATATCCCACTTCTCTGCAGGGCAGAAGTGGGTAGGGGATGTGACTCTCCTCTCCTCTCCTCTCCTCTCCTCTCCTCTCCTCTCCTCTCCTCTCCTCTCCTCTCCTCTCCTCTCCTCTCCTCTCCTCTCCTCTCCTCTCCTCTCCTCTCCTCTCCTCTCCTCTCCTCTCCTCTCCTCTCCTCTCCTCTCCTCTCCTCTCCTCTCCTCTCCTCTCCTCTCCTCTCCTCTCCTCTCCTCTCCTCTCCTCTCCTCTCCTCTCCTCTCCTCTCCTCTCCTCTCCTCTCCTCTCTCTTTTGCTGTTGAAATCCTTGGATATCTAGACCAGGAAAGCACCTGCTGCACTCCAGGGACCCGAGGCTGGCTCAGGGAATGTGTCCTGCAGGACCTGGCTCCTCCCTGAGCCTGGCAGATGTGGTGTTTGGATTTGGGAGATGCTGATGCCTGAGACTCCTGCAGCATTTCCTGTGGAAAAACCTCCTCATGGATTTCAGTGTGTCATTTGGGGCCTGGCTTGGGACTCAAGGAGGGAATTCTTTCAGGCTGTGGTGGATATTTCAGTGGAACAGTCAAAGAAAACAGCAGAAGGATTCCACTGGTTTTGGTTTGGTTCCCCCCAGCTGAGGCAGTCTGGACACAGGTGGGGAGAAGAGGAGGGAATGGGGAAAGTGTGAGTAGTGCTGTCTACACATTGGTCTTGGAGCTGTGTTGGAGACTTAATGTCCCTTCACTGGAGCCCAGAGGCACCACCTGAGGGCAGCTGAGCCAAAGTGGGGCTGGGAGAGGACACAGAGCTCCTGCCATGGCCCTGCCAAACCCCCTTCCACTGCTCTGCCTCCATTTCCCTCCCAGGATGGGGCCTGCAGCTGGATCCAGGTCCTTGCTCCTCTCGCTGGGATCTACAAAGTCATGGAATCTTCACAGGTCACTTGAGGAGTCCCACGACAGGAGATCACATAAACCAAAATGGTTTGGGCTGGAAGGGACCTTAAATCCCATCCCATCCCACCCCTGCCATGGCAGGGACACCTCCCACTGTCCCAGGCTGCTCCAAGCCCTGTCCAGCCTGGCCTTGGGCACTGCCAGGGATCCAGGGGCAGCCCCAGCTGCTCTGGGCACCCTGTGCCAGGGCCTGCCCACCCTGCCAGGGAACAATTCCTGCCCAATATCCCATCCATCCCTGCCCTCTGGCAGTGGGAGCCATTCCCTGGCTCCTGTCCCTCCAGGCCTTGTCCCCAGTCCCTCTGCAGCTCTCCTGGAGCCCCTTCAGGCCCTGCAAGGGGCTCTGAGCTCTGCCTGGAGCCTTCTCTTGTGCAGGTGAGCAGGCCCAGCTGTGCCAGGCTGGCTCCCCAGGGATGTGAGGGAACTCTCAGGGACACATCCTGGCTGGCAGGGACACTGAGCACCTTTCTGCTGGGAATATCTGGGCAGCATCAGCTCCTTTCCTGCTCTTCAGCCCACTCCTACACCCGTGTTGCCACGTTTTAATAATTCCATCATCACTTTCAGGATTGTTACCACCAGAGCCTGCAGGCTCCTGCCTCAGCTCCTGGGCAGGCTGCCCTTGCCCTGCATGTCTCTGCACCTTCCTGCCCTATCCTGGGGCACATTTCATTCCTTTGTGCCTTTTTGCCAACAAATACCAGACTGGTGTCGTACCTGATCATGGGAACCACTTCAGTCTGTGTTGAACTCTGTGATCCAAGGTGTGATCAGAGCCCTGCCCAAAGTGCAGCACAGGCTGTGTGGGAGTGAGGGTGTTTGGGCAGGAGGGAGAAAAGAAGGCTCAGTCCTCACCTCTCCATGTGGTGTTGGTGAGAACAGAGCCTAAAATCCAGGGCAGTGCTCCAGGCTGGAAGACTCCTGAGCTCAGGAGCCGCCTGGGTGGAGGTGCTTGTCCAAATCCCTTGGATCACCTTCCCCCAGCCAGGTGGGCAGAGCCACTCCAGGTTCATTCCTGGAATCTCCTCTCTGTCACTCAGTGAAAGATTCCACCTGATTTTGTATTAATCACAAGCTGGTGGATGCAGCCTGGCTTTTGTAGGACATTTGCTTTCTCCTGGTGCTGGCAGGGAGCTGAGGAGGAGGAACAGTCCTAAAGCTGGGCCTTTTGGATGCCTGTGAGCTCTGGGATTTCCTTCTAAATCTCCTGTAACCCCATGGAGAGCTGGGGCTGCTCACCTGGAGAAGAGAAGGCTCCAGGGAGAGCTCAGAGCCACTGCAGGGCCTGAAGGGGCTCCAGGAGAGCTGCAGAGGGACTGGGGACAAGGCCTGGAGGGACAGGAGCCAGGGAATGGCTCCCACTGCCACAGGGCAGGGCTGGATGGGATCTTGGGCAGGAATTGTGGAATCCATCCCTGGAATGGATTTCCCAGAGAAGCTGGGGCTGCCCCTGGATCCCTGGCAGTGCCCAAGGCCAGGCTGGACAGGGCTGGGAGCACCTGGGACAGTGGGAGGTGTCCCTGCCATGGCAGGGGTGGCACTGGATGGGCTTTGAGGTCCATCCCGACCCAAACTCTGCCTCCCTGGCTCAGTGGGTCTGCCTCAGATGTGTCCAGCACCAATCCAGCCCCCAGAGCCCAGCCCTGGCAGCTGTGGGTGTGAGGGGTGACCAGGACATCAGACACAGCCACATCCCTGCCCTCAGTGCCACACAGATGGGCCCTGCCCAGCTCTCCCAAGGGCTTTGTGCTTGTGCTCCAGGCTGGAGGAGACATTTCACTGCTTGGCTGCTGCTCCAGCCCAAACCAGGCTGTCCCTGGTGTGGTGGGGCTGGGTCCAGGCTGATGGCAATCCAGGATCCAGGGTTATGGCAAGGAGAGTGAACCTCTGTCCCTGTCTCCCTTCCCTTTCAGTCACTCCCTGGCTTTCCTGCAAGTTGGAGATGCCTTGAGGAGACTCATGATTTATTTTAAACAGAAATCTTGTTATTTGAGCAGGATGTGTCTTAGGAACAGATTGGGGAAGAACTGGAAAACATTAAAGATCCTGAGCTTTGGTGTCTCCTCATTGCACTGGACAAAGCCTGGTCTGCAAGGGTGGTGAGCGAAAATGAGAGAAAACTGACTCGTTAAGAGTGTGGCTTTGGAAAGGGAGTTTCCTGCTGTTTGGAGTCCTTGCTGGTTTGGTTCTTGCTTGTTCCCATTACATAATATATTGCATTTGGCATTGCTGTGTGAGAGTAGGAAGAGGGAAAGCTGGAGCAGAAGGGGCTTCACTCAAAAACCTCATCTCCAGGTCCCAGCCCTTCCTGTCCTGCTATAAATCAGAGGAGTTTGGGCACCAGCTACAATTTTGGAGAGGAAAAGTCATCATCCAAGTTTCCAGACCTCAGAGAGATGACAAAGCCCCTCCGTGAGGACTCCAGCAAGTGCCTTAGAGGGACAAAGAGCCCCAGAGCACAGTCCTGGTCTTGGCAAGGGGATAAGGAAGGAGCCCAAACCCCTCCAGCCTTCCTAGATTGTCCCAAAGGAGCAGAGAAATCCATGGTGTGAGGCAGAGAGGGGAGAGCAGAGGGGCCTGGCAGGGTGAAACCTCTGCCCTTGGTGTCTGGAGGCTGCTGAGTTTTAATTTGGGAATTTCTGGTCCGGTAACAGAGAGAGAAATGGGGAACAGGGTGGGAGGCACAGAGAAACTGGGAAACCCCAGCTGAGGTCTGGAGGTGGGTAGGAAGCTCCTGCTATTTCTGCTGTCCCTGCAGGACTTTGTGCTGTACCTTGTGGTGGATTTTGTGCTTTTATGACCCTTTTAAGACCTGAAACATCTGCCTGGAACATCTCCTCCCTCCCCATGTCCTATAGCCCAGCTGCCAGGTCTGGGAACATCCCCACAGCACAGGGATGTTTCTCTGGACATGGATTTGTTGCTTCAGAACTGCTCAGTCCTGTGGGGCCAACCTGGAGCCCTGGGAAACGTGTTAAATCCACCAGGACCTGCTCTCCAGTGGGTGCCATCATCCCAAAGAGGCTGCTGGCTCTATGGGAGGAGCTGAGGAACAGCTCCTTATTCCCACAGGAGGCAGAGCCCCCCGGTTCCTGGTGCCCTGGGTTGTTTGCAGGTCTGTTCAGAGCAGAGGGAAGCAGCTCCTTCACTGGGAATGATTTGGGATCTGCAGCCCCCAGTGCCAGAACCTGTCTGGGTAAATGCACCAATGCTCCATCCTTCAGGAAAGCCAAAAAAAGGGGAGGACTTGTGATCATTGGGATGTTAAATATTGCCAGACTGTTCCACGCAAAGCTCCACTTCCCCTAAATCTCCCTTTGCCTCAGTTTCCCCTGGCATGGCTGTTCCAGACTGAGTGTGCCACAGGCCCAGCCCTTGGTGGGACAAATGTCATGGCCACTTTCCCAATCCCAAATGGCACTTCCAGGGATAATTCCTTGGAGTGGAGTCACGTTCTCCTGTTCTCCTGGGAGTGACAAACTGCAAATCTTTAAAGAGAGCAGCGATCAGCCCTGAGTGGTGCTGAGCTGTGAGAAAAGGGATCATGGAACAATTACAGAAAGGAGCTGAGACTAAAAGCAGGATTTAACAGGTTCAGGATCTTCTGTCCTCCTGACCTGAATGAGCTCCTGCTGCCAGGGAAAAGGAGCAAAACCTCTGAGATTTGTGAATTGGAGTTTTTAGGGCACACGTGGATTCCAGGCTGGGCAGAGTGGCTTTAATGTGGAGCTGCTCCAGATAGCTGGGGGTCATTCCAGGGGGTGATGGATGAGCCCATGGAAGGCTCTCCCTCCACTGTCACTGTGGTGATGCCTGTGAGCTCTGGGATTGGATGGATGGATGGATGGATGGATGGATGGATGGATGGATGGATGGATGGATGGATGGATGGATGGATGGATGGATGGATGGATGGATGGATGGATGGATGGATGGATGGGATGGATGGATGGAGGGATCCAGCTCAGGGCTGGGAAGCCAGAGGTGACATGGGAGAGCTTTTCTAAGAGATGTGATCCCTTTTTCCATGCTCAGCTGGAGGAATTTTTTAAGCTGCAGCACCTGCTCCCAAAACCTTGTGGTGGGATGTCCTCCCTGCCTGGGCCCCTTCCCTTTAAACAAAGAGCCATCATTTTCCTGGCTTGCATTCCCTCCAGGCTAAAAGGGTGAAAGGAAGAAGATCCTCCAAGATCACAGAATCCCAGACTCATTTAGGTTGGAAAACACCTCTGAGACCATTGAGCCCAACCTGTTCCTGATCCCCACCTTGCCACCAGCCCAGAGCACTGAGTGCCACCTCCAGTTGTTCTTTGGTGACTCCACCACCTCCCTGGGCAGCCCATTCCAATGCCTGACCACCCTTTTCATGAAGAAATTCCTCCTGATGTCCAACCTGAACCTCTCCTGGAGCAGTTTTAGGCCATTTCCTCTTGTTCCATCAATGCTCCCAGCTGTGGTTCGTTAAACCAAAGAGGTACCAGCACAGAGAGCTCCCTTCTTCCCTCACCAGTTCCACACCACCTCAAAACCAAGAGAGGAGACAGAAGATCACCTTGGCTGTGTTTTCCAGCTTAACCAAATCCCTGAAGCCACGAGGAAGGGCCCAGGTGGGTTCTTGAGTCAGAACAGTTCTTGGTCAGAACAGCATCAGAAGCTTTGCAGGCCCATGAGGTGCAGTCAGCCCTCCTGGGCATGTGGATCCTGTCCAGGTGTCAGCTGTGGGAATCAGCTCATGCAGAGGATGCTCCATCTCCTGCTGGCTCCCTCCAGCCCTGCTGCAACACCTGGGGATGTGGAGCCACAGGAACATCCAGCATCCAAACTGCTGCAGGCCTTCCATCATCCACACCTCTGCAAGGAGATGGCTCAGCTTGGCAGATCTGAAATCTCCATGCTGACAGATGGGATCTGACAGGAGCAGCACAGCTGGCAGAGAGGAGACATTCCTTCCCTTCCTGAAACCTCCCAAGTGCTCCTCAATGACGCCAGTGCTCGGGAAGCTCTGTGGTTCCTGCAGGAATCATCTCCCAGGTGGATGTTTGGTTCCTCAGGGGAAGGAGGCAGCAGCTGTCAGCACAGCCATTGCACAACCCCCCAGCTGGAGCTGATGGATCCAGCTGAAGAAGGAATTTTGGGTCAGTGGAATATTGCTGTCAGCCCTGGGCTGTGCCCAGGTTGCCATGGGGACACCTGTGCCTTTGGGGTTTGGGTCGTGCAGGGAATCAAGGTGCTCTCTCACCCCATTTCCTGGAGAATTTTGGTGTTTCTGTGATCCTCTCCTCCACCAGCCCCGCTCTGAATGCATCCCCAACCACATCTGAGGGGAGGGTGGAGGGCTGGGAGACACCAAACTCCTCCAACAAGCCCGTGCAGCACCTGGGTGAGCTCCACGTGCATCTCCACAGGACTTTGGTGCCAGCACAGGGGACCTGCCCTGTGCACCCTCAGACCTGTGGCCCCCAGGGGACAATGCCAGCGTGGGGGTGACACAGCTGGAGCTGGGCATTTCCTGCAGAGCTGTGCTGTGCCCAGGGCACTTGGCTTGGCAGACAACATCCAAATTCCCATCTCTAAAATCAGGCCAAGAGCCCAACCCTGCCCAGGTTAGACGGTAAAGGCACCAAAAGCTGGGAAGTGTTTTGAAGTCTCAAGCCTTGGGAACATGGTCAGGCAGGTTCTGATGGAGCCAGAGATGAAATCCAAGGGGAAAAAACCTGCAGCCAGCCTGGTGAGCAGTGGGGAAGCCACCTGAGCAGCCAGCTGGAGCATCTGCCACCCCCCATACCTGTGGCAGGAGGAGACAGAGTCAGGCAGGGGCTGGGGGCTCTGCAGGGAGAGAGGGAATTGTGAGAACTGAGAGGAGATCCATCCCCAGAACCAACCTGTGCCAAAAATACTCAGTGACTAATTTTATGCCTTTCTGATTGCCTTTTAACTGCGAGTTATTAAAAACGGGGAGAAGGGAGATGATGTCCTGGTGGGAGGAGAAGTGAGCGTTGCCATGGCAGTGAGGGGATGCTGCAGCACAGCCCGGACCGCAATTCCTGAGGACAGAGGCCAGGAGGAGCCAGGGAAGAGGGGCTGTGCCATCCAGCCCTATCCAAAGTCACTCCATGGCCTCTCCACTGCCCTCCCTGCTCCCCCACCTGACTCTCTGCTCCTGCTCTCCCAGCCGGATCGGGTTTCCCCCTCCCTGAGCTCACACCGTCCCAGAGACACTTTTATCAGGCTCAGGGCACGGAAGAAGCCGGGATTTGGGGGGGTTCAAGAGATTAGGAAAGAATTTGCCTCCGGGAATCTCTTTCCTCCATCTGCCCGGGTAAATTGCGCGATGGAGGTGGAGGCTTTGCAGCTCCACGGGGAACTGCTCCGAGCTACACGTGTGGAGGCAGAAACGCTGCCGGCCCCTCCCCGCTGCGGGAAGGGGGTGTTGAAAGGTCCTGGGAAGGGTGAGGAGAGCTCTCGATCCTCTGGCTCCATGTAAGGATGGAGTGGGAGGGTGTTTTGCCGGTGCCGGTTCAGCCCCTGGCATCTTTCCTGGAAGGACCAGCTCAGCCGCGGGAGGCAGGAGCAGGGAACAGACCTGGGGGCAGCATGGCAAGCGTGATTAACTGGGAGGAAAAGGGATTTTATTTGGCCTGTTGATGATTTTCTTCTTTCATCACCTCCCTATAAAGCAAATGCCGTGCCAGTGAACAGCTCTGACCCTGCTGGAATGGGAATACAAACGGGAAAACTCTCCTGAGGGTGTGCCCAGTGCTCTGGCTGCTCTGGGGGCTTCCCCATTGTTCGCCCTGCGTGTGCTCAGTCCTGTCCCTGCCAGAGGGGCCAAATCCCTGCCATGGGGAGCAGAGGCTGCTCCTGAGCCCCCTAAAGCAGGACCTAGATCCAGCCTCACCTGGGCAAGGCAGTGCCTGGCTTATTCCTCCTTTAGATCTCGCTAAAGAAAAATGTCAATACCTGTAGGTGGGAAATGTTACCATTTCAGGGACCTGGGGGGTTTTTTGAGCCTGAAGCCTCTGCATAACAGCAATGTCCTCAAATGGGATGTGCCAGACTGGTCCCAGGCACTGCTGCTCCACATCCCTGGCACAGAAGCTCCTGCCTGAGGCTGTCCCTGCCCGTGCTGAGCTGGGGGCTCGGGATAACCCCCACAGGCAGGGCCAGAGCCCCAGGGTCTTTTGCTGCTCCCCAGATGGGATTCTTCATCTCCTTCCTGTATCCTGGGGTGGGTGGGATGGGACATCCCCACTCCCACCTGCCCAGGAGGTGCCTGTGGCTGTGACAGGCTCCTGGGGACAGGAACAGGGACATCAGAGGGATGGGAGGGCAATGGACCTCTGCAAACACTGCAAAAAGGGATTTTCACTGGGGTTGTTTGAGCACTGCTGCGCCCAGGGGGATTGCTCATCCTCTCTCCTCACCTGTGCCTGGCTCACTTCTGCATCCCCAGCACCCACATCCATCGTCCGTCCATCCATCCATCCATCCATCCATCCATCCATCCATCCATCCATCCATCCATCCATCCATCCATCCATCCATCCATCCATCCATCCATCCATCCATCCATCCATCCATCCATCCATCATCCATCCATCCATCCATCCATCCATCCTCCATCCATCCATCCCTCCCTCCCACAGCTGGCTCACACACCCAGGACCGGGATCCTGTCCCCTCCCCACACTCCCGGCAGTGTCACAGAGGGACAAACCCCTCGCAGGTGCCCCGGGAGCCTCAGCCCGTGCCCGGGGCAGCCGCTGCGCTCCCGGCCGGGGCTGAGCTGCCTTTTGTGGCTCTCGGCCCCGGTGATTGGGCGCTATTTTGCTCCGGCTCCCCCCGGCAGCTGTTGCTGTTCTTTACCCGGGAGAGCCGGGGCCGCCCGGGGGCTGCAGCCGAGGAGGAGGCGGCGCCGACCCCAGGTACGAATTTCTGGGGCTTTTAAGCCCTGCTGTGGGGCAGCCCCCGGGCAGCTCTGGCCGCAGCCCGGCTCTGTGTGGGAATGAACCCCGCGGGGCTCATCCCCGGCCGGGGGTGACGGGGACACGGGGCAGGCGAGGGGATATTTTTGGAAGTTTCTTTGACGTGAGTCAGCGGTGCAGGCAACCTCGGGAGCCCGTGCAGGAGAAATCCCAGCGGCAGCAGAGCCGAGCTGATTATTTGTTAAGTGCCTGCGATTTTCAGCCTTTACGGGCGGATCTGGCGTGAGGGGCGAGGGATGGGCAGGGGAGAGGGAGGGATGGATGGATGGATGGATGGATGGATGGATGGATGGATGGATGGATGGATGGATGGATGGATGGATGGATGGATGGATGGATGGATGGATGGATGGATGGATGGATGGATGGATGGATGGATGGATGGATGGGAGCGCTCCTGGGCAGGGGCACTGCGAGCAGGGACTTGGGGGCTGTGGGTGACCGGTGCTACCACGGGCAAAATGTCCCTGGCATTGGTGACCATCTCTGCATTGGTGACCATCTCTGGCATTGATGGCCACCCCTGGCATTGATGGCCTCACATGGCACTGTGGTCACCCCTGGCACAGTGGCCATCCCTGCCCTGCCTGGCCTGGCAGTGGCTGTCCCTGGATCACCAGCCCAGGGTTCCTGCAGGTGACACAGCCCATCCTGCCTGGGGACAAGGACCCTGCATGGGCTGTGGAGCCCCAGAGTGCATCCAGCCCCTGGCAGGGCACAGAGCCCCATCTCCTGCCAGAGGGGACAGAGCTGGACATGGATCTGGTCAGCTCTGGGGCCCGGTTAATGCCTTTGGGGCCCACGGCAGGGAAGGACACCCACCTGCCCCTGGGTCTGGAGGCTGTTTGGGCTCCTCCATCAGGGTGAAACCCAAGGGGTGGAGGCATGGAAAGAGCCTGGCACTCTGTGACAGGGCACTGGGCTCAGCTGAGGACTGGGCTGTGCTATGGGCACAGTGTTTGATCCCTCTCCATTTAGTGAGGGTCCCTCGAGGTGACATTGTCCCTGTGTGATGTTGGAGAAAGACTTGGGATGTCATGAGGCCACCTAAGGGCTGTCCAGGTGGGCAGGGAGAGCTCAGAGGTGCCAGGGAAGGACAGGAGAAGAGGTTCCTTGGCCACTGGTGATGTGTGTGAGACTCTGCAGGACACAGCTCAGCCTGGCAGAGATGGTTCTTCGTGGTGGTGTCACTTCACAGGGTGACCTCGGGCACTGAGGGACACCTGTGTGACACCAGCCCCAGGGAGCATGGATCATGGCCAGGCAGAAAGGAACAGAGGCTCAGACCCTCCTCCACCTTCCTGGTGCTCATCTGTGCCCCAAACCAGGGTGAATGATTGAGAAGCTCAAAATCAGGGCAAGCACATGGGGGAAAACACTTTGGGGAGAAGTTCTCCAACTTTGTGCTTTCCCTGGGTCTGGAGCCCCCCAGGCACCACCAGAGTCCTGGGGCAGCTCCATCCCAGCAGAGAAAGGACCAGACTTACACCACTTAAACAAACCAAAGACTTTTTATTTCCTCCTGAAAGCGAAGATCTTTCAGATCATGGCCAAAAGGTTTCCTCATATTTATGTGTTCTGCCTCCAACATTGAGTGTAGGTTTCATCCTGGGTACTGGTCTCTTTTTCTCAGTGTTCCACAGGGGGAAAATCAACTAAATCTGGCTCAAAGGGGGCAAAAATTCTTCCTTCTGGGGAGGATGTGGCACCAGAGGCACTGGGCTCGGACATGCCAGGAGGGCTGGGGCCAGTGGTGCTGGGACCTTGTGGTGCCTTCCCACCCCTGCAGCTCTCCCAGGGCAGAGAAACCCTCAGGACCCCCAGAGCCCAACCACCTCCCCAGCCCTTCCTGGTGTTCCTGGGGACCCTCAGTTTGCTGCCACTTCCCAGCTGGGAAAAGCCCTGAGAGCCCTCCCTGAGCTCCTTCTGGTAGCTCCATGGTAGCTGGGCCCTCTCCTGCTGCCAGGCTCTGCCCTCCAGTGTCCAGCCTTGTGTTTTTGGGGTGCCTGAGCACACTCTGGGTTGTTGGTCCCCCCCCGTTGGCAGGGAGGTCACTGTCCCCTTGGCTGCCACTCCCCTGGGATATCCAGGCTGGTGACCTTTGGGGCTCAGAGTCCCAGAGCTCCCATTGCACCCCTCAATTCCTGGGGGGACTTTTTGCCTGACCTGGGACTCCTCTGTCCATCCATGGGTGACACCAATGGGGGAATCAGGGCCAGATGTCCCCTCTGTGCAGGCTGGGGGTGTCCCTGAGGGGCCCACACTCCCCCCCCAGCCCCTCGTGATCCCACCTGCCCAGGTTTGTCACCTGAGGACCTGAGCTGTGCCTGTGACAGATGGCAGTGGCCCGGTGAGCAGCGACAGCCACGGGACAGCACGGAGCCCATGTGAGTGCCTGGGGCACGGAGGGACCTGGGGGGATCCCTGTGCCTGGGATGGATCCCTGTGCCAAGGGAGGGGTGTCTGGGGGGATCCCTGTGCCAGGGGAGGGGTGTCTGGGGGGATCCCTGTGCCAGGGGAGGGCAGGGGATGCTGGGGAGATCCCTGTGCCTGGGCAGGAGGGAGCTGAGGGGATCCCTGTGCCTGGGCAGGAGGGAGCTGAGGGGATCCCTGTGCCAGGGGAGGGCAGGGTGTGGCAGGGATGGATCCCTGTGCCAGGGGAAGGAGTGCCAGGGATGGACCCCTATGCCAAAGGAGGGGATGCTAGGGATGAATCCCTGTTCAGAGAAGGGGGTGCCTGGGATGGATCCCTGTGCCAGGGAAGGGAGTGCCAGGGATGGATCCCTGTGCCGGGTCAGGGTCAGGGGCCGGGCTGGGGCTGTCCTGCAGTGACATTCCGCCCGGCAGGGTTGCAGCACGTCCATGCAGGTCCCCCAGCTGTCGCTGTCACTGATCCGTGCCGGTGGGCAGCTCTCTCTAACGGCCAGCCCGGACTCCAGAGCCTGCTCAGCACCGAGCCCGGGGCACGGCGCGACTCCCTCAGCTCCCCACGCACCAAGCCTGCCCCGGGGGCTGCTCCGGGGGGATTCCAAGCACACCCATGTGGTAGCCAGGGCTGACTCGTGGCTAAATCCAGCTTAAATAGCATAAAATCAACAACAGTTTTAAGGCTGTTGAGGTGAACACCCCCCAGGTGCTGCAAGAGCCAGGTTGGTGCCTCTCGCTGGGGCAGCACCGGGACCTCTGGAGCAGCGTGTCCCTGTCCCTGTCCCTTTCTCTTTCCCTTTCCCTGTCCCCTGTCTCTCTCCCTGTCCCTGTCCCTGTCCCATGCCTATCCCTGTCCCTGTGCTGTCCCTGTCCCTGTCCCTTTCCCCCTGTCCCTATCCCTGTCCCTGTGCTGTCCCTTTCCCTATCCCTGTCCCATCCCTATCCCTGTCCCATCCCTATCCCTGTCCCTGTCCCTGTGCTGTCCCTGTCCCTGTCCCCCAGCCACGCTCCGTGCCCTCCCCGCAGGGAATAGAGGAGCTCAGCAACTCCGAGCAGGACCGGGGCCAGCCCGAGGCAGAGGCAGAGCCGGACATGCCAGAGCCAGCCCCGCTCGGCGGGGACAGGAAAGCGGCGGAGAAGAAGCGGGTGGAGAAGGTGGGAGCCAAGGGCAGCGCTGCCGGGCCGCCAGGTGGGTGTGTGGGTGTCTTGGTTTGGAAGGACAGGAGTCTGCTAAGGAAGGCAGGAGCCTCCCCTGAAATGGAGAATGTGAACCCTCCCCACCCCTCTGAATTGCTATACATTTTAAATTAAAGGGCTCTCAGGCAAAAATATGGGAGCAAGAAATAACAGTTCTTCAATAGGGAAAGGAAAAAAATAAAGGATAAAATAAACAATGCAGTACACTAGAACAACACTGACAGAGTCAGAACTCAACCTGACACCCTGTGGGTCAGGGTGCTGGCAGCAGTCCCATTGGAATTGTGGCTCAGCCCTCCTGCAGTGTCAGGGGTGGTTCTGCTGCAGCAAGGGGGATGTGTAGAGAAGCATGTATTCTTCCTCTGAAGATCCAGTGGAAGAAGAGGCAGCTGCTGTTCCTCTGGGGAATGCAATGGAGAAGCCGTGCCAGTGTCTCAAAACCTCTGGATTATATCTGGGTAGCAATGCTTGGCTCCTCCCTCTGGGCTCACATCTCCCAATGGGATGCTGTGGTTCTTATCAGCCATGCAGTGACATTCAACAGCCTCTTATCAGCAGATGTCCCCTCCCGAGGGAGGTGTGAATGTGGTCACTCAAAGAGAGAGATAAGGCAAACTGCCCCCTTGACAAAGATAATCTGCCACACAGATGGCAATAGAAAACATCTTGCATTGCAATCCTCAACAGTGGGAAAGGCCTTCCCTGCCCCAGAACGGCCACCCTGCCCCAGGTGGCCACAGAGGCACAGTTCCCTGTCCCCGGCCAGCCCTGGAGGCACTCTCTGGCCATGGAAAGGGGCAATCAGTGGCACAGGGATGGAGATGGGGCTCCTCAGCCACCTGCCACATCCTCCTCTACCTCCTCCTCCTCCTCTCCATCCTGCCCAGATTTGCTGCTGGAGGAGGAGCACGGGCAGAGCTTTTCCCAGCTTGATCCTAGGATACTCTAATGCCACCATGGCCCAAACCCCTCGGTCTCAGCACCCGGGACACTCTTGTCCCCACTCCTGCAGTGCAAACACGTGGCAGGAGCAGCTCCTGTCCCTGTCCCTGTCCCCCTGTCCCTGTCCCTATCACTGTCCCCTGTTCCTGTTCTTATCCCTGTCCCTGCCCGTGTTCCCGGTCCCTGTCCCTGTCTCTGCCCCTGCCCCATCCCTGTCTCTATTCCTGCCTCTGTCCCTGCCCCTGTTCCTATATCTGTCCCTGCTCCTGTCCCTCTCCCTGCCTCTATCCCTGTCCCTGTCCCCATCCCTGTCCCTGTCCCTGTCCCTGTCCCTGTCCCTGCCCCTGTCCCTGTCCCTGTCCCTGCTGTGCAGAAGGACATTAAGAACCCTTCCCACCCCCAGCTCAGAGCCCTTTACCTCCTCCCAGTCTCCCCAGTAACATTTTCCCGTGTCCCAGTGCCCAGGAGCCTCCCCGTGCCGAGCAAGGCGGAGCCGCCCAGCCTGGACCCCGCGGAGGAGCCGCTGCTCTGGGAAGGGCTCACCCTCAACAAGTGCATCCTGGTGGCCTCGGTGGTGGCCCTGCTCAGCGTCACCTTCCAGGTGCTCCAAGGTGAGTGGGGAGCCGGGAGGAGCGGGAAGGGATGGTGCTGTCACCTCCTGTCCCCTGCTGTCCCCTCCTGTCTTGCAGCCCCATGCTCCAAGGACGGACTCGCCCGCGGCCGCCAGGAGCCTCCGCCCCCTCCCGTTCCCGGTGGGTCCGACCCTCCATCCCCTCCCCGATCCCCCGGGCCCTGCGAGCCCCTGGCTGCGATGTCCCACCCGAGCAGCCCCAGCTGACCGTGGCCTGTCCCTGTCCCCTCCCAGAGGTGGTGAGCCCCAAGGTGGAGATCCCAGAGGCGGTGACTGCCCAGCCTGCGCCGCCTCCAGAGAGCAGCGCGGTGGAGGAGGATGAGGATGATGAAGACGGTGACGATGACGATGACAGCGAAGCTGACAGCAACCTGGTACGGGGCAGGGTGGCACCTGCCGGGGCAGGGAGCAGCTTGTCCCCAGGGGTAGGGATGGAGAGGGGTCCCGGTCCCCTGGGCTGCATCTTCAGTTCCTGGTCCCCTCTGTCCCCACAGGGAGAACCCTGGATCTTCAAGAAGTGGTTTGGCCGTGCAACACCAGAGGATGAGGACAAGGATGGGGACAAGGATGAAGACAAGGATGAGGACAAGGATGAGGACAAGGATGAGGATGAGGACAAGGATGAGGATGAGGACGAGGATGAAGAACCTGCAGATGTCCCCGAGGTGCCAACAGCTGTGATGGAGGGGAAGAAGAGCCAGGAGAAGCAGGAGATGAAGGTGGAGGAGGAGGAGGAGGAGGAAGAAAAGGAGGAGAAGGAGGAAGAAAAAGAGGAGGAGGAGGAGGAGGAGGAGCAGGAGGAGAAGGAGGACAAGAAGAAGGAGGAGAAGAAGGAGGAGAAGAAGGAGAAAGGCCGGGAAGGCCGTGCTGTCCATGTGGAGCGGAGCAGCCGGAGGGAGCCACGGGCCAAGGACAGGACAGCGGGGGACAGACCCGGCCGAGCCCCCCGGGCCCCCAGGGAACCCGAGCAGCAGCGACAGAAGAAACGGGACTGGGAGAGGAAGGAGAGGAAGGAGAAACGGCGGGAGCGGGATGAGGCCAGGAGGGAGGGGTGGAGGGGCCGTCCTGGCAGGGCTGACGGCGGCCGGGAGAGCCCGAGGCGGGACTGGAAGCAGCAGAAGGGCAGGAAGCCCTGGGAGCCGGCGCCGGGCAGGGAGGGCAGGGCCAGGGAGGGCAAGAGGCGCGACTGAGGCCGGGGCGGGCGCGGGGCTGGATGGTGCCGGGTCCAGGGGGATCCAATCCCACCCCTGCCTGCCCTCCAGAGACACCCCCGGGCACGGAGCACCAGGACCCCCGAGCAGCAGCAGCAGAGCAGCCCAGGAGCCTGGCACGAGCCTCCCCGGGGACTTTGGGGCCCCCTGGATCAAAGGTGACCTGAAAGGACTCATGGAAGGAGCTTCTTTGGGCCTCCTGCCTTCTCCATCCCCACCCAAAACCCCTCTGCAGTTCCCCTCCTCGTGGTTCTGGGGATTCCCATGAACAGAGTTGTGTCCAGAGTGTGCAGCTCTTGGGTTAATGGTTTTATTGAAAGCAAATCAAGCGAGAAAAATAACCTGGGTTACGGAACCAGGCTGCAGCCATCCTCAGAGGGACATCAGGGACAGACCCCCGACCTCAGCCAGCCCAGTGCCATCGCTGGGGGGTGGCCCTGAAGGTGCTGGTGACAGAGCAGGGCTGGAGCCCTTCACCCAGGGATCCCTGCAGGCCTCGCCTTCTCCGAGTCGCTTTTAGGAAGGAAACACAAGAGCAATATCACACAGCCAGAGATGTTCACAGCCCCCACCCATGGCAGGTTTCAGTATTTGCTAAATCAACAGTGGTTAAAATAAACTATTTTCATTTTTAATAAGGTATTCAACTGGATGTTTTTAAAAATAGGGTAAAAAAAAACCAAAGGAAAATGAGAAAAAGCCGGTTTTAGTTTTGTGTGTCTTTTTGCTTTTGTCCCTGGTTACATGTTTTGTCCCTGGTTATGTGTTTTGTGTGTGGTTTTGTGTGTGTGTGTTTTCAGGGTTCATGCTGCAGGGCTGTGAGGTGGGACTGGTGGGTACCAACCTCCAGCCGTGCCTCCCCACTGCAAACCCCGAGCAGGTGCAGCCCGGACAAGCCCAGGAGCTGCTCCCAAGGGTTCGGCTCCGCTGGAAGATGATCGGGGGCGGGCGGCCCGTGCTGCCGCCGGCGGGGACACACGGAGCAGGTGCTCTGGCAGCCGTTTGCCCCCGCTCCCATTAATGGTGAGAGCAGCCCGGGAGCTGTAACGGGATCGCTCCCTCCCTCCTCCCCTCGCCCCGGCAGCGGGGTCAGCGCGGGGTGAGCAGATGTGACCTGGCCGGGAGCCCCAGGGCACGGCCAGCGGCTCCTCACGGCCGGGCTCCCACAGAGCCGCGTCCCCAGGGCAGGGCTGGTCTCTGCCAGGGGATTTGGCCTCTTGCTCTGCTGTCACAGGCGGAGCCCTGTGGCCAGGGGAGTCCCGTGGGCTGGGGAATGGTCAGAGGATGCTGCAAGGCTTGGAGGAAGCAGCAGCTGCCCTTCCCTGCCACTACAGGAGCAGAGAGTGAGGGATAAACAAGAATGGTCCTGCCTGGATCTGCCAAGCCTCGTCCTCCCCCACGTACCCAGCAGGGGCACCTCGGGCACCCTCAGCAGCGGGAGGGGACATCCCCAGTGGGACACGGAGCAGCCCCAGGGACAGGCACGGATGAACTCAGAACCAAAGCGATGCTAACGAGCCAAACCATGGGGAAAGGACACACAGGAGCTCCCGTCTCGGGAGAAGCACCAGATCCCGAGCCGGGAGGGCGAACCGGGAGAGGGGCCGGGGTAGGGCGAGCGGGGAGGCCGGCGGGAGCCTCACCGGCAGCCGCACTCCTCTGCCACCATGTTGGGGTACTTGCGGATCTCCAGCCTGTCCGAGGAGAGGCTGATGATGAGCTGGTCCGAGTAGCGCACGGGCACGCAGCACGGAGCCCTGCGCAGCGGCGAGCCCCGGTCCTGCATGCCCAGCAGCATCACCGTGTGCGAGAAATAGTTGGGCATGCGTGCGGACATCGGCGTCCGGCAGGGCCCCTCGCAGTTGTTGGCCGCGTACATGGTGGGCATGATGATGAAGTGGCTGTCGCGCAGGTCGATGGTGAGCTCCTGCAGCCGGCAGTGCCCCTGCTGCCGGGCGCTGCGGTTCTGCCGCTGCACCTTCCTGCGCTCCTGCCAGCGCACCCGCACCGACTGCAGCGCCTTGAGCAGCAGCAGCGTGCGCAGCTTGCGAGAGCCCGGGCCCCGCTCGGCCGCCTCGGCCTGCCCGGGCTCGGCGGGGTAGTAACAGAAGGTCAGGAGGTGCTGGAAAAGCGCCGCGTTGGCTTGGAAAGCCGGGATGTCCCTGAGCTCCTGGATGACCAGCTGCAGTTTGCCCATCAGCAGCTGCAGCACGGTGCCCTCCGGCTGCCAGTCCCCCAGGTGCTGCTCCAGCGCGGCCCCGCTGTCCTGGGGCAGCAGCAGCACCGAGGGCTCCTCCGACTGCACCAGCCGCTCCAGCGCCGCCTCCTCCGACAGGTTGAGCAGCTGGTGAGGGAGGGTCTCCATCATCTCGAAGTCCAGCCAGTGGTGGGCACTGGGCTGGGGGGGCGGCTCGCTGGAGGAGCTCAGGAGCTGCCGGATGAAGCGGTTCAGGGTTGCCAGGAACTGGGCGCTGCCCCCGGGCGCTGGGGAGGAGCTGTTGGTTTGGCCCGGGGCTGTGGGGGTCGGCAGCTCCTCGGTGCCGGCCTGGGGTGGGCTGCAAGGAGAGCACAGGGAGAGTCACGGGGCCCCCGTGATTCCGGGGGTCCCAGCAGGCTGCGCCCTACAGCCATTCCTGGTCCCACAGCTGGGGCTGCCCCGTCCCACTTCATCCCCCAGCCCCGGTGTTCTCCCGTGCCTGCAGCGACAACCACGGACCTGAGCAGCGGGTACGGAGCCGTGTCCACCACCCCCTCAGCAGAGAGGTAGGAGGATGGGGCCAAAGCCTCCTCTTCCTCCTCCTGCTGCCGTGACTTGGCCAGCAGCAGCAGCACCGGGGTCATCCGGGTGAAGCATTTGTCGTCGGAGCCGAACAGGAGCTGCTGCACCTCCGTGCGGGGCAGGGGGGCACCTGCTGCGGCCACAACAGGGGAGAACATCGGTCTGGGGTCTCTTGCATGTCCCCACCACCTCTCGCCGGCCTGAGAGGACCCCAAAGGCCCAAGCGAGGACACGAGGGCGGGGATGCTGCTGTCGCCAGGGTGTCCCCCCGTCCCTACCTCCCGCGCCGCCGTGGATGGTCAGGGAAGCCGAGAAGCGGAGCCGCTCCGCGCTGCGGGTGACCGAGGCTGCGGCGGCTGCCAGGGCCAGGTACTGCGTGTCCCTGGAGAGGCAGAGCCTCTGCAACGAGGCAGAAACCACAGAAACCCCGAGGGAGTGAGTGCGACATCAGGGGGGACACGCTCACCTGAGCCCCCGCTGCGGTCCCCGGGTCACCCAGCCCAGGGAGCAGCCACAGGGAGGGTGGGGAGCGCTGGGAGCTTCGCCCCCAGCCCCAGAGCTGCTCCGGGGGCCGCGGGGTGCAGGAAACCCAGAGAACCCCCCAGGGGCAGGGTTCAGGAGCCCAGACCGGGCTGGGTACCCTGCGGCAGCCGCGGGCAGGGTGAGAGCTCCATCTTCAGGCACGGCGGGAGCGGGAGACGGGGCGGAGCTGCTGGGAGGGGACCGCAAAGGGACTGGGAGGGTTGGCCAAGGGCTGGAGGGGTGACAAAGGGGCTGGGAGGGGATTGTGAATGGACTGGGAGGGGATGGTGAATGGACTGGGAGGAAGGATGAATGAATGGGGAGGGGAGAGCAAAGGGAGCTGGAGGGGCTGTGGAATGGACTGGGAGGGATGACAGCGGCACTGGGACACCCCCGTCCCTCCCCGGCTCCCAGCAAGGCCCAGACCCACCTGGTCCCGCGGCAGCCCCGGGCCCGAGGCCAGCAGCTCCTGCGGGTGCCCGGAGCCCTCCCGGCGGCCCAGGTAGAAGAGCATCACGGCCGCCTGCAGCTCTCCCACTGCCCGTCCCACCTCCGCCTGGAAAACCAGCTGGAACCGCAGCTTCACCTGCGCCTCCCACTGCACTGCACCGGGGGAGACACGGCCGTGAATCCCCTCCGGAGGGTGGGGAAGGGGCTTCGGGCCCAGCACTGTCCCCGTGAAGGGACCGGAGCACCGCGACAGGAGCCGAGGGGGAGAAGGGACGCAGCAAATCCCGTCCCCGGCTCCAGGGAGATGGAGAGCGGGACACAGCCCGCACCCGGCGGGCAGGGAGCTGCCTCCCCCAGAGCCCATGGAAATCTGCTCTCCAGTGCCTCGGGGATGCTGCGGCCACCGCCCGGGGGAGAGGCACTTCCCCGCTGCCCGGCACTGCTGAATCCAGCTGAAAACCCAAAGCCCAGGAGAGGCGGAAGATTTCAGACGAAGGAAACAATCACCGCCCTCGGGTTAAGGATTAAATTGGAGGGTGGAACTCCCTCTCCAGGACCGGGATCACCCCCGGGATGGGACAGGGGAATGTGTTGAGGATTTCCCATAAGGCTGAGGAGCTCCACAGCCCCAAGAGTGGAGATCAGCAGGTGCCGGGCTCCCGGCACAGCAGGAGCGGCTGGGTCCGAGCCCCTCCTTTCTCCCCAGAGCTGGGAGGGGACCCGAACACAGAAAGTGGAAAACACTGATGAGAGCAGAGCAGAAGCCACCAAGAATCACAGAATGTCCTGAGCTGGAAGGGACCCTCAAGAATCACCGGTCCCACCCCTGGCCCTGCACAGACACCCCAACAATCCCACCCTGTGCACGCCTGAGAGCGAGTCCCAAACGCTGCTGGAATGTGGCACTGGGTGATGGACAGATGGCAGAGCCACGCTGCCATCCTCACCTCCTTCAAAACATGCCCAGAAACATTTCACTCCATCACTTTGCTGTTTTTAAAGGGAACCCAACCCCCAGATTTAATTTTGTGTTTAAACCCCTGATTCTGGGCCAGCAAACAGCATCACCACCCCAAACCCTGCATCCCTCCCCTCCCTGCTCCACCTCAGAGCCTGCAGGGCTCTCCCACCAACCTTCCTCCAGGTGCAGGACCAGGAATCTCTCCAGCCCGGGCTCCAGGACGTGCTCGTGGATCCTCTGCAGGGGATGGGGAGCAGCCCCGGCCTCCCCGGGCCGGCACAGCCCGAAGGTCCCCGGCAAGCTCCCGTCCCAGCTCCGGCGCCGCCTCAGCAGTTTGATGAAGCTGCTCTCGTAGTGGCTGAGCACTCCCACCACCTCCAGCTGCCTCGGGGTGGCCCCGTCCTGCTCCATCCTCACCCTGCACACGGGCCCTTCCAGGCCCCCGAGGGGCCAGGGCTGCGGGCTAGAGCGGGGCCAGCCCGGGCCCTCCTCCTCCTCCTCAGCCACTCCCTGCGGGCATTTGGCTCCCGGCTCCGGCTTGGAGAAGAGGCGAGTGGCCCTCCTAGACCTGGGTGTCTCCTGTGAACTTCCATTGCCCACCTTTCTCCCTTCTGCTTCCAGCAGGCTCAGCTCCAGCAGGGAATCCCTTCCCTCTTTCCTGGGCAGAGCTGCGGAGGGGAGCAGCAGCACCAGGCACAGCAGGAGCCCCCTGAGAGCGCTCATGGTGCCACCTCAGCTCTTCCCTGGAGCAGCTCAGGATCCCAAACCCTCGGCGGGAAGAGGGAGGACAGCTCTGCCTTTTAACCACGGGTGGCCTTGAGTGGCCGAGGCACAGCCACCTCCCCTGAGCCGCCCCGGCGCTGTCGCGCTGCAGAGCAGCGAGGGAGGTGGCAAAGAAACTTTGTTTTGTTCTATTTTTGGGTCTGCAGCTCGTTTTGGAAACGTGCAAAGATCGAAACTGTTGCACTGGCTCGTAGGGATGCACGGCCTTGACTTTGGATGTTTTCTAAAGGAGGATGAGTGTCTGGAATGGGATCCTCATGGGGACTGGCACGTACGACCCCATCAGCACTGAAACACCGGGAGGGGAGAGAGAGCCAGAGCAGGAGGAGGGGGACAGGGACAGATAATGGGCTGAAATAAAAAGTAAATGTATGGAAAGCATTCCCTCTTCTGGCTGGAAAACCTTCACCCTGCAGCTCAACAGGCTGCCCTGGAACAAGGATTCATCCTGGGAATGAGAATCATGAGGGGCAGCAGCAGCCTGAGGACTTTGAGCACTCAGTACCTCCCTTAGAAAGTCTAACACACACCATTGAGATTTCTTAATATAATTGTAAAGACCCTTCCCTCCATGAGATGCCCAGACCCACTGGAACAGCTGGAACTACCAATGCCACCTGCCTAAACCATCCTGCAAACCCATCCCAAGAGAGTTCCTGATTTTGGGGAAATGTCCCAACAAAAAAGTTCCAGACACTTCCCTGAGTTTCCAAGTATTTGCAGTCTGGAGCTCAGGATCATCAGAAAAGGATGGAGCAGCCAAACCGGAGCAGGACATGGACACAGCGAGGCCTGGAGGAGTCTGGGGTCACTTCTCCAGGGGCTGGCAAAGGCCAGGGAGCTGCCCCAGGGCTGGAGCCAGCCTGGCACAGCTGGGGCTGCTCACCTGGACAGGAGAGGGATCCAGGGAGAGCTCAGAGCCCCTGGCAGGGCCTGAAGGGGCTCCAGGAGAGCTGCAGAGGGACTGGGGACAAGGCCTGGAGGGACAGGAGCCAGGGAATGGCTCCCAGTGCCAGAGGGCAGGGCTGGATGGGATCTTGGGAATCAGGAATTGTTCCCTGGCAGGGTGGGCAGGCCCTGGCACAGGGTGCCCAGAGCAGCTGGAGCTGCCCCTGGATCCCTGGCAGTGCCCAAGGCCAGGCTGGACAGGGCTTGGAGCAGCCTGGGACAGTGGGAGGTGTCCCTGCCATGACAGGGCTGGGATGGGATGGGATTTAATGTCCCTCCCAGTCAAACCAGTCTGGGATTTTTAACTGACTGGGACCATTTCAGCCCAGCAAAGAGGAAGGCTTTGGTTCCCCCATCAAGGGGGTGCAGCTGCAGGGCTCCTGTGGCCCCTCAAACCAGAACTGGTCAGGAACCCCAACCCTGGCCAGGCCCTCACCCACTGAGCCCCCCAGGATCCCCCACTTATCCCCCAGTTCAGGAAGCTGGGAAAGGGCAGAGAAATGGCAGAACTGCTGCTGCTGTTGCTTTTTTATGGGAACCAAGTGATGGCTGGAAGGAAACACTCAGCATAAATAAACCCACAGAGAACTACAAACTTGCCTGAACAGAGCTGGCAGTGGGAGGAGGGCACACAATAAAATCATGTGACAGCAGGTGCTACACCATGGTACTGACACTTAATGAATTATAAGAATAAACTAAGATTTAATATCAGTAACAGGAGCCTTTCCTTGTCCCCCCTCAGTGAATGAGCAGAGATGAAGGGCTGTGGTTGAATCAAAACTGATTAATGGGGGGTAATTAATGGGACAGCCTCAGGGGGATGCCTCAGGCCAAGACAGCTGATGGGAGGGGGGTGCCTTGAAATTCCCAATCCTTTGCCTCCTTTTTGGAGAATTTCCAAAATATAACCAGCCTGGGAATGGGGGTGAGGAAAGTGAACCCCAAAAGCAGCACAGGAAAGCAGAGGGAAAGGAAGAATCAAAAACCTTTTAATGAACCTACAGAGTTCAGAGAGCTTTGCAGAGGTACAAAAAGGATCTGTTCCCTGGAGGGGGGCTGAGCTGCAGTTAAAAAGACACAACTCCCACGGGATGGAGTCCAGGAGGGGCTTCAGTTGGAGGGAGGGGGAGGGGGGATGGTGCCCGGCCCCTCGGTGGGCAGCGGCGGCCGCATCATGGGGGGCAGGGGGGCAGGGGGGGGCACCCCGGGCGCTGGGGGCAGCTGGGGGGGCACTGGGGGGGGTGGCACCGGCCCCGAGGGGGGCATGGGGGGCAGGGCCATGCCCCCGGGGGGAGGGGGGGGCATGGAGTCGGGCAGGGGGGGCCGCGGGGGCAGCCCGTTCATCAGGGGAGGGGGCGGCGGCCGCTTGACGGTCGGGGGCCCTGGGGGGAGGTTTGGGGCGCCGGGGGCTTCTCCATCTTGAAGTGGAATTGAAGGAAGAACTGGCAATGGGAGAGAAAAGGGAATAATTAATCAGAGCTTGACAGAATCCTGGAGTGCCCTGAGCTGGGAGGGACCCTCAGGGATCATTGATCCAGCCCCTGGCCCTGCACAGCCACCCCAAGAACCCCACCCTGAGCACCCCTGGGAGCTCCTGGGGCTCTGGCAGCCTTGGCACCATTCCCTGGGGAGCCTGGGCAGTGCCCAGCACTCTGCTGACAGCTCTGCCAGCACCCAGGAGCTGCTCTCTGCCCCAGAGCACAGTCCAGGCCTCTCCTGTCACCCTCCTGCCCCAGCCCTGGCAGCATCTGTCACTGGTGCCAGTCTTGCCCCAGATTTTAACTCCTCTGGACTCTGAGGTTCCTGGGAGGGGTGGGAGCCCCCCAGGCACTGCTCCCTGGATCCAGGGGAGCAGCCCCAGCCCCAGGCTCCCTCAGGCAGGTGTGTGCAGGGAACACAGGGCACAGAGCCATGGAGAGGACACAGTGCTGCACAATTATCAGGGCTGGGAAAAGCCAAACCTAATCCTAACCCTAAGATCAACAAGTCCAGCAGCACCACCACATTCATCACTAAACCATGGCCACAAATGCCACATCCACGTGTTTTTGAACACTTTCAGGGGTGGTGACTTCACACTGCCCTGGGCAGTCTGTTCCAATGCCTGACAATGCTTTCAGTGAAGGAATCTTCCCAATTTCCAACCTGGCACAGCTTGAGGCTGTTCCCTCTGGTTTTTTCTCCTGTTCCCTGGGAGAAGAGCCTGACCCCCCTCTGGCTGCACCCTCCTGCCAGGGAGCTGTAAGAGCAAGAAGGTTCTCCCTGAGCCTCCTTTTCTCTGGGTATTTATGCCCCATCCTGCTGCTGCCAGAAACTGAATCCTCTCTGAGACCCCCACACGAGGGTCTCTGTCAGCTCTCACTGCACAGGTGCATTTAGAGAATGGAGATTTGAACAGCAGAGGCAGCAGGACAGAACTGGTGTCACTCTCTCAAGTTGCTCTGCTCTCTTTAAGGACAGACACCACAAAACCTCAGTTACCTGTTTGGTTTCTCTGTTCCAGTGAGTCCAAAACTTTCCCTCTGCTTTATCAATTTCTCTGCTTGGCACCTGCACCAAAAGAGAACACAGAGCTATTCTTAGCAGCACCAGATTAGCTCAAAGGCCCTTTTTAGCCCCAGAGCCTGAGAGATAAGCACAGTTATTCCAGGCCTTGCAGGGTTGTTATTAGACAGAGGTGGGGGCAGGAAAGAATTAAGTTACTTCCCTATCGGTCAAGGACAAGCAGCAAAAATCCCTCCCTGAACATCTGCACAGAGGCTGAGGAGTGAAGCCCAGGAGGCTCCTGTCCGTGCCAGACTCTGGGAATTCACAGCTCCCCAGGGCTCAGCACAGTCTGGTTTTCATGCCAGAGTTCTCCACCAAACCTCAGCGGGGTTTAAAGACTTCCAGCCCCGTCTTCCTGACCCCCCCTTCCACTCCATGAGGGTTAGCACAGACATCAGAGGGTTCATTAGGAATTAATTACAGAATATCCTGAGTGGGAAGGGACCCTCAGGCATGATCAGCTCAGCCCCTGTCCCTGCACAGCCACCCCAACACCCCCACCCTGAGCAGCCCTGGGAGCTCCTGGAGCTCTGGCAGCCTTGGCACCATTCCCTGGGGAGCCTGGGCAGTGCCCAGCAGCCTCGGGGGGCAGAACCTTGCCCTGAGCTCCATGCCAAGGCCTGGCCCAGCTCCAGCCCTTGCTGGGCTCCTGTCCCTGTCCCAGAGCAGAGCTCAGCCCCTGCCCCTGTGCCTGCCCTGGGGAGGAGCTGCAGCCCCCGAGGAGCCTCCCCTCAGTCTCCTGGGCTGCAGCTGAACCAGCCAAGTGCCCTCAGCTGCTCCTCAGCCCCTTCCCCAGCTCCTGTCCCTCCTCTGGGCACTCTCCAACAGCTTTGGATCCTTCTGATCCTGTGGTGCCCAAAGTGCCCCCAGCACTGGAGGTGAGGCTGCCCCAGGGCAGAGCAGAGTGGGACAATCCCTCCCTGGGCCTGGTGCCCCCCAGCACAGGGGGGCCCTTGGGGATGCCAGGACACAGCAGTGACTCAGATCCAACTTGCCACTGACCAGGACCCCCAGGGCCCTTTCTGCAGTGCTCTGAGATGAGCCAGATCTGCTGTGATGCCTGGAACAGTTGCTGTGCACATCCCAAGGGATGCTCCTGCCTTACAAGAGCTCAGCTTGGGCACCTTGGTCTGCTTCTCTGCATGTCTGCTGATTTCCAGGACATCTGGGTCCTGTTTGGCTTTGGGATTTGCTGCTGCATTTCTTTTTTCCTCAGACCCTTCCCCAACTCCATGTCCCTCCTCTGGACACTTTCCAATGGCCCAGTATCTTCCTCACATCACAGTGACCACACACAACACTGATGGTGAGGCCACCCCAGAGCAGAGCAGAGCACGACAATCCCTTCCCTTGACCTGGCAAAGGCAGGAAGGGAACTCTCCCAGCTTTCCCAGGATTCCTCTCTGTCTTAAGCTGGAAATAGGGGTATTCTATTCCTATCTGTTGGAGGTGGGGCAGTTATCTTCTGTTCATTGGGCACTTTTTTCTTTTTTTCTTCATCTCTCCCACAGCCAACCCTCCCTCCAGGAGATCTCTGCTGTCCATGGCCACTGAGTGTCCCTGCAGGGCTGATCCAATTCCAGCATCCCATGGGGAGATGCTGCACCCAGGGGAGGAGCCAAGCATTCCTACCTGGATCCAATCTGAGCCTGGAGCAGCACAGCAGCCTTTGCCCACTGCATTGCCAGAGGAGCAGCTTTCTGCTGCCCTGCATTGCCAGAGGGAGCCCAGGCCCATCTGCAGCAGCCCTGGAGCTGCAGAGGAAAACTCCCCCCTTGTGCAGGATCCCTGCTGCAGCAGCAGCACAGCTGGCACTGCAGGAGGGCTGAGCCCCCATGGGATGGGGCTGTGCCACCCCCTGACACACAGGGGGGCAGGGACTGCTCTGACTCTGGCAGGGGTTTTCTTGTTTGTAGTATAACATTTGTATTTTTAATTTTCCTAGTAAAGAACCATTATTCCTATTCCCATATCTTTGCCTGAGAGCCTTTTAATTTCACAATTATAATAATTCAGAGGGAGGGGGTTTACATTTTCCATTTCAGGGGAGTCTCCTGCCTTCCTTAGCACACACCTGTGTGTTCAAACCCAGACACCAGGTCCCAGGGCTGCAGGTGCACACACAGGGTGTCAGGTCTATTCTGACTCTGTCAGTGTTGTTTTGTTTGTACTATTACACTTGTATTTTCAATTTTCATAGTAAAGAACTGTTATTCTATTATTCTAACTGTTATTCCTATTCCCATATCTTTGCCTGAGAGCATTTTAATTTCAAAATTATAATAATTCAGAGGGAGGGGGTTTGCATTTTCCATTTCAGGGGAGGCTGATGCCTTCCTGAGCACACACCTGTCTGGTCAAACCCAGACACCAGGTCCCAGGGCTGCAGGTGCACACACAGGGTGTCAGCTCCTATTCTGACTCTGTCAGTAGGTTATTTTGTTTGTACCATTACATTTGTATTTTCAGTTTTCCTAGTAAAGAACTGTTATTCCTATTCCTCTATCTTTGCCTGAGAGCATTTTAATTTCAAAATTATAGTAATTAGGAGGGAAGGGGTTTACATTTTCCATTTCAGGGGAGGTGGCTGCCTTCCTTAGCACACACCTGTCTGTTCAAACCCAGACACCAAGTCCCAGGGTGTCAGCTCCTATTCTGACTCTGTCAGTAGGTTGTTTGTACTATTACATTTGTATTTTCAGTTTTCCTAGTAAAGAACTGTTATTCCTGCTCCCATCTCTTTGCCTACAAGCCCCTTAATTTCAAAATTATAATAACTCAGAGGGAGGGGTTTATATTTTCCATTTCAGGGGAGGCTGCTGCCTTCCTCAGCACACACCAGTCTGTTCAAAGCCAGGCAGTGTCCCAGGTTTCCCCTGGCAGTCTCACCTTGAAGGCAATGGTCTCGTAGGGCTCAGCTGCCATCAGCAGGTACTGCCAGCGCCGGTCCGGGGGCTCGATGCGCTGCTCGTAGGCCGACATGAAGCGGTGCCGGGGCATGATGCTCTCTGCTATCTCAGGGTAATCGATCTGGGGGGACAGGGCAGCATTAACAACCCCTCCTCTGCACCCCCAGCTCTGCTCAGAATCACAGACTCACAGAATGATGAGGTTGGAAGAGATCTCTGTCACAGACATCTTTTATGAAAAATCCTTTCCTTAGGATTTTTCCTCCTGAGAAGTTGAGAGGCCTCAGAAATGAAATGTAAACAATGGTTATCTGCTGCTGTGGAATGCAACAGGTGCATCTTTGATTGGTCCATGTTCAATCACAGTCAGCTGGCTCAGACTCTCTGAGAGTCATGAGCCTTTTCCTTTCCTTTCCTTTTTCCTTTCCTTTTTCCTTTCCTTTTTCCTTTCCTTTCCTTTCCTTTCCTTTCCTGCCTTCTGATGAAATCCTTTCTTCTATTCTTTTGGTATAGTTTTAACATATCATTTTCTTTTAATATCATATATATCATAAAATAATAAATCAGCCTTCTGAAACATGGAGTCAAGATTCTCATCTCTTCCCTCATCCTGGGACCCCTGAGAACACCACCACAAACAACCCCTCCTCTGCACCCCCAGCTCTGCTCAGAATCACAGAATAATGAGGTTGGAAGAGACCTCTAAGATCATCAAGTCCAACCTATGCCCTAACACCTCAACTAGACTGTAGCACCAAGTGCCATGTCCAGTTCTTTTTCTAAACACATCCAGAGATGGTGATTCCACCACCTCCCTGGGAAGAGCATTCCAGTACTTTATTATTCTTTCTGTGAAAAACTTCTTCCTAATATCCAACCTATACCTTCCCTGACTTAGCTTGAGCCTGTGTCCTCTGGTTCTGTCAGTGCTGCCTGGTGGAAGAGACCAACCCCAGCTGTCTCCAACCTCCCTTCAGGAAGGTGTAGAGAGCAATAAGGTCACCTCTGAGCCTCCTCTTCTCCAGACTAAACAACCCCAGCTCCTTCAAACATTCCTCACAGGGTTTGTGCTCCCAGCCCCTCACCAGCCTTGTTGCCCTCCTCAGCATCCTTCCCAAACTGAGGGCCCAGAAATGGACACAGTAATCAAGATGTGGCCTCACCAGCACCAAGCACAGGGGCAGAATGACCTCCCTGCTCCTGCTGGCCACCAAATTCCTGATCCAGGCCAGGAGCCCTTGGCCTTCTTGGCCACCAAACACATCCCCCAGTGTGGAGAACACCCAGAGCAATCCCCAGTGCAAAGAAAACAAAGAGTGGGGGAAAGGCTGAGAATCCCAGAATGGTTTGGGATTAAAGACCCCAAACTGAATTAGGGGAAATTTAGGAGAGATGTTGGGAAAGAATTGTTCCCTGTGATGGGTGGGGAGGGCCTGGCACAGGGTGCCCAGAGAACCTGTGGCTGCTCCATCCCTGGAAGTGTCCAAGGCCAGGTTAGAGCAGCCTGGTCTCATGGAAGGTGTCCCTGCCCATCACAGGGGAATGGAAATAGATAATTTTTTATGTCCCTTCCAGCCCAAACTCTCCTGTGATTCTCATGTCAGACTCCACATTCCTCTCCCACTACACAGCCTGATAGCTGAGTTCAGGGATTTGCTCAACACCATCAGCTGCAGCAACTAGGAAGATAAGGCCTCCTTATAATTATTGACTTATGAGATCCTCCAAAGAACTGCCCATTTAGCAGCAGTGTTACCTGGAAAACCCTGACAAGGAGTTTGAACCCTGCCCTTACCTGGAAGAGAAGGCTCTGCTGGCCTGTTTCTGGGTCTCTCTGTTTGGTCACTGTAAAAGAAAAATAAGAAAGCTGAGAACATCCCCCAGCAGAATGAGAGCAGCATTAACCTACCCTGGGAAACACACAGAATTTCCAATAATTAAATATTACAAGATTTTTCTCCTGTTTATCAAACAAAATGTCACAAAGCTACTTCTGTGAGGGTGGGCAGGCCCTGGCACAGGGTGCCCAGAGCAGCTGGGGCTGCCCCTGGATCCCTGGCAGTGCCCAAGGCCAGGCTGGACAGGGCTTGGAGGAACCTGGGATGGTAGAAGGTGTCCCTGCCATGGCAGGGGTGGCACTGGATGGGATTTAAAGTCCCTCCAACCCAAACCAGTCTGGGATTGTGTCACTGCCATGGGCAGGTTTGGGCCCCTCACCCCAAGAAGGACACTGAGGGGCTGGGGGTGTCCAGGGCAGGAAATGGGGCTGGGGAAGGGTCTGGAGCTCCAGGAGGGGCTGAGGGAGCTGGGAAGGGGCTCAGCCTGGACCTTGTGGCTCTGCACAGCTCCTGACAGGAGGGGACAGCCCAGGGGAGGTCAGGTTCTGCTCCCAGGGAACAGGGACAGGAGGAGAGGGAACAGCCACAAGCTGTGCCAGATTTAAGTTGGATATTGAGAAAATTCCTTCCCTGAAAGGGCTGTAAAGCACTGGAAGGGGCTGTCCAGGAATCACCATCCCTGGAAGTGTTAGAACATCTGTGGATGTGGCACCTGGGGACATGGTTTAGTTGTGGCCTTGGCAGTGCTAACTTTACTGTTGGACTCAATGACCTTAAAGGTATTTTCCAACCTAATTTATTCCATGATTCTCCTCTACTGAAGTTCAGCTGCTGTGGGGCAAAGCTCTGGTAAGATTAAAAAGCCAAATTTTGCACTGAAGGCCAAAAAAACGTTAAAAACAGAAAAAAAACCCCATGAGTTCTGCATGGAGTGAGTGATACACAGCATTAATGAAAGGTGCTGCAGCACAAGAGGAGGAGGAGATGAAATGCCATCATCTCCCTGGCAGCCTGAGACACACCCATGTGTTATTGAAGTGCTTCTCCCTGCCTGTCAGCCATAAAGAGAAGTTCCATGAGCAATTTAAACAATAAAAGGTTCCAGGAAAGAGCCCATATCTAATTCATGGGCAGAGCTGCTCAAAAGACCAATGAATAATTCACATCCCACCAGGCAGGGACTGCCCATCAGGGACCTCCTGGGCACCCCTGCCTCACCTTTGTAGCCTGGGCGCCCAATTTTCACAAATTTCTTCACTTCCACTTTGACCTTCTCTGGGGCAGGCTGGGCAGGGGCTTCCTTGGCTTCCTTGGCAGCTCGTCGTGCCCTGGGGATTAATTCAGAATTTAAGAATTCTTGTTTCTAAAGGAAACCCAGGAGCAGTTTGGATCCCTCAGCACAGCATTCCACAGGAATCATGCCAGGAAATCCTATTTTATCCCCAGCTGTATCCATCCTCCCCCCTAGCTAAAGGCTGTCACTCAACCATCTGATCCACCCTCATCATGACCTTGAGGCCAGGCTCCACAGATGGATTTGAGAAAACTTGAAATCAACATGAAACCAAACCCACAGATCAAGCAAAGCAAACTGGATTCCTTAAAACAAAACTTACAAGCTTCTCTAAACCTGTATTGATAAATCCAGATCACAGAATCTCCTGAGGTGGAAGGGACCCACAGGGATCAAATCCAGCCCCTGGGCCTGAACAGACACCCCAACAATCCCACCCTGAGCATCATTGAGAGCATTGCCCAAATGTTCCTGGAGCTCTGGCAGGCAGAGGTCCTTCTAATTAGTCTCAGACAATTTGTTTTTAAAACTCTCTCTCCCTCTTCCTTCAGCAATTTCACAACTGGATTTGAACTTTAGCTTAAAATGGAGATCTTCAGCACCATTTTCCAAGCAGATCCAGGCTGTGCCTCCTGGCTGACTGAGGAACCACAGTAAAATAACAATCAAGCACAGTGCAGTGGAGTTAAAGGACTACAGACACCCAACATCATAACATTAAAGTGCTTCAGTAATGGAGAATAAAGTTATTTTAGAGGATAACTTACAAATTGGTCTGATGCTTCTTGCCCTGGGTATGTGCTAAGTAACTCCCCTGAAATAAAAACCAAGTAGAAGTTAAATGAAACATTCCTGTCACGGGGTGGTTGCATCACTCCCTGGCAAGGGTGTTTTAATCCTCAGCACAGAGGAATCTCACTCCAAAAGTGCAGATTGCTCTCTGCTGCTGAGCTGTCATGATGTCTGGGTTATAAGAGATGTGTGTATTTTATTTCTTACATGTTAGAAATGAGGCAGTTATTTTCTGTTAATTGGGCAGTTTACTTTATCTCTTTTATAACTAATTTTCCCTCTGGGGAGATGTCTTTTGTTAATAGGCTATTGACCCTCACTACATAACTGATAAAATTAAATCATCTCCTTGTGAGATGTCCTGCTCAGGAGGAGCTAAGCATTCTTACTTAGATATAATCTGAGATTTAGAACACTGGAAGCAGAGTTTCTCTACTGGATTCTATGAAGAACAGCTTTATTTTTTTTACTAGATTCTCAGAAGAACACCAAGCTCATCTACACTACAACTGAACCTTCAGAAGAGAACTACACTCCTCAACAAGATCACAGCTCACACTGTCAGGTTTAACCACCTGTCCTAGAGGGCAATGTGTGTTCTATTTGCAGTCTGTCAGAGCTGGGGCAGTTCTCTGCTGTTCATGGGGCAGTTTTTTCCTTATTTCTCCCACAGCCAACCCTCCCTCCAGGAGATCTCTGCTGTCCATGGCCACTGAGTGTCCCTGCAGGGCTGATCCAATTCCAGCATCCCATGGGGAGATGCTGCACCCAGGGGAGGAGCCAAGCATTCCTACCTGGATCCAATCTGAGCCTGGAGCAGCACAGCAGCCTTTGCCCCCTGCATTGCCAGAGGAGCAGCTTTCTGCTGCCCTGCATTGCCAGAGGGAGCCCAGGCCCATCTGCAGCAGCCCTGGAGCTGCAGAGGAAAACTCCCCCCTTGTGCAGGATCCCTGCTGCAGCAGCAGCACAGCTGGCACTGCAGGAGGGCTGAGCCCCCATGGGATGGGGCTGTGCCACCCCTGACACACAGGGGGGCAGGGCATGGTCTGATTCTGGCAGTGTTGTTTTGTATTACTGCACTGTTTTATTTTATTTTTATTTTCTTCCCTAATAAACAACTGTTATTCCTGCTCCCATATCTTTGCCTGAGAGCCCCTTCATTTCAAATTTGTAACAATTCAGAGGGAGGGGGTTTACATTCTCCATTTCAGGGGAGGCTCCTGTCTGTTCAAACCCAGACATCACCCCTCATGTCTCAGCAGTCACTGCCCAGGTGCTGATGCTCCTGTTATTCCCAAGTTGCTGCTGCTGGGATCAGGACAGGCAGGTGTCCCCTCACCTCATTGTTGTGCAGTGTCAGGCAAAGCTTGCACTCGTAGGAGCCCAGATGATTTTTCATAAAATAGGGGTCCTGGAAAAAGAATGATGGACAAGTTATGAGCAAAATCCATTGGCAAAGCAAGAGAATAACCAAAATACTGCAGAGTTCTGCACTGGAGGAACTGGTTCCTCCTCCTGAGGGTGCTGACACTGCCCAGGCTCCCCAGGGAATGGTCCCAGTCCAAGGACAGAGCTCCAGAAGTGTTTGGATTCCACTCTCAGGGGTGCTCAGGGTGGGATTTTTGGGGGGTCTGTGCAGGGACAAGGGCTGCACTGATCATCCCTGAGGGGCACTCCCAGCTCAGGAAATCCCAGGATCCTGTAGCTGAGCTCACATTTTAAATTAACAGCACAAGAGAGCTTCAGGAGCAGGAAACAGAAAGAGAACCAACAGCAGCTGGTTACAGAATTCCCAACTGCAGCAGGAAATACCACAACACAAACCAGCCCTGGGGAGACTGGAAATAGATAGGTACACAAGAGCTGGCACCTCTTTGTCACTCTGTCCCAAATACTCCTTATTCAACCCCCACATGCCCACAAACAGAAGTATTTAAACCCAACCCACAGCTCAGCCTGGACACAAGAAGGCTCTGGGGTGACCATGGAGCCTAAAGGGGCTCCAAGAGAGCTGGAGGGGAACTTTGGAACAGGACAAGGGGGAATGGCTTCAAATAGACCAAGAATAGGTTTAGATGGGATATTGGGATGAAATTATTGGCTGTGAGGATGGTGAGACCCTGGCATGGATTTCCCAGAGCATCTGTGGCTGCCCCTGCATCCCTGGAAGCATCCAAATCCAGGCTGGACGGGGCTTGGAGCACCTGAGATAGCTGCAATGTCCCTGGATGAGCTTTAACGCTCCTTCCAACCCAAACCCCGCCACGATCCCATGGATGTGACCCTGCACGGTGTGCCCAGGGCTGTGGGGTGCCCTGTACCTTGTTGATGTCGATGGTCTCCAGGGCCAGCTGGCGGAGCCGCTCCCGCCGGTCGCGGTTGCTCTCGGAGGCCGAGGCCACGCCCCCGCTGCCCGTTTTACCCCCGGGCCGGTGCTGGAAATCCATGGCGGGGATTCCTGCGCTTCAGCTCCTCGAGAAATGGACAGTCTGGGAAAAGAAAGTGGTAATTGAATCACAGGATTGTTCAGCCCAGCAGCGAGGATGGGGGTGACGCCCCAGACATGCCCTGGGCACACAGCACGGGATGCAATCCCACATCTGGTACCACCAAGTCAGGAATGCGAAGTAAAAGGATCCAGAAAATGCCCCCGGAGCCCTTCCCATCTCCTCAGCCACTCCCAAGCCCAGCTGGGCCCCAGTGAGGCCAAGCAGCCCCACCAGAGGCCCCCTAAGAAGCCCAACAGGAGCTTTCCCCCCTCACTTGAGGCACAAACAGCCCCAGAGCTCCCTCCTGTCCAGCACCAGATCTGCTGCTCCCCAACACCTCCAAAGCCCCAGGGCCACCCTCCCACCATGGGAGGCTCAGAGCCCCCCAAGCCCCCAACAAGGTCAGGGGCTCTGAGCAGTGTCCTCAAGCACCAGGTGAGGTCCTGGAGTCCCCCACAAACCTCCCCAGACAGAGCCCAAACACTGGAAGGACCTTTGAGGAACCCCAAATCCTTCCCCACAGAGCGCCCAGCTCTCCCAGTGTCTCTTCCCCAGTTCCTCTCCAGCCACATCCCCCAGCAGCTCCAGTCCTGATTCTCCACTCAAGGCCCCCTGACTCCCACTCGGGTGCTCCTCTGACCCTCCCCATAATCCCAGTCCTCCCCAGCCCTACCCCAGTTTCCCACTGATGATTCTCCAGTTCTCCCAGTCCCTCCTCACTCAGTACTCCCAGTCCTGTGCTGATGCTACCCCTGGTTTCCCAGCCTGGATTCCCCAGATCACCCAGCTCTCCCAGTGCTTCTCCTCTCACTCCAGTCCTGCTTCTCCTGATCCTCTCAGTCCTACCCCCATTTTCCCTGTCCTGATTCTCCAGTACCCCTGGTCGTCCCCACCCAGTTCTCCCAGTCCCCCTCTAGCAACTCCAGTCCTGATTCTGCACCCAGGGGCCCCAGTCCTGCCCTCCCAATGCTCCCAGTACCCCCAGTGCTGCTCTGCTCCTACCCCAGTTTCTCACTCGTCATTCTCCAGTTCCCCCAGCCCCACCACCCCAGTTCTCCTAGTCCCTCCTTATCCAGCACCTTCGGTTTTCAGCCCCCCCAGGGCACCCAGTTCCCCCAGTACTTTTCCAGTAACTCCATCCCAGTTCTGCACTCAGGGCCCCCCAGCTGCCCCCAGTCCTGCCCCACTGATCCTCCCAGTAGCCCAAACCCTGCCTGGGCCCTACCCCCAGTTTCTCACCCGTGATTCTCCAGTTCTCCCAGTCCCTCATTCCCAGCTCTCCTAATCCCTTCTTCCCAGTTCTCCCAGTCGCTCCTTCCCAACACTCCCAGTCCCTCCTTCCCAGTTCTCCCAGTCTCTCATTCCCAGCTCTCCCAATCCCTTCTTCCCAGTTCTCCCAGTCTCTCCACACCCAGTTCTCCCAATCCCCACTTCCCAGTTCTCCCAGTCCCTCCTCACCCAGCTTTCCCAATCCCTCCATACCCAGCACTCCCAGCCTCTCCTCACCCAGTACTCCTAGTCCCTCATTCCCAGCTCTCCCGGTCTCTCCTCACCCAGCTCTCCCGGTTATCCCAGCTCCAGTTCTCCCAGTCCTGCCCCGTTCCCCCTCTCCCCTCACGGCCCCCTCCCCCCTCTCGGTACCTGCGCGCGGCCCCGCTCTCTCCCCGGCGCATGCGCGCTCCCGTTCCGGCGCATGCGCGCTCCCGCCGCCCCGCGAGCCCTTCCGGCGGTTCTGAGGGCGCTTCCGGCGGCGCTGGCGGCGGCCCGGGCGGGGCCATGGGCCGGGGCGGGCCCGCCATGCGCTACAACGAGCGGGAGCTGCTGTCCCTGGCCCGCCAGCCCGCCGAGAAAGCGGCCGAGATCCGCATGAGCGTCCCCAAGAAGGGCAGCGGTGAGGGGGAGTCAGGGCTGGGGTTATTGGCGTAGGAGCCGGGCAGGACCGCGGGTACCTGAGGGCCCCGAGCGGGGAATCAGGGCTGCGGTTACTGGGATGGGAGCAGGGCAGAACCAGGGGAGGACCGGGGGTACCTGAGGGCCCCGAGCGGGGAATCAGGGCTGGGGTTACTGAAGAGGGACTGGGGGAGCTGCGTGGGAGGAGTGAGGGTGCTGGAGGATCCAGGCTGGGAAACCAGGGCAGGACTGGGAGTGCTGGGCACAGGGGCAGGGTAGGACTGGTTGTACTGGGTGGGCAGCACTGGGCAGGGCACTGGGCAGGGCACTGGGCAGAGGGGCAGGGTAGGACTGGTTGTACTGGGTGGGCAGCACTGGGCAGGGCACTGGGCAGAGGGGCAGGGTAGGACTGGCTGTACTGGGTGGGCAGCACTGGCAGCACTGGGCAGCAGGACTGGGGACAGGCAGACTGGGAGGGCTGGACTGTGCGAATGGGGAGCACCAGTGGTGGGATCCAGCTTGGTTGTGGGGGCTGGGCTGGGCTCAGGGAGATCCCCCATTTCCAGGGGATCTGGGGAAGAAACTCTTCCCTGAAATCTCCCAGTAAATTCCCTTGCAAACCAGCCCTGGAGTGTTGTACTCCCTCCCTTGAGCTGAGCCTTTCCTCCTCTGAGGACCTGCTGGACTTTGTCCCTGGGAGGTGACGCCCGTGCTGGCAGCTCCAGGTGGGGCTGCTGGGATCTGGAGCTTTTCCTGGAGTGCCTGAGGCCCTGTGCTGCTGCTGGGAGCTCTGAGTGCCCGGGAGGAGCTGCTCTGGGGCTTTGTCATCCCGAGGTCACTTTGTCACCCCCAGGCAGTGTTTAGGGGGAGTGCAGGGGGTGCTTTGGTGGGCTCAGTGCCATGCTGAGGGCTGGCAGGGGGTGCCCCCTGTGCCCTCTGTCTCAGCCCTGCCCTGCTCCCCCTGTCCCTGCAGTGCTGAAGAAGCGCCTGGTGAAGCTCGTGGTGAATTTTCTCTTCTATTTCCGCACTGATGAGGCTGAGGTAGGGATTGAGCCTCTGGCTGGGGTTTGTTCCCCTCCTCCTTTCTTCTTGTTCTGTGCCTGGATTGTGTGGGCTGGGAAAATGGAGCAGGGAAATGGAACAGGGTCCACCTTCCCTCTTCCACCAGCTCAGCAGGAGAGCTGGAGAGGGACTGGGGATGGAGGGACAGCACACAGGGAATGGCTTCCCACTGAAAAAGTGAAATTTAGATGGGCAAAAATTCCATTTAGATGGGATATTGGGCAGGAATTGTTCTCTGGCAGAGCTGGGCGTGCTCACCTGGACAAGAGGAGGCTCCAGGGAGAGCTCAGAGCCCCTTGCAGGGCCTGAAGGGGCTCCAGGAGAGCTGCAGAGGGACTGGGGACAAGGCCTGGAGGGACAGGAGCCAGGCAATGGCTCCCACTGCCAGAGGGCAGGGCTGGATGGGATCTTGGGAATCAGGAATTGTTCCCTGGCAGGGTGGGCAGGCCCTGGCACAGGGTGCCCAGAGCAGCTGGGGCTGCCCCTGGATCCCTGGCAGTGCCCAAGGCCAGGCTGGACAGGGCTTGGAGCAGCCTGGGACAGTGGGAGGTGTCCCTGCCATGGCAGGGGTGGTACTGGATGGGCTCTGAGGTCCCTTCCAACCCAAAGAGCTCTATGAAGTTAAAGATAAATCAGGTTTTCAATCCTTTCTCTGCTGTCTGATTTGCTTCTGACACTTTGGTTCACTTGGACAAGGATTTCCTGTGGTTCATGTTGTTCATGGCCAGTGTCACCCACTGTCCCCACGTCCCTGAGTTTTACCAGGTGGATTTCTGTCCCTCCTGAGCTGCTCCAGCTCCCCTCACCCTGTTTAACCCCTTGCAAGGCTCAGCACAGCCCTTACACAGCTCAGTGTTGGTTATTCTGGGTGTCACAGTAAATGTTTCATCTTTGATTTTAAAAGCAAAAGTTCTCTGGTATCACAGGGTGGTAAAGACCAGGCTGAATCTGAGCCAGAGGAGCTGATTAACACCTAATTAACAAATGCAAAGTGCTACAGGTGAGACTGGCATGAAAAGGTTGATTAAAGGAACATGAAATATGGTGCAATCAGACTGAGTTATTTAGAAGCAGCACCAGCTTGTGGAAGTTGCTTTAAAGGCCCCAGGGAAGCTCTGTGGGTTCAGCCCTCGTGGGGTTGGGGGCTCTGTGGGTTAAACCCTCGTGGTGTTGGGGGCTCTGTGGGTTAAACCCTCTCTCCCTGTGTTTTCCAGCCCATTGGAGCTCTGCTGCTGGAGCACTGCAAGATCACCAAAGAGGAGGAGAACGTCTTCTCCATCAGTGAGTGCTGCCTGTGCTCCCTTTGCCTTCCCCTGGTGGGGAAGGAAATGTTGGGACTGCTCAGTTCCTGCTCTCCCTGTGTCCCTGGGGTTAGCTCAGCCCTTCCCCTCCTCACTGCCCCCAGCCCTTCTCCTCTCCCTCTGTGGGGTCAGGCTCTGCTCCCAGGGAGCAGGACAAGAGGAAATCACCTCCAGTTGTGCCCAGGGCAGGTTTAGGTTGGATACTGAGGAAAATGTACCCCCCAAAAAGTTTGGAAGCACTGGCACAGGCTGCCCAGGGCAGTGGTGGAGTCACCATCCCTGGGAGTGTTCAGAAGATCTGAGGCTGTGACACCTGGGGACAGGGGTGAACTTGGTGGTGCTGGGCTCGTGGTTGGATTTGATTATCTCAAAGGCCTTTTCCAACTTCACCAATTCCTCAGCCTTTCCCCTCCTCAGCTGTCCCTCACTGTGCCCATGGCCCATCCAGGGAGGTCTCAGGGATATTCCATGGCACAGCCTGTGGGGTTTGCACAGCAGCACTAAGAGCAGCCAGGCCCCTGAGTGCCTGTGGAATCCCTGGCAGGGGGAGCTTGGTTATTGACAGATCTGCTTTGTGCTGCTGCATTTCATCCAAAAAAACACCCTGGAGAGGCTCAGATAAAGCTGCTCCAGCCCCATCCTCCCCTCTGTGTGTCCTTGTGCAGCTGCAGCTGGGCCAGCTCCCCTGGGAGCAGCCTTTCATCCCCTGTGCCAGAGGTATGTGGCCACAAGAACAGGATGTTTCTCCAAGGCCATCCCTGTATCTTTTGGCCTGGCTGCCAGGCACAGCTGTGGCTCTGCTCTGTGCTTCCCTCAGACAGCCTGAGCACACTGAGCCCACAGCACCACGTGCTGGACTCTGGGGTTTAGGGGTGTTGGGAGCTCTGGTGGGGGAGGATTCCTGAGCAGGGTTAAACCCAGCAGTTCCTGGTGTTGGGATGTGTCCACAGCACATCCTGACCCAGGGGTTTGGCAGCAGCAGCAGCTCTGAGGGTCTGCTCAGCAGAGCTCTGGGGACACGAGCTGGTGGCATGTCCTGGTCAAGGACTGGAGTGGCACCAGGACCTGCTCCCCATGGTGGCAGTGCCATGTGAGTGCCACATCCCCAAAATCCTCCAGCAAAGGCAGCTCAGGGCCTTCTCCCAGTGCAGTTCAACCCCTTGGTTATCTCTGCAGGTATCCCAGTTCCTCCCTCAGGGCTGTTTCCCACTTGGATTTAAATCCTGGTGTCATTGCAAGGGGCCTCAGGGAGTCAGTCCTGGATCTGGCCATGCTGGTCCTGTTCAGGTCACCCTCAGTTTGGGAAGTTGCCCTTCCCAAGGTGTCTGGCTGCTGTAAGCTGGGAAATGCTGTGGGCAGCTGCCCCAGGCACCCAGAGCCACCCAGGGAATGGGAGAGGGGCTGCAGGTGGGGGTGGCAGACTCATTCCCAGCTCATCTTAGTTAACAGAGCTGCTAATTGTGGCCTGGCAGAGTCTGGGGAGCAGCAGCAGCTCTGCCAGGACCTGCCTGGAGCCTTTTCCTTGTCCCTGGCAGGTTTCATCGAGGAGCCAGAGAGGAAATACTGCTTCGAGTGTGCCACGGAGGAGCAGTGCCAGGAGTGGGTGGAGGCACTCAGGAGAGCCAGGTGGGCTGAGCCCTCGGAGCCAGGGCAGTGCTGGGGGCTCTGGGCTGTGTTCTGGGATCAGGAACTGGGAGGGCAGGGTTGTCTCCTCCCAGACAAGCTTCCCTCCAGCTCTAAATAGCATCTGAAACTTCCCCACATCCTTCCCGTGCTCTGTTCCTGTCTTGCAGCTACGAGTTCCTGAGGAGGAGCCTGATTTTCTACAGGAACGAGATCCAGAAGATGACAGGGAAGGTGAGTGGGTCCCTGCAGGGCACTGCTCAGGTGTCACTGATGGCTCTGGGTGCCAGCAGGGGCTGTTGCTGCCAGTCCTGCCCAGGCTGTGTGTGACAAGGAGATCCCAGATCCCACAGGGAGCCGTGGTCTCCTGAGCACCTTGCCCTGGGTGCACAAATCCCAGTGCTGGAGTGTCTGGGTGCTGCAACCCTGGGTGCTCCAACCCTGATGCACAAATCCCAGTGCTGGAGTGGCCCAAGGTTTGGAGCTGGACAGGTCCAGAGCTGGCCTGGCCTCCCAGGGGCCCTCTGGAACAGTTCACACCACCCTGGGCAGATCCATGGGTGGAGATGCTGCTCACCCATCCCCTGCCAGGTGCCAGGAGCAGCCCAGCTCAGGGGAGGGAGGTGGCTGTGGCTCCCTGCTGTGTCCTGTGTGTCCCAAGGGCTGCTGGGCTTTATCTGCATCTCACTGGTGCCTCCCTGTGCTCCCCACAGGACCCCCTGGAGCAGTATGGAATCTCAGAGGAAGCTCGTTTCCAGCTGGGAGCACACAGGCAGTAACCCTCACCTGCTGCAGCTCCCCACACTGACCACCTGACTTTTTTATTTATTACCCCAATCATTTTGTATTTTTTTTTAAAGGAATTCGTTGCACATTCCCAATGCCCCAGCTGGGGGGCTGAGCTGCTCTGTGGGTGCTGCAGGGGGAGCAGAGCCCCCAGCTCCTCCAGGCCATGCTGGGGCCAGCTCCACCCTTCTGCTCAGCTTCCCTGGCTCAGGATCCTCCTGCAGTCTCCCAGGGCTCATCCCTGGCTGTAAGAGGATGTGACTGATGCATTTCTGGGCTCCAAATTAACCCCCTCCTGCCCTCCAGGGAGGGGTGGGAATTCCTCCAGCTCAGCCACAGCTCCAGCTGATGCAGAGGAGCATCTGCAGCCCTGTGCAGCCTTTTGGGGTCTTCTTTTCCCTCCCCTGGGCAGGTGCTGCAGTTCCTGGGGGCTGGATAAGCCCATCCAAAAGGACAAAGCTGCAGAGCAGGAGGGAACAAAGGCAGGGAGAGATCCCTGTGTGATCCTGCCTGCCTGCAGAGCTCTGCAGTGATCCAGATGGAGCAGCTGGCAAAGGCAGGAGCTGCTCCCCTTGGCTGGAGGATGGAGCTGCAGGACATGCACCAGCTCAGCCAGGCATTAACCCTTCACTCCCTGAGCCACTGCTGCAGCTTTTCACCCCTCTGTGTGTCCCCTTTGTCCAAAGGGACAGACCAAAAGACTGTGCCAAGGTCCCAGTGAGCTGCCAGGGAACCAGGGCTGCCTGTCCTGGAGCTCCTGCAGGGAGGAGATGAGGATTAGGAACAACATCCCCATAGGATCAGCCCTGGCTCTGGCTGCACCAAGGAAAACTGCCCAGACATGAGGGATGGATGGAGGACACTCCCCACACCCAGGGCTGCAGCAAACCCAGATTCTCGACTGCCAGAGCAGCTTCCCTGGAACCAGCCCAGGAAAACTCCCAGGAAAGGCCCCAGGGGTCACTGGCAGAGGCTGCTGGCAGCAGGAACGGGGCTGGGGCAGGCCAGGGTGGGGGCTTGGCCTGGGCTGCAGCTCTGGGCGTTGTTCCCCTCCAGCTGCCCAGCCCAGGGAGGGGGTGGAGCAGCCTCTGAGCTGGGCTTGAAAGGAATTTTGGGGTCTTTTGTGGGAATTAATGCCCAAACCAGAGCCCACAGTGCAGCCTTTGGTATCCCAGTGTTCTCTCTTTACCTCATGCAGCTGAGTACCAGCAGTGACACCTGTCACTGATGTTTTACTTTTGATCTCAAAGCTGAGATTTTTCCCTTTTCCCTCCATAGATCCTCTCTTTCCCTTGAATCATTCCAGGTGCTTGCTCCAGAAATTACCAAAATCAGCTGAGGGCAGCTGCCCTGGGGGATCAGCCGAGGGCAGCAGGGAGGGAGCAGAATCCGGGGGGATTGCAGACAGATGGCAGCTCCAGAGGAAGCAGCAACGAGGGATTGAGAGCAGGAGCACACCAGAGCTGTGCTTTAGGGAATCAGTATGCTTGGATGACTCCAAAGAGCATTTTAATCCTGCCCAGCCTGCATTTTTCCACAGCAGAGCTGAGTTCTCAGCTGGGCCTGCCACCACTGTAGCAAATGTGTCACCTGTGCCTTGCAGGACACCTTTCCCCAGGTGCAGCTGCCACCCTCCAGTGTCACTGTGCAGAAAATGGGTTTTATTTGCTGGGAACAGTTGGGTGAGCGAGAGCAAAGCCCAACATTTGAATGTTCATCACCAATGACATTTCTTACCTGAATGTACAACAAAAGCTGTGAAGAGTTCCAGGGCCAGGCCAGGCCCAGGGACTCAGATCCATTGTAGGGCAGGGCTGGGACACAGGGGTGGGATTTAGGGAGGGAGGTTGGTACTTTGTAGACACTTTGAAATCTGCATCAACTGCTGGTGATTTACAGACAATTGTTCATTTTTCACATTCTGATGACTTTGCTTGTTGTGTTTCAGCTGAGAGCCATTTCTGTGTTGTACAGTGAACATTCCCAATAAATCCTGTTTTAATCGTTGTGATGGTCAGAACTGTTCTACAACACCAAAACCTCCCTGGGAGGGGTGGCTGGAGCCAGAGGGGCACCAGGGGTGGTTCCTGCTCAGGACCCAGCTGGGGATGGCTCCACCAGGGGCTTTGGGGAGGCTTTTTTAAACAATCAGAATATTCTGGGTTGGAAGGGACCTTAGAAGCTCAGCTAATCCAGCTGGTACTGGAGCCAGGCCAGGGGCAGGTGACAAAGCTGTGTAGGAAGAGGAGCTGGGTCAGGCTGTGGCCCAGCAGAGCCATGGCTGGGGGCTCTGGGTGAAGCTGGGGCTGTGTCTCATTTTAAATCCTACAAGCAATTGGCTCAGGAAATGTTTGTGGCCTCCAGCTCAAACACATCCCTGGCTGCCTGTGGGGTTGGTGCACTGGTGCCACTGCTGGCTGACAGGGAACAGAGCTTGGATGGGTTGGGAATCCTGGAATAAATTAGGTTGGAAAATACCTCTAAAAAATCAAGTCCAACCATGACCCAGCACTGCCCTGTGTCCCCAAGTGCCACATCCACACTTTGTTCCAATGCTCCTGGGGCTGGTGACCACTCCACCCTGGGCAGATCCTTCCAACACTTCCCAAACTTTTCAGTGAAGAAATTTTCCCAATTTCCAATCTAAACTCCCCTGGCCCAGCCTGAGGCCGTTCCCTCTGCTCCTGTCCCTGTTCCCTGGAGCAGAGCCCAACCCCTGGGCTGTCCCCTCCTGGCAGGAGCTGTGCAGAGCCACAAGGTCCCCCCTGAGCCTCCTTTGCTCCAGGCTGAGCCCCTTCCCAGCTCCCTCAGCCCCTCCTGGAGCTCCAGACCCTTCCCAGACCCATTTTCTGCCCTGGACACCCCCAGCCCCTCAGTGTCCCTTGATGGGCCCAGAGCTGTCCCCAGGCCCTGCTGTCCCTCCCCAGTGCCCAGCGAGGATCCCCAAACCCTCAATTGGCTCCCCAATCCCCAAACCCCAGAGCTGAAGGTGCTGCCTGGTTCAGGGATCCCTCTGTGCCCCCACAAAAGCCGCAAATCCCATTTCCCTCCTGACTCTCTGAGGCAGTGAAAGTCCACACGAGCTCGGTGTATTAAAATACAGACACTTTAATATAAAGACAAAACTTCAAAGCATCATTTCAATTACAAATCAAGGGAGACACAAGAAATTAAGTGGAGGGAGGGGAGCAAAAACTAACTCTTACATTGTGGAGAATTAGAAAGGCTGGGTGGAAATATATATATTATACATACATATATACACACCAGAATTCACACTACTGCTAGGCAGGAATGAAAGGAATGACAGAACAACTTACCAGCATATAAAAAAAAAATCCAAAAACAAACCAACCAAAAAAATAAAAGATAAATTAGGGGAAGTTTGAATTTTAAATAATTCAGTTTAATAGGCTAAACTATATAAACTAATTCCTATTCACTAGGAAACATCCCATATCACTGTCCTAAGAAAATGGGTTTTTCTAAAAATCCATTGAAAAATGGATTTTTATTAGTAGTTAAAAGTTTACTAATCAATTCCTGAGCAACAGCAACCTCATCATCTACTGCTTTCCCCATCCAAGTCCCACTCAGCGAGGGCAGGCTCTCACTCCTAAAAAGTTTAAGTAGAACAGAGACCTAAAAAGTTGGGTTTTAATTGGAAATCGATCACTTCAAAGATTAAAAGGTTAAAAAGCCAAGCAGGATGGATCAACCCATTCCACCTTTTCCTCAATAACTCCAGAGACAAAACCTTTTAAAAAAATTATTTGACTGCACCAGAAAAGCAACCAGATGTACCTCGAGAAAACCAAAGGATCACAAACCTGAGAACTTCAGGGTTAGCACTGCCAAACTTGGAATTTTCAGATGAGATTTTGTTTTTACACCATAAAGAACTCAAGGACCCTCTTCAGGAAGAAGGTCCCAAACAGTAAAAACACTGGAGAATTATTTCCCAATTTTTTTTGTCTTGGGTTTAAACCCTGAAGTTCCCAATAACAGCATCTTTCAATGCAATATTCAGTCTAAATATATATTTATATATTTATAATGTATAAGGATAAATAAAATATGGCACAACAACATTTTGAAACAGCTTTTAGTGAAAACCTGACCTGCAAATGGAGCAGAAAATGGAAATGGAGCAAAAAAAAAAAAAGAAAATAACCCTTTAAAACCAGTAAGACTTCAAATATTTATAAACTGACTGCACATCTGTACTCCCAAAACTCCAATTCCTGTGATTTTTCCTCAGTGCTGCAGAGATAGTTCACAAAAACACTGTGAAGTTTCTGCTCCCCAAAAGCATTTTGGGTTCACAGCCCTGTCCAAGGCCCTCCCCTGCTCCCAGTCCTCAATCCTCTCTGTGCTTTTGGCTCAGGCAAAACAAGAAAAGCAGAATTTTCCACGACAGCTACCCCTGGGAGCTGGGATCATTCCAGGGTGGAGCTCTCCAGGACAAAACCCACAGAGACCCCTCAGGTTTCCAGGGCTTGGAGCAGAGGGAGAATTCCAGCACCAAAATCAAAGGGATCACACAGGACGTGACCAAGCAAAGCCACCTCAGCACCAGGGACAGGAGAATGGCAGCTCCAGGAGCAGCTCCTGGGGACAGTGACCCTGGGCCAGGCTCTGAGGTGGCCCCAGGGCTCAGGAAGGGCCCAGGGAGGGCTGAGCAGGGAGGGGAATCCCCATCAACAGCCTGAGAGCAGCTCCCAGCACTGGGAGTCCCAATCAGCAGGACCTGGAGCAGGGCAGGGGAGCCAGAGCATCCTCAGGGCACAGGGGACACAGGGGGACACAGGGGGACACAGGTCCCCAGTGCCAAGGTGGGCCCTGAAGGGACTCAGAGGAGCTGGAAGCACTGGCTGTCCCCTCCTGTCCCCTCCCTGAGCCAGGGCTGGGTGTCCCCAGCAGCTCTGCACTGCTGGGACTGGGACTGTCCCTGCCACCACCCCCCTGTCACCACCCTGTCACCTGGACTCTCTTCCAAGTGGAAAAATACCCACTGGTGGCAGATGCTGCTTCCTGAACACACAACCCCAGCAAGAACCAAACCCCAGCAAGAACCAAACCCCAGCAAGAACCAAACCCAGGGCTGCGTTCCCACGGCCACAGGAAAGGACCTGGAAGGGGCAGCCCAGGCTGAGATGGAATCAATGAGCACAGGCAGTGAATTCACTGTGCAGTGAATTCACTGTGCTGGGGAGCACCCGAGCTGAGGTACCCCACAGGGCTGGGTGAAGGTGCAGGAGCTGCAGGTGAGGCAGGTCTGGCTCTCACCATTCTGCTCCCAGATGTGTCTGTACAGCATCAGAACCGTTTGGGAAGATTGGAAAGCACCAATAAAGGTTATTTAAGAAGTCAAAGAAGGCTGAAGTGACCCCAGCACACGTCTCAGAAGGAAATCTGTCCCCAGGGTGAGGGCAGGGACACAGCCCCACACAGCCCTGGAGCAATGCTGCAGCTGGACAGGTTTCCATGTGGGATGGAAGAGCTGATCCACTCCCAGGCTGCAAGTGCTCAAGTGACCTCCTCAAGGATAAAATTTGACTAAAAAAGAAGAAAGTGACTCAGCTGAACTGAGTGTGACCCAGAGCTGGGCGAGTTTCACACTAAGGAGTGTCAAGTCCTGGGGGTTTGGAATCTCTGGATTCAAGAAGAGATGAGTAAATCCATTCATGAGCAAGTGATGTCACCTTGCTGCCTGCAGGACCTCAGGGACTGTGGTGAGATCCCAGACAGACCCTCCAAGCTCAGTTTGATCCCAGCAATGAGGGGAATCTCACTCCCCATGCCAGGCTGAGCCCAGAGCCCAACCCCAGGCAGGAGCAGAGGGAGCACAGAGCCTGCACTGGAAGATAAAGTGCTGCCAACAGCAAGGAAGGTAAAGAGATGGAAGCACAAGAATTTCGGGTCTGTGTGGTCAAGGAGACACAAATTCCTGGTGATCAGAAGGAGCTGGAGATGCCAGGACAGTGAGGATGTGCTGCACTCCCCAAAAGCTGCTCCCCTCCTCCTCTCTCCCACTGCAGCCACAACTGCAGGGAGGTGAAGATGCTCCCTGGTTGTCCAGACTGATCCACACCTTCCTTTAGCTTTGTGCCCAGCCTGGAGGGGATGGAGGGACACCTCCACTCCCCTTTGTCCCCTGCAGCAGCTCAGATCCAGCCTCCACATCCTCAGCAACGCTTTCCCTCAGCAATCCAGCTGCTGGGTGTCTCCACAGCCCTGGCTGATGGAAGAAGAACTGCTGCTGAATTCCTCATCTGCAGCAAATCCCAAATTTCGGTGCAGTGCCTTTGGAGCCCTCCCAGCACTGTGGGTCCCAAGGGACTGGGCCTGGCGAGCCAGAGGTGGCAAATGCCCAAGAAAGGAAGAGTCCACGGAATTCTTGTTCCTCAAGGCTGACATTCAGCAGCAGGGACAGGTTTTCCTCAGCACAGCACTCAGGAAGTTCCATTTTTTTGGCAGCAGATTTGCTCCAAGATGTATTTTTGCTTCCTGGCGTGTCCTTTGCTGGAAGCAGGGACCTGGAGGAGGGGGAATGGTGTGACAGCCTCAGGACTGGACCCAGCACCAGCAGGAGAAATTCTCTTTTTTGGAACTGTTTGGCTTTGATTGCTCCAAAGGATCTTCAATTATTGCAAACAGGTTTCAGCTCCTGGCTCGGTGTTCCAGCAGTGGGGTCACAGCTGTGGCCACATGGATCCAGCCAGGTGAGAGCATTCCCAATGTGCAGACAGAGCAGCAAGAGACTGCTCAGGAGCTGGACTTGATCAGCCTCCAGGTCTCTTCCAACTCAGGATGTTCTGTGAGTCCAAGATTTTAAGCTGAGCTTGCCCCAGATCATGGCAAAGCAATAAAAGGTCAGGGAGAGGGAAGACAAAACCAGGAATCTCCTGGCAAAATCATCTCCCAGCTCAGCCAGAGCTGAGGCACCAGCCCCAAATTGCCCCCTTGGCTTCCCTCTGGAAGCACAACCTGGGAAGCACAACCAGGAACAGTCACAGTGCAGGGCTTGGGCTGGGGGGGGGACAGCAGCAAGGCTGGAGCAGCTCCAGATCCCCCAGAGTGGGGTGGCAGGGGGGGCACAGAGGGCACTGGGGTGGCAGGGGGGGCACAGAGGGCACTGGGGTGGCGGGGGGCACAGAGGGCACTGGGGTGGCAGCAGGCAGTGCTGCACAGGCAGGGGGAGGATGAGGCCCAGGCAGACTGGATCCTTTCCAGGAACCCCAAAGATTCACTCCTGGGTCTGCTTCCCTTCCTGGGTGACATCTGGAGAGTCAGAGCCAAAACTCCTGGGGGTGGCAGAGGCTCATCACAGGTGATGCTGAGCTCCAGGGGCTGTGCTGCCATTGCTGAGGCTGCTCCTGAGCCAGCCCTGCCCTGGGCAGTGACACAGGTGACACTGAGGCACAGCCAGGCTTTGCTTTTCCACAGCACCCAGCAAAGAGCAGGGGACAAACTCCTCACCCAAGGCTCCAAAGGGTCCTGGAATCACAGAATTGTTCAGGTTGGAAAAGATCTTCCAGATCAGTGAGTCCAGCTGTGAGGTGACAGTGGCCAGGCCACCCTGACAGCTGTGATGATGCAGAGCACATCATTCCCAAAGGATCTGTCCCTCCTCAGCACGCAGGGAGTGCCAGGTGCCAGCAGGGAGGGTGACACAGGTGACACAGGTGACCCAGGCCTGTGTTCCATGGGATCTCTGCGTTGGTTCCTTCTCCAGGAGGAATCCTGGGAGTGCCCTGGGCACCACCCAAGCCAGGACAGGGATGGCAGCTGAGTTTTCTTCCTGGATCTCTGTGGTTGGAGGTGAAGGGAGGCACAAGAGCTCCAAGGGGCACCAAATCCTGCTCCCTCTGCAGGAAAGGATCTGATCAAAGCAGGGGGGTTAAAAGCTTCTACTTGAATTTCCTCCTCTCTCTCTTTCAACAGAGATTTCAACGATGGGGGAGAGGTGATTAGGAAATGAATTAAGGCTGCTGCCCCTCCAGCAATCACTCATTTACAGTCTCCAGAGGCCCCAGCACTCTGCTGTGTGCTGGGGCAGAAGCTGGAGCTGCCCAACTCCCAGCTGCAAAACATCTGGGTTACTGTGCTCCTGGATTCCAGGACATACACTGTGTTTGGCTCCTACGAGAAGCTACTGGATGTTCCTCTCACCCTCTGAGCATCCCTGCCCTTCTCCAGGTTCTCCTTGTGCTGCCAGACCCTCAGCAGGACACACCCTGTCCCACACAAAGCAGAAATTCCAAAATGCCCCCAACTCCCAGGGCTTCCAGTCCCTTCCCAGAGGACAGGGAGGCAAAGCCAGACCCCAGAGGCTGCACAGAGGCTGCCATGGAAGACACAGCCAGGAATCCACAGGACAACTGCACCTGGTCCTAAACCTCCCCAAGACTGCCCAGGATGAGGCTCAGAGCTGAACCTGCAGAGGGAGGAGCTGCTGCAGCCCCTGAGCCCTCCAACACTCCCAACCCTGCTGGGCCCAGGCAGCAGGAGAGCCCAGGAGGGCACAGGGATCCCACTGCCCCCAAATGCAGAGCCCAGGAGGGCACAGGAACCTCTCTGACCCCAAATCCAGAGCAGCTCTGTGACCCTGGGGGCTCCAAGGGGCTCCTGACTGCAGTGAGAGACTCAGCAGGGAGCACTAGAAGGGCTCCAAAGACAGTGCTGCCCCTCTGAGCACCAGGGAGGTGTTTTCCAAAGCCTGAATGTGATTTTTTTCCAGTCATTTTGCTGTTGCAATCCCCTTTCTACTGTAATATTTTTAATTGGTGCTTGGCCCGGCCTGAACCAGACCAGCCTGATTTCTACTTAAATGGATCCTCCTTCTCCTCCTCACTTTGTGCACTTGGATAAATAAGTTTTTTACAAGTTCATTGTGCATTGTACAAACTAAAACCAAAGGAAACCAAGCATAGGAAACTCGGAAGTTTTCATCACAGCTCTATAAAATCAGCCCTTCCTGCACACACGGCACCGAGTCACGACGCAGGGGGACAGTGACAGGGTCAGGTCAGGGTGTTTTTGTGAACTACCATTCAAGAACCTACTCCAAAGCAAAGGAACACAAAAGCAAAATGCACCTTGTTAATCCATGTACACGGCCAAGCCGGGTCAGAGTCAAGTATCAAACCCCTGCCAAGGAAACGCATCGTGCTTGGAAGGAAAGAACAACGAGCTGAGCAAACTCTGCAGCCTGCAGCAGGACAGAAACACAAGGTTCAACCCTCCCAAAGCTGGGAAAGGGCTGCACCAGCACCAGCCAGCACACACCCTGCTCAAACACCAAGGCCAGCCCCAAGAAGCGTTACCAGACCAGCTACCAAAATTCACAGTGACCCCAGCGCCACCAAATGGCCCAGGGAAGGAGTTTGGATGGGGCAGGACTTGGATTTCTCCTGTCCCAGCTGTGCCTGCGTGGGCTGTGCCTGCCCAGGCTGCTCCAGAGGGGAGCACAGAGCCCTCATTAGTCACAAACTCAATTAAAACCCACCCAGGTAAAAAGGGCCTGGCTCAGTCTGAACCAAACCCCGCGGGGAGAATTCCTTCCTCTGTCAGCCCTGGCTGCCAACCAAGAGGAGTTTGGGACAGGAACACAGGCAGGGGAATAAATAATCTGCAGACCTTTAAAAACTGGGTTTGGCATTGGTCAACCCCCCAAAATCAGCACCAAGGATTCAAACCAGAGGCACAGTTCTGACGGACAAAATAGCACCGAGGAGGCTCTTTTACATCTCTGCTGGTGTGCCAGTCCTTTAGTATTCAGAGAATTTAATAATAATAAGTTGTATTTATGAATCTAGGTGGAATAAAATAAGTCAAAATTGTTTTCACTTTAAAAAAAAAGATAAATACTTTATCTAAACTATCAACAATACAAACTGGAGCTTTAAGCATTTCTTTTGCCTTATTTTTTTTTTTTGCCTTTTTTCCTTTTTTTTCCTTTTTTTTTTTAAGTCAGATTCACAGTAAATGTTTGCTCTGTTGTTTAGGTCTTTTTTTATGGTTTTTATTTTGTCCAGTAGTAAGAGTAGAAACCCCTGCACAGGCCAGGTGAGCACCTTTCAGTGGAAGCCGAGTGAAGTTGGTCCACGTTGTCCTTGCATAGGTCACATTGGGTTGAGGTAGAAATCCTAGTTACCTGCACAACAGGAGGAGAGGAAGAGACTCATCTAAATAAAAGGCAAAAATCTGCTGTGTTCTTAGATGTGTCAATCATTCCTACATTGCTCCAAGACCTCCTCAGATGAAGCAAATCTTGACCCAATCCCAATTAGAGGAAAGGATGGATGTTCCAAGGGACGTGTGGCCCCTCCAAATGCTGCAGCTTTTCAAGCTGTGGCTGTTGTTGAACTCTGTCCTATGGGACTGAAATCAAGTGAGGGGAAAAGAGTAAAGAAGTATTTCCCCCCTCAGCATTTCACCTTTTTATAGTAAAAGTTAATCTGCTTTGAGTTTTGTTATTATTGTGGGAGAGGACATTATGAATCCCAGAAAGGTTTGGGTGGGAAGGGACCTCAGAGCCCATCCAGTGCCAGCCCTGCCATGGCAGGGACACCTCCCACTGTCCCAGGCTGCTCCCAGCCCTGTCCAGCCTGGCCTTGGGCACTGCCAGGGATCCAGGGGCAGCCCCAGCTGCTCTGGGCACCCTGTGCCAGGGCCTGCCCACCCTGCCAGGGAACAATTCCTGCCCAAGATCCCATCCAGCCCTGCCCTCTGGCAGTGGGAGCCATTCCCTGGCTCCTGTCCCTCCAGGCCTTGTCCCCAGTCCCTCTGCAGCTCTCCTGGAGCCCCTTCAGGCCCTGCCAGGGGCTCTGAGCTCTGCCTGGAGCCTTCTCTTGTCCAGGTGAGCACCCCCAGCTCTCCCAGCACAGAAGCAAAGCAGATTATTTCAGTGCCCAATTCCTGGTTCCAGCCCTGCTTCCCCAAGGACTGAACACATCTGAACCCATTTCTGTTCTCACTGAAATCAAGGGCACTGCTCCAACACCTTGGCTTCAAGTCACAGGGCTTGGGATCACAACCACCTCTGGTACCATCAGTTCTGCTCCTGTGCTCCACAACCCAGCTTTGACACCCAGCTATTTTTCTACCAGTCCCTGTTGTGCTTTGCCTCTATTTTCAGTGTTTTTCAGTGACAGGGACTGTCACACCTGATGGATCCTAGTCCAGCATGGTCTCAGTTCCAGGTAATTCCAACAGAGGCTCTCACACTGTCCTCACACACAGACCCCAAACTGACCCTCCTCATCATCCCCATCCTCTCTCTGTTTGGGGTTTTTTCCACGCCCACCTCTCTGCTGGCACACAAATCCCTTCCTCAGCCTCCCTTTCCTGCAGGGAAGGACCTGGCAATACTTACGTGCCTCCCAAAAGCCTAACCAGGGGTTTGTGGTGTCTGAGGAGGAATTTGATGAGGAAAACACTACACACAATGCACAGAGGCTCTCTCAGGTGTGTTGTAATCGAGTTTTATAAGCAGCAAAGTGTGTTCAACCACGTTTGTAGCTTTGGTACCAGTGGACAGCAACAACATCACAGACCTACAAGGAAAGCAGGGAGCCAGCTCTGGGGCTGGACACACTGGATGCACTTGGCAAGCACGAGTTGGTACAGCAGGATTGCCACAGAGGGTTTGCATGAACCACAGGACCCAGCTCTGTGGTGGTACAGTTTATTCTAGAGACAGTTCAATAAATACCTGCTGCAGGAGAAATGCACACAGCCTCCAGAATCTCCTCCAGCCTTTGTGGAGAGTGGAGCCCACTTCCCCCTGCACATTCCCTGTGCTCCCAGGGCTTGTGAGCAAAAATAAAAACATCTGCTGGGGCTGTTCCTGCTGGCCCTGGCAGCAAGTCCAGCACAGGGAAGTGACAGGGGAGTCACAGCCCTTCTCTGCTCCCTGTGGTTGTGTTTCCAGTGATGCAGGGGACACTGACTGCACTGCAGGCACAGGGAATTTGCTCTCCAAGCAAAGCTGAAGGTTATAACCTAGAGATTTTTAACTTTATCATTATTCAGAGCAGCTGTTGTTGACTGGCAGTTTTTACTGACCACCACATTGTCACACAGAGTCACAAAGAGGCACCTTTGGGCACCTCAGTGCTACAGGACTGGTTTGGGATAAACAGGCTGTGCAAGAGTGGAGGGGGATCAGATGGGCAACACCCACTTCCAAAAACTGTATAAAACCACATGGAAAATAGACATTTCCTCCTGTGACTACCTCCAGAAAGAACATTTTCTCTTCCTATGAAGAGACCTCAGCCTGAGCATAACCCTGAGCCAGAGCAGTTACCCCTGTGAGCACTCCTTGTCGAGAAATCCTGACTCCCAGAACAGAGAGCACCAACACGTCCCATCCTCTGCGAGCAGCTGATTTGCTCCCCACATTTTAGAGACTTCAATCCCCACATTTTAGAGATTTCAATCCTCACATTTTAAAGACTTCAACCCACATTTTAGAGTTTTCAATCCCCATTTTAGAGACTTCAATCCCCACATTTTAGAGATTTCAATCCCCATTTTAGAGACTTCAATCCCCACATTTTAGAGATTTCAATCCTCACATTTTAGAGACTTCAATCCCCACATTTTAGAGATTTCAATCCCCACATTTTAGAGATTTCAATCCCCATTTTAGAGATTTCAATCCCCACATTTTAGATATCAATCCCCACATTTTAGAGATTTCAATCCCCATTTTAGAGACTGCAATCCCCACATTTTAGATATCAATCCCCACATTTTAAAGATTTCAATCCACACATTTGAGAGATTTCAATCCCCATTTCAGAGGTTTCTCTCCCCCATTTTAGGGCTCGTTTTCCCCGTTTCAGAGGTTCCAGTTTCACGGAGCCCGGCCCCGACCTCTCTCTCTGCAAAGGAAGAAGCGTCAAGTGAGCATCTCGCACGCAAACTCCTCTGGTTTTGTGTCTGGCCTTACCTTACAAAACAAGAACTGTTAGCTAAGCAAGCTCTTTATCGTGGCTTAACCCCCGAAAGGTGCGAAGCATAAGGAGGCTGCATGCCAAGGGTCACCCACATAGCGGCCGTGCCAGCGGCGTTGGGCTGCGGGAGCACGCGGGGCAGGGGCGGGTGGTGCACGGTAAAGGAGGGGCGGGAGGGTTTGTGCTGGAGAGAAGCCAGTTTGAGAGACAAAGAAGAGTTAGACTGGACAGGAGCAGAGGAGGAGGAGGAGGAGGAGGGGAGGAGGAGGAGGAGGAGGAGGGCAGGAACGTCTCGCCAGGAGGGATGGAGGGCAGGTTCTGCAGGAGAGCAGGCTCGGAGTTAGAAGCGAGTAAAGGAGGAGGGGGAGGCAAGGACACGTTAGGAGGGGGTGGAGGGGGGTGGAAGACAGATTGCACTGGAGCTCTGTTGAGGTGCTGAGCAGGTCTAGTCTCACTAGATGTTACTAAATTAGAGGAAGAGGGTGGGAAGGATGAGGATGAGGTGCTGGCAACAGCCTGCAGAGGGTTTAAGCTTAGCACGGTGCTGCTAGAGACAGCACTGCTGCTGAAACTGGCTCCAAACTGATGAGGAGAGGAGGCAGAAGGCACCGCATGGTTAAAAATACCTGCAAACAGGAGAGAAAAACTCAGCTTCAACAGATGGCCTTTGTACAGTCTCAAGTGACAAGAGAAACAAAACAAAAAAAAAGAAAATAAAAGAAAATAAACAAACAAACAAAAGCAAAATTATAATAAGTTACAGCCCCATACAAAAATGCGCGGCGTGAGAAGGCAGCAAGCAATGAGGAGATAATGGTGCAGGCCAGGAGGTACAAAAGGTTCCACTTACCTTTCCTACTGCCAACCTCTAAAGGCCACGAGGAAAAATGGTCAGACCCAAGAACTGTCACTTCTATACCACACAGGCAGAGTTTTGATGAGATTAGAAGTGATCTTTAGAGTTGCTTATCTGAAGAGTCAAAGTGCTGCTCTTCCCTCCCCACCCTCCTGCTCCCCCACTTATAGGGCAGCAGAGGGGAGGTGTAATTCCAGCAAATCTACGTGCTGAGAGATGTGAGAGTTAGGATTTCCCGACATGGTGCCTGAATGATCATGGACAGGTCAGAAAAACTGCCCTAGACACTTAGAAATGGCAGGTTCAGCCTATCTTCTGGTCCTGCCAGCTTGTCCCCGGTGTGGGCCACAGAAGCCAAGCCTGTGCAGAATCCCAGAAGTGCAAGGTGCATATGGCATTGCCCTTCCTGGCCAAGAAATGCTCTTCATGTCCATTCAAGGGCCAGAATGCTACAGAACTCCCAACACCAGCTCCTCTGATGTTCTGCTCCTCCTGGATCATGCTAAATCCATTCAAGGCCTAAACTCAACCTCTACTCAAGTTGACAAGTTAGAGATCCTTAACATGGTACCAGGACAAGTCAAATCTGTTACCTGCAGGCAGACCTAAGTTGGTTCCAACACAGCAACATCTGAACAAGCAAACATTATCAATCACAAAGTCTGGGTGTATTGTTTCATTAAGGTGGTACAACAAGCTCATCTAGCAGACAAAGCTCATGAGATTTCACTGTAGGGAACTGAAATCATCCTAGCAATTCCAAGAGAGAGAAAGAGAGAGAGAGAGGAGACTGGTTATGTGGGACAGATCTGCTTGGCATCCTGTAGAAATGAAAGGGTTTCACCCCTGGAGAGGCAGTGTCAGACTTTCCTTTAGGGCCTGTCTTATACCAGAGAAAGAGTTCTGCCTACCTCCAACTGTTCCACCTGTAACCCCAGGAGAGAAGTTCCCCATAGTGTGAGAATTAGTCAGTCTGGTTGCAGCTGATGACACGTGGACCAGACTGGCAGCAGCTGGCATTGAATTAAATAAGGACTGCAATACTGAGGAATTTGTCACCGAGTTGAGGTTTGCTTGCAAGGCCATGGGGCCGAGGGGGAACTGTGATCCAGTGGTCAGAGTGTTGAGGAAGGGATGGTGCGTCGGGACAGACGGCGCTGGGTTCCCTGCTGAGGAAACAGCAGTAGAAAGGCTTTTACCATTCAGAAGGCCACCAGACGAAACAGCAGCAGAAATGAAAAGGTTGTGGCCGTTTTTAAACTCCACGTCTCGGTCCCTTCCCTTGCCGACCTTCCCGTTGTGCTGCACTGAGTTTTTCTCCACAGCCCCCCCGGCCCGGGCGCTCAGCTCGCCCAGCTCCTTGCCCTTCACCCCCGGCCGGCTCAGCTCTTCTCCCTTGGTGCCCAGAGCTTCCAGCTGCCTCTTGTTCAGGAACAGGTTGGTGTCTGACACCCCCAGGTCCTTGCCTCGCTGCGAGGGGAAGCCCAGGGAGCAGTTGGAGCCATCCCCAGCTTTGTGAGGGAGAGCAGCGCCGTCCATGAAGCCGTGCAGGCCCAGCTCGGAGGACAGGCCCCCGTTGTAGCTGAAGCCATTGGGGGGGTTTGTGCCAGGGCTCAGCCCATCTGAGGGCACTGCCAGGCTCTTCCTGGGGTGTCCTGGCACCTTGGTGTCCATGGGCAGCCCGTCCTCGGAGGGAGGCCTGAAGGCAAACAGGGAGTTCTGGCTCAGAGCTGACACGGCCTGCAAGGGGCTGTCGGTGGTTTTGGTCAGGTTGATGTCAGATATCGGTGAAAAAGTCGATTTCCATTTGCTGCTGTTCATGTTCTCGTTGCTTTGTGCTTGTTTCCTCCCCGATATGCTGCCACCTGGTTGTGGGGGAAGGTTTAAAAATGTCAATAAACAGCATTCACTCAATCTGCCCCTTGAGAATGGGGTTTTATAGAATCACAGAGTCCTTTAAGATCATCAAGTCCAATCATCAACCAGCACCACCACCATGGTATCACTAAACCACGTCCCCAAGTGTCCCATCCATTGGTTTTCTGAACACTTCCAGGGATGGGGACTCCACCACTGCACTGGGTGACCCCTTCCAATGCCTGACTACCCTTTTAGTGGTGGTCAGGCACTGAAATTAGAAATAACATAAGATATAAATAAATAACATATAATAATAAGAAATTCTCACAATATCCAATCTAAACCTCGCTTGGCACAGCTTGAGGCCATTTTCCCCTGTCCTGTCCCTTGTTCCCTGCGAGCAGAGCCTGATTCCCCCTGGCTGTCCCCTCCTGTCAGGCAGTTGTAGAGAGTGAGGACTCCCCAAGCCTCCTTTTCTCCAGGCTGAACTCCCTCAGCTCCCTCAGGTACTCCTGGGGATCCAGACCTTTCTCTGAACAGCACCCACATTTTTTATCCTTCAAAACCCACCTTTTATCAGTCTGTAATTCTATTTCTGAACCAAAGGCAGAAATATTTGTGAAGTCACCTGAAAGCCCTTAAAATTCAGTTTAACACTCTGGAAAAGTCTGAGAACACTGATCTGGTTTTTCCCCCTATATTTGTACTACAAATCCTTCCTCAAACCCTGAGTCAGTGAAAAAACTGGTCAGATCTTTGCTGACCTGTGACTACAGAAAGAAGTGACCCAAAATCTGTAATTAGCAGCCACCTGGCTTAATGATGATTAAGAATGACACTTGGTCCAGCAGCAGAGAGAAACATCCCACTGACTGCCAGCTTCACCCATGCCCAGGCCCAGCCATGCCACAAACAATTCCCATTCCTCACACGTACCATTTTCAACAGTCTTCTGTGGAGATTTGCTTTCCAATGATATTGTTGCAATTTTCCTCTCAATTCTAGGGGGAAAATAGAGAGATTATTGCACCTATAGCACAAACCTTCTGTTGCACATTTCCCCTCACAAACTATACACTTCATGATCAGGTCTTATCAGATGAGAGAGTGTAAAAAACAACTCAGTCCCACAGTTTTGTGTCACTAAGGGAATTTATAAGCAATCAAAAACCCACCACAAGCTTTAGGCAGGAGCCATTATAGAATTACTGCTCTTTGACAGGATTAGTGCACGTTCAGAGAACTTTGTTGTTTTCTTTCAAAACAAGCAGAACCACATTTCTGTAGTGGCTATTTTTCTCAGAACCATAGGATGGTTTGGGTTGGGAGGGACCTTAAAGCTCATCTCACCCCAACCCTGCCATGGCAGGGACACCTCCCACTGTCCCAGGCTGCTCCAAGCCCTGTCCAGCCTGGCCTTGGGCACTGCCAGGGATCCAGGGGCAGCCCCAGCTGCTCTGGGCACCCTGTGCCAGGGCCCTCCCAGGCTCCAGCCATCCCTGGGCTGAGCCCCCTCCTGATTCTGGCTGAATTGAGAGGAGGAGAGGGGCAAACCAGGCAGGTTTGGGGGCTGCCAGCAGCACCTTCCTGGATTAGCAGAGCAAACAGAAACCTCACAGCTGCCAGGATGGGGAAATGAGCTGGGCAATGCTGGCCCCACTGGTCAAGGGGAATAAATCATCAGCTTTGGGGAATCAATTCCAGAATCCCAGAATACCCTGAATGGGAAGGGACCCTCAGGCATGATCAGCGCAGCCCCTGTCCCTGCACAGCCACCCCAACAACCCCACCCTGAGCAGCCCTGGGAGCTCCTGGAGCTCTGGCAGCCTTGGCACCATTCCCTGGGGAGCCTGGGCAGTGCCCAGCAGCCTCGGGGGGCAGAACCTTGCCCTGAGCTCCATGCCAAGGCCTGGCCCAGCTCCAGCCCTTGCTGGGCTCCTGTCCCTGTCCCAGAGCAGAGCTCAGCCCCTGCCCCTGTGCCTGCCCTGGGGAGGAGCTGCAGCCCCCGAGGAGCCTCCCCTCAGCCTCCTCCATTTCTCAGTCATTTCTCCAGCAGTTATCTCCAAGGCCAGACCCTGCCAGCTCTGCAAACACAGCAGCAGCACCAGCAGCTTCCCACATTCTACTGCCTGAATACCTCCCCTGTTCACAGCTTCAGCCACATAAGAGGTTTGGGATAATGGGATGGGCCTTTAAGCAAGGAGAACAAAGAGGCTTTAAACACACCCCTCCTGCTGAGAGCAGCGTTATCAGCCCTGAGAGAAACCCTATCCTGAAACTGTGCCTGTGCATTCACCTGCTGCTATTGTGCTCATCCTCAGAGCCCTGCTCGTCATCCGATGTCAGGGGGGAGTAATGGACACCGTTGCTCTGAACGAGGGGCTTCTCTTTTTTCAGCACTGGGGGCTGGTCATTGTCCTGGTAAGGAACAGGAGAGTTCTTCAGGGAGTTTTCAGGAGAGGAAATGGCTGTTATTTCTAAGGGCTGGTTAATGTTATTGACCTGGGTGAAAAGGAAAGAAAGCAGTTACACATGAGAGTATCCTTGGAAAGGCATCTTATAAAGATTTTAATGCAGTTTAACTTGCTCTGGGACATCCAACTGCTGCTGGTTTAGCACTGCTGCTGCTCTCTTCCACCTCCTGCATTAAAACCTGGGGTGAAAGCTTAAATAAACTTGGAAAAATAGCTAATTTTCATTCTTTGATTTCATGTGTGACATCAGAAATGATGACCTGGGATAAACCTATTCTTCTCAAACTACACTGCAGGATCACATGCACACAACTCTCTAGCTGGCTTCATTAGCAAGAATGCCATATGCTTCTGGCACTCCTCTGCTGTTTAGTCAATCTTAGCTTAAACTATTTTCAAAATATTGAATCTACAGCCTCAAAAATCAACTTCACTGCAGAAACAAGCTCTTTGTCATGAAGGAAGAGATTATTTTTAATTTTTAATGCTCTGACAGCAATGAGCTATTAGAAGACGTTCTGCTTATACACAAACTGTTCACCAACTTAGTGAAAACGAGAGGCAGGAATTGCTGCAAAGAGCCTCCATGGCAATTCCTGCTCCAGCCTGGAGCTTATCCCTTGTGGAGTCCTGTGATTCCTTCCTCCTCTGGGAAAACCCCAGAGCCTTGCCTTGAAAAGACTTACCATAGTCTTACCATAGAATTTACCCCACCTGGGTGGACAGGAAACACTTCCCCATGGAGTCTTGCCCAACACTGACCCATCCCAGCTCCTTCCCCCATATGTCCCAACTTCCCTTGCTTTCTCCTTTCCCTGTTTCTTCCTTGGTTGTGGCATCCCTGGTGGCCAGCCCCATCTTCCCTGAAAGCCAAAGCCCTTTGCCCTGCCCTTTGTGCCACCCCTATGCCCTTCCCTACTTAACCTTGTGCACAGAACATGGTTTCTCTTTTGTCTCTGGTTCCCCTTCAGTGTGCTGAAATAAACCTTGCTGGAACTGACCACGTGTTATAGATACACATTATAATATTGGCTTTTCACTAATATTAAAATGGATTTTATATGTGTGATGTAAAAGTAACTTTGTTGTAAAGATATACTTTTTATTTCTGTTATTAATTAAGCTTAGAAGTGAAATGGCTGATTTAAGTGTGCTTGTGTTAAAATGCCTGCTTGGATGGGATAATCATAGGATGAGGACACCTGTACAGATCTGCCAACCATCAGCATCTGCTGTCTAAACAAAGTGTGGACCAAGGCCCAAAAACTGGAAGTGATAAAGAAAAGGAACCAAAACCACAGCCAAGAAACATGCAGGCTCTAAAAAGGCAGACCCAAGGAGGGGCCATGGAAAATAGTTCCTGGAATCTGTAAACTAGTTATGGATATGCATAAGGGTCTATGAATATGCAACAGGCTGGTGTAAGGAAAAGGGTATTTAAGGGGTATCCCCAAAGGCTGAGTGCCAAGATGCACCTGGCTGTAATAACCTTTGCTCTATGGTCCTTGTCTCCTATTGCCCTTGATTAAACTTCTCAAATTTACACAGGAGAGTGAAGGTGTTTTTCACAGGCTGAAAACCCTTCCTTTATTAAACTTCTCAAATCTTCAGGAGAGTGAAGGTGTTTTTCACACCACACAAAAGGCCCTTCTGCCTCTCTTTGCTGAGCTTGCCATGGTGAGTGTGGTGAGTGTGGACTTGCCTGCCTTGCCTGAATGTTCACCCAAGCAGCTTTTCCACAGGAGATGCTTACTGGGGAACTACAGGAATGTGCACTCTGTTGACAGAGTGACAAAACTATTCTTTGTCCCCTTAAAAAAGAAATAAGCCCAGAAGTTTCTCTCCTCAATTAGGTGAAAAGACATCTCAGGGGGACTTCACCACAAACTTAAGGATAGCCAGTTGGACAGGAGCCAAAAAGTCCTGCCTGAGTAATTTACTAGAAAAAGACGAGAACAAAGAAACCAATGGCTTTTGTGGGGTGTTTTACCAGGAGCAAGAACCTCTTGCACCTGGCTGGGTTTTTCTCTGTAAAGAGTTTTGTTATTTTGCCTTTTATTAAAACCTTTTTGCTTCCAACACTACCACAGAAGCCATCCTGCTGATTTTATGCCTTCTAAGCTAGCTGAGCTATCTTGGGTGTAAAATAGATCTCCAAGAGCAAGATGAGACCTGGCTCAAGGACACCCCTATTTCAGGGAACAGGTAACAGCCACCACTTTCTAAACACTTTTTGTTTCCAACACTACCCCAAATCCTGTTGAGATTTTATGCTTTCTAAGGTAGCTGAGCTCTCTTACGTGTGAAATAGATCTCCAGGAGCTTGTGAGACCCAGCTCGAGGAGATATTTCAGGGATATTCCATATTTCAGGGAACAGGTAACAGCCACCACTCTAAACATTTTTGTTTCCAACACTACCACAGAAGCCATCCTGTTGATTTTATGCCTTCTAAGGTAGCTGAGCTACCTTGGGTGTAGAAATAAATCTCCTAGAGCTTATGAGACTAGAGGAGACCCCTATTTCTGGGAACAGGTAACAGCCACCACCCTCTAAACACTTTTTGTTTCCAACACTACCCCAAATCCTGCTGATTTTATACCTTCTAAGGTAGCTGAGCTATTTTTCAGGGATATCCCATGTTTCAAGGAACAGGTAACAGCCACCACCCCTACACTTTTTGTCACACCCCCAAATCCTGCTATCAACTCCTAAGGAGCTGAGCTATTCGGGGATATCCCATGGTTGAACAGGTAACAAGACCACGGCTGCACCTCGCTCCCAGAGCTGTCCCAAAGCCCAGCTGGGGCCCTTACCATGGAGTTGATGTTGAGGGGGACCCGGGGGGGCTGTGTGAGAGCCCGCCAGCGAGGGCGGGCTTGCGGTGGGGGTTGCCGCTGGCACTGCCCGGGTTCGATCTCTTCCGCCGGCCCCGCTTCTTCCCGTCCTGCCCGTGGGCCTGGCAGCTGCCTGCCACGGGGCTGTGCTTGCTGCAAGGGGATTGTTTTACATGTCCTGTATTAGGAGAGATTGTAAAGATGATTCTCCTCTTGGCCTCGTTCTCGGGATCTGAAAAGGCTGCATCACACTGCGGGTCCCCCTTTGTTGCTTCGGCAAAGATCTTCTGAGCCTCTGCACTCTGCAGTCCCCCTGCCAGGCTCTGGGCCGGGCCACCTAAGCGGGGGCTCAAGTGCTGCTGAGCAGGGGAGTTCTGCCCAGAGTTCCTCATCATTAGCAAAGGATGTTGTGGAGTGGAACTCCGAGACCCTACAGAGTTAAAGAGACTCCCAGAGTCGTCCAGAGCTGCCTGATCAACACTATGGTTAAGATGGGCTGGGCTGTTTGTAAGATTTCCATTGACTGCCACGGAGCCAGAAGAGTAAGAAAAACCTGTTGAGAGGGAAAGTATAGATCATTGCTGGGGCTGAGCGAGAGAGAGGTCACTGAGAACAGGGCTGGGAGGGCCAGGAGGGATTCCAGCTCTGCCTGGAGGACAGCCAGTGGCCCTGGATTCCATAGGAAACACAGGGCTGCTTTTCCATGTGGCTCTCTGGGTGCCGAGGTGCCAGTTGGGGGTTAGGGACTTCCACTGCTCTCTTGCCAGTTCAGGAAAAGTCACCTGGTACATGGAGGTACCCACAGAACACGTGCTCCTCCCAGGTTTACATGGAATTCAAGCTAGAGCTTTGTTTGAACTATTACCCCTCTTTAAATCAGGGCTCCTCTACTCTCAACTCCTTCCTTTCATCAAGGAAATGGGATGGCCAGACTCAGTCCTTCCCTTCTCCAAAAAGAGAAGGACTTTGCCATCCACACAGCCCACCTCCTCCAAATTCAGCAAAAGGCTGAGACGTAGGGAGTGACAGGGGACCTTCAAAGACATAGTGGCAGAAAAATTCCACAAGGAAGGAATCTTGTGACAGGAATTCAGAATTTATCACAGGGTATCATAAATGGGTTTAGAGCTCTAGGATGGCCTGGGCTCTCTAAATGAAAAGGGCAGAAGGGAACAACATGGTAATGGTTTAAAACAAGTTTTTTTTTTTAAATACTTCATTTGCTTTATAGATAAATGCAGCCAAGCCCTTTGCAAAACAGATACTGAAACAACCCAAGCCCCTCGGGGTGGTAAACACTGAGAACAAAAGCACTCTCTGGTGAGGGATCAGCTGTAGAACCTACTTTTCCTGGCCCACAACATTCCCAGGGTAGCTAAAGACCATGATTTCCAAGGATCAGTGAGTCAGAAGCAATATCTGCACCTAAAGGGATCCCCATCCTCTCCCATTTGAGCTTTTCCCACCCAGGTTGTTGTGCCTTTACAGCTGCTCACGAGGCACCTCCATAACCTGCCCCCAAAAATTCACTCTGCTATTTAAAGACCTTGTAAAATAAAACTTTTAGAGCCAGATCACCAGCTCAGGACACAGCTGTGTCACCAGCTGCAGACACTCTGCAGGTTTGCCACACTGTAAATCAGTGGGAATCTCTGGATCCTCACAGAATTCACAGAAACAATTGTTTATTTACAAGTAAAGGCACATCAATCCAACCCTTTATGCCAGATGCACATCAGAGCATCCTCCATGAGTTTCTGGTCCCACCCACAGTTATCCAGCACTCCAGAGCCCACAGCACCTGGCAAGAAGTGCTTGGAAAACTCAGCTGGGTGCATTTGGGTGCTGCCCCAAGACAGGAGCAGCTGAGCACAGGTGAGGCTGTTACCTGAGGTAGCCAAAGCCAGAGGCTTGTTTCCAGCAGCATTGCTTATGCCATTATGAGAACTAGCACCAATCTGCTTTTCAAGTGTTGATGAGTCTCTGCTCTGGTGAACTGGGCTGGGTGTGCTTCTCTGGGGAGAGAAAAAGGCATTTCAGGAAACAGCATCAGAAATCTCCAGCTTCAACCAAATTTCCATGCATTACATGTTTTACATGTCCCTGGGAAGTGGCTCTGCTTCCTGTGTGCCCCAGATTCAGCTTGTTTTGAGAAAAGCATGGATCAGCAGGTTATAGCCCCAAATTAGTGATTAATTAAACTGCAGTAGTATCTCACACACAGCAGGCACCATGCAGAGAGGGAGGCTCCTTATTACAGGATATTGAGACTCAGGACAGCTCTGCCAGGAGCAGGAATGGCTCAGCCCACTGCTGGTTGTATCATGTCCCCACCCTCTGCTCACAAAGCTCCCAAAACAACCCCAAAGGGAATATGAAGTGCATCAGTCCATGTTCTCTGGGACATTCTCTGAGGAAACACCTGTGAAATGGCAGCCTGAACAAACAGGGAAGTGCCACCCAGGGCTGGCACTGCCCTAAGGACACCCAGAGCTGAGCACACTCTGGTTCTGCTAAAGCCAGAAGTCTTCAGCTGGAGAAATGCAATGGGTTCAATTCTGTGAATCAACTCCAGCTTTCCCAAAATGGGAGTGAAAGACAAGCCATGGATGGATTCTAACTCAGAGCTCTCAGCAAAAGCAGCAAAAGCTTCTGAGCTCTCTGCTGCAGCAATTCTGTGACAAATGGTGTGAGAAACCGGACCAGGCCTTTTTGAACTCCTCCTCCACTCAGAGAGGCATGGACTTGTCACATCTCCAAAAGAGATGGCCCCAGAGGCTTTTGCTACAGAGCAGCCACTCACATGTGAGGTATCCCAGCCCCAAGGGGCTGCTCAAGCTCACCCTGCACACGTGTGAGGAGAACAGGCAGCTTTGAGGTGACTGACAGAAGAATTCTCCCCCAGGTTCCTACAGAAAGCAGGGCTAAGAACTAATTGACACATGCAATTCTCTGCTTCCACTGCCACAAACTCTCAGGCTTTTCACCCAGACACACATCCCAGACCAGGCTCTCCTGAGGCACTCACTTTACTCTCCTTCCTGCCTGAACCTCCCTCCACCCCACAGAGAAAGGAGAGGAAAAATCTACAGGATCCAAGAGGATGCATCCCCCAGCAGCCACCCCGAGGAGGATCCTGGGGCACAGCACCCCATTCCTGCCCCCTGGGATTTTATTTAGGGACAGAAAGTGTTGACAATCCCTTACTCACCACCTTCTCAACACGGCTAGGTAGGACTACGCTGGCCAGAGGGATACTAACAGGGAGTTTATTGGGCTGCACTGTGCTCAGAGGAATACTGATAGGGAGGCTGGTGATAGTTTCTCCATTACTCACAGAGCTTCTCTCTCTCAAAACCTGTAAAATCAAAAGAGAAAGCAAAGTTCTTACGCAGGATATTGAAAAGGTTTTTAAGGTCATGATAACCTGCTTGTTTCTTTGTGTGTGTCATTGCCCCCACTCCTTTTTTGTTAAAGATTTTTTTAAGGAATGGCTACATCAGACAGGGAGCAGCATGGCTAGCAGCACGAGGCTCCTGGGACAGCAACATCCCACAGCACAGAAATTTACCTATTTTAATGGGTAAATTAAGGCCACTGCTGGCCCCCAGCATCAGGAAAAGGAAGCCTTAGGCAAGCTCATTTCCCTGTGTTTTGGTTAGAGCTCTGTGAAAAGCACTCAGATGTGAGATTTTGTATCTTGAGGCCCTCTGTAGCAGCCAGATGCATTTCCATGGCAACCTGCTACTGCCGGGCACCTGCTGCTCTGTGAGCCCCAATATGCTCCATGGCTGCACCAATTACATGGGCCATATTTTTTACTCTTTATTTTCATAACTATGAAAGAGCCTCCTTTCCCAGTTCAAGCAAACATGTGCCAGATCAAACAGCATTCCCACTGCATTACTGGTGCTCAGAAAAGAGCACATCTTCCTCTCTCTCTGACCAGCTCTGATTTATTGCATCACACCCACCATATTTTGTATCATTTCCCATACCAAGCTGGCCACAGAAAGCAGAATTCCTGCATTTTCCAGGCTGGCCATTCCTGCATTTTTCAGCTTGGCCAACCCTGCATTTTCCAGTGTGGCCATTCCTGCATTTTCCAGGCCATTCCTGCATTTTCCAGCCTGCCTTTTGCTGCCCCAGGGTCAGCCCTGAGCAGCAGCAGATCCTTTACCTTCTCTCCTGCACTGGGTAAGGCCGCGGGGGAGGAGGGCCGAGTTTCCTGAGGACTCAGCTTTATGCCATTTGCAATTCCAGGGCTTGGATATGTAAGGCCATTCTCTTTGACATGCTCAGCTCTGGAAGAGAGATGTACAATTGTCAGGATGCAAAAGCCAGTGACAAGGAATTCCTGTACCACACTGTCCCACCTTATTTACCCCATTAGCTCTCATCATTTGTTTTCATGAAACAAATTTTTTTAAAACAGATAAACCTCCAATTTAAAAAATATCTTTTCCCAATCTAAATTACCAGTGCTATTAACACTACCTGTTGCAGTAAGGTGGAAAAATTATAAAAAAGGCCTGCTCTGCTGGAATCAGTGGCAAAGCTGGCACTTTGCAAGTTCTCATGTGAAAGCAATCCTGGTGTGAGCAGTTTGTTAGCAAAACAATCTATTCCTGGGTGACAAACAACCAGCACCTTTATAAACTGTTTTTAGATAGAAAAATGAAAACTGTCTCTCACAAACAACTTTCCATGCACGTACACACCAGGGGTTTAAATGCCCAATTAATACAGGGTAACAACTTGTTACTAACTAATAATAATTGGCATGAAAACCACTGACCAATTGGAGTAACACACGAGGTCTGTACAAAAATGTATAAAAACTGTATAAAAATGAATTATGTGAATAAATAAGTGCAAGAGCCTAAATGAGAGATGCAGGACTCCAGGCAGCTCTCCAAAATGCAGTTTGTTACATCTAAGACATCCCAGCAGTCCAGGGTGGTGGGTGACAGAGCCTGTGCCCACAGCTGTGCGTTCCAGCTGCAGGCAGGCCTGGAGACCCTTTGGTTTTGGTTACATTGCATTAGATACTTTTCTTTCCTGAGCATCTTAATACAGCAGAACCAATCTCTACCTTAACTATTATCTATAGCCTATCATAACTACTATAATTACCATATTCATGTTACTATTCTCCAATCACTAAAAGTTAGTACATTATAGTTTAAGCTAGAAGTTGTTATTCAGTTTTCTTGCATGGGAAAATTCTGAGATCTTTTTTCTACTTGCAACATTTGCTGACTTGTTTGCCTGTGCTATCTTTCTGCTTGGTAAAAACATCTTGTTTGAGGTGGGTCTATCCTTTGCTCTAAGTCATAAAACCCCTTCTAACTAACACACCCTTTGCCTCCTTGGTTATCCAGTCAGACTGGCTCAGCAATTCTTTTCTTCTATATCAAAACTTGCTTCCATCTCTATTCCTTCATCAGACTCCACATTTAAAAATCTTTCTGCTAAGCATACATATCTGTGAGACTTTCTTGTCAAACTTTCAACAAATAAGGGGCTTTCTCCACCATGAAGAACATGGAGTCCATGTGATTTATTCTGCTATCACCCCTCTCACCTCTGGATCTCATTAGCTGTGGCTTTTCCATTGACTCCATGGTCCTGATTCAAGTGTCTGCGCAGGGCAATTTTAGCAGGGGAGAACCTGGTGTAATCAGGGAGGGCCAGGCTGGTCACCTTGTCTGCCTTCTGCCTGCTGCTGTGGTTGGGGGTGCAGGGCACAATGTCTTGGTCCAGGTGGGAGTTGGGGTACTGGGGGGTGTTCTGCTTGGACGAGGGCCGGCTGAAGGCGTGCTGCAGCTCGTAGGGGGTGGCGTGGCCGTTCATGGACAGCTCAGGGCTCATGCCATTGATGTGGGGCATGGGGAACTTGGAGCACTCCAGTTCCAGCTGGAACCTGCCCTGCTCAGCCTCAGGGTCACGGCTCAGGTGGCTTTTGCTGTGCAGCTGCACTGGCAGGGGCTCCTCTGAAGGGGTGTAGGACTTGAGCTGCAGCAGCTCCTGCTGCCGCTGACTCTTCTCGAGTTCCACGATGCTGATCTTTAAATGAAGAGGAAAACAAACATTAAACACTACACTTAATATTTCTATTATTAAGTGTATAAAGTCTATTATTCTATCAAAACTCCACATTATGGAGTTTTGCTTCCAAATTCTTCTAAGTAAAAGTGTCTCAGCTTCTGGGAACAATGCAGAACAAGGGACCCCAAAATTTGAGAGAAAATTTCTGCTCTGAGCTTAAGACCAAAAGGCCCAAGTGAAGGGAGTAGTTCAGAGACCCTGAGAAAGAATATTTCAGATCTTAAAACCAAAAGGAAAATATCTCAAACTTACAGAAAGAGTGTGGAGTACCTGAGTACTGCACAGTCACTCCATGCCAAGGCATCCAGCAAAAGGCTGGAATAGCTCTGGAGCCAATCTCACAGGGAAAGAAAAGCTCTTCACACAAAGGAGTTCAATTTTTTGTCACTGTGAGAAATGTCACTTGGGGGAAATGATTCCCACCCTATCCCTGGAAGTGTCCAAGGCCAGGCTGGATGGGCTTGGAGGAACCTGGAATGCTGGAAGGTGTCCCTGCCCATGGCAGGGGTGGAATGAGATGAGCTTTAAGGTCCTTTCCAAGCCAAACCAGTCTGGGACCCTGTGATTCCTGAACTGAGACATCAGAGCATGCACGAAAATCACCAGCTTGTGATTTTTAATTCTATGTAATGATAAACCATGATTCCTCCTTCCACATCATCACCAAGGAATTAGGTGATGGTATCTACTGCCTTTACAGGTTTGGTCTACATCCTTATTTACTAGAATTTTTTAATAGAAAGCTCAGTTTCTGGGGGAATAAAAAAAGAATACATAAAAAAACAGCACCTGGCTCATCCTTTCCCATCATATTTAGTGTAACACCCATAACTGGCCCATTGCCCAAGAGCTATCCCAAGCTGGTGACTCTTCATTTGTTCCTTGCTCTCTACCTGCAGTTCCAAACAGTGCTTTTGCTTCTCAGAAATCTGATTCTTCAAGGCCTGCTTCTCTTTCAGCAAGTTCTCCAGTGACAGCGTTGACCAATCCAGCTTCAGCTCTTCACAGCGAGCCTTCAGCTGCAGGGACACACAGGGACAGGGACAAAGAGGTCAGAACAGGGACAGGGACAAAGAGGTCAGAACAGAGCTCACCCTGCACACCTGGGCTCCCAGCTGCAAGCAGAACTTTGCACTGAATGTGCAAGAACCCCTTAACCCACTGAGTCCCCCAAGCTTTGTGCTAGGGAGTGTGGTACTTTCTAAAATAGTGTTATCAGCCACCCTCACTGCTTCCACATCCAGATATTCCCCTCATCTACCTCCTGAGGAGGCTCAGGGGGGACCTTGTGGCTCTGCACAGCTCCTGACAGGAGGAGACAGCCAGAGGGGTTGGGCTCTGCTCCCAGGGAACAGGGACAGGAGGAGAGGGAACAGCCTCAAGTTGTGCCAGAGGAAGTTTAGATGAGTAAAATTTCCTCACTGAAGGGTGGTCAGGCATTGGCACAGGTTGCCAGGGCAGTGGTGGAGTCCCCAGCCCTGGCAGTGTTCAAACAAGTGGCTGTGACACTTGAGGACCTGGTGTTTTGGTGACCATGATGCTGCTCCTTGATGGTTGGACTCAAACATCTTACAGGTCTTTTCCCACATTACCAGTTCCATGATTCTCTAAGTTTGATTTACCAAGGTGAGCACCACAGAGCAAGCCCTGCACAAACTCCCTGCCCAGCCAGACCCAGACCCAGTGACATCCAGAGCTGTTTGGGGACACAGCTGAGGCCAGAGCCAGATACCACCTCAGGACTTGCTATGGGGAATATCAAAGGTGAAAAGGGACTCCTGAAGGTTTCCCTCATCACCCCTGAGCAGCTGGGTGATGTTTCATCCCCAGCTTGTGCCCTGTCCTCAGCCCAAGTGCAGCATCCTCTGGACCCACCAGCTGCAAGCTCTGGTTCCTGAGTTCACTGTTGTCCTTCTCCAGCTGTTTTGTCTGTTCTTTCAGCTGCTGGTTGTGAGCAGAGATTTCCTTCTGAGCTTGGATCAGGTCGTTGTACGTCAGAGCTTTAACTCCCAGCTAAAAGGTGAAGGGTGAGATCAGTCACTGAGACCCTCATCCTGGGGTCCTGACACCGGCACCCTCATTCCTGGGGTGCTGACACCCTCATCCCTGGGGTTCTGACACCGTCATCCCTGGTGATTGTCCCATTCCCAAGTGGCACTGAGGAGATCTGCAGAACTCTGCAGCTCTCAGAACCTCCCCCAGCATTCTCCAAGGCACTTTGTGGCTGCTGGGGGATAACAAGGAGGGATACAAGGATCTTGGAGCTTCTGTTCCACCCCTACAACTGTAAAACTGGCATTTAGGCTTTGCCAGCCAACAGAACTGTCTGTGGACAGCCCCCACATTTCCCTCCTGTGCTCCTGAGCTAGGTTGGCAGCACAGAGTTTGTTTGAGCAGCAGAGGGTGAATCTTCCACCAAACACCACCTGGCTGTGGTTTGTCCCCTTCCTTGGGCACCAGGCACACAACAATTCCAACAACAAGCACAAAACATCACCAGAGAGTGACACACATTGCACCTTTCTGAGCCTGATCTGCTGCAAAGCAGGGACTGAAGAGCTGAGACTGCTCTGCTCTCACTTAGCTGGACCAGAAATGTTTGCAAGCAGCTGATTTAGAAACATCCCCCCAGCACAGAGGTACCTCATCGAGCTTCTGCTGGAACAGGCGTTTGATTTCCTCCTTCTGGGCCTGGCAGTGGGTGAACAACTGCTGGGCTGTCCCCAGCAGCTGAGCATTCTTCTCCTGGAAGAGGGAAAAAACACACTTTGAGCACCAGCTGCAGCATGGGCCGTCTCAAGGAGATTTGTGGAGCAATTTAGGAGAGAACCTGGATGCAGGAGAACTCATCCAGCCCTGCCCTAGGCTCCTGAAAGCCTGGATTTGTTGGGTGTGATACTGATGGAGTTAAGTCAGCTGTAAAGAACCTTTAAGTAGTAAATTTCTGACTAAATTGAGGTAGGTTTTAAGTAGTAAAGAGCTTTTAAGCAGTGAATTTCTGACTAAATTTAAGTAGGTTTTTCCTCCTGTATGGTAAAATACAATCAAGACAGTCTTAGGAACTCATTTTTATCTTCCTAGTGCATCGTGAAGCAGCAGCAATAATCACATCCCACAGAGCAGAAATAGAACTGGAAAAGATTATCTGCATGAAATCTGCTCCCAAACAGGGAACTGGCTCTAAATCCCCAGAGCCCCAGCTCAGAGTTGCCCTGTGCAACACTCATGGAAGAGATGCAGTAAATGAAAATACACTGGGGGGGAGGCAGGAACAAAGTCCTAAATAAGCCAGACCAGTTTTCCTACTTGTGCCACCATTATTATATACTTATATACTATTATATACTATACTATACTATAGTATACTATTATACTATACTATACTATATTATATTATATTATATTATATTATATTATATTATATTATATTATATTATATTATATTATATTATATTATATTATATTATATTATATTATATATACATACATACACATATATATACACTATATATATATGATATATTATATATATTTATTTATTATACAATATTATATTATTATATACTTATATACTTGTGCCCCCATTATTTCAGCAGGTCACCTGAGCCACTCACAGCAATTCCCTGCCCAGAACATTCCTTAACCAGGTCCCTGCTCCCTCAATCCATGGCCATGCACAGCAAAGGGCAAGGTAGGACTGGCTGAAGAGCCTCATTTACCCAGCCCCAATTGCAGGATTAGCGCAGAAAGCACAGGGAATTTGGGATTATCCTGTTCTCCACCTTGTGCTGCAGAAGCCAAGCAGGGATTGCACAGACTGAGCCACTGCTCCAGGAAAAGTGGGGAACAAGGGCAAAAAGCACAATGATCCTTTCCAACCTTAATAATTCCATGGCTGATATTGCAAGCAGGGAAGCAGCAGTGCTGGAAATTCCCCACATGCAGGAACACACAGACCTGGCTTGGGAAAAGTCCCTGCAATGCTAAAGGGGCTGCTCTGGGGGATGCTGGAAAATCAGTTTTGTTTTCAACATGAGGCATTTCATTCAGCCTTCCCAGACAGTGCAGGGGCTGACAGCTCCATCTAAGGGCACTCTGAGAAGCAGCAGCTGACTTCAAAATCATTATTACACAGAGATTTTTATTGTACTTGAAAACCTTCCTGTAAGAGGGAGTTACTGAACAGACCATACCCAGCCCCTCACCCAGCCAAGTTCTGCCTCTGTCAGGTTTAATTTGCCATGTAACACTCCATAAAAAAATATTTTCATACTGAATTCCTCATTTTAACATTTGAAAGTGTGGAGCAGCTGTTGGACACCAGCACCAAGTGATGACTTTTCCACACCCCTGATTCATTCTCTGTGCAGGGCACAACCCTTGCACACCATCATTTCATTTGTGCAGGAGACAAGTTCACTTCATGCTGACTTTCCTGACAAGTGCAGAACAAGCAGAAAAATCTGCTGCTTAAGGAAAAAGATGAAAGTTCTAAGTGCTGATTGACTGTGAAAGCAAATGGAAATAACCACAGAAAAGAGGTTTCCATGAACACCAGAGCAGAACCAACCACTTCTCAGTAAGGAATGGGGTGGCAAAAGTTAATTTCTCTCCTCTGGAGAGTTCCCAGTGTGGAAAACACGATAAAAAAAGCCCTGTGGCTTTTTTCTGACACTCTCACAAAGACTACAGAGTGAAGGAAAGCTTCCACAGGGAATGCCAAAAGCTGGACCTGGAGAGAATTCAAGACTGGTTTGGGTTGGGAGGGACCTCAAAGCCCATCCAGTGCCACCCCTGCCATGGCAGGGACACCTTCCACTGTCCCAGGCTGCTCCAAGCCCTGTCCAGCCTGGCCTTGGGCACTGCCAGGGATCCAGGGGCAGCCCCAGCTGCTCTGGGCACCCTGTGCCAGGGCCTGCCCACCCTGCCAGGGAACAATTCCTGATGCCCAAGATCCCATCCAGCCCTGCCCTCTGGCAGTGGGAGCCATTCCCTGGCTCCTGTCCCTCCAGGCCTTGTCCCCAGTCCCTCTGCAGCTCTCCTGGAGCCCCTTCAGGCCCTGCAAGGTTTTTGAGTTTAATTCTGAGCATTATGGGGAAAGCTCCTCCCCAGAAGCAGTAGAACAGACCCATCAGGGCTAATTGATAAGCAGTGAAATCATTTATCAGTGAGACAAAGCAAGACAAGGAGGAGTTCAGGCAGGAGATCTCCTCCCTCTGCTGGTGGCTCCATGGCAGACAAACACCCCAGTGCACAGCTCCAGGACCCTCCCTGCCTTTCCACATTTTCCTGTCCATGATTTGGGACATTTACACTTTGCCCATCAGTGCAATCCAACCCATTCTGATATCAGTACCAAGGATGCTCTGCTGAATCCCCACAAGCAGCGATGACACTTTGGGTTTCTTAATCTAAGTTCAATGGTTTCCTAATCCATAATTCTATGAACTGTGGTTCATAAAATCCTGGAATTGGTTTGGGTTGGGAGGAACCATCCCTGGCAGTGCCCAAGGCTGGCTTGGACAGGGTTGGAGCAGCCTGGGACAGTGGGAGGTGTCCCTGCCATGGCAGGGCTGGCACTGGATGGGCTCTGAGGTCTCTCCCAACCCAAACCATTTCAGGATTCTCTGATTCTAAGTCAGCATTGTCAGGGAAAAGGGGAGGTGCAGCTCTCTCATTTTTGTGTGATTTAAACACACAAAAAATGAGTTTAGCAACAAAATCCCCTGGCAGCTGCTCACCTTAAGCAGGACTGGTGTAAATGCACACAATTCCCATCCCCAGCACTCTTCCCCACATCCAAGGAACTTCAGAGTCTGGTAATTTTGTTTAGAAATGTGAAAAAGTGAGACTCACCTTTTCCTGCTCCAGTAACTGTTGCAGGCTTGCTTTGTACTGAGGAGTTTTCATGTATGCCATGAACTGCATGTACTGGATCTTAAATGAGTCTGCAAAATAAATCAGATGAGGGATTTCAGCAGGGATAAATGTCATGTCCCTGTCCACCCCTATTTCCCCTCTGGCCACCTCTCCAATATATCACTTGTCTCTCCCTTGCTTCCAATTTGGACTCAAAGTCAGACTAAGCCATTAAAAATGGAAATAAAATAAATAGATAAAATAAAAATAATTCAGATGAGGTGCTTCAGCAGGGTAAATGCCATGCCCCTGTTTGCCCCCATTTCCCCCCAGCCACCTCTCCTCACTTGTCTCTCCCTTGCTTTTCATTTGGACTCAAAGTCAGAATAAGCCACTGAGGATGGAAATAGAATAATAAATAAAAATAAATAGATAAAATAAAAATAAATCAGATGAGGAATTTCAGCAGGGTAAACGCCATGCCCCTGTTTGCCCCCATTTCCTCCCTGGCCACCTCTCCTCACTTCTCTGTCCCTTGCTTTTGATTTGGACTCAAACTAAGCCATTAAAAAAGGAAATAGAATAATAAATAAAAATAAATAGATAAAATAAAAATAAATCAGATGAGGAATTCAGGCAGGGGTAAATGCTATGCCCCTTTCCACCCCTATTTCCCCTCTGCCCACCTCTCTTCACTTTTCTGTCCCTTGCTTTCGATTTGGACTCAAAGTCAAACTAAGCCATTAAAAATGGAAATAAAATAATAAATAAATAGAAATAGGAGAAAAAAATAAATAAAACAGATGAGAGATTTCAGCAGGGGGCAAATGCAATGCCCCTGTTTGCCCCCATTTCCTCCCTGGCCACCTCTCCTCACTTGTCTGTCCCTTGATTTTGATTTGGACTCCAAGTCAGACTAAGCCACTGAGGATGGATTTAGGAACATGCTGGAAATGCCTCTCCTGGCACAAAAGGAGCTCTTGGATCCATCAATTCCAATGGAAGCCATGTCCCCATCCACCCTGCCTCAAAACATTCCTCAAAATCACTCTTTTGCCACAAAATATCCCTCAAAAATCACTCCTTTGCTATAAAATATTCCTCAAAACCACTTTAATATCCATCAAAATCACTCTTTGGCCACAAAATATCCCTCAAAAATCATTCCATTGCCACAAAACATCCCTAAAAATCACCTTTTTTTTGCCAGAAAATATCCCTCAAAATCACTTTTGCCACAAAACATCCCTCAAAATCATTTTTGCCACAAAATATCCCTGAAAATCACTTTTTTGCCACAAAATAGCCCTCAAGAATCACTCTTTTGCCACAAAATATCCAACAAACTATTCCTTAAAAACATCAATCGCTCTTTTGCCACAAAATAACCCTTCAAAAAAAAAATCACTCCTTTGCCACAAAGTATTCCTCAAAACATCCCTCAAAAACCTCACTCTTTTGCCACAAAATATCCCAAAAAATATCCCTCAAAAATCATTCTTTTGCCCCAAAATAACCTTGCAAAAATCACTTTGGCCACAAAATATCCCTCAAAAATCACACTTTTGCCATAAAATATCCCACAAAATATCCCTCAAAAAAAAAAAAGAAATCATTCTTTTTGCCACAAAATATCCCTCAAAATTACTCTTTTGCCTCCAAAATCACTCTTTAGCCACAAAATATGCCTTTAATCATTCTTTTTCTCTCTCTTGCACCAGGAATCAGCCATGACTGGCACAAACTCAGCAGAGCCCAAGGTAAGGACACCTCTGGTACCCTTGGTCCCCCTGTGCCACATCCCAGAGCATCCTGGGCTGGCTCCTGCTAATGCCAAAAGCCAGAAACAGCTGGGAGGGGACAGGCAGAGAAGATAAAACAAAAAAAGCCTCCAGGTTTTTCTTTATCACCTCCTGCATTTTCCAACCGCACCTGTGTGAGCTCAGCCTCTGAGACAGGATCTCATTTATGGGCCCTGAGCTCAGCAGAGGAATTAAGAGAGGCGTCACCAGGATATTTTATGAAAAATCTCTTTGCCAGGATTATTCTCCTGAGAAGCTTCAGCTTCTCCATGTTTTGTTCCTCTAGAATATAACCTGGAAATTGTTTATCCAAACATGTGAATTGTTTTTAATTAATGGCTAATCACAGCCAGCTGTGTCAGAATCTCTGCGTCTGTCACAGGTTTTTATTACTCTTCTTGTCTAGCTTCCTAAAATTTCCTTTATCTTTTTTTAGCATAGTTTTAATAAATAATTTGCATAATATAATGTCATATTATATGATGTAATATGATATACTATGATATTAAATACTATGATACATTATATACTATGATATGGTATAATATAATATGCTATGATTTATATTATATTATATTATATTATATTATATTATATTATATTATATTATATTATATTATATTATATTATATTATATTATATTATATTATATTATATTATATTATATTATATTATATTATATTATATTATGTAAAATAGTATAATATAATATAATATAATGTGATATAATGTGATATGTTGTGATATAATGTGATATGTTGTGATATAATGTGATATAATATAAGAAAAAATGAATCAACTTTCTGAAAACTTGAAATTAATTCTCATTTTTCACCTTGTCTTGAAAACCCTCACAACACCACAACAGAGTGGTGTTCCCCAGGATTAAGAGAATGGTTTCATTTCAAATAAAGCTATTTCTGACTAAATCCAGGCTCGCTGCCTGTTGTGCCAAAGGAGAGCTGAAACAACATCAGAGAAGAAATGCAGAGTGAAACACCAACTTCAGCAGGAGGGAGGGACTTGTGGTGCTGCCCAAGGATGTGTCTCAGGTTCTGAGATGTTGCTGGAATGGCTCTTGAGGTATCAAAAGTCTTTCTTCTTAGCTTCGTGCTTGAAGAAGAAGTTGGGATTCTTCAGCTCTGGTTCTCAAGGTTGTTTATTTTTTTAAAACTTTTCTATTCTTTCTCTGACCTGCTGAGGTCTGTCCAGCAGGTTGGGTTGTGGCACAGTCCCTGCCCTTGGGGTGGTGGTGGCTTTTTATACTACAAACTAAGTGTACTTTATTTATAATAATTTTCCAATACCTATCACCTATGTTAGACAGTCTGTCTCTATCCTAAACCAATCTAAAAGTGTCACCATCACTGCAGAAGATGGAGAACAAGAAGAAGAAAGAAGGACATGCCCAAATTCTTCTATCTTGCTTCTTGAACCCCCACTCTAAAAACTCCAAAATTCTACATTTTCACTTGGTAATAAAATAACTATCTTTCTATTTAAGCCCTTGAGGCTTGTAACTTTTCACACAAAGCTGGGGATTGTTTCCATGGGTTAAAATCAAAGTCACAGGTGTCTTTGAGTCCACGCCAAGGTCTCTGAGCCCCCTGCCAGGGTCTGGAGTCCTCCAGGGCAGCCAGAGGAATGTCCTGGGTTCTGACAGATGTGGGGCAGGCAGGGGAAGGTGGGGAGGAGAGAATCCCCCTCCTGCCCCATCAAACAAGCCCAAAGGGGGGTGGGCAGGCCTTACCTAGCAGCTTCTGTAGTGCAGGGGGGGTGGGTGTCACCAGGAGCTGGTTGGACGAATGCCGTTGCACTTTAGGAGGTAGTTGGAAAAATGGGCTATGAGGTGACTTGTAGGCATCTGGAGAAACACAAACACAACCTCAGGTCAGCACTCAGTGTTTGGGACAAGGACAGGAGCTCTGCCACTGAAAACATGGCACAGAATCCTGAAAACATGGCACAGAATCCTGGCATTGGTTTGGGTTGAGAGGGATCATCCCTGGCAGTGTCCAAGGCTGGCTTGGACAGGGTTGGAGCAGCCTGGGACAGTGGGAGGTGTCCCTGCCATGGCAGGGGTGGCACTGGATGGGCTTTGAGGTCTCTTCCAAGCCAAACCATCCCAGGATTCTGTGATTCTAAGTCAGCATTGCCAGGTGGGGGCACAGAGGAGGATTTGTAATGAGATCCAGCAGCTTAGTCCATCAACACAGAGCTTCAAACACATCCACACACTGCTCCAAAGTGCTGGGCAGGGTCTCTGTGGTCCATTCTAAGAACAGCAGCTCAGAGAAGGCAACAGCCCCAGCTCCTGGCTGAGTACCCACAGACAGATCCCACCCCCAGCCCCATCAATGCATTAATCACCATCAATCACCATTAATCCCACCCCCAAACCATCAGTACATGAATGCCATCATCATTAACACATTAATCACCAGCAATTCATTAATCCCACCCACATCCATCACCATCAACCCCATCACCACCACCTCCTAAAGGACAGCTCTGCTCTGGTGACAACAGGGAAATTACGCAACAAAATCCAAATCAAACTGGCAACAAAGGAAAAACCACCACGTCCAGAGCTTCAGAGACTGTTCCAGGCTCTTGCACACCCCTGCACTCACCCTGAGGAGAGGATGAAGATGTCTGGGAGACAGTCTGAGCATGCAGAATTTCTAGTGCAGTTTGGTTCTTCTTGGTCTTGCGCTCAGTGCTCGCCGTGTTCATTTTCTTGGGGCGCCCTCGTTTCCTCCCTGCCATTTTCCTGCCCTTCTTACTCAGCTTCTTCTTCCTGGCCTTGGAGGGAGATGGCTTTTTAACAGAATTTGCTGCAGCTTTTTCTTCTTCAGCACCAGAATCCTGAGAGATTTAGAAAAAATTTGGTCATTTCTACCTCCAAGTGCAGAATTCCTTTTCAGCAAACATTCATATTGGTGTTTCAGTTTTATTAATGAAATACATTTCTGATATGATATATATATATATGATATATCATATCAGAAAAAAGGTGTTTCATTATTATTAATTACATATATTTCTGATATGATATATATAATATATCAGAAATAATGATGTTTCACTATTGTTATTGAAATCTATTTCTGATATGACATATAAATGATATATCATATCAGAATTAATGGTGTTTCATTTTAATCATGAAATATATTTCTGATATTATATATATTATATTAGAATTAATAGTGTTTCATTTTTATCAAGGATAAAAAGGATTTTATCAAGGATATATATAAAGGATATATCATATCAGAAATAATTGTGTTCCATTTTTATTAATGAAATATACTTGTGATATTATATATATATATGATATATATATGGTATATAATATCATAAATAATGGTGTTTCTTCATTATTATTGAAATCTATTTCTGATATGATATATAGATGATATATTATATCAGAATTAGTGGTGTTTTATTTTTATCAATGAAATGTATTTCTGATATGATACATATATTATATATAATATCAAAAATAATGGTGTTCCATTATTATTGAAATATATTTCTTATATATATATATGTATATATATATATAAAATATCATTTCTGAAATTATGTTTCTGAAAGGAAACTAGTGCACTGTAGTTCAATAACTTGCCAGGGAAGTGGACTTGCTTGGGAAAAGAGTTGTTCCCAAGGGGTTGTGCTCATTCTCTTCTGGACTCATTCATTGTGGGAAATGGGTTTGTAGAAAATTTTTAAATTTTCACAGTTTGTTACAGTTTGTGACAGTTACATTTTGACAATTTTTAAAGTTTGACAGAAGGCTCACACAGTGTGTATCTGTATGTAAACTTTGAAATAAGAAATACTGACCTAGAAATGCAATGGAATAGGACAGACATTGTTGAGAGAGAAATGGAACTAGAAACAAGTTTTAAAAGGTATCTTTACAAAAAAGACTAAATACTTTAGAGGAATTAAACTATGGAAGATGAAATGTAGTGGGATCCACAAGGGGTAATTTTAGATGATTGGCTTTAAGGCATTTACAGCATAAGTAGCTAAAACTGATAAGCCAAAAAATGCTTATAATATATTGTAATTAGGAAATAGTTGGCTTCTGATTGTGATGTGAATTATAACATCTGTATTGTCTCACCCTTCTCATTAGACTAAAAATAGAATAAAAGTTTTTAAAGCACCTCTCAGTTGCCCCATCTGTAAGTTAGAAAAAAAATCTATTCCAAGAATTCATTAAAGAAAAGAAAATGCTGAGGGAGGGAAACTTCAGGCAGGGCTGGACGGGATCTTGGGTAGGAATTGTTCCCTGGCAGGGTGGGCAGGCCCTGGCACAGGGTGCCCAGAGCAGCTGGGGCTGCCCCTGGATCCCTGGCAGTGCCTAAGGCCAGGCTGGGCAGGGCTGGGAGCACCTGGGACAGTGGGAGGTGTCCCTGCCATGGCAGGGGTGGCACTGGGTGGGCTTTGAGGTCCCTTCCAGCCAAACTGTTCTGTGATTCTGTTAAATCTGTACCTGCTGTACCTGCTGTCTAACAAAAGCTGATTATTCATCCTTCCCTGACTACATTCCTCAACTGAATTTCACTCAAAACTCAGAGTACAGTCAATACTTTATATTTTTGGCCATGAACAGGCAATGCATTTCTCACAGCATTACCCAAGAAAGGAAATGAGTCTTTGCAGAAGACTCAGCACACCCTGAGCTCCATTCAGTGGGCTGTGACTCAGGGACAGCTCTGCAAACTCCTGCTGGATGCAAGCGAGGGTGGACAACCAACTATTCATCTTGCAACACTTTTTTTTTTTTCCTTCCAGAATTAGTGGTGCAACTCCCAAGAGCAGCTTTTATTAACTCGCTCCATCATATTTTTGGGCACATTAATAGCTCCAGAGTAAAACCTTCCCCCAGAGCCTCCTCCTGACTCAGAGCAGCTCAGCCACAGGAACCACTCAGCACCCACAAATGCAGGATGCTCACCTTGTTTTCTTGGACCTTCGTTGGAGTAGTTGTGTTACTTTTGTTTTCTCTTTGTTGACGACGTCTAGCTGCCTCTTGTTCCTCCTGGGGACAAGGGAGGGGACATTTCACCATCTGCTCATGTTTTATTCCTTTGCAATACAGATCACCTTCTTTCCCACCTTCATTTTCCACAAGAAAGGGGAACAAAATTCCCCTTGGCTCAGGCCACACTCAGGTGGGAACAAATCCTCTTCCACCTCCAGAGGAGAGTAAATCTCAACCTCTTCCTATATTCTCCCTTCCCAGCCCCACACTGCTGTATCAGGTCCCATTTTAAATAATCTATTATTGTTGTTGTTGTTGTTGTTGTTGTTGTTGTTATTATTATTATTAATCATTACCATTATTATTTAAAGTATCATACCAATATCTTATTAATGCTATATTAATATTCTATTTAAATTGTTAATACTATTAATATGAGTGTTGTTATTATTGTTATCATCGCTATTATTTATTACATATCATATGTAAATAATGTGGTAAAATATATTAAAATATAGTATATATACACAATTTTGATTAAATAACAATAGCAATAATAATAGTAATAATACTAGTAACACTAACAATAATAATAACAATAATAAGATTATAATACTATTGTATCAATAATGTATTAATATTACATTAATAGTGTTAATATTATTATATTAGTGTTGCTGTTATTATTACTATTCTTTAATATATATAATATGTAAATATTATGGCAAAATATATATAAAAATATGGTATATATACATGGTCATGATTAAATAATAATAGTAATAAGAATAGCAATAATAATAGTAACAATACTAATACTAATAACACTAACAATAATAACAATAACAACAACAATAATAATAATAATAATGTGCACTTTAATAGCTTCCCACATCCCCAGCATTTCATGGTGACACATTAAAAATCTTCCACAACTGGAAATGGCAATGCCATTAATCATCATCTCATTCAACTTCAGCCAAGTTTGTTGAGGTGACTAATAAAAAACCAAAAAAACCCAGGAACTTTTCAGGCTGATTTTTTCCCAGGCTGACAGGAAATTTCCCTGTTCAGAGAAAAATCTCTTTTTCTCTCACAAAATAAAACCTCTTTCAGACAGGAAATTTCCAAGAGTTCAGTGAAAGCCTTTCCTGCACCTTCCAGGTGAGGTTTTATCTGCTTAAGATTTCTGACAATTCCAACACTCCTTTGATTTAAGCACATTATCAACCAAACCAGTGGCAGGTTTAAGTGTAAAAAGCAGGGAAGGTCAGAAGTACCCTGATTTTTTTTTTTTCCTCTAAGAAGTTTTTTTTGCCCCAGATTTGAATGGAGCAATCTGAAACAATTTCCTTTCAGAGCCCCCATGAGTCTGTTCTTACAGAGCCAGTCAGCCTGAGGATGAACATTCACCTGAAATTTTAAATTAAGTGGCCTCACTTAATTCTCTTCCTGGGAATCCATTGATTATTTCAGGTTAACCCAGCCCTGCACAGTCCCAAAAACTCTCTGGCATTTTAATTCCACGTGTAACAGCCCAGACTGCAGCAAATGACAACTCACTCTGTGCCTCCAATGGCACGTCCCAAAAGGAACATTTCAGAGCATTGCTCAGCTTCATTTCAGGAGCTGAGCACTGGGACAGATTCAAACCATCATTCCCTTCTTTAATTCCAGTTCTTTAATGAAGAAATAGCTCATTACAGACCTCCAGTGCAAGGTAAAAGCACCTTGGGGCTGCCCCATTAATTCTCTATTAGAAATCCCTTGGACATGATTGAATTAGTGCTTGATGGCATCTGAGACTTCCCTTCAATTAGCTCCATGTTCTTTGCCTAGCAAGAAAATCTGATTTCCAATCAATTCTGTCCACCTGTGATTAAATTCCTCACAGTGGCTGCTCCCTTAACTCTGAGTTTTCTACAGAAAATGATTGAAACTTACCCTGAGTTTTGGATTTTTGAGACTAGAAAAATAGTTTTCAAGCTGAAAATAGAAAGAGAAGAGAGTCATCCTCAAAACCATGACAGATGAACACAGAAGAATAAAATATTAGCTTAGAACAAGTGCAGAGCTGCAGAAATTCTGACTGCTTTGCTTTGATAAGCTACATCAAGAAGCCATTTACATTCATTCTTTTCAGGCACCCAGCCTGTTGTGTAACAGGGCATAATCCAACCTCTACAAGGTTTTATCATCCCCACCACTCCTGGCCTTGTTTTAAAGCTTTGTGTCACATATCTCCCCTCAGCACAGGCTGATTTTCAATGAAATTATTTGCACTGAAGCTGCTGCACCCTCGTACTCCACCACATTTATCTGCACTCTGGCACATTCCTGAACAAAAGCTTTATTAGACTACAGCAGAGGAAGGAAAACAGCATTATTATCCCACTGCAAAAACCTTGGGGTGGGATAAATGATTTGTCCATGAAATTTTTCATTTCCAAAGGGTTTGTTGGGTTTTATGAGGGGCTTGGGGGCTTTTTGGTGGGGGGTTGGTGTTTTTGATGGGGGGGCTGTTGCATGGGTTATTTATTGTTGTTGGTTGAGTTTTCTTTAATTGAAAAAAAAACAGTGAATGCATTATCATTGTTATGGAGCTTGGGCTGCTTCTACAGCAGCTGAGAATTCTACTAAAATTGAGATTTACTGGTTGAATATGACTGGATTAAATGATCTGCGCACCACAGAGGAATCAAAGCCCCACTGAGTCTTTCCCCTCTGAGGAAAGGACGGCAGGAGAGCCCAATTCTGAGCAGCTGCAGAAGGAATTTTATCAGAGAATCTCTGCAGCTTCAGTAAATCAGCACTGCCCTTAACCCCAGGGTGTGTGTACAACCCTGGAGCAGGCAGTTTGCACACTCAGGTGTGCAAACCCACAAAGGGACAGGAACACAAGCCCCAGGCAGAAGGACGTGGAGCTGGAAGTGCTGCCAGGAGCAGGGCACAGGCAGCCCGGGTACTCACTATGGTTCTGTCAATGGTGTGCAGGTAGTAGGAGACTGGCTTCCCCGTCCAGGACACAGAGCCCTTCAGTGGTGACAGCTCCACAACCCTCATGATAGTGCCAATATCTGTGGGAGGAGACAGGAGCTGGTTAGGAGACACAGTGACGATTTTGGGCTGAGGCCAAGGGCACTCTCAGCACTCCAGCGTCTCTCCCTGCCATCCCTCCTTTGCCACAGCTCCCAGAGCAGCTCAGCACCCTAATTTTTCCCTCAAAATTTCACTCAAAACTCAGAGCACAATCAATACTTTATATTTTTGGCCATGAACAGGCAGTGCATTTCTCACAGCATTATCCAAGATGATGTGGGTACTGCACAGTATCCCCACAGCGGGATGAACCTCCTTTGCCACAGCTCCCAGAGCAGCTCAGCACCCTAATTTTTCCCTGCACAGATGATGTGGGTGCTGCACAGTAACCCCACAGTGGGATGAACCGGCCCCAAGCATCTCCACGGCTCCGGCTCCAGGTGCTGGCTCCATGCCCAAAGCAGAGCCAAACCCAACCTTGGCCCCGCCACAGCCTCAGCCTCTGAGCAAAGGGGATGCTGCAGGCTCCTGGCTGCTCCCAAAACAGTCCCAGAGGAAGAACACGTGCAGGAGCACACGTGTGAGGAAGAGGAGGATCTGGGGGGGTGGATAGCACCCCGTTTGCCCTGGCCCCGGGCACTGGGGTGTCCGTCAGCACACGGAGCCTGGGAATGGCGGTGCCTGAGTTGACTTTGGCATTTCCCAGCGCCAGCCCCCATGGCCTGGAGGGGATCCAAGAGCCCCATTCCCCCCCGTGTCACTGCCCCTGGCACCCCTGGGCATCAGGGGGTGACACCAGCCAGGCACCAACTGCACTATTCACACGCCCTCTGAACAGAGAGAGACACAGAATTCTCTCAGGTTTTTTCCTGGAGAAGCACAGAGGGAAAGCAATTCTGATCTCATTTACTGCTCCTGTTGTTTTGTGAACATGTAGAATGTGTTAGAAGATCATTTACCTAAAAAATTAAATTATTAGATTCCAGCGATAGTGTTTTAATTCATTAAACAATTAGATCCATGTCTGTGTGTCAGGACTGTCAGCTGACAGTCACAAGCTTTCAATAGTAGTTAAAAGTTAGAAGTAAGTATTATATAACATAAGAAATATAATAATTAATATAATATATGATATTATATTATATAAGAAATATAATATAATTAATATATTATCCTATGATATGATAAGATAAAATATAGTATAATAAGATGTAATGTAATATATTATAATGTATAATGCTATAATGTGCTATAATGTAATAATAATATAATGTAATATAATATACAGAATATAATATATAGAATAGAATATGCTATCAGAGAATATAATAGAATATAATGTGATATGATATTATATTAGATATGATATGATATTTATTATGTAATATACAATGATATATTATATTATATTATATTATATTATATTATATTATATTATATTATATTATATTATATTATATTATATTATATTATATTATATTATATTATATTATATTATATTATATTATATTATATGGTATAGTATGATATAATGTGATATAAATCTTTTCATTATAGTATAATATAGCTTTAATAAAGCAAGTATTCAGCATTCCAGAGCCATAGACTCAGATGCCAATCATTTTCCTTTGTCTGGGGTGCCCTGATTTTACAATAACCAACACAGAGAAATCTGGTTTGCAGATCCTCCAGGAAAACACTGCTGGGAGTTTCAAGGGAATTTCTTCCTCTCCTGCTACGTGCATCCCACAGGAAAGCAACATGTGGGACATGTACCTTTGAGCCAGCCAGCCCAGAGTGAGTTAGTTCTGGCCAGCAGAACTGTGTCCCAGACTCTTTTCCAAGGAACACCACATGTGTGAGACAGGGATGAATTAAACAGCCCCAGAACGTCACCAGCCCTGCCCCTGTCAGCTGCAGCTGCCCTATATTTGGACTGGGCACAAACATGTTCTGGGTTTGCTTTCTTGTCTATATTTGTTTTGTTCTCCAGAATTAATAGCTTGGGGATGTGCCTTAAACATTCCCACAAGCACTGAGCCAGTGGCAGGGCTGCAGGAGAAATTATGGCACATTTCTAATTAAACAAAAATGACCCAGAAGAGGTCAAAAGCAAGGTTTGGGATTCAGCAACCTCAACCACTACTTTAACCACATTTTAATACTTGTTTTCATTTGTCCCAACTCTTTCCACATTTCCACTTCTTCCCACAGATGGAACTACTAAGGACAAAAGTGGAATTGAGGGAACTGGCGCCTCCTTCTTAAAGCTTGATCTTTCCCAGGGTTTTGTATAAATTATTTAAATGTTCATACTCCAGATCAGAGTATTTGACAGACAGGTGAGACGTGACTCAAGGCATGCTCAGACACCAAAAAAAGCCTTGATGAATAAAAGTGTTACGGAAAACCTTGTGGGGCAGCAGAGCAGTGACATTCCCTGCTCCATGTGCAGGACCCTGGCCATGCTGGGGATGGCATTTCCCTGGGAGTGTCACTTGGAAAAGCCACTGGAACAAGCCCCAGCCCCAGCACATCCCACCCAAGCTCATTTGATGTTGGTATTTGTCAACATAATTTGGTCTCAGAAAGGGATAAAGCCCTAAAATTTATTCACACAATTCTCCCTGTTTGTAGCATAGAAAGGTAATTTTTTTCAGGGCCTTTTATCTGAATCCCTGGAAGTTTCCTACTGGCAGAAGCTGTTGGTTCTCCTTTTGCTAGAGCCTCTCACCCATCCAAACTCCAATTAATCATCTCAATATAATTTTAACATCAGCATTTCCATTCAGCATTAAATAAAAGCTGAGATCTGAGAGTTCAGCATTCTAGAAAACATTCCAAATGAATCCAGGCTGGGCTGAGAGCTGGGGTGGGATAAAGGTCTGGCTCAACTGGCAGAGGCAGCCAGGGCTGCTCTGAGGTGAAACAGCAGCACATGCTGGCTTCAGTCTCCTAAATGCAGCAGAGAGAGAAGGGAATGGGAAAAATCCAGGAAAAGAAAAGGCTTGAGAGACCAAAGCCCTGTATTTTTGTCGGCAGGTCGAACTGAAACATCTCCAAGTGCATTTTTGGATTTTCTCAAGCTCTGGTGGGCTCTGCAAGAGCACCCAAGCTTTACTCAGGCCCTCTTTGCCTCATCAGTAAACTGACAGCCTGGTCCCAGCTCTCCCAGGGTTTGAGGAGTTCCAGGAGCATCATTCCACCCTTTTTCCCTTTTATTTTGAAGTCCATGCCTCAGAAGAACTGGCAGTCCAGCACCTAAAGTTCAGCAAGGGTCCAAACTACCAGAGGCCTTAAAAGAGAATTTTAAACAGGGAAGAAAAGTGCAGGTTTAGGTGCCTGATGTGTGGTACATTCACAAGAATTCAAGCTTAAAAATAACTCCCAAGGGCTCAATTTACTTCATGACAGTCCAAAAATTACTGTTCTTCAAAAGCAGCTTAGGCCAAAATTAGACAGCACAGTTTGAGATTTGGAACTCACTGAGTTGCTCCCCACGTCTGCACAGGGAGGGAATGAGGGGGGTTTGATTTAAGGAAAATTTAGCACTGGAAACAGTAAATACATGTAAAGCCCAGCTTGGACTGCTCTTCTGCTTGAGAAATCTAATTTAAAAACTTGAACTTGAAGGGACCCACAAAGAACATCAGTCCAGCTTCTGCACAGACATCCCAGTTTCAACAGTGAAAGTCTGAACAGGTCAAACCCAACCACATGGAATGTCCCAAAACCTCCTTAAACCGCAGCTCATGTCCTTGCAGAGGACAAGGCTGCCAAACATCGAGTCTGGCCTGTTCACAGGAGAAGGAAACCACGACCCTGTGCTGGCAATGAACCTGACCCAAGGCCTGGGTGTGTCTGGGAGAGGTTTGTTTGCTCAATGCACAGCACAGGAGATGTTCAAAGCTGAACATTTCACACAATCCTGGAATGGTTTGTGTTGGGAAGGACCTCAAAGCCCATCCAGTGCCATGGCAGGGAAACTTCAACCATCCCAGGCTGCTCCAAGCCCTGTCCAGCCTGGCCTTGGGCACTGCCAGGGATCCAGGGGCAGCCCCAGCTGCTCTGGGCACCCTGTGCCAGGGCCTGCCCACCCTGCCAGGGAACAATTCCTGACCCAAGATCCCATCCAGCCCTGCCCTCTGGCAGTGGGAGCCATTCCCTGGCTCCTGTCCCTCCAGGCCTTGTCCCCAGTCCCTGTGCAGCTCTCCTGGAGCCCCTTCAGGCCCTGCCAGGGGCTCTGAGCTCTCCCTGGAGCCTTCTCCTGTCCAGGTGAGCAGGCCCAGCTGTGCTAGGCTGGCTCCATAACCTCTAAGCCTTAGGAATCCTGCCTGGTGGGATTTACCTGCCTGGATTTAGGGCGTAGGGAACTCCCCTGTGAGTCAGGGCTGCTCTTTGTGGTGAAGGAATGATTCACACCCTTGAACTCCTGATTTCTCTGCAGCTCAGGGACACATTGATGGAACCAACACCAAAACACAGCAGCACAAAGCCCATCAAAAGTGTCTGCTCCTCTCTTTAAATTGATTCTAAATTGATTTTAAATTGTCCTCTCCTCCTTTTAAATTGATTTTAAGTACCTGTCACTTGGTGTGCCCTACCAATCCAACAGCATTTTCTACTTATACAACTCTAAAATGCTAACACCCCCCAGACAATTTCAGATAATGAACATCCACAACTGTAATGAACAATAAAAAGGGCAATCATACCACTCAAGTTTCGACTGTTAATTCTAAAATTTAGAGGTGCAAAAGGTTTTGAGGACACAATTCTCCCACCTGGAAAAAGAAGAAAAGCAAAAAGCACAGTCAGCTCCATTATTTGTTCTAGAAGTAACTACTTATTAAATATAACCTGGTACAGAGCCCTAAAGAGCAATCCTATAAAACTGCCCCTTGTATAGCATTAAAAAATAAATAAATCCCTTAATTCTCATTTTGACAACCCCAAGAAAGCAAATCCATGATTCCTGCCAGGTGACACCTCAAGGATCATTTAAAATGACAGATTTGAAACACTTGGGAAAAAAAGAGCATGTTAATTCTCAGTGGCAATCTAAAGAAATTTCAATTATCTCCATCCTACTTGAGATCTTTCATACACAAGCCCCCAAAGCCCTTTAATTTAGAGGCCACTAATCTTCATTTCATGGGTATTTGGGGTCATTCAGCAGAGCCTGAAGTACACTCTGGGAAGAGAAATCAGGTTTCATCATTGTAAAGGGTTCTTGAAACATCTCCACCTTCCCACTGTTCTCAAGCCACTATTAAACAAGTTTGAAAACTAAAAAACAATCCAGTTAAATTAAAGAAAACAGCTTAAGTTTGGAGGTTTTATGGTTTGCAGCAAAGCCCAAAAGTCACATTATTTATTTCAGCACAAAGCTGTGCCATGGGAAGCCACAGCTGCTTTGTTCACACCACATATTTTTCTTTTCAGAAATTGTTATTTCTGTCATTTCTGCCACAACCAACTAAAATTGTTGCTTTTCCCAGTGGTTAAGAGCAAAGAAAAGACACCCAGGGCAATGGAGAGGCCAGGGTGGGGTTAGGGGGTGTCCCCAGGCTCCAGTGAAGCTTCTCAGGAGCACCCAGTGACACTGCCCCAGATTTTATGGAATTGTAAAACCATTAAGGCTGGAAAAGACCTTTAAGATCATCAAGTCCGACCATCAAAGTCTATCCCACTAAACCCTGTCCCCAGGTGCCACATCCCCACAGGTTTGGAGCATTTCCAGGGATGGGGACTCCAGCATTTCCAAAACCAGGAATTAACACCCAGCATTAAATGAGCCAGCTCTGAACAGGAGAAGTGAATTCTGTATGGAATTACAGACTGGCCTTCCAAAGCTGTGCCTCTGCAGCCAAGAATCATGGAATGGGTTGGGTTGGAAAGAGTTTAAAGTTCACCCAGTGCCACTCCTGCCATGGCAGGGACACCTCCCACTGTCCCAGGCTGCTCCAAGCCCTGTCCAGCCTGGCCTTGGGCACTGCCAGGGATCCAGGAAGTTTGGCCTTGGCTGTTGGGTGTTTTGTGGGCTCCCAAACGAGGGAAGGATGCACCAGCAACTCCTCCCACCCCAATTCTGCAGCAGAGTTTTCCCAGCAGAGGGGATGCTCCAGGGAACCAGGCAGGTGTGGGCAGGCACAAAGGGAAGAAGAACAAATCCCACTGTGCTGCAGCCACTTGGCCCCAAGGCACAGAACAAACCCCAAAGCCTGGCTTTGCCAGCTGGGACTGAGCCCCCCTCTCCCACCCCAGCTCCCACAGGAATCAGGAAACAAGGGGGACACATTTCCAGTTGGATTTACCTTCCTTCATGTTGGCAAAGCGCTCCTTCAGCTGGTGATCCACCTCGGGCCCGAAGGCAAAATTATTCACAAAAATAACACTGCAAAACAATGATCCAGTTAAAGATCAGGGAGCCAGGAATACCCCACAAGGACCCCCAGCCACACCACAGCCCCTTGGAGCCTTCCCAGCCACTCCTGCCATGGACAAACCTGCTTGTCCCCAGCTCTACAGCTCCTGTCACCAAAAACATGGAGAGCAACACTCAGCTCTTCATCCTGCTGCTTCTTGGTGGGGACTTAAAATCTTACAGCAAAATATCAAAATGTATTTTAGAATCATAAAATTGGTTGGGTTGGAAGGGACCTAAAAGCTCATCCAGTGCCACCCCTGCCATGGCAGGGACACCTTCCACTGTCCCAGGCTGCTCCAAGCCCTGTCCAGCCTGGCCTTGGGCACTGCCAGGGATCCAGGGGCAGCCCCAGCTGCTCTGGGCAATCTGTTTCAATTCCAGCTCCAAATTCCCCATAATGCCAGAAAACAGTGACCTCTTAGCACATTTTCCCTGTCCTAAATCCAGCACTTCAGCCCTACCCACAACAGAGGAGTTACATCTTTTCTTCTGGGTTAAGAAATTCAATGAGGGGAGGGGGATTGTTCCTGGAAAAAACAATCACATGGAAACAAAGAAATCTGCACAGAGGTAGAACCCCACAAATGATAAAACAGCTTCGTAAAGAAACAGAACATGCCACAGATTAAAAAAGAAACACCCCTTTAGTTTAAAGGTCTAATCAGCCTGGCCTAAATGTCACTGGTGCCCATTCAGTGCCCAGGATGCAACAAGAGTCCTCAACACCTCTTGGAAGTGGTTGAGCTCCCTGCTGAATGAACTTGTCAGGGCTTGGCATGGAGCTCAGGGCAAAGTTCTTCCCCAGAGGGTGCTGGGCACTGCCCAGGCTCCCCAGGGAATGGTGCCAAGGCTGCCAGAGCTCCAGGAGCATTTGGACACAGAATCACAAAATTCCAGAATCCCTGGGTTGGAAGAGACCTCCAAGACCATCGAGTCCAACCCAACCCCAACAGCTCAACTGAACCCTGGCACCCAGTGCCACATCCAGGCTTTGTTAAACACACCCAGGGATGGGGACTCCACCACCTCCCCGGGCAGCCATTGCAGAACTTCATCACCCTTTCCATGAAAAACTGAAAGAATGATCAATTTTTCCTAATACCCAACTTAATAGCCTAATTAGGTTTTTCCTAATATCTTACCTATAGGATAGGATCTCACCAACTTCCTAATACCCAACCTAGATTTTTTTCCTGACATCCAACCTAAATTTCCCTTGGCACAGCTTGAGGCTGTGAGCTCTGGTTGTGTCAGTGCTGCTGGAGAAAGAGCCCAGCCCCAGCTGAGCACAGGCACCTTTCAGGAGCTGCAGAGAGTGATGAGGGCAGCCCTGAGTCTCCTTTTCTCCAGGCTGAGCACCCCCAGCTCCCTCAGCTGTTCCTCACAGGGTTTGTGTTCCCAGCCCCTCACTGACAGAGCTCTCAGGGGTGCTCAGGGTGGGGGTTTGGGGTGGCTGTGCAGGGACAGGGCTGCACTGATCACCCCTGAGGGTCCCTCCCAGCTCAGGATATTCCAGGATTCTGTGAAGTGTAAAAGCCATCCTGGCCTATTGTTCCCACATGAAGAACTGATTTCTTTGCAGGAAAATTCCCTTCCCAGTGCCTCCACACATGAAACGTGTTCAACAAGGACACAGGGAGTTTAAGAGCAGCATTCAAAAGCAGCTATTAAAAACCACGAATGAAAAAAGTGTTTATGCACCAAGGGAAAAAAAAAGTTATTCTTGCTACGCCTTGCTCTTGGAAATTTGGGAAACCCTGCCTGGCAAGTAAAGCTAGCAGGGGTTTCTTCCTCCTCCTTCCCATGTGCCAAAAGAAAAAAAGGCCTTGCAAAGGAGCCAAACATATTAATGGGACTAGAAAACATCCAGGAGAGGAAGGGGAAAAGCCAGAGCCTGCAGATGTGTTTTTATAGTGTTCACTCTGGCACAGGATCCTGTGAGTGCGTGCAGGGCACAGGAACCCTGAATCCCCTTGGGCTCAGCTCTCTTCCAGGAGGTTTTGCCAAGCCACAGGCACAGGGATCCCCTGGAACACACAGGGAACCATGTCCTGCTAGCAGCCCCATCCCTGGAAGTGTCCAAGGCCAGACTGAGCAGGGCCTGAGGTGCAGTAAGCTGTCAGAGGTGGCACTGGATGGAATTTAAGCTCCCTTCCAACCCAAACCATTCCAGAATTCCCTGACCCTGCCCCAGAGTGAGGTGGAGCAGCACTGAGACACACAGTGAGTGCCATGCCATACAAACCAAACATCTCCCAGCACTTCTGGGTGCAGCCACAGCTCCTGCAGCCAAAAACTTCTCTAAAAAATTTAAATTAATTCCGAGGAAAGTTGCCCGGGCAGCAGAGGATTGTGCACTTGGAATAACAAGCAACAAAGCCAAACCCAAGTGTGCTGCAAGGCTGGGATAAGTCTGTCCACAAATTAAAAGGCACCTCCAGAAGAAAGTGAGGAGCAGAATCCTGCAGGAGTCACCAGGCTGGCAGACGCCTCCTCCAGGCTCTCACAACCAGAGCTTTGGGAGCCATCCAGAAATGGCCACAAGTCTCAAGGTTTCAGAGCTCTCTTTGACAACTGCCTTCCATTCCCCCACATAACAGGGTGGCCCAGAAGGTCATATAAAAAATAAAGAGGTTTTTCTACCCATAAGGCTGAAAGAATGCAAAGCTTTAAAAATACAGACGACTTTTATTGCTTTTAACAAATTTACTCCCTTTGTGCTCCCTCAGAAAGGAGCCCAACCCTCTGCATTTAGTTCTCCACATAAATAAATCTTCAAGACAATTAAGTTTAAATGAACTTACAATTTAAGTTGAAACAAACTCACTTGGGTCTTTTCCTTTTTATTAGAGGGAAAGTGAGCCTGTGTGCCCCAAAAGCCAAGAGAAGGAGTTTTGCCAGAATCCCTGACATGAACTATAGGGATATGCAAAACAAATGGAGGTTTGTGTTCCTCTTATAAGCAGAATTTATCTTGGATACACCCTTGTATGGAATATCATGGGACATGCACTCCAAGCCATTCTTCTAGTCAGAAAACAGGATCTAAAGAGGCCACTGTAAGAGTTGGCAGATAGACTTTGGGTATTTGCTATGGAAATTCTATATAAAAAGCTGGCCAGCCTCCCAATTTCCATTATACAAACTCCCAAATATCCAGCTCAGAAAGCAGCACTCAAGTGCTGTACTGTACCTTGTGTTTGCAATCCTCTCCCTCCATTCTTCTGAGAGGAAGTCACCTCTTTCCAGCTGAAAACCAAAGAACAGAAACACAGAGGGGTTACCAGGGCTCCCTCCAGAGAGGGACAAACAGGCTGCACCAGCCCCCTGAGCCCACAGCAACCAGGGACAAGTGAAACCTTTTGGAAAGGCAGAGGTGGAGCAGGAAAAGCTGACCCTGAGGTTTCTCCTTCCCTGCTCCCACCCTCAGCCCCTCTCCTGCATGGGAAGGGTTCTGCTCTGTGGAGAAGCCAGAAGTGCTGGCACTCATTGCAAAACTGCCCAGAAAATGCCTCCTGAAGGCCCCCAGGGCTGGGGACCCCCGCTCAGCACAGGGAGCTGAGCCTGGATTGGGAACAGCTCCTGCTGGGAGCCCTGGCTCCCAATTCAGGCTCTTGCTGCACTGCATAAACAACAATCTGATTTTTGTGCTGCTAAATATAAACCCTGAGCACTTCTAACACTTTCAAGTTGGAAATGAAGTAACATAAAGGCCTTGTTTGAAAATAAGGACAGTTATGACTTCAGTGGCTGTGGAGCACCTTTCTGGTGACACCACATCAAGCCCCAGGTGAGCACAGAGCTCTGGCACAGGCTGAAATTTCCTCAGTTGTGTTCTGGAAATGAGAGGGGAGCCTGTGGGCCACACCTCTGCTGTGCCACAAGCCAGGCAGGAGGAGGTTTGGGGGAGGAAGATAAGAGGAGGAGAGAAAAAATAAGGTGCAAGTCTCTAATTAATGCTGATGACACCCTTTGAAGATGATGGTTTGTGCCAGAACCTCAGGAACATCAAAGCAGCTGCTGAGGATCCTTTTCCTGCACTGTCTGGGAAGGAGGGAGGATTTCACATCTAATTCTCATTAGTGACAACTCCAAGGCTGCAGACACTGGAACAACTTCCATCCCTCAAGGTTGGGAGCATCCAAAGGGAACTCCTGGTGCCAGGCAGGGACACAGGGGGGTGACAAACCTGCCTGAGCCACTGTGAGGGACAAAGCCACAGGTGCCAACAGGAATGGGGCTGCTTCCAGGAGGAAAGGAAGGGGAAAAGCACCAAAATCTCCTGATGTTACACAAGAGGGCTGAGAAAAGTGGACATCTCAGGTGAGAGATCAAGAACTTTGTCAAGAGCCTGAAGTGCCAGAAACTGAAGAGAGCATGTAAGAGTAGCTGAAGTTATTCAGAAATACCTGTTCCACCAGCTGGGCTGGAATCAGAGTTAAAGCAGAATTAATTCCTGTGATCTCCCACCTGCTGGGAGGGGAAGCACCTCTGACATCCCTGCAGTAATAAAACCAAAGGATGAGATGGAAGCTGAACTCGAAGATTCAACCCAAGGACATCTAGTTGCGTACTGTCAGAATCTAAACCAGAGATTTAACACCAAAAAAGTTCTAAGAAGAATTTTTTCTCATATAAGGAAAGATATTTCTGGGTGCCTATACGTGGACACCACCTCTAGACTGATTTTAAGAGAATTTTGTCTCAGCCTAATCTATGCTTGTAGTGAACAGCTCCATAGTTGAGTAACCAAGACAAAGAAAACCCACATGACAGGCAACTGTGTTTATTTTCTAACAGTTTTTGCAAGTCAGCTCCTCTATGGCATCCTCCACACCACCAGTTTCTAAAGTCTCCACAGGGTTTTCCTACACTAACAGGGAAAGAAAAACATTGGGAAAACCAGGAACCACAAACAACACAGTCTGCAAGAGAACAGAGAAGCTAAGTAACATGAAACTATTTTGAAATGCTAAACTTCATAATAAAGGTCTTGAAATCCAACCTATGTGGCTGTAAGGCCTCACTTGGGTCCAGTTTCACTGTGTGTTTGCCCTGTCTGTGTGGTTAGAAAAGCACTTATAACCAAAATCTCCAGGTTTTTACCTGATCTCACCCATGGAGGATGAACACTTTGCAAGCCAGAGCCATTTAACAATTCAAATGAAGCCCAGCCCAGCTTAAACACATCTATTTTTGTGTGGTACTGCTTCCCCAGCTCATGCTTAGCCAAGAGCCAAGGGAAAAACTTCACCAGGAAAAACACTGGAGTACAGAAATAATCAAATGAGCAACTGTGGCTGGGAGAAAATGGGTTCTTTTTTCCCTCTGGAAGCAAGGCAGTGATTCCTGGATGCTCCTCTGCAGCAAGGACTGAGCTGTCTGACCCTGGAACCAGGGGGTTATTTATATTTAGCTCCTTACCCACTGTGCTGAGGCACTGATCAATAAATGATCACCAAAAGAAGGAAAGGAGCTCTTTACCCATCAACTGACACACAGAATCCAAAAAAAATTCCCCCCAAAATCCCACTCAGCTCAGTGGTTTGCAGTAATTTTGAGAGTGAAACAAGAACTGAGAAGGAAAATCAGCTGATTAAGGAAAGTCCAGTGTGCTGGAGCAGCAGAACTGGTCCATGCTGGGAGAAGGGGACACATCCACAGGGCCACACTCAATCTCTTCCTCCACTGTCCCCTCCCTCACCCTGTTCCTCCTCTCTCTGAAACTTAATCTCCTTAGTGAATAATGAATGGAAGGGACCATCTGTAACACAGATATTTTCATCTGATTAGACAGTGCAGGAGATGCTTTATCTAACAGGATAATGAGCTCAGAGAAATCGCCTCCAGAGCTGCTGCCTGCATTGCTGCTAAATTTAGAAGCCAGACCAGGTTTTTATTCAGGTTTATCAAACAGCCACTGCAGGAATACACTCAGCAGCATCTGATTCCTGTAACTCTTCCTGCAGCTGGATGGAAAGCAGCAGGGCCCAGCCTGGGGGAGGCAGCCAGAGGTACACAGAGGGTGGGAGTTCAAGTTACTACAGAACAAATGAGGCATCAATTTTGTGTGGAAACATGGCTGAAGAGGCTGGGGATATTTATATATAATTGTGGAAAAAATAGAGTGGAAATACACCTGGACAACTGGGATTTGTTTTAAATAAAGGCACTGGGCCCTGCCCTCCAGAATTCATGGCCAAGCTCAGAACCTCCAGCACTAACAAGAACAATCCAATGGGGAAGGACAGAAACTGAATTTTGAATTTCAAGGCTGAAGAACAATCTGGTGAGGGGACAGTGACTGCCCTTCTCTCCAAGGCATCTCAAACACAACTTCATTGTTTGCAGAGTTTTTGGGGTCCTGGGGGTTTCTTTGTTTACATTCCTAGCAACTTTCTTTTAATGGCAAGCTGAAAAAAATCATCTTGGGAGGATTTGGGGCAGGTTACAAAAACATTATGAGGTTCTGAGGCCCTTGGACTGCTGCAACAGGCAAAAACGACAGAAAATATTTCTCAGCAAGGATTCTACCAGCTGGGAAGGCTGCAGATGCTGAAAAGCTACAGGGACCATGATCTCCCAGGTAAGAAAGAACTGTAGACATGCACAAACCCAAACAAGCATGGAACACTGCAAAAGTCAACTTCTCAGCAGATCACTTTTCAGGGAGAGCCCTAAATCCATTGGAATTGGAAATCTCTAACTCTGCTGGGATTGTGGCTGTTAAAACACCCTAAAAACCCAGCACGACCCTCCAGGGCATTTCTAGGATTTAATGCTGCCTTATGCACCACAGTTTTTACTTTTACAGCCAGAGAGAAACACCATCCACAAAGCTCAGCCAGAGCTGCAGGTGGGATCTGAAATTCTTCCCACTGAACTCCCACCAAGCCCTGCCCTCCTCAAAACATAAAACCATCATGAGGTTCTGAGCCCCTTGCAGTGCTGCAATAGGCAAAAAGGACAGAAAATATTTCTTAGCAAGATTCTACCAGGTGGGAAGGCTGGAGATGCTGAAAAGCTGCAGAGATCATGATTTCTCAAGTAAGAAGGAGCAGAGCAGGAGTTTGGGAAGGTCAGGCCCCTGTGCTGGAGAGGAGGGCTGGGTTCTCAGCCCAGTGCTGGCCAGGGAGGCTCTGTGCTGCTGGAGCCATAAATTCACAAATTCAGGATGCCTCAGTGCAAACACTTGGCTCCCAAACCCCCAGAATTTCTGCCTGGAAAAGTACACATGGTTATTTTTAGGTCCTTGTTCTTTTCAAAAATAACCAGAGGCACGAATCCAAACCTCCAAAATGTGGCATCATTTCAAAGCCACAGGGGACGTTTGGAGGGATTTTCAAATGCCAAAACAGCAAATTTCCTGCTGAAATGGGGAGGTCAAAAATACCAGGAGCAAACAGCTGCCTCATCCTGCCCTGAGAGCAGCTCCTAGAACAGGAGGCTTTCATGTGCAGGTGATGTCAGTCACGACCAAAAAGCAGCTCCTGGGCACTGGAACTCCCACACAGCTCCCTGCTTGTGCTCAGAACAGGAGAAATATTAAATAAAGCAGGCAGAAAAGCAGCCCAAACTTAGCACTGATGCTCAAAACTCACCCCTGCTCCTCAGGGCTGAACCACTTGCAGGCACCAGAAACTCCTGGGGTTTGCTGGGAGCAGACAGAGGCATCCATGCAGCCCAAATCCCACCTTTAGGAATGCTGAGTTTGACGGTCACTGCCACCTCCTAAAGAAGCTTTTCTGGAGCAGGGCAGGAATTCTGTTATAACAACCCTGAGTAAATAAACACAAAACTAAGCCTGGTTCTCAGCAGAGTCCAACATGGGACTGCACCAACTCCCAGCTGCTCTGAGCTCAGCCTGGGATCCTTCAAGTTGTGCTTATTTTGTCTCCAACATTTATAATTTTGGGACCTCACACAGCATTTTGCAGGGACAAAGTTTTCAGGAAGACAAAGATGCTGAACTTTCCATTCCACATCTCCCTGTGTCCTCCAGGTACAGCATGGACAAGCCTGCTCTGTGTTTTCTTCTCTCAGGAAAAGGGAACAACCGGTCACAGGCACTGAGAACTCAACAAAAACCTTTGGAATTTTTGGGACCTCACAAAGCATTTTGCAGGGATAAAGTTTTCAGAAAGACAAAGATGCCGAACTTTCCATTCCACATCTTCCTCTGTCCTCCAGCAAGTCCACTTTGTGTTTTAATATCTCAGAAAAAGGGAACAACAGGTCACAGGCACTGAGAACTCAACAAAAACCAAAAAATACCCAAAACTTTCTCCAAGGGGAGTTCCAGGAAGAGAAGAACTTTGTGCCACTCAGCAATCTCAGCCTCCTGCCCCAGAAACCTGGGATGGCTCTGATTCTGAGGCCACAGGAGGATATTTACAGTTAGAAACCATGAAAACCCATCTGCCTCTTAATTGCCATGCAGGGTTTTAATTGGATGGCTGCACATATGCAGGAATTCCCCAAGAAAGACTCACTAATTAGCCAGGCCTAATGACCTTCCCAAAGTCTCCTGCTTCCTTCAGAGAAGTTTACTTAGAAAGAGTGGGGTAAAGTTAATCTTGGAAACTTCTCAGTTCCATGGGAAGAGAAAGGAGAAGATAAAAGAAGTTGGAACAAAGGGATGTGATGGAAGTGGGACATTCTAGTGCAAAAAGCTGAAGCAGATGATGATGATGGTGATGATGATGATGATGATGGTGATGATGGTGATGATGATAAGCTCTGGAGGAAGAGGATCCTCCCCTTGGAATGCAGGAGGGAAGAGCAGCAAAGAATCTGATTTTCCCTAAATGAGCAGGAATTGCACATTCCCAAAGAGCAGGGCATGTAAATATTCATTTAAGAGGATTATGAGACTCAGTGACCAACAACAGCTGGAGATCAGGAGCCTCCCAAGGCAATGCATGAGGAGCAAATCCCTCCCTCCCCTCTCATGCCCCACATGGATCCTCCCTCCCTCCAGCTGTGGCTCTGCAGCCTTGGCCATCCAACACCCCCAGGACACTTTGCCACCTGCAGCTGAGGAACTTTAATCTGCTTTTATCACCAAGTGACTACAGAACAAATGAAGCTGCAATTTTGTGTGGAAAAACTCAAGACTGTTGTTGTTTTGGTTTTTTTTTTTTTTACAATTATGGACAAAATATATATTTTTATATATAATTTGTGGACAAACACATCTGGATAATTGGGGTTTATTTTAAATAAAGACACTGGGCCTTACTCTCCAGAATTCATGTCCAAGCTCAGAACCTCCAGCACTAACAAGAACAATCCAATGGGGAAGGACAGAAACTGAATTTTGAATTTCAAGGCTGCAGAACAATCTGGTGAGGGGACAGTGACTGCACTTCTCTCCAAGGCATCTCAAACACAACTTCATTGTTTGCAGAGTTTTGGGGGTCCTGGGGGTTTCTTTGTTTACATTCCTAGCAACTTTCTTTTAATGGCAAGCTGAAAAAATCATCTTGGAGGATTTGGGGCAGGTTGCAAAAACATTATGAGGTTCTGAGGCCCTTGGACTGCTGCAACAGGCAAAAAGGACAGAAAATATTTCTCAGCAAGGATTCTACCAGCTGGGAAGGCTGCAGATGGTGAAAAGCTACAGAGATCATGATTTCCCAAGTAAGAAGGAACTGTAGACATGCACAAACCCAAACAAGTATGGAACACTCTGCAAAAGTCAACTTCTCAGCAGATCACTTTTCAGGGAGAGCCCTAAATCCATTGGAATTGGAAATCTCTAACTCTGCTGGGATTGTGGCTGTTAAAACATCCTAAAAACCCAGCACGACCCTCCAGGGTATTTCTAGGATTTAATGCTGCCTTATGCACCACAGTTTTTACTTTTACAGCAAGAGAGAAACACCATCCACAAAGCTCAGCCAGAGCTGCAGGTGGGATCTGAAATTCTTCCCACTGAACTCCCACCAAGCCCTCCCCTCCTCCAGCACATGATTCTTCTCCAAACACTGATTTTTCATATGACTGCCTCTAACACTGGAGTGGAACTCACGAGTTGAGCTCTGCTGATGACAGATTATTCCAATTTGTGCTTATTTTGTCTCCAACATTTGGAATTTTGGGACCTCACAAAGCATTTTGCAGGAACAAAGCTGTTTTCCAGAAAGACAAAGATGTCAGGCTTTCGATTCCACACTTTCCTGTGTCCTCCAGCTGCATCATGAGCAAGTCTGCTCTGTGTTTAACAGTCACCTATAGCAGATGCTGCTAAGGAGTTCCTAAAGGAAATAAACTGCCTGGCAAAAGTCTGTTTGATGAATAAAAACTAAATAAAATCTGCCCTGTGTGCCTCCTATAAAAGCGCAAAATCTGTGTTCAAGCATCACTCCAAGGTGACAGGAAACCAACTTTCCTTCAGACAAGAAGTGCTGCAAGTGTTTAACTCTTCCCAAAAAAACCTCAGATTGCATATTCAGGGAAATTTTACTCCTCCAAACACTGCAGAAAACAGAGTTATAAAAGCCAAAGAACCTGGCAAAAATAAATAGCTTTGTTTCAATATAGCACCAGACTCTGTCACTTGGAATGCTCAATATGGAAATGCAGCCTAAGGCAAGCAATATGCTTCCAATATTTTAGTCCAAGTTCCTCTCCTATTCCTTAAATTACCCAGCCCAGAAGCAGAGCATCCTCAGGAACAATTCCTTTCAAGTCATGCCAGCTGGGTGACACAATGGAAAAATGCCATATGGCCACTTCAGGAAAAGGAAAGCACTCCCAGTGCTCCCACAGCAGGAAGGAATTATCAATCCTGCTGCAGAGCAGGCCCAGCATCCCTGGAAGGGAATCCCTCTGTCCAGAGCAGGAATTGCAGGAGGGAGGTGCCAGGGGCAGGTGGGGGCATCTCCTTCCCAGTCTGCTTCCCCAGGGAGAGCTGGAGCAGCTGCTCTGCAAGATGAGGGCACCAAGGGTCTCAGGAGACAGAAAACTGGGAAATAAAAACAGGTCAGCTCCAATTGATCCCACAGTGCTGGGATCCACATGGATCACACCAGCCCAGGGATATGGCAGGGAGGGAAGAAGGGAGGGAGAAAGGGAGGAAGAAAGGGAGGAAGAAAGGAGGAAGAAAGGGAGGAAGGAAAAGGGAGGAAGGAAAAGGGAGGAAGGAACAGGCAGTTCCCCGATCCTTGCTCACACCTGGATGCAGCACACATGGTCAGCTGCAGCCTCTGAGCAGGACCTGGCTTCCCTGGGATATTTGGGAATATCCCTGATCCAGCCAGGCTCTCTCCTGCCCACAGGAAAGTGGCAGAACAAGAAATAGATGTGTTTTCAAAACTCCCAGTGGGTTCCTATTGCACATCCATTTTCTGACTGGGAAGTGATTAGGCAGAGAGCAGATTTTCTTAATGACAATTACAAAGGGGAAGAAAGGGAAAAGGGAAGGAATGGACAGGACAGTGCATGGATTTGCACATTCCTCACACCATCCTTGGAGGGCAGAACATCGTCAGACATAAAGAAACATCAAATTCTAACATAACCCTTGCCCCACTCAGGAAGATTTCCCCCATAATGACCCAATTACTCCTCCTGCTCCAGCTCCACCTTCAGAGCATCCAATTCCAAACCTTTCCAAACCAGAACCACCCACCACCCTCCCCTGAGAACCATCCAGCCTGTCAGCTGTTCCTGGAGCTTCCTGCTCCAATCTCCACCCACTCAGAACCTCCAGAACTGGGCCCAGGTGGCCCCACCTTCCCCTGCCTGCAGAACCAAAGCTTCAGCTTTAATTTCCAGCAGGAGAGTTCAGAACCCCAAGGAGGAGCTGCCACACCTGGCAAAAACCCCAATCCATGGAGAGAGGGAGAGGAAAGGGAAAGGGGATTTCACACAAACAGAAGACTCATGGCAGCCCCAGTCAGAGCAACATTTTAGAAGAATAAATCTTTCAAGAGTTTCTGGAAAGACCTGGAAGTGCTCCAGTTAACACCATACCCCACATCAGGCAAGACAAAGAGAGGGTCTGAGAGAATATATTGGAAACACCATCCCCAGGATCAATACAAGAACCAGGGAGCAGCTGTGCCTCAGCTGCTGGTGCCTGAGGAAAGGCTGGAGGGGTCTTTGCAAACTCTGCACAGGGCTGTGGATCCCAATCTGCAGCTGAGTGTCACTCACTGTGTATTCTGCATGTTTCTTCCCATACCATTTCATCCATTTTCTGAACTCTCTGTCCATCGTCTGCAAGAGGGAAGAAAACCAAAACCAGCCATAAGGACATCTCACATTTCCAGTTCCATCACAGCAATGGGGACACAGCTCTGAAGCACTCATTGATCCCCAGGAATTCTGTCTGCTTGGAGGTTTTTTGCCATGAACACTCCAAGGACAGGCAGACACAGAGCTCCTGCTGTTCAGTTTCCTTAAAAAACCAAACCCTCACTTTTTTAGGGCCAAGGCAAAGCTGGCATTTTCACCCCCCCCTTTCCACAGAAGTTCCATGTTCTAAGAAAAGCCCAGCACTAAAAATAGCCCAGCCTCAAATTGTGGTGCATAATCCCCCCAGGAGGAGGGGGGTGAGCCCAGCCTAAGCCCAAGGGAGCAAAGGGACAGCCAGGACAAGGCCAGGTCTGCTGGGGTCACTGAGGAGGCAGAAAGCAGCAGGAAAAGCATCCCAGCAGCAAAGAGGGAGAATCCTGCAGCAAATCTGCTCCCCACAGCAACTGGGAGTGCTTCAAACTGCACCCAAACACTCCAGGGCTGCAGAGCAAGGAGAGCTCTGCTGTTTTCTGTTGTCCAAAGAAAGGAGAAAGGAACAAAATCCCATATCCAGACAGCTCAGTGCCTCACACATCCCCACACCACCCTGCCAGCAGCTGATCTTTAGGATTTACCCCGTATTTGGAGGTGAGTCTCCCTCCCTGGAGACATTCCAAAGCCACCTGGACACATTTCTGTGTCACCAGCTCCAGGTGGCCCTGCCAGAGGTCCCTTCCAACACCAGTTACTCTGTGGTTCTGTGTGAGAAGCCCAGCAGAAATTCTGATCCCTCTGAGAACTCAAGCTGATGGTTGATCAGCTGTCCCATCAGCAGCTCAGCAAAACTCTGTGTGTGCACAAAGTTAAGCAGGAAAACTCAAAAATCCCCTCAATTTTTATGTAGGAACTTCCATTTTAATTTATTAAGGCAACTTCACTAAAATAAATCTGTAACATTCTTCCTCTTTAGATGAAGATTTTCAAATTTTATTATTCATCTATTCTCAGGGTACCCACAGATGTGGTGCCACAGCCAATTTAACTGGAAAATCAACCCAACTTCTTCCACAAATATTTGGAGGAAAACTGGGCCCTAACAGAGACACAAGGTAGCTCCACACATTCTGACACTGCAGCAGCTCCTTGGTTGTTAAATCTGACAGGATTGAAATAATGCAGAATATTTTGTTCACCCAATAGTCTCATAGAAGACTGAAGGTACCCCAGATTACTCCAAATTCTCCATTTTGTGGGTCATTCTTTTGTTTGCTGTTTGAACCAAAGCCTGGTGTTTGCACAGTGGCAGGAAGGGGCATTGGTAAAAGTGAGAATTTCACTTTTCCTTTTAAAGCTGATCTCAAAGTTTCATGGTAAACACAGAGGGGATTCCTGGTCTTTAAATGCCCCAAAGCAAAACCAGGATGTTCACACAGAGGGGCTGAAGAGCCCTCCAGGTAAAAAGTTCCACTCAGTTCTGGCAGGGAAAACAAAGTGGATTTTTAGGTCCTTGACTGATGGTCCTCACCACTGTGTTTATGCATTTTTGCCCACATCACTGAAAAGAAGGATCAAGGAGTTATATTTATTCCCTCCCTCCATGAGGGATAATTTTCCAGCCTGTTCAGGCTGAATCTGTGATTTGACAATTCAGCGGGATCAGTTTCTGTTCAGTCTACTGAAGGAAGCAAACTTCTTGTAGTAAGCCATGACTGACCTGCCCTGTTTGCTTGTGGTCCCCCAGGTTTGCCTTGAACTCATCATCTGTGTGTGTCCCATTGGCACAGAATTAGAAATGTAAAGAAACCTCACTAAAGAAGCCTTAACATAAATATTAAAATAAACTAAAGAAGCCTGACTAATCATTATCAAACAATCATGGAATGGTTTGGGCTGCAAGGGACCTTAAATATGATTTAGTCCCACCTGCCATGGGACACCTCCCACTGTCCCAGGGTGCTCCAAGCCCTTTCCAACCTGGCCTTGGACACTTTCAGGGGCAGCCACAGCTGCTCTGGGCACCCTGTGCCACCCTCACAGACAAGAATTCCTTCCTAATCTCTAATCTAAATCTCCCCTCCTGCAGCTTCAGGCCATTTGATGGTTTTCCTCACTAAGGTGCCTCCTAAGCAGACACCCAGCACAGGCCTCAGGAGGAATTCTGGTGGTTTAATCACTGAAAAAGGGGCATCACCACCACAGGCAGACATATGGCCTTAAAATACTTAACACTAATTGTTTGGTGAATTAATTCCTGTATTTGCTGCACGTTGTGGCCTCTGGGAGCTGCATTAGGGCCATTCCAGACATGGAATGACTGCAGGTATTTGGGTGCAGCTTACATTGCACTCCCCTTTGAACAGACCCCGGTATTATTGTTAAAAGAGCTTTCAGGGCCTGAAATCACTCCAGGAAGATGCTTTTGAACACTCCAGACTGGACACACTCCTTTCCTCAAGCCCATCCTTGTATGGCTGATATTTCACAGCTCCAGGACAGGCTGAGCTGAGCAGCAAACACCAGCAGGGTTGGAATTCTGCTTTTGCTGCAGCAGAGAGTCCCTGCCCCAGGCAGCACCCCAGCTCACTCACCTCAGCATACTTGGCTGGAATATCAGCTTTCTCCACTCCATAGTGATGTTTGCAGTTTGTGGCTGCAGCCACCTGAAGCACCACCTGCCCCACACCTGCAGGGAAGCAACAAAAACCCCAGAGCTGAGAAAAAAAACACTGCCAAGGGAGAGAGGCTTTTAGGGCACACAAAACCAGCAGGGGGACTGGGCAGGGGTCTTACATCCCCACTGGAGGCACTGGGCATTCCCAAAGTCATTCCCACTGGAGGCACTGGGCATTCCCAAAGTCATGCCCACTGCCCTGGTGCTGCTCGGCCCCAAGACCAGAGTGAGGAACACCTGATTTATTCCTGGGGATAGCAGATTAAAGTCTCTGCCATGGGCCTGGGACTCAGGCTGCAGCACTCCCAGATATGATCTGCTTTAACCTTCCTGGACAAACAATTGTGAGAATCTGTGGAGGTTTTGTTTCCCTCCAGATGGAAAAGAGTTTCTCAGCTCTGATGTCTTTCTAAAGGTCTCATCTGAGCATCAGTCCCTGACAGGAAATTTCAGTCAGTCCCACTGAGAGGGGAAGTAGAGGTAAGAAAATCACTGAAGAGCCTGAATGTGTGTATATATTTATTTATTTATCCATTTATTGATCTATCTATTTATTTTCTATACCTATATCTATATTTTATATATTATATATTTAAATATTTTATATAGCCTTAATCTATATTTTTATTTATATATACTTACATTATACTATGTTATATTAAATATTAGCACATAATATACATTATTATTTTAATTTTTATTTATGTATAATTCATATATAAAGTATTGTATTATATGTAATAGATATATATAATGTATACATATTTTATATTATATATTATATTACATATAAATATATAGAATATATCTTTTATATATATTATGTTTTATTTATATATAATGTATATTTTCTATATTACCAATATATGTATCTTACATATAATATATCTAATATTATATATTATATTATTGCAATATATTACATGTAATATATTTACATATATTTATTATTTATTATATATTAATATATTTATATTTTATCATATGTATACTATATTCTTCTACTTTTTAATTGTATACTACTTAATATTAAATTATTCTACAATCTGTTGTGTTACTATGTATGTATATACTATGTATAACATACATAAATACCTATACTTATATATACTGTTTAATATTTAAATACACTTTCAAATTCAAATTTTTTTAATCTATTTTTCCCCAGAAGTCCTGTATCACACATACGTGTTTGGGTTTAAATGTGTTAAAATTTCAGAACACATCAAGCAAGAGAGGAAATTCTTATTACTCCTTTCCTGTTCTGAACCAGATTTACCAAGAAAAAGAACATTTTCTTACTCAGTGTCTCTGTTGCACATGTGCTTGAGTCATACCTGGTTTCCTCACCAACTAGACACATCAATTTCCTTTTAAAACTCGACTCTGCTGCAGATGTGGGTGAGATTTTGTGGGTTTCACAACTGTTCAAGTAAACTATAAAAGCTTTTTTGACACACTGACAAGTCAGAGGCAAAACCCCCTTCATTTTCAGATTCCACACCAAGTGCTTCACATAGGAAGGATCAAGAAATGCAATTTTCAGATATGAAGGGCATAAAGCAAATCCAGTGAAAACACATGAATCCTTAGGAATGCAACTTGATGGTCAAACATCATTTTCAACATTTCTTCTTCACAAGTGTATCCAACAACACCAACACAAAGGGGTTTGTAACAAGGGTTTATTGCATTGCAGGCTGATATTTCACTGCCACAAAAAAGAGGTCTGGGGGGTTTGTCTGGTCCATTTAGTCCTGGCATAAAAGCAGGAGCATCTTTGGGGATTATCTGGAAAAGATGCTTGTGAAAAATGCATATTTTATGATTGGCTTTTCGCAAATATTAAAATTATTATTATATGTGTTATGACAGAAAGTTCTGCTGTATTGGTTTTCTTGAGTAGCGTGTTAAATACAGTTTTAAGTAATAACATAAGGTTGGAGTGGAGACTATACTGTGTGAGATACTTTTTTTCTAAAGAAAGGACTCGCACCAGGTAGCAGCCACAGGACACCTGAATCTTTCAGAGAAAGAGAATTTATTGCTCCATTATCAGGAGAAACAAATTTCTTCCCATCTCACTCAGCCATGAAGATGCCAGTTAGGGTTAAGAAGAAGTTGAAGATGACCAGCCAGAGTTCTGTGTTTGAATGGAATTTATGCATCATGTATGAGATGTATGAATATGCAACAGGTTAGTGTTTTTAAGGGTTAATCCTCTGTTAACTGTGTCCTTTTTCAGGCTTATGCTGCCCAGAAAAGGTACCCGGACTGCCCATACCTCTTTGTTTCTATTGTCTCATATTGTCCTAATTCAAATTGTCCAAATTGTTATTACTCTAATTATATTGCTATTTTTATAATCTTTTATTACTATTAAACATTTAAAATTTTAAAAACAACTGATTGGTGTTTTTCACAATATTAATCCTGTAACACAACCCCCAGCCCTGGGAGTTGTGTTACAGGATAAGCCCCTATTTGGCTTCCCAAATACGAGATTTTTAAAGTATTAAGAAAAAGAGAAAGCAAAGGAGAAAAAGGAATTATTGCTCACTTACCACTGCCCAAGTCAATGAACAAATCATCCTCTGTCATTTTAATCTCATCGATCATTTGGGCCACCAAGTCAAAGGAGGTTTCTCCATAGACCTCGGGCGAGAAGGGCTCATAGTTGTTGAGTTTCTCGGGGTCGGTGACCGAGTGGTTGTAGACCTGCTGCAGGATGTGCCTCAGGAGCCCGTTGGAGGGACGTGTGTTCAGCTTCATGGGCTGCGTGGTCCCCTTCCACTGCAGGGGACAGAGATGGATCTGAGGTGGTTGGACCTACACGACCTCATACAGAGTCTGTCACAGCCAACCACTTCACCACAGGTTGTCAGGACCCAGGACTTCCCTCTGGCTGGGGGCTCACAGACCCTGGCACAGAGCCCAAAACACCTGTGGGTTTGATTATGACCCGTGGAGCAAATTACCAACCTTAGATGAAGATCAGCAAACCACGACAAATTAAGTAGAATGATAGTGAAGTTATCACGGGGTGAAAAAATAGGTCTTGGGGTTTTTAGAATAGGGATTCAGGGGGGCAAGATGGAGGGATCTGGGTGTGTCCAGCCTTTCTCCTTCTTCTTCTTGGCCTCCATCTTCTGCTGTGATGTTGGCACTTTTAGATTGGTTTAGAGCAGAAGCTCACTGTCTTACATAGGTGATAGGTATTGGAAAGTGTTTGTAAACATTGTACATGTAGTTTTTAGTATAAAGACATAACCCTGCCCTGGGGGCAGGCAGAGTGCCTCTGGCTGTCCTGCTGAGCAGACCTTGGCAGGTCGGAGAAAGAATTTTATAGATAAGATACAATAAACAACCTTGAGACCGAGAAATGAAGAGCCCTGACTCCTTCTTCAAGCACTGGGCTGGGAAAAGAGACTTTCCAACGTTTCTCGGGGTCACTGTGACAAGCAAGAGACCCTGACAACAGGTGACAGACAAATAGCCCCTGCTGAAAAAACAATACATCACTAAAGCTTTTCTTAATATCCACACAATAGTTATCTTTGAATTGCGAGAGCCAACCATCTCATTATCCATCTATAACAGGGATGTATAGCTATGTTACTGTAGTTTAGATGTCCTCTGCTCTCACCATAGTTCCCTTTTTCCCCCTGTATTGTGACCATCAGACAGCCTGGGCTGTCTAGGACAGGTGACAAAGAAGGTCCCCCTTGCATGGGGCAGTTGGGAATGGCAAAGCTTGGTGCTTAGGGGGTGAGGCATGGCAACACCTGACCTCCAATCAAGTTACAAAGCAGTCTCCACCAATAAATGGCAAAGAAGAGCAGACTGACAGACTTTGGGAGGGACCAGGGCTCGCTGATGCAACCCCCAGGGGTATAAAAGACTGAGCATCCATCTTGAAGATGAACCAGCCACGTGGTGTGCACGAGGGGCAGTTCCCAGCACTGTGAATTTTCCCTTATATAGTCCTTTGTTGTATTTTTGTTAAGGTTTAATAAACCTTTTTAAATTTTCAAAGTCAGCAGTTGTTTCTCACAAGGGGGATGAGGGTGAACCCACCGTTGGGACAAGGACCTGGCACCAAACTCACTGAGGAATGAGGGACAGGCCCCTCCCAGCCCCTCACCCTCAGCCTGGGCTGCAGGTGCTGCTTAAACATAAAAACAGGGAATGGAACTGGAGCCAGGCTGGCAGAGCTGGGGGTGCTCACCTGGACAAGAAAAGGCCCTGGGGAGAGCTCAGAGCCCCTGGCAGATCCCAAGCCCTGTGACTTGAAGCCAAGGTATTGGAGCAGTGCCCTTGATTTCAGTGAGAACAGAAATGGGATCAGATGTGTTCAGTCCTTGGGGAAGCAGGGCTGGAACCAGGAATTGGGCACTGAAATAATCTGCTTTGCTTCTGTGCTGGGAGAGCTGGGCCTGCTCACCTGGACAAGAGAAGGCTCCAGGCAGAGCTCAGAGCCCCTGGCAGGGCCTGAAGGGGCTCCAGGAGAGCTGCAGAGGGACTGGGGACAAGGCCTGGAGGGACAGGAGCCAGGGAATGGCTCCCACTGCAGAGGGCAGGGCTGGATGGGATCTTGGGCAGGAATTGTTCCCTGGCAGGGTGGGCAGGCCCTGGCACAGGGTGCCCAGAGCAGCTGGGGCTGCCCCTGGATCCCTGGCAGTGCCCAAGGCCAGGCTGGACAGGGCATGGAGCACCTGGGACAGTGGGAGGTGTCCCTGCCATGGCAGGGCTGGCACTGGGTGGGCTTTAAGGTCTCTCCCAACCCAAACCTTTCTGTGATTCTGCAGAAATTGCACAGCAGCAATTGCTCTGCACTTTGTCACACCTCAATCAACAGGTAATTTCACAGGTGATAAAGGGGAACTTAAAGAAATGGACAAAACAATTGGCAATGTAAAGCACAACACTTTGGGGTGGGTGTAAAGGTTTGTTCACTCTTTTTTTTCTATCCCCACTGAACTGATGTTGACTGTCAACACAAGAACAGGTTAATTTTGCTCCAGGAGCTGTCACATGGGAGGGATCAGATGCACTCAGACAGGGAGTGGCAGGAAAGAGATGGAAATCAAGCTTCCTTTCTTCTTCAGAAAAAAACCCACGCTAAGCAGAAAAGTTGCTAAGTTTTAAAAATGTCTACCTCTCCCCTTGATAAAAACAAACCAAAAAAGGGCAATTCCAGCACCCCTCCTAAACATTCCTGTGAGATTCAGATGGGAAGGGAAAAATTAAACCCATCAAGTTTGCCAGTCCAGATAGCAACTGCAAAAGCTGAATAGCCTATATTTAGCTAATATTTAGCTATTAACCAACACAGACATGAAGGTGCCTGAATCCAAATAAGCACAAGTTTTTAAGGCCCAAAATATTAAGAAAATCCCAGAAAAAAGGCTTGTTGCCATAATACTGCATATTTCAAATAATTCCCACAAGAACAGCAGAGAAAAAAAATCCACCTATGCTTTCAAATTAAGCAGAATAGTAACATTATTCATTGTTCAGGTTTTGCTTCCTCCAGTTCAACCTTTCCTGGGGGTAAGAGAACCAAAAAGCTCATTAAATTGGCCTGAAAAGAGATTACATTCTACTTTAGCCAGTGATCCCACAGGCCAGAGCAGCTGAACTGTGGCAAGGAAATTCCTAAGCCATGGATCACTTCCACAACACACAGGAGAGTTCATATGGATTATTTAAGTACCCATAAGTCACAGATTTCCCTGTGCAAAAGTCAATCTATATGAGAAATCCCTGCGTTAAATGTAGATAAACTTTTCCTTCCCCCTGAAGGCAAGTCAGTTGTTTCAAAGTGCCAAAATAACAGAGCCAGAGTGCACAACGAAGAGGAGAATTTGGGAGCAAAAAGTGGGGTTTAATTCCCTTTCTTTCTGTAGGAATATCTCTCCAATAATAACTCCTTGACTGCCCAGGTGTGATCAAGAAAATAAGTTTAATACCAAGCTGGAGCCCCCCAAAAACTGGAAGTTCCAGGCTGTTCCTGGAATATCTCATTTGTCACACCTTAATTAACAGATAATTTCACAGCTGATAAAGGGGGATTTAAAGAGATGCAAAAAACAATTGCCAGTGTAAAGCACAACACTGAATAGAGTTGGGGTGGGTGTAAAGGTTTGTTCACTCCTTTTTTCTTTGCTATCCCCACTGAACTGATGTTGAACTGAGTAATGATGCAGAACTGAGTCAGTCACAGCTTTCTGCTGATGTTCACTACCTGAATTCAAAGGTGGCACACAAAAACCACGGCAGGTTTTTGCCAAATTCAATACTCACCAACTGGTGGATGCTGTCAATGGCTCGGTTGTACTTGTCACACAGTCTCTGCATGCTCTCAAAGCTGGGGGGAGAACACAAGGACAGCTCAAAACAGGCAGGTTTGAAGGTAAAATTTTGTGCTTTTCCATCCTCTTGGCTAGTAGGTATTTAGGGTTTGCTTCTCTCAGGATATGTAATTACATACATAGATTTAAGTCTTTGTTTCCTTTAAATAAAATCCCCAGTAGACCAGAAGTACATGACAAATAATATTAGTTCCTTTATTTTAAGTCATACTTCGAGTACAGCCCTTTTCCTGGTAAACTTCTGTATTCTCAGAACCTCTTCTCCATATTTTCAGCTGCACAGAAATTTAAGAGCTGTGTACATTTTTCTCCTTTTTGCTGTCATCTCTCCACAATAATCAGTCCTGAGACAAGCAGATGCTTTTCCAGAAATTCACCCTGGGACTGAAAATGCGTTTAGAGCCAGCACACAGCCTAAAGCATCACCCATCAGGGATTGCTCCATGGGCTGCCTGGGATTATGGTCAGCCCAGCAGATGCCCTAATGACACAAACTGAGAGGATTAAATCAATTCATCTCAGGCTAGGAAAGAAAGTATATCCCTGGGAACATCAATGGTTATGTAACCAGACCCACAGAGCAGAGCAAAAACAACACAAGGAGTTACAGGAGTGACATCGTTAACCATGGGCATTCCCAAAGCTGGCAAGGGATGGGGGACCAGGGGACATCAGAAGGGACACTGGAGTCTCTTGTGATCATCAGGGTCACTACACAGGCCAGGACACCTCTCCCATGAGCTCTCAAAGCTGCCTGTGCTTGTTTCCATGCTGGGAAAAGCAAGGCTGCAATGGGGTTTGTCTGCATTTCCATAACCTGCTGCTGCTTCTCCTTCACATCCCTGCCTCAGCCCACCTGCTGCCAGGGATTTTTCCAACAAATTTTTTTCAAAGGAAGAAAAAAGACTGAAATCTTTACCAGAATTCCAGTTCATGACTTTCTTGAACAGCTGCAGGAAGATAGTGGGGGGTGACTTTGGGGAACAGATGGGTTTCCCTTTTATTCAGCATTGCTGCCAACCACACTGATGGTCCCCAGTGAAACACACCCAGTGAGGATGCCAGAACCACAAAAATACAGTAATGCAGCTGCTGTGAGTAATCCACAAATCCAAATTAATGGATTTTAATGACAAGGGATGCTTGGCCTTGATTACTCCTTTTGAATTTTCCAGGAAGAAGGCAGAGACTAACAAGTCTTTCAATGAAACAATGAAAATTGAGAGAAGAGGAAGCAATACCTTAAGCAGATCATAACAGAAATATCTAGGGCTGGGGAGGTTTAGGTTGGGAAAGGTTCTTTCCCTCAAGGCTGCTGGGCACTGCCCAGGCTCCCCAGGGAATGGTGCCAAGGCTGCCAGAGCTCCAGGAGCTCTCAGGGGTGCTCAGGGTGGGATTTTTAGGGTGTCTGTGCAGGGACAAGGGCTGAACTGATGATCCCTGTGGGATCCAGCTCAGGATATTCTGGGATTCTGCTCGCACCAATGCAGTTTCATCAGTAAACTTTCTTCTAACAGTTTAATCATTCTGTGGATTTGGATAAATTCAGTCTTTCCCATGAAGGCAACCAGGGAGGTTTTTGTAAACTGCAGCTTGAGCATCCTCCCTTTTCCCAGTGTCAGTGGAGCCAAGTCCATGCACAGAACCTCAGAAGTCTCCACAGACACAGCTCAGGATCTGCCTCTCCCAGCCAGGAAGGGAATATCCCATAAGAGACATTAACTCTGAACTCCATGGAACTGAGGCACCTCAGAACCCCTCCAACTGCCCACAACATTCCTGGGAATTTCATCTTTGAATTCAGCCCCCAGCAAGCAGGAAGGGGAGAGAGGGGAAGGGGCAGCTCCCTCTGACACTCAGCTCTGCCATGGTCTGATGAGAACAGGAATTCCTGGTTCCTACAGGAGCAGGAACCATTGGAATTCCCATTCTGACCATGCTCCCTGGGAATTTCACTTTTTAATTCAGCCCCCAACCAGCAGCAAAGGGAGAAGAGGAAGGTGTAGCTCCCTCTGCCACCCAGCTCTGCCTTGGCCTGCTGAGAACAGGAATTCCTGGTTACTACAGGAGTAGGAACCATTGAAATTCACATCCTGGCCATATTCTCTGGGATTTTCACTTTTTTATTCGGCCCCCAACCAGCAGGAAGGGGAGAAGGGGAAGGTGCAGCTCCCTCTGCCACTCAGCTCTGCCTCTACTGTTGCTGCTGAGAACAGGAATTCTTGGTTATTGCAGGAGTAGGAACCATTGAAATTCCCACCCTGGCCCTGCTCCCTGGGAATTTCACCTTCAAATTCAGCCCCCAATCAGAAAGAAGGGGAGGGAGGGGAAGGTGCAGCTCCCTCTGCCACCCAGCTCTGCCATGGCCTGCTGAGAACAGGAATTCCTGGTTCCTACAGGAGCAGGAACCATTGAGATTCCCAGCCTGGCCCAGCTCCAAGGGTGCAGATACCAATCATTGTTTCACAGTGAGTAATTCAATGTACAGCAGAGCTGCACTGGAGCTCGTGGAGTTTCCAATTATGTCCTTAATCCAACTGCCTTTGCCAATGTTGCTGTTACACATTTCCTACCAAAATAACTCCAGCAGAGCCTGAAGCCAGTTCTGAGAGAAAACTTCAGTTGGTAGTGTCTAAGAATAACCAGTTACACACTGGTTCACTACACCCTCAACTCCTGCTGGGAACAAAAACATTCCTCTCACCTTTTTGTATCATAGTCAATTAAAACATAGTTTTCCATGGCAAGCTTGAGATCTGGGATTTCTTCACAGACCCACCTAGAAGGAGAGAAGAAATAATGAATAGAGGTATCGCCAATTAAGTGTAATAAGGTCGTTTGTCTCAATTTGGACTGCTCTACATGAAGAGAGCAGCCCTGGGAGCTCACAGTAATTCAGGAATAAGGCAGACATCATGGGAAACTGCAACAGTGCACATTTGTACTGAATAAACAGCAAGATGCCTGTAGACACTGGCAGGAGCATAAAGCTTCAAAATGAGGTGATAAATTTATTCCACGTGTCTAAAAATACTCAAAGTCATGGCTGATGTTAATCTAACATAAAATGCAGAAGTGCAGCATTTCCAAAGAATTCTGAGGCTGCAGGAAGCTTTGACAAGGCTGAATGTGGAGAAGACATTTGCCACAGCAGCCCAAAAACCCTGTCACCAACCACTCAGTGCCAGGATGTTCCCTGGGGAGTGCCTAAACTGCTCTCACACCTTACACACCCAACCAAACCAGATTTTTAGAAGTTATTTTAATAAAAGAGCCCTTTGATACTCTGAATTAACACAGCCCTGTGTGTTGTGGCCATCAGAAAGGGGAAGAACATGCCCACTTGTAGTGCATGCAACAATGGCAGCTCACAGGAGAGAGCTTCACTTGTGGAATGGAGGAAGATTAAGTCCCTTCAAAAGCAATTTAAAAGCCACAGAAGCTATGCACACAAATTTCCTCCGCAAATATCAAATTGGAAAGCACTGTCAGCATCAGAAAAACCCACATCACAGGATGAATTCCAATAGGAATCACAGAATTTCTTCCTCATGAACTTTGCTCCATTCTTCACTATTAAAATGGTGAATAAAAAAAAAATACTGAAGATCCAACAGTTCTGTTCCTTCTGGCTGATTCACATATGGTTAATAACTAGTAACTACACAGGCCAGTGAAAAGCAGAACTTGGACATGCATGGCTGGCCCTCCTCTGGTATCTCATATGTCCCCTAAAGCACCAGGGCTCAGAGGGGGTGGCTGGAGTGGTTGGTGCTTCTTAAATCCCAGGAACAGGCAGTCAGCAGCTGGATCCTTGTGCCCATTGCAGCTTGGGACATTCCCTGACTCCACTGCCTGATGAGATAAAGGGATGTTGGGATATTCCCTGCATTCTCTCTCCACCACTTTCACAACACTGTGGGCACTTTGCACAAGCCAAACGCAGCATTTCTGACACTGAGTTCATTCCAGCCTTGCTGAAAGCAGTTGTGAAACTTTACTTGACCCAACTGCTTCCTAAGGCAGCTTCCCTTTGCCTCCATCCAGCAAAGAAAGCATCAACCACTGCAGCCACCCCCTCTGAGCCCCTTGGAAAGGGGCCCAAAAATGATGCCACAAAACCCCAAAAGATAGGATCTTGTCCCCACCAGTCCAAGGAAACTGGCAGCACCAGTGGCAACGTTTTGTAGATAGAAAAAGAAACTTCTTTAGGAGAAAAATGTTCAGCTCCAGCCTCATTCCACATCCTCTGCCCCCCAGCCCATGGGAAATGCTCTGATTTCAGGCATGTGAGTGATGTTATCAAGCACTTGGCTCTCCCACACTCACACTGGGAGCACACAAGGCTCACTGCTACCTTTGCCTTTGCCATCTGTGACCAGATTTTGAGCTCAGGTGGTTCTGCAGGTAAAACACCTCCTCCCTCACCTGTACCTGCACCACCCAAGCACTAAAACCTGCAGCAGGCACAGCCCTGAGCTGAGCAAAGGGCAGCCTGTGAGGATGTAAAACAGTTCACAAGAGCAGCTTTGTAATGGGGATAACTCATCCTCATCCCTCAGGTGTTTGGGGAATTCGTGTAGCATTTATTAAAAGTTGTTCTTTGGCAAGTCCCCTCCTAATCCTGCTGAAATAACAGCAAGTCACGTCCTGAGAGCCTGTGTTGGGAAATCCTCTGACTTCCTGCTCCTCTCAGTTGTCTTTCACCTTTATCCTCCCATTTTCCCCACGCTGTTCCAACTCTATCAGCAGGATTAAGAGCAATGCTACAGGGAGATCATTGCCAAACAACCCAAATGCTGCAAGATCACAGCAACAGGGGAAACTGAGAGGGTGGGCAGAGGCAAGATCAGCACATAACACATCAAGCCAAGGATGTTCCCTTAACTTTGTCTGTCCACAGCTCAAATACCAACTGCCCCAAGTATTAAAGCTGACCACCACCACTCATCTTGAACTCTGTTCACAACAGAATGGAATATGGCAAAATAAAACAATGTTTCTTTGGCAGGGAGCTCTGCATTGCAGCAAATTCAGCTTAGAAAAATAACTCAGAGGTGCTAAATGGTAACTGCTGCCCTCCTGTGTGTCCTGAGCCCAGCCATCCCTTCCCAGAGCTGCAGTGAGGCACAGGAAGGGTCCCAGGCAGGCTGCACCCAGCACTTACCGAATTGTCTCAATAATTTCGTGAGCAGCATCGTGGTGTTTGTCCTGAAATTAAACAGAAAAAAAAAAAAGACACATCAGGTGGTGTTTGTCAGGAGTTTACAGAAATTAAAAACACACTGTTTTTTAGGATACAGGTGCCAAGCATACGGGGAAAGGAGTCTTTGAATTCCACCCATTAAAGCCATCAAAATGAGCCCTCTAAGGAAAAATAAAGCTTAAGGAAATAAAATTTTCAAGTGTCTCTGACTGAACTGTCATTCTACTTATTTCTCTGTCATTCCCCACAGTCAGGACTGTGTGGCTGGGGATTATGGGACTGAAGCCTTTGGGATTGTTGGGATGCAGCAGGTACTTCCCTGCAAGTTCCCAATGAGCAGCTGATTCCCTTGGCCCAGCATCTGGCACAGGCTCCCAGCTCCAGATGGGTAGCGAGATTCTTGCACAGGGAATGGCTTTCCAAAATAAAGCATCCAATAAACAGTGGGAGCAGATGTCAGTGCAGGAAAAACAGCCTCAGAGCACACAGAAAAAGGCCTGGATATGCAGCCCTGCTCATGGACTGAAAGCCAAAACACACCAAACCCTGAGCAGCACACATCCACACCAGGGTGAGACACGGAGGTTTGCTGATTTCATTTGGGAGTTTATTCAGGAGCAACAAAAGCACAAGTGGATTTAGCAAATTATTACAAATTCATGCTGGAAAGAGCTCTTGGAGCTGCATTTATATGCACCATTGTACAAAAAAAGTTCTATTTTAGGGAAGCCACAGGAGTCCCTCATACACATTGATGTATCCAGCCTTGGTTACCAGAGTCCATCTGCACAAAGCTGGGGTTATATTTAGACATTTGTTTCTGCAAGAGGCTTTGACCTTTTAATTAGGAGTCCTGTATCTACAGCCCTTCCAGAAATACAAGTGCAAAGGCTCCCTCAAAACATTTCCCTTGCTTTGTGCTGCAGAAATGTCATTTCTGTAGTTACCAGGGGAAATTCTGTAGCAAAGGGCAGAGACAGGTAACAAAGCAGACGACTGGGGGCAGGGAAAGGCAAGAAGAAAACCACTGATGGTTGATAACAGAAAATGGTTGGATTATCTCATTTTCAAGACATGGAAGGACATGATCTGAGTCAAATGGAAGCATTTTCCATCATTATCTCAGCTTTCCTTTTTTCAGGAGGAAACACATTTTCCCTTGTATAACCACTGGGATCAGCCAGGCCTGCAGAAGTTCTCATTCAAAGAAATTTGGCATTTCAATGCCTAGTTAAAAATCTCAGGACAAATAGGCAAGAATCTCTGAGGTCTGCCATCCTTCCAGTGCCTTAAAGGGGCTCATAAACAGAAGAGAGAGGAAATTTTAATATGGGGACTTAGTGACAGGACACAGGGAATGGCTCCCACTGCCAGAGGGCAGGGCTGGATGGGATCTTGGGCAGGAATTGTTCCCTGGCAGGGTGGGCAGGCCCTGGCACAGGGTACCCAGAGCAGCTGGGGCTGCCCCTGGATCCCTGGCAGTGCCCAAGTCCAGGTTGAATGGGTCTTGAACCACCCTGGGATGGTGGAAAATGGAATTAAATTATATTTAAGGTGCCTTCCAACCCAAACCAGTCTGGGATTCTGTATTTAAGCTATGAGATAACACAATTTTACCAGAAGAAAAGCTCTTCTTTTCAGATAACAAAAAGTTAACCCCAAATCTAGAAGTCACAAAGAAGGCTAAGCCAAGAAAACTAAATTATTCCAGTTACAACATGGAGAGGAAAAAACAGCCAACAACAGTAGCCAGGACATTTGGGATGGATCACACTGAGCCTGGAGCTGAGCTCTGCCCTGACCACATTTAACAACCTGCTGCTGCCACCAAACAGCACAGAACAGATTTGGGCTGTGCTTCCTCCAGTCTCCTGGGCTGGGACAACCAAACCCTGCAGAAAACAGCAGCATCCATAACCCAGTCTCCCAGGAATGTCAGGTAATTCTTCTGATAAATGTTGGCCTAGAAACCAGGGAAACAAACTGAAACCTGCTCCTGCCTCTCAGTGCACAAATAAAAGAGAATGTGTTCTCTCCTCTTTTCTCTGTGCACTGAAAGGAGGGGACAAGGAGGGAGGAGAACTTCTCTTTCTTCTCATTTCTTATCTGCCAAGTGTAATAACCCAGGACAGCAGCTCATCCATAAACATCTCTCAGAAATGTTCATGTTTCACTCCATGCAGAATTATCCCAGCAGAGCCCCCCTGGGCTGATCCAGCTCTCCCAGTAAACTGTGCTCCTGCAGAGTCACCATTTGCTTTATCAACACAAGCACATTATACCAGAAAAGTGAATTCAGGCTTATTCTGGCATAAACACTTCCTGGGAGGAAGTTCTGGGGTTGGACACTTGCAATGAGAGCAGAGCACATGAGAGACCCCTGCTCCTACAGGTCTTCATGAAAACACCCCTCTAAGTGACTAAAATTGTCTAATTAACAGACTCCTTTATCTTGGGTTAAAAAGTGAAAAAATCAATCTTAGAAATAATAATAATAAATCACAATTCACATCTACAACTACAGATCAGCCAATTTAAGTGACTTTGCACAACCTCACATGGAAACTCCAGGCAGAAGGGGCTTTGAGCTTAGTTTGTGACATTATCTGGGAATAAAGAAATCCAAACCAGTTCCACATCTACTGCTGCTGAACTCCCCATGCTGAAACACTTCCCAAGTTTACTTCACTCTAACAGACTTTGGCTGAGCAGAGAAGCTCCCAAGGTCTCAAGGAAATCTCACCCAAAAAATTAAAGAATTTTTTTTTTAATCCAGTAGGATCTCCTACATTTCTTCAAAGCAGAGCTGGCTGTGGAAAACTGAGGGAAGGGGGAAACATATCTGAAGGGAATACAGAGCAGCTTCTCTTTTCTTAAGAGAAACTTCCAGCCCCATATCATCATTATGGTTGTATGATTTAATCAGAAAAGACATTGAACAGCAACAGGCATCACATCTGTGTTCAGGCAACTGGTTATGGCACTGGCAGGGAGTCTGAGGCAACCAAAAGGCAAATGGAATAGAAATTGTTGGATTAAGCTCTTTTCTGACCCACAGATGAGACAACTGAGAGGTGCTTTAAAAACTTTTATTCTATTTTTAGTCTCATGTGAAAGGTGAGACAATACAGATGTTATAATTCACACCATCACAATTAGAAGCCAATTATTTCCTAATTACTGTACATGATAAACATTTCTTGACTTATCAGTTTTTGTCACACCATGCTGTAAATGCCTCAAAGCCAATCATCTAAAATTACCCCTTTTGGGTCCTACTACAATGCATCTTTCACAGTTCTATTTCTCTAAAGTATCTAATTTTATTTGTAAGGCCATCCTTTGAAACTTATTTCTAGTTCTATTTCCCTCTCAGCAATGTCTGTCCTATTCTATAGCATTTCTAAGTCAGCATTTCTCATCTCAAAGTTTAAATACAAATACATCCTATACAAATCTTCTACCAAACTTTGAAAGTTCTCTATAAATCCATTCCCCACAGAAACCCCCCCAAATGCTGCCCCTGCTCCATCAGCAGCCCAAGCAGGTGCAGGGCAGAGCTGGGAGCAGCAGCTTTAACCCAGATCCTTGGGATGGAGGAACACTGAAGGCAGCAGCCTGGGAGGATGGATGGATGGAGCTGGGATGGAGCTGGGATGGAGCTGGGATGGAGCTGGGATGGAGCTGGGATGGAGCTGGGATGGAAGGTGACTCCTGCTCTGCTGATCAACCTCACCCTGCTCAGCCAACAGCCACCCCTGCAGCCCCAAAGGTGGCCTGAAGCTTCTCCCCTTCAGCCAGGGCTCTGACTTTGGGGTTTTGGGCTCAGTTCAGAAGGTTTTTATTCTTTTTCCCAGCTGCAGTGCCCGTGACTCAGGTTGCAGGCAGGTTGTGCTCGTGTGTCGTGCTGGACTCTGACACCCACAGGGCTTTGGCAGTGGAAGCTGCTGGGGAAGAGCCTCCCACACACTCCATCAGTGCTGGAATCCCATGTGCAGGAGCCTTTTGGCCCAGGCTCAAGCAGCCTCTGTGTTCTGTTCCCAGTCACGAGATGAGCTGATGCCAGCACGGTGCTCCCTGTCACAAAGAGCAGCTCCATTCACCCTCCTCCTGCTCCAGGCTCCCCTCCCTCCCTCCTCCCTGCACACTACGTGCTGCTCCTGCCCTCTGTGTACTTTCCAATGTTCCTGTACTTATGCTGTCTGAGAGGCCCTTGGAATCTTCTGAGCCACAGAAATGGAAGCTTTTCACAACCAACCTTATCTCTTTAATGTGGAAAGTATTTAAAGTAAAGAGTTGCAGTCTGCAATAATTATTGAGACTGTCCAACGCTCTTCACAACAAGATTTAAACAAACCAAACTTAAACACACATTGAGTTATTGCAGCCAACCCTCTCCAGCTGAACTTTTCAGAGTTCTGGTCTTCAAGCTAAACACTGAATTTCAAATTGAAACGTGAGTTCCCAGAGAAAGTTCAATAGTTTTTGCCAAGATATTTCATTGGAAAAAATAACAGAAAGAAAGCAGACACTTTGTCAAAAGTCATGTCAAAGACCATCCAACATATTCTAGGGAAAAGTGGAGCACAGTTTCAGCCAGCAGGACTGAAAAGCTTCACCCTTCTGATTCTTACAACAGGTTTCTCCAACCACACATTCCTACAACTCTGAGCAGAGTTTGGAGCCAGAACAGCCCCACAGCTGTAACTGAGCACAGCAGAGCCCCCAGGACACAGAGCTCCTGTCCCACACACACAGAGCTGAGTTCTCCTACAGACACCAACTCCTGTCATCCTTCAGGCCATGAAGTTGGACCACAGAGCAATTTTTAAGAGTTCAGTCTTTTTCTTCACCTCCTCATAAAAAAGACCTTTTGTATCTTGCAGATATGACAAGCCCTAACTTGTCATTTGAAAGCCAAATAAGACAGTGCCCAAAAGCTCCTTCCAAATATGTATATTGAAGCAATCATTATTCTTTTCTATAATCACATTCCTTGTTTGTTAAATCAAATTTTAAAATCACCAATATGACCAGAACTCAGTGTGCTGGGCACTGCCCAGGCTCCCCAGGGAATAGTCCCAGCCCCAAGGCTGCCAGAGCTCCAGGAGCAGTTTGGGATGCTCAGGGTGGGGTTGTTGGGGTGGCTGTGCAGGGACAGGGGCTGCACTGATCATCCCTGAGGGTCCCTTCCAGCTCAGGATATTCAAGACTCGGCAGGACTCACAGCTCTTCCTCTGCCACCAGGGTGAGAAAACCAAAGCAGCCCCAATAACACCCCAGTAACAGCCCCAAGAGATCACAGTGTGCACAGCACGATCAGCACCAGCCACAGCTCAGCTATCTGTGCACAATTTTCTTCTACAAAGCACCAAATTCCTACCAAAAACAGCCAAATCAGACATTTCTACAGAACACTATTCAGGAGCAAGGTAAGGTACCAATTGGCAACATTTTTGCCACAAGTTGGCTGTTGGAGCAGTTTGTAATTCCCCCCCGTGATTCCCCCTACACTCCTCCTCCAGGTGTGGCTGCTTTGGTTACATCAAATCTTCAAACTAACACCCCTTAAGATACTTAAATGGCAAGATTTTGATTTAATGCTGTGTTCCAGTACCATATCCCAGACTCCTGGGTGTGTTTGTACAGAACAGTTAACCCCCAGTGCAACAATCCATAGTCTAAAGTGAATCTATAACCTAAAGCAACAGTTTTAAATGTTCTGGTTTCCATCCTCAAACACAAAGAATTTGTTCAGTTAAATTGGGCAGCCAGCAATGCCTGGAGGCAAGAAACATCACCCCAGTGCCCTTCCAGATTTACATCTTTTTTTATTTGAGTTTTTCTTATGAAACTGTGCTTAGCCTTGGGGTAAGCCTAATTGAGGCTTGAGGGTGAACACCATATTTTTCTAAATTTTATTTCCCCACATGCCAAGCTACACCTTATCCAGGCTGGACAGGGCTTGGAGCACCCTGGGATAGTGGAAGGTGTCCCTGCCATGGCAGGGGTGGGACTGGATGAGTTCAAGGTCTCTTCCACACCAAATCTGGGATTCCATGATTCTCTGAAAGAGGGATCTTGTGAGATCTGATCATCTACACAGCACAGGAAGTGAAAAGGTACCCCAAAAAGCCTGCAGACCTGAGCAGCAAGCAAATGGTTTGAAAACATGGATCAGTTCTTGTAAAAAACAAAATACAGCTCAAGCCCCTTCAATCTTGCACTCTCCCAGCACCATACAGGGACTTTTATGACCCCTTATCTCCTCTTCATAGGCAGGAACATTTCTGGGCATAGCTTTGGCTGCCCAGACTAAACTGTCCCACAGCAAAGCAACCCTTGCCCTTTCAGAGCCAGCTCTGGCTCACCAGACCATGCTTCCTCCCCAAAAAACAGGCCAGGTGACCAAAGCAGCTCTTCAGAAATGTGAAAAGCAGCTGTGGTCAAGCAGGGGCAGAGCAGGAGGGACAGATCTCCCGCAGCTTTCCCCTGTCCACCAGATGTGTGAAAACCAAAGCTGAAACAAGCCAGTTACAAATGATTCAATGGCAACCTTGTGTACCTTTTAAGGACCTGCCTGAATACACTTCCAGCCCTCCAATGTAACAGCAGCTCCTCCCAAATCCTGGACACTGACCCCACTCATGGATTAACAGAAGTCAGAGGGATTTGCCAAATTCTGATCTCCACATGACCCATTTAACTTGCAAAACAAAAGAGGTCAGTCCCACCAGCCCCTGGGTTAAAGAACAGCTTGGCTGCCTGCAGTGGCAGCTCTCTCTCCCCAGGCAGCAGTCCATAAATCCAAAGGAGAGGATGTTACAGCTGCAGACAAGATGGTTAGCAGAGATCAAAAAGATGGATTAGGAAAAGCCAATCAATCTTGCAGAAGGCTGGTGGGACAAGTGCCTCTTTCAAGCCCCTTGCTTGCTTCCATCTGGGGAGGATGATAAGGGTTTCTCTGGACATCAGCAAAGGCAACAAGAGCCACAGCAGCTGCAGCTTCCCTGGGAGCCAGGAAAGATCCAGCATTCTGCACAGCACACGGATGCCCTCACAAACCAGGGATTTCAGCCTGTCACGAGTTTGTGTTCCTCCTCCCACAGGGTTTAATTTCACTTAACCCACCTAGAGAGACCCACCAGCACATCCCCCTGCCCAGGGCAGCTCCAAGGCCCCCACACTTGAGCACAAGAGGATCACAAGAGGCTCTGAAAAGCCAAAGCAGTTCCAGCACTGCAGCAGCCAGAGATGCTCAAGAAGGGAGGATCTCAGGCTCCATGTCCAGCCAGCTCTGCCTTCCACCACTTTGCATTTTCAGGTGCTTGCCTTGTGCTCAAATGGCAGTTAAGCCTTGAGTAAGGGAAGGGAAAGCCTGCTCCATGCAGTATTCCATATTGGATAGCAGGACTCGGTTTAATGTTACCAGATTTTATCCCAAATCAAGATTGTGCCATTTTAGCTTCCATAGCAACAGCCATAGCACAGTTTTTCTTACCAAGAGAGACGAGGACCAAAAGTCTCCTCTGAACCACCCAATTACTTTCATTCCAGAAAGCATAGGGACATTCACAAGAATACATTTTTATTAGAATGTATAAAAAGAGATCTCCTGCAGAGAACACCTTGTAACCATCTTTTCCTCCCAGTTTCAGGGAAGGAAAGACAAGGGAAGGAAGAGCTCCCAGGACAGCATTTGGAAGCCCATCTCCCACACAGCAGGAGGCAGACAAGCCTGAGGCAGTTTCTAGGTTACTGTCACACAAAACCAACTGGAAAACATAGTGGTCACCATGGCCTCCTTAATGGCTACATAAGGACATTTAAATAAAAAGAAAAGGTTGGTCCAAGGTCCAAAATAAACTAACAAAGGAAACAGGCATCGAGAAAGAAGACCCAAACTGCTCTGGATAATCATTTAGCATGGTTGCAAGAGGGATTGCACTTTCACTGCTGCTGCTGCAAGCACAGGAACAGTTCTGCCTCTGCACACAGCAATCCCAACTGTTGCTACGGACACTGCACAGATGCAGGAGGGAATGGTTCCCCTGGTAGTGCAGGAGGGGCTGGGTCAATCCATTAACATGCAATCAGCCTGCAGGAGTGTTGGAGGCACACAGGACAGCCACAGCAGGATGAGCCAGACAAAATAAGCAATTCCACTATGCAAAAAGGCAGTTTAAAATAATGTTTATGTTAGAATACATAATACATTCTAACTAAACACAATACATAGGGGAATGCAATGATTCTGGTAAAACAGCAATTCACTGGTGTGTCCCACTGCCCTCCCAGGTGGGTTTTAGGCAGTGGCACACCCTGCCCACACCAGGGCAGCTGCAGGCAGGGGGCAGAGCCTGTGGTGATCCCATGTGCACATGCACAAGAACCCAGCACTGCTTGTCTGGGACTGCTGGGCTTTCACTCCCTGGAGCAGAGGAGGCAGCCCTGCCACCATTTCACAGCCAGTTTAACCCCACCCAGCCACCTGCCCTGCCACCACTTCCCCAAAAGTCACCTCTTGCTCTGGAGCCAGCAGTGCCTGTGCTCTCACACAGCAAAGGCAGGGGAGGCCTGAACTAAAACCAAACCTTTGTGGGGTTTTGGCTCAGTTCCCTTTGAACCAGCCCAGTTCACAAACACTGCTCCAAGGGTGAGAGCAGCTCAGCACAAGGCAACAGAGATGACAAGAGTCACTTTCTACCTGCAGATGTCCCAGCCACAAAGCTGCACCTCCCCAGGAGCCACAGCTGTGCTAGCAGGGAAATACCCCACCCCTGCAGCACAGAGAGCACAAGGCGTCTCTGATCATCCCCACTGCCAGAAACAACCCTGCACACTGAACCCAGGGCAAGGAATCAACACACAGCCCCAAAACTGCTGTGCTGAAAGCAGCCACCATCTCCTTCTCAAGCCCAGGGTCTTCCCACACCCTCAGTGAGGAAGGAAGGGAAGCTCATGGCACAGCCTGAGCCCCATCTCCTGCAGGGAAAACTGGTGAGACAACAGCTTAAATAACCACTTTATATTCTGTAAAGATAACTCAGTCTTGGACAGCTCAGAAATTCTGTTCCTATTTAACACACATAAATATTCCACATAACAGAAATTAGCAGTAAAATTTTGTACTCTTTCGGAAGCTCACTGGACATACAGTTTTGTTACCAAAAAAAAACCCAAATATATATATATACACACACACATATATATGGGTTTTCCTTTTTAAGCTTCAACTTGTGGAGCAGAGCAGTGATCCAATGGAGGTTCTGAACAGCAAAACTCAACTTCCAGCCACCAACCATTTCCACAAGCTTTTACTTTAGACTTATAAATGACCCTACAATATTACAATGCATTCTTCACAGATGGCAGAATTTCAAATGAGTGTTTGCTGTAATGAGCAGGTGTGGAAGCCAAGATCCACAAAGACTCCAAACCCAGTTCCAGGAGTCACAGGCCCCCTGAGCCAGCACCTGATGTCCCAGGTCTTGTGGGATGTGAGAACCAGCCCAGTGGGAATCCGACTGAGGAATGAATGAGAAGCCTCAAAAGTTCACAGTTGTTAGAATTTTACAAGTGTCAAAATAATAATATTGCTTAGCTCCAAAAAGTGAATGACACATTATTGACAAAACCTCAGGAAATTGGCCTTCACAGGACACAGAAAATAACAAACACTATTAAAACTCATTCATTTTTACTAAGAAACTTAATTCAGAACTTTTTGTAGGATTTGGTTCAGAAAAGTTTTCTAATGCTTCATTTATCTGCCTTCAGTAGTTCCTTAGACTTTTCATCCTACACTGCCAAGTCCATTCAGTGTAAATGTTTAGAAAACTCTCATTCACTCATGAAATGAAACAAACCAAAATACTCTGAACAGGAACTTTTTCGTTATTCACTGATCTGCTCCTATCTATGAAACCATCATTTCCTGCTGTAAAATATACTCACCCTCTTCCTATGCTCTAAAAATAGTCCCTACTCGATTTGATAGCTCTAGCAGCATGTGGCCAACTTTTCTATTCAGTTTTATTTCTTGTTCCTCTTCAGAGTTAGTTTTGTCTTTAATAATTACCATGGAAGTAAATATGTCCACAATTCCCAACATGAACTTTTCCTCCTTCTGTGGATCCTTCTGTTAGGAAGGAGAAAATAACTGAAGCAAAAATACGTTGAGACAATTTATGATTATCAACCTGTGATAAAAGACAAAAAATCCACCCCACCCCTGCTCCTTGTGTTGATCATTACAGGGCAAAACTTTAATCAGACAGTTAAAGGTTAACTCAAAGCAGGAAGGAAAAAGAGCAAATCAATGAGAAAGGGGGAAAAGAAAGAAGGAAGAGTACAAAAGTAGACATATGGATGTCTGGGGAGAAGGGTGATTAAATCCTCCATAAATCTCACATACCAAGAGGTAAGATATTTTGCCTAAATTCCCAGAGGCAACACAATTCAGTCCCATATCTGAGCCTTGAAAGGATAATCATCTCCATATATAATAAGGCTGCCATGAAGGACAAGAGCTGGAGCTGCATGTGGGGGCATGGATTTCCCTTGGCACACTGAAAGCTTTCAGTGCTGTGTCCAACTGGAGCTGATGGGTGAGTTTTTAGGTAGATAAATCTGAATTGCCTGGGCTGGAACTTTGGCCTGGACAGGAACATTAATCCTCACTCATTTGCTGATGAATGAAAGGGGGAAAACAAGCAATCTTGGACAGCTACTCTGTCTTTCAACAGTTGCCTTTCAGATAAATCAGTTATATAAAAAAATAAATACTAGTGTGGTCTTTAAGATGCAAGACAAGAGACCAACTTCCACTTTTCAAACTGGGCAAAAAAAATGTCTGTTAACTGAACTCATGATTTATCTTGTATCCAACGGGTCAGGGCTTGGAACAAAGGAGTTTGAGAACTGAACAAGCCCCGACTGTCACTCAGGGCAAGTTCTACTTCAAAGGGTAAAGCCCAGAAGGAAACTGCTCTTCTGTGCTGCCCACGTGCTGCACAATTAACACTGTAGGGTTCTTGTGCCCCCCAAGAGCACATCCCTGAGTCCCTCTGGCGCTGGGGAAAAGGGTAGGAAAAGTGATGTAACTGTGCCAGCTGTGTGATCTGCTGGGCAGCAGAGAAACTCGAGTGCTTTTGAAATGACTGAGTCAATATTTCCCAGCTTCACGCTGCCTGCTCTCCCCACTCCAGGTGTTTTTACAACTAGGGTGGGCAGGCAGAGAGAGAGAGAGGTGCTGAGAAATCGGAACTGTGCTCAATGTTCAAACCTTTCCTTCAGCAGACAAGCTTTTTCTAAGTGATTAGTCATCCCCACAAGCATTTCCCAACAAGCTGAAGCAACAGGGAAAACCCCCCCGGACTCTGCCGAATTTCTGGGCCATTACTCAGGGGGTGAGGAGGTTTTTGCCTGGCAAAGGCAGAGCAACAGTTTCCTCCTCTGCCTCCTTTGTAGGGCCGGCTGCCCCGGGCAGAACCTGACTCACATTTCACAGAGCAGGGTGGGGGGCCGCCTCTGAAAACACTGCTACATTTTTTTCCAGCCCAGATATTTCCAGCGATCCTGTTCCCAGAGCAGCCCCACACACAGCTCCACAGGCACCAACACCCCCAACCCACAGGGAGGATCAGGGGGGCTTCACCTCCCCCTCCAGCACAGGCTGATCCCAAGGAAAAGCCAGGAGCACGTGTAAAATGTGTTTTCCATCAGCTCATCCCACAGGAGGGCAGTGGGGTATGGAATAAGGACCCCATGGGATGGGTCTGTGGCAAAAGGAAGGATGCACAGGACCACCCTCAGCAGCAGGGCAGCTCCAACCCCAAGGGAACAATTTAGCTCCTTCCCAAAATCATCTACAGCACCATCCTATGGCACTCCCACACCTGCCTCCATGCCTGGGAAGTCAAAGCCAGGCAGCACAGAAACTCTTCCCAGGAAAGCTGAGTGACACGCACAAAAAAGAGGATTAAATTCTCAGTCAAGGTTTGTTATTCATCTCCACCGTTGATCTTTAATTTCAAAGGTGACAATCCCCTCTGGGCTGTGATTTTCATTAACACTCCCTGCCCTTGAGGTCTCCCTGCACAGCACATTCCTTTGGTGACAGAATGGTATCAGCTGGATAAGGAAAAAAAATAACCAAAAGCCACACTCTGCACCCTCCCAACCTGCACAAAATGTAGTAGTAAGAAGCTTGTATTCCATTACTCCCAGTAGCAGACACACACACACCTCCAGGTGCAGGGGGATGCTCTGACAACACTCAATCAGAAAATGAGAATTTTCTTGCCATCACAGCTCAGTGGAAAGTCAGCAGTAACGATGAGGAACACAAACAAATAAATTAATTATTCAAGCCAGACTTCTCATCACAGGTGCTGATTTGGAGGTTTGAGCTCCAGCAGCTCAGGGCAGAGGTACCTCACCCTGGTAAGATGTACACAGTGGCACAACCATGTCCCCTCCTAGGACAGAGTCAAAGGCTGGAAGAAGGGAATAAAATTGGTAGATGATAAAAATGGTATTATCATATGGAAATTAAGGTAGAAGAGAAATTCTTGGCTGTGAGGGTGGGGAAGCCCTGGCACAGGTTGCCCAGAGCAGCTGTGGCTGCCCCATCCCTGGAAGTGTCCAAGGCCAGGCTGGACAGGGCTTGGAACAACCTGGGACAGTGGAAGGGGGTGGAACAAGCTGGGCTTTAAGGTCCCTTCCCAGGCAAACCATTCCATGATCCTGTGATCCTATACCCAGAGCACAACCCTACTGGGATCCCCAGGGGCTGCAGGAGGAGTTCCCAGGTGCTGTCACAGCTCAGCCCCCACAAGTCCCACAGGGAGAGGGGAACACAACCCACAACAACATGGACACTTGTAGGGCCTTCCATGGGAATGTCACCCAGCAGGGATCACAGCACAACAGGCAGATGGCTCATTCTGGACCTGGAAGGGACTTGCAGCCTACTGAACACAGCAGGCAGCAGGGCCAAGGACACGGTGCCACAAGAGCCCTGCACAGGCAGGGCCTCTCTCAGCACCTGGCTGTGCCTCCTGTCCCCACTGGCACTGAGCACTGCCAACCTGCAGTGCAGGCCTTAAGGAGAGCAAAAGAATGAAGCACAGTGTCCTTGCTCTCTTTGACACACTGCAAACAGGCTTTTCCACATTCACCACCTCTCTGCTGCAATAGGGTGCAGCCCAGCAAACATCGATTTTGGGTACAATTATCAGCTTCAGCAGCTCTGAACCTCCTGTTGCTCAGCTCTCTGTGCAAGCAATCCCTCCCTGGTGCCACAGATTTATCAGCAGAACCCGGCCAGACCAGACTGTAGAGCTGATCCACCCCACAACACCCCCACCCCTTTCTCCTCCTGCACACACAACAGCCTGCCATTCTACACAGGAACTTGTCAGCAGTTCAAAGTACAACCTGAGACACCTCACAGATCAGGCAGGCCTTACTGTGGTATAAAACAAAAAATTTCCGCATTTAAACCTAATCCATATTCAAATTTAATTCTAGTAGAAGTCAGAGACAAGAATGAACCATTTAAAGAAAAATTCTCAGGGAAAACAACTAAACATCTGCAAGTCTTAAAACTACACAAGGGGACTTCACTCCTCATACACTTCAGATCTAAATCATGAGTACCAAGTTATGCCTAGCAACACTTGAAGTATAACTGAAAATGCCATTCTCTACCAGCAGTAGCCTATTTAAGACCAGTTACATCCATTAACTCTGGTCTTTCACCCAAATACTTCCTTTATCTAGGCCTGTATCCTTCGTAGTACCAAAATTAAAATTTTAACACCATATCCCTGAGTCTCTTGTCAACCTGGCACCAGCAAAAAGTGGGGCAGATACGTGGGAGCCGAGGAGTTAACCAGCCCACAAAAGAGTACACTCACTTCAGCTCTGATTAAGCGGGGCAGTCACAAAAACAGAGGTCAACATCAGAAAATATTTTGTGAGTCATGAGGAGAGATTACTCACCATGCACTATTCAACTTACTCATCACAGTGTGGCACGGCCAGCACGGCTCACCACGGCTTCATTAGGGCACCGTGGCCTTTCCTTTGAGGCGGCGGAAGGCGGGGGAAGGAGCCGCACTTTCAGTTTTGTGTGGAAGCCAGTGGGAGGCTGGAGCTGCACCACCGCCGCCGCTCTCTCTCCTCCCACGGCCCTAATTAGACTCGGAGGGAAATACATGTTTCACATCAGCCTCCCCGGCTCTTTTAGCATCCCAACAAGCGCCGGGTTGTCAGCCGGGCTATTATCCGGACTCAGCAGTCTGCAGAGACCCCACTTTTCTTATTATACACGAAATAAGCGGCATCCCAGCAATAAAGAGACACGGTATTAACCCAGGCGTCCATTAATAGGAGAGACCAGCCTTCAACGCAGCAACACTGACGCCGCTAATTTAAGATGTAGTAAGGGCATAAAAATAGCCAAGTTACTCAAGGCAGGGTTACATCACACCACGGAGCCCGGGCACGCAGCAGGTTCACACTACAGAGCCTCGGATGTTGGGAAAGATGACTCCGTGCCACTGCTGCCGCTCTCACCAAAAATAACCTGCCGGGACCGTGAGTTTCCCCTTCCCTTTCCCTACAGCCCTCCTCGGAAAACACATCTCACAGAGTACAACAGGAAGCAACCAGAACGCTGCTAAATAAAACTCCTTGAATCAGCGTGGTGTGTTGGTTTTTTTTTTTAATTTTCTCTCCTTTCAGCTATCCCACTTTGCTTCCTCGGTACCACGGGCGGTGAAACTAAGAAATGTTCTGCTTACGTCAAAGCGAGCCGAGCTCTGCCGGCAGCTCGGGGCCGCGCCAGCGCGGGGAAAGCGCGGCTGCAGTTCAGCAGAGCACGATGTCAGCAGGCCAAGCGCTGCCTCGGACACGGGGATTTGTCTGCAGAGCCCCAGGGTTCAGCCGGGGAGTGCGTGTGTGCGAGCACGCCTCGGCCGCGCCGCAGCGCTCCGCTCCCCGGAGCTCCCCCGGCCGCGGTGCTGCTCGGCTCCCGGTGAAACATCCACTCGGGAATGGCTCTGGAAAGGCTGGCAGTGCCAAGCGGACAGTTTAAGGGCAGGATGTTTGGGGTTTGTGGTATTTCGCAGTACATGGAGGGGATCACAGCCCCCTCCCCGCCGCCCACCACCACCACCACCATCCGCATTTCTGATTAACTGAGAAAAAATTCTATTTATTCTGCCATCCTCAAAAACAGCTGCTCAAGTTTCCCCAAAACAATTAAATCCTTATTTCCCACGCTGAAAAAACACATATTTCACCCTTAAAATAAAGGGCGGGGGGTTCGGTATTTCGGTTTTTAAGCCCGTAGGAATCTCCGTGAACAGACATAAAACCATCTCTCCCTCCCAGAACAATCCCTATCCCGCGTAATCTTTAACCTCCGCTTCACACAACCCGCTCGGAGAGGGAGGTGGAGGAGGAGGGGAAAACGAGTTAATATTTGGCGAGGAAAACCGAACCCGGTCATCGCTTGTACTTTCAGTTTCTGACAATTTGAGCAGAGCGCGCGCCCGCCAACACTGACAGAGCTGCCCAAACAGGAAAGGCTGCGCTTAACCAGTGTGCGCTGGGAGACACGCCGGGAACAGCACTGCATGGAGGATGTTTTGGAAAAGCACGGCTACAGCAGCAGCCGCCGAAAGGCAGGCGGCAGATAGGAGCAGGCAGCCGTCTCCCCCTGCCACGAGCGATATATTCCTAATCGCTCACACACAACAAGCGATTGCCAAAAGCGAGCAACAACATCAGCAGTATCAGCTGCCCCAGCCTGTGCGTCCCAGCGTGTTCTCGCCGGGAAACGGCTCACGTACAACAGCACAGCCTGGAACGCAGGGATAATCAACAGTGCCTGCGCCAAGTAAACATATAGAGAGACGTTTTGCCTTTGCAAACTGTGCTCCGAGGGGCTACACGCAGTTAGGGAGAGAAATTGCTCAAGGGTTGATAGGAAGCCTACACACATCCAAAAATACCCTCCCCGGAGCCTTTCGCCTCTCGTGGGATTGTCACTAATTTGAACATGGACATTGTTATCAAGGTCACACATCGCTCGTCCGGGCTCGGGAGAAAGTCAGGCAAGTTAAGGAAAAATGCCGCTCGGTAGCTAAGCAAGGACAAGTGACATTTCATTTGGAAGCACGAGGATTGCGGCTGGCTCGAATTCTACTCAGGATAAATAAAAGGGGAGCTCCAAGGGCACGGCTGGAGGGGAACAGGCGGCAGCCCCCGACACCAGCGCTGCCTCCAGACCCACAAGCGCCGCTGGCCGGTGTTTATCCCCCCTCTGCGGCTGGTCCTGGGGTCCCCACGACCACCCGAGACCATCCATAATTTAAGCGCTATTCCCCCATCCAGAATACCTGGATTGCACCCCGCTCGCAGGAGCACCGGTTATTAACCAGTTACACGAGCCCAGCGCGAGGAAAACACGAAAACTTTTCATTAACCAGTCCTCCTCCTCCCCGCCCTTCGGTTTAGTCAACCAATTATAAAATGAAATTGGGGATTTGACTTCCAGGCGAGCAGCGGCGGCACCCGGGGCCGGGGCTCCGGGAGGGTTCCCGCACGGGGGGCGATCATCCCGACGGATCCCGGGAAGGGCCGGCGCTGAGGGATCGCCCGGCGGCTGCCAGGGCCGGGGCAGGGCCGGGGGCGCTGACAGGGCGCGGGGCAGGTGCGGGGCCGGGCCATACTCACGTAGACGGGCAGCGGCCAGGGGTACACGGCGGGCTCGGCTCCCACGGGCGACTTCAGCCGCAGCTCCAGCCTCTCGCCCATGTCGGCAGCCGGAGGACGAGGCGGCGGCGGCCCCGCACCATGCTAGAGGGGCCGGCCGGGGCGGGGTGCGGCGGCCGGGCCGGGCCGGGGGCGTGGGCGCGGTGCGGCGGGCGGGGGGCGGCGGGAGCGGCGGGGAGGGGCGGCCGGTGCCGGGGGGGCGGCGGGTCCCGTCCCTCCCTCTATTGTCGTTGGCGGCTCGCGGGGCTCTCGGGCGCCGCCGCCATCTTGGGCCGGCGTGAGGCGAAGCACAATGAGGCGCCGGGGCCGGGCCGGGCCGGGCCCGAGCGACGCGACAGACGCGGGGAGGGGGCGGGCGGGGAGAGGGGCGGGCGCGGCCCCGCGGTCCCTCCCCCCTTCCCTTCCCTCCCCTCCCTCCCCCCTGTCCTCAGCTGCCCCCGCGCCGCGCGCGCTCCCGCGGCCCTCTCGCGCGCGCGCACCCGCAGCCATCCCCCCGCTCCCCCCTGAGCGCGGGTGCGGGCGGGGGTCGCGCGCAGAGGGGGGAGGAAGGGGGGAGGGGGGACGGGACCCCCGGACAGGGCGGGGTGACACCGGGGTGACACAGGGGTAGCACAGGGGTGACACGGCGTGGCACAGGGGTGACCCAGGGGTGACACTGGGGTGGCACCGGGGTGGCACAGGGGTGGCATAGGATGGCACAGGGGTGGCATAGGATGGCACAGGGGTGGCACCCGGCACGGAGAGCAGCACCGGCTGCGGTGTCAGACACGTGTGACAGGGCCAGGGTGGCACACAAGAGCAGGATGGGCTGCAGTATGACATGCGTGTGACAAGGACGAGAGTGGCACCTGTCACACGGGAGCAGGACAGGCCATGGTGTCACACACATGTGGCAGGGCCAGGGCAGCACATGGCACACGAGAGTAGGATGGGCTGCAGTGTGACACGGACAAGGGTGGCACCTGGCACACGACAGGACAGGCTGCAATGTGACACGTGTGTGACAAGGACGAGGGTGGCACCTGGCACATGGGAGCAGGACAGGCCATGGTGTCACACGCGTGTGACAGGGTCAGGGCAGCACATGGGAGCAGGATGGGCTGCAGTGTGACACGCATGTGACAAGGACAAACGTGGCACCTGGCACACGGGAGCAGGATGGGCTGCAGTGTCGTATGTGTGTGATGGCACAAAGGTGGCACATGGGCACAGGAAGGGACGGGCCACGTTGTCACACATGTGTGACAAGGTGAGGGTGGCACATGGGAGCAGGAGGGTCTGTGGTGTGACACATGACACGGCAAGGGTGGCACATGCGAGCAGAACAGGTTGTGGCATGACGTGTGACAAGGCCAACGTTGGTACATGGGCACAGGAGTGGGACAGGCCATGTTGTCACATGTGTGATGGGGACAGGGTGGCACATGGGAGCAGGACAGGCTGTGGTGTGACACAGGTGACAGAGTGAGGGTGACACGTGGCACATAGGAGCAGAATGAGTCTCACTGTGACACACATGACAAGGCCAAGGGTGGCACATGGCACACTGGAGCAGGATGGGCCACATTGTCACACGTCACACAGGGCAAGGGTGGCCATGGACGCTCAGGGTCTGTGTGAGTGGAGCACCCATGTGACAGCACCAGGCTGGGACCCTCCGTGTGACAGCACCAGGCTGGCATGGGACATTCACATGGCCTTGCAGGGCTGGGTCGTTCATGTGGTGATGCAAGGCTGGCACACACATATGATGGCACAGGGCTGTCACACCCATGTGAGGGCACAGGGCTGTCACACACATGTGAGGGTATAGGATTGTCACACACATGATGGCACATTCAGAATGGCACAGAGCTGGCGCATGCATAAGGGGACACAAGGCAGGCACACATGTGATGGCACAGGGCTGGCACACACATAAGAGCACACAGGGCTGGCACACTCGTGTGATGGCACAGGGCTGGCACACATATAAGAGGACACAGGGCTGTCACACACATGATGGCACAGGGCTGTCCCACTCGTGTGAAGGCACAGGGCTGTCACACTCGTGTGAGGCCAGGCTGTGCTCATGGCTCACTGGACCAAGCCCCCAAAGCTCCTGGTGCAAAGTCTGCACCCCAGTGACCCGTGAGCTTTGCCCGGTGCCACGCGGTGACAGTCACGATCGTGGGGGTGTGTCACACGTGGGGGCACAGACGGGGCATCCCCCCACACATGGGTGTGTGTGCCAGGCTGTGCAGGGGGCTCCACACAGCTCCGAGGAGGAGCTTTATGGGCACAGAGGAGCAGAGCTGAGCCCTGTGCACAGCAGTGTCCGGGGGGACAAGGGGACAACGGGACAGGGGGACGCGGGGATGGAGGAACATGGGGACGGGGTCCATCAGCCACAGACACCAAGCCCTGGGTGCCCAGAGTGGCATCGGGAGCTCTGTGGTGGCAGCTACAGCCTTACAACACGGTGTAACCTGGGAGTAGGGCTGAGGGCACCCCAGCCGGGCAGCGACAGGACCGGGAGGTGTCCTGGGTGGGGGCAGGGCGCGGGGACACCTGGGTGGGGGATGGCAGCTGCATCTCTATAGAGGCCGGTGATGGGCCCAGTGACAGCGATTTCCATGTCTATAGGTGCCCGCAGGGCAGGGTGACACCGTTTGCATGTCTATAGGTGCCCAACTGGGCGATAAAATCAGGCCGGAGTTTCCTCCTTCACAGCCTTTCTGGGGATAATTTCCCTCTTCCGGGGACAAGCGCATGCCCTGGGCTGCAGGGACATCTGGGGAACCTGCCACCCTGTCCTACACTCCAAGGGAAGGACACCCAGCACCACCATAGCATCCACACCCTCTGCTCACCTCCGAGGGGCCAGGGGACAATGACACCGGGCTGGGTGCCATGCTCCATCTGAGGGTGGGAAGAGCAGCTGGGAGGCAGTGTCTGCTGGGGATGAGCATCCCTGCGGGACAGGAGCATCCTGAGGAGGTGCCCTCAGCCCAGCTGGGCATGGCTGAGCCCAGGCTCTGACCTGCAGCCGGGTCCAGCAGAGCCAGAGGGTACCTGGAAGGAAAACCAGTCCTTCCCAATAAACTGGTGGTGGAAGTTCTGCCGTGCCAGTGTGGGCTGGGACCTTTTCCCCCTGTGTTTCCTCACTTTCTCAGCCAAAGACAAGTAAACACAGCTTAGGGCAGGATGGTTTTGCCATCTGGCTCTCCTGGCTGTTGTCCCCAGTTTATTAAGCCCATCATTGCTTTATGGTGCTGCAGAGGATGTGGCTCAGCCATGCTGGGGAGCTTGGGGGCCACGGAGCTCAGCTTTGGTGCCCCTGTGTTTGGTACCATCACATCCACTCTGCTCCTGCTCTGGGATGTGGCTCCAGGGCCAGGCAAAGCCTCCTGCATCCAGGGAACCTCTGCAAATCCTTTGGGATGGAGATGTGCCATGGAGACACCCGGTGTCTGGTGTCCTGGCTGGGGTCACTGCCTGCGGCCCTGTGCTCCTCAGGAAGGCAGGGAATGCACCGTGCCTGAAATGCATCCAGAGCTAGTGAGTGCCAGAGCAGGATATTCCCTGCACAGGGATTTTGTACATTATTTAACACCTGTATTTCCTGACAGGTCTCTGCCTTCAGCAGAGACAGGAGCTGTTTATTGGGGGCAGCTGCACAGCTCTGTGATGGGGGCTGGGATGTGTCCCTGCTCCTGTCCCCATGGCTGCTCCTTTATCCAGAAACTGCTCCAAGGCTGGCTCCAAACTCATCCACTCCCCTCTTTGTATCCTTTTTCTCCCCTTTAAATGTCTGTACGTGCAGAAAGCTCCATAGCTAGCAATGCTTTTCTAAGGAAAACACTAAAATCATCAAGTCAGCAGTGCTTAAACTGCTCTGACTGCCTCTTAAATAATCAATTCATTTTTAATTAGCTTACCACAAAAATTCCATTAAATTTAAATAAATAGACATGGCAGGAGTTCTCCAAGGCACAGCAGGCTCCATTTAAAGAATTCTCTTTGAGTTCGTTAGGTTGGTCTTTAATCAGTTTGTCGTCCAAGTCCTTGTGTGGCCCAAGCAGGCTCCTGGGCTGCTAATACAGAGTAATGGAAGCTTCCAGGATTTCCCAGATGAATCCCAACCATCTGGCCACTATGCAGGAGTTCAGTGCTGGAGCTGATGTCTCCTGGCAGGTAGTGGGGAGCGGGTCATTTTTGAAGCACCTGCCTGAATCAGGATATCTTTTCACTGATTTCTGTGAGTTTTACATCTGGAAGAAGAGAGGGCAGCAAGGAAGGGCAATGCCCTGTTTTCTGCTGGTTCAGTGAGCTGAACTTGCCCCTGTGAGATGTGAGAATTCCCAAGAGCTGGGAGCCACTCTGTCCCCTTGGACAGCTCTGGATTTTTGCTTTTTTGGGTGTCTTGGGGGTCTATAAGAAATCTCAGGAGGGACTTCTGACCAGAGCATGTAGTTACAGGTCAGGGGAAAGGCTTCCAAGTGCCAGAGGGCAGGGTTAGATGGGATTTTGGGAAAGAATTCCTCTCTGTGAGGGCAGTGAAGCCCTGGCACAGGCTGCCCAGAGCAGCTGGGGCTGCCCCTGGATCCCTGGCAGTGCCCAAGGCCAGGCTGGGCAGGGCTTGGAGCAGCCTGGGATGGTGGGAGGTGTCCCTGCCTGGCAGGGGTGGCACAGGATGGGCTTTGAGGTCCCTCTGAACCCAAACCACTCCCTGATTCTCTGCCCACTCACCCTGTGCTCTCCTGCAGCTCCTCTCTGCCTGCACCAGGACACACTGGGTGCTGCCAGGGTTCCAGAGATGATTTTCCAGGGACACCAGGCAGTGACCTGCAGCATTGGCCCTTCCAGAGAATCAAGAATCCACTCCCAAATCAGCAGTTGGATTTTTCTGGTGTGGAGCTTTGTGGGGGGAGAGGTTCCCATCTCCTCCCAAGGTGTGCTGGTCCTGCTGCATCCCCCAGCTGCAGCTCCTGGCTCCAGGCTGGCACAAATCAGAGCTGAATATTTTTTGCCACCACCAGATGAACCAGTTTGGATAGGGAGGAATGGGGAAGCTCTGCACTGCTCCGTGCACACAACTCTGCTCCTAGAACACTGGAAAAGAGATTTTTCCCTGTCAAGAGTTCACAGTGGGCAGCTGGTGCCCACAGGCAGCGGGCACAGCCCCTCCTGCCCTGCTACTCCCACATCCCACCTCTGCTCCCACACAGCCCCAGCCAGGGATCCCCCAGAATGGGGGTCCTGACTGTGCAGTGTGGGGGGACACAGGGAGGGCATTAATGCACCAAGGACACTCTGCACAGGCAGTGCTCTGACACTCTGGGCACAAACCACATGCAAAGGAGGCTCTTCTGGAGCTTGTCCCACACTGGGGTTACTCCCCTTGGACTGTGGGGTTGGCTTCTATCATGTTCATGTGTTCATTGACCCTCAGGCAGGGCCAGGGCCTGGCACAGGGGCTTGAGGTGCACATCAGCTCCTCTGATGTGAACCTGCCTTCCAGCAACAGCTCATCTTCACTATTGACCCAATTTAGCTGACAGCAACAAGCTGGATCACGAGGCAGGTTCCTGCAGGCAAGTTTGTTCCCATCAGATGAAACATCCCAAGGGGAGCCCAGGTAGTGGCAGGGCAGGATGCTGGTGGTCCATAGCCCCAGGGATGGAGTCAGCTCTGATGGCCGTGCACAACTTCCTTTTCTCTCATGCAAAATGCCCCACATGCAATTTTCCAAGCCCCACTTTAATTTCTTGGGGTCAATCCTGCATGGTACCAAGGAGTTCCCTTCCACATCATAAAGCAACATCTGTCCTTTCCATCTGTCCTACCAACTCTCTGGGCAAAAGCTCTCCAGGGATGCTCTGGCTGCAGTTGCCACAACAGTGATGCAACAGCTTCCTCTGCACTGGGACTCCTGTTGGTACTGAGGACCTGCGGTGGGTGAGGCATCAAAGCCGTGCTGGTGCCAGTGGAGGTCCAGGCAGGATAAAGCCACTTGTGGTCACCAGTGTCTCCCTTTTGGTCCTGGAGCTGGTCTCAAACTGGGTTTGAGCCCAGTTTGGGAGCTTTTTGTCCCTAGGGAGATGTGGCTGCCATGGCTGGAGCCTCCCTCACACAGTGGTGGGAGCACTGTACATGAGAAGCCAGAGCTCCAGATGCAGCAAGGAATGAGAGAGACAAAAGCAGAGGCACTGCCGGCGCCAGGCACAGCTGATGGCAGAAGAGCCACCTGCTCAGCCCCCCAGAGCAGCCCTGAGCCCAGGGGAGGTACCAGGAATGTTTTCACTGTGGCTCCCTCCCACTCAGCCCTTGGGGGTTCCCATCAGCTCTGCCTTGCCAGGGGAAAACAAACCCAATTTGGTCCCTTTAGGTTCTTCTGGAGCACGAATTGATGCTGCAGCTCCGGCTGTGTCTAACCCCACACTACCAGAGAGCTTCTGGAGAGCCCCTGGTGCCATCCAGGGAGCCTCTGCCCTGCCCTGGCCCCTGGCAGAGGGGACAGAGAGGCCAAACCAGGTCCTGTGGGTGGGCTGGAGTGTCCCTGCTGCTGCCTCCCACCTCTCTCACCCTTTTTTACCCCCTTGTTTGCAGCCAGCCGGGGCTGGGGACACCTTGGCTCCATTTCTCAGGCAGAGGGAGCAGTGCCCAGCTTTCCCCTGGCTCCGGGCTCTTCCAGCCTCCACCTTGCTGGCCCGGCCCGCTCCAGTGTGCCATCCATCATTCGGGATTGTGAAAAATGCATGTATTTTATGATTGGCTTTTTGCAAATATAAAAATGAATATTATATGTGTTGTGTTAGAAAGTGATGCTGTATTAAATCTCTTAAGTTGTGTGTTAAATATAGTTTTAGGTTATAAAAATTGTTAAAACAGAAACGATGCTATGTAGGATACTTTTTTAAAGAAAGGACTCGCAGCGAAATAGCAGCCAAAGGACACCTGAATCTTTCAGAGAAAAAGAATTTATTGCTTTCTTTTCAGAAGAAAGGAACATCTTCCCACCTTGAAGGCGCTGTTAGGATTGGAGGAAGAAGTTGACGATGACCAGACAGAATCCTGTATTTGAATGGAATTTATGCATCGTGTATGAAGTGTATGAATATGCAAGGCTATTGCTTTTAAGGGTTAATCCTTTGTTAACTGTGTCCTTTTTCGGGCTCGTGCTGCCCAGAAAAAAGTACCCAGACGTCCGTAACTCTTTGTATTTGTTGTCTCATATTGTCCTAATTCAAATTGTCCAAATTATTATTACTCTAATTGTATTACTATTTTTATAACCATTTTATTACTATTAAATTTTAAAATTTTAAAAACAAGTGATTGGCGTTTTTCACAGGATGGATTCCAAGCATTCTATCAGATGTGGAATTTGTGAGCACGAGGTGGGTGTTTAACCCTCGGGCTCCATCCAACCCCCATTTCAGCAGGGAATGTGGGGGCACAAAGGCTCTGGCTGGGTGGGGGCAAGGGGACCGTGCCAGCTGCCCGTGCAGCGGTGCCAGACCCGAGTCACCCGCCCGGGACCCGGAGCGCCCCAAGGCAGGCGCGGCGCACGGAGCCTCCTGAATGGGTCCCTTGTCCCCGCAGCGCCGGCTGGCCACGTGTCCCGGCCCGTGCCTGGCCCGCGGGGACACCGGCTGCCCCCGCGCCCCACCCCACAGCTCATCGTCACCCACGCCCTCATGTGGGGGTGGGAACATATCTGGGTCACCCTCAATCGAAATGTCAGCGCCCATCACCTCCACCCGAATGTGGGGCACCCATCACCCCCAACCAGACACCGCAGACATCGCCCCAGCACCGCACACGGGGCACCCGTCACCCCCAACCAGACACCGCAGACATCACCCCAGCACCGCACACGGAGCACCCGTCACCCCCAACCAGACACCACAGACATCACCCCAGCACCGCACACGGGGCACCCGTCACCCCCAACCAGACACCGCAGACATCACCCCAGCACCGCACACGGGGCACCCGTCACCCCCAACCAGACACCGCAGACATCACCCCAGCACCGCACATGGAGCACCCGTCACCCACACTGGGTGCCCGATGGGGAACCCACCGCCCATCCAGCCAAACACGGGGCATCCATCGCCCCCCACATCCCCCTAAAGGCGATAACCCTGCCCCCGACAGGTCCCCCACGCGTGTCCCCCGCCCGGGCAGGTCCCGCCATGTCCCCCCGGCTCTCCCGGGCCGCAGGCGCCACCTCGCGGGGACGAGCAGGGACCGGCGGAGCGGGGTCTGTGCCGGGCAACGCGGACACCACGACACGGCACCGCAACACAGGGCACCCCGCATGGGGGACCCCAAAACGGGCACCCCGGAATGGCGCATCTGGATATGGGCATCGTAATAGGGGCACCCCAAAACGGGCATCTGGATATGGGCACCCCAAAACGGGCATCCCGGAATGGGGCATCTGGATATGGAACCCCAATAGGGACATCCCAAAACGGCCACCCCGGCACGGGGTACCTGGATATGGGCACCCCAAAAACAGGGGCATCCCGGCATGGGGCAGGCACCTGGATATGGGCACCCCAACAGGGGCACCCCACCACGGGCACCCCGGTATGGGGCACCTGGATATGGGCATCCCAATAGGGGCACCCCAAAAGGGCACCCCGGCATGGGGCATCTGGATATGGGACCCTAATAGGGACATCCCAAAACAAGCACCCTGGCGCGGGGGCTGGATATGGGCACCCCACGCGGGGCCCCCCTGGAGGGACAGGGGCGCAAATGGGGCTGGGGCGAAGGGACCAAAGGGACATCCCACACCCTGGCGCGGGCGGCTTTGCGGGGCCCCTAAGAAAGGGGCACCCTGGCATGGGGCACCTGGATATGGGCACCCCAATAGGGGCACCCCAAAATGGGTACTCTGGCACGGGGCATCTGGATATGGGCACCTCAATAGGGGCACCCCAGAAAGGGTACCCCAAAATGGGCACCCCGGCATGGGGCATTTGGATATGGGCACCCCAGTAAAGACATTCCAATATAGACACTTCAGTATGAGCGCCCCAATATGGACACTGCGGCATGGGGCACCCCAGCGTGATGCACCCCAAAACTGGCACCCCAAAATGGGCATCCTGTCATGGACACCTCTACATAGGGACTGCAATATGGGAGTACCCCAAAATGGGCATCCTGTCACAGACACCTTGGCATGGGGACTGCAATATGGGCACAATTTGGGCACTCCACTATTGTCACCAGGGGCAGAACACCCTGGCACAGTCACCCCATGCTGAGCATCAGGGACAACCCTACATGGGACACCCCAAAAAAGGTATTCTGGCCTGGCCATCCCAGCAAAGACACTCCAGCACAGGTACCCCAATATGGGCACATGGACATGGGGCACCCCAATGCAAGCACCCCAAAAGGAGCATCCTAAAATGGGTATCCTGTCACAGACACCTCAGCTTGGGGACTGCAACATGGGGCACCTCAATATGGGCGCCCCAAAACGTGTACCCCAGTATTGTCACCTGGGGACAGGACACCCTGGCTCCGTCACCCCATCCTGAGTGCCCCATAAAGGACACCCCAAAATGGGTATCCTGTCACAGACACCTCAGCATGGGAACTGCAACATGGGGTGCCCCAATATGGGCACCCTGGCTCAGTCACCCCATCCTGAGTGTCCCACAAAGGACACCCCAAAAAGGACATCCCGGCACGGGATTCCTGGCAAGGATATTCCAACACAGGCACCCCAGTATGGGTACCCAGGCATGAAACACCCCAAAAGGAGCACTCCAAAATGGACATCCTGTCATGGAAACCCTGGCTGGACCCTTGGAGGCTGAACAGCCCCAATTTCATGTTTCTTTCCTTCAATTTCGTGTGTCTTTCCTTGTGATTTACATAAAAATCCCAATTAACATAACCAAGTACATTCTCTTAAACATCATTGGGATGTGGAACCCACAGAGTGCTCTGAGTGCCAGGAATGGGGAGAAAGCTCTTGAAGCATTGACACGGGGGAAAACCAAAAAAAAAACCAAAAAAGGAGCTCAGATCCGGTTCCATCGGGGATGTGATGGCCGGGATTGTGTTTTGTGGGACTCAGCAGTGCTCTCCCAAGGCACAGCATTCCTTAGGGATACTGTGTCAGCGGCTGGAGAGGGAAAATTCCTTCCCTGGGAATGCTGCCTGTGTAAGTGCAACAGGGAAAACAGGAGGTGGCGTAATTTGTTTAAAAAAATAATAAAAAAAATCTGAGCTGCAAAAGCAGGAAAGACAAAAGCTGGGAATTTTAAGATTTAGGTATCACTGATGGCAGCAATCAGGTTTAAAGCAATGCTCTTAATTAAAGGTGATGATAAAGGGATTCCAAACCCTTCAGTATTTGCAGGAAGAAGAGTGAAAAAGTCAGTTGTGTCCATAATTCAATTCTTAAGGCTGAACTAAGGCAGGCTGCCTCAGGAGGAGAAATCCTTGGAAATTCAGTCGGGAGGGATCAAGTCTCGAGTCCAAACCCATCTGCAGGAGACGTTCCCCACACCTCGGGGTGCTGCATCTCCCAGCCTGGGCTTCCCTGCCTGGGGCTGTGAGGGTGTGACAATGTGACAATGTGACAATGTGACAGTGTGACAGTGTGACAGTGTGACAGTGTGACTTTGGCTGAGCTCCACTGCAGGGGGCTGGGTTAAAACAAGCGATTTTCACAAGGTTTTTGGGGATCCTCTCAGAGAGCAGCCCAGTCCGAGGCAGGAGGACAGTGTGGGGACAGTGTGGGGACAGTGACAGCACAGGTGGGCACAGCCAGCCCTTCCCAACCACGGCCTCAGCCTGGCACCTGGGTGTTCTCCACACCATGAGGAGTCCAGCAAATATAACTCTTCCCTTTGACTTTTTCCCTTCAAAAGGGAAACCTCCTGCATAGGGGCTGATGTGTGCAGCTATTTCTGAATAAAACCAACACAACCCCCGAGCTGGGCTCCTCTCTCTGCCCCTGGGCCAACACAAACAGGCTGCAAAGCCCAGGCTGAAGGCAGAGAACAAAGGGAAAAACACTGGGAGCAAGAGAAATCCTTTTCCTTCCCATGTTGTGCAATGGCTCAGAATCCCAGGTGGATCTTGGCAAGGTCATGTCTCCTTTTTGTTTGCAAGCTCCTTTCTCTTTAGTTCCCTCCTTTTCCTGATGCTGGAATCCTGCTCTGGAGATGAAGGTGGGGTGGGAAAGCAGCCCCTGTGCATTTTGTTTACCCTCTCCTGGTCCCTGTCACACCCACCTGCAGTGGGGACATGGCACCCACGGGCAGGGGCTCGTTCAGGGGTGTTGGGCACGTGGGTAGAGGACAAGCTGTGGTCACAGAGACACCAAGATACTGCCCACTCTGTGTCAGTATTGCATCCACAATATGTCCACTCCATGTCCACCTGGCTATCACATCATGTCACCTGTCACAGCTCTCCCACACCAACACTGATCACCTGGGGCAGTGGGTGATGGTGTTTAGTGGGTACTCAGCTGTGGCAGCCTGTGGAGCTGCATCCCCAATAAAAAAAACCGCAAAATTTGGCTCTATTGGGGCAGAGGGGAGAGGTGGAGCTCTGCCAGCCCCACTCTGTGGGACCCCCACCCCACAGAGGGACCTGAAGCCCCCCCATCCCTATGAAGGTAACCCTGCTCCCATGGGGGGACTCTCAGCCCCATAAAGGACCTGTAGACTCAAGGAGGTGTCTTCATCTTTATGGATAGTTCTCCAGCCCCATGGAGTGACTCCCAGCCCCACGCAGAAGTCCCAGCCTCAAAAAGGATCTTCAGACCCACAAAGGGACCCCCATCCCCATGGAAGGACCCCCATCCTCATGGAGGGAGCCCCATGCCCATGGAGGGACCCCCATTCTCATGGAAGGACCCCAATTCCCACGGAAGGAATTCCCCACCCCCAGTCTCACAGAGGGAGCCCCATTCCCATAGAAGGAGCCCCATCCCCAATGACGGCCCCCTGTCCCTACGGAGGGATTCTGTCCCCACAGGAGGACCCCCATACCCATGAAGGATCCCCATCCCCACGGAGGGAGCCCCATGCCCATGGAGTGATGCCCATCCCCATGGAAGGACCTCCATCCCCAACGACGGCCCCCTATCCCCACGGAGGGATCCCGTCCCCACGGGAGGGCGCCCACCCCAATGGAAGGACCCTCATTCTCACGGAGGGAGCCCCATGCCCATGGAAGGACCTGCAGCCCCATGGAGGGAGCCCCATTCCCACGTAAGGACCGCGGTCCCCACGCGCATCCCCGCCGCGCGCGCCCGCGCTGCCACGTGGGACCCGCGGGAGCGCCCGACTGGGGGCGTGACCAAGAGGGGGCGTGACTAAGAGGGGGCGTGGCCCGAGATGGAGGCGTGGCCAGCACTGGGACAGTGGCAGCAGTGACAGCAGCGGCAGCAGTGACGCGGCTGTCGCGGGGCGGGGCGATGAACCCCAGAATAGTTCAAGGGACAGCACTGGGCCATCAGCTCCCACTGTCCTGCTCCGGCAGGGCCATTCCAGAGCACAGGATTGTGTCCAGATGGTTCTGGAATGTCCCCAGTGAGGAAGACCCCACACTTTCCCTGGGCAGCAGGGCTTGGTCACCTGCACAGCAAAGAAGTTCTGCTCACGTCCAGGTGGAAGGTCCTGGGCATCATTTCCTGCCCGTTCCTCTGGTATCACTGCTGGGCCCCACGGGGCAGAGGCCGGGCCCTGCTCTGAGCCTCCCTGCAGGCACACCGGGCTGAGGGCCCCTCTCAGCTGGGTCTGCTCTGGAGGCTGAACAGCCCCAGCCGCTCCTCGTACGAGAGATGCTCCAGTCCCTTCATCATGTCCACAGCCCCCACGGGCCCACTCCACGTCTCGCTGATCCCGAGGAGCCCAGAGCTGGACACAGCATCCAGCTGAGCCCCAGCATGGCTGAGGAAGGGGCAGGAGCAGCTACCATGTCCTACCACCGATGCTCCTCCTAACGCAGCCCGGGATGCCACCGGCCTCTTGGTCCCTGGTTCAGGTCCAGCAGCTCATTAAATACTCAGTGTTTGCTCCAAGCGCTGCCAGGGTTGGGGTTTTCTCTCGTGCGCTTGCAGCTGTTTGTTGTTTCCATCCCATGGGGTGAGAGGAGCAGGACCCCCTACTCGGGCCTGCAGCCCCCTGAGGGGCGGGTGGGCGGGGCTCACACGAGTTAGTGGGCGTGGCTTTGCTGAAGAGGCGGGCCGGGCCGGGCTCGGGGCGTGATCAGACTCGAGGGGCGTGGTCTGGGCGGGGTAGGCGGGGCTGGAGAGCGGCAGTGAGATAAGATAAAAGGCGTGGTCAGAGTGGGAGGGGGCGTGTCTCGAGAGCAGGGAGGCGGGCAGCCGCGGTAGGGGCGGGGTCAGAGGGCGTGTCCAGACACTTGGAGGCGTGTCCAAGGTGATAGGGGCGTGGCTGGAGAGCGGCGAGGTAGGCATGGTCGTTTGGGGGGCGTGGCCAGGCGGAGGCGCGGCCCGGACGGAGTGGGCGGGGCTGGAGAGTGGCACAACGGATGGTGTTGGCCCGGGGGCGTGGCCGGTCGCTCGGGGCGTGGCCATGCCGGGGGCGTGGCCGAGCCCTCAGCTGACCGGCCGCCATTTTGTCGGTGCCGGATCCCCAGCGCCGCCTGGAGCTGTGCCCGCGGCCGGGGTCGCCCGTGCCCGCCCGTCCGCTAGGGCAGCTCCGCCCGTGCCCTCCCGCTCCCCTCGGCATGTGAGCGCCCCGGCACCGCTGCTCTCACCCGGCTCGAGCGGCAGTAGCACCGCGGCGGCCCCCCCGGCCGGGCCCGGCCCCTCAGCCCGGCGCAGGCCCCGCCGCCGCCGCCGCCATGGCGCTGAAGATGGTGAAGGGCAGCATCGACCGTATGTTTGACAAGAACCTGCAGGACCTGGTGCGCGGCATCCGCAATCACAAGGAGGATGAGGTGAGGGGAGCCTTCCCCGCGCTCCGGCACGGGGATGTCACCGCTGGCCGCTGGGGCCGGGGCTGGGAAGGCAATGTTGGCTTGGGAAGGGGGAAGCGGGAGTCAGAACGAGGAAGGTGACGCTGGGGTGTGGGGCAGGAGGGACAGGCTGGGTGAGAGCAGGAGAGTTAATAAGGGAGGGTCATGCTTGGTGCTCATCTTTCCATTCAGCGTGTTGTGGTGTTGAGATCTGTGATATACATATGAAGATATATAGAAATATATACACACGCAAATGTGTACGTGATTATTACAGAGGAATAATATAGAGGAATTCCTTCCTCTCCAGCCCTTCAGTCACGTGCTGTAGTCAGCTAGGTATTCTTCACCCTGAAGCTGTTATACAGGAGAAGTAAGCTCCTAATTCAGCTTTCAGACCCTTCACGTTTAGTATCTCCTGACTAAAATGTCCTTCTCTCAGAGCTTTTCTAGGCAGCAATCAGTTCTCCGTGTTGGCCTGTTATCCACTCTTGTGTGAGAGGCACGTGATCAGGAAATTAGTATAGGTGAAATAATTAGTCATCAAGAACGTGTTATGTGAGACTCCACAGTGAAGTGTCACATGGTAATTGAGAAGTAACGGGCCCCAATGTCATTTCTGTTCATCTTCAAGTAACTCGTGAAGCCTGAGAAGCTTTCCTAGTGTTGGTCTAACAGCTGGGCTTTGCTGGTGTGTTGGGGGTGGCTGTGCAGTCACTATCAGCTATCAAAAGCTGCAAAGTTGTAAACATGTAACTAAATGGAGAACTTTACTGGGAAAACTGATCTTCCTTGCTGCTGCTATTGAACTGAAACACGAAATACAACTTCCAAAATCTCTGTGAAGCCCCTTGTGCACAGGACAAGGGGTTGTTTGGTAGTGAGCATACCTGGGAAATTTCTGTTTTTAACAGAATAGGCTGAGTTGGAAGGGACCCACCAGGATGTTAGATTTATGGTATTGGTTTGGTGGCAGAGGAAGGCAGAGCTGCTGTGCAGTGCCCTGAAAAATGTGGGAAACACCACGAAGTAGCAACAGCAAATTTATATGGTATTTATGAGCTTAGTGTGTTCTACCAGAGCAGGACCTGGTGAGCAGTATTCTTATGGAGCCCCTCCAATGTGTTATGCTGCTTTTAGTAAATCTGCTTTATTCCTTTGTGCATAGGACAGAAAGTGTTTCATCAGCTGTCAAAGCCCTGAGGATCCCTTTGGTGAAGGTCCAGGCCTTTGTGGCACCAGTTCTTTGAGAAGAATTGAATGTTCTTTCTAAAATAATTTTGTGACAAACAGCTTCATAAGAGAATTAAGAACGACACCGAGCTTGTTCTAATCTGTGACAAGAAATGGTTGAAATGCATTGGCTTTGATGCTCTTTGGAGTTAGGAAAAAACACTCCTTGGACAGTTTTGTAGGGCTCTGTGTACTTGTAGGAAGCTGTTACTGGGGTTAGTGCACACTCTGGGATTCAGTGAGGTCAGAGCAATATGTTGTCTCAGAGCAGCTGGGCTGCAGCATGATGGGATTTTAAACTCTTGTTTGGAATGCAAATGGTGAGATTTTGAAATGGATAACTACAGGGATAATTCCTTTTTATAGCCCCACAAGCAGAACAAAAATTAAAACCCAGACCAGGATGTGTTCAGCTGATTAAGACATTGCTCTGGTAAAACATGTGTGTTTGGGAATCCTTCAAACATTTCTCTTCATTCCAGAGAGTGGCTGCAAACAGCACAGGACTGTGCCTTTTCCTGGCTCAGCTGGGGAGAGCTGTAAACCGGCTGTTGAGCTTTTGGGTGTGGATTCAGTGCTTCCCAGGCAGTGGCCAGGGACATTGGCTAATTTTCAGGTGATGTTACAAAATCAGAATGCTGTTTTAGAGGAACCAGCTGCAGAAATTCTTCCTCTTTTCCCTACAGTGTTTCCATTGTTCATTGTATCTGTTGAATGTTGCTCCAGTGCTGTAGTTCAACCAACGTTTGTGAGTCTCAAGATAAGTGTTTAAGCCTAAGACAGACACTCTATCCTGTTCGGAAAAGCAAATTTGTTTAAAACAAACAGTGTGCTTTAGTGGGGAGGATATTGGCTATTGGTCTTGGCTCAACAGGAGTTTCTCCAGGAAGAGTTGTCTCTGGGAAGGAGCTACTGTGGTTGTTAAATAGCAATGATATGAAGAGAAATGAAAGCAAGATTGTTGTTTGGACTTCTGATTTACTTGTGCTTTTTCAAAGCAGGAGGTTAGTTTATTTCCATGTCTTGGGTTTTGTGTTTTGGAATTTAATCACATGGAAAAATCTGCCATCACTTATTCCCTCATGTCTCTGGGCAGTCTCTCCTGGTAGATCTCTGAGATGGAAAATTTTATTCCTTTCCCCTTCTTTGCAGGTACCACGTGAGCATATTTGGTATTTCACAGCCAGTCGAGGCTGTACAAGTGCTTGACACCACAGTTCACAGTGGGTTTCTCAGTGCAGCTCTTTGACAGCCCCACTGTCTTCTTGCTTGGTGGGTTTGTGTTCTTCCTGATTTGCTGTGAGCCTAAATCTCACACCCCAGGGTGTGTCCTGAGGTCAGAGCAGGCCACATCTCTTCACTGATGAGTTTTGTGCTCCTCAGCTCATTAGAGGAGCTGAGAGTGCTGGAGGCTGCCTGGCCCTCGAGTGCAGTGTGTTAATTCCCTGTCAGAGGCATTTCCATTGTGTGACCCATTTATTTTGAGTTTAAACACTGGAATTGAAGGGATGGACTCCCCTAAGAATGTGAGGCAGGAGAGGGGAGCCAGTTAATGCAGTCCCTGCTCTGTGCACACTCCCTGTGCCCATTTCTGGTGTTCTGGGGAGTGCTGGAGCTGCTGCTCCTGCTGCAGGGTCAGTGCTGTGTGCAAGGAATGAGGTGGCAGAGCAGCATTAGCTCCCTCCCAGCTCTGACACGTTGTGTTTACTTTCCAACAGATGCTTTCATTCCTGTGGTGTTTCCCAGCTCCAGTTCAAAGCCAGACTTGATCCTACTGCGTTTTCCTGACTTTTCACTTCCAATACCTCATTCTCTCCCTTTCATTTGGAAAAGGGATGCTTTCCTAATGGAAGTGGTGTTTTTCAGCAGTTATTAGGTAGTTTTGTATTCCATGGAGTAACTTCTCCTACTTTGTGCCTGCTGCTTCAGGATCTGCTCCACAGCATGCTCAGAGGAGGAATGCCTTGTACCACAGGCTGTTAAAATATACTGGATTTTTGCCAAGATAGTCCAAACTGATAAATTATCTGTTCTCCTAAATGTACAGTAAGGGACAGGATATTTCTTTGATGCTGTTTGGCCCTTGCACAGTGTTTTTCATTCACAGTTAAAAGTTTGTTTTTCCCAATAAGGAAGGTCGTGTCAGATGCTGATGTGAGATGTTCCTTTAGAAAACTGAAATTATTAAGTAATAGAAACAGGTATTAATGAGTGTGCTTAGCTCATTCAGACAGCAGCCCTCTGTTTTAGGTGTCTTTGATTTACTGCGGGACACTTGAGGAGAGAGAAGGGATTTCAAAAAGTCCTGTACTAAATATCTGTACACTTCTCTTATACCATGAGGTTGTCCCCCCCTTTTCTCAGAGACTCTGCTGTGTGTGTCTTCGTGGTTTTGGTAATTGATACTTTCAGGAAAAATCATATTGAGAAATTCGCCTTTTCCTGTCTCTGGTGTTGGGTGATAGGTATCTCATTGCTGGTTTACACTTCAGCTGTTTCAGAAGCGTGAAAGGAGCACTCGGTGCTGCTGGTTGGGAAAAAACTTCAGTTACTAATATAATGCTAAATGGGAGCAGCATTGTGTGTCATGCTGTGAAATGTCTGATTTACTGTCAGGCCAGGCTTTCCAACCTGCCAGTGGCTTCTTGCTGCTTACTGAGTGTTACCTGAGGACAGGGCACTTGTATTGTTATAAAAGCTTTTTCCTCTAAATAAAGGACTGCTGTGTTCCACTGCTGATTTCAAGCCTCTTCTGACACATTTTCAGATGAAATTATGTGGGGAATTTTGAGGCATCTTTTCACATCCCAAAACTCTTCTGGGCTCAGCCTGTCCTGAGTGAGGCTCAAGGCCTCCTCATGCTGTGGCTTCTGACAGCCTGGCCTCAGCCGCTGGTGCAGTATTGGTATTTGATGGTAAAGGATGTGGGATGGAACATAATCAGGGAATTTTGAGGACTGCTAAACAGCTTGTTGGTGCCTGACAGAACAGACCGACTGCCGGGCAGTGCAGTTCATTGATGACAGACAGCTCTTTCAGGCGCTGCTGCTCCATCAGTTACTGTGTGTCATATACGTGGTGGTATCTTTGAAGGCAGCTCATTATTCCACCCACTTCCAAGTGCATCTACAGTTGCTATTGTTAATTCTTCGTGTGTGTGAATCACTGCAAAAGACAAAGTCGGAAGTAGAAACAATACACAAAGAGGGTTGGATAAGGACCTCACACCACTTGGTGAGAAACCAGTCTGGGACTGGCCTGCAGGGCCCAGTGTGAGCGTCCTGCCTTACCTGCTGTGTCATGGACACAGAGGGCCTGGGGCATGGCACACGAGCCAAGATGTGGGCAGTGTTCTCCTGTGATTACAGGCAGGAGCAGCTGAGGCTTTGCATTAGTGCTGCCTTTCATTAGCTTCTTGCTTTCTCCTGTATTAAATATTACTTAATTGACTGTGGCATAAGTGGGGATAATAGCTTTGTTCCCAGTCCTGATCGTTTTATAGCTGCCTCTGCTGAGGGTTTGAAATGCTGCAGACAGATCTGTGCTGGCACATGTGGAAGTAAATATTGTGCCTAGGCAGGGCCAGGGGAGAGGAAGAGCTGTCCGGTACCTAGGAAATGGAGTGACCATCCACTGTTCCTTTAGTGAGGCCAGGGGAAAAACAGCCAGAGAAATCAAAGTAAAATATGGATACAGATTACATTTCTGCACTGTGATCAACATCAAAGAGTTGTTTATTTGGTGCTTTTTGTTGCAGATCTTTGTCCTGCTGCTGAGTGCAAAATTTTTTTTTGTGGTTTCTTTCCATCAGTGTCTATGAAAGTGGCTTAAAACCTCTTCCTCCACAGTGTGGGTTAGTGATGGTGTTTGTGTACAGACAGCACCTTTAGGTTTTTCACTTGGAAGTGTTCTTGGGAGTACATCCTGTTCCTGGTGCCCTGTGGAGGGCAGCGTTACATGACAGGCACCAGAAAGAACCAAGTCATGGGACTGGTTACAAGGCAGCATTTGTGTTCATTAGGTTATTAAAAACTGCTGATCATTCACAGTGAGAAATTGAAGTGCTTCATCATCTGAGGGGGGAGTCTGCTAAAATCCAGGTGTCAGGAAGCATAAAAATATTAGAATAGAGTAAAAACTGCAGGAAATAACATTGTTGGCGGTAGTTTTAGTAGCTCAGAAAGGTGATTGAGGGTTTTAAAATAAGAAGCACATGTTCAAAGTAACTGAAATAAGTGAGCCCTGTTGAATCCTTAGTGTAACTGGGTATTAGAAATGTTTGGTTCCTACCAACCTCCCCCTCAGTCATTGTCCAGCAGACTGAGCAGTCAGTTTGTAAACCTCATAGCTGAGTGCTGGTTTTTGTATTAGCTTTTTCTTTTTTGTTGTTATTTCCATGATGACCTGGTGTTCAAACCTGACAACTTCTGCTGAGAAGTCCCCATGTTGGAAGCTGTATAAATGGAGGGAGGTGTCAATGTGGGAATGTTGAAACTGTCTTCTGGTTGGCTCAATCTATGGCAAAGCTGTATAAAATATATTGCCCCAAGTGGATCACTGTGTTAATCAGCTTCAGCCTTGAGACTGGATGTTTGTTTAGTGTGAGTGGTGTGATTGTACAGCAGGGAGGAGGTGAACAAACTTACTTTAATTACACAAATATTTGTGCTGAATTTAAGAAGTCAGAAGTGGCCATGAACCATCTTTTTCATTGTCCTCCTTACCTTTCCATAACTGCACAGTACTCACAGCTGTGCATGAATCAGTGTTAGAGCTTTGTAGTACTTTCAGTGTTACATTTTTATTTGGTATTAATATGTCATTAAGCATCTTTTTTTGGTTTCTCCCTGAACTACTTCAGTCATCTGAGTCTCAGCAACAATAGCTACTTTAGTTTCCCAGGAGGAAGTGACTGCTTCTTCTGCATCCAGCAAAGCACGTGCTTTGATGAAGCCTGCCTTTATCAGAGCCTGAAACTGCACAGAGATGTCTGGAACAAGCAAGCTGAAAAATCTACTGTAAAAACACTTGCATAGCTTTTTACATAGTGATGTAAAAATAAAACTTTGGGTACATCTTGTATTTGCAAGGATGAACACTTTTATCTGACACATCTCTCCAGGCTTAAAAGTTGTCTGCTCGGATATGGCTTAGACAGCCCAGACCCCTGAGGATTGTTTAATTGCTGTGCAATTAAATTAACAAATACTGTGATCAGACTGGAGATGTGCTTATAGTAAGTGGCTGATCAGACTGGAGGTAATTAAGGGACATCTCTAGACCCTTGTTGCTGCTGCTGCCTGCTTACTGATTTACTGGTGTTGGGGCTTGCTGATTGCCAGCAGTGATCTTGGCCTTGCTCACCTGGGAGGGGGCCAGAATGGCTCATGTAGCTCCAGCTTCCTGCATCACTGCCCTTCTGTGAGCATTTCAGTGTGAAATCCTGAATTGTCTTTGGGTAAACCACCAAAGAGGAGCTGTCCATGGGAGACTGCCAGAACACCCCAGTGCTTGGAGGGACACTGCAGGTGCTTGGAGTCACTTTGGACAAGCAGCTGCAACTCTTCAGCTGTTTCTTTCCTGCAACCCAATCTTTGTGTTACAAACCTGTTCAGAAGATCCTGTGTGTTTTTCTGTGGTGCCTTAAGGGGCTGTAATGGCTGGTCTGGAGTTGGTTATCTGCCCTGAAATTGGTGCATAGATAGCACTTCTCTGATTTTTTAGAATAAGGTTCAAAGGTTTTAATTGGCTTATGAGTCACTTTAGGATGGATGTGTGCCTGGATCATTCCAGATTTCAGTTGGTGTGTGTAACTTCAGCAAACATTAACAAAAGAAAAAACTGTAAACCTACTTTTTGCATTCCTTCCTCTGTGTTGTTTGGCCAAGGAGTCTTGTGATGTCCCTGTGCTTGTACCAGACAAGGGGGCAGTGGGTAATGCATCGTGTTTCTAATAAATAATCTAGAAGTCTGCTGCAAATGAACCAGCAGAACCTCGTGCCTCTGATGTTGTCACTCAGAACACTGGGCTGGGACCTTAAGCCTTCCTCAGGATGAGCCAGTAAATCCCTGGAAAGCTTCATGGACAAAACTAAGGCAGGTTAAAACATGTACAGCAATGCTGTTTATCAACAGCTGAGTGAAAGATAAGCTTGGCTTTCTGAAAATGCCTTTCAGTTTGCTGAGCCCTTTGTTGCAGCTGAGAGCCCTCAGTGCTGCTGGACTCAGGCTGTGCAAACCCATCAGGATGAACATTGTGCAGCTTCCCACTCACTGCTGATCCTCTGTTCTGTTCTCAGCTGCTTTGCCATGGTTTTGGTGAAGTTACTTGTGAGGAGCATGTGTGGGAGCACATGCCTTGGAATTCTTTCTATCCAGCCATGGAGTAGCCTAAACAAAAGATCCTGTTGTTTACCTCAAATATCTTTTTCTACAGTAGTTAAATAATACAGTATTTTAATGGAAATAAATATATAATGTGTTGATCTGTAATGCTGTGTCAAAGTCAGTAGAAAGCAGCACATTTTGCCCTTTAATGCCCTTGTCTGTTACTTCAGTTGATTCATTCCATACTGTCATGGTACTGCAAACACTAGAGGTGTTCTCTGACTGGTTCAGTGCTGTTTGACATCAAGTGCTGCTTTGGGGGGTTTGAGAGAAGCCTGGCAAGTGATAAATATTTCTTCCCAGCCTTCTTTCTGAGGCAGCTGATGTGTGCTGTGAATGGGATCTGCTGCCTGAAGCACGAACAGCTCTGAAAGTTCCTTCACCAGCTCAAGGTGTTTTGGGGTGTGAGTGCCTTTGGTGTTGAGCATTGTGGTTGTGTTAGGAGGTTGCAGCAGTGCGCACCTTCCTCTCATGTGAGACCATCATGTGCTTGTGCTCAGTGTGATCTCATGAAGTTCGTCTCAAAGTCCTACCAAAATTGATAAATCCTGTAGTGCTTAAAACAGAAGAAATGTTACATTTTGTGCTTATTTATTTTTATGTTCTAAGTATTCCAAACATTTCTGTTTCACTATGGTATGGTTTCAGACATATCAGAAAATATCTTGCTCCTTGTGGCATTCACTGTTAATAATTCCTTTCCTTAAAACACTGTATTTAACCCTGAAAGTGCAAGAGAAATAACGACCAATGTTCACTGACATTTTACTCTTTCATCTGGATGGAAGCACTTGGATGTTGCAGTGACAGGTTTGAATCTCAAATCAAGTGCATTTGGTTTGCTGGGCTGCAACCCAAAGGTATAGGAACGTGAGTTTGCCTTCTCTTGAGTTTAGAAGGTGGTTTTTGGTTGACATGAAATACAGCTTCTTGAAGACTCCTGGAAATGAGTAGTTTACATGATTAAATTTAATGTAAGGCTTCTGCAGTGATCTCCATCCCAATCATTGCTGTGTTCCTGTGAGGTAATGACAGCAAGTACAGCATGGAGAATCACATTTGCTAGGAATGTAATTGTTGTACAGATTAGTGACTTTTTAAACTTCATATACTGATTGCTTGAGAAGGATAAGTCTTTTGTCAGCATCTCTGAAATTGTCAGCAAACCCCAAGTTCTGTCTTGGCTTGAAATAAAGCCTTAGTGTTTTTCAAATTTAAGTCAAAAAACATGGCTGGGAAATGAAAAATCCTATAAAATGGCATTTTTGGCTTCTTACCATGACCCACTCTCCCCTTCCTCCTTCCATTTCAAAGAGACTGTGTATTTGATTCACGATGCCTTCTTTCTTATTTTAGCCACTCACATTCATTTAAATGCACATATTTTCTAGGTGAGATCTTGGAATTATTGAGGAATTAGGGCTTGTTTTAAAAAACAGCTTGTGTATTTTGTTAATGGACATAAAGTACTCCAGCATCTCGTTGGTGACATACTTTGAGGAATGCAGTTGTGTCTGTGCTGTTCCACAGCTCTGTTGGGTGCTCTCTGCTCACATCTGCAGGCTGCACTTGGGTTTTAGCTGGGCTGCTCCAGGCATGTTCCTGTAATGCTCCTTGGGAGAGAGAACAATTACCACAGTGGTTGCTATGGCATTTCATTAAGGAGCCTTTCCACCGCGGCAGGGAAGGCTCCTTTCCCACTTGGCAGCCTAGCAGGAATAAAAGAGAGCCTCAGCTCCTTGCCTGCTGCTCTCAGAGCCTTCAGCTCTGCCCCTGCTCCCACCCTTCCTCCTGCGAGGGTTCCTATGCCTCATGGCTCTGCCTGTCCCCACCTCACTGCCTGAGGGGCTGCCTGAGCGTTGCCTGGCCCCCTCAGAGCCATCTGACTGTCCACAGGTCGGTAAATGTTGGGGCTTAGAAATGCTCCTCAATCTACTGGCCTGGATGTGTGAGCCATCAACACAAAACTGCAAATTGTACTGTCACAGAATTAGTTAGGAATTAATAGCTAAGAAATATATTGATATTGTAATGAGTAGTGGGAGCATAAATGAACTCTGGGCACTGCTGAGGCCCTCTCTTGAATCCTGGGGTCGTGATAAGAAAGACATTGAAGGGCTGGAGCATGTCCAGAGCAGGGACTAGAGCACAAATGTGATGGGGAGGACTCAACCTGGAGCAGAGGAGGCTCGGGGGGAACTTGTGGCTCTGCACAACTCCTGACAGGAGGGGACAGCCAGGGGGGTCAGGCCCTGCTCGCAGGGAACAAAGGGACAGGACAGGAGGAAACTGCTTCAGGCTGTACCAGGTGAGGTTTAGATTGGATATTAGGAAAAATTGCTTCATAGAAGGCTGCCCAGGGCAGTAGTGGAGTCACCATCCCTGGAAATGTTCAAAAAACCGTGTGGATGTGGCATTTGGGGCATGTTTTAGTGACAAACATGACAGTCCTGGACTAACAACTGGTGAACTTGTTGATCCTTGAGGGCTTTTCCAACCTCAATGATTCTGTGATTCATGGGACCTCAAAAGCATTTAAGGAAAAACAGAGCTACTTATATCCTGGGAAGTATTTGGTTTTAATTACCACACCAGGAAATTCCTATATTAGAAGGATTTATGCAAAGACATAGTTGGTGCTGGGCAAGATACCCAGATTTTTGTGCTGTGTCAGTATGTAAATGTTAAGAGCTTTTTTCTTCCAAATATTTAGGCCTTGCTGAGTGACTGGAATTTTTTTCATTGCATCAAGGGGTTGTTCTCCCTTTTGCTGTGTGGTGTGACCCCCCTGAGCAGCTGTGGACTGCAGTGGGGGTTGTGGGTCAGTGGGAAGTGCTTTGGTGCAGGTCCTGCCCAGCGCTGTGCCCAGGTCAGGGTTCCACAGCCAGAGCTTCACTGAGGATCTGCTCCCACCTCCAGGTTCCCTCGCAGTTCTGTGGGTGTGAGATGTGGCAGCAGATCCAGCTGGGTGTGGTGCTTGCCTTTCAGATTTAGGAGGGAGACTGCACAGATCAGTTTTCCTCATATTGCTCATTCATGGCAGTGCCACTCCACAGGATTAACAAAAAGTTAATACCTGCTGATCCTGTAAAGCTTTCTATAAATAGTGCCTGCCATTCCTTGGAGTGTTTTGGGATTTGAAGTACAGCTGTTTCAGAAGGACTTCTTTCTGCTCTCTCTAATCCCTTTTTTCAGTTGCAGATCTGATTCTGAGTTCTGTAATGTGCTTTTCCAGAAGCTGGACTAACTGGTAGGCAGGCATTTACCTGTGGGATGTTGGGGCTGGTGACTCTGGAGCCTTGTTCAGCTGTGCCAGGCTGGGCACTACTGAACTTCTCTGTACTCTTATTTTTTCCACCTCTCCTGCTCACACAGTGGTTTGTGCTCAACACTGAAGAGGTTTCCAGAAGATTAAGCTAATGTTTGAATAGTGTGGGGATAGATGCAGTGGGAAATAAGTGAGGCTTTTGGTTATGGAAGTAAAGACTGAGAACCTCTGTGTCAGTGTCCTTCTGCCTTGAGAACCGTCACTGGCCTCGCTGCCCAGGATGTGGCAACAAGATACACACATGAAGGATTCTGTGACACTGTTCCAGTGTGCTCTTCTCTGAGCATAAAATATTCAAGGCCAAGTACAATATGTTTGTGGATCAGTTGCATGTTGTATAAGTCACTCAGCATTTTTAATGAAGTATTTATTTTCTACCCTCAGAAGTTTTTTTTTTAGTTTATACTCAAGAGTTTAAACTTCCCATGTGAGTTGTCAGGCCCTGAATCACTCTCAGGTGAATGGTTTACAATCCCAAATCTGCTTCTGGGTAAAGTCACCTGGACACTGTTGTTCAGTGATGCCATCTCCAGTTTTGGCAGATGCAATCCACTCACCTGTATCCAGGAGAACAGAAGGGATCTGTGTACAGGAAAGGATTGTTTGGTGTTTACAGTGCCCTCCTTTAACAGGAAAATTCCCACTGTAAGGATAGTATTTCTATCCCAAACACAGGCATTTAGGAATAGCTTAAATTCCCTCAAGCTCATTCATCTGTCTGCTGAGCACCCCCAGCTGTGCCAGGCTGGCTCCAAAGCAGAGGGGCTCCAGCCCTTGCAGCATCTCCGTGGCTCCTCTGGCCTGGCTGCAGCAGCTCCACGTCCTCCTGCTGCTGTTGCCCAGGGCTGGGGCAGCTCTGCAGGTGGGGTCTCACCTGAGCACAGGGGCAGAGGGGCAGAATCCCCCCTCCCCTGCTGCCCACGCTGGGGGCTCAGCCCAGCACAGGGGGGTTTCTGGCTCAGTGCCCATGGCCGGGGCAGCCTGAGCCTCTCACCCACCAACACCCCAAGTCCTTCCCCCAGGGCTGATTTTCATCCATAGCAGCAAACTTTTGTGGCTTGCATTGTGTCACTCCAGGACATTTGTAAAAGACTAAAAAATGGTTGTATTAATACACAAAAATTAGTGTAAAGGGGAAAAAATGTTGATTAAAGTCAGGCCACTAGACACTTCTGTGCTGAAAATATCATTTTGGAGGAAGGTGGTGGTATTCAGGCAGGGATTAGGTAATCCGGTTCTGACCTGGTTCCTCTGGCAGCTAGGAATGTGAAATACCCTGGTGCATGCATGGCTTTGAAAAGAGAGATTATTTCTTTGCATTTAAATTTTCATTATTCCTGTAGCAGATGCCTTCAGTACTTAAATAATAATTAATTGTGAACTGGAAGAATCTTTGGCTGAGCAAATTCTGCTTGTAAAGTAAAATCTGTACAGATAATTTTAAATCACATGTTTGCCACATCCTTCCCACAAGCACAGATGTGATTGCTTGGAAAGATGTGAAGCACCAATATTTAAATGTAAACATTGTGACATTTGGCTCTTTGAATTGCTGAGAAATTCATAGAAATAACTGTTATTTATCAAAATGTGTAAATGGCAAAAGGGCTTATGGAAGTTGAGAACCAGAGAGGGGGTTCATGACTTTCCATGGAGCTTTCCATGGCTGGGGGGGTCCAGGAAGCACCTGTGTCCCATCCAAGCCTTGTGTTGTGTCCCTGTGTTGTGGGTGCACATCCACAGTGTCATCATTGGCAGCAGGTCCAAAAATGGGGTGTTTTCATCAGTCACCTCTCATTTGTGGGCTGTTAGCAGTGTGTGACAGCTTTTCCTTGTCACGTCATGAGCGGGTGTTCTCTGACGTCCCTCTGGAGGCAGTGATCTCTAGCAATGGTGAACTCTGGTTTTGTGCAGACCTCTGCCTACTCAGTCTCCATTGAGCAACTTCATGTTTGCAGATTTTTGAATCTAGAGCTTTGGAGTGAGTGGTGTAATTGTGAGGGAGAGGCAGAAGGGACAACCACCAAAGAAACATCTCATACTTTTGGTTTTGTAACAGAATTGTGGTGGGTTTTTTTTAATAAGTAATTTTGTCAGAGTTAAGTGCTTACTAAATTGTGTGTGTGTGAGATTGATGCTTGCAAATGGAGTTCTGGTGCTTCTCCCCACCAACATGCTGGGAACTTGAGAAACTGGTGGAGGAGCTCAAATTTTTGTTTGTTTTCCTCAGGCAAAATACATCTCTCAGTGCATCGACGAGATCAAGCAGGAGCTGAAGCAGGACAACATCGCAGTGAAGGCAAACGCAGTCTGCAAACTGACCTATGTAAGTGCCTTGCTGGGCTCCCACAGAATTGCAGCTGCATTTTGTTCTTTCCTGCTGATTTGGAGCCAGCCCTGGCTCTGGGTGTCTGCTCTGCTTCCCCTGCTCCAAGTGCAGCCTGTGGGGACATCGCTGCCCCAGCTCTGACGTCAGAGGCTGCACGTTCCTGCTCTGTTTGGTACAACTGGATTTAATTGTGATGGGGCAGGAAGTGAATCTAATTTAAAACAAACAAGTTAAAAGAAACTGTTTTCAATTTGGGTTGGTTCTTATGACATAGTGACATGAGCACTTGAAACTGGTTTTTCTCTTTGCTCAGTCCTTTGTTGACAAGAAGACAAATTTTGGTGAAGATTTCTTTTTGTGGCTCTGTTATGGTTTTTATTAGAAGAAAATCAGGAATAAAACCCATCACACCAATGCTTATATAACTGCATATCGTAGAATCACAGAATGATTTGGATTTGAAGAGACCTTAAAGCTCATCCTCCTGCCATGGGCAGGGACGCCTTCCACTGTCCCAGGGTGCTCCAAGCCCCGTCCAGCCTGACCTGGGGCACTTCCAGGGATCCAGGGGCAGCCACAGCTGCTCTGGGCAGCCTGGAACTGATGCAAACTGTTGAAAACTTGTGATGTCTTTCACTTACTGTGAGTGGTGCAGTGGTGAGTGGTACATTGCTCATAAACCTGTGATGCCTACAGAATAATTTTCAGACTCCTGTTGCATCTTCAGTTTTGGGACATGTCTTGACCTATTTCCTTGAGTCTCTTATTTGAGAAGTTTATCTTGGCTTCTCTGCTCACAGTTACAGATGCTGGGCTACGACATCAGTTGGGCTGCTTTCAACATTATTGAAGTTATGAGTGCTTCCAAGTTTACATTCAAGGTGAGTTCTCTGTAAATGCAGCTGTCCTGGCCAAGCTGTCTGATACCCTGGCTTTTCACAAAAGGTATTTTTATGTGAAGACCACCTGAGATTCTTAGTTCCAGGCATTTTTTATTCTGTAATAGCTTTATAATTTTTCTTGAAAGATTTATTTTATGTTCTGTTGCAGACCTTTTTCACCAAACATGGTGGAATGTTGCTTCCTAAGAAATTATTCCCTAATGGGGCTTTATACCTGAAACTCAGGAGTCAGCACAGACAAAATAATTGTAGTAGCCAATCCTACCTTATTTCTGCAGCTTCATGGTCTCTGAACTGTGTTGTAACAAAATAGAGAAGGTGAAGGTGGTTTTATTATCCCTAAGACAGATAAATGATCAATAGAACATTACTTGTCTGAACTTACTCTTTTTTGATATAAACCCCCTTTTCTAGGGGACCCCTCTCATGCCTCTTGTGTTATACAAACCTACTCATTCACCTTTTTAATATTGCTTATAAAGCCACCAGTTGGTTTCCACTTAAACATTGTCTAAATTGACTTTAAAAACAAACCTTGTTTTCCTCCTTGCCTTTTCCCAGCGCATTGGTTACCTGGCTGCCTCCCAGTGCTTTCATGAAGGGACTGATGTCATTATGCTGACAACTAATCAGATCAGAAAGGTAAATGTTCAATTCTTCATTTCTTCTTGCACTCTCTCCCTGCTTGTACTTTCACATCTGTACTGAGTATTTCTCCATGAGGAATACAGAGGTGGTTCAGTAGAATTCTTGATTTTCAGTCTCCTGTCATTCCACAAGCAGAGGGATTAATGAAACACTCAGGAACTGTGCACATCCCTCCCTGTGCTGTCTCATACCAGCCCTGTGTTTGTTCAGCACAGAAAATGGGGACAGAAATAACTTTGCTGGTCTCTAGGCAGTGCTTATAAGAATGTAACAGGCAGGAAAAATGTCCCCATTCCTGAAGTAAAATGAGCAGTGGCTCAGGAGTGACATGGCTCCACAACACTTCTACTTGTGTGGGATCTTTTTGTCTGTAATTCCACATCAGACTTTGACTTCTCTGGTAGAATTGGGTGTAAAAATGGTGAAGAGAGTGTGGAAAGTTTTGTTCTGCATTCATGTACCCACATGTGCATTCATTTTCATAGAGCTTGATCACTTGGAGTTACTGGTGTGCAGCGTAGTTTTCCTATTCTTGAAGTTACAGATATTTTTTAAGCTCTTGACTTTCATTTTTTAAGTATCACTGCTTTAAAACTTGACTGATCCAGTACAAAATCTGCCTACATTTTTACCATTTTTACAAGGAACCAAAATGTGTTTTCCTTGCTTAAAAAAGAGCAGTGGGATGTTATCCAGTATCTTCCCTAAAGAACTAGTGCTTTTCCCTCTATCTTTTGAACTATTTTGTACTGAATGGGAATATCTATTGTCTTTATTATGAACTCTTTATTTTACTGAATTTCAGTCAGTTACTGGCTACTTCCACTTTGTGCCCAAGTTTTTATGTAGAAGATAAAAATCTTTCTTTATGCCTTTTCATGTTTCATTGATCCAAAGCTTGAAATTTGAAGGATTTATCAGTTCTAAAAATACATTAGAGCCAGGATGAATTTCAGTTTTTTGCCCCTTAAGAAGTAGACTGCATTATTCTTAAAGTAGACTCTAATTTCCCACCACCTGCAGCAGGTTTTTAAATGAGATGTAAATGGCACAGAACCCCAAAGGCCTGACTATGTTTAGCTCTCCTGAAGCAGCTTCAGTATCCATGTGAATCTGGACTCTTAATTCAGCAGTTCATGTGGGAATGCTCTGTGCAGCCTCTTCATGTTTGTGTTTCCTGATACACAATTTATAGTCTATACTTGAACTTACTCATAAATTAATTTTACTATGGGTGAGTGACTTAAGCTTAGAAAGACCTGAAAGAGAATGGAGGGCTGGTTAGGATACTGACTACAAATAGATCCAAAGGAACCCGACCAATAAATGTGTTCCTCACACATAAATTGTGTCCTGTCTTTGTGGACTGGAAGTGTGATGCTGCCAGCAGCTTGGGAGAAGAATAATTTCATTTCTCTACTAGATTAAGGTGGAGCACCACTCACCAAGAGTGCTTGTTCCCAGTGAAGTTGATGACACTTGGAATTGGACTTAGCAGGGTTAGTGCTTAATACCAGTTTTTTAGGACTTTAAATATGTCTGTAATAAGTAATGAGTGTTACAAAACTATTTCCATTCCCAAAACACCACCAAGGTATGATATCTCTGATTACTTTTATGTTGCAGTCATCCATCTCTTGTTTAATTATGGTTCTTTGTGCCCATTATTAAACCCCAGGCTGGCTGTAGTTTAGCAGGTGTTAGTAGTTGATATATAAATATTCCCATGAAGAAGCTCTGCTTTATTTATGTTGATTGAATAAAATTAGTCTGAGGAAGTTGTTTCTTAACATTCTGTGTGATCTTAAATTTTTGAGCGTGTTTCTCTTTTTTCAGGATCTGAGTAGCCCTAACCAGTATGATACTGGAGTTGCACTGACTGGCTTGTCCTGTTTTGTTACTCCAGATCTTGCCAGGGACTTGGCAAATGACATCATGACATTGGTGAGTTCATAAGGTTGAAATAACTTTCTATAATTATAGAATGTTAAGTTATTCAAATCTGGTAAATATCTTAAATTTAGAACTGATACATGTGAAACCTGCTGCTTCATTCTTGTGGGGGTTCTGGGGAGCTTTTACAGACTTTAGTTAGATCAAGAGGATCACTTTGAAATACATTCATTAGTTCTGGTGATAAACAACAGTATTTTGCTCTTGCCTCAAAGCTGAGTTTTCAAAAAGCAGTTGAGTCTCCCAGGAAGAGCTTTGGTGACAGCAGTGTGAGCACAGGAGCTCTGGAAACACAGATGTGCTCAGAGCCTGACTGCAGTTTTTTCATTCACAGATGTCTCACACAAAGCCTTACATCAGGAAGAAGGCAGTGTTAATCATGTACAAAGTTTTTTTGAAGTACCCAGAGTCCCTCCGTCCTGCATTTCCTCGCCTTAAAGAGAAACTTGAAGATCCAGATCCCGGTGAGTGGGTTTTAGTGAATTCCTTCTGCTCTCACACGTGGAGGTCCATGTGCTTGTAGAGCTTGTGGAGAAAAGAGTGCATGAAAAATGCTGTAATCATCTTTTGGGCACTGACTCTCCTGTTTCAGGGTAGGTCAGTATAGGAGACTTTTGATGGGTGTTGCCATATTAAAAATAGGTTCTTTAAAATGTCCATTTCTTCAAACCCAAAGCTACTGAAAATGTATCAGACGGTTAAACCTTAATGGACAAAGCAGCTTAAAGTTTCCTGATTTGTTGAACTTGACTATTGAAAATATTTCAGTTGATTTCAGGGTTTGGGGTTCTCGTTTTGTTACTACTTGTGCTTTTTTTAGCAAGCTGCAGCTGTTGACTTGCAGTGGACACAGTTAAAATTATTTAACATTCCTTAGTGTATTTTTTATTTATTTGAGTCCAGACTGCTCTTTGGGCCCCTCAGTACTGTCAGTGCAGGTCAGCCACAGCACAGGAAATCTGCAATTGCTCAGTATCATATTCACATTTTTGCTCAGTCTTTAGGAGGTGCTGGTGTTCCCTCACTGCACCAAAACACTTGTTTTAGGAATTCTGTGTCTGGTGTGTATTTGATCTCCACTTGATTTGTATCTGCAATTACAGGGAGAAATTTAATTGCATTTCCCAACTGTTTTATTGTGAGCATGGAATATTTATCTTGCAGGACAATGTTATTAAAGAAAGCAAAATCCCTCACCTGCAGAGAGAGGAAGAAGTTGCCTGTTAAGCTTTGTGGAGTGAAGGATTGCTCTCTGCTAGGACACCCAGCCTGCGTAGACTAAAACATTCCAAACTGACAACAACCTGTGTCAGGCTGAGCAATGAGAAGAGAGTGAACATGTCCAGTTAGATTAAGGAATTATTTTTGTTTTGTATTTAAACATTTAAAATAATACATATCAGAGAAGTCAGGATGGATTGGAAACTTTCTGGTGGCTGATTAATGATTGTGTTGTCTGTGTCCCACAACCAGCTCTCCACAGTCCAGGGCAGGGATGTGGCAGTTTGCTGTTTTTTCTCATGCTGAACCAAAGCAGATACCTGGCTTGCTGCTATATTAGAAAATAGCCAGAATTAAATAAAACCCTTTCTCAGTTTGCTTTTGCATCCCTGTATTTACTGCCTCAGGCTTGGGAATGAGGCCAAACCATTGGACACACAGGTCTGAAGCTTCAGCTGCTTTTGCTGTGGGGGTTCTGCACCAGAAACTTCAATTACAATGGAGGCATTGATGAGATTTGTGCTTCTCCCTCCTGTTTTGCCCAGGTGTGCAGTCTGCTGCAGTAAATGTGATTTGTGAGCTGGCTCGACGCAATCCCAAAAATTACCTTTCCCTTGCTCCCCTCTTCTTCAAGCTGATGACGTCGTCAACCAATAATTGGGTTCTCATTAAAATTATAAAACTGGCAAGTATTCTGCTTTTTGTTTATAGGATTAGAGTTCTCATTAAATTACCTTGGGTGTGAAAGTGGATTTCGTGCTGGGAGGCATAGTTACCATTCAGTCTGAATAAAAAGTAACCAGGAATATCTTCTAATGTTTGTGAATGTAACCAAAGAGAAAAATATGTTAATATAACTTGGTTTAAATACAGTGAACTGTAATTTACATAATGTTTTGAAGCTGTTGAAAAGCAGCTATTAACTCACTTTTCTTCTTATTGAATAGTTTGGTGCTCTTACTCCATTAGAACCAAGACTGGGGAAGAAACTGATTGAGCCCCTGACCAACCTCATCCACAGGTTTGTGTGACAGGTCCTGCCTTGTTCAGTCAGGACTGGGGAAGGGCCTGGTGAGTGGGTCGGTAGCTGGGGTGAGGATGCATTCTATAATTTTTTCTTGACTTTTGGTATATTGGCTTCAAGTATCAAGAGAGATTCTTAGACAAGGGTTGTTTCTGGAAAGCCTGAGTGAGGTAAAATACCTTAAAGGAAAATCTCTGGGTGTCTGACTGTCAGCATGAATTCCTCCAATGGATGGATGAAAATTGGAGCAATTTGCTTTCCTTTCACTGCATTTCAAGCCAGAGATGACTGTGAAGGATGTATAAAAAGGCTCAGCTGTGTATATGCCTCTCCTATTCACCTCACACATTTGATTCCTGACTTTTGGGAGTGCCTTACCCACCAAAGCAGCGTGACAAGGAATATATTAAAGCCCTTTCTCATGCATTTGGCAGCTCAGATGTGTTTTGAAAGAGGCTCTTACAATATATATATTCTAAATGTAGATTAAATAATGTTGAAGTTATTTCCTTGTCCCTTGTCTGTTGCTGGTTTGTGGTGGTGTAGTGGTTCTTATTCTGAACTGAAATCAGGAAATAGATGCCTTGGGGGGAATACATGGATTCTCCTTGTTATGAAGAGGAAGTGTGATCTTACGCAGGAACTGCTGAGTGAAAAAGTTTCTTTTCATGTGACAGAGCAAGGTTTTAAGCAGATATCTGTGTAGCCTTGAGAGCAGCTCTAGCCAGAGGATTTCCGTCCATCCTCATATTCCTTTAAGGCAGGCTCAGACAGAGCAGCATCCAGGTACCTCCAGGAGGTTGTCAGCAGTAACAAATAAGTGCAATCCCCCAGAAAAAGCAGGAGGATGGACAATCTCAACTCCCACATCAGTAATTTTGAGTTGTGGGGACTGAATCCTCTTTGTCTTGGTCTCCTTTCAGTCATTTTGCGTCTCATAATGAGTCACAGCACTCTGAGCTGTCTCACCAAGTGCCCAGGGAGCAGAAATGGTGGTTTTGGTTCTCAGCATCCCAAGCTGACCCTCAGGGCATCACTGTGCTGCTGGAGCTGTGCTCCTTCCCTGTGTGCCCTGTGCTTGGAACCTGCTCCTTTGGGGCTTGGCAGGTTCCTGGTTCCCTCTTGTACAGCTTAGGCTTTGTAAGGAGCTCTGCAATCCACAGAACTACTCTGTGTGTTCAGCTGGCACAAGCAGCCTTGAATTTGAGTTTTGGGTGAAATCAGGCACTGGAAATGGGTTGATGATTTCCAGGGATGGGAAGTGTGTTCCTGCATCCCAGTCCTCTGCTGCTGGGATGTGACTCACTCGCTTGGAGAGAGACTTGAGCTTCTCCATCTGCCTTGTCATGAGTTTTTGACCTTGGGCAGAGGATTTCATTTGATTCTTGGGCAAGATTGCTTCAGTATTGTGTGACTGGTGCTGGAGTTTGAGTAACCACTTCCTTCCGTGTTCCTTGTGTCACAGTGCTCTTACTTGGTGCTTTTCCAGGAAGATTTTTGAGTTTTTAAACATTTGTTTAAAAATTCCTCCCCCCAACAGTTTTTAAGTGAGAATCATTTCATCTGTTTGAAGGGATATGGAGCAGAATATTGACAATGTCTTGTGAAGTTCAAGGTGCTAACTAGCTCCAAGATAGTGCTGACAGCTCTTCAAAATGTGCTGGTTTATTCCTTATTTAATATACCTGATTTCTGTTTCAGCACCTCAGCCATGTCTCTCTTATATGAATGTGTGAACACAGTAATAGCAGGTGAGAACTGAAACTTGGAACAAAAAAAAAAAAAAAAGTGATGAACTTTGTCATCAACTGACGCCATCTGTAAACCTTTTTTTCTTTAACTTAATGTATTCTAAAATGCATTAACTCTCCTGGCAAACTTTGTGTTACTGTGGGGCTGAAATCCTTTGTTGTCAGTGGGTGAGGCACAGCCACTACAGCTGTGTTGTCTGTACCTGCCTTCAGCAAACACAATGAGATTATTTATGTGCCAGATCCTAAATGTTGCTACAACTACAAAATGTAGCAGCAGCAATAGAATTAAAACAAGTGATGTCTCTTTGCCAAGTTCTCTTATGTGATGATGGATCAGACCTTTTTTTTTTTAATTTTGCAACTTTGCAGTTTAAAAATGGGGTGTAATTCCTTAGAGGAGGCAATTGGAGTTACTGATTGGCAGTTTCAGTTTCTGCGGAAGGGATATGAACTCCATAACTGGGAGGGTGAGAGAAAACAAAGGCAAAAAGGGATAACACAGTATTGCAGCTCAGGCTTGGCTGCAATATCAGAGTGTGGAGCAGAGGGTTATTGACATTCACAGTTGGTCTGTCTGTCTCCTGTGGGTTCTTTGGATAATGCTGCAGAACTTGCTGTGCTGGGTCAGTTCGGAGAGGGAAGAGAGATCTGTCACTCACTGTTACTCCTTCAGGGAAATGAGGTGTCACGATGGGAGGGAGAATAACACAGAGGGGAATTCCATTGTGAGTGAGAGTGGCCTTCACTGAGATCCAGTGGGGTCATCTGTGGGTAGAGGGGGAATTCACCCACCCAGGACACCTCAGGGATGGTGATGTCAAACTCAGAGCCAGCAAATGAGCCCTGAAACACCAGAGGAGCACCTGGCACCTGCCAGCTCTGGAGGTGACAGTGTCCAGCTCAGCTCCCCTGCAGGGACAGAGGGCAGCACATGGCACAGCTGTGCCAGCAGCAGTTACCACAGTGAGCCCACCTTTCTTGCAGTGGGGCTGTGTGCTGCCAGAGCTTTCAAGTGTCCCAAATAATCAATAATAGCTGGCTTGATTAAAGCTCTGATCTAATCACATTAAACTCCAGGATCCGTTGCTGCATCCCATTGCATTAGGAAAGTGCACAATTAAAAATTCAGCTGTACAGTAGCTGCTGATATATTAATAGCCTTGACTGCTATGTGATGTCAGTGAAATAAACCCTAGTGAGAGCAAAAAAGAGCAGCTTTGACCTGGCTGTTGCAGCTTTTTCTACCTTTACACGTTTTTTCCTGCCCTCTTATTATTACTGTTATGATATGTGAAATTATAAGTTTGTCACAACATTCTCTCCTTCCTCCCCACCCCCAGAAGTCCAGGCAAACAGACAAACAATAATTAAGCAATAAACAGACAAAAAATAATCTTTCCCTGAGAGTTGAGCTGGGTGTGAGCTGTTGGGTGGTGTTGTTGCAGTCACTCCCAGCACAGAAATTCTGACTGGAATTTGTGCTTCTGTTTCAGTTCTGATCTCTCTGTCCTCGGGGATGCCCAACCACAGCGCCAGCATCCAGGTGGGACCCTGGGTTTGGGGCTTGTTCTGCTTTGCTGGGGGATCCCAAGGGCCAGGGAAAATGGGATTGTGTTCCTCTGCCAGAAGTTACAGCAGTAGCTCCCTGAAGCGCTCTCACTGTGCAATCCTGCAGGCTGAAGCATTCCCTATATAAATTCTCCTACTTAATTCACTCTAAAATGCAGAGTTTGAGAGTTTTCCCAACTCTTTATTCTTCTCCTGCTATCAATACAGTCATACAGAGGTTCCTTGTGTTTGGAAGTCTGTTAATGCAACAAAACCCTCTCACCTGGAGACCTCAGGTCTTGGTCAGATACTTCCTTGTGTATTGAGTAAACTTCATGAAGACTTAACTTTAATTAAGAACTGTAATAAACACAGTGTGGGTTTTTTTTCCCAGCTTTGTGTGCAGAAGTTGAGGATATTGATAGAAGATTCTGACCAGAACTGTAAGTATGGTGCTTTCTTCATGGAGCTGTTGGCCCCCAAGCACTGGGGAGATGCTGCAGCAGCCTCAGAGGGGTTGTAGTGCCTGGTGTGCTGTAAACAGTTGCTGGGGGGTTTAATATGGAAATAATTTTTTATTATATTCTTTATAATAATATTTTTTAAAACAAATGACAGCCGTTATTACTACTGGGGGGTTTAATATGGAAATAATTTTTGATGGTGAGCACTTCTTTATAATAATATTTTTAAAAACAAATGACAACAAATATTACTGCTGTTTGTGGTCTTGTAAATCTAAACCAGTTCTTTCCATGCTCTGGGATTTCCGTTTTTATAGACTGGCTGCTTGGAGAGCAGTGACAGCTATTTTCAGCAGAGTGAGCATAATAGTAAAATGCAAGAGTGTTGACTTACTTTAGTGACTACAAGGAATACTGGGAAATTTAAAATCTTAAAGCTTTAAGATTTCATGCTCAGCCCAAAACAGTGTTTCTATATTTGGAAAGAAGTTTTATTTTGTCTTTCACAGTGAAGTACCTGGGCCTGTTAGCTATGTCCAAAATCCTGAAAACGCACCCCAAGTCAGTTCAGTCTCACAAGGACCTCATTCTCCAATGTTTGGATGACAAAGATGAGTCCATCCGACTCAGAGCTTTAGATCTCCTCTATGGCATGGTATGTTCCTACATTTATTTCCTCAGCAGCCCCACTGACCCTGTAGGAAGGTGATGTTTAAGGAGAACATGCCCACTCCACAGCAGACTTCTGATAACAACTCCTACATCTTTTCTGGCAGTCTTTTACTAGTTCCTACTTAGTGAAATATCTGGCTCAGCATGAGGGCTTTAAAAATTCTGATTCAGACTGGATGGAGTTTCTCAGTTCAGGCTCTGTTGGAAATCACCCATTTTGAAATCAATTCCATTGGATGTTAATGACTCCTAAATTTGTTTCCTTTATAAGCAAAAATATTTTAAACTCTTAAACTTGCTAATCTGGCAGTAGAAGAGTCACTTTCTCTTGGATTTCTGTATTGCTGATAGTAATTCTGATCCTCAGCTCTCCCACAGCAAGGGTCATCACAAAATTAGCTGGGTTGGAAAGAGCCTTGGAGATCATCAAATCCAACTTATGACCTATTGTCAGCCAGGCCATGGCACTAAGTGCCACATCCAGTCTTTTCTTAAACCTTGTAACTTATGCTGGCTCTTCTTTAACAAAAACATTGAACAGTATTAGACAGGTTTATTTTTGGATTGGGGCCCACAGAGGTGGTTCTGGTTTCTTGTTAACATGAAAGGGTCCAGCAAAGAGCCAGCAGCTGCTTTACTGGAACTGGAAGGACTTGGCTGTGTAGGAAAGTGGTTGAACCCTTCACCACCTCTTCAACAGGTCTCCAAGAAGAACTTGATGGAGATTGTGAAGAAATTGATGATTCATGTGGATAAAGCTGAAGGGACGACGTACAGAGATGAGCTGCTGACCAAAATCATTGACATCTGCAGCCAATCCAATTATCAGTACATCACCAACTTTGAATGGTCAGTGCTGCCAGCTTGGAGCTCATCAGAAAGGCAGTGCAGGGTTGTGTTGGGAAGGATGAAAGTTTGACAAGAAAGTCTCACAGATATGTATGTTTAGCAGAAAGATTTTTGAATGTGGAGTCTGATGAAGGAATAGAGTTGGAAGCAAGTTTTGATATAGAAGAAAAGAATTGCTGAGCCAGTCTTACTGGATAACCAAGAAGGCAAAGTTAGTTAGAAGGGATTTTTATGGCTTAGAGCGAAGGATAGATGCACCTCAAATAAGAAGAGGTTTTTATCAAGCAGAAAGATAGCACAGGCAAACAAGTCAGCAAAGTTGCAAGTAGAAAAAAGGTCTCAGAATTTTCCACTGTAAGAAAACTGAAATACAACTTCTAGCTTAAACTATAATGTACTAACCTTTAGTGATTGGAGAATAGTAACATGAATATGGTAATTATAGTAGTTATGATAGGCTATAGATAATAGTTAAGGTATAGATTGGTTCTACTGTATTAAGATGCTAAGCAAAGAAAAGTATCTGATGCAATGTAACCAAAACCAAAGGGTCTCCAGGCCTGCCTGCAGCTGGAGCTGACAGCTGTGGGCACAGCTCTGTCACCCATGACCCTGGACTGCTGGAATGTCTTAGATGTAACAAACTGCATTTTGGAGAGCTGCCTGGAGTCCCGCGTCCCTCATTTAGACTCTTACAGGGTTGTGCTCTGATGCCCACCCATCCCTTCCCCTAGGTACATAAGCATCCTGGTGGAGCTGACCCGGCTGGAGGGCACGAGGCACGGGCACCTGATCGCGGCGCAGATGTTGGACGTGGCCATCAGAGTGAAAGCCATCCGCAAGTTCGCGGTGTCGCAGATGGCCATGCTGCTGGACAACGCCCACCTCATCGCCAGCAACACCCAGAGGAACGGCATCTGTGAGGTGCTCTATGCTGCTGCCTGGATCTGCGGGGAGTTCTCTGAGTAAGTGCAGGCACAGCCTGGTGTGCTCTGAGGGGCAGCTGCTGGGCAAAGCTTTTGGTCACTGAAAGGTGTTTTTGAGAGAGGGATTAGAGTATGTACCTTAATGCCACCAAAGTGATTGTTTTTCTCTTGTTCCCTCACACTATCGACTCCTCAGCTCATTCTAGCCAAGACATTTTTAACTAGCTGATCATTTTTCCTGTCTGTCCAGCCTTGCCCACTCATGTAGGAAGCCATAGTAGTGAATCATAGAATCCCAGAATATCCTGAGTCAGAAGGGACCTGCAGGGATCATCAGTGCAGCCCTGTCCCTGCACAGCCACCCCAACAACCCCACCCTGAGCAGCCCTGGGAGCTCCTGGAGCTCTGGCAGCCTTGGCACCATTCCCTGGGGAGCCTGGGCAGTGCCCAGCAGCCTCGGGGGGCAGAACCTTGCCCTGAGCTCCATGCCAAGGCCTGGCCCAGCTCCAGCCCTTGCTGGGCTCCTGTCCCTGTCCCAGAGCAGAGCTCAGCCCCTGCCCCTGTGCCTGCCCTGGGGAGGAGCTGCAGCCCCCGAGGAGCCTCCCCTCAGTCTCCTGGGCTGCAGCTGAACCAGCCAAGTGCCCTCAGCTGCTCCTCAGCCCCTTCCCCAGCTCCTGTCCCTCCTTGGGCACTCTCCAACAGCTTTGGATCCTTCTGATCTTGTAGGTATAAGCTGTTAGATCTTCAGATGTTGAAGGAACTTCTTAATCATTAAGGTCTACCCCATTTATATTATAGGGAACATGTGCAATCTCTATATTTGAATCAATTCTTTCTCTCCTCCCTGTTTTGTCCTTGTTAAAAGGCTTTTGCAGGCTTTTTTTCCCATCTTTCTGGAAATTAAAAGATGTCATCTTTTTGCTTAAAATTTTTCAGTGCCCACAGTAGCACAATTTTCAGTGTTCTTGTACCAGTATGTTTCTTTTAGCTTCAACAGGTGTTTTTGTCTCTTGCTTGTGCAGATATAGCTGTTACCCAGCTTTTATTCTGGTAGATTGGACAGGTGTGGTACTGGAGTCTCCTCTTACCAGCTAGTTTGGTGTCTCTTTCTAATTACCACTCTGAACACTGGCTCCAGTTTAAATTCACACTGTAGGTGTGATATTGGGGGAAAGCTGGTACAGCTCAGATCTTAATTTTCTTAAAAAAAAAAAAAGTTGTACAAAGAAAACTGCAACTGAAAAAGTAAGGAAATATACTCTTTTTCCAGTGTTATCACATTATTACTTAGAAACAGCTTAGCTTTGTTTGTAATACTTTCTTATGCATTTTCCATTTAGTTGTGAGCAGATAATTTTGAGTAAGAGCATGAGGTCTGTTAAAGTTCTGTGATCTCTATTCTTTTTTTGTATTAAGCACTGCCTGCTGGATTTTATTTTTGCTTGCCTTTCACCTGTATATTCTGTTCTTATAGACACCTGGAGGAAGCAAACCAAACCCTGGAAGCAATGTTGAGGCCCAAAGTTACAACCCTGCCAGGCCACATCCAGGCTGTTTATGTGCAGAACATGGTGAAGCTCTATGCATCCATCCTGCAGCAGAAGGAGCAGGCTGGGGAAAAGGAGGCAGCTCAGGAAATTACACAGCTGATGATCGACCGCCTGCCTCAGTTTGTGCAGAGTGCAGATCTGGAGGTTCAGGAGAGGGTAAGAGAATGAAATTACTTTGGGATTTATCATGGGAAGCCTTGGAGCAGGTCTGTGACTCTCTGTGTCTGTGCACATTTTCTGTAAGCTCTTACCAGTGACCAAGCCCAGATCTTATTGCAGTTTGATGTCATCTCTGAAAGCTGTCAGCAAGATCTTCACTCAAAACAATTTAATTTCAAAATTATTCAGCCACTTAAGGGGACAAAAAGGACCCAGCTAAAAGAAAAGCTTAATATGGACTTTTTACATTTGCTCTAAACCTGCACTTTATGCTGCTTCTCTTAAGTCCCTTAATGGAGTAAAACACCTTCTGTTGACTTCAGTTGATTTGTTTGGTTCAGCTTGTTAAATATTACTCTGAAAGCACTTCTGCATTTGTTTTTAGGCTTCTTGCATCTTGCAGCTAATAAAATACATCCAGAAGCTACAAGCAAAAGAAGTTCCTGTAGCTGAGGAAGTGATAGCCCTGTTTGCTGGTGAGCTGAACCCTGTGGCTCCTAAAGCACAGAAGAAAGTCCCTGTTCCAGAGGGGTAAAGTTCCTTCTCTCTCCCAAACCTTTATTTAAACTTTGAATAATAAAGCAATGTATATGATGAGACACTGAAATACTCAGTGTACTGAGTCAAGCTGTGTGTTTGCTGCAATTCTTCCCAGCCTGGACCTTGATGCCTGGATCAATGAGCCTCCATCAGACAGTGAGTCTGAAGATGAAAAGCCCAAAACAATATTTCATGAGGAGGAACAAAGGCATTCAAGACACAGACAGCCAGAAATAGATGAAGAGGAGCTGGCCAGAGTGAGTGAATGTTAAAATGCTTTTCCCTACATAATTCAGTAGTAATCCAAGTGGTGCTGGAGCAGTGGGGGCTGCTGTGGATTCTCCATGTAGCCAGGGAGCCCTTCTGCTCTCCACAGCTCAGGAAAGCTGATCACTGATGGGAGCTGATGCTTATGGACCTGAGCAGCTTCTGTGAATGACTGTAACATGATTGTGCTCAGCAGTGATCCCACCTTTCCTGCCTCTGACCTCTTTGCTTTCGCAGAGAGAACTTGTTGTTACATGAATCTTCACTTCTTCCTCTCCTTGCAGAAGTGAAAACAGCAACATTCCAATTGCCATCAAAAAGTGATGTCTGGGAAGGTTTTATCTCTAGTCTTTAATTAAAAAGCAAAGAAGGGTGTTCTAAGGAATATTAGTTACAGTATCATATGCAATGGCTTGGGGCAGGAGGGACCTTAAAGCTCATCCCATTCCACCCCCTGCCAAGGGCAGGGACACCTTCCACCATCCCATATTGCTCCAAGCCCTTTCCAGCCTGGCCTTGAACTCTTCCAGGGATGGGAATTAGTAATGGTACCTGCAGTTCTATCCTAGTACGTGTGGTAACTCAGAATTGCTTTATCACACAAGCTGCTCTGCTCTAGTCTTTTCACAGCAGTTATGTATTGTTCCAAAAATGCAGGGAGCTTTTGTTTTGCACTTTGGTGTCTTTTATCTCTTTGCTTACAAACAAACATTGTAACTGCAAATCCTCTTTTGCTTCTAGCGTCGAGAAGCCCGGAAACAAGAACAGGCAAACAACCCATTTTATATTAAAAGCTCTCCTTCCCCTCAGAAGGTGAGTCTGAATTGCAATATCTCACTGCACTTTGCTGTCACTGTGGGAAGGCTCCCTGAATGTCAGAGCTGCAGCCTCCTCTGGGACATTCTGATATTTCCCCTGCACTTTCCCCTTCCCACTTTATAATGCATGGACTGGAGTGGCTGCCTACAACTGTTTTTATAACTCCTGGTTGTGCTGAGAATCTCCTGAGTGACCTGGTACCCCCAGAGCAGCCTGTGAGAGAGTCTGTGCAGTTTGTCCCAGCCCTGGGTGATGGCATCATTCACATCCCCAGGCACCTCACTCAGAGCCCTGCAGAGGGTGACCCTGGAACTCACACTGTATTTTGTGGATCAGAAAGTTGTTGTGGTCTCTGAACGCCCTTTTCAGGGAAAGAACTTCCTTTATTCCCTCTATATTTCTCTATATCTGAAGGACTGCCCCGTGTTCCTCAACTCCAGTCTCCAAATTTATCTTCTGAAGTGGCAAGTTATTAGCAATAAAACAAACCAAAAATTCTTCATTCTGAGAGCTGCAGTAATTCTTCATTCTGGGATCTGCAGTAATTCTTCAGGGCAGTAGTGGGGTTAAAAAACTGTAGGGTAGCTAAGAGTAGGGTTCTTTATAATAGTTATCAACTGGCTTTAAAACACTCTCTGCTACCACACAGAATTATTAACAAGCTGTTCCATTCCTATCTTTTAAAATGTTCTCTTAAGGGATTGAACTGCTTGATGTTTGTAATATGCCTATTTACAGAAATTTGTGCTGGTAGTGCTCAGAAAGTAGCAAATCTTTCTTTTCCCAGCGATACCAAGACACTCCAGGCGTGGAACATATTCCTGTGGTCCAGATCGACCTTTCTGTCCCATTAAAAGTTCCAGGTAAGCACAACTAATTTTTTAAAATTAATTAAAGAAATTCAGTTTAGCAAAAGTCATAATTCTTTCTTAGGTCTTCCACCTGTGGTTTTGAAGGGCAAGGAACACACTTTCATTTGAGTCTTAAATATATCTCCTTAATTTACATTTGAAAATAGTACTTTGCAGTCTGAGTTCCTTTTAAGATAATATTAGAAATAGTTCTGTGATTAGGAATGTCATGCAGCCAGGTCTGTGACATGTAGAGGAACCACTGTTCTGTGTGGGAGCAGTCACCTTGAAAATATCTTAGAGGTCTGATGGAGGAGACATGAAATAGAATCTAATGGTAGAGATACTGTTTGGATATCTTTTTTCAGTTATCAAAAGTGGTTGTGTATCTAAGGAGTGGTTGGATACAGCACAGAAAAGCTGTTGATAAAGTGCCTTTCATTGCAAGTACAGCAGCAATGTCACCAATTCTCCTTAAAATCTCAATGTTTGGGATGCTCCTTGTAATGCAATAATGCAGCCAAGAATCAGGGAGCAGGGTTGAGCTCTGTCCTGTTTCTGCAGAGATGGAGTGGACAGCAAAGCTGGTGCTTGGGGGGCTGTGTGAGGTGATGTGGAAGCACAGAGAGGTGTGGATCCAGCTGGCTCTGGGTAGCTGGAAGCAGGAGCAGGGCACACTCCTGACGGGGTGCTTCAGTGCTCAGTCCATGTGCTCTGTACCTGAAAGCAGCTTGGCTTTCCCCCAGGAATGCCCATGTCAGACCAGTATGTGAAACTGGAAGAAGAGAGAAGGCATAAACAGAAACTGGAGAAAGACAAGAAAAAGAAAAAGCAGAAAAAGGAGAAGAGAGGGAAACACCATCGCCACAACTCCCTGCACACAGAGAGTGAGGAGGACATTGCTCCAGCTCACCACGTTGACATCATCACAGAGGAGATGCCAGAGGTCAGTTCCTGTGCTTGGGGTCTGGGATTTATCTGTGTGCAGCTCTTGAGAGATTTTTGCCCCCACAACTGCAGCCAGTCTGTGATGTGGCAGTTCCAGAGCTGTTTCAGAAATGACTGAGATGATCCCAGGCTGTTCTTTGCAGGGGAAGAAATTACTGTCTTTTTTTTTAACAGAAAGACAAAAATTGCCACTGAAGCTATTAAAAAAGTCAAAACTAGCAAAACAATGTTCATCCCTGCTCTAAAAGTAACACTGTCCAAATAACATTTATTATGCTCTGCTGCTTCACTTTGACTGTAACTTGCTGTCTAGTCAGCAGCTTTGCAGCTGATGATAATTAATTGCAGATGCTAATGATGTAATCTGTATTTGTTTCTAAAATTTCCTTTAATCAAAACCGAACAGCAGCAATTCAAGTCCTGCTGTTTATGAAGAAGGGGTTTCTGTTCCAAATTAATCTTGAAACTAGATGCTGCACTGAAGTGCATTGTTCCCATAACTTACTGTGCCTGACTGCAGCTGGCCTGCTGCAGGGTTCACAGGCTCAAAAAAATGTCATTTGGGTGGTGTTAAGCTTGAGTTTGGAAATTGCCAGTGGTTTACTGCCTCAGTGGATGTCTCTTTACTCTCCTGCAGAATGCTTTGCCCAGTGATGAAGATGACAAAGATCCCAACGATCCCTATAAGGCACTTGACATAGACCTGGATAAGTAAGTGCAGTTTGTGTGTGGGTTCATCAGTTGCTGAGGGAGTGCCTGAGGGCGGGGCTGGGGCTGAGCAGGCAAAGGCAATACAGGCCATGAGGGGAAAAGGCTGAAGGCTCTTCCTATGGCTTTGGTGAAACCTCAGGTGCTCATCCAGCTTTGGCTCTCACTGCAGCTTGGGTGATAAAATCTCAACTCCTGAGTATGAGAGAGGTTTGGGAGGGGCAGGGGAGTCACTAAATGTAGTGTGAGTGTGACTGAAGGAGTCTGGAAGCACAGACAGTGTCACTGGATCAGGTGTGAGTTACTCTGAGGTTTGGGTGTCCCACTGTCTCTGCTGTCACCTGTGCTGGCACTGAGTGTGAGCTGTGTCCATCTGTCCCCCTCAGAAGCTCTGTGTCCGTGGCAAGCCTGTGTTGTGATCACTGACCAGTAACACCCAGGCTGTCCCACCCCACTGCCCTGTGGCCCTTCAGTGTGTCCCACTGTAGGGAAGTGTTGTTCTGCTGTGACTGAGCTGTGTGTCACACCTGTGCCCAGGCTGTCCCAGCCAGCTCTGGGGCTGTGCCAGTGCCAGCACTGAGCCCCTGCATCCTCATGCCCATGAGCTCTGGGCTGTGCAGTATTGCACTGGGAGATTGGTTTGAATTTTTTTTTTAGTTGCTGTTTTACAAAATCACCATGCTAAAAATAATTGCTGATTTATGGTCCAGGGATGCCTCCTGTAAATTTTTGAAGACTCTGCAGGCCCATGTGGGTGTGTGTGGGATCTCTCTCTTCCTCTGATACTTGGGTCTGTGCCCTTCTTTGCAGTTCCAAATTTAAAGGGCTTTGGCCCCTCAGTACCTTGTGAATAAATGAATAAAACACTTTCTGAGGAACTCCTTTTTTGGAAGGCCAAAGTCTGCAGTGAAAATATATAAAAGGAAATTAATTTCTGACTGTAGCCCCTATATTTGCATGGTGATTCTCAGCAGCACTGGGCACACCCAGCAGAGCAGGTTCTGGGTGCTGTGCTCCAGGAGGCATCCAGGGCTGGTGGATTGTTCCATCCATTCCCTCCCCTGTGCCATGAGTGCTGTGCTCTCCTGTCATGGTTTCTCATGTCTGTGTCCTCTCTCTTTCTTTCTGTGCTTGCACTGCTCTGTCTGTCACGCTCACACGCAGTCTGGTTTCAGGGAAGCCTTCCAGGTAAGAATATCTCCTGAGTGTTGACCTTTGTCAGGTTGGTTGATTTTGGACAGGGCAAGTCCTTGAAGGGTGGTGGAACTGTTAAATCAGAGACTCTCACATTTGAGAGTCTGTTTTGTCACTGGCTTTCAGTACCAGTGCTGTTCCTGTACAGGTGTATCTGAAATAGTAAAAGATGAGGCCTGTTGGTTGTTCAATCTTTCCTTAGTGTCTGAAAGTGAAAAATTAATTGGTTCTGGTTCTTAATGCAATATAAGCAACAAAATTGAGGCAGTTGAGGCCATTAGAAATCTTCCTGAAGGGATGTTTGCTGTACCAGTGTGAAAATTAATATTAAATAAAAGCTAATAAATAGAAAAATATGCAGTTGGTGAAATTCTTGCTGGTTTCTGGAAATGTTTGACAAGAATGAGAGAAATTTTTGTGGTGTTTTTCCCCAGTTAGTGGATTTAGGATACAGTATAAATATGACCTGCTGTTGGTGCTTTTTGGAAACAGGTGTCTGAAGTTACATTTAACTTACAAAATGTGGTAGTAGAGTAAAAATTCCTAGTGTAAACTTCCAAAATAAAAATTACTTGGAATAATTCCCAATTGGGCCAATCTGTTCATCAAGAACAACAAACCCCACACCCTTCAAGGGCTGCTGGAGCCATGCTGACATTCCACTGCTCGAGTTTCCACTCTGCTGGAAATGCTGTTCCACATCCTTGCTTTTCCTTGGAGAGGGATTCCATGGAAACACAGTGTAGCATGGAGCTGTTCCTCTGTGGGCGTTCCTCAGCCTCCTGCTGGCACCTCTAAGGGTTAAACAGCAAAACCTTGGCTCTCAGTCACCTTCCAGTTGTTTCCTCTGACTCCTAACCCACAAGGGCAGTGTCTGCAGTGCATAAGTAAACTCCAGGTAGAGAAATATGCACTGATTTTAGGCCTGGGGGCCCAGCTCCCTAAGAACAAAGCAGACCTTGTCTTGGCCAGGTTATCTGGCTGAGGGAGCTGTTTGCAGCAGGTAATGGGCTCTTTCTTTTCAAGACCCTTAGCAGACAGTGAGAAGCTGCCAGTGCAGAGACACAGGAATGTCGAGACCCTGAAGTCACCCGACTCAGAAGTTCCCCTAGTAGAGAAGAAGAGCAAGAAACCCAAAAAGAAGGAAAAGAAACATAAAGATAAAGAGAGAGATAAAGGAAAGAAGAAAGAGAAGGAGAAAAAGGTGGTAGAGGAGGAGGAAGAAGAAGTAAAAAAGGTAATTCTCCAAGATTTGCATTATTTTAGCTCCTGCTGTTATTTATTGCTGAGTTCATTTTGTTGCCTAGGAACAGTTGCATTTAACAGTTCAAACAGCTCAATGCATTCACCCTCTATTTCCTTCAATTTTTACTACTGTAGCAGCAGGTATTTAAAGATTTCTGTTAATAAAAATAACACTTGCTTAGCCTCCTTAGTTAGCAGAATTGAGCTTACTGCAGCCTACACAGCAGAGCTGCCAGAGCTCACATGGAAGCTGAGTTTGCTGATATTTTGTCTGTTCTCCAAGTGGGGAACTCCTTAGCAAAATATCTGGAACTGTGAGTGTCATTTGTGGTGCATCCTGACTCCCATGTGCTCCAGAACCTTTCAATTATAAACCCTGTCCATAGCTGCCAGTTGCTCTCAGGATTTGAAGTATCCTCCTGTTAATCCTCCTGCAGAGCTGCACATTCTCTCTGCCCTGCAGCCCTTGCAATGCCAGGGATCCCCTACCCTAGTGTGGGGGTGCTGGGCAGGTTCTGTCAGCTGGGCCTGCCTTTGGAGGTGCTCAGAGACTGAAGTGAAGATTCTTGATGTGTTTGCTCCTGAATGTGTCACAGCATCTGTGCATGAGGAGCGCTCTGGAGTGCTGCATTTCCATGGGAACTTCCAAGTTTTCATTTAATTGTTACAGAGTCACAGAATCCCAGACTGGTTTGGGTTCAAAGGAACCTTAAAGCCCATCCAGTGCCACCCCTGCCATGGCAGGGACACCTCCCACTGTCCCAGGCTGCTCCAAGCCCTGTCCAGCCTGGCCTTGGGCACTGCCAGGGATCCAGGGGCAGCCCCAGCTGCTCTGGGCACCCTGTGCCAGGGCCTGCCCACCCTGCCAGGGAACAATTCCTGCCCAAGATCCCATCCAGCCCTGCCCTCTGGCAGTGGGAGCCATTCCCTGGCTCCTGTCCCTCCAGGCCTTGTCCCCAGTCCCTCTGCAGCTCTCCTGGAGCCCCTTCAGGCCCTGCAAGGGGCTCTGAGCTCTCCCTGGAGCCTTTTCTTCTTCAAGTGAACACTCCCAGCCCCTCCTCATAAGGCAGATGTTCCATCCTTGTGATCTTTTTGTTTTTGATTTTTAAGAAATATCTAAAAACAATGATAATGGGGTTTTTTTCTCCTGAAATTCAGGGAGAAGACTTGGATTTCTGGCTCTCCACTGCTCCACCAGCTGCTCCCACGCCCCAGCCACAGGTAGGAATCTTCCCCCATCAGAAGAAACTTCTGTGGTTATTCCTTGCCTCAAGCTGTGCAGGAGTGCTGTGTCATGCTGCAGCACAGAGGGCAACATCAGCTTCATCTCCTCACCTTCCTGCTGGGGAGCAGAGATATTGTGTCTGCCCAGTTCAGAGGAGCTGTAATGGGAGACTTGAGGCTCATTCTGTGCAGATCAAGGAATAGAAATAGAAATACAGGTGCAGCTCCAGGCTTGGTTGATTTTGTTATTGATGAGTGTAATGTTATACAGCTGTATGGTTTTATTTCCCCATATGAGGTAGACTCTAGCAATATTAATAGACATGAGAGACAGAGTGTGAAAGAAAAATTCTCATGAATTTTGATGGGAAATTCTACAGGAAGAGACAAAGATAGAAGGGGATGGACTCCTTGGAGGAAATCTTCTGAATCGTGTCCTTGGGTGATCATATTTGCTGGGCTTCAGAGGCATAAAATGAAAGCCTTGATACCATGTTAGCCTAATGTCATTTCTGAAATAACAGTTGTGAGGAGTTGTCACTGTTGAGTTTCTTTTGCTGTGGGATTGGGTTGTTCCAGCTGCTTTCCATGAGTGTCAGAATCCTTCTGCTCCTCTCCTCAGAGCGAGCCTGCAGTGGGCACTGCTGTGGTGGCTGAACCTCAAGGGCTAAATAAAGAAGAAAGGGAAGAACAAGAGGAGGAGGAGGAGGATGAAGGAAAGGTAAATGGTTCAAGTTAAGAGGAAATTACCTCAAGTTACACGAGGGGAGGCTTAGATTAGATATTAGGAAAGATTTTGTTGTTGATGTTTTTAATGGAAAGGATTGTCAGGCATTGGAACAGGCTGCAGTGGTGGAGTCACTGTCCCTGGAAATGTTCAGAAAACTTGTGGATGTGGCACTTGTGGACATTCTTTAGTGCTGGATGTGGTGGCACTGGGCTGATGGCTGGACCTGATGATCTTAAAGATCTTTTTCAACCTTCACAATTCGGTTCCATGAAGTTGCTGTCACCACTCAGCCATATTCTCCTGCTGTCTCAAACTCCTGAAAATGCAGCACACAGGATTTACCAACAGCATCTGTTCAGTGCAGTGACTGCCTGTAAATGTTGCATCCTTGGGGAGCTGTGACCACCCCCTGTCCCTGAGCCAAAGGACAGGTCCCAGTTAAAGCTGAGCTTCCAAACACTTGGAGAGATTCAGCCCTGTGCTGTTCCCAGGTTACTTTGGGATAAGGTGTTGGCAGCTGGGTGGGGAGCAGGGTTTACTGGGATTCCACATGGAGTTACTTTTGGGATTTAAGGAATGGTAGCTCTGTTTTGGGTTCTGCAGTAAAGGGAAACTTTGCACAGTCCAGGAAGTGCAGAGAGTGAGAGTCTAGAGTTGAAAGAGTGGTAGAGGGGTCATAGCTAGAAATCAAGGGTTTCTTTAAGGGTTTGTTGTAGTTTCTCATTCTTCTTGATAGAAATCCTCCAAGCATAAGAAGAAAAAGCACAAGAAAGAGAAAGAAGAGAAATCAAAGGAGTAAAAAGAAATCCAAAAAGAAGAGTCATCACAGCGAGGAGGAGCCCCCAGAGTCGGTGCAGAACGGGACACTAGAGGATGAGCCACTACCAGTGAGTAGCTGTGCCCAGGCCTGGGGACAGGGAGAGCTCAGCTGCTTGGGAGGGAGGACAGTGACAGCTCTTCTCAGAGTCGGCAGTTCTGGTGTGACTGTGAGTTCTCTCTTGTTTTGCAGCCCATGTCCAGTTACCGCCTTCTCGCTGAAAACCCATACATTAAAATGGTGAGTTTGGGTTATTCTCTGTGTGCCCTAAGAGGGGGGTGCCCTGGGGATGGAGCAGTGACTTTATGGAGCCATCACATAACTGAAGAACTGTTTCAGTCCCAAGCTGTATTTCCTTTCCTTTGGGTGGCCCACTTTAATTTCTAAGTTGATATTTTCCCAATCCTTAGCTGATCACCAGTGTGTTTCTATAATGTTCTGGCTATACCAAATTACCTCCCCTTTGAACCTGGTTTTATCCCCGGGTAAAATGGGGATAAATGTGTTCTGTTTCTTGAAGTTTGACTCTTTCCTGTGACATTTTTCCCTTCATTTGCAGACCTATGATATCCAAGGAAACCTCCAGAATGACAGCCAAGTTACAGTGTCTGTTATCTTTGAGAACAAAAGCACTAGCTTCCTTAAGAGCATGGAACTGAATGTCCTGGACTCTCTCAACACTAAAATGCTCCGACCAGAAGGATCATCAGTACACGATGGGATACCTGTGCCCTTCCAGCTCCCCCCTGGTATGCACAGCTTTGCACAGGGCTCTTGGAGTGTGGCTGGCCCTGCACTGCCCTCCTGTGGAAAGAGCTGCTTGAACTTCTTGCTGTTTTCCAGAAAAAACATCTCTGCCTGGGTGTTGCTGGGCTTTCCCACAGTTCCCTGGAGAGGATAAACCTTCTCCCAGTATGGCTGCAATGCAGATGGTTCTGCACAGCAAGAGCAAAGCCTTAATCTAGGGCTGGGAGTCCAAATGTCTGAGTTCCTTTTCCAGGTGCCTGCAGGCTGGCACACCTTTGACTACAGGAATCCAAAATTCATGATGTGTTTGCTATGAGATTTAAACTAAAACAAGGTAGTAGGTTTGTGAAGTATTAGAATCCACTCTGGATTTATTCTGGAGCTCTTGTCCCACTGTTTGAATGGCAGAGGCCTCTTGCAGTGAAGGTTTGTGATAAGGATGTGCAAGGAGGGCAGCTGAAGGATTAAGCACAGAAATGAAGGATAATGGTTTTGTACAGATCACAGTAGTACAGTCAAATCCGTGAACTTCCCTGAATTTCCCTTCATTCACTGAGGAGTTAATTTGAATCCTGGAACAGCTCACAGAGGGCTGGAATGGCTTCAGGGTGCTTTTCAGTCCCCCATGGAAAGCAGTGGGGTATTTGATTTGTTTTAAATCTGTATGTGGCAGTTCTTGACACAGACTTGTATATTAAAAGCAAAACATAGAAACATTAGAATTCAAATTAGCTCTGAAAGCTACTCTGAGATGTTTATAATATAATTCCAGTTATGCAAATAGTTTAAATCTGTGACACTGTGACACTTTGCCCAGGCACTTGCTCAATAACCTCCATCAAATGCCAGCTCCCATTGCTGCTACTGAGAGTGCTGTAACATTGTTGACTCATCACAGCAGTTGTGTGTAGAGCTCTCTTCCAACTCAGAGAATTTCAGACTTGGTTCAAAAATAGTCTGCACATAAGTCAGTTTATTGTAACCATTACTTAGATCTGGAAACCATGTTCTGACCTGACTTTTCCCTCTCCTCTCTTCACACTAGGAATCTCTAATGAAGCCCAGTTTGTGTTTACACTTCAGAGTATTGTTATGGCTCAGAAGTTAAAAGGAACACTGTCCTTTATAGTCAAAGTAAGTGCAGCTCTCAATTGCCTCTGCTTCCTTGGGAACTGCGTCAGGGAGCCGGACTCGGGTGGGAAGCTCTGCTCTGGAGCTTTTTTTAGGCATCATTTCATCCCTGCTGCAGCAGCCCATTCTGTGAGGAACATTTTCACATGACATCTTGTGCAATAGAGAGCCCCCAGTCCTGCGTCAGCACGTCCTAGATTGTCATTGCTGTCAGCGTGTGAGCAAGGCAGCCTGGAACATGTGCCACATTGTCAGCTAGAAAATCACACTGATCTGCTGGGGAGGGGACAGAGGGAACCAGGGGCTGCTCCTGCTGATCTCAGTTGGACACTGCCGCCTAGTACAAGGCTGCAAAACAAAAATGAGAATTAGATGCAGTCATTAAGAGTGGAAACCCAGACCAAGAGTGAGGTCAGCGGAAGGCATTGTTTAATACGTATTGAGCGGGATAAGACTGTGTGGGTCTCTGATGTTATTTCAGTACAGTTATTAATGAAAGAGATGCTCAGAGGAAATGAATGGAGACAGTTGTGGCTACTCCTGAGTCAGCCATTATCTCTATTTTAAGAGTTTCTTAAAAATAGCATGCTAGTCCTATTTTAGTACCTAAGAATCTGGGAACTATTAATTTATTATTTTGCTCAGGAAATAATGAACTGTAAAACCACATCTCCAAGTGTTAGTTTCAACTCAGTCTGCTCAGTTTAATTCAGCAGAGTGCAGGCAGAACTGCAGCCTGGTGTGTCCCTTACCTGTTGTAGGTGCACGTATCAACCCAGCTGCCCAAATCTTTGAGTGGGCTGGTCTTGTGGTGGGATGGTTCTCACACTAATCCTTCAGGGGGAACTGAGCCTTCAGCTCCTCACTGGTGCCTGTGTGGTGGGTAGGGGTGGCTGCCTCATGGCTCCCACTCACCTGCTCTCCTTTGCCCTGTTGCAGGATGATGAAGGTTCAACCCATGAAAAACTAGATTTCAAATTGCACTTCAGTTGTGCTTCATACTTGATCACGACACCTTGCTACAGGTGAGTGTCCCTGGCAGGCTGAGCCCTGCCCAGCCCAGCCTGTGCTGCCCCTGGCAGGCTGAGCCCTGCTGCTCCTCAGGGTTTGGGCAGTGTCTCTCTAAGGGGTGACTGTTCAGATACATCCACTGACTGATTTCAAGTGGCTCTGCAGAGGGAGCTCTGTGCCCTGCAGGCTGGCAGAGGCAGCTCTGGCAGCAATAGGGCACAAGTTGCTCCAGTGAGCTCTGGAGTGTGGTTTCCATATTTGTTGTAAATCCATTTTTCTAGAGCTTGGTAGCACTTAAGCTTCTGTATCCTGACATGTTTCATGGGGCTGATGGGACAGATTTCACTTGCATTTCTAATAAAACATTTACTTTCATTCCTGTTCTGCAGTGATGCTTTTGCCAAGCTCCTAGAGTCTGGAGATCTGCACATGAGTTCTATTAAAGTAGATGGAATTAGCATTTCTTTCCAACATCTACTGGCAAAGATCTGTTTTCATCATCATTTTTCAGGTGAGTCTTCCTTGATGCAGAACCTTCTGCAGAATTCCATATTCTAAAATCTTTGCTGTGCTTGGTGGGCATAATACTCCATGGACTCAGCAACCACAGGAGCAGGTGATGTCCGGATTAAATACATTTGGGAGAGTTTTCTCCAGTTTTGCAACACTCAAAGCATGCAGTGTTCTTCAAAATGAATTCTCCTTGTGTCCCTGTGGAATTCCTGCAGCCCAGTGAGGCATGTGACAGCTATCATGGGAGCAGCTGCTGTGGAGTTCAGGCTGTAACTGTTCTCTGGAGGGTGGATTTGATCTGCAGGGCTTCAGACTCCTTCCCCAGTGCTTCCTTTCAGTGAGGGAGAGCCCCAGCTCTTCATCTTTGGGTTTATTAATTAAAACACTAGCGCTGGCTGAAGCAAAACAACTGGCTGTTTCATCATGCTCTGGTGTTTGCATTAGACATTGCCTCACTGGAAGTATTTCTGGGGAAGAAATCTACGTTCTGAGCAGTGTTTTTGCTACAGAACATTTGTGGCTTAGGATACAAATGACTCACCTCATTATTGTGAAACGTCCCAGAGAGAAGCCACGAGGAGCCAGGCACATCTTAACCCTGACTTCCTCCTCCCCTCTGTAGAAGCCTCTGTTCCTCAAGGCCAGGCAGAGCAAGGGCTGCTCTCCAGGGGAAGCAGGGCTTGAATTAAAATGGAATGGAATGCAATGAAATGAAATTGCTGTTTCTCTGCAGTTGTGGAACGCGTTGATTCGTGTGCATCCATGTACAGCCGTTCTATCCAAGGCCATCATGTCTGCCTACTGGTAAAAAAGGTGAGAGCACTGTAACCCCTGAGAGAAGCTAAACCTGGAGCCTTCCCTGCCTTCCTCTGCCTCTTTCCAGCCCCTGAGTTTGGCTGGGAACACATTTATCCCCCTGTGGAAGAGGAACTAATGATTTTTTTTCTCTTTTTTTTTTCCTTTCCAAGGGAGAGAACTCTGTATCCATAGATGGGAAATGTAATGATTCTACCCTGCTTAGCAACTTGTTGGATGAGATGAAAGAGACATTGTCCAAGTGCTGAATATTCCTTATACAATATTCCAACGAGCAGAAACACACCCAACGTGTAAAGACGAGCAGACCCAAGTGTTAAGTTTCTCCCTCGTACGCATGTACTACCCTGGGGCACGTGCTTTCAGTTCACTCCACCATTGGTTGCAGTTTAGACATTTTAAGGCTGTATGTTACCTTTTTATTTTCAGAACTTTTTACAAACTGTGGTGTTAACCCTTTCTAGCCCAAAGAGATCCTGGTGACATGACTGGAGGAGGGAGGGAGGGAGGGGTGGGCACTATTTATTCAGCAGCTCATGATGATCCCATGACCTTCATCTGTGTGGGACGGCGACTGAGCAGGACTTTATCAACAGTAGCACAGTTTGTTGCTTGTGCTTATGCCAGGGAAGGTTGACTTAATCCTTAGCCATGAAATATGTCTTCAGGGCTGCTGTAGTTGATGTATATTTCTAGCAGAGGCTGGTGCTGGACCAGAAGGCCTCTTTTTGTTTTGTTTTTTTTATATATATATGATTTATTATTATCTCAAGATCTATTGTGATCAGCATATAAATATCCTCCATCTCCTTGAGCTAATCCAAAGGAGCCCTGTGGGAACTGGGATGTTTGAGTTTCTGTTTATAGTAGTTGCCTTGAGCCTTAACCTTCTTTTAGTGACAGCTGGAAGAGTCGAGTGTGGAAGCATGAAATGGGCTGGAAGTGTTATTGTTTGGGTCTGTGCTCCCCTCGACTGCCCCACACACGGAGTCTGTCAGGCCTCTCCCCTCTGAGCTGTCTCTGCTGATGTGTTTTATGAGTCCACTTCAATTTCACATTCCTGAACAGTTAAGCTGTAGCAAGAAACTGGAAATCCAAAGGGGTCTGTTCCTGCTTTTTTATCCTTTTGCTCACCAGCTGAGGTTGACCGTTCCCAGGGTAGAGAAACAGTCATGGGTGCAGCCCCTTGTGTGCAGGTCCATGTCCTCCCTCTGGGCTCTGAAACCAGCAGGGTCGTTCTGTCTGTGTCCCCTCAGTGTCCCCCAGCCCTGCCCTTGCAGCACTGAGAGCAGATTTGGCAGCACAAGTGCCCCATGGTCCCTGTGGCAGAGCCCTCCCTGCCAGGGAGAGAAGGATGGATGGGGAGCCCCTGTTCCAGATGCAGGAAGGGGGAGGATGATGATGATCCCCTCTCCCTGCCAGGGTGCAGGAGAGGGCTCATGAGGAGCTGCTCTCCCTTCAGGGTGCAGGATGGGGAGGGGGCTGAGGAGCTGCAGATTTGGGACTGTAGCAGTTGCTTTAGGTGGAAGAAGGGAGAGTGTGGGAAGTGCCCGTTCTGCACTATTGGAATCTTGTGGAGTCACTGACAGGAAAGGGATGTCACAGTGTCCTGCAGAGATGCTCAGTTGATGTCCTTCTCCAACATCCCTTGCTTTCACCTTATTTTTTATTCCCCTGCTCCGTTTCTTTCCTCGCAGTTCCGCACCCACTGAGCAAAACTCCATGGTAGGGTTTTGCTTTGAGGCACAGGTCAGGAGCAGTTGATTGCTCTAAAAAGGTGCCCAGGGAGGAGCTGGCTGGGTCTGCACGTCTCCAGCACCACCACCACTCCTAAAACACCAAACCCCCATGCAGGGAGCAGGATGAAGCGTTGATCTTATTTGTTGGGTGATGTCCTGTACTTTACGCGTGTCTTGTGCTCTTTACACTCTTCCCACAGGAGGTATTTTGGCAAAGGCTCTGCTCTGGTGCTCTGGGTTCCTTGCCAGGCCCAGCTCCGTGTCTGACCGCGCTGCCACGACGTGGAGGGTTTGGTTTTGGTCAGCCTCCCTTGGTTAGCCAGTTGTGTATTAGAAACTGAACATATTAAAATTGTCTTAAAGGATAATGTTCCTCAATTAGTGTTTGGGTTTTTTAATTCATGGATGAAAACTGTCACTTTAGCATGTAGAGTCTCTTACAGAATCCTGTGCAGTGATTCTAGAATTTTGAAACTGTATGATGTGTTACATTCACAAATTTATTTGCTATCAACATTCCCTGGAAAAAAAAAGAAAAAGAAAACAACATACCACAAGCTGCTGTAATGATTTTGTGTCAAGATGATCCAATAAACTTTCAAAACAAAGTTAAATTTTTGGCTTTATAAATGGTCCTTTCATTAGACTGTTCCAGTTTGGATGGACCCAAAACCAAGGCATGGATTTACCCCAGGGCTGAATAATGGATCTTCAGTGGAGGTAAGAGGAATTTCCTTCCTAAAGGAGGTAGGGAATTCCTAGTGCCATCCCCTTAAAAGGCAGCTCTGCGACAGCAGCTGTCACTAACACTGAAATTACAGGAAAAAATAATTCAGACTATCTCAGTTAAATCTCCATTAATTGTTTTATTTTTTGGATCATGATTGCAGCTAAAATTCAACCCTTGGAAGAATGGGAGCTCTGGTCTGAATGAGGCCGGAATCAGCCCCTGCTGTTGCTTCCTCTTGGCCTCCAGTGAGATTTGTGACAAACGTGGTGACATTGATGTGAGGATAAAGCCCTGTCCTGCCACAGCAGGAATGAGGCTTGGGCTTGGCTGAAGCCCCAGTGGTTTTCAGTTGCACCAGAACCTGTGAGAATCATCTTGGGATCGAAAATCCCTGGGGCTGAGAGTCGGGAGCCACCAGTCCTGCGCTGGCAATTGCTCAGTAGCTTGTTGGCCCCATTGCTACAGGAAGGATCCAGGTCCTGTGTTCCCAGTACTGCAATCCCAACATGGACCTGCCATGGGCTGGGACTGCACAAATCTGATGGAATGGGATGGAAACAAAACCAAACCCCAACCCAGGGAGAGCCTGGAGCAAACCTCAAGTGTGAAATGAGCCACAGGAGCTGATCCTGCCCCTCCCTCAGCCCTGCAGTGCTGTGTCCAGTTCTGGGGGCCTGTGCAGGGCTGTGAGGATGATGAGGGGATGGAGGAGCTCCTGTGGGGAAAGGCTGTGGGAGCTGGGGCGGGGGGAAGAGCAGAGATGAATATAGATATGGACAACATAGATATATGTTATATATATGGATGTGTGCTTTACTAAGTGCCAGAGGCCAGGGCCAAGCAACAGGATCAGAAGTCATGGGAAGAAACTGAACACAGGAAATTTCACCTGAGCAGGGGAAGGACTTTGCCCTGTGTGTGACAGAGCATGGTGGAGTCACCTTCCTGGAGATCCTCAGAAGCCATCTGGCCACCATCCTGGTGTGCTCAGGGGCTCCTGCTGAGCCAGGTGAGCTCCAGTGGTGCCTCCCAACCTCGGTTCTGTGGTTCTGTGCCCGGGAGTGGCCCACGAGCCTGGCACACATGCTCCTGCTCTGGGGCACAGCATCATCTGCTCGTGCAGGGATCCAGCCAGAGGGGCCCCGCGGCTGCTGGAGCAGGGCCCGGCTGTTCCCGGGAGCAGGAGGGGATGGGCTGCTGGAGCAGGGCCCGGCCGTTCCCGGGAGCAGCACCGGGATCAGCTGCTCTGCTGGAGCCGCCGAGCTGCTGCCGTGAGCCGGGGCCAGCTCGGGCAGCCAGAGACCCCCGAGGAGCTGAGGCTTCACCCCACGTTCTGCGGCTCAGCTGGGCTGGGAGGGGCTGGGAACACCCTGGGGGTGCTCAGCCTGGAGAAAAGGAGACTCAGAAGTGACCTTATCACTCTGTACAGCTCCTGAAAGGTGCCTGTGCTCAGCTGGGGCTGGGCTCTTTCTCCAGGCAGCACTGACAGAACCAGAGCACACAGCCTGAAGCTGCACCAAGGGAAATAGAGGTTGGATATCAGGAAAAAGTTTTTCACAGAAAGGGTGATGAAGTTCTGCAATGGCTGCCCGGGGAGGTGGTGGAGTCCCCATCCCTGGGTGTGTTTAACAAAGCCTGGATGTGGCACTGGGTGCCAGGGTTCAGTTGTGATGCTGGGGCTGGGTTGGACTCGATCACCTTGAAGGTCTCTTCCAACCCAGTGATTCACAGTGAGCTCAGCTCCTTCTGTGGATTCTGTGAGCTGGGGTGTGGGCTGGGGGCTGTGAACACCTCAGGGGCTGAACCGGGGTCTGCAGAGGTTCTGGGGCACCTGGGCTGGGGAACTGCCGGCTCCAGCCAGGAGTGTTGGAAACCCCTCGAGGGGCAGGAGCTCCCAGCTCTGGTTCAGCTTTTGGCACCCTTTGATTTTGGGCTTCCCAGGGATTTCCCAGCGGGGTTTGACTTTCCCCATCCTGACATTTGTGAGCAGTTCCCTTTGAACCAGGGGCTGGTTCCAGCCACTTCTCCTTTTTATGACCTTAAAGTTGAGGTCTGGGCAGGTCCCTGCAGCTGCTCCCGTTGGACCAACGCCCTGCTCAGAGCCCCCTGCCTTGTCCCTGCTCCCAAAACCACAAACACTGAATAAATGGCAACAAAGGAAATCAAACAGAACAGAATAAAATGGGGAAATAAATTTAAAAAAAATAAAGTAAAGCAGAATAGAAGAAAAGAAATAAAAGGGAAGAGAGGGAAATGACTGGAATGGAATAAAAGAAAAAATAAATACAATTAGAAAAATACATAGAATGATGTATTATTAATAGAATTGAAAAAAATAGAATTAAAGAAAATAAATAATAAATAAAGAAAATAAATAATAAAACAGAAGAAAACTTAAAAATAAATTTGAAAACAAAAGCAAATAGAAAATTAGAATAAAGATAAAAGAGAAAATAAAAAGAAGATTAAATAGAAAATAAAACAAAATAAAATAAAGATAAACTAGAAAATAAAATAAGAATAAAATAGAAAACAAAAACAAGTAGAAAATAAAATTAAAATAGAAAATGAAAGAAAATAGAAGAAAAGAAAGTAAAAGGAATTCAGATAAGTAGAATAAAATATTGAACTAGAATAAAAGATGAGGGGAGAACATGGAGTAAAATAACCAATAATAAAAATTTAAAAATACGATAAAACACGAACCGTACCCCCCCCCAACATCCGCTGCGCCTCTCCCCTTCGCCCTCCCCCGGCCCGTCCCTCCCGGGGGCGGGGCCGGCGCAGGCGGGGGCGGCCCCTTTAAGAGGAAGTAGCGCCGGCCGCGCGCGGGAGGGCGCGGGAGCGGCGGGAGCGCGGCGGGCGCGCGGGGCGTGCTGCGGCCCGCGGGAGGGAGTGCTGCGGCCCGCGGGAGCTGTGCGCGTCCGCCGGCGAGGGACCGCGTCCGGAAGGTGCGGGGGCTCGGGGGCTGTGAGGGGACACGGGGGAGGCTGTGAGGGAGGAGGGCCTTGCGGGACGGGCTCGGAGGGGCCTCCGGGGAAAAGGGGCCGGGAGGGGGCCGCGTGTCCCCAGCCCTGCCCACGTGTACCCCCCCAGCCCCGGTGGCCGCGGTCCCCCGGCGGGGCCGGGCCGGGCTCTCCCCGGCCTTGGCGGGACAGGACGGGACCTGTTGAGCCGCGGCCCCCGCGTCCCCGCTCTGGGCGTTCGTGAATTGTTTGTGTTTGCCTGGGCGGGGGGCGATGGCGGCCGCGGCCCGGCCGAGCCCCCTCAGGAGGGCGCGGAGCCCCCCGGGCGGGCAGGGCGGGGATCGGGGCGTGGATCGGGGCATGGATCTGCCTGTGCCGGCCCGGCCCGAAGGAGAAACCCCCTGCATGGGACATCCCCTGGCTGCTGGGCACAGCCCCCTCCCTTCAGAGGGGTCGGACCTGCTGCAGGATTCATGAGCAACCGAAAAATTCATAATGAGGAAAAAAAAAATATATCGCAGACAGTAAGGGGGTTGGTGGCACAACTGTGGAGTTACAGCTTTCAACTTCCCTATTTTATCCCACCTCTCCTTCTCGACTTTCTCCAGCCCAGCTGCTATAGGCAAAGGCATAGCCCTGAAGTTCCAACCTTTCAGTCTCTAAGCTGGTCGGGGAATAGGGAATTTTCCATTTTTTTCAGGTCATGGTAAGCCACGGCTCAGCTGTCATGAGGGAGAACGTGTCAAGAGAACTTGAAAGCAAACTCTTGCTCTGCTTCCGTCTCTCGCTGCAGGCTCAGGAATCCTGATCTTACAGAGCTGCCTCTGCTCTGATCTGGGCACAGTGAGCTCAGCTCCTTCAAAGAAACCTGTGTGAGAAGGACAGGCAAAAGGAAAGGGCAGGAAGTGGTCTGGAGGGAAAGGACAGGGGATCTGGAGTTGTCCAGTGTCCAGCACAGATGTTTGGGAAAAGCTTTTCTGTCAGTGCTATTGAAAGGCAGGAGTCCCTCCTCTTAGAGCTGCAGAGTGGCCACACTTTCTAGATTTCCATCACTCTGTTAAAAGTCCCTTTCCGGTCTGGAAATCTTCTGCCAAGTTGCAGGGCAGGGAGGGATTTTGCTGGGAGATGTGAAACTTCCCCAGCCACCTGTTTATCACAGTCCCCAGGGCTTTGTCCTTGCACTCTGCTTCCTTTCCCAACCTCAGGCTCACTTCCAGCTCCCTGTTTGTCTGTCGCTGTTCCCTGGACTGTGTATCCCATGTTTCAGATTCACTTTCTGTCTTAGTCACTTCCTGTAAGGTGAACCTGGGGTGAGCTTGTGACTCCTCAAAATCCCCAGAAAGAGGTAGAGCAGCATTGGGAATTCTTTCCAGTGGTGGCAAAACCTGGAGCTCTTGGTTTGTAGCGAGGAGCTGAGCAGGGAGCTGGTTCCCTGTGCCTGGCTCGCCTTGCAGCTCCTGGGATGCTCTGTCACCTGTGCCATCATCAGAGATGGAAATGGGCTCTCCCATGTGCTTGGCCAAGGCTTGGGGAGCTCGGAGTAGACTCAGCATCCTGAGCAAAGTTGTCCTGCTTCACTTCTGCTGCCTCTGGAGCTGTTTGCCAGCTGCTTCCTTGTCACCTCTAACATGGCCCTTCTGCTGTTGGGGTGAAAAGTACCCCCACACTGGAATGGGGTGATTTAGTCCCATTTTGGAGGTTGGGCTGTCCAGATCTCTGCTCTGCTTGGTCTTGCATCTCTTGCTCCTCTGTGAGGGCCAGGGATCTCCATGGCCATACTAATGAAAGAGAAAATATCCCATGTGAGTGGTGAAAGTATCTGGGGTCAGAGCACAAAGATTGCAAAACCTTCCAGTCCTGTCCACAGGCCTGGGAAGGGAATTGCTTTCAATTTCTGAGTTTTCATTTCTAGTAAGACAGGGAAGTATTTTCTGATTCTTGAGCCATAAATGCTGCTGTAAGTGGATCCAGAACCAGCTTTACTGGAGGTTTATCAGCTTATCTTTAGGAATATGTAATACCAGCTAATGCTGTCAATAAAGAGTGCACCTTAGGCTGCACCTTTATCCTCCTTTTTCCAGGTGCCCCTGGGAGGCAGAGGTGTCCCTGGGGCCTGGTTTGCTCTGCTGCCTGCTTCCCTCTGGAGCTGGTGCTGTGGTGGAGGTGCTGCTCTGCTCCTGGTGCAGTTGGGTGGGTTTTTGCTTCAGGTACATGAAGCAGAAGGGAGGGCAGAGGAAGAGATGGAGGCAGTGGAGGTCAGAAAAAAACTCTAGCAAAACAGCAACTTTTGCAAGTGGGCAAAGCCAGAGCAAAACAATCCCTCACATCTGAGAGCTTTAACTTCCTCCAGAAAACCTGGCTGAGGTCCCAAAGGGCTGCTGCTGGTGCTGGGTCAGTGTGAGTGAGACGAGGCCACTGTGGTGATGCTGCAGACACTCCCATGTGTGACCCTGTGTGATTCCAGGGAACTCATGGGACTGAAGGTGAGCTGGAGCCACCCAGGCTACAGCTGAGGTTGCAGCAGGAGCTGAGCTGGCCCCATGGCTGCACTGAAAGGCTCTGTATTTTCTGCAGGCCTCTCTTGGGGCTGTGTTCTGGCTGCCTTTGCTTCCTTCTCTCTTTCCTCTGGCTGTGTGATGTGGTTGGTGTTGAGGTGGTCTCCAGCTCCACATCCATGGGCTTGTTCTGTGCCTGGAGCTGTACTAAGGGATTGAGTTATTCCTGTATCTCCTGCCAGGGCAGGAGAGGCCTCGTGGCTATCAGCAAGAAACAATCCTGCCATTCATCCCAACGTGTGACATTAACATAGGGAAAAGGGATGTTTGTCCCTGGGATTATCCATGCTCTGGGAAAGGCTGGTTGTGTGGCCAGCTCGTGCTCCAGCTCAGCCCTGGGGTGTGATCCCACACTTCCTGGGATCCCAGCCCACTGTTACAATGGTGCCATAGTCATTTTATCATCCTAATGCAAATTTCATGCTCCAAGCTGATGTTAGCTTTGAGTTGGGTAGGGGCAGATCCCAAAGTTAGAGGGAATGGAACTGCTGTGGGCCCAGAAATATCCCTGTCCAGTGAGGACAGCACAGAGCCTGCACAAGCAGGGAGAGACAAGCAGCTCCGCTGGGACTTAATAAACACCAGCCTGCCCTTCCAGCCCTGTAGTGGGGACAGCAAGAGACCTTCCTGAAGGACCTGGAAAAGTGGGAGCTGGTCCTCCTATGCCATCACTGGCCGTGCTCTTCCCTGGAAATTCCTGTGTGTGCAGTTAACCTGTGCTGGAGTCGTGACCCAGCTTGTCAGCTTAGCACAGCCCTGCAGAGCCCACAGAGGATTAGCTCTGCCTCCACACGCAGCCCCAGCCCGGCGGGATCCGTGGACACCTTCCAGCAGCTCTGCAAGGCTCTGACATTGCAATGGATGCAGATGTCACGTAAGAGCAGCAGGGCTGGCCCTGAGTCAGTAACACCCGAGGCTCCGTGGGGCTCCCTGCAGTCACTGCTGTTCCACGGAACAGTTGGGGATTGCAGCATCTGCTGCCTGACCTTTCCCTCTGGGGAGGGAAGCAGGAGGGGACCTTTTACAGAACTTACTTTCTCCTGTGGCTTTTTTCCCTCTGTGCCTGTGGGGAGGAAGGCCAGGGGGACAAACCACGCTGGAAATTTGGGTTTCTTGCCTTCCCTCTCCCTTGCCAGACTGGGTTTTCCAGCCTCCCCAGCACTCACTTCCTCACCTGCCCTCACTCAGCAGTGTGAGCAGTGTCACCCATAACATCCCCCCTGTCACTGCCCGTGGTCTGTCAATCCTGATCTTGAAGCCAAGCAATAAACTCCCTGTTCATCCATCTGCCTGGGATGGATGCTGGTGTCTCACTGCTGGCTGACCTGGGCTCTCTGCTCCAAGCAGCAGCATTCCCCCCTGCAGCTCTTGGTGGGCTCTGCCAGAGCTCCCCTCACCTCTGCTGGGTCCTCTGCTATCCCAGATACTGCTTAATTTAACAGGGCTTTTCCCTTTGGGATTGTCGGGAATGCTTGGCCTTGCAGGGGTGAAGGAGATGCCAGTTAAAGCCCAGCAGAACTATTTTTGATCTTTTATTATGCTTTTTTCTCATGCATATAGCCTTGTCCTGCTCCTAAACCAACCTCTTCCCCTAAGCCACCCTCTTTCCAGGAAGGGCCTGGAGACGTGGGAAGTCCCAGGAGAGCTGTACCATTTCTTACTCGGGAATTTCCAAATTGTGCAGCAGATTGGAATAGCGAGGCCTGGGGGTGGCTGGCAACAGGCAGGACCTTCTTAAAGCTGGCTCTGGTGAAAGACAAAAGGCTCTTTGTTTGCCCAAACCTTGGGAATTCAGCATTTCCAGTGTGCCCTGTTCAGATTTGGTTGCGAAGGCTGCTGCTGGAAGAAAAATGTGGATGTTGTCCTGCAGAGCAGCAGAATGAAGTGGGGTTGGGGTTGGAGATGCAGCTGGGCCGGGTTGAGTTGCTCCTTCTCCAGAAAGTTCTGAGCAGCTTCAGCTGCCGGGGCTGAGCTTGGGGGACGGACAGGGAAGGCAATGCCGAAGGGAACGGCCATGGCTCAGCTCTCCTGCAGCAGCAGGGAGTGATCCTGCGGGAGGAAAGGCAGAGCTTGCAGAGGGGAAGGATTAATTTTGGGAAAACATTGGCAGCTCCCTGGGCCGGGAGGCTGGAGGCAGTGCCAGACAGGAAGCGGCTGACGTGGAAGTGCCGGCTGGCCGGGATTATGAATGGCCAGGGGTGCCTTCCAGCCACGCTGAGCCCTCCTCGCCCTGCCCTGCCCTGCCCGAGGTAAGCACACGGGGCAGACCTTCGCTCCTCATATCACAAATCCATTGGAAAGAGCAGCTGGAAGTCTTGTCCCAGGAAGACAAGCCCTCGTTTGTTGCCAGACTGGCTCTGGAGGCGCAGAAACTGGCTGCCATTAGTGTGGTGCTGCTGCCAGGATTGTTCTGGTCCCTGCTCTCTGTAGTAAAATCTCTCCTTTGATCGGAGCAAACCAGGTTCATCCTGTCCCGAGACACTGAGCTAGTGCAGAGTGGCCATGGGAAGGGATTTGTGAAAGCAGGAGAGGGGTGGAATTCTGGAAAAAAGGGCGTGTGCGTCCGTCTTGGCTGTTTTGTGCAAGTTGCCTGTTTAAAGCTGCTTTTCCTCTGTAAATTCAGGTTTTTACTTTAAATGCTCAGTGCATGCAAAATACCTTTATCAGGGCTGCTTTATCAGTCAGGGGGGTTTTGTGTCCTGTGTTGGGAACTCTGGCCTGGCATTGAGGGCCCTGGGAATGGCTCAGGGGGAAGCAGGATTGTGGTGAGCTCTGGGGACACGGTGGCTGTCACAGGCTCCCCACCCAAGGGTTACAAGCGATGCAAGGACAGCAGCCTGGCTTCTCGGACAGGAAACTGGACAAATCCCTGATTTGAAGAGCGGCCTTGCTGCCTGGGCTGTGCTGGAGGGCTGTTCCAGCAGAGGCAGCAGGATGTGGCCGGCCCGGCGCTGGGGTCACGGAGAAGGGAGGCGGCCTCGTGTCTGACCCCTCCCCAGCTGCGGAGCCGCCGGGTTGTGCCCGCCCATGAAACGAACCAACAGGGAGGTTTTTTCCCTTCTTTTGAAAAAGGACGCTTGGCCTCGGCGCCTGCCAGTACTGACAGAGGGTGCAGAGCAGGGCTGAGCCCTCTGCAGGAGTGACTGCTGAGGCCAGGAGCACAGGTAGGAGCTTGCTGACTGCCGCCTTGCTGGTTTTCCCTGGCTGCTGTGAAACCCCTGTGCAGTGTTGGCAGCAGAGGGGAGCATGGAGTGCTGCTGGGGCTGGCACTGATGGAGCAGTCATGGGACTCCTGGAGTCCTTTTTGGGCCATTCTGCCTCTGTAGGGAGGGCAGGATCTGTCGGGAACTCTGCTGGCTCCTGGAAAACCTCGGGATGGCTCAGCAGGGTGCAAGGGGAGGCAGTTTCCTGGTGTTTTGGAGGAGCTGACTCTCCCCTTTTCCAGACTCTGAGCTGCTTTTGCGAGTGACCAAGAGTTGGGAAGCAGCCGCCTGGGCTTCCTTCCTCTGCCCAGAGCCTGGTGTTAGAGCAAAATCATGATCCACCATTCCTGGTGAGGGAAGAGGAATGGCAGGACAGTGCCAACAGCCCTGGCAGCAAAACCAGCGCAGGACTGGAGCTGCACAAGCAGGGAGTCAGAGAAAAGGAGCTTTTGGGATGGGAGGGGAAGGGAGGGCCAGGCCTTGAGCCCCCTGGGCAGGCAAGTCCAGCATTGTAGGGAGCTGCTCCTCCTGTGTCCTTGGGATAAGCTGGAGGTGTGTTTGTGCCCTGGGCAGCCCACGGGGGTCATGGGCTCTGATCCTGAGCTCTGGCCAAGGTCCTCTCAGAGCACCAGTGACGTCTGCTGTGATCTTGGCTGGCTCAAAGGAGGAGGCAACAAAATGTACTGAGGTTTGTTTAGGGGGGGAGTGGTTTTTCCCCCCACCTTTAAAGCTTGCAGATACCATCCAGGTGCTTTGCATGTCCCATTTCCCAATTGTCTCTAACCTTTCCTTTCCCTTGTGTGCGGGGGCGGTGTCAGCTGTGACTCCTGCCTGTGGAAGTAGGTGTTGTACAGATGATATCATCTCTGAGCAATGTCAGGGATGCTTTGGTCGCTGTGCCTCTTTATTTTTATTTTTTTCCTAGAGCTAAGTGTTTCTTTTAGCTCATTGCAGTCAGAGACCGTAATTAAATAGGCTGCATCTGCTTGATGTCTCAGCTACTCATTTTGCTAATGCTTCACACAGATGCTGAATCGCCTGAGAGACAATTGCTCTGTGTTGAGCTCCCCAGTTCTCAGGGATGATGTCTCCATAGGAGCAGGGATTTGTTTGTAGGACAAGTACTGCCTCCACACCAAGTAACCTGCCCTTCACAGAGACCCTGACAAATGGAGGCTGAGCAACCCCCAGCCATGTGACAAGGGCAAGTGTCAGATCCTGCCCTGGGATGGGGCAGCCCTGGGTGCAGGGACAGACTGGGAATGAGAGGCTGGAGAGCAGCGCCCCGGGAAGGGCCCTGGGGGTCCTGGTCAGTGGCAAGTTGGATCTGAGTCACTGCTGTGTCCTGGCAGCCCCAAGGGCCCCCCTGTGCTGGGGGGCACCAGGCCCAGGGAGGGATTGTCCCACTCTGCTCTGCCCTGGGGCAGCCTCACCTCCAGTGCTGGGGGCACTTTGGGCACCACAGGATCAGAAGGACCCAAAGCTGTTGGAGAGTGCCCAGAGGAGGGACACGGAGCTGGGGAAGGGGCTGAGGAGCAGCTGAGGGCGCTTGGCTGGTTCAGCTGCAGCCCAGGAGACTGAGGGGAGGCTCCTCGGGGGCTGCAGCTCCATCCCCAGGGCAGGCACAGGGGCAGGGGCTGAGCTCTGCTCTGGGACAGGGACAGGAGCCCAGCAAGGGCTGGAGCTGGGCCAGGCCTTGGCATGGAGCTCAGGGCAAGGTTCTGCCCCCCGAGGCTGCTGGGCACTGCCCAGGCTCCCCAGGGAATGGTGCCAAGGCTGCCAGAGCTCCAGGAGCTCCCAGGGCTGCTCAGGGTGGGGGTGTTGGGGTGGCTGTGCAGGGACAGGAGCTGCACTGGATTGTCCCTGTGGGTCCCGTCTGACTCAGAATATTCTGGGATTCTATGAAAAGTCTCTCCGTCCCGCTCAGATGAGGAAAATGGTTCGTGTTTGTTTCTCAATGTGTGGTGCCAAAGCCAGGGGATGTTTGTTTTTACCCTTAGGTTTTACATCCACATCCATGGCAGGCCCTGCAGAGCAGATCCTCCAGAAAAGAAGCAGGGATGGAGTCACACTGCTGGAGGTGCTCCAGAAAGCCACATGGAGGGTGTGCTGCTGCTGCTTTGTGGTTTCTTGTGTGAGAGGATGTGTTTTCCTCCATCTCCAGTGCAGGGAACTCATCACAAGTGCTTCCCTGGACTTTCTGGAAGTAGCAGCAGCCTCATCACCTGCTGCCCACATTGCTGGTTCTGTGGGGGCCCTGCCTTGGTTCCGGGGTGGGCACAGTCCCTGGAGCTTCCTGCTCTGCCACAGGATGTGGCCAGGCTGTGACACAGCTCCTGCTAACCAGCACTGCTCAGCTGTCTCCCCAACACCCCTTCACTGCTTCCTCTGCCACGTCTGGGGCTGGATCACGCTCCAAAGGACACATCTGCCAGGGATTTGTGCTGGGTTTGCCTCCCCTGAGGTGGCTCACGGGGTCACAGCAGCTGTTTTGGCAGCAGGAAGGCCAGGTTGGATGGGGCTTGGAGCAACCTGATCTAGTGGAAGGTGTCCCTGCACACCAAAGGTGTCCCTGCCCATGGAAGGTGTGCCTGCCCATGGCAGGGAGCTGCAGCTAGATGGTCTTTAAGGTTCTTTGCAATCTAAACCACTTCATGATGACATATCTGCTCTGGATTCACCTCTCAGCCCACATTAAATTGCTTTTAGGGTTTCTCCCAACACATCATAGCCCATGTTGGGGTTTGGATCTCTCAGCTCCTGCATGGAAGAGGTTACTGAGCCCATTCCTGCAGGAAATGTTGAGGCTGTTCTTAGTGAGGTGAACTGGAGTGGTTTGGGGTTTCTTCCTCACTGTAATTAAATAAGGAAACAAGAGGCCTTGGCTTTAAAGCTTTTTAATCTTTCTTCAGAGAAGAACTGCTGATTAGCACTGCAGCATCTGTTAGAGATGGGCTCGATTGCAGCCATGGTAGTCATGACCTTGAGTTTGGGATGTGCTTGCCAGCATTTGAGGACACTATTTACCTATTGGAGCAACACTCATGTAAATCTCAGGCCTCATGTAAATCTGAGTAGATTCTGCTTGGGGAAATTTTTTTTTTTTTTGCTTGCTTGCTTATGAAATTTTGCAAACTTATTTATGCTATTTAAGGCATCAGCTTAATTTCTATTACTTTATTCATTTCTCTGTCCAGCACATGTAAAATAATATTTTTGGTACACAAAGCTTTCTTCCTTAAGCTTTCATCAAAGAGCAGCCTGGCACAAATTCTGTGAGGGGCTGGATGTGGGAACAAAGGAGGTATAATTAGCCACAGATAAACAGAGCTGTGTTTCTCGTCAGCATCCCTTCAGATCTCAACTTGTGTCTCACCCTTGGAGCTGATTTTCTACAGTCTGGAAGAGGAAGATGAGCTTCCCCTCATCTTCCAGTTTTCAACTTGTAAACGCAGCTAAACTGAAGTGGGAAATATGTTTATGGTCTGTGTGCACCTGCAGAAGAGGCTGTGGCTGCTCTTGGGGCTGGTGTTATTTCAGGATATTTGCTTTCTGGGTGCCTGAGCTGTGACTTCTTCTCCTTGCCCTCCACCCCTTGGTTCCTGTCTCTCACTTTCAGTGGCTGCCTTGGTGGGGGCTGTCTGGCAGCAGCTCTGAGCTGTCTTGTGGGCTGCCCTGACCTGGCCTGGCCTTGTTCCCAAAGTGGGGGATGCAGAGGTGAAAATGGGATCTGGGTGAAACCTAGCTGGTTTTACCCTTCTTTGTCAGTGCTTGTCAGCCAAGCAGGTGGTGGGTTTCTGCAGCCTTGGGGTCTCATGGTGTGGCACTGTCAGGGTGAGTGGCAGCCCTCTCCCATGGCTGTGGGGCCTGTTCCCTCATTCCCACATGGAACAGGTCAGGAGGTGACTCTGTTCAGCCCAGGTCACCCCTCCAGCTGGGGACGGGAAGGGGGAGGCAGGAAAGCTGCCGTGGGCTCCCTCCCTTCTCAGATGTGGGGCGAGGGCCCAGATGGCATCCCAGATCTCTTCCTATGGGATTTAGACGAGGTTTCCTGTTGAGAAAGCTGCTTCTAATCGCTGCCCTTCTGTGCTGTGTTGCAGATCAGGACCAGATGAGCAGAGGGAGGTTTCTGTGAAGATCAGAGTTGCCCCAGCCGTGCCCTGGGAAGCGGCCGCGCCTCCGGCTGTCACCGCTGTGGGCCTGCAGGACACGCAAGAGACGGAAAATGTCCCACGCTCTAAAGCAAGTGTTCAATAAGGACAAAACCTTCCGGCCCAAGCGCAAGTTCGAGCCGGGCACTCAGCGCTTCGAGCTGCACAAGAAGGCCCAGGCCTCGCTCAACGCCGGCCTGGACTTGAAGGTGGCCGTGCAGCTGCCGCCGGGCGAGGAGCAGAACGACTGGGTGGCCGTGCACGTCGTGGACTTCTTCAACCGCATCAACCTCATCTACGGCACCATCAGTGACTATTGCACGGAGCAGTCCTGCCCCGTCATGTCGGGGGGGCCCAAGTACGAGTACAGGTGGCAGGACGAGCACAAGTACCGCAAACCCACGGCCCTGTCCGCGCCCCAGTACATGAACCTGCTCATGGACTGGATCGAGGTGCAGATCAACAACGAGGACATCTTCCCCACCAATGTCGGTGAGTTGGGGTCCCAGCTGGGGCTGGAGGGAGGGAGGGGTGTGGAGCCTTCTCGTGGAGCTCCTGTTGCTGTTCCAGGAGGTGCTGCAGCACAACAGAGCAGTTTCCCTCTGTGCTTCTCAGGTGGGCAGTGCAGTGAGCTCTTCCCAGCTCTTCTGCAGTGCTGGAATACCCAGATCCCACTAGGAGTCATGGATACCTCGAGGCAGTGAAACAGGAGGCTGCCCTTAGAGCAGTCAGTCAGTCTCTGAGTGGCTCATGCTGGATGCAGGATGCCTCTCTGGGAGCTGCTGGCCAGCCCAGGTCTGAGGCACAGTTCTGTGTCACCTGGTGATGGTGTCACCTGCCATAATCACCCCCTCTGTTATTAGAGGCCACACTGGCTGCCTCTGCCCCTGCTGAGGGGGGGGATGCTGGCACAGACCTGGAGGGAAGGGCCATGTTTCATCTACTGCCAGGAATTTGGCCTAAGACACCTCAATCTCCATAGCCAAAAGCAGCTTTAGGACACAGATTGTTGGGTTTTATTTTGTGATGAAGATGGAAGAATTTAGTCTCTTAAGTTATCAGGTAAATACAACTGAGCCTATGCAGAGCTTCCATCTCCTGGGATGGAGGAGATGAGGTGCAGCAGAGTTCCCTCCCTCCCTCCCTCCCTCCTGCCCCAGTGTTTATCCCTTTGGAGCTCTGATGGGATGCAGTTGGTCCCTATTTGGGGCACATCTGCCACTTGAGCATCCACAGGGATCCTCCACTGTGCCAAAATGCTGCTTAAACCTGGTGTGAAGTGGGCAGAGAGGGGAGGGGGGCCATAAACAGCCAGTTTTGAGAGAGCTGCAGCACCAAACCCTCCCTAGGCATTCTTCTCACGCTGCACAGGCTCTGCTGCAGCTCTCTGGGGACCTCACTGGGGGTGTTGGTTCTGTTCTGGGCTGCAGGACGAGCTGCCGACAGCACGAGGGTTGTGGTTTGGGGTTTTTGAGTTGTTACTGTCTTCAGCTCAGCTTTAACCAGGTCCTTCAATGCTGACTGAAATGCTGCAGCTCTGGCAGAGCAAGGAAAGGGTTTAACTCGTCCTTGTTCCTCCAGAAACAGTGTGAACTTTACACCCTGATATCCCGTGGAGGTGGCTGCATGGCCAGACTGCTCTGCTGCAGGGGCCCAGCCAAACACAGTCCTGGAGCCTTCAAAGAGGACCTAAACAGCTTTAATTTTTAACCAAAGAGCTAAAGATGTACCAAAACAAGGGATAACTGTGGGGACTTAATGGCCCTTTCCTTTGGAAGTTGCTTGGTTGTATCTGGTGTTTTGCACTGTTTATATAAATACATCAAGCAGTAGTAGAAGAAACTCTTGTCTGACTGAACCAACTGCTGGGAATGTGGGCTCTGCTTTCAGTCACAGCAGTGCATCACTCTTCACTTAAAAAATCTGTGCTTTGAAAAATGTGATCCAAAGGAAAGGAAAAAGGAGAGGAGAGCTGGAAATTACCAGGGACAGAACTTTTGCCTCAATCTGTCAATTTTACCAATTTATTTTAGCCCTAAGCAACCAGCTTTAACTTGACCAAAGGTTTTTCATGGCCACTCTTCCCCTCCCAAGGTACTCCCTTCCCCAAGAACTTCCTCCCAGTGGTGAAGAAGATTCTGTCCAGGCTTTTCCGGGTGTTTGTCCATGTCTACATCCACCACTTCGACAGGATCACCCAGATGGGCTCGGAGGCCCACGTGAACACCTGCTACAAGCACTTTTACTACTTTGTGAAAGAGTTCAATCTCATAGACACCAAGGAGCTGGAGCCCCTGGTGAGTGTCTGGGGGGGCTCTCAGGGTCTGTGGCCAGCACAGGGCTGGGGGAGTCACAGAGGGCTCTGGAACCTTCTCAGGAGGCCCCACCTCAGGTCTTGGGGTCAGCTTTGAGCCCCTCACTCCAACAAAGACATTGAGAGGCTGCAGCATATCCAGAGATAGGAACAGAGCTGGGGAAGGGTCTGGAGCAACTGAGGGAGCTGGGGGGGGCTCATCCTGGAGAAAAGGAGTCTCAGGGAGAACCTTCTGGCTCTGCACAACTCCTTGACAAGAAGGGGCAGCCAGGGGGGCTCAGTCTTGTCCCGGTGACAGGACAGGAGGGAACTGTCTCAAGCTGTACCAGTGGAAGTTTATATTGGATTTAAGGGAAAATTTCTTCACTGAAGGGGTGGGACAGGCATTGGAAAGGTCTGCCCAGGGCAGTGTTAGAGTCATCATCCCTAGAAAAAACATGTGGCTGTGACACTTGGGGACATGGTTTAGTGGTGACACAGCAGTGGCAGGGTAATGGTTGGACTTGATGATCCTGGGAGTCTTTCCAACCCTTAAAGATTCCATGATTCCCTTCTAAAGCTGATTGCCCAAATTCAGGACCAGTTGGCCTTGCAGTGTAACTGTCAGGAACCTGGGAGTCAGGATGTGACTGGGATGTGCTGGGAGTGGTGGGGGAACATGGCCCTGCCCAAACTGGAGCTGTGGGCAGCAGGGTCACCCCCAGCTGTCAGTACCCAACAGGAATGGTACTGACAGCTAAACACAGGGGGTTTTATCAACACCCTCACCTGGGAGCCTGCATCCTCCTTCACAGTCCCTTGTGTTCTCTGTCCCTTTGCCAGAAGGAAATGACCTCCAGGATGTGCCACTGAGCTCAGACCCTCCTGCTCCCACCTTGGCACCTCCTCGAGGACTCCGAGCCCCAGCCCCAGATTGGAGAGGTGATTCAAGGGGAGAACAGAGACGTTTTGTTGAAGAAATTATATTTTTAATGAGTTTCAATGTAAAACTGTGATACTGCAGGAATATTTTTTTAAAGATGCTCTAGATTAACTAATTTTTATAGTAATTTCTATAAAAAAGAAAGAAAATATTTTGTGGGCCACTTGATGGGAATGTTGGCTCTCGGAGCGGGGAAGAGCTGCCTGAGCTGCCTGCTCCGTGTGCCCTGAGTGAGCTGAGCCAGACACTTCACACAGAGCTGTGTCGTGGGGCTGGTGCTGCCATGGAAGCAGCGCCTCCCTTGGGATCCACATTTCCCACCCCTGGAGGCAGGGTACAGGACTGGTATGTGTGGATCCCCCAGCACCTCTTCCACTGGCTGTGAGTCTGGGATTGGGGCAGAGCTGCTCTGTGCCCACCTGTCCCCAAGGCCTGGCTCTCCTGTGCTCCCTCTGAGTGAGCTGGGACTGGGCTTCATCCCATGGCTGCCACAGCTGGGGCTGTGCTGTTGGAGTGGAAATCTGCCCTCGTGTGTCAGCCCAGCCCTGAGCTGAGCTCTGCACACACAGCCCTGCTGCGGCTCTGCACTGTCCCCATGGGGACACAGATCCACGCTGGCAGCTCCTCATGGGAGCCGCCAGAGGGAAGGTGCTGGGACAGGCACCAGGAATTCTCCTCCATCCCCTCCCTCCCTCCCTGTCCCTCGTGGTACGCTGACCCTGCTGGGACCATCCTGCTTCCTGCTGGTGTATAGAGCCTTCTCCCCTTCATCAGCATCACCATCCCATCCAGCTGTGCACATCTGGGACCAAAATCTCTGCTGTGCAGCCAGAGCCCCCCAGCCTCACCTGCTGCTTGCACGAGGAGAGCTTGGCAGTGCCCCTGGTAGGTAGTGGGTCTACCTAGGATTTGGGGACCAGTAAGTGACCAAACTGCACCACTAACCAACCACTTCTTCCTTACAAAGCATTCCCGTGCCCTGGAATCTCTGTACATACGTGACTCTCTGATTTCTCATCCTGCCGTTAGGACACTCGTACAAATACCACTCATGCTCTGAAATGGAACCAATAAATTATGTTGTATTTACACAGCACATGCCGCCGCCGAGCGTCTCGTGACTGCACCTTCGTCAGAACCTTCCCATCAGCAAAACAAACACAGGGTGTTTGGGCTCCTTGGGGATTGTGCTGGGGAGCTGGGAGCTCGTGGGTGTGTGCTCCTGGCACAGCTCCTGGGGGTTGGTTGGGATCCTCCTGCTCTCCCTGTGCCAGGTCCAGGCTGCTCCAAGCCCTGTACTGGGTCCCAAGGCCATGGGCCCTGACCCAGGGGTTGTCCTGACTTGTGTCTGCAGTGCCTCTGTACCCAAGGGTTGAGCTGTTCTCCCAGCTTGAAACTCAAGTGGAAGTGGGCAGGGGAGGGGAATTCCAGCTCAGCTACTTGCCAAGAGGCTCCTCTACCATGGGAAGGAGCCAGGGGTGCAGTCATTGAGGCTGGTGGACTAAATTGGGAAAAACTCTGCATTTGGGGGATGCACATTGTATTCCTGGCCAGGAGGGGAGTGAGGGGCTCCCCAGCTGTAGCTCCTCCTGTTCCCTGCCTGCAGCCCTGGCTCTTGCCTGTTCCTCTGCCCAGTGGAGGTGCTGGGACCACCCTCCAGCCCTCTCCCAGTGTTTTGGGGGTGCAGCTCAGCTGGAGAACGTGCTGTTCCTTGGTGTGGAATATCTCTTCAGCCAGCCTGGGTCAGCTGTCCCAGCCCTGCTTCCCCCAGTTGTTGTGCCCCTCCTTGCTGGCAGAGCACAGGACACACAAAGTCCTTGGCTTAGGGTAAGCACTGCTCAGCAACACCAAAACATCGGTGTGTTATCAGCATTATTCTCATCCCAGATCCCAAACACGGCCCTGTACCAGCTCCTGGGGAGAGAACTGGCTCTGTCCCAGCTGAAACCAGGACACCTGCAAGGCCTGAAGTGCTGAGCCGTGGTGGGGCTGAGTGCTGCTGGGTCAGCCCTCCGAGCCAGGGCAGCTCCTGCTGCTGTTCCTCAGCTTCCCCTTTCACACCCCCCTGGAGTGCTGTGGGTTCTTTGTGGGGATGTAGCTGCCTTCCTCAGCCCCCCTTTCTTTTTGGGGGAAAGACCCTCCCATGCCAGACCAGCTCAGCCAAGGGAGGAGGAGGAGGAGGAGGAGGAAAAGCACCTTTGTAGGAGAAGATGTGGCAGGGCTGGAGGTGGCTGAGCCCAGCCCCACACCCAGCAGTGCAGGATGTTGCCCAGACAGGTCTGTGGAGCCACAGCTCAGCCTTGCTCTGCCTCTGCCTCGGCAGCCCCAGCCCCACTTTCATCTCCCCAGGCTTTCATCTCATGTTTACTTGCTCCTGAGCTGCAGCTGCAGTGCTGCAGGGAGCAGGCAGCTGTGAGCCCCCAGGGCTGAGCCTCCAGGGCTGAGTTCCCAGTGCTGAGCCCTCCAGGCTGGGCACCCCAAACTGCGGCCCCAGTGCTGAGCACCACAAGCTGAGCTCCCTGAGCTGAGCCCAGCCTAGCCAGGGGCTTTAGCCTTGACCAGGACCTCTGGGTGCTTTCACTGCTCACCCCCCTGCCACAGGGTGGGTGCAGAGGCATCACAAAGGCTGCGCTGAGAACCCAGAGAACAGCTTTGCAGATCTGCACTGCAGGGCCTGGGCTGAGCAGGTAGAGTGCCCAGGGCTCCAGCAGCCTCCCCTCTGCAGGGCTGATCCCTTCCCAAAAAGCACAGATGGCATCTGCCCTGGAGCTGGAGCGGGCACAGGCTGGCAGCACAGAGGGGGCTGTGGCTGCCGTATGTTCTGAGGGAAATGCTCCTTTCCTGTGCTTCAGAGCAGGGTCTCCTGCTGCTCCCAGGAAGCCATGGCTCGTTCTGATCCTCCCCTGCTGAGTTTCTCCATCCCTTGAACCCTCAGGAGCTTAAGGGCCTCAGCTCTGCCATGAATGTGGATTTAGGATCCTGCCAACAACATCCGTTTGTCACAGATGAGTGATTTAAGGTCAGTCAAAGAGTCACTGTCAACTCTGTTAGCAAAAGTTATTTTAATATGAATCTATGAAAGTGTGATTTAACAGGGTACAATGATGAGGTTCCCTCTGGTACTTCCTATGTGGATGTAAGAGACTAAGGAAAATCAAGTTGGAATTGAGCTGGAATGATTTACCCTAAGACTGAGGATGTAAAAGGGTAAGAGAGACCCTTCTGTTGAGTACAAGGTTCAGACAAGACTCACCTGCTTCTTAAACTCCTGATGGACCTTAGGTACAGCCCAGGTCCAGTCTTAGTCTCAGACTTGGACAGTGGTTCACATTTGAAGGCATTAAATACATGGATTTCATTGGTATTAATTCAGGGTGTTGTCAGGAACTTGTCAAGGGAGCTGTTCCAAGTAAGGGTCTCAGTCTCATCCCAAGCCCTGAGATGTATCCCACCTGCAGAGGAGATCACAGATGTGCAGTCCAGCTGCAGATTAGGGGGAACTCAAACTGGACTCATCCAAATATCTGTTGTTGGTGGAAAGGTCTCTGTTCCTTGAGGCACAGCTCGGGAGGTGTCCCTGCTCCAGGACACCATGGCACAGTCACCCTGCCAGGCAGGGAGAGCTCAAGGCACCCACTGGTGCCTTGCTGGCAGGGGGATGGGGTGAAGCAGTTGGGTCACAGGGAAGAGTGCAGGGGGCTCCTTGTACCCACAACTTCCATTGTTCTTGATAAATAAGTCTTGGAAAAGCCACCTGCTCTCCATGTGTTAATCCCACACAAGGTTCTGAGCTCACCAGCATCGATGCTCCCTGGGGCACTCTGCTCCTTCGTGGGTTTCCTGGACTTCTTGGCCTGGCTCTGGCCTTTCCCCCTCTGGATCCCAGACCAGACCATTGCTGGGCTGGTGGAAGGGTCGAGCATATCCATCACGAGTCCCATCAGGGTTTGCTTAGAGAGGGAAGCTGGGGAATGGGGGCAGCCTTTGCAGGGACCCTTGGAAAGCAGCCAAGGGGGAGCAGGGGCTGGGGGTCTCCTATGGCCCCTGTGGCTGTGTGTCTGTCGGTCTGTGCCAGAGCCATGTCCTGCTGGGTGAGGACAGGGGTGTCCCCACCTGCCACCACCTCCTTGCTCAGCGTTGCTGGGGCTGTGCTGTGACAGAAGGATGTCCTTACACTGCCCTGCCATGCCCCTCCAGCCCTGGGCACTGTCCCAGAGACAGCAGGGGGACCCCTCCAGAGGGGCCATGGGGCCCATGGACTGTGTTCCCATCCCCAGGAGGTGCTGCCTCATTCCGTGCACTCTTTGAGCTGGGGAAACAGGAGCACAGGTGGCACAGGACATGTCCCTGCACAGCTCTGCTGTCACACTCAGCCCCCCAGATCCCGGCAGTGCCTCTGTCCCTCATCCCTGCACAGGCAGTGGAGGCTTTCCAAGCTCTGAAATGTGCTTTTTGTTTGTTCTGTGTTCCCTGGACAGCTGATGCCTCTGGAGCCAGATTCCCCAGGGTCCCTGGCAGCCCCCCAGCCCTGATCTGTGCCCTCCTCCTTCCCGGGCAGGGCCCTGGGTTTGCTCTCCTCCAGTTTTGGAGGAGGTGACAGCCGTTGCTGGGACAAGGGAACAGTCACCAGCATGGCACGTGCTCCCTCTGCCTTGTATGGCACAGGCCAGGCCGGGAGCCAGCAGCTCCAGGAACATGGGCAGGACCTGGAATGCTTCTGGGAAAATGCTGGAGCAGGGAGGACATGTCCCATCCCCTGGTGACACTGATACCCAGGGCACCTGCTGCTCGGGCCCCACGGGGACAGCAGCTCCCTCCTCACCAGGAGAAGGGGCCCCAGGATCGTTTTTGGTCCTGGTGAACAAATCCCTGCTAACCCCAGAGGCTGCCAGCACCGACCCAGCACAGGCTGTACAGGCCCTGCTGTGGTTTCAGTGCCCTTTCCAAGGGAGCAGGGGGAATTTTTTGATGGTTTGGGAGTTTTTCTGCTCCTTCTAAGAAAATGTGCAACGTGCCAGCCTGCACCTCTTCCTGCCACGTCCCTGGGCTTCCCCAGAGAGATCCAGCTGCAGGGGTCAGGGCTGCTGTGCAGATTTCCCCCTTCCCAGGGAACTGGGAGGGTGGAGGAGGGTGACAAGAGCCTGGGGTATTTGAAGTCCTCCTGGAAATGCTTTGCCCATTTGCTGCTCTCTGCTAAGACAGGACTCCCACTGTGGCACAGCATGAGCCCTGTCCCTGCTCCCAGACACCCCAAAACCACAGCTCCTGCAGCCCCTGCCCCTTGTTTTGGGCACTGCAGAGATTTCCCTCCTGGAGGAACTTGCTCAGTCTTTCCAGTAGAGGCCTGGGCCAAGCCCCATCCCAATCCCATCATGTCCTTGTCCCCTGGGTTTGGGCTGGTGTGGGCTGTCAGGGACTGGGGGCTGGGGACAGAGGATGCTCCCCACTGAGCTGGCACCTCCCTTGAAGGACTTTTTGGGGCTGAAACCAGGGTGTGTTTGTACCCTCCCTCAGGACACTTCCCTGCAGCTTCTATGCTGGGTTCCAGCTACTCTCTCCCCTTGTGGCATCTCTTCCAGCTGGGGAAACAGGAACAACACCACCATCCCCGTCCTTGTGACCCCTCTCACTCTGCCTGTCCCCCTGCTGTCCCTGGGACCCTCTGGGCAGCTCTGCTGGGGGCTCCTGGGCAGGGGGCAGCCCTGAAATGGGGGGCTAAAGCCAAGCAGGGCTCACCCCAGCCCTGTCCCTGCAGCAGATGGGGACTGAGGGACCAGGGCTGTGTCCCTGGGAGAGCCCCAGGGTGGCAGGAGGGGACTTGGGGTGCACTGGAGGCCTGGCAGGAGCTGCCAAAACTTCCCAGTGGCTTCAAGGTGAGGGGGAAATCGAGGATCCACCAGCACAGGAACCAGCTCGGTCATGAGCCTGTGTGTGCCCTGGGCATGGGGGGAGGGATGTCCTTTGTGTCCCTCCCATCCCTCCTGTCCCACCCCAGCGCCAGGAGTGTCAAACCTCCGATTTCTGCCCAGCAGGAAATTCCAGGTTTTTTGCAGAATTTTTTCATTTGACACACAGCCAGGGTTCCAAATCCTCCTGCTTCCAGGGCCAGGAAGCTGGGCCCTCCTTGGGCTGGGGAAGTAACACACGGAAAAAAAAACCAAAACGTTTATTTATTTTCCCTTCCAAAGCAGAGCAGTGGGGTGGGAGGGGAAGCCCTGCACAGCCCCAGGCAGCGCCTGCCCACACTGGGGCACATCCAGGGGGGGTGGGCAGCCACCCCCTGAGTGGCTCAGGGCATAGGGGGGTGACAGGGTGGCCACGATGCCTCCGGCCCCTGCCGCTCCCTCTGCTCCCCGGCCAACAATAGCCGCCTTCCGGCACAGCCCCGCTCACTTTCCTGTTTTCCCTCGGCCGGTCTTGGAGTGTGGGGCTCCAACAGCTCCTGGAGACCCCACAAGATTGGGGGTCCTGGTGTGGGGACAGGTGACACCGTGGGGACACAGCAGGGGGCTCACCATGAGTGGATCCTCGGCAGAACTGGGACATGGGGAATTCGCTGCTATTGGCACCCCTGGGGCAGTGGATTTGATCAGGAGCAGAGAGGGGGCTCAGATGTATCAAAATTTGTGTTTCACTGAAAAAAACATTAGGAAGGCCTGAGCTGTGCTCTATGAGCTGCCAGTGCTGGCCCTTTCCACTGTCCACAGGCACGTGTGTCCCCAGAGCAGGAGCCACCAGTGCAGGGACCTGGGGGCCAGGCTGGGCCCCACGGGGGGATCCTGGCTGCACCCTCTGCCCAGCAGGAGAGGGGGAGCCCTGGTCCTGTGGTGGAAACACGGGGGGTGCCCTGGGATGGACACGTGTGCAGACATGAAACAACACATGGACACATGTAGGTGTGTGTGTGCTTGTGCAAACACCCCCTGGGCCATGCTCTGGTCTTGCTCACACGTGTGTGGTTTCGTGCACATTCCCTGGCAGCCAATTCCACAAGGATCAACACTGGGAAGGGGAGCCTTGGGAAGAGGAGCCTGTCCTGATGTCCCTGTTGCCACACAGGGCTGGAAACCTCCCCTTGAGTGTGTGTGACCAGCACAGGGGGCAAACACGCCAAGGTCACGCCAGGGCCACACGGGGAGCAGGGGTGGGCACTGAGCACACACTGGGTGTGCACAGAGGGCATAGTGACATGTGGGGACACGCAGGGGACACGCAGGGGACACAGAGGTAACGTGACACGCAGCACGCACAGCACATGGCACATGTCGCACTTACACACCGGCGGGTGAGCCCCACCTGCCACCTGTCCTCCCAGCACACCCAGCTGGGTTCCCCCAGCCCCCTGGGCCGGGTGAGCCCCCAGCCCAGCCCTGGGTGTCCCCCCACACCAGGCACCCCTGGTGGCCCCAGGGCTGTGGGCCCGGCTGTGCTGCCCTGTCACTCCCGGCTCCATGACCTACGTGGTGGCAGGCACGATTTGGGGATGTGTGGCTCCTCAGGAGCCCCAGGAGGGGAAGGGACCGTCCCTGTCCCCCTGCGGACCCCCCAGCAGTGGGGGCACCACCACTCACCCCCCTCAGGCCGGATTAACGGGGGAGCCCTCATGAGCAGCGCCACAAACAAAGGCCCGGGCAGGGCCGGGCCGGTGTGAGGGACGCAGGAGGAGCCATGAGGGCCCGGAAAAGCAGGAATTTAGCAGATCTGGGGGGGGGTGGCCAGGACCCCACCCTGGGGACCCCACACCGGGCTGGCCCCGGGGTTTGAGGCGATGCACACCCCCCCAAACAGCACCAGGAGCGGGGGAGAGGGGGCAGAGCGGGGCCGGGGGCTGCGGCGGTGGGGCTGGGAGGCGGTGCCGATGGCTGAGGGGGATCCGGGGTGCCGATCTGGGGTGTTGGATTGGGGGGGGGGTGCCGATGGCTGAGGGGGATCCGGGGGTGCCGATGGCTGAGGGGGATCCGGGGGTGCCGATGGCTGAGGGAGGGTCCGGGGGTGTTGATAGCATTGAGGGGGGGTCCGGGGGTGCCGATGGCTGAGGGGGGTCCGGGGGTGTTGATAGCATTGAGGGGGGGTCCGGGGGTGTTGATAGCATTGAGGGGGGGTCTGAGCGCAGCGATGGCCGTGAGGGGGGCTCTGGGGGTGCCAATGGTGGCGGGGGGGGGCTCCGAGGGTGCCGATGGCTGAGGGGGGCCTGGGAGTGCCGTGGCAGCGAGGGGCGTCCAGGGGGGCCGATATCAGCGAGGGGGGATCCGGGGGTGCCGATGGCCGTGACGAGGCGGGGGCTGGAGGTACCGATGGCAATAATGGGGGTGGGGGGGTCCAGGGGTGCCGATGGCGGCGACGGGGGATCCAGGGGTGCCGAGAATGTTGGGGGGCTCCGGGGGGTGCCGGTGGCAGTGACGGGGGGGTCCGGGGTGCCGATGGTTGTGACAAGGGGGTCTGGGGCTGCCGGTGGCTGTCACACGGGGATCCGGGGGTGCCGATGGTTGTGGCGGGGGGTTCCGGGGTGCCGGTGTCCGTGCCGGGGGGTTCCGGGGGTGCCGTGGCGGCGGCGGGCGCAGCCAATGCGCGGGGCGGGCGGTGAAGTCACCGCGGTGCCGCAGCCGTCGGCCCCGGCGCAGCCGCTGCGCGCACCGAGCGCGTCTGCTCCGAGCCCCCGCTGGCGTCACACGGCGCGGGGGGGACGGGAGAGGACGGGAGAGGACGGGACGGGACAGTCGCACACACGCGTGGGGAGGGGCTCCACTGGTGGCCCGCGGGGACCGAGGGACGTGACCCCTGCTCTGTCCCACCCCCCAATGCAGGCCGGGCTGAGCTCTGCCCCACTCGTGACCTGAGTGGGCCGGGGGGCTCGGGGGAACCCCCCTCCCCTGCCACCAGCGTCCTGAACACGGAGCCGGAGTGTCCTTGTCCCGGTGCAGGGGGGTCCCCAAGAGGTGTCCCTGTCCCCATCCCTGTGCCCAAGCGTGTCTGAAGGGGGAGGGGGGAATTGGGGTGCCGGGGGGGGGGCATTGTCCCCTAAAATAGTGCAGGGGGGGTCTGAGGGATGCGCGAGTTGCCCTCCCCCACCCCTGCACCCTCAGTGGGTGCAATTTGGGGGGCACTGGGGGGTGTCCCTGTGCCCGGGGGCAGCACAGGGGGGTTACAGGGGGTCCCTGTACCTCAGTGCAGCACAGGGGGTGTCCCTGTGCCCAGGGGCAGCACAGGGGGGTGGCAAAGGGGTGCAGCACAGGGGGTGCCAGGTATGGGGGTGCAGGGACCCTTCCGAGGAGTGTCCCCAGCCTCCCCCACAGCACAGGACGGTGCGGGGGGTCCCGGTGCCCGGAGCAGCACAGAGGGTGCCCCGGTGCAGCGAGGGGGGTACCTGAGGGGGGTGCGGTGTCCCCAGAGGGAATCCGGGGGGTGAGGTCCCGGGTGGGTGCCCGAGAGGGAGTGTGGGTGGTCCCGGGGGGCGTTTGGGGTGTCCCCTTAGGGAGGCTGTTTCCCCAGTGAGTGCCCAGGGGGGTCTTTGTGTCTCCAGGAGGAATTGGGGTGTCCGGGGGGCTGTTTGCGTGTCCAGGGGGGTGTTTGTGTCCGGGGAGCGGGGGGTGCACTGGGGGAGGTGTTGCTGTCCCTGTGCCCGGGGCTCTGGGGTGTCCCATGGGGGGTTGTTTGTGTGCCCGGGGAGGGGGAACTGTGTCTGTCCTCGGGGGGGAACGATTGTGTCCCGGTGAGTGCCCGGGAGGGGTGTTTGTGTCCCGGGAGGGGTGTTTGTGTCCCGGGGGTGTCCGGGGGTGTCCTGTGACCCCGGGCGGGGGTGTTTGTGTGCCCGGGGTGGCCGCTCGTGTCCCCAGCGGGGTGTCCCCGTCCCGGGGCGGCCGGGGGGGTGTCGGCGGCCCGGGGGCGGGGCGGGGCGGGGCCGGGACCGTGCCTATAAAGGCGGCGGGGGCGGGGGCGGCGCGTCCCCCCGGCGGCGGCGGAGCGGCGCGGAGCGGAGCGGGCGGCGGTGCGGGCTGCGGTACCACCAGCAGCGGCGGCTCTGCGGGGCCGCGCCGGTGAGCGCCGGCCCGGGGGGCTCGGGGGCGGACCCGGGCAGGATCCGGGGGGGCCGCAGCCGCCTGACCCCCCTCATCTCCCCGCAGGTCTCGGCCACCCCCCGGACTCCCCTCCGGCTCTGCCCGTCCCTCCGCCTCCCTCCCCCATCCCCTTTTTTTTTTATTTTGCCGCCCCCCCTCATTTCTCCCAGCAACGCCGCCCCCCGCCCCCCGCAGCAAGATGGTGCAGAAGAAGTCAGAGATCCCGGGATTCCACCGCTCCTTCAAGGTAAGGGGGTGCTCCCCGCCCCCACCGGGATGCTCTGGGGGGCTCCGGGGCCGCGGTGCCGGCAGGGCCGGGCTGCGCCCGCATCGCTGCATCCCCTGCCCGGGAACGGAGGGGGCCCGGCCGCTTCCTGCCCCACCCCCGACACCCCCAAACTGAGGAGCTCCGGGGGCGCTGCCCCCAAACCGTGCGGGGGGACCCCCCTGTCCCCCCGTGCCGGAGGTCGCGGTGCTCCCGGGGGTTGGCTCAGTGTCTCCCCCCATGCCTCGGGTGGGCGCTGCGATGCTGCAGCTCCCGCGGGGATCCCCCGTGGGTGCCTTGGCTGCACTTTCCCCCCGCCCCGTTGCACCCCTCGTCCTGGTCCGGCAGCGATGGGGGGGTGGTCTCGGGGCTCCCCGGGCCCGGCCCGGTGGGACCGTGCGAGGCTCGATCCCGCCCGCCCCGGGATGCCCTGGGCACCCCCACCCGGGACCCGTCACCCCCCCGGTCCCACCTGCCGCTGTCACCTCGGGGGGTGCGGGGGTCCCTGTGGCCCCGCTCCATTCGCTTCCCCCCTTCCCGAGCCGCCTCCTGGCTGTGGCTTGAGGGGTTCTTTGTTCGGTTTCGCTCCAGCTCCGGGGAGCGGGGGGGTTCCCCTAACGCGCCCCCTCACGGCGGTGACCCCCGCTCCCGCTCGGGTGGCCTCTGGCCGGGGTTTGTGTCCCCCCGCCGCGGCCGGGGATGGAGGCGGGGGGACACCTCGGCTGTGCTGATGGAGCCCGTGCGCAGCCTCCCATCCCCCAGACCTTTGTGTGGCAGTGCTGCGGCAGCTGGCAGGGCCCCCTGGCCCCTATTGCCCCCCCAGTGCCCCCCCGTGCTTCCCCTGCCCCCCCGTGCACCCCGTGCCTCTCCCGGAGGCCCCGACCCCCCCCCTGCAGCCGGGGCTCGTCCCGGGGGGCAGCAGCTGCGGGGCGATGCTGCGCTCCCCAAATCCAGGTTTTGAGGGGGAGGAAAGCTGGGAAAATGCAGCACAGCAGAGTTTTGGTCCCGGAGATCCAGAGTGGTGCTTGGTGGTGGGGGGAGAGCTCCTGCTGTGATCCTGCCCCCCGTTCCGCTGCGGACCCCCGGCCCCCCCAGAGCTGCAGTAAACAGGAGCCTTCTGGGTGTTTCTGCCGGTGGCCGGGGTTGGCCGTGCTGGGGCTGGCAGCCAGCCCGGGCACCGGGCGGGTTTGGGAACGCCGCTGGAGCTGCCACCTCCACCCAAACAGATTTCATAATCCTGGGGAGGAGGGGGCCCTTTTACCCCTAGCACTGCCCCATCCCACGGGTGGCTCAGGGGAGCAGGAAGCAGAGGGTCCCCATGTCCCTTCGGGTGCCACTGGGGTTCAGCATGGGGGAAGGAGCAGGTCCATGCCCTCCGTGGATTCTGGGGTGCAGGAGGGTTTGGAGTGAGGCCTGATCCTGCCAGGTCGGGGGTGTCCTGCAGCCCAGTGGACACGATGTCCACAGAGCAGGCTCTAGCCACTGTGACCTTGCAGGGAGCTGGGAGGACATGGAGGGCTGCCTCTGGAGCCTGTCTTGCCCTGTGACTTCTCTTCCTCCCCCTCCTACCTCACTGTGGTTCAGCTTTGGGTGGAGATTTGGGGTTGGGTTGGTGTGGGCGGCTGCGGTCCCTCTCATCATCCCCCGTGTGCTGGCCTGGGGCTGGCTGGAGGAGTGACCCTGCAGCACCATCCCCATCAGGAGATGTGGTCAAAGCCTTTCCTCCTCATCCTCTGGCTCTCCCTGGAGCTCTGCTGTGTCCCACCATGGGCTGGTGTCCTGCACCATGGGGCAGTGAGCAGAATGTGTCCCAGAGCATGCTGGGCTGTGTGTGCTGGGCTCAGGGTGGCAGCCGGTGGTGGCTGATCCAGCAGCTGCCACCTCACTCCTGCTCTTGGCTCCCACAGGGGCAAAACCCTTTCGACCTGGAGTTCGACCAGTCCAACCACCTGGAGCCCGTCTTCAACTTCGAGTGCCCGCCCCGTCCTGGTGAGTCCCAGCTGCTCCTCGGGGGCTCCCCCCCAGCAGGGCTCCTCCCTCCCATCCTGCCCGTGGGAATTGGGCCCTGAGGGCTTTGGGGGCAGCCCTGGCGCTGCTGGGGGAGCTGTGGGTGGGCAGGGATGGCTGACACCGCTGGCTTTGCTCTGGCACAGACATGCCTTCAAGTCAACCCATCGACATCCCTGATGCCAAGAAAAGGAACAAGAAGAAGAAGCGCTGCAGAGCCACCGACAGCTTCTCGGGCAGGTTCGAAGGTGAGCGGGGCTGCTCAGGGACCCTAGGGGCTCCCCTTGGCCTGGGGCAGGGCTGGGCCCTCCTGGTGTCCCCAGGCTGTGTGCAGGGGGCTGCAGCTCAGGTGGCCTCTCCCCTGGCAGATGTTTACCAGCTGCAGGAGGAGGTGCTGGGAGAAGGGGCCCACGCCAGAGTCCAGTCCTGCGTGAACCTCATCACCAACAAGGAGTACGCGGTGAAGGTAAAGCTCCCCTGCCGGGGCTGCAGGGCCGCCCTCCTCCCACCCCTGCCTCAGTTTCCTGTCTGCCCTCCACTCCTGGGGCTCTCCCAGCTCCCAGGACCATCCTGTGCTGGCCCAGGACTGCAGCTTTGGGCTGGAGGGAAGGGAGAGGGGTGGGGATGCAGCAGCACTGGGCTGTGGTGGTGGCACATCGACCTCTGCCACCACCCAGCTCAGGCTCCTCAATGGCCCCCCTTAGCCATGCTCCTCTCTCTATGAGGGCAGGCCAGAGACTAAATTAACACTCAGGATGTGTCTGGGGACTTGGGGCAGGGTGGTGCTGGCAGGGTGGTCAGCTCCTGATCACTCCAGGGAGATCTCTCTCATGTGGGTGCTGGAAGGGGTTGGGGTGAGCTTTTGGGGTCAGGGGTGGTGGTCCCGTGGCCCTGCACCCCACAGACTCCAGGCCATGGCACGGGGGCTCTGGGATGGGCACTGTGTCAAAAAGCAGCCAAATGCTGGGGGAGCTTTGCCTCCCCCATCGCTCCATGGGGGCCTTTGGGTGCCCCAGAGGGGAAGCTGAGGCAGCTGGGAGGGCTGTGCTGGTGGAGTGCTCTGTGTGCCCCAAAGGACAATGACAGCACCCATCCATCTGCCCTCCCCACCGTGTGGGGTGTCCCCCTGCCCACCCTTGGCACGGGCAGCGAGCCCCGCCGTGCCAGCGCCCAGTGGGGCATAGGGCCCTTTGCTGCGCCGCTGCTCCAGCGTCACATGGAGCTCTGCTGGCCCCGGCCCCGGAGGGAGCGGCTTGGCACGGCTCTGCCGCTTGGCACCGGCGCCGGGAACAGCCTGTTCTGCTGCCGGAGCCCCGCCCGGCCCCGCGGGTCCCCGCGCCGGAGGGGCAGCGGTGCCCCGGCCCCACCCTGGCAGCGCTCAGCCTCCCCCTCTTGGCCTTCCAGATCATCGAGAAGCGCCTGGGACACATCCGGAGCAGGGTTTTCCGGGAGGTGGAGATGCTCTATCAGTGCCAGGGACACAGGTACCGGGGGGCATCCCCCACGGTGGGCACCGGGAGTGGGCTGGGACCTGATGCTGATGTTTGTGACACCCACGGGTCAGAGCCAGCCCGCCCTCTGCCCCACGCTCCCTCCCCCTGACCCCGCTGGCCACGGTGGAGCATCCACAGGGGACATTCAGTGGTTTGCCATGACGGCAGGGCCTCGGTGGCCAAGCTGGAGCCGAGCCCGAGCCCCTGCTGTGTGTGGGGCGGGCCAGGAGGGGCTGTGAGCAATTAGGGAGGAGCGGAGCCGGGCGCTGCAAGCCCCTCTCCCTCCTGGAATTCGGCCAGGGGGGCCCTGGCCGTGTGGTTTCAATCACTGCAAGCCCAGTTTTCCCATCCCACATCCCTCCCGGGGTCCTGTGCTGGATGGGGCTGTGGTGGGGACCCCAGGAGGTGTTTGGGGGGGTTGCTGGACTGATGCCATGGTCCTTGCAGAAATGTCCTGGAGCTGATTGAGTTCTTCGAGGAGGAGGAGAGGTTTTACTTGGTGTTTGAGAAGATGAGGGGAGGTGAGTGCAGCCCCAGGGTGGGGGGATCTGGGGCAGCAGGACCCTAATGAGCCCCAGCTCTGCTCTCACCTGGCCACAGGCTCCATCCTGACCCACATCCACCGGAGACGCCACTTCAACGAGCTGGAGGCCAGCGTGGTGGTGCAGGATATCGCCAGCGCCCTGCACTTTCTGCACAACAAAGGTGAGCTGGGGCGCCCCAGGTGCCACCGAGGAGACCCTGGGGTGCACTGGGCCCTCCCGGGGGTGTCACTGCCTCCCCCCATCCTCCTGCCCAGGGGACAGTGCCCGTCCCAGCACGCAGGGTCAGGCCCAGCTGCATCACAAGGCTTTTTGTGGTGCAGATCCTGTTCCTCCAGTTTGGTTGGGATTTGGGGCCAGCAGCAAATTTTGCCTTTTGCCAGGGTGCAGGCAGTGATTTGGGGTGGGGAGGGAGGGGTCCCTGTGCCACCCCCAGACTTTACACTATAGCAGTTCTTGTAGGAGGGGGATTTTTACCCTCATTGGCTCTTTTGCCCCCAGGGATTGCACACAGGGATCTGAAACCAGAAAATATCCTGTGTGAGAGCCCAGACCAGGTGAGCGGGGAGCAGCCAGGGTGGGTGCAGGGTGTGCTGCCTGGGGGGGGGGTGGGCACAGTGGGGTGATTCCTCAGGTGGGGGGTGCAGGAGGGTCCTGCCAGGGACAACACACACACATACCAGGTCCTGCCAGGGACACATACACACACCAAGTCCTGCCAGGGACACACACACCCCCATATGCCACAGCACAGCGTGGTGTGAAGCATGACACAACCTGGCATTGAGCAGCTGTGGCCTGAAAACGCGGCTGTGGTCCCCGGGGGCTGCCGGCTGTGGTTCCTGCAGGATGCCAGGGGGGTCACTGACCACTCCTTCCCCTCTGTCCCCAGGTCTCCCCCGTGAAGATCTGCGACTTTGACCTGGGAAGTGGCATCAAACTGAACGGTGACTGCTCCCCCATCTCCACTCCGGAGCTGCTCACCCCGGTAAGCGTGCGAGCCCCCCACATTGTGGGGTCCCCTTGGCCCCCCCAGCTGCCCTGCAGCCTCCAGGAGCAGGGCTCTGCACGGACACCCCCCTGCTCGCCGCTGCTGTCGCTGATGCAGCGTGTCCCCCGTATTCCCCCCCCGCCGTGGCAGGCGAGATGCGGTTACATAACGCGGGGGGGCCGGGGGCTGGCGCGGCGCCCGGGCTGCCGTGAGCCTTAGCAACAGCCCGAGCTCTCGCCGAGCCTGCCGGGAGAACTGGGTCAGCACCGGGCTGGGGGGCCGCGGTTCCCCGTTCGTGGGCGAGGGAGAGGGGCTGAGCCTCCGCGCTGCGGGAGTGCGGTGCGGGGTGGGCGGCCCGGGAGCTCCCGGGTGTCCCCGTGTCGCAGAAAGCCGCGCTGCCCTTATCGCCAGCCGCAGGTGCCCCGTGCGGGGTATCGCCCTGCACCCCGGGTTTCGGGGTGCGAACGTGCCGGGGAGGGCGGAGCCGAGCCCGTGCGGGGTGCACAACAGCCGGGGCGGTGGCCGGGACACCCCAGCGCCCTCCTTCCTCCGCGTCCGCCTCCTCCCGGGGCGGGTCCGAGTTCCTGGGGTGTCCCGAGTTTCCCCATTCCCGCCGGGATCGGGCTGGGGGGGTTGTTTTCCTGCGGTGGCATCAGCTGCTGGGGCCGGCCCCTCGTCGGGAGGCCTCACTCGTTACGGGGCGATTATCTGCTGGCTGCAGCTCTTTTCTGCCCTGGTCACGGGGCCTGTGTGGGCTGCGGGTCATGTGCTGGAAAGCCCCAGAGTCCCTGCAGCGATAGGGGAATGGGGCCGCCGGCTCTGCCTCTCCTGCGCGGGGTTAACTCCTCCCGCCCCGGATCCTGCGCGGCGGCCCCGCCCGTGCCGGCCCGGGGAGCAGGAACAGGCGCAGCAGGCTCGTCCCACCGTGTCCCCTGGCCGCTCGCAGGCGCTGGGGCTGTCCCGCCGAGCCGGTTGGGTGGTGACAATGCTGTGGGTCCTGTGGGTCCGGCTGTGCTGCGCCGTGGGGGTTGCACCCTTTAGGCTTTATTTTTTTTTCCTTCGGGGTGGCGGCTGCTGTTGGGTGACCCCAGAGAGGCGGGTCTGTGTCATCCTCTGTGGTGGGAAACCCAGCAGGATGATGAGGCAGGAGCAAACCTGGGGAGCGCCTTCTGTTCAGAGGTGCAGCCCTGGAGATCTGGCAGGACCCTCCCAGTCCCCCCTGCCCCATCAGTCCCCACCCTCGGGGCTCACCCTGCCTGTCCCTGCAGTGTGGCTCAGCCGAGTACATGGCCCCAGAGGTGGTGGAAGCCTTCAACGAGGAGGCCTCAATCTATGACAAGCGCTGTGACCTGTGGAGCCTGGGTGTCATCCTGTACATCATGCTGAGCGGGTACCCCCCCTTTGTGGGCCACTGCGGCTCTGACTGCGGCTGGGACCGGGGTGAGGCGTGCCACACCTGCCAGGTGAGTGGGGGACCCCAGCAGCGCCCAAACCCACCCCCAGTTTGGCTGCAGCACTCCTGGCTGAGGCGCTGTTATTTCTCCCCTTGCTCAGAACATGCTCTTTGAGAGCATCCAGGAGGGGAAGTACGAGTTTCCTGACAAGGACTGGGCACACATCTCCTTTGGAGCCAAAGACCTCATTTCCAAGCTGCTGGTGAGAGATGCCAAGAAGCGGCTCAGCGCAGCCCAGGTCCTGGAGCACCCCTGGGTGCAGGGGGTGAGTGTTGATATCCCCTCCCCGCTCTCTGCTCCCAAAATCTGGGGTAGGGAACACTTATCTGCACAATCCTGGCTCTGACTGGCTGCATTTTGTTGCAGTGTGCTCCGGACAATACCCTGCCAACCCCCATCATCCTGCAGAGGTGAGTGTGGGTTCCAGCCCCCTGAATCCTGATTCCACTCCTCAGCACTACTGTGTGTTCCTTCTGCTTTCTGGGAACTCTACCACGACTCTGTGTCTGGGCAGCCCTGCCACTTTGGGTTTGATTTTTGGTTTCTGACCAGTCTGGCATGGCCAGCATGTGAGGAGGGACACCTGGATATTTGATCCCAACCTCCCTCCAGCCCCCCACAACCCCCTGAGCCTGTGCCTCTCCTGCAGGAACAGCAGTGCCAAAGAGCTCACCTCCTTTGCTGCTGAGGCCATCGCTGTCAACCGCCAGCTGACACGGCATGACGAGGACGAGGAGGAAGAGGCGGAGGAGGAAGCACGACCCATCATCATCAAAGCTACCTCACGGGCCATGCAGCTCTCCCCCCCCTCTGAGTCCAAGCTGGCCAAGCGGCGGCAGAAGAGCAGCCTGGCCAAGGCAGTGGCCTCTGGGCAGCACCTGGTGGCCCCGCTGGTCCTGGTGGCCGACCAAGCCTGAGTGGTGCCCCTCACACCTGCTGTACCCTATGTCCCCCCTTCTCCTCCTTTCTTTCTTCCCCTTTCCCTCCCTGACCCCACCGTTTCTGGCTAGTGACAAGATCAGGACTCGTCCCTGTGGCTGGTTTCCAAGGTTTTGCTGATCTTGTAGGTCTGGGGGTGGGAGGGTTTGTTTAAGATCTTTTTTTTTTTTAAAGGTATTAAATCAAGTGTGAGGTTGCTTCACCCAGGGCACACTCAAGGACATCTGACAGACACACGGACTTTTGTTTCCCAGCTCTTGGTTTCTCCTCTGACATTTTCCCCCCTCCCTGACACCAAAGGACTCTTTGTATCCGCGGCTGCTTTGACGATTTCAGCTCATTTCATACTGTGAACAAAAGACCCTCGGTCGCGTTTTCAACAACGGGAGTTGCGTTTTAACCTCGTCCCTCCCCTCAGAGCTGCAGGTTTCTCTCCTTGTTGGGGTAGATCCCACAAAAACCCCTTCCTGGGGGTCTGGGAGGCACCTCCCAGCTGTGGGAGGAGTGGGGAGCCCCTCTGTCCTGTGCTTGGGGGTGTCCCCAGCTCAGCTCCAGGGGGACACAGTGCAGGGAACAGCTCGGGCTGGGGAGAGACGGTGCCAGCAAGGGAGCAGCGCCCAACCCACCTTCTCTCCTCGGCATCCTGCTTCCAGAATAAGCTATTCACCCCTTTTCTTTTTGCCCTTTGGTTTTTTCCTTTCCTTTTAAATTATTATTGGTTTTAAACTGCCAGCTGTGCTTCTCTGCAGGGCACAGAGAGATGTCTTCCTTTCCTCCCACGCTCCAGCTGGCGGCTCCCTGGGGATGCATGGGCATCCAGGGCTGTGCTCTTGTGCCAGGTCAGGTGTTGCACCCCGGGTTTTGGAAGGGCTGGTGGCTGTGCCCTTGGGGATGTGCATGGGGGATGAGGTGTTCAGGGTGGCCAGAGCAGCCAGAAACACTCTCTGGGAATTTTGTGCTCTGTGGAAAGCAAGGACCCCCTTAAAGAGCATCAGGACCTGCTGCAGGACAGTGAGACCTGCCATGGCTTCAGGCTGGCCCCGAGGCTGCCATGGCAGGAGGGTCGGGGGCACAGAGGGTGCCCAATGCCCCGGGGGTGCCAGTGGGTGAGCAGTCAGGCTGGTGGCAGCACCCAAAGGCTAAGGCATGGGGAAGCAGCCTGGGGACAGCTTGGAATGCAGGGCTGGAAGGTTTGGGGTCAGAGCAGCAGGGTGTTCAGCAGGGAGGGCACTGCTGTGGGTGGTCATGCACAGGCATCCCTGCTCACGTGTTCAGGCATGCATGGCGTTGTCTTTTCCTTGGAGTTCGCTTCAGGGTGGGAAGGACTCAGGATGCTGAGTTGGGGCTCGGCCCTTGGCTGGTTTCTGGGTCTGTCCAGCGGAGCAGAGCCTGTGCTCGGGGCCAGACTGGCCTCCAGATCCCCCTGACACCCCCTGCTCCCTGCCACAGGCACTGCCTGGGGTTGTGCCACCAAGCTGCCCCTGCTGCCAGCCCCCATCCTGCTGGGAAGGCAGTGCTCCCTTCACAGCCTCCTCCTGTTCCTTCTGACTCAGTGCTTTGAGCTTTATATTTTGCAAAAGCAGCCTCGGCCCATTGTGTGCACAGGTGAGGGTTTGGGAGCTCTGAGCTGGGGAACAGACTTCCCTGGGTCTTCAGCTGAAGACAGTCGCTGTCTCTGGAAAAAAAAAGAAAAGAAAGTTCTCCTTTTTATTTTAAGACTGCTGACAGCAATACTATGCAATATATGTTGTTTTTTGTTTCAGGGAGGTGTGTGTGTTATCTTGGGAGATGATGATCTCGGGTGTTGGTGGAGTTTAGGGCAGGGGCCATCTTCTCTAACCTTTCCCAGCTTTTCTGCTGACCCAGGGGGGCTGGGGAGGGTGACTCCATCCCCATCCCACCCCCAAAACTGCCTCGCACTTGTGATCTCCCTCTCCCTTGTGTGTCCCCAGTCCCACTGTGCTGGGTGGCGAGGAGCAAGGCAGTGGTGAGGGGAGACCCTCCCCGCAGGCACCAGGACACCCTGGAGAGGCCTCCTTTAACAGAAAGAAAAAAAAATCCATCTTGATTGTACGTTGTTACTTTTTATAGCTTATTTTGTTTTATCAGTTGTAGATAATTCCTTGTTGTCTTATATTAAGAAATACTTGAATGATGTACAGTACGCGATGCCTTGAGCTGGTATTGTGAAGCTATCGTTGATGCTGCACGCTGCAGCCTTTTTTTAAAAAACAAAAAAATCATGGGAAGGGGATGGCAGGGGGATGTCTTCAAAATTTATCTGTCCCCCATGCTGCATTTGTTGGCAAACTGAGTTTCCCCTTTTCCCCCATGCATAAGAGCGATCTCTTTTATATCTCTATATATAAAGTACACCACACACTCTGGGGAAGGCCTGGGTGACCCTGCCTGTGTCCCGTGGGTGTCCTCGGCCGGGGATGTGCAGCCAGAAGATGCTGTGGGAGTTTGTGGGACTTGGAGGATGTGCTGGGAGCATCCGAGCTCGGCCTGGGCTCGGCTTTGCATTTTGGGCGGGGTTTGGTGTGGACCCGGCGCTCCTGGCTGGGTACTGGGGGTGACCCAAGGCCAGGTCTGTGCATTGGTAGAGAATCTTTAAATGCCTCTAGAGCTGGGATGGACTGGAAGACCTCCAGCCTGGCTGGTGGCAGCACTGGGCACCCACAGGTGCCCTGGCAGGGCAGGCATGGCTTGGGACACCCTTGTGCCAGGGCCAGACGTCCCCTCCCTGCTGCCAGCACCTCTCCTGGGGCGGTTTCCAGACAGATGCTCCCGGGGTCCAGCACCAGCGACCCCCTCTCGCCAGCACCCTTCTTCCTCCTCTCCCTCTTTCCAAACTTTCCCCCCATAGAGCATCTATCTTGGAAACCAACTTCAAAAATATATATATTTTTTTTTAAGCTGGAAATGTTAAGTGTTTTTGCTTCCTCCCCTTCCCCCCCACCCTTCCTCCAGCCAACTAACTCGACTTAGAACTGGTTAGAAATGTTTACTGTGAAGCTAACTCTTTTTTATCAAACCAGGAGAAACTTTCTCCACTTTACAATTGATGAAGACTGCCAAAGCTGGTTCAACAAGAGTCACGTTAACGCACTGTTGGTTTGTGCAACAGCGGCCTCTGCTCAGGGGCTGGCTGGGAAATAAAAAATAAAATAAAAAAAAAAAGACAAAAACAAAAAAAAAAAAAAAAAGAAAAAAAATCCACACAAAAAGAAGCACTTTACTGTATGTACCAGGTGATCTGATACAGCTGAATTGAAGTTTTCCTTTATAACAATTGTTGATGCCAGAATTTTGTATTCTGTTTTGTAAGAATTTAATAAAAATGCATTGAGACCTATATGGTGGGCAGGTGGCTGTGGCAGGTGGGGCATGTGGGATAGGGGGGTTGGGGAATTGGGTGGCACTCCATCCAGGGGCTCCTCTCCCCACAATCCTTCCCAGCTCTCACTTGTTCCTTCCCAGCCTGCTGCTGGCCCCAGGGGGCTGGGAGTGTGGCTGGGGTGGGAGGCCAGGAATAGGGGCTGGCAGAGGCTCAGGCCCTGACTCACTTTTCCCAGCGGGATGGTGTGATCATCTCAATCCCAGTGGGAGCTGGAGGTCACGGGGCAGGGCTCTGCTCCCTGCCAGCCGAACCCAGCCTTGGGCCTGCCCTGCCACCCCCAGAGACACTTCTGGCACATCCCCCCCACCCCTCCATGGGTCAGGGGCCAGAGGGGGGCACTGAGGCAAGATGAAAATGTGGTGGGATAGGAAAGGCAGTGGGGACTGGAGGCTGGGGATCTGGGTGTGGGGAAAAGGCTGTAGAGGCCCTGCTGAGCTTTCTTACATGGACAAGCTAAGACCTTGTGGAATTTAAAATAAAAATTTAAAATCCTGACTTCTCCAGCCCTGCTGCTATGCTGGGGGATGGAGCTGGATCCCTCTGGATGCTACTGCCATGGTGTTGCTGCCCTGGCAGAATATCCTCGGCACCCCAGGTTTGGGGCATGGGCTATGGGCTCTGCCATGGGCCAGCTGCTGCTCCCAGCTGTGAGCTGAGAGAGCCCCACTGCAACACTGCTGAGAATCCAGGCTCACTGCTTGGTAAATGCTGCAGCTGCTTCTTGCAGCATCTGGATCAGGACAGGACGGCCCCAGAAGTCTCTCTTCCCTGGCTGTTCCAGGATGGCATGTGGTGAGAACAGAGCTGGAGTTCCCTCCATGCTGAGGATGAAGAGCATGTCCCATCCCATGGTGCTGTTCCTGCCTCTGTTGAGCCATTGCTCCCTCCTGGGCCTGGTGACCCTGAACATTTTAGGAGCATCCAGCTCTTGGCTCTTCTTCCTCTCTTGCATGTTGTTTCACCATCATTGGGCCCTCAGCTGTGTGCTTCAGAAATCATTCCTCTCCTGCCTTTTGCTCAAGAGGTGTCCTGCAGACAATCCTCCTTCCAAGATTCCAGCTGGATCCCAGACAGGTGTGTCAAAGGCAGCTTTGCTGCAGATGCTGGTTTAACTTTAAATGCCTGAAATTCCTTCACATGGTCCCTCTTCTCCCCCTTCCCCAGTTTCCCCAACCCCAGAAAGCGCCCGGCAGTTGGAAACCATTCCTGAGCACGTGCAGAGAAGGGCAGCTCTGAAAATATAATTTTTTAATTATAAATTTTTTTTTTTTAAATTTTTTATAAAACTCAACACCTCCGGGGGCTGGGGGTCTGGGGGGGTCCGGGGTTTCGCGGTTCTCGGGGGGGGGGTTGGTGGGGGTGGGGGGGGGGAGCGTGTGGGGTGGTGTGCGTGGGGCTTTGCTTCGTCTCGGGTGTGCGGTGGTGGGGGGTGGGGGGGGGGGAGGAGGGGGGGGGAGGGGGGGAGGAGGGGTGGGTTGTGGTGTGGGGGGGGAGGTTGGGGTGGTGGGGGGTGTTGGCGGGTGGGTGGGGGGGGGGGGAGGGTGGTGGGGGGTGGGTTGGGGGGGGGGGGGGGGGGGGGGTGGGGGGGGGGGGGGGGGGGGGGGTGGTGTGTGGTGGGGGGGGGGGGGGGGGGTGGGTGGGGGAAAGGGGGGGGGGGGGGGGGGGGGAAAGGGGGGGAGGGGGTGGGGGTGGTGGGGGGCGTGGCGGGGGGGGTGGTGGGGTGTGTGCGGTGGGGGGTGGGGGGGGGGGGGGGGGGGGGGGGGGAGGGGGGGGGGGGTTGGGGGGGGGGGGGTTTTTGGTAGGGGGGGGGGGGGGGGGGGGGGGGTTTGTTGGTTGGGGTGGGTGGGTTGGGTGGGGCGGGGGGGGCAGGAGGGGTTTGGTTGGGTGTGGGGGGGGGTTTGTTTTTTTGTGGGGGGGGGGGGTGGGGGGGTGGGTTGGTGGGGTGGAGGGGGGGGTGGGGGGGTGGGTGGGGGGGGGGGGGGGTGGGGGGGGGGGGGGGGGGGGGGGGGAGATGGCTGGTGTTGGGGGGGGGGGCGGGGGGCCGTGTAGGGAGGGGGGGGGGGTCGTGGGGGGGAGGTGGGGGGGGGGGGGGGGGGGGTGGGTGGGGGGGTGGGGGGGTGTGGGGGGGGGTGGGGGGGTTGGGTGGGTGGGTTGGGTTGGTTGTTGGTTCCTCTTTTGGGGGGGTGGGGGGGGAAGGGGGCGAGGGGGGGGGGTGGGTTGGCGGCCCGCCCGGGGGGGGAGGGGGGGGGGTGGGGGGCGTGGGGTTTTTGTGTGTTGGGGTGGGTGGGGGGGGGGGGGAGGGGGGGGCACTTTTCCACAGCGTTTTGGGGTGGGTGGGGGGGGGGGGGGGGGGAGTGGGGGTGGGTTGGGGGGTTGTGTGTGGGGTGTGGTGGCTGGGGGGGGGGGTGGGGGGGGGGGGGGGGGGGGGGGGGGGGGGGGGGGGGGGGGCGGGGGGGGGGGGGGTGGTGTGGGTTTTTTGGGCGTTGTTGTGTTGGTCTTTTTTGCTTTTTTGTGGGGGTGGGGGGGTGGGGGGGGGGGGTGGGGTTGGGGGGGGGGGGGCAGTGCAGGGGGGGGGGGTGGGGTGGGGGGGGGGGGGGGGGGGGGGGGCGGTGGCCTTGGGTGGGTGGGGGGGGGTGGGAGGTGGGGGGGGGGGGGGTGGGTGTGGGGGGGGGGGGGGGGGGGGTGGGGGGGGAGGGGGTGAGGGGGTGAGGGTCGTGGCTGGGGGGGTGGGGGGAAGGAGGGGAGGGGGGGAGAGGGTTGGGGTGGGGGGGTTGTGGGGGGGGGGGGGGGGGCCGCGGGGTTGCTTGTTTTGGCAGGCTTGGTTGTGGGGGGGGGTGGTGCTGTGTGTTTGGTTTTTTTGGGGTTGTGTGTTTTCTTTTTTGTGTGGGGGGGGGGTGCCTTGTTGTGCTTGGGCGCAACGGCAGGGGGTTGGGAGTGGGGCGCGCGGGGGGGGGAGGGGGGGGGGGAGTGGGGCGGGAGGGGGTGTGGGGTGGGGGGGGGGGGGGGGGGGGGGGGGGGGGGTGGGGGGGGGGGGGGGGGGTGGGGGGGGGGGGGGTGGGGGGGGGTGGGGGGGGTGGGGGGTGGGGGGGGGGTGGGGCGCGGGGGGGGGGGGGTTGGGGGTTGGCGAGGGGTAGGTTGGTTAGATAGGGTGTGGTTGGGGGAGGGGGCTGGGTGGGGTGTAGGGGGGGATGGGCAACGGGGGGGGTTGGTGGGCAGCGGGGGTGGGGGGCGGAGGAGGTGTGCGTCGTGGTTGTGCTTGCGGCCCGTTGCTGGGAGCCAGGGGGGTGGGTGGTGTTTTGGGGGGGGGGGTGGTGGGGTTGGGGGGGGGGGGGGTTTGGGTGGGGAGGAGGGGGCGGGGGGAGGGGGCGCTATGTTTTTTTGGGGGTTGGGGTTGGGGGAGGGTGGGTTTGTGGGAGGGGGGTGGGTGGTTTTGGGGGGAGGTGGTGTGGGGGGGGGGGGGGGGGGGGGGGGTGCTGTGTTGCTTGGGGTGTGAGTGGGGGGGTGGGTGTTTGGTGTGTTGTTGGTTTTGTTTGGGGTGTTGTTGGTTGGGGGGGAGGGGTAGGTGGGGGTGGGGGGGTGGTAGGGTGGGGAGTGGGGGGGGGGGTGGGAGGGGGGAAAGGGGGAGTGGGGGGGGGGGGGGGGGGGGTGTGGGTTGTTGGGGTGGATGGTTGTGGGGTTTTGTTGTTGGGGTGGGGAAGGTTGTGGGGGTGGGGGTGGGGGGGTGTGGGTGTGGGGGGAGGGTGGGGAGGAGGAGGTGGGGGGTTGGTGGGGGTGGGGGGGGGAGGGTGGTTTTTATTGTGTTTGAGGGGTTTGTGGGGTGAGTGGTGGGGGGGTTGGGTGGGTGTTGGGGTTGGGGGGTGTTAGGGGGGAGGGGGTGGGAGGGGGGGGGTTGTGTGGGGTGGGGTGGTGGGTGGGTGGTTTTTGTGGGTGGGGTGGAGTGGGGGTGTGTTGGGGGGGGGGGGGGTGGGGGGTGGGGGGGTTGGGGGGGTGGGGGGGGTGGGTAGTGGTTTGGGTTGGGGCGGGGGAGGGGCGTGGGGCGGGGGGGGGGGGGTGAGGCTAGTGGGGGGGGGGGTTGGATTGGTGGCACCCTTGCTGGGGGGGGTCTGCTTGTGGTGTGTGGTAGGTTGGTGTGGGGGTGGGGTGGGGGGAGGGGGTTGGGGGGGGGTGGGGTGGTTTGGGGAGTTGGGGAAGAGTGTGTTTGTGGTGGTGGTGGGGGTGTGGGTTGGGAGGTGGGTGAGGGGGGGCGGCGTGGGGGGGGGGGGGGGGGGGGGGGGGGGGTGGGGGGGAGGTTGAAGGTGGGGGGGGTTTATGGGGGGGTTGTTGGGAGGTGGGGGTGGTTTTTTTGGTGTGGCTGCCGGGGGTGTGGGTTGGTGGGGGTTGGTGTGGTTGGGGTGGGTGGGGGTGGGGTGTTGTGTGGTGGTTGGGTTTGTTGGGTTTTTTTTGGTTTGTTTTTTTTGTGGTTATCATGGGGGGGGGTTTGGGGGGGGGGGGATGGGTGGGTGGGGAGTGTGTAGGGGTGGGGGGGGGGTGGTGGGGGGGGGGGGGTGTGGTTGTGGGTGTGTTGTTTTTGTTTTTTTGTTTGGTGTTGTGTTTTTTTTTTGTTTGTTGTTTTTGTTTGTTTTTTTTTGTGTTGTTTTTTTGTGTTGGGGAGGGGGGGGGGGGGGGGTGAGGTGGGGTTTGTCTTTTGTTTTTTTTTTTTTTTTTTTTTTTTTTTTTTTTTTTTTTGTTTTTTTTTTTGTGAAGGTGTTGTTGGGGTGGGGTGTGGGTTTGTTTGTTTTGTCTTTTTTCTTTTTTTTTTTTTTTTTGGTTATGGTTTTTTTTTCTTTGGGGGGTGTGGGGGGAGGGGGGGGGGTTTGGGGTTGGGTTTTTTTTTTGTTTTTGGGGTTTGTTTGTTTTGGGTGTGGTTGTTGTTTGTTTTTGTTTTGTTTTGTTTTTTGTTTTTTGGTTTTTTTTTTGCCTTTTTGGGGCCGCGCTTGCTGCTGGCCAGGGGGGGAGCGGGGGGGGGGAGGCGGGGGGAGAGGGGAAGGGGGGGGGGGGGGGGGGGGGGGGGGGAGTTTTGGAGGAGGAGGGGTGTGGATGGGGTGTGTTGGTTGTAGTTGGGGTTGTTTGGTTTTTTTTGTGTGTGTTTTTTTTTTTTTTTTTTTTTTTTTTTTTTTTTTTTTTTTTTTTTTTTTTTTGGGTGGGGGGGGGGGTTTTTTTCTTCCCTCTTCTTTCGCTGGGTTAAAATAACCTGTGCTGCTCTGGTGCCTGAGCATCAGCCCAAAATAGGCTCCGCCGGGATAAGGGTGCTATAAATACCCTGGTGTGGATTTGCATTGGAGAAAAGCCCCGCAGCAGGAGCAGCGCCCACGCTGGCCCAGAGGGAAGGGGCCACTGCAGAGCCACCAGGGTGGCCTGGCTGACGCAGGGGGTCAGCCAGGCTTGGGTGACGTGGTGGCTTTGTGCCAGTCCGCCTGGCTTCTGGATTTAATGGAGCCATCAGGTCATGGCTGGATCTGAGTGGCCGCTGGGGTGGCTGGTGGGGTCACATCTGGCTTCAGCCCAGGGCACTGAGGCACCTGGGCAGGAGCAAAGATGAAGTGTCCTCAGTATTTTGGGTCTGAGCCCGGCTCTGCTGGTGACAAATGATGACCTGGGTGATTAGCCAACATTTTGATTCAACGTCTGCCCAAAAAAACACCCTGGAGTGAGTAACACGCATTCCCTCAGACCAGACTGCTCTTCTGAACCATCAGTGAACCCCAAACCCACACTGGGCAATGTGGAGTGGAAGGTGTGAAGTGTGTTTTGATGCAAAACAGCTGCTTTGGATCAAAAAAATATTTAATTTTCCTTTTTATGCTTTTAAAATGTTTTCTGGGATGGGGCAGAGAAGGAAAGAGCTCCTAAGCATTTTGCAGAGAGTCATATCTCCCATCCAGGCAACCCAAACCAGCCATCTGGGGTGGTTCTTTGGTAGGATCTGCCATTTTGGCATGGTTTTGACAGGTGAGTGCAGGTTCTCCCTCTGAAGTCATCTCAGGGAGTGAGTGATGTGCACCCCAGCAGGGCCCAGCACACAGGTCTGGCCCTGCTTGTGTTTCCTGTGGCTGCTCCCTCTGCACCAGGAGCCTCGGTGGCACTGGCACAGCATGGCATGACTGTTTCCTCCACTATCTGGAAAGGACCTTGGTCAGCCTTGTTTGTGGATTTGGATGGTGAAATGTGAATTTTGGAGAGCCATGGGGTGCAGGTCTGGCTTTGCCACAGGATTCCAGCTCTGGGTGGCATTGCACGGGCAATGGGAGCTGTGGTCAGCAGGAGCAGAGCAGGGTCAGGTTTTCCCAAAACCAGGAGAGCTGGGCCCATGGCTGCACTGGCCCTGGGCCTCGTGAGTCTCCTTCTCACCTGGCTGGAGGTTTAGATCAGGGTTTTGTGCTAAGGCACAGAGTTTGGCAGGTCCCACTTTGCCCTCCTCTGGCTCACACCCAGCATGTATCTGTCTGCCATGCAGTCTTCCTTGGAGCTTCCTACATCCTAAAATGCCTCCTTTGAGGTGAGCTGCTCAAGCAGGGGAGAGCTGCATCTGCCTGGCTTTTGCTTGGAACACACATTTCCAGCTTTTGCTTGCTAAATGTTTTTTTCTGCCTCCACAATGTGAAGAAAGGCCAGATATTCTCTGCTCTCCGACTCTGAGCACTCTGGTGCCACTGGTTTAATTCCAGCTGCTCGAAGCCTTGTGAGACCCTTCATGTCCAGCCCTGGATGGGGTCAGACTTTATCCCACCAGCTGAATCCCAGCTCTGATTTCCCTGCCCAGAGTTAGTGCTGGGATGAGGCTTTTGTTCACCCTGTGAATGGCCCAGCTAAAACAGCACTGCCTTTGCCCAGTGCCTGATCTCTGAAGGAATCTGTTGGCTACCAGACCCAGAAATAATGACGCCGAGCCTTTTATAGGAGTGTTTGTTCCCAGGTTTATTTTTGGGATGGTAAACTCTCCTGTATGACACTCCTCTTTTTATTCCTCTGGTCTAACACACCACTGATCACCGTGGTGTTGGTGCTGGGTCCCTGCAGCAAACCCATCACCTCATCCCACAGGCCATGGTGAGTGTCCCACAGAGATCCATTATCCCTGAGATCCACAGCTGTGTTTCCTTACACTGGTCTCGAGTTAAGCCTCTGGCTCCTGTCACAACACAAATCACCCTGATTTAGTTTACTACGGGCTGAATAACCAGGATCTGTCAGATGCAGGGTGGCAGGGCTGGCACAGGGAGCATGGCACAGAGCAGGCTGGTGGTGCTGGAAGATCAGGATGGAACGGGTGCAGAATCCCCTCCCCAGGTGATGGAGAAGCACTCGTCCTCCCTGGCAGGCACACAACAGTTTGTCGAGGGTGAATTTGCTGGGATTTTGGAGCAGTGTTGAGGAAACTCAGCCTCCACCAGCAGCATGGGCTGGATGATCCTGCACCTCCCAGGCAGGGCAGGAGCCCCTCAGTGGCGCTCCTGGAGCTGGATCCGTGTGGGATGACACAGCCGGTGTCCCCCGGCGCTTGGGACGTGCCTGCAGGCCATTCCTGCCAGCCAGCAGCCGCGTCCGGCCATCCAGCCGGGCACTGCGAGTCTCCAGCTCCCTCTAATGTTTGTGGCCCGAAAGGAGCTCCCGCAAGCAGGACAGGCCCGAGCAGCGAGCCAGGCTGCACGGCCCCGAGGGAAAAGTGCGACGCTGAAATCTGTGGAAGCAGCTGGGCTAGAAAGGGGGGAGTTATATGCCGAGGAAATGGTGCTGAAGAGTAAAGGATGCAGTGTTTTAAGAGAGAATGCGGTTGTACTGAATGCCTGGTTATTATTAATAAATGAAAGATTTCACAGGAAAAAGGATTATTCCTCTGAAAAATACTATTTCTAATACTCTAAATAGATACTCGAAAATGGTGTATTTCCAGCCCTGGAAGTGCTCAAAAAATATGTGGTGACATGGTTTAGTGGTGAACGTGGGGGTGATGCTGGGGTAACAGCTGGACTTGATCTTAAAAATATTTTTTTATATTAATGATTCTATGGTTCTGTGGTTCTCTGATTTTAAAGGTTCCTACTCATTCCTACCTACCCTGAGACTGTTAGGACAAGAGGTCTGCATAGGAGTTTCCCAAACTTGTCCATGTGAAATTCAGCTTTAAAAATGCAGCAAGAAACATGACAGCACAGAATGCAGCAGAAATGGTATTGACAACACAACACAAAGCCAGGCTGGACTCTCAGTCAAAATCAGTGGAGTAGCAGCACTGCTGTGTCTGGTCATAGTGGCTCATGGGGAGATCCCAGAGCTGTGTGAGTGTCTGGAAGTGTTAAATCCACACAAACAGCACACAATCCACACAAACAGCATGTCTCTGTTTGCTACAGAAGCTGTAACACCAAGGCACAGGAAGCAGAAGGGGCAGCCAGGCCATCTCCCCTCTGACACATGGACTCATGGACCACACGCCTGCTCCTGACTGGGTGTGTGTGCGGCACAGATCAGGGGATGGATAACAGAGAGAGGGGGAATGTAATTACCCTGCAAAGAATAAATCACTTTAACGGTTCAGTTACTGAGATCACAGCGAGGCAGTGGCACAGCCTCTTAATTAATCTTCTGCTTTGCAGCCGGCTCCTGCCCCCGCACCATCTCCACCTCACACTGCCTGGCAAGGAGATGCCATCGGTGGGGACAAAACTGGCCAGTGGTTTCTGGCTGAGCAGGCCCAGCAAGAGCAGCAGGGCACAACCAGGTGAGGGATCAGGATGCTGTGGCTCCCAGGTTTGTGCAGGGTAACATCTGGTTATGTGGTGCTCCAGGCCTGTGTCAGCAGCAGCAGCCAGTAACTCGGATTATTGTGAGGAATTGCTGGGCATGAAGCAGAGGCCCAGGGATGCTGGAGGCCTGGGTCTGCTGCAGAGGAATGGCTGGTGTGTGAGATCATGAAGGGAAAACCTCCAATTCACCTTCACCTCCACAAGGCCCAAACTTCACCTCCCTGGCTCCTCATCCCCAGCACTGATCCCCTTCAGCCCCTTAAGTCTCAACATCTTCTCTGTGAATTGCATCCCCATTTCTCATCCCTTCACAAACTGCTCTCTGGGCTCCCTCATCCTCCTCAGAATAACCCCTTTCACAGGATCCTCCCCTTATCCCTCAAAATTGCCCCTCAGAGATGGCTCCCCTTTGACCCCCTCACATTGCTCCTTGGGGAATCACCATTATCTCCAAACTGGTTCTCAGGGATTGCCTCTGTCACAGCCCCACACTGATCCTCAGGCAACCTTATCCCTCAAAACTGCCCCTCAGGGATTGCTTCCCTCACCCCCTGCCCTTCTCATTGCTCCTCAGGAAATCGCTCCCATTTCCTTGCTCCTCCTCCTTCCACCCCAGGGATGTGCCCTCATCCTCCTCAGGGATCGCTCCCTCATCCCCAAAACTGTCCCTCAAGGATTGCTCCTCTTGCCACCCCTTCCACATTGCTCCTCAGGGAAATGCTCCCTTTTCCTTAACACTGTCCCTCAGGTTTGGCCCCTCATCACCTTCAGGGGTTATTCCCTCATGGATCATCCTTTTACTGCCCCTCAGGGATCACACCGTCATCCCCAAAACTGTCCCTCAAGGATTGCTCCTCTTGCCGCCCCCTCTATGTTGCCCCTCAGGGAAATGCTCCAGGCCTCAAAACTGTCCCTCATGTTTGGCCCTTCATCATCTTCAGGGGTTATTCCCTCGTGGATCATCCATTTATTCCCCTCAGGGATCACCCCGTCATTCCCAAAACCTTCCCTCAGGGACTGATCCTCACCTTCTCAAAGGTCACCCTCTTTGTTCCTCAGACTGCCCCTCAGGAATGGTCCCCATCCTTTTCAGGGATCAGCCCTTCAGGGATCATCTCTTTATTCTTCCTAAGAGATCGTCCTCTCATCCCCCAAACTGTCCCCAGGGATCGCCCATCAAAATTGCCTTTCTCATTCCTACACACTGGTTCCTCAGGGTCTCATCCCCTCTTGCCCCAAAAGGGCCCTTCAGGGATTGCTTCCCTCTGCTCCTCGTCAGGGAAATGCCCCGTTACCCTCAAAAGAGCCCCTCAGGGATCGCCCCCTCATCTCCAAAAGTGTTCCTCAGGGATGGACCCTCATCCTCCTTAAGGATCGCCCCCTCAGGAATCATCCCCTTAGGTATCATCCCCTCACTCCCCCTCGCATCGCCCTCCATCCTCCCCCTCCGTGCCGGCCCCGCCCGCCGCCCCACGCCCTCTCCCCGCCCCGCCGCCGCCTCCGCCGCTCCCCCGTGCCCGGCCGGCGGCGGCGCCCGCCCCATGCGCCGCTGCTGCCCGGCGCTCTGCATCCGCACCGCCATCGACGCCACCGCCATCGACGCCACCGCCGACATCTCCGCGGCCCTCGCCCCCGTCCCCGTCCCGCCTGCCGCCGTGTCCCGCCCGCCGCTGCTGGTGCTGGTGCTGCTGCAGCGCCGCCCCGCGCCGCCCGCCCCCGCGGCCCCGCCGCACAAGATGGCGGCCGGAGGGAGCGGCGGCCCCGGCGGCCTCTCCTCCTCCTGCCCGCAGCCGCCGCCGCCCCCCGCCGGGCAACGGGGCCGCGGCCGCCGCCTGCACCAACGGCGCGCCCGCCTCGCCGCCCGGCCTCACCTACAACCAGAGCGGCGCCGCCAACCCGCCGGCGGCCAGCGGCGGCGCGGGGGGCCCGGCGGCGGCGGGGGCGGCGGGGGCAGCCGGCGGGGCGGGCGGTCCTGGCGGGGCGCTGCAGCGGGAGCCAGTGTACAACTGGCAGGCGACGAAGCCGACGGTGCAGGAGCGGTTCGCGTTCCTGTTCAACAACGAGGTGCTCAGCGACGTGCACTTCCTGGTGGGGAAGGGCCGCGGCTCCCAGCGCATCCCGGCGCACAGGTGGGGCGGGGGGCGCGGGGATCCCACGCGTGGGGATCCGGGAATGCGGGAGGGGTGAGGGGTGTGGGGGCACCCAGCTCCATGGCCCTGCGGGGTGGCCGCGGGTCCCGGGCCTCGGGAGGGTCGTGGGGGCCGGCCCGATGGGCCTGGGGGCGTCCCCTCACTCTCCCCACACTGCTAAAGGAAATCGCCCGTTTATTTGACAGAAGTGCCCCTAAGGCATCGCTCCTCCTCCTCCTGTCAGGGATCACCCTCTCAACCCCCAAATTGCCCTTCGAGGATGGCTCGTCTCCCCCTCCCTCCCCGCCCCCCGTTATTCCCTGAGGGAATTGCTCACATATTCCCTCGGAGCACTGCATCCTTATCCCCCTCACTTCCCATCAGAGATTGCTCTTCTCACCCCTCTGTGTTGTTCCTCAGGGAATCACTCCCTTATCCCCCAGAACTACTTCTCGGTGATTGCTCCCTTTGCTCCCTCGTGTTTCTCCTCAGGGAACTGTCCCCTTATCCACCAAAACTGCCCCTCAGGGAATGTCTCCTTATTCTCAGAACAGTTCCTCAGGTATGGCCCTTCGTCCTCTTCAGGGATGATCCCTTTGCTCTCCCATCGGGGATGGCCCCTCATCCCCAAAACTGCCCCTCAGACATGGCCCTGGGAGTGCTGTGGGTTCTCCTGCAGCCTTGGGTGGTGATGTGCCATCGAGTGGGGTACAGGGTACAGGGTTTTGGCTGCTGCACCCTCCCCTGTGAGGAGAGAAGAAGGGGTCACATAATTGCACCCCACATTTCACCCCCTGCTCAGGGACATGTCCTGAGCACAGGACCCCCACTGTGGTCAGTCCGTGCTGCCCCAGATCTCTCCCAGCCTTGGGTCAGTGTCGTGCCTCTCCTCAGGGTCACCAGCTCAGGATGCATCCAGGGTTTGGGTGAGAGTGTTTTATCCAGAGGGATGACATGAGTGGGACAGGCACAGCATGGAAAACCCCACATCCCTGGGTGTCACTTGGAAGTAACCCTTGGTTTGGTGGGAAGCAGAGGAGAGGAGGAATAGTCTCCCTCATCTGCCTGATCCCTCCTGACAGAGATCACCAAAATCCGTGAGAGCATTGGGGATGGAATTGAAGGAACAATTATTTGAGACCCCAAATTTCAGGTGGAACATTTTAATTTTAAAATGACCTTTATTGCATCTTTTCTGAAGCCCTGTGTTTTGGGGGTTAATCCACTACCATGAAGAGCTGTGTTGAGAATGACACCTGGGCGTGAATAACCCGTGGTGGTTAATGCTTAAGGCTGAGCTGCCATTTAAGAATTTGCAGCTCAGAGGAGCTGGGAATCGTGGAGCTGGGAATCGCCTCCACCTGGATGATGCAGATCTGATGTGGCTGATTGACATTCAGCTGGTTCCTTGGGGGAGCTCCAGTGAATCCATATGTGCCTCCCTCTTCCTCCCAAGGAAGAGCTCAGAGATGGAACCAACTTTAATTGGGTGGGGGAGGTTCCTTGGTGTGCCTGGAAGTGGTGCTTGGCAAAGGGAGCCTCACTCCAAACAATTTCAAACTATTGCTTTTCTCCTAAGTGCTCATATTACTGGAAGTTCCCCCTTCAGATTTCCCCCTTTTCTCTCACTTTAAGAACAAGCCATACTTGTTCTAGGCTGGTTTGAGTGTTTAGGGTGTCAGGTTTGCTCTCTTATAATTTGAAGCTTAATTAGTATTTGGGTAAGCTTGGTCCTGTCCTGAGAACTAGGCTTGCTGGGTGGGGACAGGTGATGTTCAGCCCAGAAATAAATGGAAAATAAATGAAGATTTGGAAAAAAAAAATGTCCCCAAAGTGAGATGCTGCTTAATTGCTATGAAATTCATCTGGTGCTCTGGGTGGTAAAGATAGAATGGAGTGTGTCATGGTGTGACATCCCACCTAAGGGTTCTAGAGATTTTAGTAAAACTTGTCTGTGTGATGTTACAGCTGGGATATCCTGGTGATTTATGAAGTACTGTGGTTATTTCAGAAATAAGAGAGCCTAAAATAAAACCACCCAGACCCCTTCTGTGCTCAGTTCTTCCACAGCACCTCAAGAGTAGAAGATACTTTGGGTTGGAATTGAGTTGCAAAGCAGCCATGGGTTCAGTTGGAGAGGTGCTGTTTTGTTTCAGCGATCAGGGCAGGTGCTGGTGCTTTGTCAGATGTCTGAAATCATAAACTCATGGAGTTATTAATGCTGGAAAACACCTTTAAGATCATCAAATACAATCATCAGCCCAGTGAAGCCACTTAAACCATGTCCCCAAGTGCCACATCCATGTTTTTTGCACACTTCAGGGATGATAACTCCACCACCACTCTGAGCAGCCCATTCCAGTGCTTTACAATTTTTTCTGTAAAGACATTTTCCCTAATATCCAATCTAAACCACCCCTGGCACAATAGTGCACAGTTCCCACATAAGTATTTCTGCATTCTGGTTTAATTGTGTAAATTTTTAAACCAGGCCAGGTACCCAAGCATAGCTGCAGGAGGAGCAACTCCTAAATAGAGTTCTTGGACAGCTCCTTGTGGTGCCTTGAGGAGTGGTCTGCAGCATCCTGCCTGTCATCCTCAATATGACTTCACTGTGTGCTGGGAATGGCTTTGGCAGACTGGGAAGAACAAATAATCCAAGAGATACAGTCCTGTGGGAGCTGGAAGTGATGGTGCAGGTGATTCCTGGTCTGTCTTCTCCTGGATGGAGCTGAGGGAATGTGGAGGGTTTGTAGGTTGAGGTGATGAAGTGGGATGTGCCCAGTGAGCACAGGTGATGTTGTCCACAGGTGCTGGTGCCAGAAGAGGTTTCTGTCAGAGCTGTAGGTTCAGGAGTGTTTCTGAGTGCACTTGGAAAATTCAGTTAATGGCCCTAATCTGAAAGGAGGGGAGATTTAGATTAGATATTGGGAAGGAATTCTTCCTTGTGAGGGTGGGCAGGCCCTGGCACAGGGTGCCCAGAGCAGCTGGGGCTGCCCCTGGATCCCTGGCAGTGCCCAAGGCCAGGCTGGACAGGGCTGGGAGCAGCCTGGGACAGTGGGAGGTGTCCCTGCCATGGCAGGGGTGGCACTGGATGGGCTTTGAGGTATCTCACAACCCAAACCAATCTGGGATTCTGTGCCTCAGCAGTTCGTATCAAGCCACAGAAACAGACAAAAGAAACCTCACAGAGCAGCCAAGAGCAAACATTTATTTGATGTGTGAGAGCCCAGGTTGTAGATAAAAGGTGTGAATGCATTTGACTAAAGGATCAGCTGTCCAAGTATCTGCAGCCCTGAGAAGTTCAGGTGTTTCCCACCTGGAGGAGACTCCAGACCCTGTGGAAGTTCCTTGCCTACCTTGAAGCAGGCCCTGTCTCTGAGCCTTCAGCTCATTCCCTCTTGCTGCTGAATCAGCCATGAAGAAGATGGGATGGCCTTAAATTTTTTTTTATGTCAAGGCCAGGCTGAGCAGCTGCCTCGAAGCTTCATGGCACCAGCATGGCCAAGGTCAACACATTGATTAGACCCAGCAATAAGAGGGAAGGGTTTTTTTTCTTTACCCAGATCTGCTTCATCGTGCACAGTATCAATGGGATTAGAAATGTCTAAACCTCATCAGCCAGGAACTGCATGGGTGCATAATTAAACTTGTTAATTGGCCAGAAAATAGGGCCTGAGAGTGAGCAGGGCAAGCATGTGGGGATGCAGCCCTGTGTGTGCTCCAGCCTGGGAGATCTACAGCTTGGTGACAGCCTGAGTAGATTCTGGCTGTTGTTTCCAGGAGTCTCTTCTGAGCCCATCCTGTCTTTTCTCAGGCATGTATTCACTCACAGTTCCTGTGTCCCATGGCTCCTGCTCCCCTGCAGGGCTGCTCCTGCCTCCTGCTCCTTTCACCCAGGGTCTGCATCCTCTGCAGCCAGCACTCCACCAGCAGCAGCAGCTTCTCATCACCTCTGGTGTCACCGAGCTCCAGCATGTCATGTGTTGCTGTGTTCCTGTGCCAGCTCTTTTGGAATAGATATTTTAAGGTTTCTCTGCAGTGGTGCAGATGGAGGAGGGAGCTGTTCAGTGGGGTAGTTGTGGGTTTTGAGTGGTTTCTTATGTTATTGGTGTTACTGTAGTGCCTGGAAAGGAGCAGCACTGGTGGGTGTGCAGATGCAACCAGGTGACAAGTGGCGCCAAGGTGAGCATGAAGCAGTGAAAGTTGTGTCAGGAAACAAAATAGCAGAAGGAAAGACATTTTCTTGCGGGCCTTCCACAGCCTGTAGTCAGCTTTGGGTCCTTTTGAAGACAAATTAACCTCAAGGAAGTTCCTGTGACTCTTACTGCTGACAGTCAGTTTACTTTGGCTCTTCCTGGTGCAGAGGGAATGAGGAGAAATCAGATGTTGCTTTCTTAATTCTTTAGTTCTATTTCTGCTTATTTCTCTGCCTCCTTTCAGTAGTCCACTCTGTTTTGGCCACAAAAGTGTTTTAAAATAACTCTTTGTTGGATTTTCCCATCTAAAACAAACCCCATCTCTTCCTCCTGCAGACCTGCATGGCTGGGGGAAGCTGGTGGATGGTGTAGGAGGAGTGGTGAGCATCCCTGCTTTTCCTGGAGTGTCTTTAGAGCAGCTTAAGAAAACACTGGAGAGAGAGAGGGATTTTCTTATGTTAATTATGTTCTCTTAGTGTTTTAAGAGAACTTCAAATGTGGAGTCCTGGGTTTCTCTGGCACCTCCTGGGATCCTGTTAGGGCTCAGCAGTTTACAAAATCTGACTGATTTGTTCCCGACTGAAATGGAAGCAAACATTTGAGAGTTTTTTTAAATGAATGCCCTTTTCAAATAGCTTCTGAAAGCTCTTGCTCATTGAGGACCTGTACTGTGCTGGCTGTGAGAATGAAAATTTGAGACTGCAATTAATATATGTTAATTTTTAGTATCAGACAAAGCCGGCAATTGTTTTGCCACCGTCGCTGCTTTTGGAGGAACAAGGATTTTTGTTTCATCTGGCAATTCTGGTATTGTGAGGAAGGTTTTTATTTTTCTTGACATTTTTCTTGAGAATGGTTTGACAGAAATATGCATGTGTGTACTTTTTTGTAACCACTGTGGTTTGTCCCGAGCTCCCTGAGCCCATCAGGAACAATGAGCCAGCTCGTCAGCCAAACTCCGTCACAGCAAATGAGCCTGGCACATCCACGGAGCTTCCCTCCACTGTATCCCTGGGAAGCCTCTTCTGGATGGGAGGGGAGGGAAAAGGGAGAAAATGAAAACATTGTTTAAATGGAAATTTCCTACTTTTGAAAGGTCATTTCCTGTTAAATCTGACTGAAATTCCTCCGTAGTGCTGGACTTTCCTTGGGCTGGAGGTTTCTGCCCCAAGCCTGCTGTCTTCTGTGGATTTCTGTCTGCAGTTCTTGCTGCTTCTCTGGAAGTGTCCATCAAACCCCTGCAGCAAGAACCTGGAATATTCCAGCTTTTTTCTTTTCCTAGTTGGTAGAGGAGTGGTTGTAGTCATCTCCTGCAGCCTGGGCTGCAGTGCTTCCCTTCTGTGCTGAGTTGTGACCTTCAGTTTAACTTCAGGGAGCTGCATGGTGGCAGACACAGGAATCCTTCATGGCAAAGGCTCACCTCTGCATTTTTGAATAAGAAAGTTTGCAAAATGGCTTTTTAAGTCCTGAGGCAGGTACAGCAGTTTGAATATACAAAGGCCTCTCAGCAGCCCAGGCCTGAGCCTCTTCCTAAAACAGGAGATGTCTGTTGAGGGGAGGATCACCTTGTTTGCATGGGAGTGCTGGGACATAATTTTTGCTATCAAACCTGTTTTGTGCAGGTTCCTGCTTTCAGTCTCTTTAGAGCTTATAGCACCCTTCTCTGTGCCAGTATTGCCATGTAAGCTCCCAGCAGTGCTGAGGTTTGTGTGCACCTCTCTGTGCTGGTTTGCTCTGAGGGAGGTTTGTTCTTCCCTCTGGCCTGAGCCAGAGCAGGTTATCCATGGAAGTGCTCAGCAACATGGGGAGGGCAGCTCCTGTGCCAGGGCTTGGGGTCTGCAGCTCCTGGTGCAGTTTTGTGTTTTGGGAACTTGCTCTGCCATCACAAAAGATGTGTGCCTGGGCCTGTGGGTAGTGTGCAGTGACAAGTTTTCCATAAGTGTTTCCAATAGGTGACTGTGGGGAGTTGCAGCAAGACTTGGGCTCTGTTTACTGGAAGAACTTGAACTCCTTAACTTTGCTGTTTCTTTGCTTCTCAACATTGGGATTATGTGAAAAATGCTAATCACTTGTTTTTAAAATTTTAAAAGTTTAATAGTAATAAAATGGTTATAAAAATAGTAATACAATTAGAGTAATTATAATTTGGACAATTTGAATTAGGACAATATGAGACAATAGAGACAAAGAGTTATAGACATCCAGGTACCTTTTTTCTGGGCAGCACAAGCCTGAAAAAGGACACAGTTAACAGAAGATTAACCCTTAAAAAGAATAACCTGTTGCATATTCATACACTTCATACATGATGCATAAATTCTATTCAAATACAGGATTCTGTCTGGTCATTGTTAACATCTTCTGAATCTTAACAGCACCTTCAAGGTGGGAAGAAGTTCGTTTCTTCTGATAAGAGGGCAATAAATTCTTTTTCTCTGAAAGATTCAGGTGTCCTGTGGCTGCTATTTTGCTGCAAGTCCTTTCTTTAAAAAAAAGTATCTTACATAGCATAGTTTCTATTTTAACATTTTTTTAAACCCAAAACTGTATTTAACACACTGCTTAAGAGAATTAATACAGCATTACTTTCTAACACAACACATATAATATTCATTTTAATATTTGTGGAAAGCCAATCATAAAATGCGCATTTTTCACAGATTATACATAGGCTCCTACAGGGGCTTTACAAAGCATGTGTATTCTCTTCCATAATGCCCAAAATCTGGCCTTTGGGGAACCATTCCTGTGCTGTATGCCAGGACAGGCTCAGAAGGAAGTTCCTTGCAGCTTTGGTGCTTTGCAGCAAGCCTGACCCTCCCTGCTCTTGCAAAACACTTTTGCTTTGACTCCACAAATGATTTGCCTTCCCTGAGGGTGGCTTTGGGGATAAGCAACCAGCCTGGGATTATTTTGGAATATAACTATGATTTAACATAAGGTTTTATTTGCATGTTTGTGTTTTTTCCACGTTAGGTTCGTGCTGGCCGTGGGCAGCGCTGTCTTCGATGCGATGTTCAATGGTGGGATGGCCACAACCTCCACAGAGATTGAGCTGCCTGACGTGGAGCCTGCTGCCTTCCTGGCTCTGCTCAAGTAAGCTGCTTCTAAAGCACAGCATAACTGGGATGCACAGATTTAGTGTAGCAAAAAAATGGTTTTAATGAAAGCAGGGAAGTATTTGTAGAGTGGAGATTGTTAATTTCCAAAATGAAATGCCTCTTTGATCTGTTCAATGGTATTTAAATGCTGGTGTTAAATCCCAGTTTTCTTGGGTAAAAGTCTACTGCAGCTACTGCATTAAAAGAAAAATTATATCTATATGTATAATATTGTCCATTGTGTTATAGCTTCTTATTCACTAATTGGTTTGGTTTCATCTTAATGCTCTTTGAGAGAAGAGAGGAAAAGCGATCTTTTGAAAGCTGTGTAAGTTACAAACACTTGGAGCTTGTTTAGGTCGTGAGCAAGTTGTAACAGGTGAGCAGGGGTGTGTAATAAATCTCAGCCATTCCATGTGGTATCAGCCTTTGTGTGGATTTTATCCCTCTTTTGGAGAGCTGGGTTGGAATTTCTATTTCCAGTGTGTGTTGCAAGTCTGTGTGCTGGAGGAGGAGGAAGAAGGGGCTGTAACATCCTATTCACCAATTCCTTTAAGCTTGGCTGGTGCTGTACAACATCCAGCAGCAATCCTGAATGGATGCTGGAAAGTCATTGTCCTGTTTCTATAGGATTTCTGTAACCTACTTCCAGGGGTTTCCAGTCCTGTGCTCTTGTTCCCCACTCGCTTCCTGCTGGGAGCAGTCACTATATATAGCTCTGGCACACTTTTTGCTTTACCTTCAGAAAGTGCTTTGGTCCTGCCTGTGCTGTCTTGGAATATTTTAAAATTGATCTGGGCTAGAATGAAAGGCCAGAAATAATTGGGAGCCCCGAGCCCCTTCCCCTTTGGCTCGCTTTAAAGCAGACACCAGCACGTGGGGAATCCCTCTAATTGGGGTGTGCCTACCAGCCATGTGGATCTCTCTGGAGTGCAGAGCTTGTAACTATCTTTAAATCAAATTCACAAATTCACTAGATATTTGTGAGGCCCAAATATCCTGTGAATTAGAGGCAAAAATCCTGATGTTTCCCTGCCAGTGCTGAGATTTCAGCACTTGATTAAACAGCGATTTCAGAAGAGAACCCATCATGTCAAAAGACAAAGTGTTGAGTTTAGGTGGATTTCAACAGAAATATTGACTTTTTTTAATGGAAGAAGTCATTGGTGGATTACCTCAGTGCTTCTGAGCTGTGTCCATGGTCCAGTGACATCTTGGGTGCTTAAATCTAGAAATGAATTTTTAAGTTGCTTTTAAAATGCTCAGAGCTTGTACCAGAGGAAGTTTGGGTGCTGCTTTCCAGGAGAGAGCTGACCAAATATGTGGTATGAGTTCCTGGAGTAAAACCAGTCCCTCCAACACTGATCTGGAATGGCAGCTGATCCTTACATATGTCTCTGGACTTGGTCCAAGCCATGATCTAATGCTGTAGGATCAGGAGCTTATCCAGGGACAAAGTGCCCATCCTGAATGTTCTGCAGAAGGTCCTATCTGGATGCTGGATTGTGATGGAATTTGTGGGCTAGTGACCTTTAATAGGTCTGCTGTAATTGTGTAAGACATTATTTTTATTATTATTATTATTATGTTAACCTAAAGATGAGAACACATCTGATTGTCTGGGATTACAGTCTAAATGTTCTTTTAAATTGATACTGGGTTTTTTCACAATATCACAGTTTTTTTACTCTTGTTGTCTCTCTCTCAGCACCCACTGGACTGTGGTAAACAGAAATACTGACACAGTCACTGAAGTAAACAAATAATTGTTTTTAGAGCCACTGTGTTCTTTTAATCTTGGAATAGAAAGGATTGCTCAGTGCAAATGGGGCTGGGAAAGGGTGTGTGCAAAACACATTGATTAACCTGTGGCATGATGCTGCTACTGACAAATGCCCTGGAGCAGCACAAAGCCTGCTTTCAGCAGTGACGGTGCTTCCCTGCCTGTGGATCACACTGTTGATGCTTCCCTGAGTGGCATCCTGGTCTTCTCTAGCTGGAGGAGCAGGAGTTCCTCTGCTGCAGATGGGAATGCTGCCTGGCATTCCCCTGGAAGAGCCCTTCCAGGAATAGCAGCCACACAACCTGCTCCTGTGTCCCCTTCACAGAATGCAGAGCAAAACATTGCTGGAGTTTCCAAAATATCCCCTGGAACAGGAATGCCAAGCACAGTTAACACAATATTGCATCTCTGTGCTTTGTGTCCTTGAGATCCTGACTGGCAAATGCTCCACTGGTTAAAGGAGATAGAGTAAAAAAAACTCTGCATGAGCTGTTCAGCCTGGAGAAGAAAAGGCTCTGGGAAGAGCTCAGAGCCCCTGGCAGGGCCTGAAGAGGCTCCAGGAGAGCTGCAGAGGGACTGGGGACAAGGCCTGGAGGGACAGGAGCCAGGGAATGGCTCCCACTGCCAGAGGGCAGGGCTGGATGGGATCTTGGGCAGGAATTGTTCCCTGGCAGGGCGGGCAGGCCCTGGCACAGGGTGCCCAGAGCAGCTGGGGCTGCCCCTGCATCCCTGGCAGTGCCCAAGGCCAGGCTGGGCAGCCTTTGGGAGGTGTGGAAGGTGTCTGTGCCCATGGCAGGAGCTGGAACAAAAGAGTCTTTAAGGTCTCTTCCAAGCCAAACCATTCTGGAATTCTGTGATAAGGACTAAACCACTGCATTACTAATTTTACTGAGCTAAGCCTCAGTTCCTGCTGTCTCTGGTCAGTGAGTTCAGGTATTAGGGGGCTCAGTCAGGTTTCTTTTGTTTTTCAGATCATGAATGTACTTCCTTGTTTTGGCCTAACAGTGGAGGCTGGTGCTTTGCTGCAGCATGGCAGTCCTTGTTTTTCACTGCAGTTAACTCTTGCTTTGTGCTGAAATTACACTGTGAACTGTACTTAAACATCTGTGTCATGAAATGAAACAGTTCAATCTGTAAAGAGATGAGAAAGGGGAGTGTGGGTAAAGCACCTTGTGTGCAGTGGATGGATATGTCTGAGTGCTTCTCAGCACTTCTGAATTAGTAGTGTAAAATGGAGTTTCTCTTCTGAGGGAGGCAGGCAAGATTGAAGATTGATTTGTCCTTGTTTATTCTAACAGCCAAAAATATGAATTTTAAGGGGTGCCCTTGGCCAGAGACTGTTTTAGCCTGGTATAAGTGGTAGGCTGAGAGCTCACTGGTGGTGAGATGCAAGCCAGTTTGAGCTGCTTCTTCAGTGGAAATCCCAGCTGTTAAAAGTTATACTGTAAAATGTCTGCTAAAAAAAAACAATCTTGGTAAACCAGAGTCAGAGGAAAGGATGTGAAAACCCTTCTACCTCTCCAGTAGGGGAAATGGACCAGGATGACAGGCAGAGGCACAACCATGTTTTCTATAAATTACAGGGGTTTTACCATGTTACCTTAATTCACCACAGCAATGTTTGTTTGCATGTTTTCAGATTTCTTTACTCAGACGAAGTTCAGATCGGACCAGAGACTGTTATGACAACACTTTACACAGCTAAGAAATATGCAGTTCCAGCCCTTGAAGCTCATTGTGTGGAGTTTCTTAAAAAAAACCTCAGAGCAGACAATGCATTCATGCTATTAACTCAGGTGAGTTTGTGATCATCTGCTGTCAGCAAGGTCCAGCACAGTCAGAAAATGGGAATTTTCTGGGTGTTCCAGAGTTGATCATCCAAAGTGGAGCAGCTCTGGGTTGCTTTGAATTCTTCCTCACAGGAGTCCAGCACTGCTGAGCAGGTTCTTACAAAGAACAATATACAGCAAACGTTGCTGCTGTTTCAGATCTTTCTGTTTCACTGTGGCAGGTGGTTCCTTCCAGAGTGTGAGCTGGGGATGGAGTTAACAGGGTGGAAAGATTTCATCTGCCAAGAAGAAAAGTGGAATGAGAGGATTTCCGTGTGTTACAGAATCAGGACTGGTAATGCTGAGCTTTCTCTCAGTGCTGTGTCTGGCTGCTCAGCCATTCCTTGAAGGACTTTTGTGCAATACTTTTCCTGAAGTGGGGGTGAAAGAAAACCTTTTCATGAGTGCTTTGGTTTATTTTCCTGGGAGAGGAGAAAGGTGCTCTCTTCCTCAGCCTGTTCCAGCTGCACCTCCTGCACTGAAGGCTCACAGACCCGGAGTGTCAGAGCCGCTGTTCCTTGCCCTGAGTCTGATCCAGTCTCTGAGGGTTGGGCTCCTCCACCTTCCACTTGACTCTTGAAGCAGCAAAGTAGGAGACAATGTTTATAACTTCTGCTTAGTTTGGAAAAGATCACACTTTGCATCCAGGTTGATTAAATGAGCATCAGTCATCCCCATTTCCCAGCCCTATCTTCTCTCTCTGGTCCCTGTCGCTCTCTCTCAGACAGCTGATGCCATATTGGTGACATCCACAGTGCTGTCATCTGTGTGGTGGAGTCTGGCACTGCCAGGGACACCCTGTTCTGGGTGCTGTAGGAATAAGAAACACACAGGCTTTGTGTGTGACTTTCTTTCCTTCGGGGAATGGGCAGACTGGAGTGGCTCTGGAGGGATATTTCTGATCAGCCAGCTCAGGAGAGCTGCCGTGATGTCTGATGTTAAATAGAGCTTGCAGAGGAGTTTCCCAGCTGCACTGAGGTGGGAACCAGCACACCAAGGTGCCCTGGCTCTGAGGGATTGCCTGTCTCAGCCAGCATTCCTGTCTGCTGGACTTTTCCCCTTGTCAGGAGTACAGGTGTCTCAGGCTCTGGCTGTAGGTACCATGTGGGTGGCAGTTGTGCAGATATTGAAGCAGTGCTGGCCTGAAGCAGTCACTGCTGGGCTATTTTCTCAGGATTAGACTGGGATTTTTTTTTTGTTTAAATATTTGGATCAGTTCTCAAAGTAGTTCCATGTTACACTGCTGTTTGCAGGCACTTGTCACCACTTAGGTTCAGCTCCTGCTGCAACACTCCATGTCCTTCTTCTTCACCTATCCTCTTTAACCTGGCCCTTTTCCACATGCCATGGACAGATGAGGCAGCCCCTGAGATGGGGGGATCCACCCTGCACTTCCCAGAGGCAGATTCAGGACTTGAAGGCTCTTGATTGGGCAATGGCAGCCAAATCTGTGCTCTCATCTGATGCATGGTGGGACATTTGCAGCTCCTTAGCTGCAGCTTTCCTGTTCTTTGGGTTCAGCAGTTGCAATCTGAAAGATCAGGAGTTGTTAGCCAGGAGCTGGGAACAGATCTTTCCCATAGACTGAAGTTTTGGGGAGGAATATTAAACTAGCCATTGCCTCATGATGGGTTAGAGGTGTTGGCTTTTGGTGGTATTCCTCATGCAGAGATTTTTTGTGGCTTCCTGTGTCTCTGCACTTGAGTTTGTAGCTTTGGCAAGGTAGTATTTAGGTTTATGGTGACTTCTTTACAAAGGTCCTTCTTTGGCGAAGGAGGAAGGTATCCCTGTGTTTCAGGTGCCAAAACCAAAATACTGCCTGGCACTCTATCAGTGGCACTGAGGCAGGTGAAATGCCAGATGGGGAAAGGCTTTCTTGATGCCCTTTGTTTGTGGCTTGCTCATTCTGTATGATCATCAGTGATGATTCCCATCTAGTTTTATGTTCACTATTTCTCTGTATCAAGTCTGAGATGTTTGAGGCAGGTCTTGCTTGAGAAACGTGCCTGATCTTCATCACTGGCTGCACCTCACTGAAAGGATCTCTTCTCACAGCCCTCTTGTTTCTGGTCCTGCAGTGTGAAAACCTACCTGTTTTCTGCTTTCACTGCATCAAACCAACACCCTCTTCAGTAAATTACAGACCTGAGATAGATCTTGTACAAGGCATTGCCCAATAGTTTTAAGATCATGGAGCTGAGATCCCAGTAGAGCCCCAAACCTCCTTTTTGTGTGTGCCTGCCCAATCTGCTGGTCCAGCAGCTGTGTCACTGTCTGTCTCAAGCAACTGCTGATCAGTGGCAGAAATATCAGAGGCAAACAGCTTTCCTAATTGATTGTGCCTCTTAGTGAGCTGTGATCCTCTTTCATGCCAGACACGCATCCAAGTGTCACTTTGATCAGCAAGGAAATAAAGCTTGCCTGGAGCTGCTGTGGGGGAGAGCTCTGTGAGTGTAACTGAAGTCCTCACGTGTCCAAAGAGCCACTCCAGTAGTAAAGTCTGAGTCAGTCACAGCTCTTGATGCCAAGAGTGTAAAGGCACTGGCAGCCCTCCAGCCCCTGGAGCAGGTGACAACTGCTGAAGTTTCCCTGGGCTCTGAGAAACTGTTGTTTCAGCTTCCTGCACTTGAGGTCTCAGCACAAAGATTGGCCTTGCTGAGCTCTGCGTGCCACAAGCGGGGCTGAAGCAGAAGATGCTGGAAGGCACCTCCTGAGTGATGGAATTCCCAGCTCAAAACAAGAGTTTTAAACCTTACCTATGGCAGCGAGTTCAAGTCTGGTGTGTTCTTGTTAGGTGTGAAGTCAGGGCAGTTCCTTCCTAAACAACAAAACCAAAGCACTGAAGTAAGAGATCATTTCGTGTTTTTTGTGTGTTCCTCCCATTTCTGCTTATGCTGGGCACAGGGCTGCTAACACGTGGCAGTCCAGGGTGATCTGAAGTGGCAGCAAAATTGTTACAAGACTTCACTTAAGTTGGGCAGAGAAATTCTGAGCAGCTCTCTAGGCTGTTGTAAGGCTTTTCTTGGAATAGTAACCTATTTTGGGACAAATTCTTTAAGGTAACTGGATTAGAGTAGCTGTTTCTGTGCAAAACATGGAAATGCACTAAGCAGGCTGTGTACCCTGTAGGGCTCCCCAGGACACCCAGGCACTGCTGCTACAGCTTTTTCTTGCTAATGCACAAGATCAGTGTGGCTGTTCTTACAGAATAAGCTGCCTCTGCATTATTCCTAGAGCAAGCAGGCCTGGAGTCACTGGGCAAAGCTTTCTTGTAAATAGAAAAATGAAGTAAAAATTGCCTGTGCTCAGCTGCCAGGGTCAGTGTGGTGCTGGAGAGCACGATTGGTGCCTGCACCCAGGCTGTGTTAAAACAAAGACGTGCCTGAAGACATGTACAGCTGAACCAGGGCTGCTGCCAAACACAGAATTTTCTAGTGTTTGCCTTGTCATGCTTAACTGCTTGTGAAAGGCCCAGTGGATTCCTGGTGCAGTCAGGCATGGTATTGCTAATGAAGATGGGCTGTGTGAGGGGAAGGGGGATTCCTAGAGTAAACTTTAAAATACCTTTCTGTTAATGATGCTCTTTCCTGCCTAGGCCCGGCTGTTTGATGAGCCCCAGCTGGCCAGCCTGTGCCTGGAGAACATAGACAAGAACACCTCAGATGCCCTCAATGCAGAGGGGTTTACAGACATTGACCTGGGTAAGCTCTTTTCCACCCCTCCATCTCTCTCCCTGCTTTCATAACCAGCTTGTCTCCAAAGTTGTTACAGGTTAGTAATGCTTGGCACTTGTGGCTTGGCTGTTCTGGAGCAATCAGTTGAATAGTCTCTGGCACAAAGTGGCTGGAAACAGGGAAATTGCCAAAGAGTTTGCTGCCTTGCCTGCAGAAATACCCTGGAATCTGCTTACTTTGGTGCAACTTGAGTTTTCTGGGCATGACACAAAGCCCGCTTCCTGTGTTGATGTTGGCAGGTTTTGGGTGGGTGTAAACTTGCCTTTTTTTGTAGAGTTGGCTTTCTTCCCCAAGTCTTTGTCAGGTTTTGGAGTTAAAAAGGTGTTGTGTTTTTGGAAGCAAGGACTGGCTATTTTAATTACTGTCTGCAGTTTCCAAACTTGCTGGGCACAGTTAATGAACATTAAAATTCAGGCTTTAACCTTCTTCTAATGAGATGGGCTGTGGAGGTAAGGCACGGGTCACCTTCTGGCTTTCATGCTGCTTGTTTCATCCAAATTTGACGTCAAGCAAGTGGCAATTCATCCTCCTGCACTTGCATTAACATGCCAATTAAATGGGCTCTGTTTGCTGCTCCAGTGAGCTCCTTGCTGATGGAATATTCAGATAAATCTTCCTCAGAGGCTGCAGGCAGCACTTTTGGGAGATGCTGTCGGTTCAGCCGCTTCCCCTTTTCCCTTGGCTGTGCACGGGGTACTCCTGGCGAGGTGCAGGGCGGCTGATTTGGGGTTCAGAGGCTGAAGCTGTGCCTGTTGTGGTGCCCTGCAGACACGCTGGTGGCAGTGCTGGAGAGGGACACGCTGGGGATCCGGGAGGTTCGCCTGTTCAACGCCGTGGTGCGCTGGTCCGAGGCCGAGTGTCAGCGGCAGCAGCTCCAGGTGATTCCAGAGAACAAGCGGAAGGTTCTGGGCAAAGCTCTCTCCCTTATCCGCTTCCCACTGATGACTATTGAGGAGTTTGCAGCAGGTAACTCAACAAAGGTGTTTCTGGCAATCCTGGTCTTTGCTTTCCCTCAGCTACAGAGAGACAAGTCACACAAAAGAGGGTTTTCTCCGTGTATGCTGTAGTGATTTAAATATGGGATTCCCCCTGCATTCCTCCCCATTTTCCCTCATTCTCCCCCTAAAAGGCTGGAAAGGGACATTTCATAAGGGCCTGGAGTGATAGAAAAGGGGGAATGGCCTCCTGAAGGAGGGCAGGGTTAGACTGGATGTCAGAAGGCAATCCTGTAGTATAATAATATATAATTCTGTAGTATTCCAGTGCCATAGGGTGTGAGACCCTGGCACAGGGTGTCCATGGCAATGTCCAAGGTCAGGTTGGACAGGGCTTGGAGTACTCTGGGATAGTGGAAGATGTCCCTGCCATGGCAGAGGGTGGCACTGGATAAGCCTTAAGAGCCCTTCCAACACTCTTCTGTGATTCTATGATTACAAAATCTACTGTCTGAATGTTGTTTTCATCCATGCCCATCCTCTCATTTTAAAGCCTGCGGTGCTCCCCTGGGGAGAGCAGGGGGACCACAGCTGTGTTTGCTCTCACAGCATGGTTGGATGGTTACTGTCCCATTCAGCTGAGAGCAAAGATCCGAACTGGGATTCACCTGCTCCCCTTCCCAGCCATCCTGAGTGTTTAAACTGCACAAAGCTAGTGGAGTTGCAAATAATTGGTGTTGATCATAGCCTGTTCCCAAAGAGAAATGGGGATGTTTCTCCCCATCCTCTGCCTGTGGTGGTGTTGGCCCTGTCTTGCCAATGCTGTTCAGAGCAGAGCCCCATATCTCAAAAACTTTGAAAATGTTCTTTGAGCTGCAGGCTGGGTGTTGTTTAGTCTGTGTCTCAAAGTATTTTTCAAGTTTACATTAAGATCTTGATTCACAGAGATGTCTAACTCATTTCACAGCTTGGACTATAGATTGCCTTGTTTTCTTTTCATTGCTTGTTGTCTTTCACTTCATCCTCTGGGGATTCCCCGGGGATTGGAAGCTGGCAATTGGCTTAAAGAGTTTTCATGCTAAAAAGACACAGTGGAGCCATTTTCCAGACTGTAACTTGTTTCAGGCTGCAGTGCTGTGTACACAGGAGCAAACAGGGGCACTGACCCTTCCTTTGCAGGTCACTTCTCAGGGCAGCGCTGGCATCAGCTGCTCAGTCCTTCATGTCCCTGTTCCCACGTGAGGAGGGCTGTTAGTAAGGAGAAAATCTGGGCTTCAGACTTGGTCCCCACTCTCTGCTTGACCTGTCACAGCTGTGATGTGGCCTTAGGGAATGTGGATTTCTTCAGTGAAGCAGAGACCTTTGCATCTTTCTGCAGATCCCATTTCTTTCAATCCTTCATTGTGACCTTGTATCATTCTCTCACTGGAAGGAAAGTGTTAATTTTGGCATGTTTGGGTTGAAGGCTTTGAGCTGGGAGTGCCAGTGCCCCTCCTCATGTTGTCTGTCCCAAACTGCCTGTCCTACTTGGGCCTTTCTGCTTTAAGAGAAATTCTTAAGTTTTCTCCATCCACTTTAACCTAAAAGATGAACAAAACCCCCAAACCTGGGGGACTGCAATGATCAGGTGTTCTTTAAACAAGGAATTAACTCGGAATTCCTTCAGCTTTGTCTTTTTTCTGAGTAACTCTGATTTCTGTGGTGATCACAGCAGAGACAGAGGAGGGAAACCTTTCCCCTCCACACCCCTCTCCTCCAAAAGCCAAGAAAAGAGGGAATTTTACAGCAGTGATTTCACCAGTTTATTGTATAATCTGCTATCAAACCTGGGGTTTTGCATGAAGATGTTTTAACTGGCAAATGTGTCCCTCCCTCCCCTTAGAGCAGGTAATTTGAAACATTGCAGAAGTGAGTTGCAACAACACAGGATGAGTTCAGACACATCAACGAGGCTGATTTTTTGCTGAACAAAGTACCCAGAAGCTCATTTACCTTTGAGGAGTCGACTTCCTTGAATTCTTGAGTCTCTCCCCATTGCGTCACTGGACCAGGTTATGTCTGGGAAATGTCATGCTGAATTTAACCAGCTACAAGTAGATTTGGACCTACAAGGAGCTGGGCATTTGTTCCCCACATTAAAGAGCAGTTAAATGCTGTTGTTTCCCCAGTACTCAATGGTCTTGTTTCTGTTCAAAGCCTTGTGCAAACAGCTGTAGAGAAGCTTTTGAGTGTTAGGCTAACAGACTAATTTTATCCAGTTTCACTTTTGAAAGTATTTAATGTAGTTTGCAAAGATTGAGTTCAGCATCACTGAGTTGGTTGCCCAGAGCAGCTGGGGCTGCCCCTGGATCCCTGGCAGTGCCCAAGGCCAGGCTGGACAGGGCTTGGAGCAGCCTGGGACAGTGGGAGGTGTCCCTGCCATGGCAGGGGTGGCACTGGATGGGATTTAAAGTCCCTTCCAACTCAAACCAGTCTGGGATTCTGTGATCCCTCTGGAAAAAAATGTCTTGTTACTGGAGAAAAGATGAGAACCTGCTCCAGCTCTTGCTAAAATCATTAGCATTTTTCCCAAGGTTCTACAATAAAGGTAGAATTCAAATTCAAATGCAAGATGTGGATTAAATGCCTGAAGGAATGAGCTGAACCTCCTTTGTCTTGAGTAAAAATATTCTTCAACTTTTTGAGTTCATAGTAACTGCATGACAGTCCCTCTCCCTCCTCCTCATGGTCCTCCATTGTGTCTGAACCACCAGTGTGGATGTTTGGAAATCCCTGTCTCTTACCAATGTTGGCATTTCCAGGAGTGGGGCAAGGATCAGCTGCATGCTTTTGGGTGTTTTTGGCAGCCCAGTGCATTTGGGCTCCACAGTTAATCACAGTTCCATGTTCCACGAAGGCTCTGCAGCCCATGACTGCCCTGTGGATAAGGGCAGCACCTTTGTCTGGGGTTTAATGTCCTGATGCACCACTGGGATCCCATCTCTGATGGGGGTTTAGCCTGGTGCCAGCTGCAGGTCAGGCTTGTTTCCCCATGAAAATCCCAGAGGATTCCTTCTGCTTATGCAGTTCTGGGGCCCCCAAGATCAGAAGGATCCAGAGCTGTTGGAGAGTGCCCAGAGGAGGGACATGGAGCTGGGGAAGGGGCTGAGGAGCAGCTGAGGGCACTTGGCTGGTTCAGCTGCAGCCCAGGAGACTGAGGGGAGGCTCCTCGGGGGCTGCAGCTCCTCCCCAGGGCAGGCACAGGGGCAGGGGCTGAGCTCTGCTCTGGGACAGGGACAGGAGCCCAGCAAGGGCTGGAGCTGGGCCAGGCCTTGGCATGGAGCTCAGGGCAAGGTTCTGCCCCCCGAGGCTGCTGGGCACTGCCCAGGCTCCCCAGGGAATGGTGCCAAGGCTGCCAGAGCTCCAGGAGCTCCCAGGGGTGCTCAGGGTCGGGTTGTTGGGGTGGCTGTGCAGGGACAGGGGCTGCACTGATCATCCCTGAGGGTCCCTCCTGGCACAGAACATTCCAGGACTCTGTGCTTCCCTAAGGCTGACGGCACTGCCCCTCCCCTCCCCTCTGCAGGGCCTGCCCAGTCGGGGATCCTGACGGACCGGGAGGTGGTGAGCCTGTTCCTGCACTTCACCGTGAACCCGAAGCCGCGGGTGGAGTTCATCGACCGGCCCCGGTGCTGCCTGCGGGGCAAGGAGTGCAGCATCAGCCGCTTCCAGCAGGTGGAGAGCCGCTGGGGGTACAGTGGGACGAGTGACAGGATCAGGTCAGCTCTGCGCCCATTCCCACCCCTGGACTCGTGTTCCTGAGCTTCCCACTGCTCTAGCTCTAAACACTCAAGGTTCTGTGCTAGACCCCGAATTTCCACCGTGTGACCCCACAGGGAAGGAGGTGTTCTGCTGGGCAGAACCAGCCCCTGATGCACTGACCTCCATGTTGCTGCCACTTTGCATCTCTGTTGGCAAAGGTTTCCAGGAAACGTAGCTCCCAGCACAGGCCTCCCTGGAGAGGGAGGGAAATAACCCCCCAAAGGCTTCCTGCAGCTTAGGGGCACATAAATGAGTTGTCACCAGTTGTCCCCCTGCCATGCTTTGTGGGGGACAGGTAACCAGTGCTCCATCAGGTTTGTTCCCTGCTCCAGTGTCAGTGTGGTTTGTTGAAGCCCCTTAACCTCTCCTGCTGGAGAGAGGGGTTGGGGTAAAGTCCTGCTGACACCCAGTGTGTTCAGACCTGAGCTTGTGGACAGCCAGCAGAGCACAGTTACAGTGACAGAGACTGGCAGGTGTGGCTGGAAAATGGTGCTTTGCAAGGCTTGTGTTCCCAAGGCAGAAAATGAGAGCAGGACAGGAGGGAATGAGGAAGCCTTGGGGTTCTTCCCTGCTTTGTGTTTGTCTTGGGTGGAAGGGGACTCACAGCAGTGAAGCTCTTCACAGCTTTTAAGATGGTTCTGTTGCACTGGAGCTGTTGGTGAGATCCTCAGGTCCATTACCCCCTGGCAGAGGGAACTGGTGCCAGCTCCAGACGCTTCCTGCTCCCACCTCTAACACCCAGAGATATTTTGGAGTTTGAGTTTGACTTCAGATTCAGCCTCTGCAGCATCAGGGTCAGTTCCAGCACTGAATATTCCAATATTCCATGCTGGTTGCAGAGCTGAGGCTTCCAGCCTACCCCAGGTGTTTGTTCTGGAAACACTGCAGGGCTAAAAGAGTTGGTGGGCAGATGAAGAAATGCTGTTGGCAGCTTGGCAGACCCTGAGGCTTCTGCTGCCTGAGAAGGTGGAGCTGTAGTGGGGCAAATACCCAGCAGGATTCCTGCACTCAGGAGTGCCTGAATCCTTATGTCTGCTCTTGGTAAATTTGGAATGCAGCAAATACCCAGCAGCAGGTGAACAATTCCCCAGGGCTCAGCAGTGAATACCCAGTGGTGTTTGCTGGGCAGAGCACTGGGAGGTGGGCACTGCTCCACACCCCTACCTGGGCCTGGAGGGCGTTTGGGGGTGCTGATGTTTTGCCACAACTTGGAAACACTTCCTGAGCCTGGACTCTGAAATTTGGGATGGGATTGTGCAGCTTTGTGTTTCACTGGCCCAGTCAGAGGTGTGAGTGTGCAGCTGATGGTTTCTGTGCAGGGTTTCACCTCTTAGTAAGGGCTGCACTTAAGTCTGTGTAGGTTTGATTAAATCAGAGATGTAAAATCAGCACAAGTGGAGATATTTGTGTATCAGCTTTGTACTGGAGCAATACAGGAGTGGCAGGTTTGGACTGACTTTCCTGCTCTGTTCCTGCAGGTTCTCAGTAAACAAAAGGATATTTGTAGTTGGGTTTGGATTATACGGATCCATACACGGGCCAACGGATTACCAAGTAAATATACAGGTAATTCTCTCTGCTACCTTAAAAATCCTGGCTGTTTTAGGGGCTGACAAACACATTTTAGTGCATCTGTAACAAAACCTGAGGTTCAGAGGGACTGTGTGTGTCCCTGGGCAGTGGGGCTGGCAGATGTAGCAGGGGCCAGATGGGGCGCTGGGGATCAGAAGGATTATTGCTCTTGATTTTATTGCACACGTCATTGCAGCATCTCCCCAGCTCTGCTCCCAGCTTTGGGGCAGTTGGGAGGCAGTTTGGGAAGCAGCTGTGCATGATTTCCCACCCCGAGCAGGCTGGGAGAGGCTCAGTTGTCTCAAGTCCATCATGATCTTGTCCAAAGAGCAGGTGGAGCCCGTGGATGCTCTGGGTGCCCATGTGCCACCCCCACTGCAGGAGGACTGACCCCAGGAGAGTCACTCCAGCACACAGGGCTGGTGTGATGAGCACAGGCTGTCAGCATTTCTTCTTGATTGTCAGGGCTCATCCTGCTGCCCTGAGCTCTGGGGGGAGAAGGGTCTGAGCACAGTGTGGGCTTGCAGTGCTGTGCCAGCCTGGGGGTGAGGAGGGGCTCTCTGGGACCCACAGCTCTGTGCTGAGCTCAGAGGGGCCCAGAGCAGCTGTGGCTGCCCCAGCCTTGAGAGTTCAAGTCCAGGATGTGGCTTGAAGCAATCTGGGATAGTGGGTGGCATCCCTGCCCCTGGCAGGGGGATTGGAGATGGATGATCTTTAAGGTCCATCCCAACCCAAATTCTGTGATCCTTAAGGTCCATCCCAACCCAAATTCTGTGATCCTTAAGGTCCATCCCAACCAAATTCTGTGATCATTAAGGTCCATCCCAACCCAAATTCTGGGATTCTGTGGTTCTGTGATCATGGCATTGCATTGATGGGTGACACGAGTGATGGACAGTGCAGTCATCACAGGGCTGGTCAATCTGGGAGTGCCAGGGCCTCAGCCTAGCTCAGGGACACTCACATAAGTGGTGTCCAGATGCAAGCTGACCCTTTCTGTGCTGCAGATCATCCACACAGACAGCAACACGGTCCTGGGGCAGAATGACACCGGCTTCAGCTGCGACGGCTCCTCCAACACCTTCCGGGTCATGTTCAAGGAGCCTGTTGAGATTTTACCCAACGTCAACTACACAGCCTGTGCCACTCTAAAGGTACCAGCTGGGGTGGGGGGAGCTGCAGGCAGGTGAGGGCACCTGCTTTAGGTTGTCAGTGCAACCTCTGGGCCTTGCTCTGTGTCCTTTGAGGCCAGTGGTGCAATCTGCAAGGTCTCTGTGTGCCCTGCTGCTGCCATGAGCTCATTCACCCCCAGCATTCAGAGCTGTTTTTTTGTGACCGAGTTCACAGGGGTCTGAGGATGAGGGAAGAGATGAGGATCTGACTCCATGTTTCAGAAGACTTGATTTATTATTTTATGATATATATTATATTAAAACTATACTAAAAGAATAGAAGAAATTATTTCATCACAAGGCTAGCTAAGAATAGAAAAAGAAAGAATGAATAACAAAAGCTTCTGTCTCAGACAGAGAGTCCGAGCCAGCTGACTGTGATTGGCCATTAATTAGAAACAACCACACGAGACCAATCACAGATGCACCTGTTGCATCCCACAGCAGCAGATAACCATTGTTTACATTTTGTTCCTGAGGCCTCTCAGCTTCTCAGGAGGAAAAATCCTAAGGGAAGGATTTTTCATAAAAGATGTCTGTGACAGTTTTTGACTTACAGCACTGAGCAGGTGTTTCACTGGGGAGGGGATGGGTGATTTTTTTGTGTGGACAGCTGAGCTGTCAGTCCTGCAGGTGTGTAATCCAGAGCCTGCTGCAGTAATCTCAAAAAGTTCATATGTAGCTGTTGAGACCTGGTTAAATTAAGTGTTAAATTCTGATAGAGATGGGGTTGAGCTCAGGATACCTGAGGTGCAAATCCAGGAGGAAAAGGGAGGAACTGACATTCCCAAACCCACCAGAGAGCTTGGGCAGCAGCAGGGTCCTGACCTGTCCTTGTCTTCCATGACCCTGCAGGGTCCAGATTCCCACTATGGAACCAAAGGACTGCGCAAAGTGATCCATGAATCACCAACAACGGGAGCCAAAACCTGCTTCACGTTCTGCTACGCGGCTGGGAACAACAACGGCACCTCCGTGGAGGATGGACAAATCCCAGAGATCATCTTCTACACATAGTGCCACTGCCAGCCCGCCCTGGACTCGACTCTTCCCTGCCACCTCCCAAACTGAATCTCTGGCTGAGTTTGACCACACCAATTGGAGCCACACTAGCCAAAGGTCACAGTGAAACCATTTCAAAGCTCATGTTCTGCCTTGTGCTAGTGCTGCTGCTGCTCTCAGGTGCCAGGCCAGCTGGTGTCCCAGTGCAGCCCAGCTGGTGTCCCAGTACCATTTGTAGGTTGTCTGTGGCTTGTTGTTTTTCACCTCCTGATTAACCCTATCTAACAACGTGCGTTTTTTGGACTGTAATGAATGTAGATGCTTTTCCACCAGTCAGAAACAAGGCAATGAGTGGCTCTGGTTGTGGTTTCACTTGCCATGAGGAGATGGTCCTGCAGACAGACTCGGTCAGGGCTTGGTGGCCTCTGCTCTGCTCCAGCTCAGCAGTCCAGGCCACACTGCAGGGCTTGGCCAGCCCGTGTCCAGCACCTTCCCTCCCTCCCAGCAGCCTCAGCACACAGAGCCACCTTCAAAACTCATGGGAAGTGGCCTTTTCCCTGAGGCTTTGCTGTTCCAGCACTACACAGGCTTGGAGACCTCAAAGCTGAGCTCCTCTGGAGGGACTGAGGCATTTTCCTGCTCTTCCCACCCATCTGTGACAATCTTCACCTCGGGCAGTTGGTGGCAGCGAGGTGACCTCCCTGCAGAGTGGTGAGGGGCAGCAGCCTGGCCGGGCAGCTCCTCCTGCATTCGGAGTCCCCGTGGTGCTGCTTGCACACCCCTGGCACGTCCCAAGTGCTGGTGATGCTCAGCTCCCCCCTGAGCAGCCCCAGCTCTGTTGTCACTGGTCGTTGTCCTTTGCAGAGTGCCAGGGTTTGTCAGTTGAAGCAGAAGGGCACCTGCCTCACCTGTTCCAGGGCATTCCTGCAGTTTCCATGCACGTTTCCATGCGTTTCCCTCTGTTCTGTGCATTGCTGCCTCGCCCCTGCTGCCCTGATGGAAGCAGGAAGAGAGGCTGGATGTGCACCTGCCTGTTACCTAGAATGCAGCAGATGGACAAGGATTTACCAAATGGTTCAGGAGAAGGTGGAATATTCTCTGTGCTGGTGTGTGTTTGCACACTGCCTGTTGGCCAGGCACAGGAGGGGGATCACAGACATCACCTGTTGAGCTGTGGAGCTCGGTGACCTGGACGATACCCCTTGTTCAGGGCCAGCTGCTTTTCCCCGTGGCTGTCACAGAGAGGGTGGCTGGTCCAGCCCCACCCTCACTGCCCACGAGACTCTTCCTCCCCTCCTCTGCAGAGGAAGCTGGAATTAAGCTCAGCCTGGCAGAAAGACCAGAGCCATTGGAGTCTGCGTGGGACTGGCTGGGGTGGTGCTGCCTCAGGGCCCCTTCTCCGACCTCCTGCTCCAGCACACGGAGCCACTGCCACTCTCTGGGCAGCTGCTGCCACTGGATTTCACTGCTGGAAGTTGAAACCTGGCTGTCCTTGGCTGGAGCACGGCTTCTCCTCCTCCTCCTGCTGCCCCAGCCGGGATCCTGGGGCTGTGCTGGCTGGAGTCTCCTCCTCAGCCCTGCAGCAGCAGCCTGGGAATGCCCTGCACCTCCTCAGCAGTAGCTGTTAGAGATGCCCAGAGTGTGTTCTGTGCTCCAGGGAGATGGTGTGAGCTGTGTGTTGTCAGCCTGCTTCCAGGTGGGATGGTTCTAATATGGCCAGTACTAAAAACATAGAAAAAAATCCCAACCCTGGGTCCATGACCTGGTGACTGAACCCAACTCTGTGCAATGCAAACAGTGCTGTGGGATGGATTCACAGCCCAGGCTCTGTGTCCGTCAGGCTGTCTGTGACTGTGACTGTGCCTGCTCCTGTCACCACCCCTCTCCCAAGGGTGGGGGGAATGTCACTGCTGCCAGCCAGGGCCCGTGCTGGAGCTGCACCTTCCCAGGGGCTCTGATCTGGGTTCTGCACCTCGGGGCATCAGGTACAGGTGGAAATAGTGGAATAATTGGAATTTGAGAGAAGCAGAGCTGTGCACTTGGCTCTGGGAGGAGCAGAGGGCTGGGGCAGGCCCTGCCCAGCTGCAGGGGGAGCCTCCCCAGCTGTTCCCTGGAAGTTCTGTTGTTCTCATGATTATTTTGTTACGCAGATTCTCGTCCCAAATCCCACCTTCCTGCCCTCCCTGTGCGAGGCAGGTCTGGCAGCTTGTCCTGTCACGGAGGGAGAGGAGTCAAAACTCTGAACTACACCTGAGCAACTTCTGTTCTTATGGCTTTTCTGCAGTTTGATGCAATTCTGGCTTTTGTAGATAGATGAATGTAATTCCTTGTTGGACATGCCTGTTCCCAGAAGTATGAGCCATTCTGTTGTACCACGTCACCTTCCAGCAGAGCGGGCCCGGCCCGGCTCCTGTGCTCTTTGATGAATGTATCCGATGCTCTCGTCCCGTGTTCACACTCTGCTTTTTGGCCAGCTTTGTGATTTGTAAATAGGAAAACAATAAAGACATCGAGGTTGTCTTTATGCAGTTTCTTTGTGATGGGAGGAGAATGATGGATGCTGGAGTGGTGGAGGGGAGATCTGGGCCATGCTGGCTCCTGGCCCATCTCCCCCAGCTGAGGGTGTGGGGACCTCAGCTTCCCATCCATGGGGTGTGGGGTGAGCCAGATCCTCGGGACTCCTCAAGCCTGGCAGGCACTGCTGGGGAGTCCAGACCCTCAGGGTATGAGGTGGTGGTAGGAGGGCAGCAGGATGGCACAGGGTGGGCACACTCTGGTCTGGGTGATGTCATTTTATGACTGAATTTCTTGAACCTGAATTGGAGGTTTTTGACAATTAAATGAACTAAAAGCTGTCTCAGACTTTGGGGGTCCAGGCCTGAGGGGAAAAGGCAAATCCTCTGGCCAATGATTCCCAGCATGGAGAGGTTTTAGGGGCTGCTGGAGCAGGGATGAGGGCTGGGCTCTGTTCTTGTGCCCAGCACAGCTCCCAGGGTCACTCAGCTCCATGGGGGCATCAGAGCCCTGCCCTTTGCCCGAGGGAGCAGTGGGGCTGTGGTGAACGTGAGCCCGGAGCAGGGGGAGCTGGAGCTTGGCCTGGGGGCCCTGCAGTGCCCGGAGCAGGGGGAGCCCAGCCCAGCCCAGCCCAGCGCGGCTGGAGCACCGGGCTCAGCTGGGAATCACCCTCCTGCACCATCACCTTCCTCACTCAGGGGCTTTGCAGGACTGCCCAGAGCCATCGGCTGTGCTGCTGTTCCCTGACCTGTCCCCCCCGAGATTTTCCTCCTGCAGCTCCAGAAAAGGCTCCTGGTCCCCCCTGCGAGGGGCTGGGGCTGCTCCCACCCACTGCTGAGGGAGCCTCCAGCAACAGGGGGGTGCTTGGGCAATGTCCTCACCCTTGGGAGCCACACAATGAAGCACAGAAGAATGTGTTGGGTTTTAAAGATTTTTTTTATTTTTTTGTTTTTATTAAAAAAAAGCCCCTAAATTCTATGGCTTCCAGGAAGCATCAGAGAAATTGAAATGCCGTATCTGTACACTTGGTTTTAAAGCAGTAACTAAACTCGCAATGGAACAAACGCTCTCACGTACAATCGCAGTATTTGGACTCCTCGCTGGAAGGACAGAGAGTCCCGGGCTCGGGCACGGCCCCGGCGGCCGAGGGAGCGCGCACAGAGCCGGGCACGCCGGGCACACCCTCGGGGCCGCCTCCCCTTCCCCTCCGCGGCTCCTCTTCGGCCTCTGCCGGGGCTGCTCTGAGCCGACGCGCTGCCAAGGGACCACTTCCAGTGAAAATTTTAAGGCGATTTTAAAAATTCGTTTGTTCGCCTCGCTGGGGACACGAGGTCAAACGTTGCACGTCCCCTTCCCGCCGTGGCCAGGGACGCAGCAGCAGCTGGGGCCGCAGCCCGGCCAAGCCAAAGCCGGGGTCAATCCCGAATTTTGGATGAAGAGGGGCCGTGGGGAGGGCACGGCCCCGTGGGAGACCCCACGCCCCCCCAGCCCCTCCACAACGCGGGGTCTCCAGGCCCCCGAGATGGTCAGTTTGGACAAATGTTTCAAAGCAGCCACAGATGGTCCCATCCCTCCCCCGCCCCCCCAGCACAGCCTCAGCCCCTTCTCTTGGGGCAGAACAACAGGGTTTTGGTAAAGATAAAGTGTGTGTCCCCCCCCAAAGTGTCACGATCAATACACACGACAGCGCACGGGGTCATTCACGTGGGGAGCTGCAGTGCCCTGGGGGTGCCGAGGAACGCGGGGGTGCGGGGGGTGTCCGTGGGTCAGTGCCAAACCTGCATTTCCCCAGCCCCAGGACAGGCCGGGAGGATCCCGCAGCAGCAGCGGGGGATGCCCTGGTGGGGATTCCATCGCTCCACCCCGGCGCCCTTCACCGCCCGGCCCCAGCCCCGGCCCCCGGGGGGCTCAGGCTGTAAAACCAAGAGGCCGATCAAGCCCTGCCCACACCAAACATCCAGCCCCAAGACATGGCAGCACCAGAGACGAGGCTGCTTCGCTTCCCCTCCCTGCTTTGCCACCGCCATTCATGGGTCCCTTTGGTCTCGGCCGTCCCTGTCCCTGTGTCCCCCAGCCCCTGGGAGTCTCGGACCTGCTCTCCGCGGGACCGGACGGCGCCTGTATTGCTCGCAAAAGTGCATCGTAAATGAACTGTAAACGCGTTTCCTCTCTCCGCCCCGCGCGGCCCCGGCTCTCCCCGCCCGAGCGGGGCCGCACCGAGCCCAGCGCTCGCCACTGACCGAGGGGACCCGGCGGGGACGCGGGGCGGGGCCGGAAGGAAGAGCAGAATTCGGTAACACTGAAGATGACGGTCAAAGACTGACGACTCAGCACTCTGCACCGAGACTCACTTTAAATTAACTTAAGAGACAAAGAAGCAACAGAAAAAAAAAATATTCCTCCTTAGCCCACTGCTCTTGAAATTGTCTTCGTCTTCTTCTGACAGCGACGGGTCAGAGTCTGTAGTTGATCCCCATTTCAGACCGGTTATAAACTCAAAGCAAGTGACGCCGTGGGTTTTCCTCTTTTTCTTTTTTTCTGTTTGACGGACGCAGGAACTTCAGCGAAGTTGGGCTTGGTTCGAGTAAACGGCCACGAGTGGCGGAGGAAAGGACAAGCAGTTTGGGGAGGCCCCGCTCCCCAGCTGCGCGTGGGGCGCTGGGGGAGCCCGTCCGGCCCGGCCCCCCCGTCCCCGTCCAGCCCCAGGGGCCGCGGGCTCCGCGGGGCGAGATCCAGCCACGGCCAGAGGGAGAGGAGCCGGCGCTCGCCGCTCCGCCCGGCCCCGGCTGCTCACTTGCGACGCTTGGTGGTTTTCCTCTTCCTTCTCTTGAAGAAACAGCAGCACCTGGGGACAGAGGGGACCCGTCAGCCCCGGGGCCACGGCACGGAGGGGGCAGCAGCAGCCCCAGGGTCAGGGAGGACAGAAACGCCCCGGTGCCTCGGTGAGCCCTACGTGGGCAGAGCTGCTCCACCAAGTGCCCCTGGTACACGGCAGGGGCTGGACTGGGAGCACCACAAGTGACACCAAAAGTGACAGCTGCCACAGCAAATGGCACTGACCAGGGGGGTGACACTGACCATGGCACACGAGGCAATGAGCCAGGGCCAGGCAGAGACTCCAGAGAAGGAGCAGTGACAGATCCATCCATGCCCCTCTGTGCAGGAGCCTTGGGCAGGGCGAGATGGGAAGGGCTGGGGTGGTGGTGGCCCTGCAGGGACACCCCTCATGGAGTGGCAGGGGACAGCTGGGCTGGAGGGCACTGGACAAGGCATCCTGGGGCAGCTGCTGAGCCCTCCTCCAGCCCAGCACTGGCGAGGGGCAGGGCTGGGGCCTTACTTTGTATCGTCTGTCACCTCCACCTCGGTGGGGGCTGTGATGGGGGCGTTCGAATGTCCTGCCGTCGGGTCATCTGTGTTCAGCTCTCCGTTGGTGGAGCTCATCACCTGGGGAGAGATGAGTGTCAACAGGGGCAGCCCGGGGGTCTGCAGCCCTTCCCCTCCCTGAGGGGCACAGGAGCCACCCAGGAGACCACCCAGCTCTGCCCAGGAGCACCGAGGTGCCCTTGGTGGCAGGATGGTGCCCTCACCCAGACCGCAGTGCTCGGCCTCGGTACTGAGCTCTCCCCAAGAGTTCCATCACAACAGAGGGGTCTGAGCCCCTTAGAACACCCCTGGAAGGATCCCAGCTGCTGGGAGCCCCTGCACCAAGAGAGAGACATCATAGCCAGCCAGCTCCAGAGTGGGTGAGAGACAGGGCCTGGCAAAGCTGACAGCTCCAAGGAGCCCTTCCCACAGCTGAGCACCTGGACACAACTTTGCTTCCTAGCACCAAGACTCAGCCCAGTGCCTACCATGCAGGCTCAGGCATCCCTGAGCTCCTGCCCACTCACCAGGGCAGCAGGGTCAGCCACAGTGCCAGGGCCAGGAGGACATCCAAGCCACCAAGACAACTGTGGGATGCCTGAACCGCCATCCTGTGCCTGCTGCCCGCAGGCAAAGCCAGGAGCTCCCTGGGGATGCACAGGCCAAACACTCCCCAAGCTGCTCGGCCCCAGCAAGGACCCTGGGCCTTCCCCAGCCCCTTGGAGGAGCTGCCACCCGACAGGCAGTGCCCAGCCAGCAGGGACACCCGACAGGCAGTGCCCAGCCAGCAGGGCCACGTCAGGCTCCAGCCCCTGACACCAGCACAGAGTCCCCTGCACATCACCCTGCAGTGCCGGGCGCAGGCGGAGCACGGCAGGAGGGTTTGCAGAGCAGGACTGGGGAGGAGGAAGGGGATGAGGGACAGGAGGAGCGAGGCAGAGCATGAGCTGGGCCCTCGGAGTGCCTGGGCCTGCCTGGCACCACGGAGTGCCCGGCCCCGTGATGGCAACAGCAGGAGCTGTGCCCAGGCCTGGGGCTGAGCACCAGCAGAGTCCCCGTGGAGCAGCAGGAACGAGCGAGAGCGGCGGGGACGGAAGCAGAGACAGAGGAAGCGGCGCAGGCCCAGCCAGGGGACCCGGCATGGATGTGCCACCATCCATGAGGGAGGGACCCCCAGGCCCAGGCAGGGCTGAGCAGCAGCGGGCAGGAGGCGGCGAGGGCGGCGAGCACAGACGGGGCTGATGGCGCCAGCAGAGCACTGAGGCAGGGCCACAGCAGGGGACACGGCCAAGGAGTGCCCGGGAAGGGAGGAGAAGCAGGGCTGGGAGCCAGGGCTCCAGTCAAGGAGGAGCAGGGAGGTCCGTGCTCAGACGAGCGGCACTGGGGGCAGAGTGATATCCACCCAGCTGCTGTGCTATGGTGTGCCAGCCATCCATCCATCCATCCATCCATCACCCATTCATCCATCCATCCATCATCCATCCATCATCCATCCATCCATCCATCCATCACCCATTCATCCATCCATCCATCCATCCATCCATGCATCCATCCATCTCCAACCACCTCTAATTCCCCCTGGCAGCACCAGGAGAGCCCAGCAGCCCCCAGGAAGCAGCACCAGCCTCGTCTGTGAGCCGTGAGCATCCCGTCACACCACAGGGACAGGCAGACCGTGCTGCAGCCGGGGCAGGACCCCGGCATGTGCAGCCCTGGGGCGGGGGAGCGGGGCTGATGCCCAGGGTGGCTCCGCTCCCTCCCGAGCCCGCCCTGCCCCAGGAGGTTTCATGTACCTGCACGGACCCCCCGAGCCTGCCGGCTGCCAGGTGAGCTCCCAAAGGCTCCTCGGCAGGCTGCCCACCGGCCTGAGGATCCCACAACTCCGTCCCCTCGGGCGGCTGCTCGCGACAGGCAGGAGGAACAGAATGAAAAGAAACAAAAGAAAAAGAGGGAGAATGGGGAAGAGAAGGGAGAAGTGGAGGGAAGGGGTGGGAAAAGTGGCAAAGGGAGTCGAGAAAATAAGACATGCAAAAGCAAAAACATGACCGGAGCAGCTCGAGTTGGTGATTGCGGAGGGCACCCGTGCAGCACCGTCCCGGCGGCTCCCAGAGCGGTCCCTGTGGTGACAGCGGGGATCTGTGTCCCCCTGCCACCTACACACACACCCCAGGGCCAGCCTCACGCAGCCCCTGGAGCAGGGCCAGCTCCAGCAGGGCTGGGGGCCGTGTTTGGGAGCGGGCTGGGGCAGCAGAGCCGGGGCTGCAGCCAGGCCCAGGTGACGCCGCATCCCCAGGACGACGCAGGGCTCGGCAGGGCCTGTGTGGCACCAGCTGGGCCAAACTCTCCCCCAGTGAGCACAGCACGGCCCCAGAGCTGTGGGGACACCCTGTGTCCCCAAGCAGGGCTTGGACACCCTGTGTCCCCAGGCTGGACACTGCTCCCTTGCTCTGGGAACTCCGTGCTTTGCTCTTCCCCCTGCTCTGGAGAAGGGATGTCCACCACAGCATTGCCCTGGTGTGGGGGCACAGAGCAGACCTTGCTGGGAGTGAGCTCCCAGAAATGAGCCAAAGGTGATTTGAAGATGTCTCCCTCTCCCTAAGGAAGCTCTGCCAGGCTCCCTGTGCTGGGCAGGAGCAGCGTGGGGAGGACAGGGCAGTGCACCCCCTGCTCCAGCCCCTCTGCAGGTGCTCTGCCCCCAGGGAGGTTTGGGAGGACAAGGGTTTGTACAGGACTGCTGGAAACACATGAGGTTTGCTCTCCGTGGCAGCAGTGCCAGAGACACGTGTCCTGCACCAGGACAGGACAGGCCACAGCACTGGAGCAGTTCTGAGCAGCCTGGCCCCTTTCCCACACAGCTCTGCCTGATCCCTGCCCCGGGCTGGGCTCCCTGTGCCCTGCCCATTCCCAGGACAAAGGCAGCCCCAGCATGGGGCAAAATGCAGCCAAGCTGCCCCCCAGTCCTGCTCTCCCTTGTCCCATGTCACTGTCCCATCGATGGAAGGGCATCACAAGCAGAGCAGCGAGTCACCCATGGGGACAGTGAGCAGAGGAGGCTCAGCCTGCACCAAGCTCTCCCCCTGCCCCTCACCAGCTGATGTCCAGGCCTGGCACCCCCCAGTCACACTACAGCCCCCACAGTGCCTCCTCCCTGTTCTGCCAGGCCACAGGGACACTGCCCTGGGCCCGGTGAGCCACAGACCCAGAGCTGTGGGAGGGAACTCCTCCCACACACAGCACTGAGGGAAAGCCATGTTCCAGTCCCTGCCACCATCCCTGCTGGGCTCCACATCCCTGGGGCTGCAGCCTGAGCTGCCCAGCCCACGGCCCCGTGCCCCAGGCAGGCTGTGCCATTGCTCACCTGGTGTTTGGTGTGTGGCTGTGCTTTGTCTCTGTTCGGGGGCTGCACCTGCACCTCGCTGTGCATCGTGCCAATGGGGGTGGGCTGGGGACACAAAGGACAATGTCAGTGCAGCACGGAGCCCTCCCAACACCCCGCAGCCAGACCCAACCTCTGGCCAAACCCCCCAGAAGCAGGGCCTGATCACTGCCCCTAACCCTGCCCCAGCAGTGCCATGCTTGGTATCTGGCTGCAGTGAGCCCAAGGAATGCACCCATGGCAGAAAGTGAGGTGCCAGCTCGGCTGCTGGGGTCCCCTTGGCTCCATGAGCCTCAAAGTCCCGTGTCACAGCCCTGGAGCTGTGCCTGGTGAGGAGGGTGGAGCTGGTCCCCTGTGTGGCAGGCATGGCTGAGTGCCACCTCCTCCCTGGCTGCTGTCCCTGCACCCTGGGGCGCCTCCCCCTGTGCTCCAGGCCCTGAGCTCTCACTCACCAGAGGTTTCCCTGCCCAGTCGTATTCGTAGTCGAACACGTAACCGTTCCTCTCGAACAAGTCTGTGAAGAGCTTCCTCAGGTAGTCGTAGTCAGGCTTCTCAAAGAAATCCAGGCGCCGCACGTAGCGCAGGTACGTGGCCATCTCCTCTGTGGGGACAGGGGGGCTCAGGGAGACAGGCACAGGGGGCTCAGGGCAGGGGGCTGGGCTGGGCACAGCTCTCACCTGGGAAGTTCTCACAGAGCACCTCCACCGGGGTGGCTCTTTTGGTGTCACCAATCTTCTGGTACCTCTCCTTTAGTGTGTCGGCCTGGCGGGGACAAGGAGGGGGTCAGCACAGGGGTCAGGCACTGCCCTGGGCTGTCACACCGTGTGTGATTTCCTGGGCCCCCTTTCCCAGGTAACTCCTTCCCAGGAAAGTCCCTGCCCGGGCAGGACAAACCCCAGGGTTTCCAGGGCAGCCACTGTGAGAGCAGCTGGGGGGACACAGGGAGACCTGCTCAGCACTGCAAGGGCCTGGCATGGAGCTCAGAGCTGGCAGGGTCCTAACCCTCCAACACCCCAGGGGCCAAACGTTCCCCGTCCCCATGCCAGGGCAGAGCCACACCCACAGGAAGCCATGCCCAGGGGCAGCAGGAGCTGGCAGTTACCTTGAGGCCTTGCCAAGGAAGGCTCCCACGGAGGAAGTACATAAACATGTGCCCTAATGCTTCCAGGTCGTCCCTGCGGCTTTGTTCTGCATGGAGAAAGAGACATGGGTCAGTTCCCACTAGAGCCACTGTCCCTGTCCAGTCCCCAGATCCTGCAGCACCCCGAAGAGCAGGAGAGGCAGCTTGTCCCCATCCCCACCCCTGGCACCCCTTCAGCAGGAGGCAGGGCTGGCTGCCTGTGCCCACACACCTTTCCCCAGGTGGGTGTTGATGCTCATGTAACGTGCTGTCCCTGTCAGGCTCTTGTGCTCTCGGTAGGGGATGTGTTTTTTGGTCTCGGGGTCGATGTACTCTTTGGCCAGGCCAAAATCGATGATGTGGATGGTGTGCTGCCGCTTGCTGCCCGGCCGCCCCACCAGGAAGTTCTCTGGCTTCACATCTCTGTAGATCAGGCTTTTGGTGTGGACATACTCCATCCGTGTGATCTGGGGCAGAAGGAGGTGTCAGTGCCAGGGCAGAGCCCCACGCTGTGTCCTGCACACCCCTGCCCTGCTCCCCTCAGCCCCCCAAGGACGGGCTCCTTCCCACCATGGGACACAGCCCCAGGCCAGCTGCACCCTGGGCACATGTCACAGACATCTTTTATGAAAAATCCTTTAGGATTTCTCCTCCTGAAAAGCTGAAAAGCCTCAAAAACAAAATGTAAACAATGATTATCTGCTGCTGTAGAATGCAACAAGTAGATCTGTGATTGGTCTCATAGAGTTGTTTCTAATTAATGGCCAATCACAGTCCCCTAGCTCAGACTTTCTGTCCGACACAAGCCTTTATTCATTCCTTCTTTTGCTATTCTTAGCCAGCCTTTTGATAAAATCCTTTCTTCTATTCTTTTGGTATAGTTTTAATATAATATATATCATAAAATAATAAATCAAGCCTTCTGAAACATGGAGTCAGATCCTCATCTCTTCCCTCATCCTCAGATCCCTGTGAACACCGTCACAGGCACACAGTGAGATGCTCTGGACACACTGAGATGCTTCTCAAGGCCCAGAGAGGAGCTGAGAAGGGTGGAGAGCTCCTCCTCAGAAAGGATGGGGTGAGCCAGGCTGGGTTGTGCCAGCACCTTCCCCTTATTCCCTGTGGGATGCCCATGCTGCCTGGGAGCAGTGCAGGGCTCCAGGGGAGCTGTGCAGGGCTGCAGGAGAGCAGTGCAGGGCTGCAGGGGAGGTGCAAGGGCTGCACTCACCAGCTGGATGGCGATCATCAGGACAGTTTTGAGCGTGAAGGTCCGATCACACAGATCAAAGAGATCTTCCAGGCTGGGTCCGAGCAGCTCCAACACCATGGCGTTGTACTTCCCACAGGGGCCAAAGTAGTAAACCTGAGGAATTCCTTCTGCAAGAGATGGAGCAGGGGCTGTGCAGGGCTGCAGCAGGCCCACGCTGTCACAGCCATGCCACAGCCAGACAGGGACAGGGGGGATGTCCCTGCACTGCCCTCCCTGCACAGCCAGCCTGGCTCTGCTCAGGGCAGCTCCATCTGCTCCATCTCTGACTCTGCCCAGGGGTCTCAACAGTGGGGGAAAGAACTAAATCAAAAGAGATCAAAGATGAGATGAGGCATCTGTACAAAACCCTGTGGAGCAGATGGGCAGGAGCTCCAGCTGGGGGTGAAGCTGCAGAGTCACATTTTGGGAAAGCCTCTCTCCCAGCAGTGCCCCAGCCCAGCCCTGTACCTGCATTGCCGAGCTGTTTGTAGAACCGATACTCCAGGTGCAGCTGGGGGGCCCGGGATTTTATGGGTTCCTTGGAGGAGAGAAAGGAGAACAGTTAAGTAGAAGCAGGATGTTCAGGGGCTCTGCGTGTCAGACACATCTTTCACATGCTGGCAGAAGCTGGACTGAGAGCATTTGGGGTTGGGAGCAACTGGTATAAAATAGAGATGAAGCCTCAGGGGATGATGAGAGAAAATCAGCCCATATGGGAGCCAGATCATCTCATCCAGAGAGCGAAAAACATTAATGGGATCAGGTACCAGTGGGGCCACCCTCTCTGCTGCTGGCACTGGCTGAGCACAGCACAGGCCATGGTGAGGGCTGGGAGAAGCAAGACTCAGCTCTTCCCTGCCCAGACCTGGATCACCCCACCTGCAGTGACGTGTGCTCCCAGACTGCCCTCAATTCCCAGCACAGCCACCACATCCATCACATCCCAGCCCAACACCATGGGAGAAGGGGAGAAGCTTCCTTCCCAATGGCTGGAACATCCCCCACCCCGACCATGGAGGAACTCCCTGCTTTGACAGCCACTCACCAATTTGATAGCTACGTATTCGTTTGTGTAGAGATTCTTCCCTGCGGGGAGAGACACAAAAAGGAGATGAAAAGCAGATCCTGCATCACCCCCACCACACATCCATCGCTGTCTCTGAGGGCTCCTGGGCTCAAAAACATTCTGAACAGGTTCTGCAGCTCCCACAACACCTGAAGGGGCCTCAAGGCACGGGGAGCAGAATCCACTGTGGGGAGTTGCAACATGCCTGCTAATTATCCCCAGGTGGGGAGTGTGGATTCCTCTGGGATGGGGAGGCTCCTGGGGCTGGAGCCAAGGCTGATGGGAGGGGGCAGCAGCAGGGAGGGGACAAGGCTGAGACTTGGTGCTTCTCCAGCCCCACAGGGGGAGGGGGCTACAGAGGGATGGCCAGGGGGAGCCTGCAAAGGGTGGCAGGGAGGAGGGACACCCAGGAGCACTGGCACAGCTGGCAGTGGTCTGAGGCACCACAGGCAGGTGGGAATCTGTCCCCCAGGGCTGGGGTCACTCTGGGAATGGCACATGCTGTGTGTATGTGTGTGTGAATGAACCTCATCCCTGGGGATGGTCCTGCCCACCCAAGGGCACAGGGGAGGCCAGGAGCAGATCCATGGCATGGCCCAGACTGTACAAGGAGCTGAAGGCTGCAGGGAGAGCCCAGGGGAGTGAAGGAGCAGCTGTGGCACCCAGCACCCTGTACAGCAACCCCGGAGGGCTCCACACCTGCACAGGACTTTTCACACCATAACCACAGCAAGGTTGAGCTCAGGGTGCCTCCACATCCCCCCAAAGCAGGGGGCTGAGGAAAAGGGGACTCACCTGGGAAGCAGCAGCACCACCTCTGCCCAGGCCCATAAAGGGCAAGATTAAAGGTGCAGGAACAGCTCTGAGTGCTCCCTGTGCCTGCAGGAGCCTGGGAAGGTTGGGGTTAAGGGCAGCAGTGATCCCCAAGGCTGGCATGTGGGTATCTGATGGAGCTGCATCTGTCTCCTCGGATTTTCTCCAAGCAATTTGCTCAGGGAACAAGCTCCTCCTGGCCTAAGATTTCATCTGCTCCCACTGCTGCTCTCCACCTGAAGCAGCCATAAATCCTGGCTGGGTGACATCAGAGGCAGCTGCTGAGCGCCAGGATTACAGGGAGAGGGATGAATGGGAGATATTAATGGAGCAGCTCCTCCCAGGGATGGGCTCTGCAGCCAAGGAGGGGCTCAGTCCTGCTGCCTCCCTGACCCTCTCCCATCCCAGGGGACCTCTGCCAAGCCACTTTGTCTGCTGCTTCTGCATAAAGCAAATCCCTTCACAGCGATTAGGGAGGAAGGGATTTGGGAGGGAGGGAGGGAGGGAAGTCTGGTGAACACAGCATGTGCCAGATCCAGGGGTTTGTCCCATCACACACTGACATTTCCTGGGCAGCAGGTGGGACACCCCCAGACCTGTGCATGGCTCCACAGGGCCCTACAGTGCAGTCCAAAACAATTACTGCTGCCTTCAGGGCAGCAACATGGGATCAGAAATCTCACAGCTGGATTTTCCCTGAGGTCAGGCAGGATTTGAAGGGGGAAAAATGTAACATGGCAGGAAAACTGCCAGAGGCACGCTGCAAAAGGGACTCAGTAGGGAGGGAGGCAGGAGAATGCCCAGCAGTGGCATCTGTCCTGTCCCCACCACAGTCAGTGGTGGCACAAAAAGCTACCAGCAACAAGGCCCTGGAGCTGCCAGCTCCCAGCCCAAAAATGAGACAAAATAATTTGGCATTCCCCTGGTTCAGCCCTTCCTTGGGGGGCTTGGACACAGCTGATGGACAAGATGGGGAGCAGAGAGGGTATGGACTGGTCAAATCACCACCCTCTGCTTCCCCTTTCTGAATTAAAAAAGGTGCAAATAGCAGAATTGGCCTGTCATGAGATTAATAAACCAAGAGAAAAGAAAAAAGCAAAACAGCAAGGAGGGAGGATTCCTTCCATGCCAGGGAATTCCCCACTCCAGCTCCTGGAGCCACCTCCTTTGCCCCAGTGCTCCCAAGGGGGCAACTCTGACAGCCAGAGCCCAGGGAGTGCCTAGGAGGACTGGAGCAGGCAGGACTTGCAGCACAAAAGGTGCTTTTGAAAGGAAATAAAAGAGAAAAGTGGTGAGATGGGTGGCAGAAAGCAAATATTTGCACTGCAGGGGCCTTTGCCCAGCTGGGTGCCGGAGGTGCCTCCAAACCCATCTGGCAGCACCTGCAGGATGCAGAGAGGGATCAGAACAGGCTGAGGGCAGGAGCAGGCAGCCAGGCCTGGGGCTGGGCTGTGCTAGAGCTGGAGCTGGCTCTCTGTGCTGTCCCTGCCCAGGGATTTGGCAGCAGAGCCCAGCACCTGCTCCTGCACGTCAGCAGGAGCCCGGCTCTGTGCTGGCTCCCAGCTGGGTCCCCATCCCAGCAGCTCAGAGCCATGGAATCACAGCACATTCAGGTGGGAAAAGACCTTTCAGATCACCACTCTGATCATCAGCCAGCAGCACCACCACGTTCACATTAGCCCGTGTCCCCAAGTGCCACATTCACACGTTTTTGAACACTTTGTGGGTGGTGACTCCACTCCTACCCTGGGCAGTCTGTTCCAGTGCTTCACAAACCTTTCAGTGAGTGAAGCAATTTTCCCAATTTCCAATCTAAACCTCCCCTGGCCCAGCCTGAGGCCGTTCCCTCTCCTCCTGTCCCTGTTCCCTGGAGCAGAGCCCGACCCCTGGGCTGTCCCCTCCTGTCAGGAGCTGTGCAGAGCCACAAGGGCCCCCCTGAGCCTCCTTTTCTCCACGCTGCGCCCCTTCCCAGCTCCCTCAGCCTCTCCTGGTGCTCCAGAGCCTTCCCCAGCCCCATTCCTGTCTCTGGACATGCTCCAGCCCCTTGCTGTGAGGGGAAAAGTGAGCACTGAGGCTGCTCCTTGCCCTTGGCACAGCACTGTGCCCACGCTGGGCACCCTTATGCAGCAGCAGCAGCACAGAGCTGTGCCAGGGCACCAGGATGGGAATTTGGCTGTGCCAGGGCACCAGGATTGGAATTTGGCTGTGCCTGGGCACCAGAGTGGGAATTTGTCTTCCCAGACCTGGGAATGCAGTGGAAGAACAGGGGATGAGGCAGTCAGGCCCAGCCCTGCAGCTCCACTGACAGTGGCTGCACCAGGCCAAGCAACAACAGCTCTGTGGAATGCTGAGCTTTAACACCATCAGAAGAAAAATGTTATTTTAGAGCTTGACCTTCTCTAAAGGAGGCTCTGAACAAGCAGGAGGAAAAGCAAGTCTGAGCTTTCAGCAAGGGAGGGAGGAGCAGCAGGAATTGTGTGGGTTCCTCTCTCCCAAAGCCTCCAAAGACACCCATGTGCCACCTCTGGCACGTGGTGGGTCTGTGGCTCTGGCCTCTGGGAGGTGGCTGAGCCTTGGCCCCACTGCAGGTGCTCACAGGGAGGTCTCTGCAGAGCCCAAGACAAGAAGGGTGTCATGAGCAGGGCACTGAGCCCACACACTATTCACAGGGCACCTTTTGTGGCCCCAGGTAACTCCCTGTGAGGCTGCAGGACAGGCCTGAGAGCCACAGCTCAGGAGAGCTTGGGAATGTCCCCAGCACCTGCAGGGGACCCTTCAGCTGGCCTGGCCCTGGCCCAGCTGCAGCAGTGAGCTGCTCCTGGCTCACACACTGCGCACAGACTCACCTCCCGTGTTCTTCCCTCCAAAATCCCCAGTTTACTTGAAAAGATAATTAATTTCAAGCTTTTAATTTTGAAGGAAAACAGCTGCTGTGGCTCCAAGCTGCCAGCAGCAATGCATACAGCAGGCTGGGGGAGAGGGGTGGGCACTGAGAAGCTGCAAAAAGCACATTTGTAGAAATTTACTGCTGGAAGAACAGAAGCAGCAGCTGCTGCCAGGTCCCCCATCCCTCCCTGCCCCTTGCTCCAGGCTGAGGCTGCCCTGGGGCAGCTCCATGGCCCAGCCTGGCAGGAGCAGCAGCCTTGGGCCAGGCTCAGGAAGGGGCCCTCAGGGAGGGTGCCAGGACTGAGGGCAATTCCTGCCTCTGAGGCAGCCCTGCACCAGGGCAGGACCTGCTCAGCACCCAGGTGCTTTGGGCTCAGTTTTCACCTTTCTGCTCAATCTCTGGGTTTTCCTCCTCTCCCCCTACCCCATCCCAAGCACTCCTGAGTAGCTGCTAAGAGGAACCTGCCCCAACAAACCCTCTCTGTGAGTGTGCTGGCCCTGCTCTCGGGGTGCAGGGAGCTGCCAGGGCTGCAGCTCAGCTGTGCCCAGTGCCAGGGCACACGAGCCACCAGCATCCTGCTGCCTTGTGTTTCAGAGGGCAGCGTCCCACCCTGGCAGGGAGTGGGGCTGGCTGTGGGCACCATGGGGGCAAGGGGAGCTCAGGGGGCTGCTGGAAAGCCCCAGGAGGAGCTGGGCTGGTGCTGGGCCCCAGCTGGAGGCTGGCAGGGGGAGGGATGAGCACTCAGCAGCTCAGGGTGAAGCTCCAGGATATAAGAAGGCAACAGGACCCAGCACCTGAACAACATCAGCCTCTGTGCCAGAGGGCTGGGGCAGCCACCCCGCTCCAGCTCCCAGCCCAGCTCTCCAGTCATGCTGGTCCAGTGAGGAACTGGCTGGCAGCACTGCCAGACTGGGACTGGCACCACGTCCCTGCATTGCCCAGGATGCCAAGGCCAGCAGGGACAGGGAGAAGCAGGATCCAAATGCACAGCCCCTGGCAGCCACAACTCCTGCCCACGTCATTCCCCTTCTGGCTTCCCACAAACGCCTTATGCCAATTGTTTTTTTTTTAGATTTTATCTTTAAACAGATCAATTGATTTTGGACACCTCCTACATGGGTGGACATCTCTCTCTACCTGGGACAGCTGAGCTGAAGCACCCTCAGGACAGATCACCATGTGCCCCTTGGTGGGGTGGAGAAATAGGGCAAAGTGGTGCCTTTTTGAGGAAGACAGTGTCCCCTTCCTCCCTCCCCACCACTGGGAGATGGAAGAGTCACCTCCAGGTACATTTTTTCAAGATCTTGTGGCCTTTGTTATGAGAGCAAAAAGGCCAAAGAAGATCTGGGAGCTTTTAAATACTGAGCTGCAGTTTGGCCTCTAAAGCCTTGAGGACTGAATTGCCTGTTCCCAGGGAAAAGCTGAGTGGCCAGCAAGAGCTGGGGAACATCCCTGCTCATGCCACCACTTCACAGCAGGAGCCCTCTGGTCCCTTGCCATTCATCTGCAGCTGGAGGAATCCCTAAATGCTGAAAGCATTCCTGAGCCCTGATGCAGTTTGGAGGCACACCTAAGGAAGAGAGATGTGATTTTAGGAGAGAAGCCACATAGCTGTGGCTTCCACTGCTGTGATGAGATCTCGTGCTCAGGCCTCCAGCATGTTATGGCCAGGCACTGCAGGGTGTGACAGAGCTAAAAAGCCACGTGAAGGGACTGGAAGCTTCTCTTGCTGGTGGCAAGGACAAACTCCCACTGTGCGAATTGACCACTGTGGAGCCCTGGAGCGAGAGCTCGCTGCTTGTCCCTGCAGCCAGGAGCAAACTGAGCCCAACTGCTCCCAGGTCCCTGCAGCAACCTCTGTGCCAGTTTGACAGACATTCCTCACATCCATGTCACACTCGTGTCCCCTCACTGAAAATGAGGGGGAGGCCAAGGCAGGGGGGTCACACTGACCCTCAGCACTGAGCACAGCAAAGCAACACAGCCCCAGCCTCCTGCCTGGAGCAGGATCCCGGGATCCAGCTCACCCAGAAACATAGATCCACTGTGGAATGCTCAGTGGCAAGCAAGGAAAAGGAGGTGCAAGGACACAGGTGGAGCCTGCACAGCTCAGGGCTCTCTGGGAGGCACTGGCAGCAGGAATGGCCAGACCCACCCGGGGAACTGAAAGGAGCAGCTGGTGCAGCAAAATCCCCCAGTAGCTCTCCTTCCACAAGCCCTGGGTCTGGAGGAAGGCTCAGAGCTCCTCATGACAGCAGGAGAGACAGCTGAGCAGGGGAACTGCTCGGCTGGATTTTCACCAGAGCGTTTCCCCAGCTCTGCAATTACACGGCCGGGAAGCGCGGGGAGGGGACGGGTGAGCCTGGCACCAGCCAGTCTGTCACACAGGGGAGAGCTGACATTAACTCCCCACACAGGGAGGGGGGAACTGACCTCACCCCAGCCAGGGCTGCCACAGCTCCTCCCCAGGCCCACGGTCAGGGCAGGTTCAGCTCAGAGCTCGGTTTGAGAAGGCGCTGCTTAAAATACCACGGAGCAACAAGGCTGTGGCTGTCCCAGGCCCTGGGGACTGCCTCTCTTCCCTCTCCCCAGAGCACAAGCCCCTTCCCAAAGCACTCACACCAAGCTGGCAGGGACTCCACCCACACATTCCTGGGGACATCCAGACTGTGCTGCTGGCACAGAGGTGCCTGGCCCTGCCTGATGCCAAGCAAAGGGTTAACAGCTTGCTGAAAGTCTCCAGGGACATTCCCAGTCCTGAGAGAGGAGCAACCTCCCCACCCTCCAAACAGGAGTTTGCTTGAGGAGTTTCCTGATAAACTTGGTTCAAAATGGAAAATGACTATGGAAGATGCTTGGGTTTTACTCCTCACTTTCTCTGACCTGCACAGAATTTCAGGAGAGTCTCTCAAACAACCAGTTTCAACAACTGAAGAATTTACCCAGGATAAAACATGGATTCTCCTCCCTAGATGTTTGTCCCAGCAGAGTGAACATCCCTCAGGCCCCCATGCTCCATCCCCTGTCCTGAGGCACAGTGAGAGGGCAGCACCCAGAGCACAAGTGGGGTGAGATATGGTGAGCACACAGTGGCATCTCCTGAATCCTTCCCCACTCAGTGTGCCTGGATTTGGGGGACACCCAGAACTCCGTGACCACCACTGCTTAAAACAGACAGATCCAGCCTGTAGTGCTCTCCCTGGCAGACCCAGAGAGCAACAGGCAGGGGAGGAGATGGGAAACACCTCTGCAATCAGTCCTTTGGGCTGGGATGGGCCTTGGCAGATCAAGCACAGCGTGAAAGGATGAAGGAAGTGGAACCTCTGTGACAGAACAGGGGCAACGCTTCCACTCTGTGTGGCCAGTCAGCACCCATGGCCACAGGCTGTGCCAGCTGCTCCTGCTGCAGGAGGAGGATGCCAGGGCAGTCCTGGCAGGAGTGGGTACAGTGAGGACAGAGGTGACCCTTCTCACCTAGACGGAGCTCCCCGAAATTGCCGCATCCAATCTTCTTGCCGACACGGAAGTTGGGACCCACCATTAAGACTCCCGAGTTGGTTCCAGCACCCCGGCCTCCATGACCACTCCTTCCTCCACCTGTCTTGGACATTCTTTTACCTTCCTCCAGCTCCCCTTTCCCTCCTCTCTTATCAAAATCCATAAGTTTGTGATACCCCGGCCTCTCCACGGTTACGCTGCTGCCATACAAATCCCAGAGCTGCCGAAAATGGAAGGGTGAGGAGGAAAGAAGCAGGGTTCCTCTTGGTTAATACAGCATCCCGGGGAGCGCTGGGAGGGTGGGGGCTGGAGAACGAGGGGCAAGAGGCCGTCCAGGGCTGCTGGGCTACTGAAATGTCAGTGCTTCCCAAGGTCCCGCCGGGACTGTCATCATCGCCGCTCACAGAGAGGTCTTTGGTGGAGAGAACATCCTGCACACAGGGTCCTCCCAGCGCAGCTCCTCGGTGTCCCAGCTGTGCAAAGAGAGAGGCAGAAAATCACTATGAGAAGGCAGAGGGTAACAGAGGGCTCTGGGCTCCTCAGAGCCCCTCCAGCACCTTCCCTGCAGACAGGTAACTCCTACAGCAGTGACAGTGCTGCAGTTGAGGGGTGGGAGAAGCTGGGATAAACATCAGGTCCCAGAGTGCCCCATGCCTGAGATGTTGGTTTAAATAAACAAATAAATTAATTTTAAAAAGCCTGGTCAGCTAGAGGTGAAATGGTTGATGAGCGTCTCCATGCTGGAGCCAGCCAAGAGTGATGTGGGGACAGAACTGTCCCCATGGGGAAGGGCTGCTGGCAGCTTCTGGAAGCATTCAGAGGCACCAGCCAGGGACTCTGAGAGCCCCAGGAGCAGAGGACACACGTGAACCCAGCATTGTGGGCACACCATGGAGTGAAATTGATTGCACCTGGCTGGGAGGGTCCCTGTGGATCCAGGGGCAGGGGCCAGTGGAGCTGGAGCACTTCCCACTCCAGCAGCAGCCCCTGCTGTGCTGGGCCAGGACCCTGTGCCAGCAGCCCTGCCCAGGACACGGTTCCTGGGGAACAGCCACACTCAGGGCACCCACCACAGCCCACCTGGGCTGGGGGAAACACCCACTTGGCAAACAGGAACTTGCTAACATCCCACTGCCTCCTCCTCTGCTCTTATCAACCACCCTTGATTTTCATTGCCAAGCTGGGAGTGAGGCCCCTTGGCTGCAGCCTGGGCCAATGTTGTGACACTGGCCAGAGCAAGTGATGCTCATGGCAGCTGTTTGCTCAGGGGTGCAGCACCTTGCCTGCCTTGTGTGCTCCCAGTGAGGCTGCTGGAAAGCCCTGTGCTGCTGGTGGGGATTATTCAGGTTCCCCTTCACAGGCAGCAATCAGCTCAGCCCTCTGAACCAGGGAGCTCCTTCTCGTGTGCACAGCCCTGCTCACGGCTGGATGAGGTGACCTTTAAAGGTCCCTCCAACCCAAACCATTCCATGATTCCATGACACTGGCTCCACACACATCCCTGTGCAGCTGCCTGTGCTCACGTGGGTACAACAGCCCAACATCAAGGCCAACCAAAGCCTTGCTTCCTTCTGGACACAAGACTGGGATGAAAAGAGCCATGGGCCTGCTCTGTGCTCGAGGAACCAGGTGCCCAGGAGGGATCTGTGCTCTCCCTCGCTGCAGCATTCCACCAGAGAGGGACTGCCCTGCACTGGGGAGGTCAGGCTGGGCTCCTCCTCACAGGGGTGCCCGTGTGGCAGGCAGGAAGGACAGCCAGTAAGCTCAACATGGGCAGAGGGGCTCAAACAGGATCTGGGAGGCCACATGAGAGACCCACACCTCCATTTCTCCCTTGCTCTGGTTTTGCTCCCAGCTTGACCCTTGCCATCCTTTACCCTGTCCCCTCCCCACCTCTCTCTGCTCCTTCCAGGCCCCTGTGACAGCACTGAAAGCTCCCAGGGCCACCACAGACTCCTGCTGACCCCCTGGGTTATCCAAGCAAACCCCCCCCCTCCAGCTCCAGGAAATGAACACACTGTGAGCTCTGATGCTTGGCCAAACCCTGTAAAACTTTTTATTGGCTCTCAATAGCTATTAATAACAAAAAAAAAAAAAGAAAAAAAAGAAAAAAAAAGGCATTTCTCATGCTCAGTGGTACACAGAGGGAAATGTGGGAGCTCTAAGAACAACCCAGGGAAAAAGACACCAAAGCCAGAGCTCAGCAGGGGGAAGGACTGGCTGTGTAAGGGTCCAGGAGCAGGACAGTCCCTGCTGAGGGGGGCTGACACCAAATCCTCACTCTCCTCAGCATCCTGGCACACTGCCACTGCTCTCCAGGAGGGACCAGAGCTGCTCCAAGGGCACAGAGTGCTGGGGTGCCACTTGTGGGACCTGCCTGTTCAAGCACAGGAGAATAAGGCTTTCATGCATCATGGGAGCCCCTCCTGCCCCCGTCCAACACCCCTGGAGCATCCCTAGAGCACGGCAGCCTGGCTGTCTGAGGCCACCACACACCAACACCTGGACACCATCCTGCTGCACAAGGGAAACTGAGGCACGGGGAGCCTTCCAGCTCTCCCAGAGCTGGGCAGCCCCGGGCTGGCTGCTGCCCTGGTGCTCCCTTCCCCCAGAGCGTGTCCGTGCCAGCAGGAAGCGGGCTGGGAGCGGCAGGAGCAGGGCTTCCCTGCGCTTTGTTCTGCCCCAGCCCCGAGCACGCTCGGCCCACACGTGACATCCTGCTCACATTCTTCACTCCCCCGATGATTTCCGCCCCGGGTTCAGCACATGGGGCTGCCCTGCCGACCTGCTCATGCTTCTCCCACCTCCTCAGGACACCAGAGCTGTTCCCCAACAGCCTCCCAGCTCCTGGAGTGGGCAACCCCTGCCTGGCATTCAGGGAGCTGCTTTCCCAGGATGTGGCTCCAGCCACAAGGGGAGCAGCTGGTGATGCACAGGCCTCGCTGCAGCTCCATAACCTGTTTTCCTTCTGAATCAGACCTTTATGCTCAGTCCCAGGGGATTCCAGGCCCAGACTGTTTGCACAGAGTCAGGCGGCCGACAGCCAGAGCTCAGGGAGCTCCAGCCCCGGCGCTCGGGATTATTTGCTTTGAAGAGTTATGGGCCAGCCTCTGCAAGGGAATTTCAGACAATGAAGTGAGGCAGAAGGGAAAAATTAAATCCTGTTTCCTGTGAGTACAAGGGAGACTGTGCTGCCCTTTCCCAGCCCAGACAAACTCAAGGAGCAGCATAGCACAACTCTGGTCCTGCCTGTGGAGCCTCAGGAGCTCTCCTGGAGGGGCCCAGCTCCAAACTCCAATTTCAGGCAGCTGGGCCAGATTCACACCCAGAGAGGCCACAGCCCAGCCCCCCATGCTGAGACTGCCATGCTGCAATTCCCCCTTTCCCAAGCTGAGCAGCAGGAAGTCCCTAAACCAAATTCATGTGAGTCAGGCCAGGGAAAGTGATGCTCCCCCACACTCTGCCCACCAGCCTTCCCTGTGGATGAGCCAAGGGCTGGGAGGAATTTATTTTCTCATCCTAGGAGTGCTGAGGAGACAAAGTGGCTCCCTGGACCTCAGGACAAAAGCAGGACCCACCTCTGTGCAGTGTCAGTGACTGCTCAGGTTTTCCACCCTGTGCCATAAAAGGATCACTGGCCTTTAAAATTGAGAACAACCTAATTAGAAACAGAAACTTTTGGTAAAATCCCAGGACTCCCACTGCTCCAGAGCAAAAAACCCCTATGTTTGTTAAAACACAGCAGCCTTTGGACAGGCAACAGGGACCCAGACCTGACCCATCCTCCCCAGGCAGCAGCACCATGGGGGCAGATTCCCTGTATAAAACTGATTTCACAATGTTCCATTTTGCACAGGAATCCTCTCCCAAAAGGTCACAGCGAGGCAAGCAGCCTCAGGAAAGCACCTTCTAGGCTGGATTTGTTGGCCTGGAATCAAATCTGATGCAAGATGAGACTAAGAAAACTTGTTTCTCTCTTTGGGAAGGAGTGGGATAAATAAAGAAAAAAAAAAAAAAAGAATTGTCCTGAAATTTGGCAGAAGAAATTCCAAAGCAAGCTGTGGTCTTAAAGCAAATAAGCAGTGCCCTGTGGTGTTTGCAGTACCAGGGATCCTGGAAGGGAAACAAACTGCAGGCAAGTGCAAGTGCCTCAGCTCCCCCAAAACAGAACCTCAGAAGCACTGGAAGTGCCATAAAAATGGGGCAAGCCCACACACCCTGATTCCCAAAGAGGGAGTTCACAGTGCTTTTGTTGAAACATTGGGTCCTTTTTCTTTGCCATCTGGTTTTAAGCAGGTCAGAGCTGCTCCAGTCACATTTACAAGTTTTTCCCTGCAGATGTAAGGGTGAGAAAAGGGGAATTGGGGTTGGGGGGAGTTATTTTTCTCCTTAAAAAAAGAAAAGCTGCAGTTCTAGTGCTACCCCTTGTCTCTGTGACTTGGACCAAAATATCAAGGCTCGGAAGTTCCTGCCCACATTTGCAAGTATAAGATGCTGAAGAGTTGTATTTTTAAGAATTTTTTCCCTGTAGAATGAAACCCTGTGGCTGCTGAGAAGGCACTTGTACAAACCATCTGGGGCACATTGTTCTCAGCCCTTTATATGAACATACACACCGTGTTCCTGCCCAAAGAGGTTACAGCTAAACGGGGCAAGACAAAAGAGGGGAAGAAGAGGGAAAAAATAGCAGCCTGGAGCAGGGAAGTGGCTGGGGAAGGTCAGGGAGCAGGTCCATGGTGCTGCATGGAACAGGGCCCAGGTGTCCTGGAGCAGCCATGCCCTGGGTGCTGCTCCCTGAGCCCCACCAACCTTTGGGATGGTTCTTGGAGCTGGTTTCCCCATGTACTCTGCACTCTGTGAGCAGAAGGGAAACACAGCTGCATCCAGATGAAAGAGAAAGGAAAGCTTCTTGAGAGCACAAAGAGAAAAGCCCTTGACACTCTGCAGCTCCAAGTACAGATCACTGCCAATTAAAGGCTAAAAATAATCACAAATACCCCAATGTCCCAAAGGATGACCCATCAGCTGGCTCCCAGTGCAAAAATCCAGACCAAAAAGCAACCAGTGGCCTTACACAGCTGAAACCAAATCCCAATAAATTCTAAAAGTTAAGAGGCTGAGCTTAGAGGAAGATCAAAAGTCTTAAAGCAAAATCTTAAAACATCTTTAAGGGTGAGCTACAGACGGTCCCAAATGATGTCTGCAAGGGTTTGTTGTTAACACAAGTTCCAGCCTGCAGATCTGCAGCCAGCCCTGCTCGTGATGGAGCAGGGAAAGCTGTGCCACACACAGGTGTCCCAAAGGTGTCCCAAAACAGCGGGTCATGGAAAGCCCCAGCAGGCTTCCCAGGGGAGCCCTGCCATGGCTACAGCCCAGCTCACAGGGCTGGGTCAACATCAAGTTTCTCATCCATCAAAGTTCCCAAATCCCTCTCTCCAGGACTGATCTCCATCCATTCTTTATCCTGTCTGTGTTTGTGTTTGGGATTGTCCCAGCCCATGGCAGGACCTTGCACTTGGCCTTGTTGAACTCCATGAGTTTGGCACAATCCCACCTCTCCAGGTCCCTGTGGATGCCCCATCCCTTCCCTCCAGCTCCACACAGCTCTGTGTCACCAGCAAACCTGCTGAGGGGACCCTCAGTGCCACTGTCCATGGCACCAGCAGAGATGTAAAATGGCACTGGTCCCAGTACCAACCCCTGAGGACACTACTGGTCACTGCTCTCCACTTAGAGTGGGACCATCCAGCCAGTTATCCACCAAGTGAGCACCCAATGGGCTCCTGAGAGATCTCCTGAGCTTCCTCCACCCTTGGACATGCACCTCTCCTCCAAGCTGGGCACAGCAGCTGAACAGGCTGGAACTCAGGTCCATGGAGTGTGCTGTTTGGAGCAAACTCATCCTGACCGCACAGGGAAGTTTCCTCCATGGGTTTGAGAGGCAGAGGGGCTGTGCAGCCCCTGGAGCTCACTCCACCTGGCACCTCCACCAGCAACAGCTCCAGTCACAGGAGATTCAAGCAAACCTAGCAGGACAGCAGAACATTCCTTATGGCAAGGGAAGGCTGGCTTGTTCTGGCCCCATTGCCTCTGGATCCCTCAGAAAACAGGAGTTTCAGTGCTCTGACTGAGGAACTCCAGGAACCTGGAGATGGGAGTTCTGGATGTGAGCATCTCACTTCAGAGCTCTGAGAGCTGTGCCCACCCTGTCAGGATGGAGGATGGGCTGCACCACTCTGGGGACAGCACCTGTGGAGGAGTTGGAGCAGCAGGGCAAGGGGTGAAGGGGCCTTTATCCATCCCAGAAATTCCCTTAAAAACCAAGCAGCCCTGGAAGCAGCCACTTTCCCAGCAGTTTCTGCCAAGTGCAGCCACGAGAACATCAGAACACAGAACACAGGTTGGGTTCAGAAGCCTGCTCCTGATCTCCAACCCTTTCTGCAGGCTCCAGCGAGGCAGGAGCCAGCACAGCTCTGTTTACTCCTCCTGCTCCTTTGTAGGTTGGTGTTGGTGTCAGCACAACAGGAAGCTCTTGTTCAATAGTTTGTTACTGAACTGCTGATGCAGGGCCATGGGGGAGCCCTGGCAGGACGTGGGGCTGCTCTGAGAGCTGGGGGAGCCTCAGAGCTCAGCTCCAGGGACTCCAGAGCTCCTGGCTCTGCCACCCCTTCCGTGGTGATTTGGGTGTGCACTGATCCCCTGGCCCTTCATATCCTGCCTGCTACACTGGGATAACTTCCCACCTCCTCCATCTGAGGTCCCTGGAGAGATGCCTGGCTGGTTTTCAGCTTCTGAATGGTGCTGAGAGCCCAGCAAGCCCCCCCTGCCTGCTTCAAGGCATCTGCAGGGACAAGAACCAGAACTGAAGGAACTGCTCCACCAGGCAGGAACAGCACCCTGAGAAACCCACCCAGCCCACCTGAAGGAATTGCTCCCCCAGAAGAGCATCCTGTGAAACCCAGCCAGCCCAGCTGTGCTGCTGCTGCCTGCACACAGGCTGGGCAATATCCAATAATCACAAATGCACTGTTTGGATCCTCACAGCCAGCTGGTCCCATGGGGCAGCCCCCAGCCCACCCCCCAGCCCCTGCTGTGTCCCTCATCCCCCAAACACAGACCTCAGCTCGTCCATGCAGTGCCACCAGGCTGAGTCATCAATGACATGGCAGACACAGCTCTGTCACCACTGCCACTGCACCAGGAGTGTCTGAAGCACTGACAGTGCTGGCTGGTTTCCCTCTCAGCAAGAAAAAACCCAGCAAGGTTTCTTACTGGTACCCCAATATTTACAATAAAAAATCTGTGGGCAGTTGGTCCATAACATGCTTTTTTTCCATCCAAATTCTTTCTTGAAAAGAAGAGAGGAATAAAGCTGAGGCTAATGTTCCTACCAGAATTTCTTCTAGTGTTCAGAGGCAAAAAAAAAAACCCAACAGAAACAACCAACCCACAAAAACCCTGACCTGTGGCAGCAAAGCTTTTAATCCAACATGATCCCAGCATCCTTGTTCCAAACCTCTCCTCCCTTCCTGGTTTCCCAGCTCTTTACTGAGAACACAGTGAGGAGAGAGGATCACACCCAGCTCCCAGAGCAGTGGGCACAGGGCACCCTGGGCACCTCCAGCCCAGCCAGTGCCCCATGGCCAGGATCTGGCCCTTCCCTTGCATGGCCCCAGGGATGGACACAGCCAACAACGCTCCCAGCACCAGAATTAAAACCATAAATCGACTTTCAGAGCAACCAACCAGACACACCACCACCTCCAGCCACACCAGTAACACAGAACAAACAAAAGTGAGGCAGGAACGTGCTGAGCCTGTCAGAAGTTACCACGTGCAGGTGCTGCCCTGCTCTCAGCAAAACCTCAGGGTTTCACCCAGATATCCATCCCTGGCTCTCAGCCACATCCATAAAAACAGCCAAGGCACAAAACCACCAGGATGTAAAAAATAAAATTAAAAAAAATAATTAAAAAATAATAAAGCATTTGGTTTTTTCCCTAGAGTTAAGCTGCGCCATGAAGATGATAGATTTTTCTTTCTGGCTTCCTATTCCAGCTCTCATGTCTATTAAACTTTTCTCTAAATTAGAAATGTTCTCTTGTTACTGGCTATTCCCTTCCCCAGGAGACTTTTACGACACTGTGAACTCTGGTCAGCTCTAAACCTACAACAAATCAAGCTCCAAATTGTTTCAAAGTTATTTTCTCCCAGCCTCTGAACCCAAATATGGCTTTTTAATGGATTGCTATGAATTTTCAATATTTTTTTAATGTTTGTGCCATTCCATTCCCTCTGTGAGGGAGCTAACAATGAAGAGAGCAGAGTTTCAACAAGGCAGCAAGGAAATGCTTCTGCTGAAGGGAGGTCCTGCTTCCCACCTCAGAGTCTCCCCCACAAACAGATTCTCACAAAACACCAGTCATGACTCGTGTGTGGTTTCATCTCTAAAGGACACCAGGTGACATGCAAACCCATCAGGCTGCCTTAAAAGCAAAATCTCAGCTGTTCCTCAAACTCCAGCCCAAGCTCCTGCAGCCCATGAGCTGGGAGTGCCCACAGACCCAGAGTGTCCCCTGTGCAAGGGCTCCTCAAGGGAGTGGAAGCAAAACTCAAACTGTTCTCCAAACACAGCAGAATCAAAAAGGAAGTAAAAGATGGGGGCAGATCACCAGTAGCAGAGTTTTCAGTTTCCAACAGAACCACAAGGCACCACTCAAGAGCTGGTGTGAATTCCCTACGTTGGTGAGATCCTCACCCCAAAAATTTCCTCCTCTCGAGATGAGCACAGAGGGGCTGCACAAGCCACGTGCCAGAACACCCCTGGAGCAGCAGCTGGAGAACTTCACCCCAAACTCTCACCACAGCTCAGGGTGGATGAGGAGAATCCCTGCCTGGCAGCAGTATGCGTGCACAGTGTCAGCTTTCCAGCAGCAGGTCAGCAGGAGTCATTTTGCACCCAAAAATATCTGAGGAGGAACCAGGCTCCTCTTCAGCCAACAGCAGTGGGACTGTTTGATGAACATTTGCTCCCTGCACATATGAGCAGAAAGAAATCAATGTGCCATGGACAGTCCAAATGCAGAACTGAGATCCTCAACATCCAAATTCAGAACAACCCAGATCTTCATGTTTTTGAAACCAGCCCACAGAGTAAAGACACTCCTAAATCTCTTAGCAGCCATAAAAAAACCCCTCCAGAAGCATCTCCACTCTTATGAGCTGCCAATTCACTCCCAGCCCAATGCACAATTTCACTCTTTTCCTTGGATCCTCATCCAAAGCAGCTACACCTGGATGGAAAATATTAAACTCTGCTCCACCAAGGAGCCGGAAATGCCACGTTGGAAATTTCAGCAGCAGCACAGGAACCAAGCAAAAAGCTGAAAATACTTCTCTAGGAAAAATAATAACAGTAAATACACACACACTAAAATAAGACCAGATCTGAAAACTAGTCTGGAAACAACAAACCCAGCCCAAGTCAGACAAACCTATCCATGAACCAAGTGCCCAAGAGCATTGATTCACCTTTTTTGGGTTCATCAGGCACAAATTTAAACTTCCAGCTGCAGAATTCATAACCAGAAAACACACTGAAGCTCCACAAGAAATGACTTGAAAGGAAGCAGCTTTTTGGCTGACTTTACAGACCCCACAAAAGGGGGTGTAAAGTCACTTTTTGGAACGTGACTGTGCCCAACAAAGCCAAGGGCAGCCCTTTCCCAGTTCTTGGCCATGTCCATCTTGGGATGCATTTCCCATGTGGGATCCACAGCAGGAAACAGGAGGAACACCAAAGCACTGTGGGCGGTGGGACTGCAAAGCCCTGGCTGCAGGAGGGAGTCAGGGAGCAATTGGTACCTGATTCCCACCTTCCCATCCAGCCCTGCCATGATGCCTCTGGGATGTTACCATCACCCTCCGCTCCAGCATCCCTTCTCCATGACCAGTATCAGCCATCCTCAGGGCTGCTGGGCCAGGAAAAGTTCTGGCATGGAGCTGGAAGATGCCAAGATGAGCAAATGACCCAGCTCCAGCCCACTGCCCATGCCAGCAGCACTCTGGTGTCCCTGCTCACATGGGACAATTTCTGTCTGGGGAACTGCAACTTCCTTTGCTCTTACCGTAAGAGGAAGGGCCCAGGGAGCAGGCAGGTAACCAGAGCAGGAAACCTCCTTCTGAACAACAAAGGCACAGGTTTGCTTTCTGCCCGTGCAGCAATTCTGCAGAATCTCTCACCAGTCCAACGCAGAAAAGGCCAATTAGGATGTCAGACTGGTTTCGGTTTTACTAAGCCAGAGTTTGTAGCACCGGAAGAAAGGAAGTTCACTATGGACAAAGCTGAGTCCCTGCCTGGGAGGCCTTAAAAGGAGAGCAGAGTCCAGCTCCCAGTGCTTTGTCCCTTCCCATCTGCTCCGGCGTTTCCGCGGGACACGCGCAGCCACCCCGGCCAGGATGTGACGCTTCTCTGGAGCTCCTGCTCACCACAGCAGGAGCTGGACACACTCAGGTATTCCTCACACAGCCCCTGACTCAACCCAGGGGTCTCAGCCCTCAGCCCCCTGCTCGCCATGGCAGGAGTTAGACCCACTCAGACATTTTCAGGCATTTCTCACACAGCCTCTGACTCACTCAACCCAGTGGTTTCAGCCCCCTGCCCGCCATGGCAGGAGTTGGACCCACTCAGGCATTTCTCACACAGCCCCTGACTCAGTTCAGTGGTCTCAGCCCCCCACTCACCATGGCAGGAGGTGGACCCACTCAGGCATCTTCAGGCATTTCTCACACAGCCCCTGACTCAACCCCATGGTCCCAGCTCTCAGCCAGGCCTGGCAGCTCTGCCACGGGGTTTTCCATTTAAATGAAACAATGCACCCCCAATGCTGCAAGCCCCAGGGAGACACCGGATACTAATTAAATCCATGCTGCTGCTGGAAAACCCAGCTGCAGAGAGGAACCAGCTGCCTTCCAAAAGTCCACAGCAGTTGGCCAGCAAAAAGGTGTTTACCAGCCCCATGGCTTCCAATTCTCCTGCTCCCCCATCCATACATTTACCTTCACATTTTCCAACCAGTCCCATCCTGCCCAGTTCTTGTACAGACTCATCATCACAAGCGCGTTCATCTTGGGAATGAGCCGACAAAGATTTCCTTTCTAGTCAAGGCCTAACATTGTTTTTAATCCATTCATGCCCAGAGCATAAAGCCCAAGACTCAGCTGCTCCACCAATACCAAATCTGAGAAGTTTCGGAGCAGAACAACCCAGGCAGATCTGACTGACACACTGGGAAAGGGCAGGTCCCCAGTGCTCACCTCCTGCAAAACCTGAGCTTTGCTTTCATGCCTGGTAACTCTCTCCAAAAGAGGCTTTGCCTGCAAGCAGGTGTCCAAAGCACTGTCTGTATCCCAAATCACTGTGTGTGTTCACCCTGGGAAACAGAAAAGCCCAAGGAGAGCTGCTGAGCACAGACTACAGAGCCCATGGCACCTTCAGGGCAGGCAGCCCTACCCCATACCTCAACCTCTGCCCCTGGATGCTGTGGGAAAAATACCCAAAGTCTTGACAGCTCATAAAAGGTTCCCTTTTACTTCCCTGGGAGGTTGAATAAGGACAGATCCAAGTGCCTGCCTGCCCTGCAGGACCATGGGGATGCAGCCCAAGGGCAGCTGGCTGATGAGGAATGGGAGCTGCATGAGCACAGCTGGAACAGGCATGGCCGTGCACTCTCCATCCCCAGCTCCACAGAAGCTTCTAGAGCAGATTTAGCTTTGGATTCAGGTGGCAGTTATAAGACTCCCCTGCAAAGCCTTTCTGTGAAAGGGATGATCCTACATGTGTCACAAACACACAAATTCATCATCACCACATCGCCAGTCTGGCCACGACAGTCGCTGTGCTGGGCCACAAGAACCAGGCAAGAAAGCTCTGTCAGGTTTCTGAGCAGGCAAGTTCTCCTTCCACCTCCTCCCCTCCCCAGAGCTTGCAGCCTGCTTCACAGTTACCAGGCAGTGGGAAAAACAGGCTTCTAGACAAATAGATAATTTTCACCCAGCAGCTGGGAACAACAGCTTCCATTTCCATCTGAGGCTGGAACATCTCCTCCTGCGCTGCTGCAGCCTGAAATAAGGTTAAGACCATCTCTACCAGCACACTGCTTCCCCAGCCCTGTCCCTGCATACTCCCACACCCTGAAAGCCAACACTTTTCATAAAAACAAGATGAAGCGCTGCTCGCCTTTCCCTCGATAAGGGATCTTAATGCACTTCCAGCAGCACGCCCGGGAATGGATGTGCAAGAAGAGCCATCAGTTCCCAGGGAGAACAGGGGAAGGCTCCCTCCCCACCTCCACTGCAGCCAGAGGTGTGCTGCACCTTTCCTGAGAGCTGCCCTGGCTGCTGAGAGCTCCAGCATGGCCTGCAGGACGTGCCCAGCTGAAGGACAAGGCTCGGGGACAACCTGCTGCAGGAGGATTTGACAGCACGCCCAGAGGAACAGCAGGTACAAACACAGGCAGGAAACATCAGAGGAAATGCCTCTGGCTCTGAATGGCCCAGCAAAGCAGAGAGGGGAACGCTGCAGCAGCTGGGAGGCCACAATGTGTCCATTCAAGAGCTGATCCTGAGCCCACCTGCTTCAGCATCTCCTGGGGCCAGTGGGCACAGGGAGAACAGCACAGAACACTGTGACACACCTCACCAGGGCAGGAGGGACAGCTGTCCTGGCAAGTGGACATCCACTTCCCAACACACTGGGATGGGCTTATTTCCCAGCCTGGTATCCAGGCCACTCTGCACTGCTTGTTGCTAAACTTCAGGGTCTTCCCTCCCTCCACTGAATTTTCAGTAATACACAAGAGCACACACTTGTATTTAAACACTAGTGCCAAGTCAGATGGTTGAAACAGCAAACAACCAGAGATCTCCGAATCCCAGTCCATGAAATGAATTCTTCCCACCAAGCAGGGGGATGGGAAGGCATCCTGCTCTCCCTGCCCTGGGACAGCCCAAACACCACCGCAAGGCCAGTCCATCACAAAGCCTCATCACACACAACATGTATATGGTGTCACTGCTTCTCTCCATGCACTGAAAGCAGAGCAGGGTCCACACTCTCCACTACAACCCGCTGAGAAGGCCCTACAGCAAAAGCTTCCTCCTTTATGCAATCACAGGCCCTTGAGGACAGAAACTGAGGCAGGACAAAACAGCAGCCATTCCCACAGGAGAGAATGCCCCAGAGGGGCTGCAGTGCCATTGTCACCCCTTGCCACAAGCTACAGAGTGAGTCCCCACCTGTGGCAGGCAGCCCTGGACCCTGAGCCATCCGTGCAGCCAGTGCATGACACAACATCTCCCTGCTGACACAGCTTTATCAGCTCCTTTATCAATTCCCACGCATGGGGAAGCTGAGAGCAGCTCTCAGACCGCGAGAAGGGGATCCCCTGCAGCCCCCACCACCCTGAGGTATGGCCTTCTCTGTCCCATGGGACTCCCTGCAGAAGCACTGCTGTCCCCAGCCAGCCCCTGTCCCCTGGGAGCCACCCCGCTGGTGTGATGGCATCTCTGGAGGGGGACACTGCCCATGGGATGATCCAACCTCGTCACAGCAGGATGAGCCTCCAGAGGAGCCTCCAGAGCCTTTCTGGTGTGCATGAGTCAGAGGGTCTGAGCACATGGAGGGGTGGGATGTCCCCCCACACGTTGTGGGAGAGCTCCCTGTGGGACAGCTCTGCTTCCAGAGCAGGAACCACTCTGGCATCCCACAGGCCAGGAGCAGCAGCAGGGAGGACACAGGGACATCCAAGTGCTGTCAGCTGCTGGGAGATGTGCAAGAGCAGAGGAAGAACACGAGCCATTCGAGGATATCCTCAGAGATCCCACAACCTCAAATCCATATGTTCCTTCTGGCATTGGGAAGGATCAGTGGAAGGCAGGGTGATGGGATCAACATTTGTTCTCCAAAGGGTAAGAGACATTTCCCAAAACCTCTGCCATAACAAAAGCAAATTTCTGGATGGCTGTGTCTCCCTTCCCTTCCTCCTCCAAGCCCAAGCTGGTCTGAAAACCTTTCATCCACCTGGAAGAGATTTCCACCCCACAGAGGAACTTGACTGAAAACCAGCACACACAAGCCTGGCATCCTCCTTCCCACAGAGTGGGACACCACAGTGACACACTCAGGACTTGCTCCCCCCACAGCCTTTGGACCAGCTCCTAAATAAGCTCAGGAGCAGGAGAAGGGAACAGACTGCTGCCCTGACTCACAGCACAGGCCACCCCACAGCACAAATCTGAGCACCACTGAACAGCCCAGGGTATCCCAGCTCACTCCCAACTTCCAGGGAGCAGGAGATCAAAATTTAGCAGAGCTAGAAGTGGTTTAATTTCCCTTCCCTGCAGCCTCTAATGAGCACAGAATGAGCAAAACCACTCCCTCCACTCTGTCTGCACAGCATCCTTGTGTGCAGGGCACAGGCAGGAGGGAATCCCAACAAGGAATCTGAGGGATCCCAGCAGCACATTGCACCAGCCTCACAATTTCTGTGCCAGGGACACAGGTGACTCTTCTGGAAAGCACCATCTCTGGAGGGCAGGACATCCCCACTGCCCCAGCTGCTGCATGGCCACAGCAGACTGCCTTGTCTTATCTGAACCACAGCTTTCCAAGCAGCCATGCATGAGAAAACCCCCTCTGTTCCTGGAGAGTCCAGGCCACCAGGGAGAGCAGATGATGTCAGGGGTGGATGCTGCCACTGCAAATTCTTTACATGACACACAAGGTGGGACACCCCAGAAGAGATCCTATTTGCTCTCCCGTGTTGGCATCCACACCATATGACTCCCGGGGTTGGACACACACCTCCTTCTCTCCCAGCAGGCTGGGAAACAATCCAAGCAGCAGCATTAGCCATCTTATCTTCCCAATGTCCCTCATCACAGCCTCCAGGGGCTTTCCAGACCAATGCTCCCCCTGCTCTCACACTGCTCCTTGCAGCAGCTGGCTCAGAGTAGGTCACCAAGTAAGTGTCATTACAGAAGAGGGAACTGAGGCACAACACTGCCACATGTCACACAGAAAGCAGTGGCAGAAGAGGCAGAAAATCCCCAAAGTCCCCAAAGGCTGCTGTGCCCTCTGAGGCCACATGCAGGGATGGTGCCCCTGACCACAGGTGTGTTCTCCAGGCAGGGCAGTAACCTGGCACACAGCAGTAACCTGGCTCACAGCAGTAACCTGGCACAGGGCACAGCCCAGGAGTGGGTCAGAGGCCTGACCTGGAGATTGCCAGATTGGTTTCAGATTTGTTTCCTGGTTCACATTTCCAGGAGGTGGATGGAGCAGATGCCTGCAACTCCCTCCTCCTTCTCCTGACCTGTGCCAGCCCAGGCAACCCCTTAAGAGGGGACAGATGGACACCACCCAGCTCTGCCGCTCCAGGGCTGTCACCACAGAGGTGTGGGAAAGGAAGGACGCCCAATCCAACAACTTGGGAGGGCGAGCTGTTCTGTGCCATCCAGAGAACCAAGTGCAGAGCCAGGAAGGCACTGGGAGCACCCAAAAGCTCAGCCAGAAAGAGGTGCCACCCATCAGTCCAGCAGCTCCAAGCAGCCCCAGTGAGGGACTGGGAATTCTGTGTGGCAAAGCAACCAGCTCCTCACAGGAGAGCTAAAGCTCACCACGTGGCTTTGAGAAACCAGATAGCTTTGAGAAACCTGAGAATCTGTCACTTCATCAACACAGGGTGGATAGCAGCAGCAATTTCTTAAAAAGGGTTGTTAAACATTGCAAGGGGCTGTCAGGGAGATGGTGAAGTTACCACCTTTGAAGGTGTTTAAGCAAAGACTGGACAGACACAGTGCTCTGGGCTGAGTGACAATGATCAGTCACAGGTTGGACTCAGTCTTGGGGGTCTCTTCCAGCCTAAATGATTCTGGGATTCTGTGATCACTTCCCATGGGCAAGAGCTGTGACACAGATTTGCCCAGTACCTCGAGCAGCAGGGCTCCTTCCCAGCCCTGCCTGGGACCAGGGGAGGAAGAGGCAGAGACGACACGCAGCACTGGAGGAATGAAAACCACAGTTTCACCTCCAGCCTCCAAGATGTGAGATAGCTCCTCATCCCACAAGGAATGGGGGCAAGGGGCGAGTTGAATATTCTGGAAGTTGTTTTTAATGAGCCATGCACACACCAGCTACAGTTTAAAGGGGGGGAACAGACCCACAAAGAGCCCAACTCAGCGGATTCGGAACAATTCCAGCCTGGCTGCCAAAGGCCTGAGCTGTGTGTGCCAGCAGGGTTCCCTGTTCCTCAGCCATCTGGGGACTGTCACTCTGCACAGATCTGCTTGGCCTCCTGTCATGTGCAGCACTCCCAACCCCTTTTCTGTCAGCAGGATCTGGGTTGGCAGAAACACTTTTAATTGTAGGATTTTTTTTTCCCTTAACCCATATCCTCTTGACAGAACCAGGTTAGGAAGCAGCTGCACTGGCAGATCTGGGGTGGCCTTTTGCAAAGCAAGGCAGGAAAAAAAAGGGGTGCCTGGATCAGTTATCCCTTCAATCACCAAACTACAGTTAATCACAACTTCCCCACCTCTCCTGAGGTCACAGAGAAAGGGGGAGCACCACCAGCTCAGCTCTGTCCCAGCTCCAGAGCAGGTCCCTTGTCCTGGAGATCCCAGAGCAGGGTGGGTGGAAGGGATGTCATTCCCACTGGTGACAAGGACTGCTTCCATTTCTGGGTGGCAGAGCTGTAGCTCTGCCAAGCTGAGCTGTCCCACATTTTTCCCTCTGCTTTCTTCCCGACGCTGCTCCAAGCCCCACACATTTGCCCTCAAATGACTGCCAAACCATACAGAGTTGAGGGGGACAAGAGGGGAGGGAAGGGTAAGCATCCAGTGGGGCAAACTGGGAAACCTCTCCCCAAAGAACTGTCAAATTCTGTGTGCTGAGACACCAAAAGCACTTCCCTGCTGCAGAGGAGCAGGAGCTGACTTGCTGCTGCCCTGGCTCCCAGCTCTCCTCCCCAGCACCCCAGGGCCACAGGCAGGACCCACAGCCCAGATCATGAGGAGGAAAGAGCAGCACCATGCAATTAATGTTTCCTGCAGAATAACTGGGGCAGAGGGATGCTCTGTGGCATGACAACATCCATCAGCTTCCCTGCAAGAGCCAGCAGCATCTTGAGGGAAGCAGTGAGTGATCCATGAGGCGTTCATCTTTCCACCCCCTCTACTACAGGACCATCAGCAGCTCAATCCTTTCCAGCTCTCCTTGCAGCCTCTCAAAGGTATGGAAGTGACCTGCTTATTTCACAGATGGGCATGGAAGCATCTGTGATCTCAGAGAAAAAAGAGGATAGAGAACAGAGATTCACAACTAACTGGAGACTAACTGGGACAAATTCCTAAGGCCCAGCAAGCACCCCAGTCTGCTGCCTTGCAGGGAGGGAAAAGTTTCAAAACAGAGGGACCAGAGACCTACATCCCACTGCTGGTCACACCACAAGCTGTGCAGGATCTTTTCACTCCTCCATCCCTCACACAGAGCATCAGCCTCACAACCCTTTATTAAGCATTGGGACAGCTTTGTGGATTAAGGAATTGGTCTGGTTTGCACCAACCTCCACATCAGAAAGGCACATTCCAAAGGGTTTTTTTTCATCTTCCCTCATCCCCCACCTGTGTTTTTGCAGGGGATGAGAAGGCCAGGACTGAAACAGGAAGAGAACAGGACTGACTACAGCTGGAGCGGTGCTGCTGTGCACTGGGAATCTTTCAAGAGGTTCATCCCAAAGATGCTCTCAAAGAGCTACATCCAGTGCAACCTTGCTGGTTCCTCCCTTCCCCATACCTGCTTCTTTTAACCCTACACAAAGGGCTTAATTTATAAAATCAGAAGGATCATTCCAATGAAGGGACATGTAGGATACACCCCCAGGAGGACCCATTTCATCTTGCTGCTATTAATACCTGGAACATCATTTGCACGAACAGACTGTCCCTTCTCCCTCATTTCTGGGCTCTCACTTCTTTGGTTTGTCCCAGAAATCCCAGCCAACACACGTTCACCCTTCTCTAGTACACACTTCCATCCAAAACCCAAATTCTCTTTTTTTTTTTGGAGTTAATTAGTCATTTTTCTAGTCTACATCACCTCTCTCAACCCCTGCAGACAGGATACAGCTCCCCTGGCCCCCTCATTCATTAGGCAGCCAATTTGTGGGCCTAAACCCATCAACTCTCATTATGGAAAGAGACCAAGACTTCCCACAGCTGCCCAACATCCCACTATCCTCCAAGCAGGATGGGGCTCTCACTCCTCTTTGCTTCCCCAGCACCAAAGCTGGGACTAAGAGCCAGAGCCATGCTCTGGCTAGGCTTGGCTCAGCTTCAGGCTGGGCCCAAGGGCTGCTTGCAAGCTCTTTGCCACACTGGCACAAAGAAGTTCCCAACCTTTCAGAGCTGTGCTGAGCCACAGGACTCAAGCAGAGCCTTCCACTTGCAAGCAGCCTCACATGCCTTTGGTTTTGCTTCAAGAGGAAACATGTTTTCTCTGTATCCAGGCGTAAAACAGTCAAGCCCAGCCAAAACCATCCAATCAACAGCACAGAGCATGACAAGTCAGGGCAGAGGGTTACCGTGGAGCTAAGGAAGCCCAGACTTCCCAGGCAGACCCAGAACTCCTCACCTGCCCTGCGTGCAGAGAGGGGCTGGGAAGAGGATCAGGCTCCTGTCAATCCCTGTGTCCCACACACCACAACCAGCCCGTGCAGCCAGAGATGCCACCAAACCTGACCTGAATTCTGACATCCACCAGCGCACAGCCCCGTTCGGCTGCTCTCCCTGGGAGAAACGGGGGACAAGCTCAGCACTGAACCAGCAGCAGGCTTTACCTGGTTGTGGGGGGCACCCTGTGAGAAGGATCACACAGAGAGGTGAAGGATCACACAGAGAGGTGAAGGATCACACAGAGAGGTGAGGAGAAGCCATGAGCACCTCCTCAAGCCAGCCCAGGGAATGGGAAATCCTGCCATTAGCAGGATCCACTGCAGAGGATTTCACAGCTAAGGAACCCTTGCCACCACAGACCACAGCGAAAGCAAAAGCAGCAAGGCATTTCTTTTCTGATAAGCTGCTTTTATCAGGAAGTTCAGCCTGGCTGCCCACACCAGCCCCAGCTGGAGAGCAGCTCCCAGCCTGTGCCTTTAAATCCCCTTGGCAGCGCAGGACTGGGGCTGAGGGAGCAGACACGCCCTGTGCTCCAGCGCTGGAGCACACAAACATTTCCTCCCAGCCATTCCACACCGCGGCTCAGCCGGAGCTGCTCCTACCTGCCAGGGCCCTGCCAGAGGGAGCACAGGCTGTGCCACACACACCTGGACATGCACAGACTTCAACTCATTTCCTGAATCCCTCCTGCTTCCCCGCCAGCTCTCGACATTCTTCCCTCAAATTTCTTCCTTAAGGCAAATATTTGGAGTCTAACAGGCATTCCTCATGGAAGGCACAAGTTAAATATTGGCCCTAAAACAACAACAAGTGACTTTCAATGATTCTGGCTGGAGAAGCACCGCTCTGGACTTTGATTTCTGGCTCTGAACTAAAATAGGAGCAAAGCACTGCGTGTTACACTCTTCTCCTGGGAGAAGTCAGATTTCAGGCTCTGCAAGTGCCCTGCCAGGACCACAACCAGCAGTGGGAACTGTCCCTGCTCGTGCTTTCTCACACCTCGGGTGTCTGCTGTCACCCAGCCAAGGCTGCTGCAGTGCATCCTCTGCACCGGGCACAGAACCAGTCTGAGTCTCTTTTCCAGGTCTGTGATTTTAGAGAGACACTGGAGAAGACCTGCTGGGAACCATGGGTGCCATCCAGGGCATTTGCACACCTTGTGCTGCCTGCCTGCGGCTGCACCACCAGCATTCCCAAAGGTGCCCACCTCTCCATCCAGGCATGCCCAGCTCCCTAGTGCAGAGGATGCTCCAGGCTGTTCCTGCTCTGCAGGCAGCCCAGCCCCCAACAGACGTGCTGGCTCTGGTAAGAAAACATCCCAGCAAGGCAGGAGAGCAGTCAGAGACATGGCAGCACAGTAAATGAGAGAGGGAAGGGTGAGGAGGAAAAAGAAACCCACACTGAGGTCAGTACACCTGAAGCCTGGCAGCACTCAGGTCCTGGGATGCTATGGGCACTTCCCACATGGATCAGGGGAGCAGAGCTGAGCCCTGCAGAGCCAGGTTTGTTGCACCCCAGAGCAGCTCTGTGATGTTCAGATGCTGCTGATGATCCATCAGCTCCAATGCAGGCAGGTCTCTGAGCCCCTGCCAAAAACACCCCAAACCAGAGTCTGCTCAAACACCAGGGCTCTGCCCACTGCTTCTCCAGAGAACACCTCAGCAGTTACCCTGAGAGAGGTTACAAGGCACAGATGTGGTACACATTCACTCACACTAAGAGGGTTTGCTCTATATCCTGCTAAATTCAGCATGGGGTGCGTAAAACGAGCGTCCCTTCCCTCTCCTGTGGACCCTGTAAGCCCAGGAGCTCTTGCTCAGCTCTACCTGCTCTGAGCAGGCCTGGGAGGCAGGAGAGGGACTGAGCAGTGGAGAGCTGCTCCTGGCAACATCCCCGTGGCTGTGGGAGATAGAGAGCTCTGATGGTCTGCTATGCTGGAATTCCTCTCTAACTCCTTCCCAAGACACTTATGATGGCACTTCAAGCTGGGGAATCTGCTGGGGGTTCTGACAAACTTTCAGGGAGATCTCCTGATGAGGCAGACACCCCTCTGAAAACAGTGTGGGTTTAAAACCAGCTGCGAGTCACCCTGGAGGAAATGTTAAAGCTCTGAGCACTTCCTATTCCCGCCCCAGCCACCAAAGCCCATGGAGGGACGAGCTCCAGCAAGTTTGAGCAGGAATTCCCAAGGCTCAAGGCAGAGACCAGCCTGTACCTGTCAGCACCACCACCTCCTCATCCCACAGCACACTGACCCTGCACTGCCAGAGCCAACTGCTGCTCTTCAGCTCCTGGCTCTGAGCAGCCCCTTCCAGCACAGGGACCCCACCTCTGCTCCCAGCACCTGAGTCCTTCCTAAACATTTCCCTGTGCTTGGCACCACCAAAGCCAGACTGACTCAAAGCAGCATTGCCTTGGGATGAGAGGAATCGGCAGAGCTGGGAGCGAGGGGATTCCAGAAAAGCCTCAGCTTGCCCCTCGCCCACACATACAGCACAGAAGTTGCTGGAAAGCACCATCCTCTCCCCACATCAAACCAGGGAAACCAAGCAGAGTATAAACTTCATCACTGCCAGCAGTCCCTGCTAAAAAAAGGATAAGAAAAAAGGGTTTTTTGCTTTGTTGTTTGTACCTCGGTGCTACCTCAAAAGCAGCAAGATTTTTTTACCTGAAAACATTGGGCAAGGACAGAGCCTGCAAGAATGGAGTTTTTGTAGCACAAACACAGCTCTGTTGGGGTTTAAATTAGATTTCCACTGACCTTTTTGAGCCCATCGTTCAGCCACCCACACCCAAGCAGCCCCTCTTAGCAAGGCTCTGCAGCCCCCAGGCTGGGAAGAGGAATAAACCCCCAGAGACTTGGCTGTGCTCCCAGGGAACCCCCACACCCCTCCCAGCACCGCTCCTGCTGCACAAACTGCTCAGCTGCAGGGCTGCAAAGCTCCTCCAAAGGAAAGCTGCACAAAATCCAAGTTCAAGCTCAACCTTAACCCCTGTTTATTAAGTTAAGAACATCCCTCTCAGGGTGACAAAGCCCGTGCATCACCTGCCAACTGTCTCATTCACCACTGGGAAAGCAAAGGCCAGGCCTGCCTCATTAAAAAGCATTACATAACATTAAGTAACAAAGGGCTACAGGACATTCTTTGCTTGGTGGACATGTAAAAATGAATGACTCAAAAATTAACGCTCCTCTCCTCCAGACTCCAGCACCCTGCGAGGCCAACAAGCACCTTATTTCCAAGGCAACAGTGTCTTGCCTCATCCCAAATCCTGCTCTCGCATCCAACTTACTGCCACCCTGCAGACACTGCACAACCAGCACTGCCCAGCTCTCGTTCAGAGCAGTCCCCAGGCACCAGTGGATGTGTTTGTGCTGCCTGTGGCACTGGGACCCTTCCCCAGCCTGGGGTCAGCTCAGCTGGACCTTGCTGGGTTTTCCCCATGTCACCATCTCAGTGCAAGCCTTTCACAGACAGGACTGTGAGAGCACCTGGCTTCACAGTCACCACAAGGCCTCGAGAGCTGTGTTTCCCACGAGTGAGGAGGATTCTGCTGTTTCAAGTGCCAGGGGCCTGATGCAGTGGGGAGGCAGGTGACAGCAGGGCAGTGCTTGGAAAGGCCCCTGCCACCAACCCCCCAGCAGAACATAGCCTCCATAGCACTGGGAGATCCTCCTGGAGACACAGAACTTCCATCCACCATCTCACGGGAGCCAAAGAAGCCAATTTAAAGCCTTTACAGAACTAATTGAATTCCTCTACTGCAGGAGCAAACCCTCCTGACTGTGGGCGGTGGATGAAACCAGAGACTTCCTGCTCCCTGTAGCATTTAGAAACACCCTGCAAAGCCTTACCTAGAAGTTTCAGCTTACCTGAAGAGCCATTTCCTACACCACACAGGGCTGATGGTGGGTGCTGATCTGCTGCTGCACACTCTGAAGGCAGCAAGTGAAAGGCAGAGAGATGTTCTGTGGTTTTACAGCCCCTGCACCATCTCCCTCCTGCCCCCACCGGGCTGGGGGCTGTGAGTGGGGGGTCACAGCTCTGAGCACCACAGGTGTCACCCAGGAACCTGACAGGGTGGGACAGACAGGGCAGGGGTGTGCTGGAACACCTCAGAATTTGGGTTGGAAGGGAGCCTAGAGCCCACTCAGTTCCACCCCCTGCCATGGGCAGGGATGCTTTGCACTACTCCAGGGTGCTCCTTTGATCCAACCTGGCCTTGGAACTTCCAGGGTCAGGGCAGCCACAGCTGCTCTGGGTAACCTGTGCCAGGGCCTCACCACTGCCACAAGCTGGAATTCCTTCCCAATATCCATCTAACCCTGCCCTCTGTCAGGGGAAGCCATTCCTCCTTGTCCTGTCACGCCAGTTCCTGATGCACAGGCTGCTTTTTCCAAGCCAGTTATTAGAAATAATGCATCAATGTAACACGCAAGGGAGGGGCTGCCCACAGGAAGGGCTGCAGGGCTACAGCCTGGGCAAGAATTTAGAATTCTTCAGGAGGAGGAGGGCAGCTGGTGTGAATCAGGGAGCCTGACAGAGGACCCTGAAGCTCCACACTCAGCTACCCCAGCAGAAAATCACCTTTTTACCTCCCTCACAACCAAAGCTGTTGCTTCTCTACAGCGATGAATCTACCAGAGACAGCAACTGGCAGCAGGAAGTAGAAACAGCCTCTCACAAAACCCCAAAACTATTCACACAGCTTTTCTAACAGGAAGATGACTTGTTCTCCTGCAGAACCCCAGAGCTGCTGGGACCTGCTCTCCCTCCCAGCTCACAGGTACAGCTGGACAGAAGCAGACTCCGGGTCACACCGTGTCTGGGCCAAGGAAGAAGGCTCAGGTTCACAGCTTCTCACCGCACCCACAAGGAGCCACGTCTGCCCAGTCAGAGCCCAATTACAGGGCTGTGGGCAGAGCTGTTCCCACAAGCTCTCAGCAAAAAGCTGTGGCAAACACACGAAGGAAGCTCCTGTGCTGGCACCCAAGCCCGTCCCTGCTCAGCAGCACCACAAGGGAAGAGGCTCTGACTCCTCAAACTGCAGTGGGAAGTCCCAGGAGCAGCACAGGGCAAACCAGGATCTCCTCCCCAGCCCAGGGGCTATAGCTCTCCTGCTCACCCCACAACAGCACATCAGGGGTTGCTGCTCACCCGAGGCTTCCCTCAGCCCTCCCACCGAGCCTTCAGTGCCTGTGGAGCTGCAGTTCCTGTCTGAAGGCACAGATAAACAGCTTCCTACCCACCCCGGATCAAGGGCCAGGCACACACCTGGAGGCACAGCCAAGCACAGGAGTGCTGCTCCAGCACAGCCCATCCCAGCTCCTCCTAGCCAGGAAAACAACGGGGAGGGGGGTGGGCAGGGGGAGACAGCTCCAGAGCACAGCCAGGCCCGAGCCCAGCAGAGACGTTCATTGGCAGCTGCTCTCAGACGTTGTTGTGTCTTCCAGCCCAGAGGGGCTGAAAGGGGGGAGGAAACACTGATTGTCCACGAGCACAACCCTCATGTCATTCCCATTGATCCGCTGAGTCACTCCCGTATGAACAGTTTTGACAACAGCCGGGCTGCACAGGAGCTCTGACACGGAATACAAAACGAGGGGCACTGCGAGGCTGCTCCTGAGAGCAGCACCAGGAACCTGCTGAGCCACCAGCGCCAGGAGCTGCACCCAGAGCAAGGGCAGAGCACACAGCTCCATCCAGGGAAGCTGCTGGACACGGAGCACACAGCTCCATCCTGCACCCGGCTCCATCCTGCACACAGCTCCATCCTGCACACAGCTCCATCCAGAGCACCCAGGAAAGCTGCTGGACACCAGCTCTGCCCTGCAAACCACACCAGCTGCACCCCATGGATGCAGGGGCAAAGCAGAGCAGCTGCTGCTTTGGCAAAGGAGCGACACAAGTGATTTTTAAGTGATTTATAAGACCACACAGAGGAGATCAAACTCCTAAACCACCTCTCCAGGCTGAGGGATCTGAGCCCCCCCCAGATCTCACGTTCAGACAGACCTGAGCATGTTAGTGGTGTTGGACCAGTCAGCACCACAACCCTCCCAGCACCCCAAAGCTGCTCAGGAGTGATAAAACACTGACCAAACAATGTCCCTATCTGCAACTTACCAAATTAAAACAAAACCAACAAATCTTTGGCAAGTTCCTCACAGCAGTCAAGCCTATCCTGCCACAGCAAAGGCTCCCCATGGAGGCCTCCTGCCCTAATTTGCAGCAATTCTTTGTCAGACCACTGGCAAACACCAAACGTTTGCTCCAATCTGTTACATAAGGCCCAGTTTTTAAACCTGTGTGCTGGCCGTGGGGAGATGGGGGCACACAGTGTGTGGCAGCCTGACAGGGCAGCCTGGCTGGCAGGTGAACTCACACACCCCTCAGAATGCACTTCCACACCTCCAACCACTTGTTGTGTGGAAGGAAAACAAACAGATTAGTTAAGGAGGCAACTTCCAAAGCTTTTACACACCTTTTAACTCGGATCCAGGCTAACTTGAACTGTTTGGAACAGACTGATATCATGGCAACTCAAAAGGGGTTTGTGAAACTTTGCTTTTTAACTTTAAAATACACCAAACACAGCAAGTCTTCACGCTGCCCAGCACACAAAAGAAAAGGCACCTTCCTGACCATCCCCACAACTTCCCGTTGTTTGCTCCCCGAGATGCAGAGCCAGCTCCCTCCTGCCAGCCAGCGACAGGAGCCACGGGCCTCCCGGCAGAGCCGCTCCTCATTTGCAAACCTCGGAACAGCTCAAGTCGGCTCCTGTCTGCTGGGGGCAGGAGGGGGAGGGCACTTTTCCCTTTTCTCGCATTCATCCTTACCCGCTTCGCTGAAGAAAAAAAAAGCCGTTTTAAATACCACCTTCAGCACGGTCCTTTCCCCAAATAAACACTTCCCAAGCCCTCTGGAGAGAGGAAAGCCACATACAAAGGAGCCAACATGCTGCGAGGCTGGGGCAGGCTGCGGGGACACGGCGGGGCCCATCCGACCCCATCCCCGCCGCCCGCCCGGCCTCGGGGGCACCGGGGGCTCGCGGCCCTTCCCGGGGCCACAAAACCGGCACGGCCGGGAGGGGACGGGGCGAGGCGGCCCTGGGCCCTCACAGCCCGGCCCGGCCTGACCGCAACGCGACCCCAGAGCCTCCCCCAGCCCCCGATCCCAACGTGACCCCCACAGCCCCCCACTGTCCCCCGGCCCAGACCGACCCCCCCGCAGCCCCACCGCCCGGCGACCTCCCCAGGCCGAGCCGGGGCCTCCCCCGGCACCCCCGCGACCCCCGGAGCCCCTTCCTCTCTCCGGGCCCCTCCCGCCGCTCAACCCCCCCCCGCCACCGCCCCGGCCCCGCCGCCCCCGCCCGCGGCGCCGCCCGGCCCGGCCGCCCCTCCCCGGTACCGGCCGTGCGGAGCCGAGGCCGCAGGGGCCCTCGCCGTCCCCCAGTGCTCCCCCGGTGTTACCTCGGCGGTCCCTCAGCGCCGGGCGGCGGCGCCGCTGCCCCGCGGCCGCTCCCCCATGGCGGCGCCCCCGGCCCGGCCCCGCTCGCCTCCCCTCCGCCGCTGCGCCAACGGCGTACGGCCCGCGCTGCGCCAACGGCGTACGAGCCGCGCCGCGCCCGTGCGCGCCCGCGCGCCAGCGGCGCAACCGCGCTTGGTGAATACGGGCGGCGGGGCGGAGCGCGGCGCAAGCGCAGCGGGCGCGAGGGTGGCGGCGCAGCGGCGCTGGCGTAGGGCGCGTTCGGGAATAGCGGCCGGCAGGCGGCGGCTTTGCGGCAGCGCCGCGCGCTTTACGGCAGCTCCGGTTAACCCCGCGCTGCCTGGCGCTGCTGTCGGGACAGGATCCGCTGTCGCGACAGGGCCCGCGCTGCCTCAGCGCCCTGCGGGGCCGGAGGGAGCGGCTCTCACACAGGGAGCACACCGTGCTGTAGGGGGCTCTGTAGGGTCCGGCCCCACTGATGGATGTGGCTCCGGTGTGGGTTATCGCGATGCTGTCGCGATATGGATGCCACCGTGCAGGCGGGGCACGGGCCGGTTGCAGGGAACGGCATGGGGGGTATGGACACCGTTATAGGGAACAGGCCCTAACATGTGAGTGAGCCCCGCACCGGAGTACGGCCCTGGTTTGGGGTACAGCCCCTGTTTTAAGGTCCATCCCTGTTTTGGGGTACAGCCCCTTTTTGGGGTAAAGCTCCTGTTTTAAGGTACCTCCCTGTTTTGGGGTACAACCCCTTTTTGGGGTAAAGCTCCTGTTTTGGGCTACAGCCCTATTTTGGGGTAAGGCCCCTGTTTTGGGGTACAACTCCTGTTTTAAGGTACATCCCTCTTTTGGGGTAAAGCTCCTGTTTTGGGGTAAAGCCCCTATGTTTGGATACAGACCTTGCTCTGAGGTGGAGTCCAATTCTGGGGCACAGCCCTGTTTTGGGGTACAGCCCCTGTTTTGAGGTACAGCCCCTGTTTTGGAGTACAGCCCCTTTTTGGGGTAAAGCCTTTGGTTTGGGGTACAGCCCCTGTGTTTGGATACAGACCTTGCTCTGGTGTACAGCCCTGTTTTGGGGCACAGCCCCTCTTTGGGGAACACCCTGTTTTGGGGTACAGCCTTGTTTTAGGATACAGCCTTGTTTGGGGGTGCAGCCCCCGTGTTTGGATACAGCCCCATTCTGGGGTCCGGCCCCTTTTTGGGGCACAGTTCCCTCATCCCCACATCCATCCCCACACTGGGGCTGTGCAGAGGGGGCACAGCTGTGGCACCCAGCCCGTGGGGACAGAGGGAAGCCAGGTGGCATTTTACAGCATTGTCACCTTTTTGGGGACATCAACCCCGAGCAAAGCCACTCTGAGGGAAACAGAGGCACTGCCTTGCAGGGAACAGAGCTCCAGGACTGTGGGATCTGCTGGGACAGTGTGGTGGTTTTAGTCTGAACTGGGCAGAAATACTAATTTTGTGTGGTTTTGGTTTGCTAATTGGAGATTTCCTTCATTTTGAGATTGTTTTTTGGAGATCACCTGCTGTGAGGTGTCCTGAGCAGGGACACAGACCCCACTGCCACCTCCTGAAGCCTTTCATTTCCTTCTGATTGCTCACCTGGGGACAAACACTCCATCCCAGTGGCCCTCAGTGAAGGAGGGCACAGCCAGAGGATCATTTCCTTCTCACCCCTTTTTTTCTCAACCCCCAATTTGAGGTTTTCAGGGTAAGGCTGGAGGGAGGGGACACCCCTGCACGACCCTGCTGGTCACATCTTCACCACAGCATGGAGCAGATGCACCCCAAAAGTATTTTCAGGCAATGGGTAAATGAATTTGTGTGGGTTTGGGGGAACAGCATCACCCCAAGTACCCATTTCAGCATTTCCAACTGCTTGAGTTGGTTCTTTCTCCTGTGACAGAAATATTCCAGGGAAAAGCTCTCCCCACAACATTTGGCTGGAGGACTTTTCCCTGTAGGTGTCTGCTCCTACCAAAAAAAGCTGATTTTAGAGCATCAGGAAAATTCTGAACGCTTGAATTTCAGCTGCTCCCATCCTGTTCCTGTGTTGTGGCCTGGCTCAGGACGATGCTGAGGTGCTGTGACATATGTCCTGCCCCTGGAGAGGACAAAATCACCCCTGAGGAGGATAAAATCACCCCTGAGGAGGATAAAATCACCCCTGGGGAGGATAAAATCACCCCTGGAGAGGATAAAATCATCCCTGGAGAGGATAAAATCACCCCTGAGGAGGATAAAATCACCCCTGGAGAGGACAAAATCACCCCTGGAGAGGATAAAATCACCCCTGGAGAGGATAAAATCACCCCTGGAGAGGATAAAATCATCCCTGGAGAGGATAAAATCACCCCTGAGGAGGATAAAATCACCCCTGAGGAAGACAAAATCACCCCTGAGGAAGATAAAATCACCCCTGAGGAAGATAAAATCACCCCTGGGAAGGATAAACCCCCCTGGAACTCTCCCTTTCCTATCTGCCCCATCCCACCCCCCCAGCTCAGTAATTTTGTGGTGATTTTCACACACTTTGAGAACTCACAAGTTGCTCAAGCATTTGGCTGGAGAATTGAACCACCCTCTGGAGAATGGAGCAGGAGAGTGGGGAAGAAAAGAGTTTGGATTTTATTTCAAGGCAGATCTCCAGCAGTGAGCACATGGTGTGCCAAAGGCCTGCAGAGACACGAGCAGCTCATGCCACAGAACCAGCACAGGGAGCAAGAAAATCCAGGGAATTTCTGTTGGGAAATCCTCCAGCCAGGAGCCCTGGCCCTCTCCTGTGGGCTCCAGGCAGTTTGGGCTCATTCACAAGCAGACAACACAAAGGGACCACTGGGACTGCACAGGAAAGTGAGGAATGAGCTGCTCCAGGGTGGGTGGCAGCACCTTCCCAGCTGGAACTGCAGAGGCACAGAAACACAGCAAGAACCAGAGAAAAGGAAAAGCCAGGCCCTCACAGTTCCCCTCACACCCTGATGGAGCAATCCAGAGCTTTTTGGGAGCTCCTCAGGGTGGGGGGCTGAGCTTGGCTGCACAACCACCGCCATTCCTGACAAACCCTGCCTGGTCCTCCTGCAGCAGAGGCAGAAAAAATTCCCTCATTCCAAGTGCCAAGGTCCTGCTCGAGCAACAGCTGGAGCAGGAGCTTAAAACGTGCCTCATGCTCAGATTTTGAGGCCCTGGTGCAAGAATTTGAGGGAAATCCAATTCATCCTCATGCTCAACACATCAGGGCACAGCAGCAGCTGTAGGGAAGCACTGTCAGAGGGAGGAGGATGGTGAGGGCCAGGCAGGGGGAGCCTGGCACAGGGCTCTGGAGACAGGCAAGACACTGGGATCAGCAGATGTCACATCAACAGCTGTGAGGGAAATGCCTCTTCTAGGATTAAATATCTGCCACGGAGTGGAACTGGGATATGACACCACAACATGGTGATTTCCATGTTCCCACCTGGAGCTGTGTCCAATTCTAGGGCCCCCACACAGGAAAAACATGGACCAGGGGAGGCCATGGAGATGCTGCAAGGGCTGGAGCCCCTCTGCTCTGGAGCCAGCCTGGCACAGCTGGGCCTGCTCACCTGGACAAGAGAAGGCTCCAGGCAGAGCTCAGAGCCCCTTGCAGGGCCTGAAGGGGCTCCAGGAGAGCTGCACAGGGACTGGGGACAAGGCCTGGAGGGACAGGAGCCAGGGAATGGCTCCCACTGCCAGAGGGCAGGGCTGGATGGGATCTTGGGCAGGAATTGTTCCCTGGCAGGGTGGGCAGGCCCTGGCACAGGGTGCCCAGAGCAGCTGGGGCTGCCCCTGGATCCCTGGCAGTGCCCAAGGCCAGGCTGGACACTGGGGCTTTAGAAACCTGGGACAGTGGAAGGTATCCCAGGTGTCCCTGCCATGGCAGGGGGGGAATGGGATGGGCTTTAAGGTCCCTTCCAACACAAACACTCTGGGATTCTGTGATAGCTTTGGAAGAACATTTTGGGCAATAAATTCAGCCATATACTAAAGGGATTTAACTCACCTTCACTGTCCAAGCCCATTTACTCCAGGGGTAAGAGTTCTCCTTCCAGGCACTAACTGGGGAAAGCAGACACCAGCACTGCCAGGGGCTCTCTGCACTACAGAAAGGCCACAAAAATGACCCCAGTGCTTGGGAGATGGGACTTTCTCCACACCTCTGCTCTCCAGTCCTTAGAAGATGGGAACAATGGCAGCACCTTTGGTCAAAGCTGCATGTCTAAGAGTACAAACCACAAGAAGCCACTCACAGCAGTCCCCAGCACAGAGCATGAGCCTCATCCATCAATGAGCTGTTCTTTCACAGAGAAAACAACATGCAGTGGGAGACTTTGGAGGAACATAGAGATTTTGCCATTTCCCTCTGCCAGATAACTCTGGTTACCTAGGAACAGACACTTCTCTGCTGCGGCCAGTTCTCCTCATCAAGCACAGGATGAGCATTTATTGTCTTGTGATCAGGAGAAAAACACAAAACAAAACCCAGAGCTCCACAGGTGACATGAAACATCACACACAGACACGCCACGTGACGCCCGACCACACCAGGAGCCAGGGCCGGGTTAATGGTGTTAAGAACTTTTAGAAATCTAATAATGTAAACATTTAAAAACATACAGAGGAGTCCAAAAAAAAAGGAAAAAAAATTAAGCCATTTGTTCAGGCAGCGTGTTGGACTTTCTGGAGTTACGGTTTCTGGCATTGAAGAGGAGGGAGGGGATGGGATGGAGCTCCCACCTGGAGGTGCATTGATCTCCACAGGGATCTCAGGCAGTGCAGGCTAACAGGGTGTGGTTTTGGTGTCCAGCTCCAACCATTCTGGTGGGCAGGCTCCCAGGCACCCACTCTCCTTGCATCAAACATTTTCCATGTGACTGAGAGTGGGTGCTTCAACACAGCCCCCAGATTCTCCAAGGGGAAAATCCCAAAGAGAAGAAGGATGTGGAGCCCCCAGCAACATTTCTCCTCTTGGTTCCTTCAAAACCTCCAAGTTGACACACTGAAATGGGGCAGGTATCAAATGGTTTAGAAGAATTTTGGCAAGAGGATGGCAAAGGGCAGGACTGAGGGACATGTCCTGGCTCCCAGGTGTGGCCAATGCCACCTTCAGCCCTCACCCCCTGGTGCATCCATCGTATTTCCAGGGAGTCAACGCCAGGCAGTTCTTCCATCACTCCAATGGCAAGTGACAAAGAACACTTAAAATTACACTTGACACTAGACAAAGGCACCTAAAAGCTTCACAATGCCATCAGGTCATGTTCTGTTCAGAAGGCTCCAAGAGCTCCTCCTCCCAAGCACATTGCACACTCTCCAGGAAAAACCCCTGGTGTTGGGAGCACGTCCCAGAGCCAGTGCAGGGCTGCTCCTGCAGCGGGGTCAGTGTGGCTGTAAACGGAAATTTGGTGAAATCTGGGGTTGCTTTTGCTTTGGCCCTGGTAACACAGGGGTCATGCAGACTCCAGACTCTGCTTCCCTCATTATTTACAGTGTGACACAGGACAAGTTAACAGGGAAATTCTGCAGGGGTGAGGGGGAAGCAGGAGCTCTCCTCTGTGAGCCATGATTTCATTAGATAAGGCACATGTAGAGAAAAAATTTCAAAAGACCACTTGCAAATCAATTCCACCTAGCTAGGACCACGTCCCTGTCCCTTTCCAGGAGCCAGTTTTGTTTTCCAGTTGCTCAGTGTGAATTTGGGAATTTGGAATAACCCCATCAAGAGCCTGCCAAGGCAGCAGGCTCTGGGTCTGATCCCCAGGGTGCCCAACCCCTCCTAGGTCTCCCAAATGAAGCACTCTGGATCATTGGCCAAAACTTTGAGAGCCAAAGACTTGGAACACTCATTCCCTATAAAAAAATTGGGAACTGACCTCCCAGTTTGGACAAGTTTTAAAAAATTCACAGCAGGCTGAGGGGGAAGAGGGAACCGCAGCCTTTGCTGCCTGGATCGCTGTAGGACACAGGGAATTGCATGGCTCAGGCACAGAATGGAGATGAATGACAAGGTGGAGGATAATCTCAGGGAAAACAATCCCCCTCAACAGCTTCATCCTCCCTTCAGCTGATGGTTGGAGAAAGGCAGGAATCTCTCTCTCATGGAAGTCCTGCCAGCCAACAGCAGCCATGAGGACTAACAAGCTTCCCTTGGTCTCCCAGACCCCACTGTAATATCTGGAGTTCAGCTACACCAGCAGAAGGCAGAATTAAACTATTCATTGTACCAGAAGCATTTCCAACCCACATTGGGGCTCCAGCACTGAGATCAATCATTATCTTGCATCCAGCACAAAACCTGGCTGGAAGTTTCATGGTGGGGAAATCTCGTGCTGAGTCCCTGTACCAGGGTGAACATCACCAAGGCCCAGTGTCAGCAGTGCAATGGTTTCCACTGGGCTTTGATTCAGGCTTTAGCGAGCAATCATGGACCTAAGGAGATGAATCTGCACCTTTGGAACACACAGATACAGCAAGAGGTTTTGGCAGCAGGGAAAGCAAGAGCTGCAGCATCACAACAGTCTGAGCCAGGCAAGGAGGGCTTGTGGGGAATTCCCATCCATGGACTCACCCAGGGCACCTCTGTTACCTGCAGGATCCTCCCACGGAGGGTGGAGCTTTCACAAATCACTTCAGGCTCACTAGTACCAAATAATTTAAGTGCCGCATTTCCCTCAGAGTGAAAAATTCCACATTATTCATCCAGGAGAGTAAACACCAGTTGCTACTAATGCTCTGATTGCTTTTGCTACAGATGGCGTGGTGCTGTGCTGGGCATTCCATGGGAGCTGAGCAGGAGCAGGGGCAGGAGCAGCTGTGGGAGTTTTGCCATCATGGGGAAGCTGAGCCTTTTCCAGGGATGTTCAGGAGAGGATTCCCTCAAGTAAGGGCAGTGAAGGGTTTGTTCTCAGTCTGCAATGAGGCAAATACTGGTGACTCAAGGCAAACAAAAAGCTTTCTGCCATGGCCGTGCAGTGCAGTGGAGGTGGGAAGGGCTGAGAGCACGGATATTCCTCAGGGATCAGGAGACAAGAACCAGAAAGGTCCTCGAGATGAGTGGGGTGCTGGGGGGGGAATGCAAATGATCTTTTCCAAGAACAAGAATAAAAAGACCAAAAAGGAGAGACTCCAGGCAGTTTGCAGCTGTTGCTGCTTAAGGCCATTGGTTTGCAGAGGGGTAGTTGGGCACTGTGGGATACTCTGGCAGGCTGTTCCCAGAAAAATTGCTGTACTGGGCCTCCCTGCTGGGAGGGTTCCTCCATGCACCGCTGTTCCACTCATCTTGAGCCTTCTGGAAGCTTCCACCAGCCCCTCGGTAGATTTTGTGTACCTAAGGGATAAAAGGGAGGACAAGACGAGAGTCAGCACCAGGAGCCCAGAGCTGAGACCCTGCAGAGCCACTTGGAACAGGATTTGTTCCTGTCTCTGTGAAGAGCTGCATTTCTGAGGAACAAAGCGCAAGAAATGCAGTAATGCAGTGAACAGAGGTGCAGACAGAGAATATCAACTCAAAACTTGAACACATTCCAGCTGCATGGCCAGAATTCAGGTGGGGGATCCCACAGCAAGGCAGCCAGCCCAGGCCAGGGGGTTGAAACCTCTCCAGCAGAGTCCAACACCACTGCTGCCACAGAGCTTCTGTTCTCCCTGCCTGCCAAAGCCTTCCAGAGACTCCTACTACAAATCCTTGTTTCAGCAGAGACCCAATTCCCACTTTGTCACCTGGTCCCTAGGAGCAACAAATCATGGAATCACAGGATTGCTGAGGCTGGTAAGGACCTCCAAGACCACCAAGTCCAACCATCAGCCCAGCTCCACCCTCATGTTCACCACTAACCCACGTCCCCAGGGGCTACATCCAGACATTTTTGGAACACTCCCATTGATGATGATTCCACCACTACCCTGGGCAGCCTCTTCCAATGTTTTACAATCCTTTCTGTAAAAATAACTATTTCCTAATATCCAATCCAAACCTCCTCCCTTCACAGAGCCTCAGGTTGCTCCACATGAAGCCTGCTTTGCATGACACAAAGCAACATCACCACATAGACACCGTGACAATTTCCAGCCTGAGCTGTCTTGTGCTGTCTAGATTTGTCCTCCAGAAACTCTGAGAGACATCAACTGACTGCACTGTGCAACCTTTCAAAGCACTGATGGCTTGTGGTGGCTGCTGAGCTGCCTCTTCACATTATTGTGATACACAGCAGGGATTCTCCAAGGCACAGAGAGATCTGAAGAATCCCAGAATCCCACAATGGTTTGGGATGGAAGGGACCTTAAAACTCATCTTATTCTGCTCCCCTGCCATGGGCAGAGACACCTTCCATGAGCAGAACTTACCCTTATAATGCAGATGAACATGGCAACTGCTGACATGGTGAACATGATGGCAGGGAACAGCATGAACACAGCAGCTGTCACATTGGTGCTGAAGAAGGCGATGGCTGCCAACCATCCACTGCAAGAGACAGAAAAAGAGACAAAATAGCATTATAATCTGCTTTTCAAAGTGTCCTTGTTATCAGAAACATTGTTTAAGTGCTTAAAAGGCCCTGGCACAGGGTGCCCAGAGCAGCTGGGGCTGCCCCTGCATCCCTGGCAGCGCCCAAGGCCAGGTTGGACAGGGCTTGGAGCAGCCTGGGACAGTGGAAGGTGTCCCTGCCCATGGCAGAGGGAGGAATGGGATAAGCTTTAAGGTCTTTTTCAACCCAAAGCATTCTCTGTTTCTGTGATTCATAACCCAGAAATTACAAGGCAGCTTTTAAGCCTTTGAAATGAGCAATGCAGACAATTGTCAGAATTCAATGCAGGTATCTCCCTGAGATCTCAACTCACTTGCCAGCATCCCTCACTAATCCAGTCTGAGAGCTTTAAGGGACAGCCAGCTGCGTGGATTTTGGGAAGGGAAGACATATTCCCAAGCTGCTTTTGGTTGTGCATCTAGAGACCAGAACTGGGATCAGGGAACACCAAGGTCCTGTGATTTACACTCCATCCCTTTCCTGGCAAAAACCAGGTGAGACATCAGCAATTCTGAAACCAGAGTGTTAAATGGAGTGCTAAGACTTTCCATTACTTGTAGTTTCAGCAGGAATTGCTCTCAAGTCTCTGTAGACAGGAAGTTAAAATGCCAAACAATTATAACACAACCAGGGACACACACTAACAAGCTCCCATTTATTTTAGGAGAACTCTCACAGTACTTCTCATAGGCCAACAATGAGTCACCACACTCAGCTCACCGTGTGCTGCCAGCACTGAGGGCAGTGCTGATCCTGACACCATAAAATAAATGGTGAAAGAAATGGACACTGAGGGAAGAGGCTACAAAGAACAACCAGGTGAAAATCACAGAATTATCTGGATTGAAAGGGACATTAAAGCCCAGCCAGACCACATGGGCAGGGACACCTTCCACTAGACCAGGTTGCTCCAAGTCCCATCCAACTTGGCCTTGATTTCTGCCCAACACAGCAATGAAACCCCAATGGTGCATCCCAAGAGCAGATACAGCTATGCCACTGGGGAAATCAAAAAGCTTCCTCCTCTCCACCCTGTACAGGCTCCCATCAGCCTCTCCAAGCCCATGGGAGCAGCCATAGCCCAGAGCTGCTGGGCCTGCTGGGACATTCCCACTTACCACGCTCCCCATCCGGAGAAGCCGATCGCCTGCAGGACCGTGAGGAGGAACTGAGCCCCAAAGATGAAGAAAAAGGCCATGAAATTAAAGGAACTGTCTGACCTGTGGAGGAAGAAAGGAGGTCAGGGGGGCACTGGCACCTTGTGCTGCTCCACACCTATGTCTGACCCCAACACCACACTCAAACCCTCCACAGTGGTGACTCCAGAGGGTTCCCTCCATGGCTTTGTGCTGGGAGGCTTCTCCCCTTCCCTGGCAGTGAGAGCACACAGCTCCATGACTCAGCAGCACAGATTGTCTCCCAATAATCTGGCTCTTACAGTTGCCCTCCCCAAGGAATTGCACGTATGATGACACACAGGAGAGGCTGAGGGACACGAGTCTCCTACACAGAGAGTCTGAATCATTCTCTGACCGAATGTCAGCCCAGCCTGACACCTGCCCAGCTCTGCCCTGGCAAGGAGGCATGCAGGAGTCTGATGCTGGCAGGCAGAGCTTGTCCATACACTAGAAATGATCACTGAGCAGGAGAATTCCAGCTGGGAACGTCTCAGTGTCTGCCTGTCATCATGTTCCCAACCCATGGTAAATAATCCAGCACTGGGACATCACAGGAGGGAAAACAGCCATGAGAGAGGTGGGTGGTATCCTGAAAGCAGAGGCACACTTCCCATCTCTGCAGGTTCCCCATCCTCAGGATGTACAGGTGAGGTCCTTGAGTTTATGCAGGTACAAAAATTAGCGTGAAAATGACCCCAAGCAAGATGCTGACCAGAGACATTCACAGTCTCTGTCATGGGTGCACCTGGCACTGCCCTGCCCAAGTCTGGGCTCTGCCACAACACATCTTCATCCCATCAAACCAGCCACATCAGGCACATCTGAAGTTCCTCAAACTATCATTTTTAATGATACAAATGATTCTCATACTCTAAGGAACTCAAAGGGACAATGATTTATCTACAGATCTACAAAAAATGCTTTAGGTGCTTGTGAAGCAGTTTGGGACACAGGGGAGTTAAGAAAAGAGCTCCAATCACTGCCAGCTCCTGCTTAAACCCTGAAAGTATTTAAATGCTTATTATTTTAATTATTTTTATTATGCTAATGGTAGTTAGTTTTAGAATTCTAGCCCCTGATGCCTTGTGAAGAGATGAGGGAGGTGAGGCACGTTGAGAAGCCTCCAGCCAGACCCATGCTGCTCAGAGCTGCCCATGCTGGTCTGGTGCCTGTCACAGATGGTGGCTCTGGAAGATTTGTTATCCTTGAGTATCCTCACAATCCCACCCTTCAAATACCACCTCAGAGTACAGCATTGAGAAAGGAATACTTTAGGCAGGGCCTGCTGACAGTGGTGCCCGTCAGAATCCAATTAACAAGGATTAGGCTCGAGGCTGAGCCTTCAAACAGACTCTTGCAACTCCGACCTGAAGGGGCTGGAGGAGTCTTCATTTGAAAGGATCTGCAGGAATTAGTGGGGATACAGAGAAAAGGTGATTTCTCATCCAGCTTTCTGGTGCAGATTTGCTACAGCTTTTCCCTAGCACCAAAGCTCTGCAGCTAATTGAATTTGGGATGCAGTGGGATGAGGAAGGTTTTACAGAAGCATCCTCACAACACAGGGTGCCAGCACTGAAGGGTGGCCTCCTCCAGGACAAGCAGGGCTGATTTTGCCTCTGCAATCACCACTTGTGATCCCAACACTGGCCCTCCTCAGTGATTTCCAGCCCAGCTGCTCTCCCAGGGGATGATCCCTGGGCTCCCCACTCTGTCCCCTGGGGTTGAGTCTTTTTTTAACTGCAAGTCTCTGCACAGAGTAACCTCGGGGACCTCTCAGCATTCATTGCATAAACACATCCAAACAACATTCAAGGAATAATGAGAAACGGCCCTTGTGGAGCCCGGGGGAGGTCAGCAGGGAGGAGTAATTTTTCCCAGACTTTAGAATGGAAATTCCTCTTTGAACAGAGCTCCAGCACTTGGAGGCCCTGGGGCTTTCTGAGCTCAGGATGGGGACAAACTCCAGCCCCACAGGGCAAGAGTTCAGAGCTGGGATTTTCACGTCATTTGAAACTTTGAGACAAATCCAACCCTTCTCTTTCCAGCAGAAATGACCCTTCCCTGTACTCCATGATGCCACTGGTGATTTAACAGCATCCAGTGCCCAGTGCTGTGGGCACACAAAGCATCAGCTCAGAAGAGCATTTAAACAATTAATTTATCATGGGCTAGACAGGACCCACCTGTCAGCTCCCATTTCCATCAGCTGCTTTTGCTGTCATCCAAACCAGCTCATCACAGAGTCTGGTGAATAATCAAAATCCAGAGTATCCTACCAGGAACAGATTTACCTTCAGAAGGCAAACCCCTGACTGGTGTGTGGGGTGTGGTGGTGGCACTGGGCAGCCCCCTCCTTTCCCTGTGTCAGACTGGGAACTGCTCAGGACCCTCCTGGCTCTGCCAGGCTTTACACATTAATGTTTGAGTGATGCCTCGTGGTCCACAGCAAATGCAAATGATTATTAATTAAAGCAAAAATGTAGGATGGCTTTAAATATTTGTGGAGTTTCAGAAGGACTGACTCCAGGGAACTGCTTTTATCTAAAAAGCTAAGCAGACAAACTCTCAAGTAGCTGGAGACAGGAATCAGAAGAGTTCTCAAAAACTATTAATAGTCTTCCATCAAAATAAGCCTCAATGAAGCTTTACCAAATTAGTACCTATTTTAATGCTGCACTGAGATAAGGGTGCTGCTAAGTTGGAGCTATTTAGGTAAAATATGAATTTAACCCTCTTAGAAGTGCCAAACTTATGTGACCCTCACCTCCAATCTTATGGGACCCTCAGTCCTATATCTAGCATTTAGAAATAGCCATATTTTTCTTGATTTTGAAAGTAAACAAGACCTTCAGACATGAGGTGCTGAACCAGGGAAACAACCAGAGAATAATAATAATAACAATAATAACCAGGGAAACAACCAGAGAATAATAACAATAACAATAACAACCAGGGAAACTTCCAGAGGGAACTGCAGCAGCAGCACCTCCTGGGCTGGCACTCACCGAAAGGCTTTGTAGGCAGGTCGGAACCAGCAGATGTAAGCACAGGGGCTGAAGAGGATGAGCCAGAGGATGGCCAGGCCAAAGTTGGCCCCATAGCCTCCCGCAATCCACCAGGCCAGGCAGGCGATGAGGTTCACGGCCAGCGTGATGCAGTAAACTGGGGAGAGGGCACAGGAGAGAACGTGGGCTGGGGAACTTCCAGGATTTTGGGAGAAAAGGAAACAAAAGATAATGGCTGGAGCTGTGTGAGGGGGTTGGGATGGAGCTCAGGGAAAGGTGCTGGGCACTGCCCAGGCTCCCCAGGGAATGGTCCCAAGGCTGCCAGAGCTTCAGGGGTGTTTGGACCCCGCTCTCAGGTCAGAGGTGCTCATGGATTGTTGGGGTCTCCTGGTTAACACCAGGAGCTGGACTGATGGTCCTTGGGGACCCCTGCTAACTCAGGATAGCCCAGGACTCTGTGAAGCCCCCAGGGTTGCAGTGAGAAGGGTCCCTGGGGCAGCAGGGCAGCTGCTCTGAGCGAGGCACAGGCTCCTGTGTGACCTGGGGCTGGGAGCACAGGAACATCCAGCTCCAGAGGGATCCTGCAGCACAGGGACGAGGGAATCTTTTACAACCTGTCAAAGCATGGAGAGCTTTGGTAGCAACTGATGTGACCAATACAAGACTCAGGCCAGTGTTATTATGAATTATGAGCAAGGTCTAATTTCCATTTATAGCAAAACCCCTTTGTGAGAGGAGAGGGGGGTGACCCTAGCCCTACCCCTGCCTCTGAATGACTCTGTGCTTCTGGGGCTGCCTCAGGAGCTCTCTCTGAGCCAGCTCAGTGCCCTGCAGGCTCTCTCTCTGCTTCCCTGGGCCTCTGAGGAAGCCTGGATATCAGCCTGGGGGCTTAGCAGTGCTGCCTTGAGCAAGGGGATAAACAAACTCCAATCAAGCTGAGAATATGGGACCACAGGGGTGGCTTAGAGGCCTTTTCACATCCCTGTTCCTGTCACTTGGATAAAAAGGAACAGTTGACAAAGGCCCCCAGGGCACAGCAGTGCTGCACTAGGTAGCAGTATATGAAGGGATGCTGCTCCCCATTTTCCTGGAGCTCACATCCCTAGAAAGGGGGGTCAGCCCCAAGCCAGGGGCTCCCACAGCTGTCCCTGCATCCCCCCAGGCTCTGCCAGGCTCAAAGAGGCCAATTTACCAGCTCCTGTTCTGGAAAACTGCTGGTGACTCTTCAAACCCTTTGTGGTAACCTGTATCAGCAGGCACAGAAAAGGAGAAGGTGGAAGGTCCAAGCACCAAAGGGCCTCCAGCAGAGCCTGGTGATGAACTCAAGGTGACACTCTGGACCTTGGCCTCAGCTATTCAGGCAAAATCAAACCCCTGAATTTCCCTTCACTGTGCCAAGGCAATGTGTCCTGCCCATGCCCCACTCCACTCCCTGCCATGGCTCTGCAGCTCATCTGCTCATCTCTGCCTTGGTCCTCCTGGGCACTGACCCACCTGCCTGCACACAGCCTGGGGCTCCTAAACATCTGCAAGGTTTTATGGTCACAAAATCATACTGACAACACAGTCAGGGGAACAAAACCTGCACCAGTTGCTGCTTCTGACTTACACATGGCCTGAGAGTAAAATAAAACATTGTTTTACTGCAAAGAAAATGTCTTCTGAGTAGCCAACAAAGCTTTGCACACAATGGTTTGGATGTCTCTTAATGTTGGGGGGAAGAATATTAGTTATTTAAATTAATTAATTCTATGTATTTAAAGCAACAGTTTGTAGATTCCCTATCCCTGGCAGTGCCCAAGGCCAGGCTGGACAGGGTTGGAGCACCTGGGACAGTGGGAGGTGTCCCTGCCATGGCAGGGGTGGCACTGGATGGGCTTTGAGGTCCTTCCAACCCAAAACATTCAGGGATTCCATGAATCAATGATATTTACATACCAATTAGCTGTACTTCTCCAAATATTCATTTTCAGAAGCTATTTATTCTCCAAAAGTTACTTATTTTAAAATGGCCAACAAAACAACACCAAGCCAGGGGCATCTGCAAAGTTTTAAGGACCTTTTGGCTCTCCCTGTGCCTCAGGTCAGTTTGTTCTCCAGCAGTGGGAGCTCTGGTACAACCTTCCCCAAACCTCCCTCCACCTTAATCCAGTGCTCACATCCAATTAAAGTAACGAGCAATCACCCCTCCAGCAATGATTTGTGTGTTTCTACTTTTCCAAACTGCCCTTTCCTTGTTTACCTTCTTCCCTTTATACATCTCTCTCCAACCCAAGCCAAAAAAAAATCAGGGAGACCCCCAAAGGAAGTGCACTGCAGATGGAAATGTGAAACTCCTGAGTGCAGGAGATGGAAATGTGAAACTCCTGGTGCAGATGGCAGCTCTCCTGGCCATGCCCAAATCCCTGGCTCTCCTCCAGCCTGCCATTAACTCGACTGAGGGACTCTTTGTTTTGGGAGAGGGGAGGACAAAGGAGGCTTTACAGCTTCCCCATCGCACCAGTGAGTCTGGAGGGACAGGCAGCTTCTTCAGGCAAGAAAATTACAGAGCTCATTGCAGCAGCTCCACATAACCAAAGAACAATGGAGCCATGGATTATGCCATTATTTATGCACACAAATCTCTCTCCTACACACATCCCGTGCATCTGGAATAAAAGCCACGCCACCAAATGCAGAGCTGGCAGCAAACAAGCTTTCCTTCAGTGAGAAGGGTAAAGAGGATGACAAGCATTTGGGGGGGAAAAAAAAGATAAGCAAGGCAAAAAGATTCTTAATCTTGCAAAGCATTCCCTGTGGTTTCCTAGGCCTGCCACACTGATTTTATTCCTTGCAGAAGAATGGTCAATTTTCATTCCTGGCTCCTCAATGGTGAGGCAAACAGGAGCCCAGGGCCAGGAGCTCTGCTCACACAGAGTATCAGCACATCACCAGCTGTGACAGGAGCAGCTCCCAACTCCAGCAGGATGTTTGGGGGGCTCTGGAGAGCTGAGGGAGAGCCAGCATGCAGCTAGAAGATTCTGCTTCCATTGGGAAGGGAAATGTGGGGATAAGAGGGAATTTTGGCCTTTCTAGAGCGAGGTGGGGAGCCAGGTAGCAGCAAATGGGTCACATTTATTTTGTCTAAAATTCTCCTATTCCTCTTACTTTAGGGGAACTGGGAATTTCCTTAGGGTAGCTATTTTTGGGAGTTAAATAGGGTTTATAAAAAGGCTGGAGAGGGACTTGGGACAAGGGATGGAGGGACAGGATAAAGGGGAATGGCTCCCACTGCCAAAGGACAGGGCTGGATGGGATATTGGGCAGGAATTGTTCCCTGGCAGGGTGGGCAGGCCCTGGCACAGGGTGCCCAGAGCAGCTGGGGCTGCCCCTGGATCCCTGGCAGTGCCCAAGGCCAGGCTGGGCAGGGCTTGGAGCAGCCTGGGACAGTGGGAGGTGTCCCTGCCATGGCAGGGGTGGCACTGGATGGGATTTGAGGTGCCTTCCAGCCAAACCAGTCTGGAATTCTATGATCATTTGACATTAATAAAGATATCAAACATGGTCAGCTTTCTCCCTCAGATTTACTATTAGAATTTTCCAGCACTGACACCCTCCTTTCTTCAAGATTCCTCAAGGATTCAAGGCACAGCAGCTTAAAATTCAGGTATAAAGTTATATTATTTTAAGGGGGATCATTGCTCCTCATCAAAACTTTAAAGCACATTAGTCATTGAGATCTATGGGGTTTTACTACACAAATACCTTTTTCCAGCACAGGTGTTTTTATTCAACTTACAGATCCACACATGATAGATTCTCTTCACCAGGAACTGGTAATCGATGGGAATTTCATCAGCAAAATTCTGGTAGAAACATGGTTTCAGAGGGATGAACTTGGGGAGTGGTGGGAAGTTATTCACCTTTTCTGGAACACAGAACACAGATTTCAGCTGGGAGCAGAAATGTGTTATATCCTCCACACCTTCCCAACAGTGCTGCATGCTCATCCTCTCCCCAGAACACAAATATATATTGGTTTTCTTCCTCAGCAGTGGACAGGACATTTGTTCTACTACACACAAGGCTGAGAGAGAGGAATAGGAATGAGCTAATAAACACCACATGGATTTAACACCTTTACACATCAGTGTGAAGTTGTGTGAAAAGTGCTGGAAGAAAAAAAAAACAACTTTAAATAAGCTCCAGGATGAGCTTCCTCAGGAAGGGGGAGGTGTCAGCAACATCTGGGGGAAACAGCTGCACAGAGGTGTTCAGTTACAACCCTTCAGAAATCCACAGCAAGAGGAAAGAAAGGCTGGGGAATGTCCAGACAAGCAGATTTATCCTCAGCCACCAGCTCTGGGTAGGCAGGAGCATGTCCTGGCCATGGCTCAGGCCTTAGGACCTGCTGTAGCCTGGGACAATAAGGAAGGGTGCCTGAAGGCATCCCCAAAGTGGAATTCTATACCCTGGTATCATCCAGTTCATGGGAATAAGTCAGAGTTGGGAAGGAATTCCTGGAATTCCTGGCCCTGGCACAGGGTGCCCAGAGCAGCTGGGGCTGCCCCTGGATCCCTGGCAGTGCCCAAGGCCAGGCTGGACAGGGCTTGGAGCAGCCTGGGACAGTGGGAGGTGTCCCTGCCATGGCAGGGGTGGCACTGGATGGGCTTTGAGATCCCCTCCAACCCAAACCATTTTGTCATTCCATGATTCTGTGTCAGGGATGATCTTGTTTTGAAAACACACAAGATTTTTAATAGAAAAAGGGTACATTCAAGTTTTTCCTACAAGGTTAAGCCATAGGGAAAAAAAAAAAGCAAAGAAAAAAAGAAAAAGCTTTGCATTCAGAGACAATAAATCAGCAAATGCTGCCAAAAGCTATATGGTGAAGAAAACTCTACCTTGGGAAGAATTTCTGTTTTAAAATCAAGTAATTAAATGCTTAAATCCTCTGCTGCTGTCAGCTCCCAGATTTGTCTGTGTGTGCCTGGATGTGTGCTCCTACATGTTTGGGAATGTTTGCTCTTGCCTTCCAGAGCTGATTAAAGTTTGATTCCAGGGCATTGTGACTAATTGTCTCTAGCCTCCTTCAGCTCCAGTAAACAGAATTAAAAACAACCAGAGGAGGAGATGAAGAATGTCCTGGGAAAACCTCCAAATGGCACAGGAGACAAGAGGAAATGTCTGAACAAGAACTGTCAGCACAAGAGTTCCCCTTCCCCTCCCATTATCTCCGGCTGAGGAGACATTTTGCAGGAGCAGCTCCTCAACTCTGTTTGAAGGTTGGCAGGGAAGAGCCTGGAGCTGCAGCCAGGCTTGAGGAAGGAAAAAGGCTTTCCCTCATGCATATTTTCACACAGAAAATATGGTGAGAACGCCCACTGGGAATACATCAGAAGTAGCTATGGAATAATGTCTGAAGTCACCAGCCCAATTTGACTTCTCCTGATAAAAACAAACATCAAGCCCCTCCTCATCCATCCCCCTCAAACCCACTTTACATTCATTGAGATGCCCTCCAAGCTGGTTTGAGTTACTGGTTAACACCACTGCCGACTCCATCCCGTGGACAGCTGATGGCCCACGGTGCTTTCAAAGTGCACAGGAATTTGGACTCCTCTGCATTAATTTTTTGTTTGCTGTAAACACCTAATGGGATTTCTCCTGCACAGTGTGTCCCTGCAGCCTAGAAAGGGATTTAACAATGCTGGATCAAGGGAAAGGGAGGGGACACAGCTTTTAAAGCTGAAAGGACAGGTCTCTAGGGAAGCCAGGAAGACCAAGATTAATCAAATGCAATAAAAGCAGATTCTCTATTTTTTTTCTGAGGGATGAGGAAACTTTTGTTCTGTCCCTCTTCAACAGCTGAAGCTGCAGATTGTTCCTTTGGTTCTGATTGTTCCTTTGGTTCTGCTCTCTCCCATTTTCTGTCATGGGCAGCAGAGCTGCTGCCAGCTCCCACATGGTGGGGCCAAAACCAAGCAGCCACTGCAGTTTGTCATTTTTCAAGCTCATAAAATGGTCCAAACACCCCCAGGATTGTTTGCTAGGTACACAAAGCTGGGGATTACACCTCTTCTCTGCTGCTGCCCAGCTGCTGCCCACCTCCTCCCACCCAGAGACCCTGCAGCTGCCAGCTGTTCTGGGCTACTTCTGAGATTAGACAAAATAAATTACATTAAAATATCCCCTTTCATGTCTGACTGCAGAGCTTGGAGTGCTACAGTTCTCCCATCAAAGCTGGGATCAACACATCTGATCAGCAAATGCACCCCATGCTTTCAAAACCCAAACTGCATCACCCATGAGCAGCAGCTGGAGGCAAATTCCAGACTCCTTATTTTGAAAAAAGGTTGGAATTTTGTTACTAATTTCACTGCAAGCATAATTCAGATGGATGAATGTCAATAGCACAGCTAGGGACACTGTGGAAAGCCTTTGGAAAGAAGGAATTATTCTCATGTACTTTGTTTCTGAATCAATTCCACTCTCATAAAACTTTCAAGCAAGTCACAGCTGAACCTTTATCACCTGAGCAGAAACCTCAGGTGACAGAGCAGGAAAGTGAATGTGACCAAGGCAAGAGAAGTAGCTGAAGAGCTTTAGGGATCACCAAGGTCTTGGGAAGGGACACAGGTCACATTCCTGACCTGTTACAGCCACCACAGCATCATGAACAACTCTCTGAAACCACTCTCCCTGCTGGCTGCACCTGAGGTGCTCTTACCTGCCATTTCTAATACTTGTGTTCCCTGGTGAGGTTTCAGACAGAGCAATAGATCTGTTGGAGAAAGAAAATCAGGTCAGCACATGCCACAAAGCAGCACCCAGAGAACCTCCTGGAACTGGGAATGTTCCCAGTGTGTGACAAACACGAGCCCAGGGTTCCCACTCGTGTCCATCACCCAGAAGAGGAAGGCTGGAGCCTCCCAAAAAGGATCCTGATTTCTGCTTGTGCAGAGGAAGCTCTGTGTTCCATATTGCAAGGCAAGATGTATTCTATTACCTAATCTGTAATCTGTAGGGCAGTTGTCTTTTGTTGTCACAGACATCTTTTATGAAAAATCTTTTCTTTAAGATTTTTCCTCCTGAGAAGCTGAGAGGCCTCAGAAATGAAATGTAAACAATGATTATCTGCTGCTGTGGAATGCAACAGGTGGATCTGTGATTGGTCTCATGCAGTTGTTTCTAATTAATGGCCAATCACAGTCAGCTGGTTCAGACTCTCTGACTGAGACACAAGCTTTTGTTATCATTCTTTCTTTTGCTATTCTTAGTTAGCTTTCTGATGAAATGTTTTTTTTCTATTTTTAGTATAGTTTTAATATAATGTATATCATAAAATAATAAATCAAGCCTTCTGAAACATGGAGTCCTCAGACCCCTGCAAACACCGTCACATTTTGTCAAGTGGGCAGTTTTCCTTATCTCTCTCTGAGTGATCACAATCACTCCTCCCTCTGGGGAGACATCTGCTTATAAGAGGCCATTGAATGTCCCTGCATGGCTGATAAGAACTATAACATCCCACTGGGAGATGTGAGCCCAGAGGAAGGAGCCAAGCATTCCCACCTGGATATAATCTGGAGATTCTGGAACACCAGCCAAGCATTGCTACCTGGATATAATCTGGAGATTCTGGAACACCTGCACAGCTTCTCCACTGGATTCCCCAGAGGAACAGCAGCTGCCTCTTCCCCTGGATCTTCAGAGGAAGAGACTGCACCCTTCTCCAGGATCCCTGCTCCAGCAGAACCACCCCTGACACTGCAGGAGGGCTGCAGCCACAATTCCAATGGGACTGCTGCCAACACCCTGACCCACAGGGTGTCAGGTTGGGTTCTGACTCTGTCAGTGTTGTTCTAGTGTACTGCATTGTTTATTTTATCTTTTTATTTTCTTCCCTATTAAAGAACTGTTATTTCCTGCTCCCATATTTTTGCCTGAGAGCCCCTCCATTTAAAATTTACAGCAATTCAGAAGGGTGGGGAGGGTTTACATTCTCCATTTCAGGGGAGGCTCCTGCCTTCCTTAGCAGGCACCTGGCTTTCCAAACCGAGACACTCTGGCAGCACCTCATTCAGGCACTGGGAAGGTTTGTATCATCCAGCAGCAAACACAAGTGCCCCTGGCACCCCCTGGCAAAGGCTGAGGATGCTCAGGGAGCCCCTGCCAGAACACCTGCAGCTCCCAGGGTAGGCACACAGGTCAGGGTGGGACCCAGCAGAGCCCATACATTGGAAAAGAAATGTGCAGAGCTCACCAGACTTAATGCCTCATTTAGGTGCTGAGATGATTTGTTGGCTCCTGGCTCTCTGTGGTGCTTCCCAACTCCTGGAACAAACAGATAATCCCTGTTAGCTGGGCACTAAATTCCTGCTCAACAAAAAATAATCAGCTGGAACCAAACCCAACACCCCTTGTTATTTTAGAAATTCTGCACAAATGCAGATTCATTCTTCCTGTTACCACACTGAGTGTGGCTGTAGCTCTGGCAGAAGCCAATCCTGGGAAGTTTACCCAGCATGAGCTGTGTTGCTGATTTTGGCAGAGCTGATCCCACAGATGAAATACACAGAGAGGTCTTTGCTGAGTTCTAATCCCACCCCTTCTTCCTGAAGGATAAAAACATGATGGGTCCCTACCTGCAAATCCCAGAATGGAAACTGAGAACACACAAACCAACCCTGCAAACCAGCACTGTGGAGTCTGACAGAAATTAAGGCAGTCTAGACTAAAATCTGCCCCTAAAGACACCGACAGCAGCTGCAGCAGCAGGGGGTCAGATCAGCCACACTGTACCCAAATCCCTCAGGATTTACAGCAGCTGGTTCTGCTGCACCTCAGTGCTGTCCTCAGGTAAGGTCTGGAGGCTGCAGAGTTTTTGCAATTTTGCACTGGGACTGCTGTTTCCTTGGGCTGCTTTTGCTTTTTTTTTTTCATTTGAGCCACTCTAACCCAGCCAGTGGAGACAACAGCACTTGGGGCTGTACCAGCAGCCTGCTCTTCCTCTGCAGAGATGTACAAGGTTAAATATGTTTGCACAGAGGAGAACATATTATTTTCCTGGACCGGTCTCTAGAAAGCCCCAGTGTGTGGACAGGAGGCTCTGTCCCCATCCCTGCCACAGCTCAGGCCTCAGGGCTGGCCCTCAACACTGCCCAACAGCATTTTGTAACTGCTGGTTTGGAAATGGGAGCCTTTTGCTTTGCTATTTTCAGATGTGTGAATGGAAAACAAAGGATGAAGATGGTTAAGAACACCATTAAAACTTCACCCCACCCTCCTGCAGCTGCTCCCAGTTGAGATCTGGGAATTTCAGGGGGAGAACAAATGGCCCATGAACACCAGCTACACTGAAGCACTAAGAGAGAGAAATCCTTTACTGAAGAATGAGCCTGCAAATAATCCTCTTCTTCTTCTTCAGAGGATTATTTTGCAACTGCACTTCAGTGTTGGTGTCCTACAGCTGCAGAGAGGTGTTTGTCCACTGGAAAAAGAATCAGAAGGAAAGAACTGAGAGGGACATTCCTGGCTTGACAGACCAGACAATTGGTTTCCTGCAATGGCCAAACAATCGTTTTCCTGTGCCCTCCTCTCAAGGAGACCTGTGATGCTGTGGAGAAGTTTTAACTCAAATAAATAAATAAAACCTCCAGATAAAGCAGCAATCTGGTGATGCACCCCTCTTCCATAGAAAGATGTGGTTTGGACCCACAAAGCAGCATTAAGAACAATTCCTTCAGCAAGGTTAAGCACACATGGCCATGTTCTACACTGAGTAATCCCTTCCTGAGATGTGCTGACCTTCCCAGCTCCTGGTAAAAGGAAAGAGAGCTTCTTCCCAAGAATTTCTTCCCAATATCCAATCTAACCCTGCCTTCTGTCAGTTTGAAGCCATTCCTCATTGTCCCTTCACTACACCCTCCTATAAACAGTCCCTCTCCGACATGTCAATCAGATCTCTATTCACCTGGGTATTTTCAGTTTAATTGGGAATAGGTGAAGTCCAAAACCCTGCACCCACTGCAGAGATTTTCCTCATCTATAACCTACTGCTTATGGAGGGAGAAAATCCCACACATGCTAAGGAAACTCTGGTGTGAAATGAACTTCCTTTTTCCACTGTGCTCATCCATGGTCAATGAATAACTCTGAAGTTCACAGTCCAATGCACATGACTCAGGAGTCCACTGGAGACACTTGGAGCTTTTCTTCACCAGGATCTCACAGACAAAATGCCCTGTGTCAGGTCCAGGGACACCACTTCCATCTCAAACCAAGACACAAACACAGGCAGTGCTGTTTTTCCAGGCAGACAGCAACACTTTGAATGTGACTGCAGTGTGAAACACTGCACCACCTCAGACTAGGGAAAATTTTGTGAAGGAATTCCTGTGGGAATCTGCTTTGAGGCACATTTTGAGTATCACAGAATCCTGGAATATCCTAAGCTGGAAGGGACCCACAGGGATGATGACCCTGTCCCTGCACAGCCACCCCAACAACCCCACCCTGACACCCCTGAGAGCCTGGATGTGGCACTGGGTGCCAGGGTTCAGTTGAGGTGTTGGGGCTGGGTTGGACTCTATGAGCTTGGAAGTCTCTTCCAACCCAGTGATTCTGTGAATTCTGGGATTCTGTGTCCAAACACTCCTGGAGCTCTGGGAACCTTGGGGCCAGGACCGTTCCCTGGGGAGCCTGGGCAGTGCCCAGCAGCCTCGGGGGGCAGAACCTTGCCCTGAGCTCCATGCCAAGGCCTGGCCCAGCTCCAGCCCTTGCTGGGCTCCTGTCCCTGTCCCAGAGCAGAGCTCAGCCCCTGCCCCTGTGCCTGCCCTGGGGAGGAGCTGCAGCCCCCGAGGAGCCTCCCCTCAGTCTCCTGGGCTGCAACTGAACCAGCCAAGTGCCCTCAGCTGCTCCTCAGGCCCTTCCCCAGCTCCTGTCCCTCCTCTGGGCACTCTCCAACAGCTTTGGATCCTTCTGATCCTGTGGTGCCCAAAGTGCCCCCAGCACTGGAGGTGAGGCTGCCCCAGGGCAGAGCAGAGTGGGACAATCCCTCCCTGGGCCTGGTGCCCCCCAGCACAGGGGGGCCCTTGGGGCTGCCAGGACACAGCAGTGACTCAGATCCAACTTGCCACTGAGCAGGACCCCCAGGGCCCTTCCCTGGTGCTGCTCTCCAACCTCTCATTCCCAGTCTGTCCCTGCATCCAGGGACAGGATCTGACACTTGCCCTTGTCACTTGTCACATGGCTGAGGATTTCCCAGCCCCCCCATTTGTCAGGGTCTCTCTGTGGGGCCTCTCTGCCTTCCTGGGGGTCAGCAGCTCCTCCCAGTTTGGTATCCCCAGCATTCCTGCTACTGCAAACGCTACTCCTCAGTCCCCTGCTTTATTCTGCCCACACCAAGTAGTTTTTAAAAGTTTGTTATTTCTCCCTGCTGTTTTCTGCACTATCACAGAAAGGTGGCACAGAACAAGCAAAGGCCAGGCCAGAAGAGGAGCAGTGACAGGGAGGTGGGAGAGCTGAATTCATTCCTGCTTTGCCATAAACCCACCAAGTGACCTGGAGCACGTCCCCAAGACCAGATTCACAGGACACTGTCTCCTCTCCTGCCCTGAAGATGTCCCAGCTAATCTCAGAAGAGCCCAATATCCCAAGCTTTTCATCCAAGAGATCCCCCAGTTTCTAAGTCCTTGCTTTAAGATATTTTCTGTACTGCCTTTGTATTTTCATTCAGATTTGATGACTCTGCTCTCAGGAAACAAGGGACAGGACAAGAGGAGATGGCCTCAAGTTGTGCCAGGGCAGGCTCAGGTTGGACATCAGGAGGAATTTCTCCATGGAAAGGGTGGTCAGGGGGGGCAGGGGCTGCCCAGGGAGGTTTGGAGTCCCCATCCCTGGAGGTGTCCAAGGAAGGACAGTGCAGTGGGCTGGGGACAAGGGGGGGATGGGGCACAGGATGGACTCTATGACCTTGGAGGTCTTTTCAATCTTTAAGGACTTTGTGATGCAGCAAGACCAAGAGCTTCCACACAATCCTGACTCTAGGGTTTAGGAACTTCCACACAATTCTGACTCCAGGATACAGGAGCTTCCACACAATCCTGTACTCCAGGGTACAGGAGCTTCCACACAAATCTGACTCCAGGGTTTCACCCAGAGCCCTTTCCCAAAGGCACACAGAGGGGCAGGACCCCAGCACAGAGCAGAACTGCCCACACTCCCTCATCAGCAGGGATTTAATTATGGGAACATGAGCAGAATGAGGAACCTGGGCACAACACACAATCCTGACAGTGGTTCAAGCTGAGCCTTTGGGGAGGACCATCAGCCTACCAGGCTTTCAGACCCCACCCTGAGCCAGCAGACCCCAGACCTTTGAGAGGAGCCTAAAAGGAACGAGACCCCCCAGAGGGATCCTGGAGATGTGGGTTTGAAATCACCCAGCTCAGCAGAGAATCAGTGCAGCCTCTGCTGCTCCCAACACAAGCAAACACCTTTCTCATGATCTCTCCAGTTGAATTTAAAGAGAAAATGGTGGCTCTGCACTGGTTTCAAGACAAAAGGCTGGGTTTGAGCCTCTTCCAGATGCCCAGCTCTCACCAGGAACTTCCCAGGCGGCCCAAGGCAGCAGCAGCCACTCCAAAACAATCAGCTCAGCACTATAAACCCCAAGCTGACACAGCCTGGCTTTGGCAGTGCTTCCTCTCCCTGACACACCCCCAGCCCTCCCAGGGTGGGACACTGTCCCTGCAGTGACACAATCAACCAAAAAATAACTCCAAAAGCCACCCAGCACAACCAGGGAGAATGGGGAAACTGTATGGCAGCAGTGCCCTGAGAAAAGGAGCAGGGGACAGTGAAGTAACAAGGGTTATCCCCCTCCCACATCATTCCAGGAGGTTTGTGGGGACTCCTGGCTATACAGGGGCTTCTGCTGCCCCATCTCCCCCCATCCTGGAGCTGGGGGCACAGCAGATGTGGGAGCAATTCCCCTCAGGGCTCCCCCAGCCTGTTTACACAGCCCTGTGCTGCCTCAGCGGGTGGGCAGGAGCCTTAATTTGCCTATGTAAAACCCAGAGCTGACAAACATTGATTTTGGTACAACCACATCCAGAAGTGAAGCGTGGCTGCTCAGGAACAGAAGCTCAGATGGCTCAAGAAGACAGAAAGCACAAAAACACCCGTGCTTAGGACACCAGCCTGTTCCACCCCTTGTCACCTGCTCAGACTGGCCTCACACAGAAGAATTGGACTGCAGACAGCAGCAAAAATATTAATTAGCCCAGAACAACTGAAATGCAGATAAATCAATCCACCAATTGCATAATTTCGAACCCATTGCTCTCTTCATCACAGAGTTTCTTCAGAGAGTTACAAAACGCTGAGACCAGACATTAGAAGGGGAAATCAAAAGGGGAAATAAAACTACGATATGCAGGTGCTGTCTATCGAGGGCAACACACAAATCTGCGGTACCCGAACCACACAGAGCAGCGAGGTTCACCCTCAGAACCCCTGGAGGAGTCACGAACCTCCCCGGCGGGAGCGGGGCCGTGTGTCCCCCTTCCCCGCTGTGTCCCCCTGTCCCCGCTGTGTCCCGGGGGCCAAGCCGGGAAGCAGCGGCGATTCCCGAGAGCCCTGGGCAGCAGGCGGAGCCGGCAGCCCCGTGGGGGCACACGGGACCCAGCTCCTCACGCCCGCTGCCCCCGATCGCGGCTCCCAGCGGGGCTGGCCCCGATCCCTCCCCGCCCGGGCTGGCCCCGATTCCCCCTCCCAGCCGGCCCGTCCCGTCCCCCCGGAGCTGTCCCCGATCCCGCCCCGATCCCAGCCCCCGGAGCTGCCCCGGGACCCCTCCCCGGGCTGAGGGAGGGACACCGTCCCCCTCGCCCCCGAGATCCCGCCCGGCCCTCAGCTCCCGCTCCCCCGCCGCTCCTCCGTGTCCCCCAGCTCCCCCTCATCCCCCAGCTCCCCCTCCCCCGGCACTCCCCCGACCCTCAGCTCCCCCTCGCGGCCCCCGGTTCCCTCCAGCCGCGCTCCCCCTCCCCGACCCCCGTCTCCTCCATCCCTCCGCCCATGTCGCCCCCGGCCCGCCCGCTGCCCCCGGCCCGATCCCCCCGCGCCCACCTCAGCGAGCGCCCGGTCCCGCTCCCTCCGGGCCGCCGCGGGGTGCGCTGGGAAACAGAGTCCCGCCAGTAGCCGCCGCCGCTGAGCGCCCCACGTCCTGAACTACAACTCCCAGCGTGCCTCGCGGCGCACACCCGACGCACTCATGTGAGGGGCAGGGCGGAGGGGAGGGGCGGTGGCGCGAGACGGCGGCCGGGAGGGACAGAATTGTCCGAAGTACTGGGAGCGACCCTGCCTGGGGGGAGCGGCTCCGGGGCCCGGGACATGGCGGAGGGAACGGGGGGGAGAGGGATCCAAGCCCCTTGCAGGGCCTGAAGGGGCTCCAGGAGAGCTGCACAGGGACTGGGGACAAGGCCTGGAGGGACAGGAGCCAGGGAATGGCTCCCACTGCCAGAGGGCAGGGCTGGATGGGATCTTGGGCAGGAATTGTTCCCTGTGAGGGTGGGCAGGCCCTGGCACAGGGTGCCCAGAGCAGCTGGGGCTGCCCCTGCATCCCTGGCAGTGCCCAAGGCCAGGCTGGGCAGGGCTTGGAGCAGCCTGGGACAGTGGGAGGTGTCCCTGCCATGGCAGGGGTGGAACTGGGTGAGCTTTGAGGTATCTCACAACCCAAACCTTTCTGGGATTCTCTGAACACGTAAAACTCAAGACATTTTGCCCCAAATATTGCAAGATGAAGAGAAGCAGCACCACCCAAGCAAGAGGCCTCTCATGAGGAGCCCTGAGAGCCACCCCAGGAGCAGGGCAGAGGTGTTGGTCCCACACCCACCACAATCACCAGCCGGTCCATCAGGTGGTCCAGCTTGGTTTTCTTCCTCTTGATCTTCCCAGAGTTCCTCATGATTTTGGAATCGAGCCCTGGGCAGGAAACATTTCCAGAGTAAAAATGCAAGTCCCCAGAAGGTCAGTGAGGCTGCTTCCCTCCATGGTGACACCTGCCCTCCCCTGAGGAGACCCTCCCTCCATCGGTGTCCATGGAGCCGTGGCTGCAGGCTCCAAAACGTGATGCTCACAGCAGCTCTCAGCCCTCCCTCTCCCCACAGCTCCCCGTGGCCTGAGCTGGTGGGCTGGATCTGGGATGAGTGGAAGTGCCCAAGGCCAGGCTGGACAGGGCTTGGAGCACCTGGGACAGTGGGAGGTGTCCCTGCCATGGCAGGGGTGGCACTGGATGGGCTTTGAGATCCCTCCCAACCCAAACCAGTCTGGGATTCTCTGAACATTTGACATTAATAAAGATATCAAACATGGTCTGCTTTCTCCCTCAGATTTACTATTAGACTTTTCCAGCACTGATACCCTCCTTTCTTCAAGATCCTTCAAGGATTCAAGTCACAGCAGCTTAAAATTCAGTTATAAAGTTATGTTAGATGACCTTTAAGGTCCCTTCCTGTGAAAAATGCATATTTTATGATTGGCTTTTCACAAATATTAAAATGAATATTATATGTGTTGTGTTAGAAAGTAATGCTGTATTAATTCTCTTAAGTAGTGTGTTAAATATAGTTTTAGGTTATAAGAAAATGTTAAAATAGAAACTTTGCTATGTAGGATACTTTTTTTAAAGAAAGGACTCGCAGTGAGATGGCAGCCACAGGACACCTGAATCTTTCAGAGAAAGAGAATTTATTGCTCCATTATCAGGAGAAACGAACTTCTTCCCACCTTGCTCAGCCATGATGATCCCATTAGGATTCAGAGGAAGAAGTTGACGATGACCAGACAGAATCCTGTGTTTGAATGGAATTTATGCATCATGTATGAGGTGTATGAATATGCAACAGGTTATTGTTTTTAAGGGTTAATCCTCAGTTAATCTGTGTCCTTTTTCAGGCTTGTGCTGCCCAGAAAAGGTACCCAGACACCCATAACTCTTTGTTTCTATTGTCTCATATTGTCCTAATTCAAATTGTCCAAATTGTTATTACTCTAATTCCATTACTATTTTTATGACCATTTTATTACTATTAAACTTTTAAAATTTTAAAAACAAGTGATTGGCGTTTTCCACACTTCCTACCCAAACCATTCTGGGATTCTGGTACAGCTTGGTCCCAAGAGCACAGAAGAAATTAAAATTTTTCCAATTCAAGACCTTCAAGATTCATCTTCAGTCTCACTCTTTGCTAAAATTTAAAAACACTATTCCCAACAATATTAACATTATTGTTTGTGGGCTTTTTTACTTTACTTTACTTTTTTAATTTTTTTTTTTTTTACTTTTTTTTACTTCATAAAACAGACTTTATTTTCTTCCTGTAAATTTTGTGCAATATACATCTATATATCCAGAGCATGCACCTCACTAAAAAGATTGTCATCCATACATCCATACACTACATTAATTTTTGTTTAGTGTTGTTTAATGTTAATAATGAAAAATTCCAACAACAGTTTTGTCCTTAAATTAGTATTTCTTCCTCCCCTGCTCTCCCTTCCTAAGCTGCCTGGTTTAAAAAAGGAATTTTCTTTTGTTTATTTAATTCTTTTTTCTGGTTCCAGCCTGAACACTTCTAGAGCTCCTTAAGTCCTTTTTTTCACCACATTAGACTCCTTAATATAGCAGGGATCCCTCTGCAAGCTCTCAGCTCTGCAAATCCTATTAATTCGGGTGTGTAAAACCCCAGCTGGACTTTAAAAGACATTTCCAGGCGCTGGGGCCGTGCTGTCTGTCACTGCCAGCTCCAGGGAGCGGGTCAGGATCATCCCTGTGCAAACTTGCCCCAAAATTTCCCCAAACCCCACTGAGCTGCCCTGAAATCCACCCGGATGCTCGACACGCAGGGAGGATTTTGGGTGTGAACCAGCAGAGGTCACTCGGCCCCAGTAAATCCAGTGCTGGACCAGTAAAACAGGGAGATCCCGTCCCTCCTGACCCCAGACTTCAGCTCTGGAGCCTCCTTGGCAATTCCCAGCTTCTCCCTTGGAGCTATTTTCCCTAAACATTTTTTTTTTTGTTTAAAGCCATGCTTTAATTTATTATTTTATTTTCTCGAAATACACCAAAGAAATAGGATTTTTTTTTTTTGAGGGAGGAAAAAAAAGACAAATATTTTTAAAATGAAAGCCAAAATGTCAGTGTGCAGCAATCCAAGGGTCTGGAGCTCCCACATGGATCTCTCACATATATATATTATATATTATATATTATATATTATATATTATATATTATATATTATATATTATATATTATATATTATATATTATATATTATATATTATATATTATATATTACAAATTATATATTATATATTATATATTATTATATATTATACATTATATATCATATATAAAATATAAAATAGATTATATAATTATATATGATATATGATATATGATATTAAATATACTATATTATATTATATTATATTATATTATATTATATTATATTATATTATATTATATTATATTATATTATATTATATTATATTATATTATCTATTGTGTTTTTATATGTATATATATTCCCTGGACACCTCAGGGAGCCCCCAAAGTGGGTGATGGCCTTTCCCAGCACCTCCCCAAGCTGTGCTCTGCTTTGCCCAGGGTTTATCCTGCAATATCTGAGCCCCAGATGGGTGGGAAGGAGGAGGAGGAGGAGGAGGAGGAGGAGCTGTGTTGTCCCCTGGGAATGGCCCAGGGCAGCACTGGGAGCTGGCATTGCCTGACCCTGCTGCTCCAGGGATTCTTTTTGTAATTTCCACCTTCTCCACAGCTCCTGGCCTGCTCAGCTGTGTGCTGGGGGACCCAGCTCTGATCTGCAGGGCAGCAGGGAATGGACACTCAGGTGAGATCACAGGGGAAGCAGAAGGAAAGGAGGATGTGTCTTCACATCCAGTAGTCCCTTTGCCTTGAGTGCACTCAGAGCAGAGACTCAAAGAGTCCTGGAATATCCTGAGCTGGAAGGGACCCTCAGGGATCATCAATCCAGCCCTGTCCCTGCACAGCCACCCCAAACCCCCACCCTGAGCACCCCTGAGGGCTCTGTCAGTGAGGGGCTGGGAACACAAACCCTGTGAGGAACAGCTGAGGGAGCTGGGGGTGCTCAGCCTGGAGAAAAGGAGACTCAGGGCTGCCCTCATCACTCTCTGCAGCTCCTGAAAGGTGCCTGTGCTCAGCTGGGGCTGGGCTCTTTCTGCAGGCAGCACTGACAGAACCAGAGCACACAGCCTCAAGCTGTGCCAAGGGAAATTCAGGTTGGATATCAGGAAAAAAATATAGGTTGGATATTAGGAAAATGTTTTTACAGAAAGGGTGATGAAGTTCTGAAATGGCTGCCCGGGGAGGTGATGGAGTCCCCATCCCTGGGTGTGTTTAACAAAGCCTGGATGTGGCACTGGGTGCCAGGGCTCAGTTGAGCTGTTGGGGCTGGGTTGGACTTGATGATCTTGGAGGTCTCTTCCAAACCCATGATTCTGGAATTCTGTGAATTCTGTGAATTCTGTGTCCAGACACTCCTGGAGCTCTGGCAGCCTTGGCACCATTCCCTGGGGAGCCTGGGCAGTGCCCAGCAGCCTCGGGGGGCAGAACCTTGCCCTGAGCTCCATGCCAAGGCCTGGCCCAGCTCCAGCCCTTGCTGGGCTCCTGTCCCTGTCCCAGAGCAGAGATTAGTGCCTGGCATCCTTGTTAAATCCAGGACATCCGTGAACATCCATGTATAATGCCCTGGTATATCTGAGGTGTTCTTTCCATCCTAGGACTGGGAACTGTTTGAAAATTACTCCCATATGCTCCTTGGCTGTCCTTGACTCCTCCCCACAGATGCACCATCTCCCCAAACCTCCTGTCTCCACTCTCCTGCCCCAAAATATGTCCCTGGCACTGCCAGGTTCAGTCCCTGTCCCTCAGCTTTGCTGTGCATTAAGTGAAGCAGGAACACCTCCCAGTGCCTGAAATTTGCCTTTATGTCCAAATCCTAAACAGGATGGATGGGATCTTGGGCAGGAATTGTTCCCTGGCAGGGTGGGCAGGCCCTGGCACAGGGTGCCCAGAGCAGCTGGGGCTGCCCCTGGATCCCTGGCAGTGCCCAAGGCCAGGCTGGACAGGGCTTGGAGCAGCCTGGGACAGTGGGAGGTGTCCCTGCCATGGCAGGGCTGGCACTGGATGGGATTTGAGGCCCCTTCCAACCAAACCAAACTGGGATTCTGGTACAGCTCAGTCTTTAACTCATGGAAGAAATTAAAGCATTTTAACCCATGGAAATTCAAGCTTCTTAACCCCTAGAGGAAATTAAAGCTTTTCCCGTCACTTTGAGGGATTCACTTCCACTCTCCCTCTTTCCTAAAATTTAAAATCATTATTTCCAACATTATCTGTTTATATTTTTTTTAACCTTATGAAACAGACTTTATTGTTCTTCCTGTAAATTTTGTGCAATATACATTTATGTACCTATAGAACACACCTCAGTAAAAAGGTTGTCATCCATACATTATATTACTTTTTATTTCATGTTATGAAAAATTCCAACAACAGTTTTTGTCCTTAAATAAACGTTTCTCCCTCCCCTGCCCTCCCTTCCTAAGCTGACTGGTCTGAAAGAGGAAATTTTATTTAGTTATTTTCTTTTCTTTAAAAAAATAGAAATTACAATCTTACAAGACAAGAACATTCAATGAGAACAGAAGCATTTTCCTAAATCTAAAAAGTAAAACATTTCCATAAAACCTGTTGGTATCTACAGGTAGGTAATGTGTGGAGGGGTGGTAAATGGAAAGAAAAGGTTTTCCATTTCTTCCTTTCATTCATAGAGATAAAAAATAACATAAAGCCGACCAAAACTTTATATATTTTTCTCTTTTGCACCAACATTCACAAGAATATATATTATATATATTTTTGATCCATCTTTATACACAGTGTGAGGGTTCTGTGGGTGGAAATGGACACTCAGCTACACTGCCAGAGCAGACAGACAAACACTAAATTAATCTTGGTCTGGAAAGGAGCCACAGCTGGCGGCCCAGGGCTGTTGGAAAGGAACATCCCATGTTGGGATGGCAATATCTCTGGAGAACCAGAGCCACGGGGGGCTCAGGGCTCCTGGGCCCCCTCCCCACTGGCCACAGGGGAGAGGGAAATCTCCATTTTTTGGGCATTTCTGCCCAAGTTTTGTCATTTCCCTGTGAGCTCCGAGCTCTGGGTGGCCCAGCAGGGGTGAGGAACCTTGGCACAGCCCTAGCGAGCCCCAAGCAGGGGCTGCCATCCCTTTCCACCCCTTGCCATCCCTTTCCACCCCTCGCCATCCCTTTCCAAGCGTGGCACCCACCCCAGGCCAGGAATCACCGAATCGACACCAAATCACTTTATCCCCTCCCAAAAAATCATCAAATCAAGTCGGTTCCTCTGAAGAGAACTGAAAAGTGCAGGTTCCTGCAGTTTGGCAGGTCGAGTTACACGTGTTTAATACTTCCAGTCTTCCCTAGGTTCCCACGGTGGGGGGCTCTTATTGCTCAGAATAATCCAGAATCTCTCCCCACGGGCTCTGATGTTCCCAATTTAAGGTGCTTTCCTGGGTTCTTTGCCGGATGAAATGAACTCGGTGGCGTTCACCATTGCTGTGTGTTGGGTTGGCTGACGAATACTGAGGGCAAAAAGAAGGGTGTGTGCTTTTTTTTTTTTTTTTTTTAAATTTCTGTTTTTTCCCCAAACGTTCCCAAACCCCCACGGGCTGTTCCCTCCGAGCTCAGTCACGTTCTGGGGCTGCTTTTCCCGGGAAGTGAACGGCGCTGTCGGAAATGATGCTTCCAAAAAAACCAAAAAAAAGGCACAACCCTCTGGACACAAAAGGCAGTACTGACTTCTCCTTCTGTCCAAGCTTTGGAGAGGGCAGGAGAGGAGCCGGGCACATCCCCACGCCGTGGACGCTGCGCTGGGCAGCGGCGCATTGGCACTGGACGTTGCGTGGGGCCGTGGGAGGGCTGGCAGCCTTTTCCCAGAGACCTGGCTCCAACAGAGAGGGAGCCGAGGCTGGCAGGCTCCAATCTGCTCCCAGAAGCTGTTGGGATGTGGTCAGCAAAGCCATGGGAGTTTGCTGGTGGGATGTGGTCAGCAAAGCCACGCGGCGGCTGCCGGGGAGGAGCGCGCTCCCAAATTCCCTCTGCCTTGGAGCCGAGCAGAAATCCCATGGGAGAGTCTTCCCTCGTCAAGGTTGGTCCATGGTCTTCCCTAGGAGGTGTTGCTAGGAAAGCTGCTGGTTTGGTTTGAAGGGTGCAGTTGTGGATCCAAAGGTTTTGGCTCCCGCTCGGGGATGGTCCGAGCTGCCCGAGGATGGGGTTGGGTGCACGAGGAATCAGCACAAAGCAGGAAAGGAGCTTGGGGTTTTAGCCCTTTGTCAGCAGAAGCTGGGGCTGCCTCGGAGCAGGTTTTTCCCTTGTAGTTTTTTGGCATTTGCTGCAGCGGGAGCAGGAGCAGGGATGGAAAAATCCATCTGCAGAGCCACAGAGTCTCTCAAGCATCCCCTGCTGCCGTGGCCTAGAACAGCATCATCCCACCAATCCTTCCTTCATCCCCTTCTGAGCCTCCCAAAAGGAGCAGCAGGTCCCAAACACCCCATTCCTTCCAGCCAGCCTTATTCTCAAAGGGAATAAGGACCTTTCACTTCCCCTTGGCTCCAACAGGCAGTTTCTCCCCCTAAAAAGCTCCTAAATCCTGCTAATTCAAGAGAAACTCCCAAAAGAACAGTTCTAGGGAGCTCATTGAGGGGAAAGCCTGGGTCCAACTCAACCTGCAGCCACACCTGGGCTCCTGTGTGTGGTGTGGGAAAGGGGACCCTGGGAATGGGATGGAGAAAGGGTCACAAACCCTGCTCTGGGTGCTCAGCCATGGGGCAGTTTTAACGGGATTGATAAGAGAACTACACACAACAGCAGCACCCAGAGAGCAACTGCTGCTGCGGCCACCACGGGGACAGGGACAGCCCTGGAGCCCCTCCAGTGCCACGGGTGCCTCTGGGGTGGGATGGCCAGGATTTGGGCTCTGGCTGAAGTCCCACGGGCCTGGAAAAGCTTTTGGGATGCACAGAGGTGGCACGAGGCAAGTGAACCTGCTGAACCAGCTCCACAAAGTCGGGTGGTCGCCCAGCTGGAAAAGGAGCTGGCTGGGAATTTGGGAAAATGCTGTGATGGAGGGCATGGAGACCCCGCAAAACTCTTCCCCTGCTGCATTGAGCATCTTTTCCCTCAAAGCAGCTTCTCCCACAGGAAAATCCTGTGCTGGATCCCCCACCAGCCACAGCCAGACCTGGCCAAGCTCCCAGGGTCCTGGTGCACCGGTGGGAGATGAAATAAAGCAAAGGCTCTGTCCCTTCCCTCTCCTCAGCTGCAGCCCCAACCCGACCCAGCCGAGTCAGCATCGCCCCTTCTTTATCCCATGCCTGATGTTCGGGTTAAAAAAACCACAATAAAATAAAAATAATAATTAAAAAAAACAAAGAAATAAAAATGGGAGGTGGAGAGTGCAGCCGGGACAGCGGGAAGGGCACTCCCTCCTCCCGTGTCACCAGGAGCAGCCTGTCCCTCGCCACTGCCAGGAGCATCTCCTCTCCCAAGCAGAGATTTCACATTCATTTCACTGGTATGGCAAAGTCTGTTTGCTTTTTCCTTCAAGGTGCTTTACATTCAAGAGCTATTGCAATCCACAGCGAGGAGACGGGGCCAGGGAGGCACCGCAGCCTCCCCGCGGGTTCTCTTGCCTTTGATTACTTGATTTAAATAAATTGCCCCAAACCTCTGAAGTGCAGTTTGTCTCCAAATTTTGGGGAACTCCAAGGGGGCCGCTGGCTCCTGGCCTTAGCTCTCCCGGGGGTCGCTGTACTGAAGCTCAGAGTTGAAAACCTCCTTGTAGAGGGGGGGGAAGTTCATGGCAGTCTCCGGGTGCAGGAGACGGAAAAATTCCAGCTTGTCCAAGTGCAGGTTGCAAATGGTCTTCATCAAGGGCAGCTTGGAAACCAACTGCAGCGAGAGAAGGAGCTGGTGACCCCTGGGATGCTGGGTGTGGTGGCCCTGATGCTGCTGTTCCCCCTCCCTTGGGGACAAGCAGGGGGGTTTGGGGACCACTTGGTGCCCCCTGCACTGCTGTTCCCCCTTCCCTGGGCACAGGGGATGGGTTTGGGGATCAAACTTGGCACTGGGGCACCAGCAGACTGCCCACCTTTGGACAGCCTGGCAGCAACCTGGCCTCCCCCAAACCCTCATCTTTCCACAGTGTGGGCTCCTCCCCACCCCAGCTCTGTGCAGGTCAAAGCATTCCCAAAATGGCTCTTTTTCCTAAAAAAAACAATTTCCTGGTGCACTGCCAGGTTCAGCAGCTCTGCCTGCACCACAAGGGAGATTCACAACCCTTGGAAGGAAAAATTCTTCTCCTCCTCTGACAGGTTTGGGGTCTCTCTTTCCAAAATGTGTGTGGCTCATGAGCTCTGGCCCAGCCACATCCCCCAGCTCAGACACCCCCTGCTCCCCTGGCTGGGTTTGCTGTGCCCCTACCTTCGAGAGCTTGTCCTCAGCGGAGTGTTTCTTCTGGATCTCGTGCTGCAGGGCCACGTAGATCTTGTCCTGGAGCTTCTGCACCTTCTTGGACTCAGTCAGCCACGGGCGGTCTGAGGGAGAGGAAGGACAGGGTGAGCACTTATGGATGAGGTTCTTTTCTGACTTAGAGATGGGGCAATGGAGAGGTGTTTTAAGAAATTTTATTTTATTTTTAGTCAATATCATAGATGTATAATATCATATCATATCATATCATATCATATCATATCATGTCATACAATATAATGTCATACAATATAATACAATAATATAGGTTTTAAATATAATATATGTTTAACTTATAACATATAATATATGCTATAAATCATGCTATCACAATTAGAAGCTAACTATTAGAACACAATCACTATTAGAGGCTAATCCATTTCCCACAACCACAGGGCCAGAGCCACCACAGGGTCTCTCGCAGGCACTGGGCAGTGATCCCTGCCTCTTTTAACCCTTCCTGCTCTCCAGGATGGTTTTGGGGACACTTGGCTCCTCTCTCAGCTCCCCACCCACCACGGGTGACATGGTTCCTCTTCCCACCAAGGAATGACAGATGCATTTTCCCCACCTTCAGATGCATTTTCCCCCCAAGTTCCTTTCCCAGGAATAACTGAAATCATCCACCAAGGGAGGTTTATGGGCTCAGCTCTCCCCACAGGACGTGGGGGCCCCCAGTACCTGGGGAGAGCAGGACAGCAGCAGTGAAGAGGGCGAGCTCCTCGTCCGACAGCTGCAGGCGGCACAGGGTCCTGCCCAGCTCGAACACAGCGCCGATGAGGTCGTCACAGCCTGAGAGGGGACAGCAGGGACACGTCACTGTCACTGTCACTGTCACTGTCACTGCTCTGCCCACCCAGCAGCAGAGCCCAGTGGCACCCGGAGCTTGGAAAGGTTTTGGGAGAGGAGATGGATGGAGAGGAGTCCTGGGCACTCACCTGGCAAATTCCAGCCTTGTCTGGGTTCCAGAGGGAGAGGAGAGGGACAGGGAAAACAGAGGATAGGGGGAGGAAGAGGAGGAGAAGAAGGAGAAAGTAAGAAGGCGAAAGACAGAGAAAGGAAAGGAAAGAGGAAGGAGGGAAGGAGGGAGGGAGGGAGGGAAGGAAGGAAGGAAGGAAGGAAGGAAGGAAGGAAGGAAGGAAGGAAGGAAGGAAGGAAGGAAGGAAGGAAGGAAGGAAGGAAGGAAGGAAGGAAGGAAGGAAGGAAGGAAGGAAGGAAGGAAGGAAGGAAGGAAGGAAGGAAGGAAGGAAGGAAGGAAGGAAGGAAGGAAGGAAGGAAGGAAGGAAGGAAGGAAGGAAGGAAGGAAGGAAGGAAGGAAGGAAGGAAGGAAGGAAGGAAGGAAGGAAGGAAGGGAAAGCAAGAAGGGAAAGAAAGAAGGTGAAAGAAGGAGAAAGAAGGAGGAGAAAGAAGGAGGAGAAAGAAGGAGGAGAAAGGAGGAGATGGAAGGAGGAGATGGAAGGAGGAGAAGGAAGAAGGAGAAAGGAGGAGAAGAAGGAGAGCCCCAAGGGAGGGGCAGCAGGAGCCCTTACCGAGAGATTTGAACATCTGCATGCCACCAAACTTGCCCTCGAAGAGCACGGTGTTGTTCAGGGGGTTGAAGGCGCGGATCATGCGGATCAGGAGCACCTCGAGGCAACCTGATGTAGGCAGAGAGAGCGCAGACGAGGGCAGGGCAGGGCAGGGTGGGGAAGGTCAGGGGGTTTCCATCACCCCAGGACCAAATGTAAGAAAGAGGAAAGCCCCCAGTGCACGTTTGAGGTCCAGATTGTTCATTCCCAAGAGCAGGATGGGTATTTCAACAAATCCAGTTTGGGTTTTGGGATTGGTTGGGTTTTTTTTAGGTGTCCAATTGTGACCACAATATTTCACCAAAGGGAAATATTATCCAGTCATTGGCAGCCAGGCACAGAGAGACCGAGGTCGTGGTGGAGCACCGAGAGAGAGGAAAGGGTGAAAACAAAATAAATAAAAAGAAAATGGAAGGAAGAAATGAAAGAATGAGTTAAACTCCAGCGCTTCAGGCACAGCCAGCTCTGGCTTTGGGGTACAGCACCCCGCTGGCACGTGTCCCCAGGGCAGGGGGCTAATCTCAGCTCCCCAGCTCTGACAGATGAGAAACTCTGAGGTTTTCCCAGTGTTTTGGGGATTTTGCACATTCAGCTCCCTGGCCTGGGCACGGCATTGCCAGCTTGGGCAGATGGAAGGGTGGGGGACGTGGGTGTGCGCTGCCATCATCCTCCTCTCCCCAGTCTCTTGCTGGGAGAAGAGACCGATCCTTTTCTCTCAATCCTCCCTGCTCCTGTTTGAGTTTGGCACCCCTTCTCCCAGAGGAAAACCTTCTGTTCTCGTTTCCATCCCAGTTTCTGGGTGACATTTGGATGAGGGCGGCCATGGAGAAAAGCCTCTGCCCGAGGCAGGCACTCCCCACGTGCCCCCCTTCACCATCACCCTTGGACGTGACCTGCAGCTCCTGCCAGCCCAGCACCTGCTCCCCCAGCACTGGGAGAACTGGGGCAGCTGGGGGGGGGGGAACCCCAAAAAGGAAAGCACCAGCCAAGAGAAGAGATGGGATTTGCTTCTGGCCCCACGGCTGCTGCTCAGGAGAGGGGTGGGGGTGGCAGGGGACAGTGGGGACACGCAGGGGGTGGCAGGGGACAGTGGGGACACTCAGGGGGTGGCAGGGGGGTGGTGGGGCTCCCCCCTTACCGGCTTTCAGGAGGATGATCTGGTCGTTCTGGCAGAGCTCCATGAAGCCGTCGATGCGCTTGGCGAACTCCACCACGTACTGGATGGCGTTGGAGATCTGCAGCGAGCACTGCTGCCACATGGCCTCGCAGCTCTGTGCCACAGGGGACACTCTCAGGGTGTGCTGGCACCTCAGCACCCCAGCTCTGTCACCTCCCAGGGCAGGGACGAGACCCCAGTGCTGTGCCATCCCCATGGGGATGGTGGCATTGGGACACCTGGGCTGTGAGCTGTCACAGCAAACTCCCCCTCTGGGCAGCTCCCAAGCACTGACCCCTCTTCACCCAGCACAGCCCCAGGGGCCAGTGGCTGTGCTGGGGGCTGTCGCAGTGGCACTCACCTTGCTCTGCAGGGCACGGACCTCCTCGGGGGAGTAGAGGCTCCAGGCCAGGCGCTTGAGCTCCTCCGTTGTGTACTGGCACGTCTCCAGGTGGGACTTCACCACGTTCTGGGCCACTCGGTCTGCAGGGGAGGGGGGACAGCAGGAGGTGAGACCTGGGCCCCCCAGCCCTGCCCTGGCTCTGGGGCTGCTGGGGCTGAGGGCTGGAGGGGTGGTGGGGCTCTCACAGGGTGTGAGGACAGATGGGGCAGCAGGGGCTGAGCCTAAAGTAAGCAAGGGATGTGCCACAGACCTTGGGTGTGCTGAGCTCCACAGGAAGCCTTGGGGCTGCTCCAGGAACTGAGGCTGGGCTCATCCCCAGGGATGCTGTGGGTATCCCCAGGGATGCTACTGTTATCCCCAGGGATGCTCAATACCCTAGGGATGCTACTAGTACCCCCAGGGATGCTACTGGTACCCCCAGGGATGCTATTGGTACCCCCAGAGGTGCTCAGTGTCTCAGGGATGCTATTGGTACCCCCAGAGGTGCTATTGGTACCCCCAGAGGTGCTCAATGTCTCAGAGATGCTATTGGTAGCCCCAGGGATGCTCAGTATTCCAGGGATGCTCAGAATGGTTTGGGTTGGAAGCTTAAATCCCATTCACTTATTCATCTTAAATCTCATTCCAACCCCCTGCCATGGGCAAGGACACCTGCCCCTAGACCAGGTGTGTGTCCCCAGGGCTGGGTGTGTCCTGCAAGGTGCTGGGGTGGCAGCAGGGATGCACCCCAGGGATGCCCTTGGTACCCCCAGGGATGCCATCACTGTATCCCCCGGGGCAGGTTTGGCTCTGGGGAAGGACTCACTCCCATTCCAAGTGTAAGTGGAGGGATGGATCCCTCCTGCATCCTTTGACTCACTGACTCATCCTCGTGGCCACACACTTGCCCTGCACCGCCCTGGCACTCACCAATCTCCAGGACAGAGATGTCAGGGGGCAGCTGGGCGCCCTCCAGCGCCCCGTGTGCCAGCAGCGCCGGCTCCAGCATCAGCTCGTACAGAGATTCCTGCTTGATGAGCGTGGCATCAGCCACGTCCAGGCTGGACTGGTCGGGCGAGGGCTGGGCCGAGGCCAGCAGGTCCAGGTTGTAGTAGGTGCTGCTGCCATCAGGGGTCAGGGGGAAGTCAAAGAGGAGCCCGTCGGACAGCGTGGAGATGTCATCCAGGTCCGAGAGGCCGCTGCTGACACTCGTGGTGTAGACGCGGCTCAGGGGCTCGGGCTCGTCCTTGGCGCCGCCGCTCTGCTCCTGGCTCTGCTGGTGCTTCTGCACCTCGGCGTAGAGGCTGTCCCGCTGCTTCTTGGACATGCGGCCGAACTTCACCGCTGCCCCGGGGGGGAGAGGCGGCGGCGTCAGGGCAGCTTCACCCCCCAGGGCAAAGCCGCTGCCCCGGGAAACGCCCCGGCTCCCCGGGAGTGCCTGCTCTGGGGGCTGGGACCCCTCCGGATGCCCCCTCCCCATCCCAGACCAACCCTGGGTCAAACCAAACAGAACCAGTTTCGATTTTCCCACAAAAGCAATTCTTGCTTCCCAAACCCTCCTCGCACCGCGCCGGCCCTGCGGGGGGAGCAGCTCCATCCTGAGCGCCTGACTCGCTCCGAGGAGGAGCAGGTGACCCCTGGGGACCCGGGGCAGGACTCACCGTCGCGGGACATGCCCAGTGCCAGGCATTTCTGCAGGCGGCAGTGCTGGCAGCGGTTGCGGTTGGTGCGGTCGATCAGGCAGTTCCTTTGCCGGGAGCACGAGTAGCTGGCATTGTTCTGCTGGCTCCTCCGAAAGAAACCCTGCCCGGGATGGGATGGGATGGGATGGGATGGGAGGGGTTGGGAAAGCGGCCGGCTGGAAGCCAGGGCCGCCCCCTGCCCGCTGCCCGCCTCCCCCGACTCACCTTGCAGCCTTCGCAGGTGATGACACCGTAGTGGATCCCTGAGGATTTGTCTCCGCAGATCTTGCACGGGATCACCTCGATTTGTGCTGCGGTGGATGGGGAAAGGGGGGAAACCGCGGGGTTAATGATGGTCACTGCTGAGAGGGAGGAGGGCGATGGCTGCGGGCTGGCTCAGCACCTGGGGAAACTGAGGCACGAGAGACGGACCCAGAGCTGGACAGCTCAGCCCTCCCCACAGACCCCACAAGGGTTCTTACACCTCAGAGAGGTCCCTAAACGGTTCACACAGGGCGGGGTGGGTCCCCATCCCCCAGCAGCAAGAGCCAGGGTAGGAAAGCCCTTGGATTTCTGCCCGGGACCCTGTTTTGGAATCATTCCCCTTATTTTCCAACCCATGTGTGCACCAGGACAGGGACAGCCTCCGCACAGGGACCATCCCCATTCCTGCAGATGCTCTGCTGCTGGAGGTCTGGCCCAAGCAGAAGGTCTGCCCCCCCCGTGCCCCCCCAGCAGCTCCTTTGAACCCAGCACCGATATAGCCGACATAGCCACCCCCAGCTCAAGGTCCCGGCCCCTTCCCCCCACAAATCCGCTTCCCTCCCCGCTTCTGCTTCGCTGGCACTGAGCTGCTAATAGGCTTCGTCCTCCTCATTTTCCAGCTGCCCCAGATCTGGGCCGGCTCTGCCCTCCCGCCCCGCGGGGGGGACGCTCGGCACCCCCGGGGCTGTACGTGCCTCCCGGCATCTCTGCACCCTCTAATCCCCGCTGCAGCCCCCGCAGCCCCGGCCGGGCTGGCGCTCTCGAGGGTGCTGGGCAGGCACCGCCGCGCCAAAATAACCCCCAGGGCCAGATTATGGCTGTTTCCAATCTCCTGGGCCTGTGCAAATCCCCGCTCGGGTAATTCCCTTCTGCCTCTCCTCTCCCTGGGAGCCATGGGCGGCTCTGCTGGAGAGATGTGCTCTGTAGGGCCACCTCTGTGAGTGACAGTCCCGGTGCCTGGCCAGTGCCACCTGTACCTGGCAGGGTCCTGGGGTCTCTTAATGCTTGGGGGAGGCTGGGATGGGGCACTGAGGCCTCACTGGGCAGAGGGGCAGCCGAGGTGCCATCGGCCCCTCAGGGATGCTCAGTCCCCCAGGGATGGCCTTGGTCCCTCCTGGGGATGCTCCCTGTCCCTCAGAGGAGCCATCGGTACCACCAGGGGTGCTCAATACCCCAGGGATGCCCTTGGTACCCCCAGGGATGCCATCAGTACCCCCAGAATTGCTGTTGGTACCCCCAGGGATGCTCAATACCCCAGGGATGCTCTTGGTACCCCAAGAATGCCATCGGTCCCCCAGGGATGCTCATTGGTCCCTCCTAGGGATACTGTCTGTCCCTCAGGGGAGCCATCAGTACCTTGAGGGATGTTCAGTGTCCCAGGGATGCTATTGGTACCCTCAGGGGTGCTCAATACCCCAGGGATGCCCTTGGTACCCCCAGGGATGCCACCGCTGTATCCCCCGGGGCAGGTTTGCTCTCCCCAGCTCTGGGGAAGGATTCAGTCCCATTCCAGGTGTAAGTGGAGGAACAGATCCCTCCTGCATCCTTTGACTCACTGATTAACCCAGTGCCCCACATGCACCGGCTGGTTTTGGGGTTACCCCTCCTCCCCCAGGCTGCTGAGCTGGGCTTCTCCCAGGGCTGTGTGTTGTCCCCCGACTCGGGGGAGTCACATCCCATCCCTGCCCCTCCCCACATCCTCTGCCCACGCCCCTGCCGTGGTTCTGAGCCTGAGCAGAGCTGGTTTCCCCGCGGTGGGCAGGGCAGGGATGTCCCGGGCATCCTCACATCCCCCGCAGCTGCACCAACACCGCAGCGCCTTTCGCAGGGGCACGGAGGCACCAGGAGGGCCACTCGTGGTCACCCCCAAACCACCTCCAGCTCCCATGACCAAAACACCCCCAATTCCCCGGATCCCGCTGCCATCTCCCCCCACTCTGCAGGGACCTCTCCCCTCCCCACCACCCTGCCGAGCCCTGTCCCGGGATGGGACCGAGGTGGTGGCACGGCGGGGGGCACAGGGAGGGGGTGCCACCCCCGGCAGGAAGCGGCGTCGGGCTCGTTATGCAACGTTAATTGCAGCCGCCGGCAGCGCGGGTGATGCATCGCGCCCGCCGCGCCCTCACGCCCGCGGCCGATACTCCGGTGCCCGGAATTACCGGCACACACCGGGGCTGAGCGCGGCCCGGCACCGCCAGCGAGCCCCAAAAACCCCGGCGATCCCAAAGGCTTCGTGTGCCGGTGGCCAAATCCCGCCCCATGAGAGCCCCCGGGGCTGGAGCTGAGGGTGATGAGGATGATGATGTTGTCCTGATGAAGGACAAGCCCTGACCGCCCGCCGTGTGCCCGCAGCCTGTTGGGGCTCTAATTACCATCCTGCTAATTAGCCGGCCGTGCCCGCCGCTGGCACCTGACCCGCTCTAGGACGCTCGCCCCAAATAACTGACGTGGAGATACGGCCGTACCCTGGCGATGGCAATTACAGCCCGGCACGGTTAATTGCTGCTCTGATTGCAAACCCGGCTGAATCACCGAGTCGGCTCCTGCAGTGCCCCCTCGTGCCGCGGCCAGGGACCCCCGAGGCGGCCGGACCATCCCCATCTCCCCCAAACACAGCCCCGGGGCAAATGCAGAGGGATGGGAAGGAATGTGGGTGTGGGTGGGGTGGCCACGGCAGCTCCGGCATCCCCCAAACCTCACTGTGATCAAGGAAAACATCTCAGTAGACCCCAAATCCCGGATATTCCTCCACCTCAACCACCCCACCCCCGTGCCTCAGTTTCCCCACTGGAGAATCTATCATCTCCTCCCACCACAACCGTGCGAACGGGGTGGGACATTTAGGAGGGGCTGAATCTCTTCCCCTCTGCGGGATGCAGCAGGGAACCCCCACCCCGGGGCCGATGGGGCTAAAACAGGGATCAGGATGAAAGAAACAACGAAAGGGTTAAAAAAAATAAGTAATAATGATCTCCAGCCGGCAATTAAAATGTCCCGGCGGTGGTATTTGCTCTCCTCCCACTGTAAACACTTCTTGCCCAACTCCCGGCCCGCTGCCACCGGCCGGCCCTTATGTAAGCGGCCCGGTGCGGCCCCGGGCCCGGCCGTGGCGGGGCGATGCCCCCGGTGCGGCGGTGCAGCCCTCCTGTCCCACTGACACACTTTCTGCCCGTGGCCACGCCGCTTGTGTAACCACGGCCCTTAACCCTTCCGGGCCCGCGGAGCTCCGGGCTGCTGCTCAGGGCAGTGCACCGACCTCCCGCCACCGGGAGCGCGGATTTTGGGGTGTTTTGGGGTGATACCTCCAGCTGGGGGCACCCATTTGTCACCCTGAGCTGGACTTCCAGGTGAGGGGCACAGGTGTGTCCCTGCACAGTGCTCAGGTCGCCTGTCACCCCCCAGACCTGGCCGTGTGCGTCCCCTCCAGCCCAGCACCGCTCCCCCAGCCCGTGCTGGAGGCTCCATGGTTTCGGCAGAGCCAGATCCGCCCTCCCCGAGCAGGAATGGGCCTGCACACCCTCCCCTGCATCGCCTCCGCCCCAAGGGCGGGCATTTCGTGCACCCCAAAACAAAACAAGGCAGGCCCTGCAGGGCGCAGCCACGGGGGGCTGGACCCCTCTCTGTGCTGCCCCCATCCTCCTCCTCACCCTATCCCTCCCCGGGGCTGTATGATCTCGCTGGTTTTGGGGAATGACCCCAAAACCCTCAGCACCCCATTGAGCCTTGGGACGTGCTGTGGCCCCGCTGCTGCTGGAGAATTTTTGGATCTCCCTCTCCCTCCCCATCGGCATAACTGGGTGCCCCTGGCTGTGGGGTGAGGACTCCTGGGAGGGGTTTGTTTTGGGGTGCACTTCAGCTCCCTGCACAGCCCCCCAGGGTGAGCTTGCACAGCTGTCACCCCACAGGGACAGATTATGGGCAGCCCTTCCCCTGTGGTGTCCTCGCTGGAGGCAGTGGGGCAGCATCCCAGCTCTGAGTATTTCAGAGGTGGCTCTGTGCCTCTGGGGCCATCCCTGCCCCAAATACCCCCCGGTGTTTCCCCAGTGCCCTGGCTCGGTACCCAGAGAACCTGCTGGGAGAGAGCTCTGTGCCCCATCCCTCTGCCAGGCTCCACTGATGCTGCAGGATGGGCACCCCTGGGAGTTGGCAGCAGCCCTGCAGCCCCCCTGGATCCCCCAGCCCCAGCCAGGGCTCCAATGCTTCACCTCCATCACCTCTCCCCTTCCAGGGGGACTGAGCATCCCCCTGGTGCAGCCAGAGCAGGGAGAGGAGCGTGAGTCGAGGCTGCACGGGGACCCACAGGGACACACAGGGACCCACAGGGACACAGGGATCCACAGGGACACGCAGGGACCCACAGGGACCCACAAGGACACACAGGGACATACAAGGACCCACAGGGACATGCAGAGACCCACAGGGACACACAGGGACCTACAATGCCACCCCATTTCCCATTCCTGCCCTAAACCCCAGCTCTGCACCCGCATCCCCTGCAGCAATCTCCAGCCCCAGAAGTGACTGTGTTTCCCCACAGCCACCATCCACAGTTGTGATTTGCTCTTGGGGCAGGAATAAACAAGGAAATAAAGGGAATTATCACCCCTTTGTATCTGCTGTTGGCTTTGCTATTAAACAGCCTCCGCTGCTGCAGTGCCTCGGGGTCTCCCAGCACCCCGAACTTCGGCCATGGCTGCCAAAAAATCCCATCCCCGTCCCTGCACCCGGGAACCCCAAACAAGGCAGGCCCGTGCCGGGTGTTCACAGCCCCGGCCCCAGGCACAGAACACCGAGGCCAAATGGGCAGCAGGGAAAATTCAGATGACACAACCACGGCCCGTGCCGGGCTGGGATTCTGGAGGGAGAACTGCTTTCCTAAGTGATTAGCAAAGATTTCCTGGAAACTTTGGGCCAGAACAGCGCTCAGCTGTTCTCACCCTGCCCTGGGGCAACCCCTGGCCACCTTCCCTTGCAGGCACGCGAACGGAGCTTGTGCATTCTCCCCAGTCCCCAGCAAAGCGCTGCTTTTCCCCGTCCCGTGGTGCAGTGTGTGCCCCCAGCAGGGGAATGGCAGCTCGGGATGGGCGATGTGGCTCCCCCAGGGCCGCTCCGGTTCAGCAGCTCCGGTTCCGCAGCTCCCGTGCCACGCAGAGCCGTGCCAAGGCCAGCCCCGCAGCCCTTTGCACTTTGCCTGCTGCACAAGGGTGGCAAAGGTGAGGCAGAGGGGAGGGGGACCTGCCGGCCCGGGGTGGGGACAAACCGGGCTGCGGTGGGAGAACCCCTCCGGCAGTGCTGCTAAACCGGGGGGAATTATCTCCCTGGGGCTAAAAAAAGGCAGGAGAGCAGCTCTGCTCACCACATCCGATAAACCGGGCTGATTTAGACATTAGCAGCTCTTTAAATAGCCGCCGCGAGTTCAGAGTTAAACGTGACAGGCAGCAGGGACAGGGACGTGGGGATGGGGACAGAGACCACCGACCCCATCACTGCTCTCCCCTCTCCCCGTGCTGACTCCCCTGAGGCTTATCAGCGTGGGGGGGATCCCAAATGGATCTGGCCCCCTCAGGACCCCATAAAGGCAGAGGACAGCTTTCTCCTCCAGGTTGGGTTTTTGGGATGGAGGCACGGCCATCGCCGCGCTCCGGTGCCGGGACAGGCGCGGCCGTCGTGCGGGAGGCCCGGTGGGTGCCGGCCGCGCCAGCGTGTGCACGCCGCCGAAACGGGCAGGGAAGCTCCTCCTCCGCCCTCTCTGATTTTTTCCAATGACAGATCTAGGTCACTAGGACAAGTCGCAAAGGCTGCCGAGCCACCGCACGCTCCTCGCCACGCTGCTTGCAAAACAAGTGAGCAGGAGGGCTGGAAATCGTATAGGATTATACAAGGCAAAGCCTCTTCCCCGGCCCCGGCGCAGCCGCGGCGCAGGGAAGGACAGGAGAGAGGAGCTGCTGTGGTCCCCGGGGAAATGGGGCAGAGCGGTGGCGGTTTTGGGAAGGAAAATGGAGATTGAGTCAATTTGGCGTCGCCATGCGGCGTTTGGGCTTCGAGAGAGATGAGGACGCGGGACTGCGGGAAAAACGCCCGACCGGGGGGAACGGTGGGATATCAGCAGGATTCGGCCCTAAATTAGGGTCAACACCAGCAATTCATGGGGGGAAAGGAAAAATATTTTTTAAAAAAAGGAAAAGTTCCCCCAGTTGCTAATTAAGCCGGTGCTGGCTGTGCAAGGGCTACGTAAGAGCCAGGCGTGATGGCAATTAGGCAGGCGTTAATGCTTCCCTCCGTCCTCATAAAGGTGCAAAGCCAGGATGTCGAGGGGCAGCAAGGGGATGTGGGGGGCTCGCCTCGCCCTCCTCACCCACCCCGGCCCCACCGTTACACAAGAGCCCGGCGGGGGCCGAGCCGCAGCACCCGCTGCGCAGGGAGGCAGCAGGATTTGAGGGATGAACGTCCTGGTACCCACTCCCCAAAATGAGCCTAAGGACGTGCACCCCCCAAAACACACCTATGGAGGGGCACCAGGGAGTCCTGGCAGGGCAAAGGGCTCGGGGAAGGCAGGGCATGATGGAAAAATGGTTTAAAGGAGGATGAAAATCGCAGCCCAGCATGCTGGAACGGAGCTGAGTCCGGCCACCGCTGCGTCACCATCACCAGGCCCCGCTGGATTGTCCCGCTGGAGCCTTCCTCCCTCCATCCTCCTCCTCCCCACCGCCTGCTTGGGAAAGCAGAGGGGTGAAAAGTAGGAATTGCCTTTGGTAACGGGTAAAAGCAGGCAGGTGCTGGCACAACTCACCCCTGCCCTGGAAAAGGGGCGCCCAAAATTGCACCTGATCCCTCGCCCGTCCCTGCAGGAGCCTCCCAAACTGCCCCCCACGCCGTGGGGAGGGGGAAAAGGGGAAAAAAAACGACAATAAATCCAGCCCTGGTGGGAGCAACATATTGAAGAGGAGATTAAGGGGTTTAGTGCGGGGAAAAGCTTAAGAGTGCGTCTAAGCCGGCGTCGGAAAGCAAAGCAAAATAAACAAGAATTTTATTCCTAACGAAGGGGGAGCTGGAGGAGGCAGAGCGGCCCTGGCGGGGCTGCTGCGGGTCCCCCCCTGTCCCGTTCCAGCGGGGCTGCTGCGGGTCCCCCGCGTCCCCGGCGGGGCTGCTGCGGGGTCCTTCCCATCCCTTCCGCGGGGCTCACACGGCTCCCCCCGTCCTCCTCCAGCAAAGTTGATGCGGATCCCCCCTTGTCACTGTCCGGGCTGACACCGAGTCCCCCCGTCCCCACCGGCGGGGCTGACGCGGCTCCCCCGGATCCCCGTCCGGGCTGACGTCGGGTCCTCCCCGTCCCCCTCCGCCGGCTCTCCCCGATCGATCCCCACCGGCACCAACTTGTGCCGCTGCCCCCCGCAGCCCCCAGCGCCCCGGACCCACCTCGCATCGTGTCCGCCGCGCTCAGGGCGCCGGGGGGCGCATGGGGCGGCGCGGGGGTCCGGAGCGGCGCGGGGCGCGGCGGGGAGCGGCGGCACCGGGAGGCACCGGGCGGCACCGGGAAGCACCGGGCGGCACCGGGCGGCTCTGGCACCTGCCCCTCCGCCGCGCCGTGACCCACTTCTGCCCGAGCATGCGGCCGTTCACATGACGAGCCCGCCCCGCCCCCCAATCGGTTTCACTTCCAGCCCCACCTCCTGCCCTTCGTCCTCCTCCTCCTCCTGCTCCATCCCCATCCCCGCCGCTCCGCCGCCCGGTGCTCGGCGCTGCCGGAGCCCGCCCGAGAGCGGGGTCTGCCCGACCCTGCCCCGGCCGAGGCGGCTCGGAGCTGCCCCCGGGGCTGCCCGCCCCCGGGAGGGACGAGCCGTGCCCGTCCTGCCCCGGCTCGCCCAGGCACGGGGCCGGCTGCGTGTCCCGCTGAATCACGGCTGCCTTGCTTCACTTCGCGCCCCTGCAGCCCCGCTGTCCCCGCCACGGACCCCAAAAACCCCGGCAGGACAGGACAGGACAGGACAGGACAGGACAGGACAGGAGAGGGCTGGGGGTGTTTGCAGAAGGGGCAGCACCCGGCACCGGGGGGCGTGGGGAGCACGGGGACCCCCCTGTGGCTGCCCAAAGCGGCCATGCCAGGGGGCAGATGCTGAGATCGGGGGGCACATCCCACCTGGGAGCCCTGCGGGTCAGGAATGGCGCTGTGGAAGAAGTGGGAAGCTTTGAAGGTGGCAGGGAGGCATTCCCACCCCGTCCCTCATGCTGGGATGGGCACAGGTGGTTAGGGGGCCCGGGGCTGTACCCTGGATAAGGGACACTGCTCAAGAGGAGCAGAGATGGTGGCTCTGGACCAGGCCTCGCCGTGCAGAGCCCGAGGTGCCACCACAGGGCAAAGTCCCCTGGCTGGGGTTTGTGGTGCACCAGGTCACCAGAGTCCTCCCTGGTGCCACATCACAGGGGTGGAGGCAGCTGGCCCTGGCAATGCTGGGCCAGAGCTCAGGTGCCAGGGTCAGAGCTCAGCAGTGCCCAGAGATGCCTGGGAACAGTGGCACTGGCCTGGAGACCTGATGGGTGTGGAGAAGGCATCTGCCATAGGCATGAGCACTGCTCCCACTGCAGACACGGATCTGGCATCCACCATGGGCATGGACCTGGCATCACCACAGCCATGGATGGGGCATCTGCCACAAGCATGAGTGTGGCATCTGCCATGAGCATGGCATCCAGCTGTGGTCACAAACATGGCACTGCCACATCATCCATGGACGTGCAGACAGCATGCACCAGAGGCACAGAGGCAGCCACCATCACCATCACCACACATGGCATCATTGCCTCCCCCCTGGATGGCCTCCTGCCCTCGCAGCTGGGCCCTGAGGGGCCACCTCAGCACCCCAACGCTCAAATCAAACCATTTAATGGCAGCTGAAGGGGGCAATTTCAAACCACATCCGCCCCAAATGCTGAGCTGAGCCGGGGATGCGGAGATGCCGATGGGCCACTGGCAGAGGGGCTCCCCTGCTGTTCCTGGGGCTGTCCCGCTGCTCCGGCACGGGCAGGTGGCAGTGGCAGGGGGACGCTGGGGCTGAGCCGTGGTGGCACTTTGTGTTTTGTGCGCTCCCACCTCTGCGCCGAGACCCGCCCGGCTCAGCCGCGGCTGCGGCGGGGAGGGGGCCGGGGCTGGGGGGCGGAGGGGCCGAGCTCGCTCCAGCGCTGCTGTCTGACACGATTTTGCTGATGGCGATTGGGAACGGGTTCGCTGCTCTCGCCGGTCGGATTCGCTCCTTCCTGCCGGCTTTCCTGCCTGCTCCGCATGGATGGGCACGCAGACGGGACGAGGGCCGACGTCTCGCCTCGCTCTCGGCAGGCTCGGCTCGCAGCGCGGCCCCGGATGCAGGCAGAGCTGCCGGCCCGGTGCGCATCCCGAGCGGCCCCGGCCGGGGCAGCCCCCGCGCTGCCGTGCCCGGGGTCACGGGAGCTGCCCCAAGCGGGTCACCCTCATTAGCCCCATTTCAGATGGGGAAACTGAGAGCGGGAGCAGCGCGGTGACTCCTCGTGGCACGCAGGGTCCGGCCCCGGCCGAGTCGCCCCTCCCCGAAGGCGGTCGCCGATCGCGGCTGTTGGGACAATCAATCGTGGCTGAATCGCGGCAGAGCGAGAGCGAAAATCCTCCCCGAGTGCTCAGCGCAACCCAAAAGTATGAGGTTACATAAGCGGCGCCACACCTGCCGTGAGCAACGCGGGACCCACGCAGCCATCCCCGCACCCGCTCCCGCCGCGGCCCTTTAACCCTTCGTGTGCGGCACCCCCCGCTCCATCGCTGTTTACATCTCCCTGTCTCTTCCTGCATCCCATGGGGCACCCACAGGTTCGGGAATGGCCCGAGGAAAGGCCCAGGGGATGCTGCAGGGTCACCTGAGCGTGTGCTGGGTGCTGCAGATCTGGGATTCAGCCCCACGGTTCTGGGGCCACAAGGGTGGAGGTGGAGAGGCTCCACCAGAGCAGGATCCCTTTTTCTCGTGATGGGGTCTCACCCCATGGGCTTGGCTGGGTTTAAATTGGGGGAATTTTCCTCACTCCGAGGAAAGGCAGAGTGAGGTGGAGCCAACTCCCTGGTGGCTGGGCCCCTGGAGTAACATTTGCTCCTAAGAGAGGAGCAGCCTTGGCCAGGGCTGTGTCTGCAGTGGAGGTCACATAACACCCCCTAAAACCCCTCTGCCCCTCCCCATGCAGTGACAGGAGCTGGTGCAGCTCGTTCACAGCTGCTTGGGGCAGAGACCTCGCCCCAGCATCTCCTGGCACTTCTCCTGCTGATGGGAACAGTGGGGCTGGAGGGGCAGAGCTGCCTTTGGTTCCTGCCTGGTGCCAGGCACAGACTCTGTGCCAGGAGCTGCACCCACCATGGCAATGCTGGGGGACAGGTCCAGCGGGGCTGGATCCAGCCCAGCCCAGGTGGCACCTGTGGCAGAGGACAGAAATGGCCACCAGGACGGGACAAGGACCCAAAAACTGACACTTGCCACCATCCAGCACTTCTCCTCCTGCCCCAGCCCTGCTGCCAAATCTTTGTGATCAGTGCCAGAGCTGAAGCGGCCACCGCTGGCCCGGCTGTGCCGCCAGGATCAGCGCAGCCGCCCCGGGCCGGCCCGGAGGTGAGCAGGAATTCCGGATGACACCATCGCGCCTTAATCACTGTTTGCTCTCCCTCGGGCCCCACCCAGCGAGAGGGGAACCTCCTGCCAGCATCGCCCGTCCCGCGCCCAGAGCCCCCCGCCCCGCTCGGGGCTGGAACAGCAGCCCCGGCTCGGCGAGCCCCGGGCTGGCCCCGCCGGACCCCGCGGGGTCCCTGCCCTGGGCTCCCTGCCCGGGCACGGCCAGGCCCCTGCCGTGACTCAGTTTCCCATCTGGAGCGGCTGAGCTGCCCGGCAGGGAGTGGGGCACGGGGTGAACCCACTGATGGGGGCCACAGCGCTGGGGTCCTCACAGCTCATCCTCGGGGGGGGATGTGCCCCATGGCAACCCCAGTGCCAGGGCTGGGCAGGAGTCCTGTCCCTCAATATCTGGAATGGATGGGGGTCCTGTCCTTCAATTCCTGGAATAGATGGGGGTCCTGTCCCCGATATCTGGAATGGATGGGGGTCCTGTCCCTCCATCCCAGGGCTGGATGAGGGTCCTGTCCCCCAGTGCCAGGGCTGGATGGGGTCCTGGGGGTCCTAGGGTTGGATGGGGATCCTGTCCCTCAGTCCCTGGAATGGATGGGGGTCCTGTTCCTCTGTCCTAGGGCTGGATGGGGGTCCTGGGGGTCCCAGAGTTGGGTGGGGGTCCTGTCCCCCATTCCCAGGGCTGGATGAGGGTCCAGCAATGTCCCCCACACCGGGCTGGGGGCAGGGGCAGCACTGTGGGCCGGGGCAGCTGCAGCAGAACTGCAGCACTATCAGCCACTGAGCCTCATTGTGCCCCCCCAGCTGTGGGGGTGGCACAGGGGGGCAGCCCCTGCTCAGGGGCTGGGTGCCACTGCTTTGTCCTCCCCACGGTGTCAGTGCCACCCTCCCTCCCTCCCTGCTGCTGAAGAGCCTCGGGGGTGCAGGATGGGGGTCCCTCAGCTGTGCCAAAGCAAACGGGGCATGAGATGTGGCTGTGCCAGCTGTGCCAGGCCTGGCAGGCAGTGGGATCAGGCCTGGTGCTGGGCACGTGGCCCCGCTGCAGAGCTGTGAGTCACTGCACCTCTGCTGCTGCTTATGCAAAGGCTGGCACAGCACGGGCTGTGGGGCTGTGGGGCCATGGAATGGGACTGTGCTGTGGGGCTGTGGGGTCACGGGGTAATGGGGCCATGCAAAATGGCTGTGGTGTGGGGCTGTGGTGTGGGGCTGTGGGGCCATGGGGTGGTGGTGTGGGGCTGTGGGGCCATGGGGTGGGACTGTGCTATGGGGCTATGGGGCCATGGGATAATGGGGCCATGGCATGGGGCTGTGGGGCCGTGGGGCTGTGGGGTCATGGGGTGGTGGTGTGGAGCTGTGGGGCCATGGAATAGGATGGTGGTGTGGGGCTGTGGGGCTGTGGGGCTGTGGTGTTCAGGGGCCATGGCATGGGGCTGTGGGGCCATGGGGCTGTGGGGCCATGGGATAATGGGGCCATGGAAAACAGCTGTTCTGTGGGGCTGTGGGGCCATGGGATGGGACTGTGCTGTGGGGCTGTGGGGCTGTGGGGCTGTGGTGTTCAGGGGCCATGGCATGGGGCTGTGGGGCCATGGGACTATGGGATCGTGGAGCTGTGGGGTCGTGGGGCCTGGGGTGCAGGCTGGGTGTCATTTGGGCACACTGTGAGTGCAAAGCAGAGCATGGAGAACGGGGAAACTGAGGCAGCAGTGAGCTGCACCCCTGAGTCCTGCAGCCCGTGCGGGGCTGTCCCTGTCACCGCCCGGGGCCGGGAGCAGGGGGGCAGCAGGGCCAGGTGTAACCGGAGCCCCCCGGCTGGCCTGGCTCGCTCAGGACTCACGTAACGCCTGCCCAGTGCTTATGCAATAGCCGCTGCCATGTGGCTCTGAGGGACACCGAGCGCCGGGCAATTACCCGGCCCCTAATCAGCAGCGACGCAGGATAACGAGGCTAATTGGAGCCGTGGCCAGCAGAGCTGCCGGGGGAGGAACATTCAGTCCCCCCCCGCACCCCGAGGGGTGTCCCAAGCAATTAGTGACCGCTGAGCCTTCCTTAGGGGCTGGGGGGAGGGGGAACCGTGGCCGGGCTGGATCCCACTGGGCCCCGGGCAGCGGCTCTGGGTGTCCACTGGGGTGGAGCACAGCACCTGCATCCCTGCCTGCACCTGCATCCGTGCCTGCACCTGCATCCCGTGCCTGCACCTGCATCCCTGCCTGCACCTCCATCCCTGCCTGCACCTCCATCCCTGCCTGCACCTGCATCCGTGCCTGCACCTCCATCCCTGCCTCATCCCCATCTGTGCCTGCACCTCCATCCGTGCCTGCACCTCCATCCCTGCCTCATCCCCATCTGTGCCTGCATCCCCATCCCTGTTTGTATCCCTGTCTCTTCCTCCATCCCTGTCCATCTGCACCCTTCATCCCTGTCTCCATCCCTGTCTCTGTCTCCATCTCTGTTTCCATCCCCATCCCTCTCTCCATCCCCATCCCTATCCCCATCCCTGTCCCTCTCTCCATCCCTGCCTCTGTCTCCATCCCTCTCTCCATCCCATCCCTCTCTCCATCCCATCCCTCTCTCCATCCCATCCCTCTCTCCATCCCATCCCTCTCTCCATCCCATCCCTCTCTCCATCCCATCCCTCTCTCCATCCCCATCCCACACTCCTGTAGCTCAGTGATGCCCCAAGTAGGTCACTGGGCTGTGGTGTTGTGTGACCCTGGCTGGCTGCAGGGCCCACCCTGGGGGGCTTGGCTCCCTTTGCCCCTGGTTTCCCTGGCCCCAGGCCCAGCCCAGCCCTGCTCACCCCTCTGGGCTCTGTGGTCCCTGGGGAGAGGGCAAAGGCAGCGTCTCCCTGGGCCAGGCTGAGAGCCCTGACCCACCTCACTGCACAAATGACACCCAAATTGGCACCTGAAGGACATTCCTGGCCCCCCAATGCCGTCCCATCCCTCCCTGGAGCCCCAGGGGCTCAGCCCAGCAGCGAGGGGTGCAGGGGCTCCCCGGGCACCTCCCCCTGGCACAGCCTCGGCTCGGCACCGTCCGGGCACCGCGCGGCGCTGCCGAATCTCCAGCGTCATAATTAGGAGATAAACAGGAAAGAGGAAAGGGGCACATTTCATATTCCGCCCCGATCCCCCCGGGACAGATAAAAGCGGACTGGGGGGACTCAAGGGGGCTTTTTTCCCACTTGTTTCTGCTGAATCAAACATTTTTCCTCCTGCTTAGAAGATTTCCTGACTCCCCCCTGTTCCCCCCGCTCCCGCCTTAATGAGGTTTTGCTGTAAAAGTCTCCGAGCCTCAACCATGGCCTTGAGTTAATCTCCAGGCACCTTCAAAGCTGGGTTGTTCCTGCCCACCCCCCCCCAGCCCCTCCTTCACCTCCATCTTTTTGAACTTCCCAGCCACAAAATTGCTGAGTTTCATGTGATGCTGCTTCTCCCGTGCCCGGCGGTGAGCACGGGGGTCCCGGGGCAGATGGGGGCACTTGGCAGTGACACGGTCCCTAGGGCTGGGGCAGGGATGTGGGATGGTCCCTCCAGCTGGAAAAGCCACCTGCCTTTGAGGGGAACCTCCAATCTGGGGTGAAAAGGGTAAATTTGGAGATTTTATTTTGCCCCCATATTGGAATATTGTGGAAATGCTGCAAAAAGAGAGCTCAGGGCCACCGAGAGCGTGGCTCTGTTTTTACCATCAGTAGTGAGGCTCTGGGGGCTGGTGGCACTGGGGCATCACCCTGTGGGGCAGGCAGAGGACGTGGCAGGATGTGGTGGCAGGTGCCAGGAGCATCCTGGGCTGGGGATGGCTGTGGGACCCCGGGCTGGGGCTGGCAGCAGGAAAATGCTGCTGGTCAAGGTCCTGTCCTGGCTGCCCACCCAGGGCTCTGTCATGGGGAGCAGCTGCTCCCTGGGGAAGGGGCCTGGAAGCTGCACAGCCCCTCGGTGCCATCTCTGCTGCCAGGACAGAGCCTGGTGCTCAGAGCAGCCATCCATCCCTGCTGGGGGGTTCTGCCCACCCTGCCTAGGAGTGCCCAGCCCTGGGCACAGAGAGTCCAAAACCCTGGCAATGGGAGCAGCAGGAGCAGAGCTGCCAGCACAGAGGGGTCCTGCCCTGTCCCAGCCGTGCTGGAGCCCTCGGGCACTGCCAGGCTCCTGCCCCCGGTGCCCTGGGCTGCCCCTCGGGCACTGCCAGGCTCCTGCCCCCGGTGCCCGCGGTGCCCGTACCTGGGCGTCCCGTTCCAGAGCCGATCTGGAGGCTTTAGTGCAAGTTAATCCCAGCAATCCCTTAATTCCAGGGACCGAAATAGGAAAGATCAGTAGGTCAGTGGGAAAAGCTCTTGGCCAAAGTTAACATGTTAATGCAGAGAGAAGGCGAGGTAAAGAGCAGGGAAGAGGAAAGTGCCCAGAAATCTGCGGCTGGCCCTCCCTGTGCCCGGGCTCTGATCCCTGCATCCCGCTCGTTTGGGGATGCCAAGCCCAAAGGAAGGCTTGGCAGCTCCCACCTGGTGCAATAGGAAGGAAGGAAAGGAAGGAAAGGAAGGAAAGGAAGGAAAGGAAGGAAGGGAAGGGAAGGGAAGGGAAGGGAAGGGAAGGGAAGGGAAGGGAAGGAAGGGAAGGGAAGGGAAGGGAAGGGAAGGAAGGAAGGAAGGGAAGGGAAGGGAAGGGAAGGGAAGGGGAAGGGAAGGGAAGGAAGGGAAGGAAGGAAGGGAAGGAAGGAAGGGAAGGAAGGGAAGGGAAGGAAGGGAAGGGAAGGGAAGGGAAGGGAAGGGAAGGAAGGAAGGGAGGAAGGAAGGGAGGAAGGAAGGGAGGAAGGAAGGGAGGAAGGAAGGGAGGAAGGAAGGGAGGAAGGAAGGGAGGAAGGAAGGGAGGAAGGAAGGGAGGAAGGAAGGGAGGAAGGAAGGAAGGAAGGAAGGAAGGAAGGAAGGAAGGAAGGAAGGAAGGAAGGAAGGAAGGAAGGAAGGAAGGAAGGAAGGAAGGAAGGAAGGAAGGAAGGAAGGAAGGAAGGAAGGAAGGAAGGAAGGAAGGAAGGAAGGAAGGAAGGAAGGAAGGAAGGAAGGAAGGAAGGAAGGAAGGAAGGAAGGAAGGAAGGAAGGAAGGAAGGAAGGAAGGAAGGAAAGAAGGAAAGAAGGAAAGAAGGAAAGAAGGAAAGAAGGAAAGAAGGAAAGAAGGAAAGAAGGAAAGAGGGTTTTTCCCCTCCCAGCAAACCCCCCAAGCCCAGCAGTGGCATCCCCGGGGCGATCCCGGTGCATTCAGCACCGCCCTGCCGGGGCCGGGGCTGCGCTTTAGCACCGCTGAGCAGCCCTAATTAGGGCTTGGCAGGCGCCTGCCTCGGCCCCTAAGCACCTTTTTGGCTGCTGCTCTGGAAAAAGCCGTGCCAGAGGGCTTAGCTTTTAATGCAGCCGAGGCCCAGGTGAGCCACCCACCGCTGGGCAGCCCCAAGGGGCCGGGGCCGGGGCCAGCCCCCCCGAGGGCTCAGCTCTGCTTGTGGGTCCCAGCTCCAGCTGTGGCCTCACCTGCTGGCCCCACACGGGACCCCCGGCCCTGCAGTGCCGGGGCTGCTGCTGGTGCCTCCCATCTGGAACCCCCCAGGGCCTTTCCCTGCATCCCCAGGTGCTTTCCCTTGGGGTTTGGGTGCTTTTGGGCAATAATATCGCTATGGGAGCAGTTTCCTTAAATCCATCTTTGTTACCACAAGCAGCTTAGCACCAGAAACTCTCTTCCTCTCTGCTCTTTTAATACGATCCCAGCTTAGCAAAGCCCTGGGCTTAGCCACTGCCCCTGCAGTGCAAGTGAGGAGAGGAGAATTAAATAATATGAAAGGAGAAAACAAAGGGCTCTGCTTGATTTAAGCAGCTGGAGGGGGGGTGGCAGCAACCCAGCCCTGTCCTGGGAGAGCCACTGGGGTTACCTGAGGAGGGGGATGCTCGGTGGGGTGAGGCAGGGTGGGGCCCCTCTGGGATGCCTCCTTTTTACAGGTCAGTGGGTCAGGGATGCTCTGATGCTCTCAGCCATTGCTCCTGCTGACAGATCCCAAGGGAGACAAGGTGCCTCAAATACCTCACTATGCTTCCTCGTGGCAAATATCCCCATTTTCTGGAGTTTCCCCATTTTGGGCTCTGCCAGAACCAGCAAACAGCTCGGGACAACTCAGTGCCCTTTGCAGCGGTAGCATCACAGCAGCACACGGGCCTTCCCCACATTTCCCACCCACCAGATCAGGATGGGGGTCCCTGGCAGCCGGGCAGACCCTGCTCCTGCCCTGGGCTGGGGCTTCCTGCTCATCCCGGGCTCGCAGCTGCCCGGGCTGGCTCCCATGGCTGCCACCGTGGCTCACCTTGGACTCCGCTCCCGGCACAGCCCAGCGCCCGCTGGGGTTGCTGGGGAGACGGGCTGGTTTATTTACCATCGGCTCTGCGATAAGGAGTGTGAAAGGAGAGGAGGAGCACATGGTGTCCAATGTGCCTGACCCACTTTTCCATCACCCGGGCCTCGCTCGCCCTCGGCGATTGGATTGCAGCGGCTGTGGAGCGCCGGGACTCGGGGCGCCCTTCCTTCTTCCTTCCCTTCCCTTCCCTTCCCTTCCCTTCCCTTCCCTTCCCTTCCCTTCCCTTCCCTTCCCTTCCCTTCCCTTCCCTTCCCTTCCCTTCCCTTCCCTTCCCTTCCCTTCCCTTCCTCTCCTGTCTCGATCCCGCAGGTCTGGACCAGTCCCCACAGGGAATTTCGGTGTCTCAGCCTTCACCTGCCGTGTCCCCCGCGCTGTCCCCTCCCCTCCGGTGGCACCGGCACCGCAGGAAGGTCCAGCGGCCCCTGAGCCCCAAACCCCGCTGTGCCCCGAGGGTTTCGCTCCTCTCGCCCTTCCCGGAGCATCCTTCCTTCCCTCCTTCCCTGCGAGCCCCGGGTGGGAACAGAGGAAAAGCATCCCCGAGGCTCAGGGCGTCCTTCCTTCCTTCCTTCCTTCCTTCCTTCCTTCCTTCCTTCCTTCCTTCCTTCCTTCCTTCCTTCCTTCCTTCCTTCCTTCCTTCCTTCCTTCCTTCCTTCCTTCCTTCCTTCCTTCCTTCCTTCCTTCCTTCCTTCCTTCCTTCCTTCCTTCCTTCCTTCCTTCCTTCCTTCCTTCCTTCCTTCCTTCCTTCCTTCCTTCCTTCCTTCCTTCCCCCCCAGCCCCGGGTGGGCACACCGGTGAAGCATCCCCGGCCTCGGGGGGTGGATGGGGATGGAATCCCGCGTGGGATCTCCACGGGGCCGCTCCCCCGCTCCATCCCTGCCGCGGTGGCCCCGGCGGCGCTGGCACAGTGGCCCAGATCTGCCATTCCGCATGGCTGCCCCCGCTGTCCCCGGGGCCGGGCCCGCCGGGCCGGGCGCTCGCTCGGCGCCTCGTCCGCCCTCCCGCTAATCCGACATGACTCTTCCATTAGAGACGAGATGCCGGCAAAGAGCTTTTCGGTGTAGGAATTAACTCCTTCTCCCACCCCGCAGCTCCCTGACCTGGAGCGTGGGCTCCGGCTGCGTTGTCTGCGTGGCCCGGGGTCTGTGGGATGAGGGGGGGTTCCCCCGTTGTCACCCCCAGCCTGGTGGTGGCTGGTTCCCCCAGGGACATGGCCGAGCCCTCCGCGTGCACCTCCCATCCTCCTCCTGCGGGAATGCGGGATGCAGCAGAGCCCCGGCACCGAGGGGGCACAGGGGGACAGAGAGGGGCACCCCCGGGCGGCAGGAGGGGCCCAGGCCCTGTCCCTGTCCCTGTCCCTGTCCCTGTCCCTGTCCCTGTCCCTGTCCCTTGTCCCTGGCTGCAGCGCAGCTGCTTCCCTTATCGATCTTCTCTTGTTGTTAATTATCGGCTCCAATCGAGCCTGATCAGAGCCACGGTTCCCTGTTGTGGTTTTGGCCATTCCTCCCCTGCCCTGAGGTGCTGGGGATGCTGGGGAGCAGAGGGGACCCAAAGGGGAGCAGAGGGAAGGTGGGATTTGGGGTGCAGTCCTGGCCAGGGGGTGCTCCCTCAGCAGGGGTACTGGGGACACCACGGCAGGGACTGAAGGAGGGGAAGAGCCCAAGCCAGGAGCCAGCACATGGAGCCCTGAATGGCCCAAATGTCCCAGAGCAGAGGTGCCAGCACCTCACAAGTGGCACTGGGGGACAGCAAGGGTGGCTCTGGCAGAAAAGGAGGAAAAAACAGTGCAGGGTTCACTCTCCAGGACCAACCACTGCCACAAGGTCAGCCACCTTCCCACACTGGGCCAGAGCTGTCCCTCGTGTCCCTGCACCACAGGAGCCATTCAGGGGAGGTGACAGGAGTTCTCAGTCCCCTGCTCCAAGGAGAAGCCCCAGAACCTTCCAGAAGGGCAGCAAAGGTGATCCTGCCTGGTGCTGGGCTCAGGGGAAGCATCCACACTCTGCCTCCTTGTGCTGTTCCTTCCATGAAGAGAAGGATGGGCACTCGTGTGTCCCCTGGCCACCCTTCCCATCTGCGTGCTCAGGGCTGGGGTCTGTCCTTGGATGGAGCCAGGAGCCCACTGATAGTAATAGGAGTCTCCTCGAGCCAGGTCTCATGAGCTCTTGGAGATCTATTTCTCACCCAAGACAGCTCAGCTACCTTTGGAGGCATAAAATCACCAGGATGGCTTCTGTTGCAGTGTTGGAAACAAAAAGGTTTCATAAAAGGCAGGGTAACAAACTCCTTACAGAGAAAAACGAATCCAGATGCAAGAGGTTCTTGCTCCTGGTAAAACACCTCGCAAAAGCCATTAGTTTCTTTGTTCTCTTCTTTTTCTAGTAAATTGCCCAGTCAGGACTTTTTGGCTCCTGTCCAATTAGCTATCCTTAAGTTTGAGGTGAAGTCCCCCAGGTCCTATGAGGTGGCTTTTCACCTAATTGAGGAGAGAAACTTCTGGGCTTATTTCCTTTTTGAGGGGACAAAGGACGGTTTTGCTGCTCCATCAACAGAGGGCACATTCCTATAACTGATATCCCATTCTCTCGCCTGAAGTCCTGGAAAATGCCCTAGACAGAGGGCTCATCCCCAGGGTACAGAGGGGAAACTGAGGCACAGAGAGAGGAGGGGACGTGCACACCATGATGGGCTCTGCAGAGCTGGTGGCTCTGCTGGAACCACGAGGGTGCCTGAGCCCTGTCCCTGCCATGGTGGGCTCTGCTGCCCTTGGGGCTCCCTTCAGAGGCAGCCACCCCCCAGCAGCCCCCAGAGCTGCAGGGAGTGCTCGGGGAGGGCTGCAGCCAAGGGGGCTGCAGAGGGCAGGGAGGAGCTGCTGTCTCCTGATGTTGTCACCATCACCTCCCCCCCATTGTGGTGTCACTGCTCTGGGGACCTTTTGCCATCGTGGGCCGGGTCAGTTTGGGTCAGGATCCTGTGTAAGGCTGGCTGCGAGCACCTGGCTCACACAGGGGACGTCCCAATGGAGAGCTGACCTGGATCCCAGCCACCCGTGTGACCGTCACCTCCCATGCCTCCACATGGCCCCTGCAGCAGCCAGAGAGGACAGGACTGGGGACAGTTATCCCTCATAGTGACACAGGACAGCCCAGCCCAGGGTGGGCACTCGGGCCCCTCTGTGGTGCTGTGGGACTCAGAGTGGGGGACAGCCACCAAAGCCAGCTTGGGAGGTCACCCTGCAGACCTGGGGTCTCCTGATCCCCCCAGAGCAGAGAGATGCCCAAAAGGACGTGACCTCTCCTCCCACCCTGGGCAGGGCCAAAACATGCATTGGTTATTTCTGAGGGACTCTCTGGCTGCAGATCAGGTGTCATCACTCTTCCTCCACACCGGATGGCTCAGACTCCATGGTAGGGTGGGGCTGCCGTGGCAGTGCAGGAAACCGTCCCCAAAATCCCAGAGCAGAGCCCCCCATGAAATATTCAGGCTGCTCTGCACAATTCCCACCTTGCTGCTGTCGGAAGCACCATGAATATTGCAGGTGGGCATTAAAGTTTCAGGGCTGCCATGTTTCAGGACACTGTCACCACGGGAAGTCCCTCCACTGGGACATGTCACACCTTCTCCAGGCTCCAGTGACCTCTTTATCTCTGGTTTACCCCAAAAACTGGTGGTGGTGATGGGCTGGGTCCTTGAGGTGCAAACCAACACGAAGCTCCTCACTGTGTCCCTGGAATGGGCTGGCACAGTTCAGGGAAGAGTTGCAGGACTGGGAAAAGCAGAAATTGTGGTCACCCCACCCTGAGGCTCAGCCATGGTCCCAGTGCCCTGACAGCAGCGTGGCCCCACTCCTCTCCACTTCCAGGCACAGAAGGATGCCCTGAGCATCTCGGAGGGTTTCATCCTCCATGTCATGAGCTTTCCAGGTCAGTCCCCATCCGAAGGGACCATTCCCTTCTCATCCGCCTGCTCTCATAACTTGGCTCTTCCTGTGTTTATATAACAGCGACGTCTCCTGCGGACTGGGGAGAGAATTGGCCGGGGAGAAATAATGAGGATAATTCAAGTCATTTGGGAAGACGAGGTTTTCGAGGTGCCCAGCGTCTTCCACCTTTTACATGTTGTCTCTAATCATCCGCAATCTCGGATGGCCATTGATGGAGCTCGTTGCTGTGGTGACGGATGAATAGCCCTGGGATTGTACCATGCCAAAAAAGTGCTGTCCTTTCCATCAAAACAACAACAACAACAAAAATATCGTTTTGTTCAGGAAATTAAGCAGTTTGCAACCAAATAGCAGAGTCTGAAAAGGCTCCTGCGTCCGTCCCTTCCTCCCGGCTCCCGTGGCTCTGCTGGGTTTGTCAGCAACATGCCCAGCGCCCCGGAGGGTCCTTTGTGTGCACCAGACAAGGAGAAGGTGGTAATTGCAAGGGGGTTTCTAACCCACTGAGCTTTTTAAAAGGATTTGATGCCCCCCTACACCTCTGTGCTGGCCCAGATGTGTGTCACACAGGCAGGGAGCGCGGGGCCGGGGGCAGCACTAGGTTAATGTGTTAGCTGTGCACAGCCAGCAGCCAGGGGACAGGGCACTGGGGGGGACCAGGGAGCAGGCAGGGTGTCAGGGCTCAGGTCCTGCTCATTCCCCAGGGAAGCAGCAATTCTCAGTGGTGACAGCCAGCATGCGGCTTCTGAGCTGCAGAGAAGTGTGGCCAAAGCCGAACAAGGGTTTCTGCTGTTGTCAGCCTCTGTGGTTTTTTATAAACTCCCTCCCAGGCAGTAGGACCAGAGCCCAGCTTCCCTTCCTCCCCAGATGCTCGGGAAGCATCTCCTGAGGTGGCTGCTGGAGATGGTGCCCTCAAGCTGTGCCACTGGATGTGAGGGGTGCAGCCCTTGGGGACAAGGCTGCCAAGCTGGGAGGGGGAGGCTTGGGGGTCTGCCCAACCAGGGATTGCCCCTGGCTGTGGTTTGACCCTCCCAGTGCTGGAACCACACCACCATGTCTCAGGCTGTTCACTGGGGGTGTTTGTATAACCCCAGGATGGCTTGGGTTGGGAGGGACCTTAAAGCTTATCCTGTGCCACCCCTGCCATGGCAGGGACACCTTCCACTGTCCCAGGCTGCTCCAAGCCCTGTCCAGCCTGGCCTTGGGCACTGCCAGGGATCCAGGGGCAGCCCCAGCTGCTCTGGGCACCCTGTGCCAGGGCCACTGGGTCACTGTGCTGTGACATAGTGTAAAGCCCATGTGTAACCCCCATTACTGGTCTGGGCTGCATTTTGAGCCAGAGGTCTGGTCCCTGCTGGCATCTTTGGTGCTCCCAAACACCACCCAGCAGTGATGGAATCACAGAATCAGAAAATCCTGGAATATCCTGAGTGAGAAAAGACTAACAAGCATCATCCAGTGCAGCCCCTGTCCCTGCACAGCCACCCCAACACCCCCACCCTGAGCACCCCTGGGAGCTCCTGGAGCTCTGGCAGCCTTGGCACCATTCCCTGGGGAGCCTGGGCAGTGCCCAGCAGCCTCGGGGGGCAGAACCTTGCCCTGAGCTCCATGCCAAGGCCTGGCCCAGCTCCAGCCCTTGCTGGGCTCCTGTCCCTGTCCCAGAGCAGAGCTCAGCCCCTGCCCCTGTGCCTGCCCTGGGGAGGAGCTGCAGCCCCCGAGGAGCCTCCCCTCAGTCTCCTGGGCTGCAGCTGGACAAACCGAGGACAGGGATGGTGATTTGGAGCTATGTGGCTCCGACATCCATCCTGCAAGAGCGTAAGAAGCCAAACCCATCGCAGGGCGAGTGCCCAGCTGGCAGGGTGGGAGAGCCCTGGGGCACCGCAGGGTCGGAGCCAGGCCCGCACCTTGGGGCAGCGGGAAGGAGGATGGAGGAGGAGGGATGGGCACACGGAGAGAGAACGTTTTAGACGACCTGAGGAGGAGAAACGCGCTAAGTTCCCGCAGCTCCAGCCCCTTCAGTGCTTTGCCAGCCGTCCCCAGCGCCCCCCACCCTCCCCGGGCTCAGCCAGAGCCAGATGGAGGGAGGCACATCCTGGCTGCGCGGAGATCGAGGCGGTGAACAGGCTGGGGAGATTAACTCCACCGGGAAAACAAGCTCAGCAGACGCGGCGGAGCTCAGGACCCCTGTGTGTGTGTGTGTGTGTGTGTGTGTGTGTGTGTGAGCACACGCGTGTGCCCCGAGCACACACGGACACGCACGGACAGAGGGAACGAGGCGCTCGGATGTGTTTGTGTGTTCGTGTGTGTTTGACAGAGCCGCTGAGCCCGCGCCTCGCCTCGGAGGGGCAGCCGGGTATTGGCGATGTGGCCTCATCCTTTAATTGCTCTGCTTTGATAACAGTGATAATTGGCTGGAAATCGATACTGTTTTGCTCCTGTTTTTCCCATCCTGTCTCACCCAGCCTCCCCTCCCTTCCCGGACGCCGTCGTGCTCTCTTTAGTGGGTGACATTTAAAGGCTGTGCCACAGCCATTAGATAACCCAGGCGGAGAAGATGCTGTGGAGAGAGAGGGCTGATGCCGGCAGGGATGGGGGCAGCTCCCCTCTCCTCTCCCACGGCTCAAGGACAGACGGACACGATGCTCCAGCAACACGTCCTGGTGCTCTGGGAGCCACAGGGGTGGGGGGACCGCTGGATCTGGAGGTGAGGGAGAATGAGGAGGGAGAGCAACAAACCCAGGCTGTGTCAGGAGCTCCCTCCGGCTTTGGCTCTGAAAATTGTGCCAGAACACCACGGGAAAATGTGTATTAATATCACAGTGCCCAGGCTGCCCTGCTCTGGTGCCCCCTACCTCCCCACAGCTCCTCCCGTGCTGCCCCAGCCACAGGGGGGATCTCAGAGCCCCCCAGGTCAGACACGTCCTGATCCCCTGGCAACTGCCCTCAGAGCAGCCCCTGTGCTCCACCTGCCCAGCCGGGGTTGCTGGCAACACCAGAGGGTGCGTGGGGAGCCCCAGGAGCCAGGGGCACACTGGGCTGGAGCTGGCAGCCCCATCCCGCTCTGCAAGAGCCAAGGGAGCCTCGTTAGCCAAGGGAGCCTTGTTAGCTGAGTGACCCTCACTAACAAAGCAGGGTGCAGGGACCCGCTCTGCAGGGCTGGCTGGAGCACAGGGCTGGCAGGGAGTGAGGGATGCCTGGGAGGCTGCAGGTGTGTGAGTTACCTGTGCACACATCTTCCCTGGTACCTCCTGCTCACCCCTTCCCAGGGTACCTGTGTATTCACCATCCCCATGGAGCTGTGTGCCCACCTCTAGGAGAACCTCTGTGCCCACCTTCTGTGGGTATCTGTGCACTCACCATGCTGGGTATCTGTGCTTTCACATTCCCCAGGTACCTGTGCATCCACTGTTGCTGGGTACCTGTGCACCCACCATCCCTGGATACCTGTGTGCTCACCATGCCTGGGTACCTGTGCACCCACTGTCCCCAGGCACCTGTGAATTCACATTCCCTGGGAACTTGTGCCCCCACCATCCCTGGATATCTTCTCACTGTCTGTGGGTACCTGTGCACCCACCGTCCTCAGGTACCTGTGTGCTCATCTTCTGTGAGTACCTGTGCACCCACTGTCACTGGGTACCTGTGCACCCACCATCCCTGGATACCTGTGTGCCCACCGTCCAAGGGTACCTGTGCATGCACTATCACTGGGCACCTGTGTGCTCACTATCTCAGGGTACCTGTGCATCCACCAGCCCTGGATACCTTCCCACTGTCCCTGGGTACCTGTGTGCCCACCTTCCCCGGGCACCCACACCCACCGTCCCAGTACACCCACCTTCTGTGGGTACCTGCGCACCCACCCTCTGTGCCCTCACCCTCTGTAGGTACCTGCGCACCCACCCTCTGTGCCCTCACCCTCTCTGGGTCTCCGTGCCCACGTCCGTGGGTTCCAGGTGCCACCTGGTGGCCGCGCGCCCGGCCCGGGGTGCTGTCACTGGCAATGTCCCAGCCTGTCCCCGCAGGGAGCTTTGCGCGGCTCCAAAGCTCCCTAAGGCACCCCCAGAGCAGAGCCCGGCCCGCGCCCCTCTTCGAACGGAACCCGGGCCGAACCCCGCCGGGGCTCAGGGCACAGCTCTTCGTTGGGCAGGGAGGGGCTGGGGAGACTCTCTGTCCCCGGCTTCCCGGGGGTTTTGCTGCTCGGTGTTCCCCAGCCCCAGCAGAGCTGCGAGCGGGCGTTTTCTCCTGCGGGGTCTGCCCCCATGGCAATGGCAGTGGGGAGGGCTGGACCCCCGGCAAGGGCTTGGAGGAGAGCTCTGGAGCCAAGCACGGCCACACGGGCTCGGAGGGGAGTCCTGCACGCAGGGCTGGGCACACGAGCTCAGAAGGGAATGGGCCCCATAAGCAGCTGGGCCACCTGAGCAAAGCTTTGACTGAATAAACCCCTACATCCCACAGTGCTTGCGAAGAGAGGCAGGAACAGTTTGTAGCTGGGAATCCCTTGCAGCTGGAGGCCCCTGGAGCATCCCACTATCCACACTAAGGATGGTGTACAGCCCCAGACCCCAGAGCGGGGGGTCCCAGCCCCTCTCCTGCCTCTGGGGCAGAGCTGGCATCCCTCCCCTATGGCTGGGGTGTGAGCAGAGCACTGTCCAGGCTCTTCCCCAGCAGTTACAGCCACGTCTCCCCCCCAGTTCCCTGCCCTGCAGCCAAAGCCCCCGCAGTGTTCCAGCCTCTACAGCCATGCAATATCTGTGTCCCAGCCCCTATAACTCGAGGGACAAGGGTCTCATCCCCCTTCCTACAGACGGGTCTGATTGTGACCCCTCTCTCTGCAGCGGAGCTGGCTGTGTCCCACCCCATACACCCACATGAGGGTCTCAGCCCCTCAGCTACAGATGGGACACATCTGTAACCCCGGCCCTACAGCCAAGAGGGTCAGAGCCCCCTCCCCTACAGTCAGGGCACGGGTACACCGCAATCCCTGTAACCAGGGGGTCCCAGCCCTCGCCTCTGTTGCTGAGGCACACCCATACCCCAGCCCCTGCCCTATGCCCCTATGGCCGGGGCAGGGAGGGCGCACAGCGCTCCCCGCTATTCCCGGAGCCCATCCACACTCCTGCTCCCACAGCCGGGGGTCACAGCCCCCTCCCCGCGATTCCCGGAGCCCATCCACACTCCTGTTGCCACAGCCGGGGGTCACAGCCCCCTCCCCGCTATTCCCGGAGCCCATCCACACTCCTGCTCCCACAGCCGGGGGTCACAGCGCTCCCCGCTATTCCTGAGCACACCCACACCCCAGCCCCTGCCCTGCACCCCCGCCCGTGTCCCCGGGGGCTGTCGCAACCCCCTGCCCTGTCCCCGGCTCGCACCGACACCCCCGGCCCCGTCCGAGGCCTCGCGTCCCCCCCGTCCCGTCCCCCCCGTCCCGGGCCCTCCCCGGGGGAGGCGCTCGGGGCCCGCGCCCGCCATGTTTCCCGGCAGCGCTCCCTGCCCGCCGCCCGCCTGAGCCTCCCGGGGCCGGCCCGGCCCGGCCCGGGGCCGCCCGCCCCTCCTCCGCCGCCGGTGAGTGGGGCCCGGCCAGCGGGGCCCGGCCTGGGGCTCCTGCCCGCGCAGGCCGCGGAGCCTCGGCCTCGATTAGCGCCGCGGGCCGGGAGCGGGGCGCGGGGCCCGGCCGCGGCGGGCGGGGGGCGGCGGGCCGGGGCCGGCCGCGGAAGGGGGCGGGCGGGGGGTCTGTCCCCGGCCGGACGGGGGGTCCCGGCAGCCCCGGGCACGGCGGGGGCCGCGGTTCGGCCCGTCCGGCCGGCTGGGCCGTGCGGCGCTCGGGGAGGGCTGAGCCCGCGGCCCCTTCTCTCCGCAGGGACTCGATCGACAGCAGCTCCCCAAGGTTTGTCCGTGTGGCAGCGGGCGCCGGCCGCGACCCCCGAGGGATCCGCGGCTGCCGGGGCTGCCCTGGCTGCGAGCGCCCGAGGAGAGGCCGGTTCGGGCCGGGAGGGTCCCGGTGTGGCGATGGGAGCGCTGGTCTGAGCTCTGCGGGGAACCCCCGGGTGCGGAGCCGAAACCCGCATCCCCCAGCTGAGGACGAGGAGGGATAAACCAGAGGTGATCCGGTCCCGTCCCACGGGAGCGCTCCTGGCAGGGTAATGGTTTTGTGTTTGTCTTGTTTATTCCCTCGGTGAGGCAAGTTTTGTAGGAGCAGGAAGGGAAGCGGCAGGGCTGGCTGGGAGGTCGTGGGTACTTCATGCACCCCACAAAGGCAGCACTGCTGGGAGCTCCTGGTGCCAACGCCGTGGCTTTGTGCCCCAGCTGGAGCCACCCGCACCCACCATGGTCCTGCGCACATCCTCTCCCCTTGTTCTATGTCAGAGTTGGACTGGCTGCAGCCACGTTGTCCACACACATTGGAATTGTGTGTGGTTTTTGTTTGTGCCTCATGGTTCTCATTTGGAGCACTGTGGTGGGTTTGGCCCTGTAAATGCTACACCGTGTGTGGCTGGAAGGGGCTGGTTCCTGGGGTTGGAGGTAACTGCATGTGATCCAGAGAGAAATTATTAAGATTAAATTTAAAATTAGGTTTCAGCATGTCAGCTGTTTTCCCTGGGAAGGTGTTCTGGAATCACATCTTACTGCTGGAAAGAAAGCCTTATCCTTATTTCCAGCCTAACCATGCTAACGCTCCCCTTACCCACGTATGTCAGAGCAGAGCGTCAGTGGGTTCTTTCTGCATCGCTTGCGTCATCTTCCTGAGAATTAAAAAACGAAACCAGGCTCGAAATGAAAACCAAAATGTGACTGACTGGGCCTGCACTGGGCGTGTGAGGTGTGGGTGTTCACAGGGGGGCATCAGCGATGCTGTGGGGGCACATTTGGTACCGGTGGAGAGCGGATTGTTGGGGTCTGACGTGCTCGTGTGTCACCGGGAGTTTAGGGAGCCTCGTGGTGCAGCAGGGAGAGCTGGGAGCCAGTTCCTGTTGGCTTTGCAGTCTGGCTCTGGGCAGCTCTGGATGACTTAGGGCCCCAGCACATGGATTTCAGAAGCCCTGAGTGCTCGAGGGTCTGGGCCTGGTGAGGTTCTGCACGTGCAGAGACCGGGCTCTCTTGGGATCCTTTGTGCTCCTTCCTGATCAGCTGCAGCACACAATGCCCGGGTGCTCAGGCCCTCACAGCTGTTTATTTCTGACTGCTGGCTGCAGCTCGGTGCCTCGGAGGGGCGAGGATGGCTCAGGAGACGAACCAGACGCAGGTGCCTCTGCTGTGTACCACGGGCTGCGGCTTCTACGGCAGCCCCCGGACCAACGGCATGTGCTCCGTGTGCTACAAGGAGTTCCTGCAGAGGCAGCAGAGCAGTGACCGGATAAACCCTCCAGGTAGAGGATTTTTTCTTGGAAATCTGTCTTAAATGGGTGTCTGGATCCAAGCTGTGTTCAGCATGGCGCTGGTGCCTGGCCACCAGCAGATTTACCCCCTCCTAGAAAAATCATCTTTCCCTTTGTATGGATACGCAAGGCTCTAAATCGGGTACCCAAGCCCTCGAGCACTTCTGTTCCCTGTCAGGAGGGGCACTTGCTTTCCTCCCAGTCTCAGCAGTTTGTGAAGCCCCATCCTAGCCAGCACCTTCCAGTAAACTGTAGAGTTTCACATGTGCTAATGGTGATCCCAGCTTTCAGCTATTTCCTGCTCCCTGGTTAGGTGCTGACTGCTGGGAACCATGACAAAGCCCCACAATGAAGTTTTATTTGGCCTATTTTTATAATATTCTTATCTTAACAGTGTGATATCTAAAAGCCGTGACTTACAAGGTTTGTTTCCTGCACTTGGGATGGGAGCAGGGGAAGGATGCTCTCTGAAATGTGAACAGGGATTTCTTTTGCTGGGGGTTTGTGTAGATGCCACATGTACAGAGTGAGAAATGCCTCTGAGAGTTCCTCCACAATTTATTCCTGGGGGTCATGGAATTCATCATGACTTCCCTTGAGTCACCCACACAAAATATGCTCAGGAACATGGCTTTTCCTGACAAAGGCTTTTCCTAAGACCCCAGCTTAGATCCTCAGCTGACACAAACCCATATGTTCCTGTTGAAGCCTGTTCCTTTCAGCAGATGAGGATCTGGTTTTTACACCTTGTAGAAGTTACAAAGTTCCATTGGGTTCAAGATCCAGACAGCCCTGGTGTCCTAGAGAGTCCCAGATTTGGCACAAATTTGGAGTAGGAACAGGGATATGGGAGTGATCCCAACAGGGGTGTGCCCTGCCAGCTCCAGTAGGGAACAGCAGTGTAAGGCCTGCTGGAAGTGCTCGTTCTGCTTTCTCCTTGACTGTCCAGCACCTGAGGAACTGGCTGGTACTTCCCAGAGACCTGACCAAGCCTGCTCTTGTCTCGCAGCACCCAGTGGTCCCAGCAGCAGCCCCATGGCTCCCGAGGCCATCGCAGGACAGCACGCGGAGGGAGACTCCACACCTGAGGATGCAAAAGCCAGGTAGGGGCAGAGTCTGGAGGGGAGGGGATCTAAACCCTGCTAAAATCCAGTTCTGGGACATAAGGGACAGGCTGTCATCCTTTTATGTCTGTAAACAGGCTGGGTCAAACTTTGCATTGTGATTCTGGTTTATTTGGAAGATTGAGAGGTCCCTGCTGCTGCTGCTGTCTGATAAGTAGAGTGAGGTATCAGAGGGTTGGTAGTAAATTAAGTGGCATCTTGGTTCTCCTGCAGCCTTGTCTGTCTCTGGCTCTGTTCTCAGTGTACCTTGTCTGTCCCTGGCTCTGTTCAACTGTTCAGTTTCTGCTCAGTCCCAAGTATTGGGATTTTTGGGGTTTTCCTGTGCAGGACCAAGAGTTGGACTTGGAAGGATCATGAGGATCATCAGCTCAGAATGTCGTGTGATTCTAAGTGAAAGCACCTGCTGATGACCCAGTCTGGAAGCTGTGACAGCAGGTTTAGAGACCTTGGGCCTGTTTGATGGGGAGGAGGACAGAGCTGCACTGAGCTCTACCATCACATTACAGCCCTGACTCATACTGTGTTTTCCTCCCCTGGACTTGTTTGGATAGGCTCTTGCCTTGTCTTTGAGATATAATTGGGTGCAAAAGGAAGCTGAGATCATCACAGATTCATTCCATTTATGTCTATAAAGAACTTTGATCCCCGATCTCATGGGGAATTGACCTGCTGTGCTCCTGACCTACTTTTGAATATAAGGAAATAAACTTTATGGGCTGAAGGTCTCTCCCACATAACTGTCTGTGAAATGAAAATACTTGTGTTTTCTCTTTTTGTTTGTCTGCTGCACATGCTGCCAGCGCTCAGACTCCTGTGACCCATCAGATGACGGCCATGAGCATATCCAGAGAGGAAACCAGCAACGAGACAGAGGAATTCAGCAAGACAGATGAAGCCTCATCGGCTTCTTCCTCATCAGGTAGGGTGGTTGGTTTGTCCTTTGCACAGATCTGAGTGACACTGAGCTCAGGAGTCCATTGGAGCAGCAGGGACAGCTGCTGACCCCGGGGTGTGTCCCCTCCCGGCAGTAAAGACACACCTGAGAGCTGAGGAGGAAACTTGTTTTGGTGACAGGGAGGAGAGCAAATGCTGTGCTCGAGGGCAGGCTGATAGAGATTGCTCTGTGGGCTGAGGGCTGAGTGGCTGCCAGCCCTGGAGTGGCTGGCAGGAGGATAATCTTCCATGACGCCGCTCCCAGCGAATGGCAGCGAGCCCGGAGCGTCCCACAGCCTGACGCGGCTGCTGCTGCTGCTGCCGGCACTCCCCTGCCAGCTCCCGAGGGGGAGGAAGGGAGACAGATCCATCCGAGCCTTGGAGAGAGGTGACTCCTTTGTGACAGTGCCTGGGGGTAGGGGAGGCCTGTTGTTGTCACCCCGTGAGATGGGGGATCGTGTCCCTCGGGGGGGGGATGTTACACAGGGAGTGTCCTGTGTGATGGAGGAGCAGCAGAGTCATTGCCCAGTGTGGCACATCCTCCAGCTGATGCCATGAGCAGGTGATCTGCATGCAGACACCCTCCTTTGCTCAGCTGACAGCTTGCTTGCATTGAAAGCTAAAAAAACCCAGGAGCTGTTGGTTGCTAAAAAGCCAGGCTCTAGTCACCACACATGGCTGGGCATTGTGGGTTAGGTAATCTCTTCTTGCCTGCAAGCCCAGGAGGCAATTTACAACAGGCAGGTGAGAGGCTGTTAAAAAGAGGCTTGGGAGAGCCTGCCCCTTTCATCTGCCTGTGTAATTTTTAGGAGGCTGTTTAGGGTAAGCTCCACAAAGCTGTCTCTGTTTTGTCTCCTCAGAGCAGCCTGCACCACAGGTGCTCCAAGGAGCAGTTGGAGCTCCTCCCTCCTGTTGACTTCTCTAACCTGCTTAGATACTGGAGGAAATCCTGCTAAGCATCAATGACCTTTAACAATCTGGCTTTGAGAGCTCAGTTTTCCCTTTGGTAGATTAGAGGCAGTGATGGATATCTGTGTAAAGCATTCTAAGACCTACATTTGGGGAACACTTACATAAGAGTCAGCAAAAATAATTAGTAGTACTTACAAGGGGTTAATTTTTTTTCTCCCTTCGAAGATTAACTGTGGGCTCAGCTGACAGCTGTGTTGCTGTGCAGCAGCTGAGCTGTAGTGACTATCCAGTCACTGTCCAGTGGCCAATTCAGCTTTGGATTTAAGGCATTTGAAACAGAGAGGAAGCTGTGAGGTGGAGATCTCAGTGGAACAAGGCAAATCTCCCAGTCTGTGGTATGTCAGCCAGGGCAGTGTGCACACAGAGAGTCGTCAGAGCCTCAAGCAGCTCCTGTGATAAAACGAACATTTGGTTTATCAGGAAGGGCAGCAAAACTCTTGCCTCTGTTTCAGGTACCCTGCTTGAGATATCCCAGAACACGGCTGAGGGCAAGACGGCTTCGGAAAAACCGAAACCGAAGAAGAATCGCTGCTTCACCTGCCGGAAGAAGATTGGGCTGACTGGTAAGTGCCTGCCTCTGGGAAAGCTTCCCTGTGCCCTAAGCAGCCCAGAGTGAGAGCCCTGTGAGCCCAGTGCTGTGGTGCTGCTGGGTTTGGAGGGTCAGAGGCTGGAGGTTTCCCCCAAATCCATCCTGCAGCTGTGGTGCTGCAGAAAAAGAGGGAGGGGAGCTCCAACCTGCAACAGCACTGGCTGAGGCAGCAGCCTGGGGAACATCCCACTCACTGCCAGGGTCCTGGCAGCCCTTGGGAGCAGGATTGGATGCAGCAGCACCTCTTGGTTGTTCCTGCTTCTTGGCAGAAGCTGCTGTAGAGGAAGGCAGAGCTCGCTGTGGATCGGAATCCGCTCCCGGTCAGGTCTGTGGTAAAGCTTTCGTAACAGTGACATGAACTGAGCTAGACCCAAATGGAAAATCCCTCTCCAAGACTCATCCCATTTGTTAATGCTGCCTGATTTCCACTGTTAGCTTCCTGAGAGCAGGATGGCTCTCAGCATGCAGCCTGTAAAGCTGGAGAGAGAAGTGCTGGGATGGTGTCAGGGCACTGCTATCAATAGGAAAACAGCTTCTGGAAAGTGAAGCAATTAATTTGGCTGTGGTTTGTTAATAAAAACATCATTCCCCTAAATTATCTCTGGCATTTAGTGCTTCTCAGAAAAAAGTTAACTCTGGAGCTGTGCAGGTCATGTTGTTCTGGCAGAGCACTTGCTTCTGTAGCCTGCTTGGGGCATCCAGCAGCCAGGGATGTTTTCATGGGTATAAGAGGCTTTGGCCAAGTCTAGACTGGAAAGTTTGAACCTGAGCTTGCCTGGAAATCCATGGGCACTGTCCTAGAATAGGGGTAGGTTTATAAACCTGGATCTGGGCTGGGTACTCCATGCCCAGCCTTCAGGTTGCAGAGAGGACTGTTTTCCTGGATGAGGGTTTCCTTTAAACTGTGAGAAGTTCTCTTCTTTAGGATTCAGCTTACAGAGAACTCCTGTGAATTCAGGGCATTTAGGATAAAATTATTTTTCTCAATCAGGAGTAAACTGGCACCTTGGAGCAAGGTGTTTGTGGGCTTTACACCCTGTAGTTGGAAAAACATGAAGGGACAGAGCATGATTCCCTGCCAGCAGGATTCCCTGCTGTCCTGCAGCACATCCCCTGCTTGCTCCCTGCCTTGCTTTCCCACTGTGCTGTGTTAATGGTAGCACTCTGAGCATTGTCCCTGAGTGAAGTGACTAAAATAAGAATTTTGAAGCCTAAGTAGCTCAGACATGATTCTGTGGTGGTGACAGCTCTGCTCCTTGCTGCTGGTCAGCCCAGCTGCTGCTGTGTGACCCTGGGGAGCTGGACTGGCTTGGAGGGCTCAGCTCCAGCTTGAGCTGCCTGGGGAGCCTGGTCTGGATTAACAATCTGGCACTCTGCAGTGCCTGGCACGTCCCTTGTCCCCAGGGAATGTGGACAGCAGCTGCTCTGGGAGCCTTTCCCACCATGTGACAGCTGGGGCTGCCCAAAGCACACAGAGCTCCTGAGCCAGAGGAAAGCCAAGAGCCACCCATGGTCTTCCCCAAATGAAGAGTCCCTTTGGCCTGTGGGGAGCTGCAGGCCCCCCTCCCTTGGCCCTCTCCCTGCATTGGTGGCATTTCCTGGCGTGGCAGGAAGGAGCCAGGCCCTGCTGCCTTCCTGCCCAGCTGGATGGGGTCTGATGTGGCTTTGTCCCTGCTCTTCCTCCCCTCAGGCTTCGACTGCCGCTGCGGGAACCTGTTCTGTGCCATTCACCGGTACTCTGACATGCACGCCTGCCCCTACGACTACAAGGCAGAAGCTGCCGAGAAGATCCGCAAGGAAAACCCCATCGTTATCGCCGAGAAGATCCAGAAGTTGTGAAGGGGTCTGAGCAGCTCGAACTGCAACCAGGCTGCCTGGTGCTCTTCCCCTTCCTCCCAGCCTTCCTCCTCCTCCTCCTCCTCCCAGCCCCTGCGGCGGTGCGAGGGTGACTCCGGCAGCGCACACAAACCGGCACCTGGACATGGGGCCTCCTCGCGCCTCTGGCAGTCAGTTGGTGTTCCTCCTCTCCCTCCCTGCCTGTCCGACAGCCGCAGCTCAGCTGATGTGTTCTCAACCAGCTTCCCAAAGGAAAAGGGACCGTCCTGCCCCGCTGCTCTGGCTCTAAGACCTTCACATTCGCCTCTTGCTGGGCACTTTGCACGGTGGGAGCGGCTGGACTCAGCCGGGCTCAGCCTTTCCCTTCCCAGCAGCTCCGAGTCCTGCAAACCACCCAGGGCTTGTGGCAGCAGTCCCTGAGCAGCCTGGGCTCTGTTCCCTCTGCCTGCAGCCCCGGGAGCTGGGGGATCCTGGCAGCCAGGCTGCCATCTGCTCCCTGGGAGGTGTTTGCTGTCCGATGCAGAGAAGTTGATTCTGTAGTTCCAGACCCCTCTCCCCACCCTCTGTTGACGCTGTTGGAGAAGCACCAAGGGGGCTGAGCAGTGATGCTGGCACAGGGAAGAGATTCTGTGGCTTGAAGTGAGGTGGGCAGGGCAGGACCTTCCAGGAGGTTCTGCTTGCTGCATTGTGCCTCTCTCCACAGGGAGGGAGCCAGGGACAGCCCTGCTCCAGCCTCCTGCTCCAGCACCCCTGGATAACCCCGGCTGCTTTCCCAGCAAGGTGTGTGTCCCTCAGTGCTGCCTGTGCCTGCTCTCCTCTCTCCCCTCTCTCCTGTCCCTTCTCTCCTCTCTCCCTGCCTTCTGCCTTACACGAGTCGCTCTCATCAGGGTTGTGCACAAAGCTCAGGTCCCCACACCTCTGCTTCTGGACCTGTCCCTGCATCCAGGTGACAGTGGGGTCGCCTCCTCCCATGTGGGCCATGCTGGCATTGGGGAGAGCTCGGGGAGCCCACCCAGCTGCCCTCCTCTGCCTCCTCCCTCCCTGTGGGATGAGAAGCAGGGCCAGGTCCCCAGGAGATGCTCTGCAAGCCAGACAGAGGGAACTGGGGCACAGGGAGAGTCACAAGGAGGGTCCCAGGGTGCCCAGAAGTTCAGGTGGGGGCTCAGAAATGCCCATGGAGAGACCCAGGGAGCAGGGAGAGGTGCTTGGAGGGCTCTGGGCTCACTGAGACACTCACAATTCCCTGAGGTGCTGGAAAGCCCAGGGAGGGCTCTGGGGTGCAAGGGAAGGCAGAAGGAGAGCTTTGGGGTACAGTGAACATGCTCAGAGGCCTCAAGCACCCCAAAAGCCACTTGAAAGGCTCTGGGGGTGCACACACTCACTCACACAGGAAGGGAGGCGTAGGAAAAACCAAATGCCACTCAGTACCACTGCGGAAAGAGCACCTGGAGGGCTCTGTTGGGAGGAGCTGGGGCTCAGGAATGCAGCACAAGGCAGGCAGAGGCTCCTGGGGCACAGCCACAGCCTCTTCCATGCCCAGGGGATTCCTGGGAACACCAGGAGCAGGGCTGTGGCCATGGGGCTCTGGCTCTCAAGCAGAGAAACCCGGCTGTGTCCCGGGGGACAAGCAGCAGCCTCTGTCCCACTCTGCTGGCCATCCCACGCTTTGGAAGCTTTCCCTTGGTGTCAGCAGAGCTGCAGGGCCCAGCTGGGGGAGATCACAGCAGTTCCTTCCTTCCAAGGGCTGTTTTCCTGCCCTCCCTGTGGCAGTTCTGCCCAGGTGCTGCTGGGGGGATCCCTCTGAGTGTTTGGTGTCTGCAGTCTGCTCCAGCCAAAGCAGTGTGTGCTCTGTGCCAGCTGCCATCCTGTGCTGCTACCAGCAGCATCTGAACCTCCCAAACTGCTGCAACCCCCCCCTCCAGCACTGAGAGGAGTGAGGCTGCCTCTCACCAGCCTTTTCCTCAGGTTTTTCCTTCTGGATAACATTGACATCGTGTCTGGAGCATGCAAGGGGCTGCACCCCTGGGCACACCTGGGGAGCTGGAGCTGGTGCGTGGCCAGGCTGGGTTTGCCACTGAGCTTTTGGCTGAGGATGATCCCTCACCCTCGGGGGATGCAGGAATTGCAGCCACCAGCCCCAAGGAAGTGCAGCAGCTCCCTTGGATCCCTTGGGAAAGCCCACAGCCACCTGCTTCTCCAGCACTGCCCCTTTCCCTGTTCTCCCTCCCTGTCCATGAGTGTAAATACAACACAGTCTAGTTTGCTTGGATGCTGTGGGTGCTCTGTTTCAGGCTCTTTTGGGGTGGCTCTGGGGCTCTGTGCCTCAGTTTCCCTGTGGATGATCCTTGACAATACCTGGAGCTGGCTGGGGATCAGAGCACCCCAGATCTGCACCCCCAGATCTCAAATCCACCAGGGGCTGGGCTGGATGATCTCCAGAGGTCACTGCAACCCTGACAAGTCTGGATGAGCAGGAAGCCCTGGCTGGGTTTGAGGGGCTCTGAGGTTCTCCTGGGTTCCCTCTTGTCTGCTGTCACCCCTTGGGGCAGGAAAGCCTCCCCATGTCCACATTCGGGCAGTGTGTGGCACCGGGAGTGACCTCAGCAAGGCTTGGCTTGGTGACATCTCTGTGGGGAGACACGGGAATGTGGGAGGATGGCCTGGGGGGAGAGCCTGGCTGGGTGCAGAGCTCCGAGGGCCCGGTGGGCACAGCAGAGCCCCCCTGTGCCCAGCGCTGTCCCCAGGGCTCGGTGCCTCCTCCAGCCCCGTGCAGTTCGTGTAGCAGCGCCCTGCCCGAGGGACAGAACGGATCCTGATCGGGTTTCACGGTGATTCAGAGCAGGGGGAGTGACTGATTCACCTGCAGGCCGTGCTGCCATCCAGAGGGACCCTGAGGGGCTCGGTGAGAGCTGGGTGGGGGCAAAGCTGGGGGGGTCAACAAGGGCAAGTGCAGAGTCCTGCACCAGGGAGGAACAGCCCCAGGAACAGCACGGGCTGGGGGTGACCCGCTGGAGAGCAGCTCTGCAGAGAAGGACCTGGGGGATGGCAAACTGTCCCTGAGCCAGCAGAGTGTCCTGGGGCCAGGGGGGACACGGGGACCCTGCCCCTCTACTGGGGGGGGCACATCTGGGGTGCTCTGTCCAGTCCTGGGACAAGAAGGACAAGGAGCTACTGGGGAGGGTCCAGTGGAGGCCCCAAAGATCATTTGGGGTCTGGAAGCTTCTCTCTGGTGAGGAGAGACCGTGGGAGCTGGGCTTAGTTAATCCAGAGAAGACTGAGAGTGTTGGATGTTTGGTTTTTTAAAAAGACTATAAAATAAGACAGTTTAAAGTCATAAAAACTCCGAAGTTACATTCGAGAATGTAACAATATGGGAGAACAGCCAGGTTTACATCGATACAAACCAAATCCGGCTCCAGAGCCGTGACAAGCAGCCCGTTCATTGAGTCCAGCTGACTTTGGGCTTGATCAGAATATCCAAGTGCCCGCTGAACTCCTCCACTCGCTCCTTGCGGGTTTTCGACCCTTTCTTCAGGATCCGCTCCATTTGCTGCTTCTCCTGCATCTTCTCCAAGGCCACCTGCGCCGGGCTGCGCTTGTCCAGCCCGCGCTTCTCCTCCTCCTCCTCCTCCCCCTGCTCCTTGCTGCCCGTGATCTGGGCTTTGTCTTTCGCCTCCTTCTCCCGCTTGCCGGCCCCCAGGGCCCCCCCCGCTGCCCTTCAGCCGCAGGGGACCGCGCTCCATGATTTTTTTTCAAATATCTAGATTTTTGACAAATTTTCTACAGTCCCAAACCCACAGAAATCAATCTGTTTAATGTTCATTGGTCCCGAATCGCGCAGTTCTTAGTATTGGTTTCCTATTGGATACGGATTTCCTCGCCTCTGATGTTAATTAGGTCTTCACTCCTGATTTGCATTTCCTTACCAGCCTTTTCCAGGGGTCTCCAGCCGTGCCAGGGGCAGGTCTGGAGTAGATGTTCGCTGATGTTTCGCCAATGGCCCTTGATGGCCTTTATCTCTCGTGTATCTCTCGGCCTGCTGAGATGCCCATCTCATTGTTCCTGGAACAATGCTTTGGAGGGAAACTTCGTTCCCTTCCCCCGGGGCAAAGGCGAACAAACGTGACTAAAGTTAGGAAATAAAAATTTTAAACTTAGTATATTGTCCAACAAGAGGCGATCTCACCAATCCACCTAAATATCTCCAACGTGAGTGCCAGACTCCTTCCAGTGGTGCAATGGCCATAAACTAAACTAAACCACATGAAGTCCCCACTCAACGTGAGGAAAAGCTTATTTACACTGAGAGTGGCAGAGAACTGAGCAGCCGCCCAGGGAGGCGGTGGAGTCTCTCTCTCCGGAGACTTTCCAAGCCCACCTGCTCCAGATGGCCAAGGTCGGCCTGGACGATCTCCAGGTCCCTTTTGGGATCCATTTGGGATTTTGGGATCCAGGGCCCGAGGAGAGGCCGCGCCGCCTCCCCGCCATGAGGCGGCCGCGCTGTTCCCATGGCAACGGGCGCGCGACGATGGCGTCACTTCCGGCCGGGGCGGGGCCAGCGCCGCCCCCGCCTGGGAGGCCGCAACGGCCGCGGGGCCTCGGGCAGCGGCGAGTGGGGCCGGGAGGATGAGCAGGTACCGGGCGGGCACGGCCACACGGGCCGGAGACCGGCACACGGGCCGGGGGCGGCCTGCGGGGAGCGGGGCCCGGCGGCGGGGCCCTCACGGTGTGTTGGTGGGGGTCCCCAGCGCGGCCAGAGGGAGGGGAGGCCCCGGCACGCGGGGGAGGCCGCGCTGGTCAGTGAGGGGGGCAGAGACAGTGGTCGGTGAGGGGGGAGCACGGTGGTCAGTGAGGGGGGGGACGTAGTGGTCAGTGAAGGGGGAGCACGGTGGTCAGTGAGGGGGGGAGACTGGTCAGTGTTGGGGGGGGACACAGTGGTCAGTGTGGGGGGGAGACTGGTCAGTGTTGGGGGGCACAGTGGTCAGTGAGGGGGGGGCACAGTGGTCAGTGTCGGCTTGGGGGGGGTCAGTGAGCGTGCGGGACCCCCCCAGCGGGCAGGGGAGGGGGAGGCCGGGCAGGGTGTGTGAGGCCCCCCAGCAGGCGGGAGAGGCTCCAGTGGGCGGCGTGTCCCGCAGCCGGCGGTGGGGGCAGGACCAGTGGGGGCTCATGGGGACCCCTCAATAGTCGGGGGGTCTCGAGGTGGTCACTGGAGGGGTCGGGTCCAGTGGGGCTGTGGGGTACTCGCACTCAGTGACTGGGGAGGGGTCCCACAGCTCAGAGTGTGTTTGGGGGATCTCCAGTGATCACTGAGGGGATTGGGGCTCACAGAAGTCGGGGGGCCCCACACGGGTCAGTGTGGGGGGGGCGGTCTCCATGTTTGTCTGCAGGGTGGGAGGGCCACAATGGACAGCGAGGGGGCGGGGGGGGGAAGAGTCAGTGCTGGGGGGAGGCCAGCAGCGGGCAATGGAGGGAAACGTGTGGGGTGGGGTCCCACAGCCCGGTCAGGGTGTGCGGGGTGGGGGTCCCAGAGCCCGGTCAGGGTGTGCGGGGTGAGGGTCCCACAGCCCGGTCAGGGTGTGCGGGGTGAGGGTCCCACAGACCGGTCAGGGTGTGCGGGGTGGGGGTCGCAGAGCCCGGTCAGGTGTGCGGGGTGGGGGTCGCAGAGCCCGGTCAGGTGTGCGGGGTGGGGGTCTCGTTCCTGCCGGGGGAGGGGGGAGCACCCACTAGTCCGTGGTGGGGGCCCCACAGAGGTCAGTAAGCAGGGATCCCCCCTCGATGGGTGTGGGGTCGGTGTGTGTGCGGTGGGGTGAGGGCAGGGGCTGGGCAGGGCTGGCCACCCACGGCAGGGTGTCCCCAGCTGGTGCCTGGCTGTGCCCCAGCGTGTGACAGACACACGACACGAGTGTGGCACGCGGTGTGAGTGGCCCATAGTGCCGCCTCCCCGCGTGGCTGTGCGGCCACCAGACACCCTGGGAGTGCCACGGGGTGCCAGCCCTGGCAGGGACACGGCTGCCACGTGCCAGGTGTCACACCGGCCTGGCCGTGCTGTGGATGGTCACGGTGCTCCCACCGGGGCACGGGGCATCCCTTCACTCCCAGTATTTCGGCCTATTTCAGTGCGGAATCCCAGCTTCAGTGCCATATCCCTCTTCCACCCTTTCCTCCCCTTTCCCAGGCCTTCGGAAGCAGATGGAGCGAATTCCTCGGGGTGTGGGCTGGTTTGACATTCCTCAGCTCAAGCCTGTGCCCAAACTTGCAGAAAATAGTTGCTTTTTTTTTTTTCCTTTTTTTTCCTCTTCCCCCTTTCCTCTCCTCTTTCCCCTTTTTCCTCGGGAGCTCGGCACTCCCGAACGCCTGGGTGGCCCCGGGGGAGCCGTGTCCTTTGTCCCATCAGCCGTGTGGCTGCTGTGGGGGTGGCGTGTGTGGGATCTGCGCTCGTCCTCGCCCCCTCCGCGTGGGCTGCCGAGTGTGGCAGGAGCTCGGATTTCGGGGGGGCTGCAGGGAGGGAGCTGTGGGGGACACTGCGGGGAGCACGTTTGGTCACGGAGGGGACGGAGCCCTCAGAGCCCCCGCCCTGCCCGCAGGCCCCCGCAGCCGCCGGACGGACAGATGGACACGGCAGCCCCGGCCCGCGCTGCTCGGCCGGCGCCAGCCGTGCCCAGGGCCAGCTGAGGACGGGGCGTCTCCGGGCCCGGCGTCGTTGCCGGCCTCTGTCGGATTCGGATCCTCCCTCGCTCCGGGCGCGGCCGCCTCCCCTCCCGCCTCAGCCATGAACGGGCTGTCGATCAGCCAACTCTGCTGCCTCTTCTGCTGCCCGCCCTGCCCCAGCCGCATCGCGGCCAAGCTGGCCTTCCTGCCCCCGGAGCCCACCTACGCCATGGTGCCCGAGCCCGAGCCCGTGGGCAGCACGGGCTCCCTGCGCGGTGCCGCGGGCCGCTGGAAGCTGCACCTGAAGGAGAGGGCGGATTTCCAGTACTCCCAGCGGGAGCTGGACAACATCGAGGTGTTCGTCACCAAGAGCAGCCGGGGCAACCGCGTCGGCTGCATGTACGTCCGCTGCGTGCCCGGCGCCAGGTGAGTCACCGCGGGTGTGCCAGCTGGGGCTCTGCGGGGCTGCCCCGGGGCCGCCCTCGCGGCTCCTGTCCCCCCTTCCCCCTGGAGGAGCTGGCCCTGCCCCGGGGTTTTGGAGGAGTTGGCCCTGCCTGGCCCTGCCCCGGGGTTTTAGAGGCTCCGGTGGGATGGGTGAACTGCACTCCCAGGACCGGTCTGGCCGCCCGGGCAGTGGGGTTAAAGCAGGAGCAGAGGCAAAGCTGAGGCTGCAGGGGTGTGGGGATTCCCCAGGCTGTCTCACAGGCCCCCGGTGTCATGGCAGTGATGCAATGCTCCAGGTGTTTGCACAGAGCTTGGTGCTCAGGGGGCACCGGGGTGGCTGCACCAGCTGCTTCTCCCCGTGCCCAGCCCTGCGGTGACCGTAGGATGGGCAACTGCCCATGCCAGCCAGGAGAGCCTGGCTTAGTCAAATTCACAGGGACTTTTGATTCCTCAAGGAAAAGAGTGATGGGAATGAAAGCCAAGAGGGGTTTGGTCACTCCTGTGGGTCTGTGAACTGGCACCCTGGAGTGTGAGATGGAGACCCCCTCCTGCTGCCAGGAGGGGACTTGGCAGTGGCTCCCCGAGCAGTGGCACAGTTTGGGGTTCAGGTGCAGAGGGAGGCCAGGTCACCCCAGCTGACCCCTTTCCTATGTCCTCCCAGGAACAACAGGTCCTCAAGGACCAGCATCCCAGGCTGCAGGAGGGGAGAACCTGCGCTGGGGGGAACCAGGCCTGCCAAACCTGGGGTATCAGTGCTGCTGGCTGTCTGATCTCCCCCAGCTCATCCTGTCACCAACCTCCAGCTCGGGCTCCCTGAGCATCCAGGCCAGGATTGGCAGCTCAGCCTGGCCACAGAGCCCTCAGACCAGCTGCAGGGGCTCAGCAAGGAGTGGGTCCTGCTCCCTCCCTCTGGCAGAAGGGAGCCAAGCTCTCATCAATCTGCTATTAGTGTTAATTTTTATGATTAACATTGTTTCTCCCCTTATGGTGGAAATTTCTTGTGCCTTGTCACTCCCACAATTCACTTCTCTCTCAGCATCTGGTGTCTTGCCAGGCTCAGGAGAGAAAAAACCCGCTGTCAGAATTCTTACTTGAAATCCCCATTGGGCAAACGGCCCCAAATCCTGAGCTTTTTTACCAAAAATAGACTCAAAAACTTGAACAGAATCATCATCCTGCCTTCAAGCTGCCTGTTCCTGCTGGGAGTGAGCCCCTGGCTCTGTCAGGGAAGGGTCTGGGGGTGTCACAAGAAGCTCCCTTGGTGGCTGGAGGGGTGCTGGCCCTTTGTGTACCGGGGTTTGCTTGCTGGAGCTCCAGCAGAGCCCAGGGTTAACGTTCCATACCCACGTCCCAGGTACACGGTGCTCTTCTCCCATGGCAACGCCGTGGACCTGGGGCAGATGAGCAGCTTCTACATCGGGCTGGGCACCCGCATCAACTGCAACATCTTCTCCTACGACTACTCTGGCTACGGCGTGAGCACGGGCCGGCCCTCCGAGCGCAACCTCTACTCCGACATCGACGCCGCGTGGCAGGCGCTGCGCACACGGTGAGAGGGCAGAGCATGGGAAACCCTGCAGGAAAACCCTGTGCTCAGCAGGCTGCAAAACAGGAAACCTCCCAGGAGGGGAACCCTGGGCCACTGGAGACAGGAAGGGGTGGTTGGAAAACTGTTGAAGGAGCAGCTGGGGGATCCAAGGGGGCAGGGATTCTGCAGAGCATGACCTTGGCACAAGCTGTGCTTCCTGTGTCACTGTGCCAGGCTCAGCTCTGGTTCCCATGCCAGGCTCAGTTCTGGTTCCCCTGCCAGGCTTGGGGTGCAGCCCCATGCCAGGCTCAGCTCTGGTTCCCCTGCCAGGCTTGGGGTGCAGCCCCGTGCCAGGCTCAGCTCTGGTTCCCCTGCCAGGCTCAGCTCTGGTTCCCCTGCCAGGCTTGGGGTGCAGCCCTGTGCCAGGCTCAGCTCTGGTTCCCATGCCAGGCCTGCAGTGCAGCCCCATGCCAGGCTCTGCCTCCTCTTCCTCCAGCCTGGCTCATGGTGTGACCCAGAGCTGGGGCTGCCCCACTGGCTGCAGTCCAGGGTTTGAACATCCTATAACCCTGACCTGGTGAGGGAAAGCTTTGACATCCCCCAGAACTCAGCTGGCAGCTCAGCCCTGGCTGCTCCCTGGTCCTTTGGGAGTGCAGGGAGCTGCTCTGGGCCCAGCCATGAGGAGCTGGGGAGGATCAGGGACAGATCAGGGCTCACCTGCCGGGATCCTTGTGGGTGCAGTGCCGGCACAGAGGAACCCCTGAGCTGTCTCTCCTGGTGGTGTGCCTGCCCACTGAGCTGCCCTGTCCCATCCAGGTACGGGATCAGCCCAGAGAACATCATTTTGTACGGACAGAGCATCGGCACCGTGCCCACGGTTGACCTGGCCTCGCGCTACGAGTGCGCGGCCATCGTGCTGCACTCCCCGCTCACCTCCGGCATGCGCGTCGCCTTCCCCGACACCAAGAAGACCTACTGGTTCGATGCCTTCCCCAAGTGAGTGCCCTGGGCAGTGGGCATGTGGGGTTTGGAGGGGCAGTGCCCAGAGCAGCTCTGGTCACAGCCAGGGGACATGTGACGTGTGGGCCATTTTTTGTGATAGGTTTAAATATTCCCTTTCGGCATCTTCTTGCTCTGTATTTGGGGCCCTCCGGGAGTTGTAGCCCTGCCTGGGGTCCCTGTGCCCCCTCCTGAGTTGTAGCCCTGCCTGGGGTCACTGTGCTCCCTCCCTGTGCCATGTGTGTACCCCACTCCCCTGTGCCATCACCCCCTGGTCACCCTGTCCCAGTGACTTTGCCCACCAGCTTTGGGGCTGTGCCGCTGGCCCCCATCAGGTGTCACAAGCCCTGGATGTCCATGGGACTGCTCTGTCCCCCAAGAGTAATTCCTTGGGGATTTTCCTGCTCTTCAGATGGCAGGAGGGGTGCTGAGAGGCTGAGCTCTTCCTTTGCCTCTCCCTTGCAGCCAGCCCCATGGGGCCAAGGGGACAGTCCCTGAGCTGGAAGCTGTGGCTGGGAGCCAACAGCCCATGCTCTGCATCCTGGTGGCCTCACGTGGCCTTTGGGATGGGCTGGGACCCATGCTTCCCTTCCTCAGAGCCCAGCAGGGAAGGGCTGTCCTGCAGCAGTTCCCATCAGCCCTGCTGAGGTCCCACGGGGATGTTGTCACTGCTGTCTGCTCCTTGTCTGTCACACTGGGGCAGATCTTTTCCTTGGCAGAAGCTCTGTGTCCCTCCCTGTCCCTGTGCTCTGTCATGATCAAAGAGCATTTCCTGGTCCCTGTCCCAGGGGACGTTTTGGGGGCAGGAGGAGTGAAATGTCTCATTCCCTGTGCTTACCCCCTCTCTCCTCTCTTCCCCATCCACCCTTTTGACAGCATCGAGAAGATCTCCAAAATCACCTCTCCTGTGCTCATCATCCACGGTACAGAGGACGAAGTCATCGACTTCTCGCACGGCCTGGCGCTGTTTGAGCGCTGCCCCAAGGCCGTGGAGCCGCTGTGGGTGGACGGGGCCGGGCACAATGACATTGAACTCTACAGCCAGTACCTCGAGCGCCTTCGGAAATTCATCTCCCAGGAGCTGGCCAGCCAACGCAACTAGCCAGGGCCACAGGCAGGGGGGTTCTGCTTGTTTCTCCAGTTCTCCCAGTAGCTCTCCCTGGTCCCTGCTGCTGGAGCTGTAATGAGTGTGCTCAGCCTCGGCTCCAGGCTCAGGAGAGGGCGGGAGGCCCTGCAATGGACAATGATTGCTCTCAGATGTGAGCACAGCTCTCCTCCCTGCTGGTGCCAGCCCCGGCGCTGCTGGCACCACGGGCCCGGCTGGCCAGAGACGGCAGCTCCCTCCTTGCCCCTCCCCAGAGACATGAGCCCACCCTCCGAGGGTGGATCCTTGGCTTCAGACACGTCCTCGTCCCCTCTCCCAAACCGGCGACGTCCCGAGTCCCTCCCGGCCGCTCTGCTGCTCTGACCATAGCAATAAGGCGAGTTGGAGAGGGGCTGGGGCCGGCCCCTCGCGGTGTCCCTGTGCCTGGGACACAGGAGGTGGCAGTTCCTGCTCTCCATGGAGCTTTCCCGGGCCCAGCGCTGGCGGTGCCCGGTGTTCACCCCAGCTGGGGCAGAGCCGTGTCCCCACGGGGACGATGGGGATGCATGGAGGAGGTGCCCCCCTGCCCCACACCTCCTCCAGCCAGTCTGGTGCTGCTCGGCCTTCCCAGAGCACTCCTGGTGCTCAGGTCACCCCTGGAAAACCTCCTCGGGGCAAGGGAAGCAGGCAGCAAATAAAGAGCAGAGGTTTAACGTTTCACCTGTGTGTTCCCTTTCCCTGGCTACCCCTGGGGGCCTCTGCCCCAGCCCCTGGGTGTCTGGCCCCTCAGCCTTCCCCAGACTGCCCTTGGCCAGATCCCCAGTGCTTGTCACCCTCCTCTGGGGACTGGGTGGCCCCAAGGTGCCAACAGGAGCAGGGAAGATGCCCTCAGCCCCTGGGACCAAAGGTCTGTGTGTCCAGTGGGACTTTGGGACAGCAGGAGCCCATTCCCCTGTCCTGTGGCATTTGGGGATCCCATGGGATCACAGGTGGAGGAAGGCCTCAGCCTTGAGGAGCTGTGGGGGCTGCATGTGCCACAGGGGAAGGGGGACGTCCCCATGGCCTGCTCTGTATTAGCCCAGCACAGCGAGGGACACAGGGTGGTTCTGGGGTCCATGGGATGGTCCTGGGGAGACCAAACCTTATTTTTGACCTGCTCCATGCCCAGTTCTGACCAGAGCTATGTGGGGACCTCAGTGATTCTGGGGGTGCACAGGCCGTGGGGGCAGGTGCAGGGGTGTCTCACAGAGTCCTCCCACCAGCACTCAGGAAATTTGCCCCAGGGAAGGGCAGAGGCTCGGGTTGGGTGAGTTTTGGGACAGTGCCTGCTCTTCCACCTCAGGAAGAGTTGCTTGTCTGTGTGTTTTCCTGCCCCTGGGACATCCCTGGCCCCAGCCCAAACAGCAAAACACTGCTCTGCCCTTCCCTTCCCCTCCCTGTCCCTGTCCTCCCGGTGTCCTGTCCCCGACAGAGGCCCTGGGCCCTGCCAGGCTCATGTGAGGAGGGATTTAATCTCCTTAGGGGCTCAGGGGCCAGGCGGGGGGGCTGCTGCACCCCCATGCCCCGAGCACTCCAATGCACCCATTGTTTGGGGCTGGGGGCTGGGGGGGGCACGGGACCCCCTGCTCCCCACAGATCCCTCTTTGCCCCCAGGAGCAGAGCAGGAGGGATGAACCTTCCTTGGTGCTGGGGCTGCGCAGGAGCTGGCAGAGGAGTGGGTGGCTCTGGAGGGGGCCTCACTCATTCCCAGGGGGACTTTGGGGTCCAGGAGCTGGCATGTCTGGCTTCTCCCTGCACAATCCCCCAGTCCTTCCTTCCCCATCCCTCTGCCAGCAGTGGCCAAGTGGTTTGGGAGCCTTGGGCTCACACGTGTGTGGGAAGCCAAAGCCTCCCAGCCTGGCTCCCTCTGGCCCCACTCTCCCAGGGCTCCCTAATCCTGGCACAGAGACGTTCTGTGTCCACCCAGGGTATTTTTATCCTCTTACTGCTGCTGTTTCCTGTTGAGCTGTGGATGCTTCAGGCCAGCTCTGCCTCGCCAGCAGGATGGCTCAGAGCTGCTTGGCTTTGGGGGGATGTTGAGGTGGCTTGAGGTTGTTTTTCCTGTGTCTCAGTTTAAAACAAAGGCAAAAGGTCAGGAAAGGTCAGCCTGATCCCCAAAGTCTAGAAGCAGGTTGGGAATGTGGGAGTCCATGGAGATGGGCATTGCTGGGTGCCACCTCCATGGTGGGGAGCCCTGACTGGGACAGGGGTCAGGTCTCAGGGTCTGGATCTGGCCCAGGGTGGAGGCTCCATCCCCACTCAGCAGCTGGAGCAGGAGGGACAGAGGAGCACTCACCCCACAAGAGCTGCAGGGGCCTCAGAGGGCGTGGGCTGGGGGTCCTGGGCACAGGAACCCCCACCTGGGGCCAGACTGGGCCACGAGCCACTGGGACAGAACTTCTGTCCCTTTGGGATGGCACTTCTGTCCCCTCTGGGATCACACATCTGTCCCCTCTGGGATCACTCTTCTGTCCCTTTGGGATGGCACTTCTGTCCCCTCTGGGATCACACATCTGTCCCCTCTGGGATCACAATTCTGTCCCCTCCTCTGGTGCTGCAGTTTGAGGTGAAGGAAGGGCGCTGGGCGGGGGACAGGGCTGGACAGTTTTGGTCCCTGGATGGGGACTCTGTAGTGTCCTTTCCTGGAGGGGACAGGCAGAGCCAAGGCCTTGAGTGTCCCCAGAGTCCCTCCTGCAGCCAGAGCAGAGCAGGGTCAAGGCAGGTGTCCCTCTGGCTGGTTTGGAGCCCCCAGCCAGGGGAGCACAGGGGCCCAGGCTGGGCATGGGGGACATTGGGTGTGTGGCCAAGAGGGGTTTAAGTCTCATTTGGGGCATAAATGAGACTTTTGATGGCCGGGGCCTGCGTGCCACAGTCATGAGACCTCGTTCAGAGGCCGAGCTCAGTCATGGGATCCAGGAAACTGAATTAAAGCAACTTAAGGAGCTTTTTTCCAAGCTCTGCTCTGGTTTTCCACGTGCTTGTCATATGAACAAAGACGGTATAAAAGGGCAGAGGGGAAGGATCCATCAGAGGTCGGGCTGGGAGAAGGGGCAGCGTTGGGAGAGGATGCCAGGGTGAGGAGAACAGCACGGTGCTGGCTGAGGTGGAGGGAAGCAGATGGAAAGGACAAGGAGAGAGGAGAATGTGTTTGCTCTGCTGAGTGAGCTGGAGGCCTTGGGGACAACAGGGACAGCAGGGACAGGTGTGGGGGCAGAGCTGGGGGAGCAGAGCTGTGTCCCCCTCCCCGAGCAGCGCAGAGCCCGACGAGCCCAAGGCTGCACCGCGACACCGGCGGCACCTCCCTGGTGAGACACGGGCAGGGGGGCGGGGGGGCACCCACGGCCCTGGGGACATCACAGCCCTGGGGACATCACAGCCCTGGGGACACCCTGATAGGGTGCCCACGGCCCTGGGGACATCACAGCCTTGGGGACTTCCAGAACCCTGGGGATACCCACAGCCTGGGAACACCCTGAGAGGGCATCCACAGCCCCAAGGACATCACAACCCTGGGGACATCACAATCCTGGGAACACCCTGAGAGGACACCTAGAGCCCTGGGGACACCCTTGAGAGGGCACCGACAACCCTGGGGACTCCCAGAACCCTGGGGACACCCTGAGAGGGCACCCACAACCTTGAGGGGGCACCCAGAACTCATGAATGGCACCCAGAATCCAGGGGGGCACCTGGTCCTGCTGGCTGGGGCTGGGGATAGGGGTGGCAGGTGGTGGTTGTGGTTCCTGAGGGTCCCTGAGCTGGGTTGGGACTCTGGGCCCGGGTGGGAATCCATGGGATGGCCCCACCCTGCTCTGCCTGTGCACAGGTGTGCACAGAGCACACATGTGTGCACGCACAGGTGTGCACACAGGGACCCCTGCACACGTGTGCGCACACACAGGAGTGTGCAAAGCCCTGCTGAGACCTGCACACACAGAGGAGGTGTCCACAGACACACAGGGACCTGCACAGACACAGATGTGCACTCACACAGGCATGCACACACACACACACACACATGTACAACACACAGATGTACAGTCACACACTCACACAAACACGGATGTGCACACACACACACAGAGGTACAGTCACATGCACACACAGATATGCACTCACTCACAAAGATGTGCACTCACAGATTTGCACTCTCGCACACACACGGATGTGCACACACCCCCTCTGCCCCTCTCCTCACCCTGGGGTTCCACAGCAGTCCCTGCACCTCCCCCCTGCACCTCCCAAACCACGCCAGGGCCCGCAGCCCTGCCAGGGCTGTGCCAGGGACACCCAGGGCTGCTTTCACCTCCTGGAGATGTTGGGCAGCCCCAGAATCTGCAGCTCCCTCTGACCCCCCAGCTCCCCTGGCTCCACGGGAACCCCAGGATGCCATGGGATCCCTCTCCCTATCCCAGCTCCCTGGGATAACCTGGATCCCTCAGCTGCTTGGGATCCCCCAGCTCCTCAGAATCCCCCACCTCCTTGGGATCTCCCAGCTCCTTGGGATTCCCCAGCTCCCCAGGATCCCCCCAGATCCCCTCAGCTCCCCAGATCCTCCAACTCCTCAGATCCCCCAGCTCCTCAGATCCCCCAGCTCCCCAGGATCCCCCAGATCCCCCAAAATCTCCCAGCCCCCCAGATCCCCCCAGCTCCCCGGGATCCCCCAGCTCCCCTCGCTGTCCCCTCACGTCTCTCCTCTGTCCGCAGGAGCTCTCTCAGGAGTGCGGGGCCGGGCCCGCTGCCCCCTGTGAGCTTCCCTTTGTCATCCTATGCCTGAGCGTTCCTGGAGGCTGGGACGGCCAAGGGAGGCCCACGGGCTGCCACAGCCCCGCGCCGACAGCGCCAGGACAGCTCGGCTGAGACCCCGCACCGGGCTGGGACACCCTGCGGGACGGGAATGTCCCTTGGGGGGCCAGAACATCCCCGCGGGGGGCTGGGAGCAGCCCCTGCGTGGCAAAGCATCCTTGTAGGGGCCAGAGCATCCCCTTAGGAACATCCTGGGGGGTGAAAATCCCATAGAGGGACCAGAACCACCTGGAGGAGGGGCTGGGATGCATCCCGTTGGTGTGCCAGGAGCAGCTGTGGGGAGCTGGAGCATCCCCTGGGGAAGGGAAAGGATTCCTTTGGGGTGCCAGAAGAACATGGGGAACTGGAAACACCTAAGGGGAGCTGGAAACACCCATGGGGAAGGGAAAGCATCCCTTTGGGGTGCCAGAAGAATGTGGGGAGCTCAAAACACCCATGGGGAACTGGAGCATCCCCTGGGGAAGGGAAAGGATTCCTTTGGGGTGCCAGAAGAATTGTGGGGAGCTGGAAACACCTGTGGGGAGCTGGACCATCCCCTGAGGAAGGGAAAGGATCCCTTTGGGGGGCCAGAAGAACATGGGGAGCTGGAAACACCTGTGGGGAGCTGGAGCATCCCTTTGGGGTGGCTGGTACCCCATGGGCTGGGGCTGGGGCTTAGGGGAGGCAGCAGCCAGGCCATTGCCCAGGATGTTGATGGGATTATGGGGTGTCACAGAGAACCCCTGTCTGGGAAGGAACTCCCATGGGGGACATGGACCGTGGGGTGTTAAATGTAGGGTGGTACCAGGATGAGGTACTGGGAGTACTGGGAGTGCTGGGAGTGATGTCACCCTCCTGGTCGGCCCATCCCTCTGAAGAGGTGACCCCATGTGAGGATGTCCTGGCAGCTCCTCTTCTCCCAGCTCTGTTCCCTTCTCCAGCCTCACAAACCCCCCCTGGCACCTCATGCTGAGGCTGGAGAAGTTCCCAAGTGGATGCAGAGAAAATCTCCCCCATGGGAGCAGAAACTCGCCCTGGGAGCCCAGATGAGGTGATGCAGAGCAAGGAGCAGGGACTGGGGGTCTCTGGGGGAGGCTCTGCTTGCACCAGCATCTGGTTTCCATTTTTTTGGGTTCTTCTCCCAAAACTGGACCCCATTCACCAGCTGGGGGTGGATGGCAGGGCAGGGATCAGCTGGGGGGGCAGGGCTGAGGGTGGGGATGGATCCCAGGGGACTCCCCCAGCCCCAGGCTGGATCTGAGCTCTGCTCTGGCAAGGGAACCTGGAGTGACCCCCTGGCAGCCCTGGGGCTGCTCCTGGGCCACAGCTGGTCCTGGGGGTGTGGGGGACACCCAGCAAGGAGTGAGGCCACCCTGGCACCAGGGCAGGTCCCTGTGTCCCCCAGCACAGTGTGGTGTCTCTCTGTCACTTTGTGTCACTCAGCACCCTGTGGTGTCCCCCTGTCACAGGGGGCAGGTCCCTGTGTCCCCCAGCACAGTGTGGTGTGTCCCCATCACTGGGGACAGGTGCCTGTGTCATTGTCACCCAGCACAGTGTGTCACTCTGTGTCCCCCAGCACAGTGTGGTGTGTCCCTATCACTGGGGACAGGTGCCTGTGTCATTGTCACCCAGCACAGTGTGTCACTCTGTGTCACCCAGCACAGTGTGATGTCTCCCTGTCACCCTGTGTCACCCAGCTGAGTGTGGTGTCTCCTGTTGCAGGGGACAGGTTTCTGTGTCACTGTCACCCAGCACAGTGTGGTGTCACTGGGGACAGGTCTCTGTGTCACCCTGTGTCACCCAGCTGTGTGGTGTCCCCCTGTCACAGGGGACAGGTCCCAGTGTCCCCCAGCAGCAGGAAGGGCTGTGCCAGGTGACTCTGGCCCCGATGCAGTGACATTGCCCCTGCCTGGCTCTCCTGGGGCAGCGAGGGCCAAACCCCTGTCCCCTTGTCCCTGCAGGGTCAGTGACAGCCCCAGCCTGTGCCCTCCTGCCCCAGCTTGTCCCCTCCTCCCCTGGAATCAGAGCCTCTGTCTGGGGTCCCCTCTCTGTCTGGGGTCCCCTCCCTTCTCTGCAGAGGCTCAGGAGCTCTGAGGGGCTGGCTCAGGTTTGGGGGTCGCCTGGTCAGTCCAGGAGGTTGAGGGGGGGTTCAGGTCCTGGCAGGGCTGGGGGGATTCCTTGGAGTGCTGAGCAGGGTGGGGGAATTTGGGGCTGCTGCTCCCAGAGGAGCTGCCTGGGTGTGCACAGGGACCCTCGGGAGCTTTCCCAGTGCTCCTGACTGGGACCTGAGTGGGCATCCCAGTTACCTGAGCTTAGTGAGGAGGCAACAGCAAGACCAGCATTGATTTTGGGAAGGTTTTCCATGTGGGGACCTCCAGATCCGGGCAGAAACAAGTATTTTATTTTATTTTATTTTATTTTTATTTTATTTTATTTTATTTTATTTTATTTTTTAAAAAAATTATTTCTTATTTTATCTTATTTCATTTCGTATTTTTATTTCATTTTATTTCATTTTATTTCTTATTTTATTTTATTTTATTTTACTTTATTTTGTTTTATTCTATTTCTTACTTCTTATTTTATCTTATTTCTTATTTTATTCTATTCTATTCTACTCTTTGTATTACTTTATCTTATTTCTTATTTTATTTTATTTTATTTCATTTCCTTTCATTTCATTTATACCATTTTATTTTGCTGGTTTGTGAGTTGAAGAAGCACAGGATGAGAATTATAAAGCAGGGAAATACCCCACGTGTCTGCACTTTTACGTGTGTGTCTTTCTTTAAGTTTCTCTGTTACAGCTGAAGTTCTATAAAATACATTTAACCACACCATAAAAACAAAACCACTGTGTTTTTGTGGGGGGAGGTGAGCTTGCTCTCCCAGGCCTGGTGGGGAGTTCTGGGTGGGGGTCTCAGCACAGCCCTCCCCCAGCACCAGGGCAGGGTTTCTGCCCGAGGGAAGGCAGCTTACCTCCTGGGCTCTCCTGCTTTTTAGAAGCTCTTTATGGATGATTCAGCTTTCCCAGGGGCAGCAGCTGCTGGTTCTGCTCAGTGCTGGGTTCCTGGGCTCTTCTGGGAGTGATGGGCAGGAGGAGGCAGCAGCCTGTGCCCAATTTGGAAAACAAAGAGGGTTTTTTCACTTAAGACTATTACAAAATACAACTTTGCAATCTTTCTCTCATCCCTCCCTTTGGCCAAGGTCAGCTTCTCCTCGTGCACCCTCCTCTTCATCGCCCAGTTGTTCCTGGCATCGCCCTCGAGCCTCCAATCTCTCCTTGCACAGGTGGTGAGGCTCCCCTGGATCAACCTGAACCCCAGGCTGGGCTGTCCCATGGGATTTCCCCTCGAGGGCTGGGCCCTTGCTGGCCCAGAACAGCCTCAGCTGCTGCAGGTGGAGTCTGAGCACCCACCAGGGCCAGTGCCAGGGGATTCCCAGAGGCTGTGGATGCCCCTGCATGGGTTTGAACACACAGGTGTGTGCTAAGGAAGGCAGGAGCCTCCCCTGAAATGGGAAATACAACCCCCCACCTCTGAATTATTATAATTTTGAAATTAAGGGGCTCTCAGGCAAAGATATGGGAGCAGGAATAACAGTTCTTTACTGGGAAAACTGAAAATACAAATGCAATAGTACAAAATATAAAACAAACCACTGCCAGAATCAGACCATGCCCTGCCCCCCTGTGTGTCAGGGGGTGGCACAGCCCCATCCCATGGGGGCTCAGCCCTCCTGCAGTGCCAGCTGTGCTGCTGCTGCAGCAGGGATCCTGCACAAGGGGGGAGTTTTCCTCTGCAGCTCCAGGGCTGCTGCAGATGGGCCTGGGCTCCCTCTGGCAATGCAGGGCAGCAGAAAGCTGCTCCTCTGGCAATGCAGGGGGCAAAGGCTGCTGTGCTGCTCCAGGCTCAGATTGGATCCAGGTAGGAATGCTTGGCTCCTCCCCTGGGTGCAGCATCTCCCCATGGGATGCTGGAATTGGATCAGCCCTGCAGGGACACTCAGTGGCCATGGACAGAAAATAATTAATAATTAATGGCCCATTAACAGAAGATATCTCCTGGAGGGAGGATTGGCTGTGGGAGAGATGAAGATAACTGCCCCACCTCTGACAGATGGGAACACACACCCCCAATAACATTTTCCAACCTAACACAGCCTCACCTGACTGATCCCCACAGGGCTGGCTCCAAGTCCCTGCTCTGGGCTCAGCCAAAGTGCTGTCACTGCGTGCCTCAGTTTCCCCACTGGTAAATGCAGCTGTGGTGACTGCCCAGGGCAAGGAGGGGGCTGGGCCCTCATGGGATGTGGAACCAGTTCTTGGCCTGACCTCAGCCTTGGGTCACTGCCCAAACCCTCTCCAGGAGGCCCAAGCTGTGCTGAGGCTCAGGGACCTGGTCTGAGGTGGTCCATGCTGGGGTGGATGGGCTGTGCTGGGGCTGGGGGCCGTGCTGGGGCTGGTTCTTTTGAATTTTAAAAGCTCCCTGGAATGCTTTAGATGATGTTATAATTATCTTTCCATGGTGGTCCATGCTGGGACATGCTGTGGCAGTGCTCTGTGCTGGGAAGGTGGTCAATGGTGGTATTAAAAACGGGACCACAGTCCCGGTACTAAAGTGATTTCAGCATTTATTATAAGAAAAGGAAAGGCCTAAAGCAGGGGGCCAGTGGGCCAAGCAGGAGGGGTCCCATCGAGGAGCTTCCTCACAACTTCCCTGGGTCAGAAGCCCCTTTTTATCCTGTTTTTTGTCCCTTTGGATTGGTTTCTTTTTGGATCCTTCATTTACATGAAGGTTTAAGGTGCTTGATTGGCCCATTACAGTTCAGTCCGTTTAGCTTGGGGGGTGGTGCACTTTACTTATGGTACTTGAGTACTGTATTTCTTATAACTTTTTAACCCCTTTTACCATAACCAAAATAACAGTACATGTTTAACAATTACTAACTATTTGACAACCGTTTCTAACCTATTTTTAACAGGGCTCCATGCTAGGGATTCATTCTTGCTGGGGCTGGTGGTCCATGGTGGTCCATGCTAGGGATTGATCCATTCTGGGGCTGGTGGTCCATGCTGGGAATACTGGAATGTGCTGGGGCAGTGCTCCATGCTGGGGCCAGTGGTCCATGGTGGCCCATGCTGGGAATACTGGGACTGGGGCAATGGTCCGTCTGGGGCCTGCAGGCTCTGCTAGTGTGGTCCCTGGTGCTCCACCGTGGTCTGTGCTGAAGATTCTTGGCTGATGGGCCACAGAGCAAGGAGCCCGTGACTGTCACTGTGCCCACAGTGTCAACAGGGTGAGATGGCTCCAGCCCTGGGGCTGTACCCACAGCCAAACCCGGCCGAGCTTGGGTTACAGAATCCTGGAATTTCCTGAGCTGCGAGGGAACAGTAAGGATCATCGAGTCCAACCCTCGTCCCTGCAGACACCCCAACAATCCCACCCTGAGCACCCGTGAGAGCGCTGGTTCTGCATGGTGGCTCTGCAGCCCGGCCAGCCCGGGGGAACGGGAGCGCTGGAGCTCGGCTGGAGCCCAGGAGACTGAGGGGAAGCTCCTCGGGGCCTGCAGCTCCTCCCCAGGGCACGCACAGGGGCAGGGGCTGAGCTCTGCTCTGGGACAGGGACAGGAGCCCAGCAAGGGCTGGAGCTGGGCCAGGCCTTGGCATGGAGCTCAGGGCAAGGTTCTGCCCCCCGAGGCTGCTGGGCACTGCCCAGGCTCCCCAGGGAATGGTGCCAAGGCTGCCAGAACTCCAGGAGCTCCCAGGGGTGCTCAGGGTGGGGTTCTTGGGGTGGCTGTGCAGGACAGGGGTTGGATCCATGATGGCTGCGGATCCCTCTCAGGACATTCCTGGATCCCCCTCAGGACACTCCGGATCCCCCTCAGGCCATTCCGGGATCCTCCTCAGGACACTCCGGATCCCCCTCAGGCCATTCCGGATCCCCCTCAGGACATTCCCAGATTCCCTTCAGGCCATTCTGGATCTCCCTCAGGCCACTCCGGATCCCCCTCAGGACATTCCCGGATCCCCCTCAGGCCATTCCGGATCCCCCTCAGGACATTCCCGGATCCCCCTCAGGCCATTCTGGATCTCCCTCAGGACACTCCGTATCCCCCTCAGCACATTCTCGGTCCGGCGGCCGCTCCCGGCCCCGCCCCAGCCCCGCCCGCCCCGCCCCGCTCTCAGGCGCGCCGCGGGCAGCCCTGTGCGGGCAGCGGCGTCGCGGGGTCCTCGCCGCCGCGCCCGGCGCTCCCAAGATGGCGGCGGGGCCGGTACCGGCCGTGTGAGGCGGGAGCGCGTCCCGGCCGCCCGCGGCTCCTCCGCCCGCCCGGCCCCGCTCCCGCCCCGCAGCCGGCGGGATGCTCAGATCCACCGGCTACTTCCGCGGCATCGACTGCCCGTTCCTCAACGCCGGCGGGTCGGGGCCGGGCCGGGGGTGCCGCAGGCCCTACTGCCACTTCCGCCACCCCCCGGTGGCCCCGGCGCCGTGCGGAGCCTCCGGAGCCTCAGGCGACCCCAGCGTGGGGCTCCCGCTCGGACACGGCGCAGGTACGGCCCGGCCCGGCCCGGCCCAGCCGCGGTGCCCCCTCACCTTCCCGCGGCTCCGTCCCCGGGTGCGGCCGTTCCCGTCCCCGCCGCCCCGGCCCGGTCGTGCTTTCGCCCCCGCCCCGTGTGTTTTCCCCCCGGCGAGGCCAGGCCCGCCTCCTCCCCTGCCTCCTGCCACCCTTCAGGGCCCGGCTCAGTCCCCGAGCCCCTCCGCAGTGCAGATCCCGGGGTCTGCCGGTGTCACCGGCGGAGCCGGGCCGTGCTCCGGCTCTGGCTGCGTGTGCCCAGCCCTGCCCGCGGCTGTCAGCTCGCCCTGGGGCCCGGGGAGGCTTTGAAGGAGCCGTGCGGCCCCAGCGGGTCAGGGTGGCTGGGCTCGGTGTGATCGCGGCTGTTGGCGAGCAGCGTCCCGAGGCTCCGGGACAGCCCCGGCGCTGCCCCGGTCCCGTTCTTTGTCGCTCCGGGCACTGCCTCACGTGGCGCTGAGGTGTCAGGCCGGTTCCAGAGCTGCTGACAGCTCCTGTTAGATCCAGGAGCTGCCTGGAGCGGGAGGCAGGGCTCGGGCTAGGCTCTCTTCGTTCTCTGGGGAGCTGTGGTCAGCCAGACCCCGCCGTGGTCCATGAAAGGGATTGATCCATGCTGGGGCTCATGGTCCATGCTGGGGGCTGGGGATGGTGGCCCATGCTGGGAATACTGGAATGTGCTGGGGCCAGTGGTCCATACTGGGAATACTGGAATGTGCTGGGGCCGTGGTCCATGCTGGGAATACTGGAATGTGTATTCCAGTATTCCACTGTCCTGGGACAGTGGAATGTGCTGGGACACTGCTCCATGCTGGGGCCAGTGGTCCACAGTGGTCCATACTGGGAATACTGGAATGTGCTGGGGCAGTGCTCCATGCTGGGGCCAGTGGTCCATACTGGGAATATCAGGATGTGCTGGGGCAGTGCTCCAAGCCCGTGAGGATCTCGTGGGGCACAGGGCACTGCCAGGCTCTCAAAGGCAGCCTGGCACAAAACCCCAGTGAATCAGGCAGTCATGGAGTGTCCTGAGCTGGAACAGACCCACCAGGATCAATAGTGAGCTATTGTTGGCCCTTCTTCCACCAGCTCTTGTCATTTTATTTATACACATTATTTGCTGTTCTGCTGATTTATTGGCAGAAAAAACCCCTTCATTCTTCTCCCCAGAAGAGCCCTGCTGCCTTTCTTTATGTCAAAGCTTTGTTATTTCTGTTAGGTATAATGGGATAAACATGCTGGTGTGGACAGTCTCTAATTTCTGAAGCAGAAATTGCCAAAACAAAGCCTAGCTTGTGTTTTTTGTGTGCTTACTTAACTTTGGGCTGCTCTCAAGTTTGGAAGAGGATTAATTATTGATGTCTCCTGGTTACCAGGTCAGCTTACCACCACTACTAGTTTAGTTTAAAATAAAAGAAACATTCTCAGGGCTGTCACAGGCAGATAATTGTTAGAAAGACAAAGGGTTTTTTTGCCAATTTTGGTGTTCTTTTGAATTTTAAAAGCTCACTAGAACGCTTTAGGATATTTCTTTAGATGATGTTATAATTATCTTTCACTGTCCTGTTTCTGCACGTCTTTAAATATCTGAGTGTCAGTTTTGGAACTGGAATTGCTCATTTTGGCCTGCACCAGGTGCTGCTGTGCTTGCTAACAGCTGGGACTGGGTTTGGAGTTTGAAGTGGGGAAGGAAAAACCTCTGTGTGCCCCTGGGAAGTGTGTGAGGCTCCCAGAGCTGGCTGGAAGTGTTGGTGTAAGCTGAGTGTGAAAGGCAAGAAAAATACAAAAAAAAATACCCCAGTGCCTTGCTAGGCTTGGCCTGGGCGTGCCAGACACAGGAGAAGCAGCCTGAGCTTTGGGGAGTAAGAATTCCCTTACAGTCATGGAATTGTAAAGGTTGGAAAAGCCTTCCAAGGTCATCAAATCCAACCTTCAGCCACTGTGGTCACCACCAACCCCTGTCCTCTAGAGCCACATCCACACATTGTTTGGACACTTCAGGGATGGGGACTCCACCACTGCCCTGAGCAGCCCCTTCCAGTGCTTGACAACTTTTTCTGTGAAAGAAATATATTATCTTAATTCTATATTCTGTATTCTATATCATCTGTATTCTCTATATTCTTCATTTCTTTATAGAATTTCTTCTAGATCCTTATAGAATTTCTTATAGAATAAATTCTTACAGAATTTCTTATAGAATCTTATAGAATTTCTTATAAATCCTTATAGAATTTCTTATAAATCCTCATAGAATTTCTTATAGAATTTCTTATAAATCCTTATAGAATTTCTTATAGATTCTTAAAGAATTTCTTATAGAATTTCCTATAAATCCTAATAGAATTTCTTATAAATCCTTATAGAATTTCTCATAGAATTTCTCATAGATCCTTATAGAATTTCTTAGAGCATTTCTTATAAATCCTTATAGAATTTCTTATAGCATTTCTTATAAATCCTTATAGAATTTCTTATTAGAAATTCTTATTCTTATGGTCTTAATATTCTATTCTTATTTCTTAATAGAAATTCTTGTATAGAATCTATTCTATATAATTTCTGTATTTTCTTCGTTTCCAGCCTAATCTACAGCACTTAGAAGAGTTTTTTTGGCAAAGAAAAGCCCCAGTGTGGGCCGGTTTTCCCGAGGGGAAGGTTCTGTCGCTTGTGGAAGGAGCAGGATGACGAGGCTGAGCTCCAGGCACTGCTCCTGCAGGCAGCTCAGAGCCCGTTCCTGCCTCTTCCCAAACTCTTGGCATGCAGCTCATGGCACAGCTGGCATAACAGGGAGCTCTGAGTTCTGTCTCAGCTCAGGGTTTGCCTCCAGACATTTTTAATGTTGGTTCTGTGTTGGCTCCCACCTGCAGAGCTGCCCCAGCCCTGGGCAACAGCAGCAGGAGGACGTGGAGCTGCTGCAGCCAGGCCAGAGGAGCCACGGAGATGCTGCAAGGGCTGGAGCCCCTCTGCTCTGGAGCCAGCCTGGCACAGCTGGGCCTGCTCACCTGGACAAGAGAAGGCTCCAGGGAGAGCTCAGAGCCCCTTGCAGGGCCTGAAGGGGCTCCAGGAGAGCTGCAGAGGGACTGGGGACAAGGCCTGGAGGGACAGGAGCCAGGGAATGGCTCCCACTGCCAGAGGGCAGGGCTGGATGGGATCTTGGGAATCAGGAATTGTGGAATCCATCCCTGGAATGGATTTTCCAGAGCAGCTGGGGCTGCCCCTGGATCCCTGGCAGTGCCCAAGGCCAGGCTGGACAGGGCTTGGAGCAGCCTGGAACAGTGGGAGGTGTCCCTGCCATGGCAGGGGTGGCACTGGATGGGATTTAATGTCCCTCTCAACCCAAACCATTCTGGGATTCCAATTGAGAAACAGGACATGAGCAATGGACCTGCTGCAATCTCAGGCTTTTAGAACAGACTCCAGCAGGTCAGAAAATGTTCCTGATTCCTGTAGGAGCAGGGAGACACTTTTGCAGTTATTTTGCTCAGCTTCCTGGGAAGCATTCTGGCTGAAGTGCTCCTCTCATTCCCTGCCTGCCCGAGGCTCCTGGCCTGGAAGGATCTGGAGGATTTACACTAGAGGGTGTAGTAGCTCAGCCAGAACCAGGCAACCATCTTCTGGGAGCAGCTTCTCCATCCCCCAGGGCTTGCTCCCTGCCAGGGGAACTGCCTCTCTTGGTTTGAAGTAGCCTCCTAACCATGCACGTGGCCAGGTCTGACCTATTTAATCACATCACTCGATAGAGAAGCTTTAAAAATGTCTTTTTTTTTTTTTTTGCCAAGGCAGGTGGGTTTCTACACCAAGAGCTACAGCACAGATTGGTGTTTTCTGGGATGGTGCCTAGAAAAAAAAAGGATAACATCTAAAGGAGCAGCCTGCTAAGCATATTGATTTGAGGCTGGGGCTGGCTTTGATGTTTGAGGATCACCAGAGGGTTGGCAGGGACCCCAAAACTCTTGGTGCAATTTCATACCTTTGAAAGGAGCTTTTGAAAACTGCAAGTGGAGCTGGGCCTGGCAGGTTGTGGGAAGGGGCGGGGGGCATGCACATGTGCCAGGTGGAGCAGAGAGGATGTGGAAAGAGGAATTAGTAGGATGCAGCACTGTTTCCCCCCTTTTCTTTGCCCACCCTCACGGCTCCAGGCTTCCCACGGTTCAGGTGTTCATAAATGATCCCTGTTTTGCACACACAGTGCTGGGGGACAGTGGTGCAGAGCCCTCCATGCCCCTTGGAGATCTGCGGGAGCAGGACTGAGTTTTCCCTGACTGCTTGTTGCATTGTCAGGAGTTCCCTTCCCTTCCCTTCCCTTCCCTTCCCTTCCTTCCCTTCCCTTCCCTTCCCTTCCCTTCCCTTCCCTTCCCTTCCCTTCCCTTCCCTTCCCTTCCCTTCCCTTCCCTTCCCTTCCTTTCCCTTCCCTTCCCTTCCCTTCCCTTCCCTTCCCTTCCCTTCCTTCCTTCCCTTCCTTCCCTTCCCTTCCCTTCCCTTCCCTTCCCTTCCCTTCCCTTCCCTTCCCTTCCCTTCCCTTCCCTTCCCTTCCCTTCCCTTCCCTTCCCTTCCCTGTTTGGAAGCAGGTCCATAAATACAAACACGTTGAGAGAGGGGCACATTTGAGCTGGGGTCTGAAACATGGAATGCTTGGTGAGGGAAATCTATTCCAGTGTTTTATTGCAGGGGTTGCCTGTGTGGTAACAGAATGTGGGTGCCTTGGAGATTTGTGAAAATTCTGTGCTGGCTGAGCACTGAGGCTGATGGGGTTTTCTGTCCAGGACTGGGAATCTGGAGATTGCAAATTCTCATCCTGACTTGGCTGAAGTGCTTTTTCCATCTCTGAGACGACTAAAACCCACCTGCTTCAGAGCAGGATGAAAAGATTATTGAATGTGTGTGAAGTGCTTTGAAAGCGTGCGCTGTAAGGAGGAGGGAAGAGCTGCCTTCAGTCCTAAAAGCATCTTTTCAAGAGCTGTAGAGGGGAAAAATAGGTCTCTCACTTTAAAGTCGAGGTCCTGAGTATGCTGAAAGACATAAAAGAGGCATAATACAGCTCTTCATAAATATCTTAAGGTAGGCAGCCCTGGTTTGCTGGTTTGATGCTGTCTGGGGGTGTTTTGGAGGTGGATGTTTTTGAACCCAGAGCAGAAAGCTGCTTCCAGGTCTGGAGCTCTGAGCTCTTTTGTCTGCATTGATCACAGAATCCTGGAATGTGCAGAGCTGGAAAGGACCCACAGGGGTCATCAAATCCAACCCCTGTCCCTGCACAGCCACCCCAACACCCCCACCCTGAGCACCCCTGGGAGCTCCTGGAGCTCTGGCAGCCTTGGCACCATTCCCTGGGGAGCCTGGGCAGTGCCCAGCAGCCTCGGGGGGCAGAACCTTGCCCTGAGCTCCATGCCAAGGCCTGGCACAGCTCCAGCCACTCCCTCAGGTCCTGATCCTTGTGTTCTTGTGGGATGGAAGAGCCAGCCAGGCTTTCAGCACCCTGCCTGAAGTATTTTGTTCTGCAATGGAATGTACTGAGCTGCTCAGCAGTTTCCCGATGTGGTCCAAAGCTTGTGGAGCAGTTTTCTGGCTGTGTGGATTTTCTATCTGGGTGTACAAAGCTTTGCTGATTAGACCTGGATCAAATCTGTGGAAGGTGTCAGGAACAGAGTTCTGCTGCTCTGTGTGATTGACACACTGAGCTGCTGCAACACTGTTGGGCTCAAGTCAAGTGTGGAGAAATCCTTGGGTTTATCTTCCCAGCTTTATCCCTGGATCCTGTCACTGGTGCAGGGATCATTTCACTTCTCCCTTCTTCTGCCCAAAAGCAGTCACAGAGGATGCCTGTCACCAGGATGATCCTCCCGAGGCTGCTGGGCACTGCCCAGGCTCCCCAGGGAATGGTGCCAAGGCTGCCAGAGCTCCAGGAGCTCCCAGGGGCGCTCAGGGTGGGGTTGTTGGGGTGGCTGTGCAGGGACAGGGCTGGGCTGATCATCCCTGAGGGTCCTTTCCAACTGAGGACATTCTGTGGTTCTGTGATACTCTGTAAAACCTAAAGAGGCTCTTTAAAAGTTAAATCCCATCACCCCTCATGGTCAGGGTCACTGTCAGGTTTGTCACACAGCACTGCTGAGGGGCTGTGCCTGTTTGTGGCAGCAGCCTTGGCACAGGCTGGGATTTAAAGCCTTGGTGTGACTCACATTGCAGGCCATGTTCACAGTGTGTTGTAGAAGGGATGAAAAAACATCTTTTCCAGTGCATTTTCCTTCCTGGAACTGATGTTGTGCACAATCATCTCAGCAGAGAGCTTTTATTACTCTATTTGCTACAGCAGAAGTGGAACCCCAAGTGTTTTCAGTATCATTTCACTGACAGAGCAAAGCAGGTGTTCAATGTTGGGTGCTCCAGTCCATGAACTGGGAGGGGGCATCAATTCTGCTTTTCCCCCCACATCTGTGTTTAGAAGAATAATTACCAAAATGCCACCAGTGGATTTTATTTTTAACCAAATTTTGAACTGAAGAGTGAAGAACCAATTGGTGGTGAGGTCGGGATGAGTCTTTTCAGCAGTTTGGGGTTTGTGGTGATTTCCCTGTGCTGTTTTTGGGGCGTTCTTGTGGGTGGGCAGGTGCAGGTGCCCTTTGTGCCAGGATATCAGTGTGGCCTCACAGGACACTTCCCATATCTGGTTTTTCTGTGGCTGTGGGGAGATTCTGTCCTGCATCCGGGTCTCTCCACGTGGGGCAGTTCCAGATGCGTGAAAAGCAGGAGGTGGGAGCAGATCTCATCAAGCTAGCAGGATTTTGGGTTTGGCACAGCTGGAGTTGTGCCAGTGCTGGTGAGTCCCCAGCTCCTCTCCACCCGCCCAGCAGCCCTGTGTCTGCAATCGCAGGATTGAAAAATTCCTCTCCTCCCTGACATTTGAACACTTCCTCTAATTTATGTTTTTAATCTCCAGCCAAGCCCTGCCGTGCCAGTGGGAAGCACAATTCACTAATCCAGCGCTTCCCGGAGCGCGTTCTGTGTGCTGGGCGGGGCGGAGACGCCGGGTGGCTCCTGTGGGCTGGGGCAGGAGCGACAGGCAGGGCCAGCCTGTGTCCCAGCGCTGTCACCTCCTCCCCAGGCTGTGTCCCAGCCGTGCCACCTCCTCCCCTGCTGGCCCAGCCTGTGTCCCTGTCCTGCTGGCCCAGGCTGTGTCCCAGGCATGCCATCTCCTCCCTGGCCCAGGCTGTGTCCCAGGCATCCCCCCCACTTCCCAGCTTATTCCCCAGCTGTGCCCGGCTGTGCCACCTCCTCCCCTCCTGGCCCAGCCTGTGTCCCAGCAGTGCCACCTCCTCCCCAGGCTGTGTCCCAGCCATGTCACCTCCTCCCCTGCTGGCCCAGGCTGTGTCCCAGCGCTGTCACCTCCTCCCCTCCTGGCCCAGCCTGTGTCCCAGCAGTGCCACCTCCTCCCCAGGCTGTGTCCCAGCCATGTCACCTCCTCCCCTGCTGGCCCAGGCTGTGTCCCAGCAGTGCCACCTCCTCCCCAGCCTGTGTCCCAGCAGTGCCACCTTCTCCCCAGGCTGTGTCCCAGCCGTGCCACCTCCCGTCCTGCTGGCCCGGGGGCTGCAGAGCTGCGGGGTTTGGCTCGGCACGGCCGGGGATGGATGTTTGGGGAGTCGCTGCGCACACGGTGCGGAGCTCAGACCAAGCCGAAAGCAGCCGCAGGTGGGGAGTGGGGAGAGGAGGAGGAGGAGGTGGTGGAGGTCAGAAACTCCCCCAAGGTGAGGGCAGCAGCGCTGGGAAAGAGGAGCGGGCTCGGGAAGCCCTTGCAGACGCTCTGGACCCCGCGCAGCTGGGAGCAGCGGAGGGTGAAGGCGGGACCGGCGCTGGTCCTGCCCCGGTGCCCGCCAAGTGCTGTGTCAGCGTTCGCGCACCGCGTGCTGCCGCCAGCCCGGGCCGGGGCAGCTCCAGCATGAACAAATACCTGCAGTGCTTAGCGAGCCCGGGCAGCTCAGGTAACTCTTCCCGAAGTTTTTGGCGTCCTGCGGGGTGAGGTGGAGGTTTGGGGGGTGCGGCTGGGAAGGAGCAGCTGGAGAGAAGCGACTTCTCCAGGGAGGTTTCACGTGGTGGCCATTCATTGAGCAGGGACCTGAGTGTCACCTGCCTCTGGAATATGTGTGCTGTGCAAAAAGCTCACATTGGCTTTGGAGGGTTTGGTTTACGAGGGTTTTCATTCCCCTGTGGATTTTGGATTTTTATTGAAGAGAGGATTGTCCTGGGGTGTTGGATTCTGTGGTTAAAAGTGGCTGTGGAGCTGCAGGTGTCCGAGACCTAAAGGAGCTGCAGAGTTTTAATTCCAACTTTTGAATTGTTTAAAGCCAGACAAGTTTTAAAAACAGTTGAAGTTTTGCTTTTAGCTTTTCGTACATCACACCTAAAATGTTTTAATATAATACACCTTGAAAGGTGTTTGTTTTTCTTTAGCTTTTAACTTTGTTTTCCAAATGTTCAGTTGTGACTAAGTTGAAATAGTTGAGTTTTGGGTTTTATGGGTTTTTTTTTTCCTTTTTTCTTGTCTTAAGCAGGAATTTTTCCCCCACACTAGTTAAAGAATCAGGCAGGTGTTGAGAAGATAACTTATCTGGAGCATGCCAGAGAAAGGCTGGAAAATTAAAGGACTGGTCAGTGTTGCTGCTTGTGACTGTGCTGGTTGGAGTAAGTTTTCAAGATGAAGTTGAATGGAGAGAAGTCACCAGAATACTTGAAATATTTATTTTTTTTTTCTTTGAAAAGAAGACTTGCTCTGCTAATTGTATTTTTGAGTAGATCCTTAGTTTTATTACACAAGAGATGTGGAAATGGTTTCTGGGCTTTTTCTCAGAGGGAAAAAAACAAGTCTCTGTTAAGTTTGTTTTGGTTTTTTTTTCAAACAGAATTTCAACTTTTCCTGTATTTTGAGGAGTAACTTTATAGCTAAAATGAGAGGGGGAATGGAAAGATCTCCAAAGAACCCAAACACTGAATATCCAGATTTTCAAATGATGAGACTTCTTCCAGCCTGTGCATGACAGGCTGTGGGGTCAGGGTGTATTTTGGGTGCCATTCTTTGTCCTGGCCCATCCAGCCAGTTGGGATTCTCACATTTTTCCTAAGTTATGGGAGAAATGTGTCAGTGCTGTGATTTCCTCTTAGGAAAATGTCTCGCAGACCTTGATGCTGTTCTCCAGCAGAGTGGGTGGGACTGTCAGTGATTCTGGGCATGGAGGGGTGGCAGTGATGGGTTGGTGTGGGCCAGGTCATCCTGTCCTGGCTTTGCATCCCTGGATGGAGGTGGTGCTGCTGTGTGAGGCAGTGACAGCCCCAGGTGTCCTTGGGGACCCCCTGTGAGGCCACCAAGAGGGTGAAGCTGCCATGCTCAGTGGCTTGAGGACCTTTCAGATTCTTGTTTTGCTGCACCAGAGACAAAACTGCCTGTGAGAAGTGATACTTCCAAAAATGTGAAAAGTTTATTAAAAACTTACCAAAAATACAACAGGAGACTGAATAGAGAAAATATTACAGCACCTGCAGCAGAGGATTTTTCCCCTTACATGCCCAGCCACACAATGGAGGTTTTGCCTTTTAACCCTTTAGCACCTCCCAAAACTATGTCCATTGGCTCCTTCTTTGCTTCTTTGTCCAGTGGTGAAATTCACTTCCTTAAATCCTGGTTGGAGCTCAGGTGCTGCCATAGTAACAATCCCACCCTCCCAAATACCCCAAACCCAGGGCATCCCTGATAACAGCACAAGGAGGGGTAAAACACAACTATAAATCTATAAAACTTCTCTTAACAAATATACAGGATATGTGCCTTTGAATTGTGAGAGTCAAATATGGCATTACTCATCTGTCACATGCCCAAAGTTGTGTTGCCTTGAATAAATTGAGGAGGTGGGTGCTGCATCCCAGGTTGTTTCTGTCTGAGCTGCTTTATGGGATGTGCCCTGATGAGTTTTCTGCTGAGTCGTTCCCTGATAACATTTCCAGCTTTGGAAGGACCCTCTGGAGCTGCTGTGGCTGAATGAACCCCCTTGGGCAGGTCCCTGTCTCAGGAGATCAGGACTGGGGACGAGGCCTGGAGGGACAGGAGCCAGGGAATGGCTCCCACTGCCAGAGGGCAGGGCTGGATGGGATCTTGGGAATCAGGAATTGTTCCCTGGCAGGGTGGGCAGGCCCTGGCACAGGGTGCCCAGAGCAGCTGGGGCTGCCCCTGGATCCCTGGCAGTGCCCAAGGCCAGGCTGGACAGGGCTTGGAGCAGCCTGGGACAGTGGGAGGTGTCCAGGAATGAGATGGGCTTTAGGGTCCCTTGCAGCCCAAACCATTCCATGATTTCTCTCTGGGCACTGCCTGCCCTCAGTCTGGGATGGCTGAGCTGAGCAGACAGCTCAGGGTGCAGTTCAGAGGTGCTGTCTGGCTGCTCCTGTCCCTCGGTGTGACCCCTGGGGTTCAGCCCATGGGGACAGGTGGCCCCACTGGCCACAACACCTGGGGAAACCAGCACTGCCCTGCTGGAACCCAGCAGGGCTAAAAATACCTTGGACTGAAAGATGACTGTTCAGACTGTTTTTCAGTCTTGTTAATATCAGACTTTCTTTTCTCATATTAGCATCCTTTTTTCCATTAAAGAAATGACTGTAGAGGTTCATGATGTACTTTGAGGCTGTGGCACTAAATACCTCCCCTGGAGGAGCAAATCTACGGAGTGCACAGGGATTCTTCTGCCTCTAGTGCCTCTCAAACCTTGCTTCCTGGTGTTCCTTGACCAACACAAGGTTATCTCTGCTTTTAATACTTAATTTTGTAATTAGATTTACTTTTCAAAAACACAAAAAAGGAGCAAAACAAATCCTTGGGCTAGGGTTGGAATTGAAGTTGAACAAACATTTCTCTTAGCTCCCCTTCCCTGCCCTCCTAACCCATTTCCTCTGGATGATTATTTGAAATGTACTATTTTAAATCTCAGTGTTAATTATTTCCAAGTGGTTGCATATTATTGTTAAATTAATTGTTGGAAATTTGCTTTGGGTCCTGGCGGATGAGCTCTGTGCCAAAACCTGCCATTTCTTGTGTGCTCTTTAATTCTGAAGAGTAGCAGAACTCAGGCTGCTGGTAAAACCTCTCTGAAACATTCTGTTCTTGAGGCACCACTGTCCCTTCTGTGAAGTGTTAAATGCAAAGCTCAGAATGATTTTCCAGTGGTGATAATTTTTCTGCAATCACAGTTTGTCCCTTTGCTGAGTGCTGGCACTGTAAACACAGCGAGCCCTTAAGCCAACAAAGCTGTTCCGATGACGTGAAATAAAAATGCCTTTATTTTTCCTTTTCCAAAGAGTCTCCAAACAGCTTTCACCTTCCCCACCTCCCCATGAATGCACCTTTTGTTGCCAGCTGCAGGTGACCCAGGGCAATGGATGTCTGCAGCAGCAGCAGCAGCAGCAGCAGGGCTTGAAAATCAAAAAGAACTGTAAGATCATTGTGTCCAGCAGTCAGCCAGCCACTAAACCATGTCCCCAGGTGCCACATGCACACCATTTTTGAACACTTATAGGGATAGGGACTCCATCAGTGCCCTGGCTGCCTGTGCCAGTGTCTGACAACTCTTCCTGTGAAATTTTCCCAATTTCCAATCTAAACCTCCCCTGGCCCAGCCTGAGGCTGTTCCCTCTGCTCCTGTCCCTGTTCCCTGGAGCACAGCCCGACCCCTGGGCTGTCCCCTCCTGTCAGGAGCTGTGCAGAGCCACAAGGTCCCCCCTGAGCCCCCTTTGCTCCAGGCTGAGCCCCTTCCCCAGCTCCATTCCCTCCCCTGGACACACTCCAGCCCCTCAATGTCCTTCTTGTGGAGTTCACTACAAGAAATGTTCAATGTCTTTTGACCCGTGCTGTTCCCTCTGCAGCTTGGCCAGCAAAGCATTTTGTTTGGAATTCCTAATTGCTGTGAATTTGAAAGTTTCTAATTTTTGCAGCTTTTTTGTCTGGCAGCAGCAGCAGCAGCTGGGTAGCTGTGTTGGATCTGGGAGAAGCAGTTGCCATCCACTTGTCCAGAGCAGCTGTGGCTGCTGCATCCCTGGAAGTGTCCTGGGTTGGATGGGGCTTGGAGCAGCCTGGGACAGTGGAAGGTGTCCCTGCCCATGGCAGCTTTAGGGTCCCTTCCAACCCAAACCAGTCTGGGATTCTGTCTCCCACATGCATTCAAGAGCTGGAGTCCTTTTCCAAAACCTGCAGGTTTGCCATGATCATTACAGCTCACCTGTGACACATTTGGGCTTTTCTGCATTTAAAGCATCTCAGCTATGTGCTGTGGTAGGCCTGGACAAAGAAAAAGAAAGACTTTTCTCTGGAATGATTCACTGTAAAATAAGTTTTACCTTCACACAGGTGACCTTGTCCTCCCACTCTTCTTTAATGTCAGCTTTGTTTACTGCCCTTGCCTGTTGCCCAAACTAGAAGGACCAGTGAGGAGTCTGGCTCAGAGAAGCTTTGTAATAATCCAGCTCCACCTTGGAACTGAGGCCTCGTGTCCCTCAATCATCCGGACAGTAACCAGGGAAAAAACCCATCAGCCTGGTTTTTTTAGTTAGAGTCTTTGTTCTGTGTTTCTATATTTTCTGTGCTGCAATGGCTGATTTAAGCACAGCTCAGTTGGGTGTGTTCTAAAGCAGTTCTGGGTGAAATATAATGTTCACTGAGCTTCTGCATAGAGACCTCTGTGTCTCTATTAATATAATAGACATAATTATTAATGGTATATTAATAAGATTAATGTCAATAACTTATTTAATATTAATAACTTATTTTCTATAATATTGATGGTAACCTCACTTTTGTTTCTCATGTATCTGAGGTACAATCATTTATTAAAATAGTTTGTACTTTAAAAAGTGTTTAGTTCACAGTCCTGCCAGGAGTTGGCATCTCAAGTCTCATGATCTCGAGATTCCTAAGGGTCAGAGCAGATTCTGCTTTCCATCCCTCCAAAAAGAGGAGTGCCTCCGTCCTTCTGCTGCAGCAGAGCAGCAACCCCAGTGCAGCTCATCCTGCACCCCTGAGTGCCCAGGTATTGGTGAAGGGAAGAGGAATAAAGGAAAACATGAAGCAGACTCCTGTGAGTGTCACATCCCAGGGGCAGGATCCTTCCCTTTCCTGGTTCCTGGGAGTGCAGTTTGGCAGCTGAAAAGCTGATTTCAAATGGCAGGTTGAACATCTCTGGTTTGGAGACTTGTGTGTTTATGCCTCATCATATATGTGTGCATATAAATAGATATAAAATTGATATAAAATAAATCTATAAATAATCATATAAAATATATAATATATAAATGTAAACATCATTTTTGATGAATATAAATATTTTACAAACTATACTAAAATATAAATATATAATTTATATAAATTAATTTATATAAATTATATCAATGTTGTACATTATATATTATATATAGCATAAATTGTATCTATATATAGATAAATATGTATTTATTTACATTTATATATTTATATAAATTTTTATATTTTAATATGCAATATATATTAAAATATCTATTTATATATAAAATAATATATTTATTTATATATATTGATAATATATTTATTTATGTTCATATAAATATGAATATAAATGAATATATGATATAAATATACATTTCAATTAATATAAAAATGTTTTGTATGACTTATATATAAAATATAAAATATATATTTATATATAACATTTATACAAAAATATATAAAAATGTTATATAAAAAATTTTTTTGTATATATGTTTTTGTATAAATTAAACCCCTCCTGCAGCCCTGTTTTTGCTGCATTCTCTGCAGATGCCTCGTGGCCAGAGGGGATGGAGCTGGTGGGCATCATGGAGCCACTTACCCAAGTCTTTCCTGGCCAGGCAGCCTTTGATCAGCAGTGCTGGAGAATCCATCAGGCCTCCCCCACGCTTTCACAGAGCTCTTTCCCTGCCCTGGCTCACAGCCTGTGGCATGTCCTGAGGTTATAATGTGTGTTTTCATCATTCCAGCCACAGAAAATGTGCCAGGAGTTTTGTGCTAGAGATAAGCAGCAGCCACCACGTCTGTGCTGGGCTTGCCCTCTGCTTTCCCTGATCCTGATCTATTTAAAATAGTTTGGTTTTCTGCATGTACAAGATGGCTTTTGTTTAGTTAGGGTTTGTTGCTTTTTTTTTTTTGGCAAGTCTCTAGATCCAGACTCTGTGTTCTCTGTTTGCAGGCCATCTGATATTTAGCCTTGCATGAATTATCAGCCTTTCAGCTGTTCCCTTCAAATATTTGTGCTGCATTTTGGGTCTCAGTCCAGACTGAGAGGGTAGTAGCTGACTCCTGGTGCTTTCTGCCAGTGTGGAGCTGATGTTTCACCCCATGGTCAGACATGAGCTGTCTGCTCCTTCTCACTCCTTAGGCTGATTTTATCCCCAACAATTCTGATAATCTCTACATAGCCTTGCCTTGATGCTGCTGCTGTTTGCATATGGGTTTGTTCATGTTTTTGCCTTGTTACCTGCTTTTCTTCAAGGTTTCCAACCAGGAATTGCTCTGTCCCTGGTTTGTCACCTGCTCCCTCCCTGTGTCCCAGGGAGGAGCACACCATGGGACTCTTTGTGTCATCATTACAGATCTCTGCAATAGCTGGAGGGGAACTGGCTTTAGAAATAGCACCTTGTTCCTCTTTCCCCACATTTCTGGCTCTGAGCAGGGCTCAGGCAGGCCTGTGGAAGGTGGTGACATCACTCTGCCATTGCCCAGAGTCCCTGTTCAATCAGGAGCTAATTGGTTTGGAGAAAAACCTTGCAAACCCAAAGGGACAAAAAGTATTTTCTGAAACTGGTGCCTGTATTTTAACCCAGCCTCTTTCATTCTGCTTCCTTGGGGGCCAGTTGTGCCAACTGCTAGAGAGATCCTTTTCCTGTTGCCAAAGTAAGCTCTGCAATTATGTATCCTCTCTAAAAAGACCCCAAACCTACTCCTGCCCCCCCAAAAAACCCCAAACCCCTCAGTCTTATGAGAATGATAGAAACAGCTCTTTTAACTCTGTCTCTTTCTGACTGCAGAAAATCTCTCATCCCTCTTAGACCTGAGAAGTTTTTAATTTTCTGTTTTCTGTCTCTTTGCTGTTTGTTTGGTTCTTAGCATATCCATGTTGGAGAGCCAGTTTTGTACTGTCCTTGTAGCAGAGAACAAAAAGCTCCTCTGGAATGTCAGCATCCAGAGATGCTGTGATAAAACAAGGATTGAAAACAGTTCAGAGTCAGAAAGCAGCTGTTAATGTTCCTGAGGCTTCTGTCATTGTTGGAGTCCTGGAATGGTGTGGGTTGGGAGAGACTTTAAAAATCATCCAGTGCCACCCCCACCATGGGCAGGGACACCTTCCTCAATCCCAGGGTGCTCCAAGCCCCCTCCAGCCTGGCCTTGGGCACTTCCAGGGATCCAGGGCCATCCTCTCTGATCTTCCACACCATCAGCTCCATGCAGGCTCTGGCATCCTCACTGGAGTCGTGTCCTTCCACTGGGGACACAAACACAGTGGCACTGACCCCTCTGCCTGCTCAGCCCAGCCCAGGGAGCTCCCCAGGCAGAGGCAGCTGCAGCCACAGCCACACCTGGGAGCACCCTGAGCCACAGCTGGGGGTTGAAAGAATTCCACAGAATCACAGAATGGTTTGTGGTTTATGGTTTGTTCAAGCTCATCCCATCCCAGCCCTGCCATGGCAGGGACACCTCCCACTGTCCCAGGCTGCTCCAAGCCCTGTCCAGCCTGGCCTTGGGCACTGCCAGGGATGCAGGGGCAGCCCCAGCTGCTCTGGGCACCCTGTGCCAGGGCCTGCCCACCCTCACAGGGAACAATTCCTGCCCAAGATCCCATCCAGCCCTGCCCTCTGGCAGTGGGAGCCATTGCCTGGCTCCTGTCCCTCCAGGCCTTGTCCCCAGTCCCTCTGCAGCTCTCCTGGAGCCCCTTCAGGCCCTGCAAGGGGCTCTGAGCTCTCCCTGGAGCCTTCTCCAAGCTGGATGTAGAAGAGGCCATCAAAGGGACTTTTCTGGACAGGGGAGTGTGGAAAAGGGAAATATTTTGTGTGTTCAATGTTCTTGTCTTGGTGGTTGCTCTGAGTGGTTGAGTTGTGTTGCCTGTTGTCGTTTTTCCTTCCTGCCAGCAGCTCTCAGTTTGTCAGTTCAGATCAGAGTGGTTTTCCTGCAGCTGCCCTGAGAATCTCTGAGCCTTGAGGAATGTTGGAGGCTTTTGGTGGGCTTCAGGTGTTGGCATTGGGAAGTGAGAACCTAATCCACAATTTCTCACTGGAATCCTCTTTCCTCCTTGGTGGCTTCATTGAATTTAGCAGATAGTTTTGTGCACAGTCAGCTCCCCTTGGGCCTAATACAGTGATTATCCTTTGGTGCCCTGAAATATATTTAATTTATAGAGTTTTCCATGAGTCTTAAAAGCACTTTGTTAGCAGATCTTTAGTCCTGGGAGTAAGTTTTACAATCTAGTTTAGTCTAGGCCAGAGAATATCATTGGTGGCTTTTGGTATCCTACATTTATTTATTATGTGGTGCAAGAGTGTGGCTTTTGGTTGTGTCATTCAGTGTTGGGGTTTGATCAGAGCAGACTCTAAAAAGACCTCATTTTAAATTTTACTTGAAATGCTGGCAGTAAATGATTTTTTTTCCCTCTTTGCAGAGCGAGGCTATGATCCCTACAACCCTGAGCTGCCCAGGCCCTCGCTGGAGGTGGAGGATGGCTTTCTGGCTGACATTACAGATGTCACACCTGGAATTCTGGAGCTGGAGCTGGTCAACAAGGCCATTGAGGCAGTGAAGAACGAAGTGGAGAGGGAGCAGAAGAAGTACGAGGAGCTGCTGGAAACCACGAAGGAGTTTGGTGCTTCAGAGGGCTCCTCACTCATTTCAAACTCACCTGTGTCAGCTGCTGGGCCTCAGAATGATTCCTTTGCATCCTTGGAGTACAATCCAGGGAGCTATAACTTCAATAATAACTCAGATTACAACCCCACTCCTCTGGCTGCTGCTGGCCGCTCCAGTAAATACACTTTGGATTCCTCCCGCTCCAAAGGGAGCTCACTGGAGTACGTCCCCAAGGCTGTGGTGCAGAATAAAAAATACAGCAGCACTGTCACTAACAACAAATATGTGATTGATGACTCCAAGCCTTCCACAGACTTGGAATATGACCCCCTTTCCAATTACTCTGCCAGGCTGTTGGGCAAAGCCACAACCAAGGGGTCCAAAAGGGACAGGGCCTCTGATTATGAGGACTCCTACTCTCCATCAAGGAAGAAGCTCTGTGAAGATCCCGATGATGATGAGGTGTTGGCCAGGTTCTCCTCCTCTGAAGATGAGGCTGAGGTGGAATATAAAACAGCTTCTGGTAGTTCACCCTCAAAAGCTGGTTCTGAGAGTGAGTCAAATGAGTCCTCCAGCAAAGAGCAGAGCACAAAAGTGGAAGGCTCTGCTTCCCAGGGGAGCAAAGAAGCAGCACAGCACAGGGAGGACCTTCCAAATTCACAGAAAAACCTTGCCAAGAACTCATCAGACAAGAACTCAAAGGCAGCGAAGTTGTGTTCTGGTAAGAACAACAAGGAAATTGAAAATAAAAACAAAGACTCCAAAGACAAAACAAAAAAGAAGAAAACCGATGTTAGTAAAGCACCAGGCCTCAGTGAGGCTGGGAAGAAGGAGAAAAATAAAAATGCAGACAAAGTGCTCAAGAAAGAAGAAAAATTAAAAACCAAGAATGAAGAGAAAAACTGCAAAGACAAAAGCGTCAAAGTGAAAACAGATGGGAACTTGAAGAAACCTGAAAAACAGAAGTCAGAAAAAGTAGATGGGTGTAAGAAAGAAAAATCCAAGTCCAGCACCAGCAGTTCAGGGAAAAGCAAGAGCGAGGGTGTCACCAAGGGCCCAGAGAAAGTGGGGAGCAGCAAGAAGGATCCTCAGAGCAAAACAGCTGATGTGAAAAATGGCAAGGAAAGCTCTGGTCGTAAAAACAAGGAGAAAGGGACCAAGAGCTCCCTGGAGAGAAAGAAGGAGAAGGTCAGCTGTGCAGGACAAGGAGACCCCAAGAAGGGTCGGAAGCAGCAGAGTTTGAGTCATGTGGACCTGTTTGGGGATGAGAGTGGAGATGAGGATGACAAAGGCCGGCCTTTGTCCTCCTCATTGCTTGGTGTGAGCTCAGACTTGGATGGGGTTGACTCTGGCTCAGCCTCTGACAGTGACAGGGACAGGACAAAGAAAGCAAAGCGCTCAAAGCTGTCCAAGTCCTCATCATCTTCCTCTACATCTGATGACATTGATTATTCCATCCTTGAGAAAGATGTGGACTTTGAGTCAGATCCCATGGAGGAGTGTCTCAGGATCTTTAATGAATCTAAAGATGTGAAAACGGAAGACAAGGGAAGGCTCGGCAAACAGGTAATGCTGGTTTGGGGGTGTTGGTTCTCTCCCCTCCAAAGGTGGAAGGATTCTGGTTTGGTTTAGTGGTGCTGCTTGTCTAAAGTAGCTGAAGAGGGAGACTCCATGTGTTGGAAGAATCTCTTCCCTGTTGTGGCTGAGTGCCTGGAAGTGTTTGCTTCTGAATTTACCTGTTGGATTCAAAGCTGCTGTGAAATGTGAGGCTTCAGTCCCCTCTTGTGTGGGAGACTTTCAAGATTACCAATTACTTTTGTCTCCATCTGGCCTGGGAAGCTTGGGGGTGTGGATGGCTGGAGAGAAGGCTGCAGGGAGTGAGTTTGGGGGTTTCAAAGCCAATCTAAGATTGCCAGCCTGGGCACTGCCTTCTTGTTGCAGCAGAGTTTGAGGAACATTGGGGCAGGTAGAACCTGGACAGGGTGTTGGTGCAAGTCCAGTATTTGTCAGACACTTTGGAGACTCCCCAAATTCATCTTTCCTATTCTGAGTGCATACTACAGGTAGTTCCTCAGGATCTCTGGATACCTTGTGGGACGTGCAAACCAGAAATGGAAGGTAAAATTTCTTCCAATGGTACCAGAGGCTTCAGACTAAGGAGAAAAAGAAGACAGTATTTACATAACACGAAAATAATTAAAAGGCATATAATTTGTAGCAGGAGTTACTGATCAGTGAATTCAGAAAGTGCTGAACCAGGGGCTGCCACTTACAGCAGACAGTTAATTGTGGCCTGGAGTGACAAAACTCAGCTGTCAGCAGCCACATGTGGCTCCTTTGCATCCCTGTGCTGAGGTTTGGTTTCCTGCTTGGGGAAGGAGGCTCACTGCAGCACAGGGATCCTTCTTTGGGAGATGGGTGTCTGTGGGTGGGATTGGTCGTGGGGCATGTTTTTTGTTTATGGCATGATTTCCTAGATGGACCCACTGTGGTTTGACACTGGCCAAACACCAGGCACCCATGGAAGTCACTCACTTGCCCTCCCCTGCTACAGCTGCACAGAGGAGAGAAAAATTTCAAACCAAGGGTTCATGAGTTGAGGTAAGGACCAGGAGGGAACACTCCAAGGGCTCAGCTTAGAGGTAGAAAGTGAGTTTATTGCTAACACAATCAGAGGAGTATAGTGAGAAGTAAAATAAGCCCTTAAAACAGCTTTTTCCACCCCTGCCCCTCCCTCCTTCCCACTGACATCACAGGGAGAGAGGCCATGGGGGTTTGGTCAGTTCATCAGTGAGATTTTCTTCCACTGCTCTGGGAGAGGAATCCTTCCCCTGTGAGACTATGGGGTCCTTCCCAGGGGAGAGAACTCTCCATGAAAGTCTCCAATGTGGGTCCAGTGTCATGAGCAGTAGCCCTGCCACACCTGCTGCAGTGGGAGTCCCTCCCATGGGCACACAGCCCCCCAAAACTGCTGCAATGTGAGTCCCTCCCATGGGCACACAGCCCCCCAAAACTGCTGTGGCATGGGTGCAGTCCTCCAAGGCCAGGCTGCTCCAGCCTGGAAGCAGAGCCCCTCTCTCTCCACTGGGTCTCCCACTGGATCACAGCCTCCTCCAGGCAACCACTGCTCCAGCATGGGCACCTCTGCCATGGGCTGAGGGTGGATCTCTGCATTCCACATAGATCCCCATGGGCTGAGAGTGGATTTCTGCATCCGCCATGGATCTCTGCATCTCCCATGGATCCCCATGGGCTGAGGGTGGATCTCTGCATCCCCTGTGGATCCCCAGGGGCTAAGAGTGGATTTCTGCATCCGCCATGGATCTCTGCATCCCCCATGTGGATCCCCATGGGCTGAGGGTGGATCTCTGCACCCCCATGGATCCCCAGGGGCTGCAGGGGCACAGCTGCCTCACCATGGTCATCACCACAGCCTGCAGAGGAATCTCAGCTCTGGTGCCTGGAGCACCTCCTGCCCCTCCTTCTCCAGTGACCTTGGTGTCTCCACGTTGTTTCCCTCACATGTTCTCACCTTCTCTTCTCTAGCTGGAATTAAAACTGCATGCCTCACTTTATTTTGATTTTCTTCTTAAATCTGTTAGCACAGAAGTGTTCCCATCTCCTCTAATTGGCCCAGCCTTGACCAGCAGCCTGTCCATCTTCAGAGCCATCAGGGATTGGCTCTGCTGGACATGGTGGAAGCTTCCAGCAGCTTCCACCATGAAGCCACCTCTGTGCATCCCCCACTACCAAACACCAGGCTGTGCAAAACCAACACAACCCTGTGTTGTTTGGGCTCAGTAATGTGCCAGGCCTTGGCATGGAGCTCAGGGCAAGGTTCTTCCCCCTGAGGCTGCTGGGCACTGCCCAGGCTCCCCAGGGAATGGTGCCAAGGCTGCCAGAGCTCCAGGAGCTCCCAGGGGTGCTCAGGGTGGGGTTGTTGGGGTGCCTGTGCAGGGGCAGGGGCTGCACTGATCATCCCTGTGTGTCCCTTCCAGCTCAGGATACTCCAGGGTTCTGTCATTGCAGGAGCTGCATGTGGCAGTGCAGTGCTTCTGCCTGGCAGAATTGCATTGTGAGAGTTTGTTAGGGGTGTAAGTGAATTAACAGACTCTGGGGTTCATGGGGAGCCAGGTGATTCAAGGCGACCCTTGTGGTGTTAACACAGCCTTGTCCCAAGTGCTGCCCGAGCTCATCCCTAAATCCAGTCTTGGCTCTGCTGCTGAATTTCAGGGATTGTCAAGCTCATGTCAGAGTTTTGCCAGGAGTTGTTTTGAGAAACTGAAAACAAGATTGTCTGGAGAGCAGCTGGGATTTTGAGAAACAAAACACTTAACAAGTTTCTATCAATTAACAACTGAGTCAAATTTCAAGCAGATTTCCAAGTGGTTCTCCTTGTCCAGGAGCAGCTGTGAGGTGTCAGCTTGGAGTAGCTTTGGCTGGAGAGGTGCTTCTGCCTCCTGCTGAGTGTCTGGACATGAGCTGGACTGTGTCACCAGAGTCTTCCTGCAGTGACAGCTGTGGCTGAACCTGCAGGAAATATTTCCCTAATGTGGGGTGAGGGCACTGTGGTTTGGTGTTGAGCAGGTGTCAGCACCTGCCCAGGGCAGAATGAGTCAGTTCCCAACTTCTTAAAAACCAATCCACCCTAAACCCCCTGGACTTGAAAATGCCATGGGAGGTGAGGAGTGTGAGTGGCTGCCAGGGGAGGGCTGGTCAAGGCTCCTGTGCCAGGTAAGGCTGATCCTGCCCCATGCCAGCTCATGGAGCTGCTGCTGGGGTGGGAATGTCCTGCTGCTGTTCCTTGGTGGCTTCTAGAAGGTTCTTGTCACTGGCCCAGCAGCTGGCCACGTGTTCTCACCTGTCCTCTGCAAGGTTAACCCAAAAGGAGACTTTCCACATCTTCCTCTGGTGAGGGATCTTCAAGTCTGTTCTCCTGTTCTTTTGTTTTCCAGCCATCCAAAGAGGAAGCAAATGAAGAAAAGACAGAAGATAATTTAACTACCTTGTTTCCTGGCCAAAAAAGAAGGATCTCTCATCTTGTCAAACAAGGAAATGTAAGTGCAGATTTAGAAGCAGATTAGAAACAGATGAGTTTAGGTTGTTCCAAGTGGGGATTTTCTGTCCTGACCCTGGCAAAGGCTGCACCCCCAGGGCCAGGCAGCAGTGGGAGAGCTGTTTGTGCTGGAATCAGTCTATGGCTGTTTTATTTCCTCTCTTTCCAATTCTTCAAAAATCTCCCATGCTTAGGATCAGTTAAAAGTGGCAGCAAAACAAAAAGACCTTCCTTAAAACCAAGGTTAGGCTGGGAAGAGTGAGTGGATTGTGCTCTTTGTGACCCTTTGGGATAGGTTGGGGTGTTCATTTTTCTCCAGTATAGCTTAATTTAGAGATTTCAATAAAAATTAACTGGACACAAGGTCACTCTGTGTCTGCTGGTATTTTTCTGTGCCTTGTGGATCTAAAAGATACTACAGGAATTTGATCAGATGTTTAAAACCATTACCTTACATCTGCTCTGAATCAGCCAAGATCTCAGCAGTATTTGTTTGGATGCTCTTTTTTCCCAATTGTACAAATACAGAGGAGAAAAATTCAAACAAAACAAAACAAAACAAAAAAGCAAAGAAGAAGCAAAAAATTCTGATTTTTTTATTCCTTTCTCCTTGGGATTTTAATTCATGTTTTCTCTGAGGGTTTAATGTGTTTCCCTCCAGGTGGTGATCTCAGATTAGTTTTATGTTGCAGCAGGATAAGAGTGGAGGCTTGTGCACTAATTTGAGCTGGGTAGTCCAAATTAATTGTTCTGCCTTTCTTCTCTGCCTAGGAAGGATTTTTTTGCCTTTAATAATTTGAAGCCCTGGGGTCAATACAATGGGTTTTATTTAACTACATATCTCCAGCCAGTTCATGTGGTTTGATAAGGGCCCTTTCTTCCAAAGTGAAGAGATAAGGGACTGAAGCAAATGGCTTGGAAATTCATTAACTCAAATATTTATTGCAAAGAGGCACCTTTTAGACATGTACAAACCTTCAAATATATTTTCTTAATGTGACAGCTGATCCCAAAATGCTTTCCAAAGATGGGAGCCCCAGCAGAGCCTTTGCTTGGGCAAACAGAGCTGATCTGGTGTGCTCGGCTGCCAGGGCAGCTCCAGGACCTGCATTCCCTGCAGTTTCTCAGCTCAGAGCTCTGCCCAGGAGGTGCTGTAACACCTCAGCTGCCACTTTTCACCTCAGAACGTGCTTTGCTGTGTCCCTCTGAGTGGAGTATTTGTTCAGTCTTGCTCATGATTTATGGGACTGAGCAGGAGGAGGGGAGGGAGCTGAGTTCAGGGTTGGTTGCCAGGGGAAATGGGGGCCAAAGGAATTGCAGGTGAGGCAGAAAATGAGTGGCCTGTGCTGCTTGGAAGTCTGTAATTATAATTTAATGTCTGACTGCACCCAGTTTGGTATCCAGAAGCTGCTGTCAGCATCAGAGGCCGGGAATGCAGGAGGTGCCAGCTTTGCCCCCAGGTGTAACACTGGGCCACCCTCCTCCAAGGAGATTCCAGGAGGGAAGGTCTGTTCCTCACATTTCAAAGGCTTTTAAGTAGAGGGAGAAGTTTGTGCTACTGCTGCTTCTCTTGTACTTCTGCTGCTAGGAAACTTCTCTCTTTGCTGACATAATTTTTGGCACTTTTCCTGCAAACCTAAATTTGGCCATCAAAGGAAGCTCGTGTGGAACCTGTTTGTGCTGTAACTGAGGTGCCTCCAGAAGTGGGCAGGGACAGAGCCTGTTTGAAATTCAGAAAATCAGTTTATGTAATGCTCTGATCCCATAAATACTTCTCTGTGAGGCTTTTAAGCAGTCCCAGGGCTGCAGAGAGGTGGAGCTGCTGTGGTGCAGAGGTGAATGCAGGTGTCCTCAGGGAGGGAGCAATGAAGCTCAGTGTCCTGTGGCAAAGAGGACTGGAGAATTGGTGTCACTTTTTTATCGCAGTAAAAAGCAAAGTAGGCAGCACAGGGCTAGGTCTGTATGCTAGGGCAAGGCTGAGGGTGTTGATAGAGCCCAGGACTGGGCTGGGCACAGCCACTAAAAGCAGCTCATGAATTGAGGAACGTGCCGGTGAGCTGGGAGGCCTTCCCAGAGCATGAATCATTAATGCCATGTTTGTTAAAGGATGACTCTTAATTATTTCATTCTGGAAGACACTTGGGATGTTCTCCTCTCAAAACCCTGTACTTGCTAACAGAGGGCTTGAGGAGAAGAGACCTTTCTGAGGGCTGTGGATGGAGCAGGGGAGCTGCTGGCCCTAAATGCTGTTTGTGTGTGCAGGCAGAGACCCCGAGCAAGCCGGTGGTGCGGCCCTACCGTCCCCCCACGGCCCAGGAGGTGTGTTACCAGAGGATCCAGCTGGCTCAGCAGCAGGCAGCACAGCTGGTTGGGGCTGTTCAAAAGACCTCTCTCTGTTTGCCAGGAGAAAAGAGGAGGATTGCTCACGTGCCAAATGCAGCCCTCACCGCAGCAGCCAAGCAAAGTAAGCCAGCGGTGGGATTTGGGGTCGCTGTCCTGTCCTCCCCCTGGTTAAAGGCTCTACCCTGTGTTTACATTTCTCCTCAGCACGTGTGAAACTGTCAGGGGATGTGTAGGACCGGCCATGACTTGAATCTTGGCTGATAGTGTCCAGTGGAAGGCCTGAGAAATTCCACCCTGTTGTGAAAAGCAGCGGGTCAGACATGTCCAGCCTGATCTGCCTCGCTCAGCCTCCCTCACTTCAGCCTCTCCTTTTTCTGTTTCTTCCTTGGATTGTGTTTGCTCTTCATTCCCTCTTCCATTTAAGCCTGGAGGGGGCAGGAGCAGGAGGGAAGTGCTAATGAAGGCTCGTTGTTGTGCCTTTGTGGTGGAAGGACTCAGTGCTGACGTGTGGGGTGTCAGTGCCTCCAGCTGACGGAGTTACCTCTTTAAACTCTGCTGACTCAGTCACCCCAAAACAAACCCAAATGAGACACGTTTCCTGGCAGAAGATTTCTTCATCCTTGCCTGCAAGGTGGTTAAAATTACCCAATTTGTGTCCCTTTGGAGACCTGGATTTGAGAAAATCACAGCTTGCAGTACTGGCCTTTGATAGTGAGTTCATTCTGGCAGCCTGGAGCCCAGTGGCAGGATTTGTACCTGAGTGTTTTGTGTTCCCTGCAGGCCTTGGGAGCAGTAAGGCAGCTGTTGGTGGCAGGAGTGTCACACCTTCCAATGACTCTGAAGCCTCCACCCTTCCTCTGAAACCTTGCACCTTGGCTGGGATGGCTTCCAAGACCACCAGCACCATCGTGCCCAAAAGGGTAGCACATGTTCCCTCCTTACAGGTAAGGGGAATTTGAGTTCTTTCCTGTCATTCCCCAGGGAGGGTGGAATGTTTGATCCTGCTGTTCCAAACTTAGCACTCCCTGAGAGTGGTGTTTTGATTATGTTGATTGAGTGGGTATGTTTCTTCCTAGATAGCATTGTATAAAAAATTAAACACTCGAGGGGTAGGAGCTTAAAAAGGTAGAAATACTTAAATGCTGCTCTGATCTCTGTGAATATTGATCACTTGTCTCCAATTTGAGCCTTCTCTTGTGCTGACTGGCCTGGGTGTGTTTGGGTCAGGGGCTTGGAACCTCCCGTGCTCAAAAGCCAGGGATGGATTCATGGCCTTGCCAGGCTCTGTGGGCCACACTGGTGGTTTTGAATAGCGTCCCTCTGTGACCTAGATAGTAAAATGTGAGCACTGAACTTCATGCTGCTGCTGGTGTTTAAAGAAAAGATTATTTTGTCTTTGTTAGTTGCTTTTGTTTTGTTTCTCTTTACCCCCTGGGATCTCTGCCCAGCCTTTGGGTGCCTTTGCTGTGAGTTCCTAAGCAAAGTGACAGGACACAGGGAGAGAGCATTACCAGAGAGCAGGGTTAGATGGGATATTGGGAAAGAATTCTTGGCTGTGAGGGTGGGCAGGCCCTGGCACAGGGTGCCCAGAGCAGCTGGGGCTGCCCCTGGATCCCTGGCAGTGCCCAAGGCCAGGCTGGACAGGGCTTGGAGCAGCCTGGGACAGTGGAAGGTGTCCCTGCCATGGCAGGAGGTGGAATGGGATGATTTTTAAAGCTTCTTCCCACCCAAACCATTCTGGGATTCTGTTAAGTCCCTCCTTTCCTGTTACTTGCTAAGACAACTGAGAGCAGAATTCCTCCTGGAGCAGCCTGGGGATGGCATAAGGAGCTGTTTGCTGGGGTGGATGGCAGAACTGGTTAGTGCCAGGACTTGGTTAAAAATCCCTGTATTGATGATGGTTTGTGTCAAGATCTGTCATAACTTGCTCTGATTATTTCTAGAAGAGTGAAAAGTAATTTTTTTCCTTTCGCACCCAAACTGCCACCATAGTAACGTAGAACTTGAAGCTGATTAAAAATAAGAGAAATAACTGAAGGGATAAAATATTTAGCAGAGTTACAGAGGTGCTTAAGGGTATAATAGTAGAGGTTGAGAATTTGTATATTTAATGAAAAAGACCAAATCCCCTTGAACAGGGTATCAAGGTGAGTGTCTCCTGGGGAAAATGAGCACTTCTCCCATTGAGATAGGACCAGTTGCTCCCCTTGGAACAAGCTCACATCTTCCACAGAGCTGTTTTTGTTCCAGATTGCAGCAGATGGCTTGGTTTATGGATATCTCTTGGGTGGGATGGAGAACAACTGACAAAATAATTGGGGGTTTTAGAGATGAATGAACATTTTCCTCTCTGAAAAAGAGGCAAGTGTGCTGTGATGTGGGGGATACACTGGTGTGAAATGGAAAGCTGCAGTGGTGGGTCATAGCTCAGTCCAACATGCAGCTTTTGAAGAACATGCACTTAAATTGAAGGGGTAAATCCTTTTAGGAACCTCATGATTGGCATGAAAAATGGAAGAAAACCCCCAATGCAATCAATTTGCAGGAATGCCCCAGGAATGGGGGTGGGATAATTGACTGCCAGCCTGGCAGGAGGAGCCTCCTGCTCCCTCTTCAGAGCCAGAGAACCAAACCTGTGTGTGGTGCCCATAACTGGTGGTGTTTGTTCATGGCTCCAGTGGTGCTTGGTGCCATCCTAACCTTGGCCCTCTCAGTGGAAATGTCAGCATGCCCTGCTCTGGAATGCTGTGTGTGACTAATGCCACTGGAGTGCCTGGCTCCTGGCTGACTTAGAGTGAAATACAGCTGTTTTCTGAAGGACTGAGAGCACTGAAGGTGGTGAAGCCTCAAGCGGTATTTTTAGTACCAAAAGTGCTGCGTATTAAGTTTGGCTTTGGGCAGATTTTCAAAAAGGAAGTCACCCCATGATTAATAACAGGAAGTGGGAGAGCCTCAGAGCAACCTCCTGGAGCCTGACCAGCCTCTTTCTCTCTCTGTCTCACCTCCAGAGCACCACTTTACAGAGACCTGTTATTCCCACAGAGTTTGGTGCTAAAGTCCCAACCAACATTCGTCAGAGGTATCTCAACCTCTTCATTGATGAGTGCCTGAAATTCTGCTCCTCCTCCCAGGAAGCCTTCGACAAGGTCTGTACACATCCCTGCTTCTCAGGGATAATGTTTGCAGCAGGGAATGACCTCCTCTGCCTTGGCCAAAACCTTCTAAAATGGTAGCAGATCCAGAAAACTGAATTGCATTTATGCTTGCAGAAACTTGGGGGTGGGAGCTTGATGATCTTAAGGTCCCTTCCAAGGCAGACCATTCCCTGATTCCCTGAAGATTCCCCTATCCACAATTGGCATTAAATATTACCAGACTGGGCAACAGCAAGTGTCATTCCAGTGGGGGCTTCCAGTAGGAAATCTCATTTGGAAAGCTTGCCTGAGCCCTTTAATAACCCCAGGAGAGGAAAACAGAGGAATGTGCATTGTGGTCAAAGAGCTTCTGCTCTGCTGCAGCCAGAAACACCTCCTGGAATCAGAGTGTTGAGCACAGGGAAGTGTTTGGGATAGATGTGTTTGGCTGGGAATTGGTTCCTTGCTGCTTCTGAAGGTTGTTAAGGAGACTTTTAAGGAGCTTTCTAGCAGTAGGGACAGTATAGTAGGATTTCCAGAAGCAGAGTGGAGAGAGTAATACATTTTCTTGGAAGAGCTTGGCTGTTAGTTGGGTAAATGTGGGGCATTGTGTGGTGTGTTCCAAAACAAAGCAGACACCACGAGGATTTCTCTTGTGGGATTCCACCTTCCCAAGAGTCACCATTTGCCAAACCTCCTTTCCTTACCAGTTAAGATCTTGCACTGCACCAAAGTGGGGAAAGCAGCCTTGCCCAGGCAGTTCCAAGCACAAGAATCAAGAATTACTTGATGAAAACATGGCAAGGTTGTGTCACAGACATCTTTTATGAAAAATCTTTTCTTTAAGATTTTTTCTCTTGAGAAGCTGAGAGGCTTCAGGAACAAAATGTAAACAATGATTATCTGCTGCTGTGGAATGCAACAGGTGCATCTGTGATTGGTCTCATGTGGTTGTTTCTAATTAATGGCCAATCACAGTCAGCTGGCTTGGACTCTGTCTGAGCCACAAGCCTTTGCTATTCACTCTTTCTTTTTCTATTCTTAGCTAGGCTTCTGATGAAATCCTCTCTTCTATTCTTTTAGTATAGTTTTAATATAATATATATCATAAAATAATAAATCAAGCCTTCTGAAACATGGAGTCAAATCCTCATCTCTTCACTCATCCTCAGACCCCTGTGAACACCGTCACAACGTTAGATATTCCTGGGAGCAAGAGCAGCCCTGGAATACTTCAGCCAAGGTGGCAGCAGACTTTATACTGGGGGAAAGAGAAGGGATGATACCAATTCAAAATATGTTAAAGTTTGAATTTATTTTTTTTTGCTAAGTAGGAAAGTTTTATTAATCTCTTCAGGAAAGTTTCACATGAAAGTGCTTTTGCCAGCACTTTGTTTAAAATAAAATTACTTTTTTCCTCTTACTTACCTGAGCAAGTACATATTGGTGCCATATTCTGCTTTACTACTCAATTCCTTCTCAGGCAATTTTTTTTGGTGGTCCTACTGATGTCTTGTGAAGGCTGAGCTAGAACAGAGACTGGACAGAGCTAAAGAATAAAGCAGGGATTTATTGGGAGGCCTCAATGGATCCACCTTGGGCAGCACAAGAGCCCAGCCAGGGCTGCACCCAGGATAAAAGCCAAAATGGTCACAAAATGCACGACCGGGTAGGGGGTCTCTCACTTTGATCAGTTCTGCTCCATTTGCATATTGGAGTTCATTGTCCAATTCCACCCCAGCCCATGCAGTCCCATCCTGCTTGTTTTTCTCTCTCCAGCCCACGTTGTTTGTGCTCTTGGCCTGAGATTTGGATCATTTGTCCTTGGTCCCCAGCTGGAGCAGGAATTATTTTGTCTTCCTGCTCTGTGCACAGAGCTCACCATCCCCTGATATGAACGCAGACCCACCCACTAAAGCAGCACAGAATGTGAAAAATAGAAAAGCTCAAACCTGAGGCATCAGTACTTGGAGTCTGTATTTAAGAGCCAAACATTTCTTTTCTCCAAAAGCCATGGAAGTGTGGCTGTCCCATCCCTGGAAGTGTCAGGGGGCTTGGAACAACCTGGGATAGTGGAAGGTGGAAAAAAAGTGATCTTTGAGGTTCCTCCCTGTCAGAACCCAGGACATTCCTCTGGCTGCCCTGGAGGACTCCAGACCCTGGCAGGGGGCTCAGAGACCTTGGCATGGAGTCGAAGACACCTGTGCCTTTGATTTTAACCCATGGAAACAATTACGAACTTTGTGTGAAGAGTTACAAGCCACAAGGGTTTGAATAGAATGATAGTGAATTTACCACAGGGTGAAAAAGTAGAATTTTGGGGGTTTAGAATAGGGGTTCAATAGGCAAGGTGGAGGAATGTGGGTGTGTTCTGTCTTTCTCCTTCTTCTTCTTGTCCTCCATCTTCTGCTGTGATGGTGACACTTTTGGGTTCGTTTAGAGTAGAGACAGACTGTCTAACATAGGTGATAGGTACTGGAAAATGATTGTAAATAAAGTACAGGTAGTTCTTAGTATAAAAAGATAACACTGCCCTGAGGGCAGTCAGTGTGCCTCAACCCGACCTGCTGGACAGATCTCAGCAGGTCAGACAGACGATGTATTAGATAAGAGTAAATAAACAACCTTGAGAATGAGAGCCTAAGGAATCCTTCCTTCTTCTTCCATCTCGGGGCTGGGAAAAAGAGACTTTCCAACACCTTGGGGTCATCTCAACACCAGAGACCTCATCACCTCCCAACCCAAACCATTCTGTGGGTCTGTGAGCAGTGAAGGGAGTGTGTGTGGTGATGACTTGTGCTGTTCCCAGGCCCTGGCAGAGGAGAAGGTGGCCTACGAGCGCAGCACGAGCCGCAACATCTACCTGAACGTGGCTGTGAACACCCTGAAGAAGCTCCGCAGCCTCGTGCCCAACTCCCCAGCCAGCACCAACAGTAGGTACCTTGCAGCTGAACAGCTGGAGCCCTGCTGGGATTACAAACCACGCAGAGAAACTTGTTTCAAAAGCCAGAACCCATTTCTCAGCAGCATTATGCTGAAAGGCAAACAGCTCCAGTTTAGCTTTTTATAGCCTGGCAAGCCTTAATGGGCCTTCAAGAGGCAGGTCGTGCAATGCTTTGTTGGCTTTCTCAGCCTAAATGGAGATAATGCCACATGGGTGGGTTTTTTTTTAGCACAAGTTCTTTCAAATGAAAAGCCCTGCTAATGGAGTAACTTTCACATGATGCCTTCAAAGTGATAGACTCGTCCATCACCACAGAAATCTGTTACACACATTAAGCTTCAAGAGAGAAACGAAGAGGGTTAAGACATTTCATTATTGGCTCTCGAGAGGGTACATTAAACAATCAATTTGTGCTGTTCTTGTGAATTTTTTTTTCTTTGGTCTCTTCCCTTTTCTCCCCTCTGTCTTCATTATGTTCCTGGCCATTAGGCAGAGCAGCTGAACTTGGAGGCTGGCCTTTAGGAGAGGGCTGCCAGTTAATGATTAGTAAAAAGCCCCTCTCTGCCATTGTCTGATGTGTTGAGCATATTCTAGAGCTCTGAAGCTCCTTTCTGAAAGAAGCTGAAGGATCCTGCGTGGGAGGTTGGTCTGCAGGGCCCCAGAATCAAAGCTGCCTCCTGGGGGTGGGTGATGCCCTCACACAGCACATGAAGGGGTCAAGTTGTTTCTGTGCTTTCTCCTCTCTTCTGGTCAGTTGCAGGGCTGACTGTGCAGAGTGAGCAGGGAGAGCTATAAGTTTCTAACAAAACTGGAAAAGTGTGTTTGCTGCCCTTAAAATTGCTGTGGGCTGGCAGTGTGAACAGAATACTCTCTGTGGTGCTGGGATGGAAATGCTGGGCTAGCATATAGCACAAAGAATCCATTTCTGGAGCAAAACAAGAGTTAAAGAGAGTAAACAGAATCCTTCTTTTGCCCATGTGTAGTGTCCCAAACTAGGACTGAAGTCACCCACTGGTACCTGATCTCTGTCCTCCTGTGCTGTTCCCCTCTCCTTGCAGAGACAAGTAACAAGAAGGTGGTGTCCCACGAGGCTGTGCTGGGAGGGAAGCTTGCTGCCAAGACCAGCTTCACTCTGAACCGCTCAGGGAGCCTGAGAGCCGAGGATCTGACAGGTCAGAGCCTGCTCCTGCTGGGCTGTCACTGCTGAGGGGGAGCTGAGCTGTGACACTGACTGGGAGGTGCAGGATCAGGCTGGTGCATTCACCTCCAGTGCTGGGGGCACTTTAGCCACCACACTGTCAGGAGGATCCAAAGCTGTTGGAGAGTGCCCAAAGGAGGGACGTGGAGTTGGGGAAGGGGCTGAGGAGCAGCTGAGGGCACTTGGCTGGTTCAGCTGCAGCCCAGGAGACTGAGGGGAGGCTCCTCGGGGGCTGCAGCTCCTCCCCAGGGCAGGCACAGGGGCAGGGGCTGAGCTCTGCTCTGGGACAGGGACAGGAGCCCAGCAAGGGCTGGAGCTGGGCCAGGCCTTGGCATGGAGCTCAGGGCAAGGTTCTGCCCCCCGAGGCTGCTGGGCACTGCCCAGGCTCCCCAGGGAATGGTGCCAAGGCTGCCAGAGCTCCAGGAGCTCCCAGGGCTGCTCAGGGTGGGGATCTTGGGGTGGCTGTGCAGGGACAAGGGTGAAACTCAGTGATCCCTGAGGGTCCCTTCCCACTGAGGACATTCCAGGATTCCATGGTTTGTCCAGTCTCTGAGCCTGTGTGAAGCTGGCTGTGGTGGAAGTGCAGGGGAGTGGGGTCGTGCCTGTCACTCGTGGTGTCACCTGAACTCTCAGTGGCTGCTGCTGCCCAGGGTGACAGAGCTGGACAGGGCTCTGAGCAGCCTGGGCTGGTGGAAGGTGGAACAAGATGGTCTCTAAGGTCTGTCCCAACCCAGACCAGCACTCCCAGGGGTGCTCAGGGTGGGGGTGTTGGGGTGGCTGTGCAGGGACAGGGGCTGGGATCAGTAATCCGTGTGAGTCCCTTCCCACTCAGGATTTTATGACATGAAGTGCTGGGATTTCTCTGTTCTCTGGCTGCATCACAGAGCTGCAGAGTCCCTTGGGGGATGGTGACACCACTGACCAGTGCCCTCCTTCTGTCCTCACTGGGGCTCTGAGGTCACTGCTGCAGCCTGGCTGGCTTTGATGCAGCATCAATAACCATTCAGAGCTGCCTCTTGTGCTTTGGGCATTATTTTACTTCAACTTTCTTGCCCTGAAGCAGTTCTTTACAATGTGCCTGTCAGATTAAAAAGCAAACTTAAAAATCTCCATCTCTGCAGGGCTCAGTTTCACTTTCCCCAATGTCACAGTAAGGTCATATTGTAGCCAAAGGGTTGTGCCACGAGCATTTTTCATGTGGGCTCAAATCAGTTATGGGTATTTTGGTTGCCAAGAGATGTAGGCAAATTGTGGAGGAGATCAGAGGAGAGCCAGGGAGGCCATGGAGCAGAAGGAATTGACATTGAGAAAGCTTAAAAGGGCCAATATAGCTCAGCTAAGCAACATCAAAGGGCACCCAGGAATATTGGAAGGGTTTAATGTAGCAGCCAAAGGAGATATTGAGCAGAGTGCAAGAAGTTATAATTATTCTGTGAAATGAAACAAGCAGCCTGAAATCAGTAGCAGGAAGAAACTTCTGATAATTAAGTTTTTAGGGAGCTGTGGGTGGCTTTTAAGGGGTATTTGAGGGCTGTGTTACCAATTATCAGCTGTTGCATTTAAACATTAAAATGGAAGAAATCTCACATTTAGTGACAGGACACAGGGAATGGCTTTCCACTGCCAGAGGGCAGGGATGGATGGGATATTGGGAAGGAATTGGTGGCTGTGAGGGTGGGCAGGCCCTGGCACAGGGTGCCCAGAGCAGCTGGGGCTGCCCCTGGATCCCTGGCAGTGCCCAAGGCCAGGCTGGACAGGGCTTGGAGCAGCCTGGGACAGTGGGAGGTGTCCCTGCCATGGCAGGGGTGGAGTGGGATGATCTCCAAGGTCCGTTCAACACAAATTGGGTTGGTTCTATCAGTAACAGCAAGGCTGAAGATGGGCCTTTTGGAGGAATTCTCTTCCAGCTGTGCTTTCCAGACTTAATGCTCCTTGTTCAAGGAGTTTAAAAATCAACTTGTACAATAACGGCCAGATTTTAAAAATGACCACCCAACACCTATTCCCCTGTAAATACTGAGCTGAGACAAGTTCAGAATAGTGGGGGAAGTTCAGTTTATCAAGGCAGGAGACTTGGTAAAGGCAGAGATGCAGGCAGTGCTTTGGTGCTGAGAGCTGAGTCTGTGTTTGTGTGCAGGAGCTGCCCTGTACCGGCGCCTCAAGGAGTACCTGATGACTGAGGAGCAGCTCAAGGAGAATGGGTACCCAATGCCTCACCCTGAGAAGGCTGGACGGGCTGTGCTCTTCACTGCAGAGGAGAAGAAAGTCACTGACTGTAAGCTCTGCTGCCTCTTTCCTTCTGCAGGGTCTGCTGGCCACAGCAGGAGCTGCCCCTTGATGCTGTTGGGATGGGGAGTGTGGCTGCAGAACTCTGCTGCTCTGGAGAGTCTCTTCAGCTTTCACATCCTGAGAATGCTATTTTTGACCCAGAGTTTATAGTCTGTGAGGCTGAGGGAGGTTTCTAATTTCTAATTTCCAGGTAAAAAGTGACAGGATGAAAGGAAACAGCTTCAAGTCGCACCAGGAGAGGTTTAGATTGGATATAAGGGAAAATTTCTCTGTGGAAAAGGTTGTGAAGCATTGAACAGGCTGCCCAGGGCACTGGTGGAGTCATCACCCTGTAAATGTTGAAAAAATGTGTGGATGTGGCACCTGGGGGACATGATTCAGTGGTGAGCATGGTGGTGGTGCTGATGGTTGGATTTGATCTTAAAGGTGTTTTCCACCCTCAGCAGTTCCAGGATTCTGTGCTGCCAAAGAACAACAATTGACCAGGTTGGAAAGAGGCTCCTGTTCTGCACTTTGTGACCCTCCCCTCTCCCAGGGGAAGGATTTTTTTCTGTCTCTGTCTGTGTGAGCTGCTGTTATGGTGGGATAAGGACTGACACAGGGCCAGGCTGGCTTTGCAGTGGGTCCTGCTCTGCTGCTCTGGATTGCAGAATTTTCTTTTTGATCTCGTGGCACTGCTGGACCAAATAGTTCCCCAGAGCCCTTTGTGCAGCTGGACAAAATGATCATAAAACCACAAAATAGTTTGGATTGGAAGGGACTTCAAAGTCCAGCTCATTCCACTCCCTGGAACACCTTCCACCAGACTGGGTTGCTCCAAACCACATCCAACCTGGCCTTGAACCCACAGGTTGGGTCAACCCACAGGATGGAGTCTTCCTCTGAATTTTCTGAACTCAGGGCAAGATTTGTGCTCCTCAGCCCCTGCCTAAAGCAGGCTGTGCTGCAGCAGGGACAAAATCCAGACTGGTGATTTCTGTTGAGGTGCTTTGCCACGCTCCCCTGAGCATCTGTGTGGAGAGACCTCACTGAAGTGTGTTAAGTGCTCATCCATGTTAACACCTTGTGCCTACATTTGTCCTGTGGTTGCTGAAGCAACCTGGGCAAAAGCTCTCTTGCATTAACACTGTCAAGTGCTGTATTTGTGAGAGCCCTTTTTTCCCAGGAACCAGCCAGCTCCTTTATATGAACCTGAGCTCATGTTCCTGGTTTTGTTCCTGTAGTTTCCTGCAGATGTTGCAGGATCTTTGAATTTCTCCTTGTTTAACTAAAGCTGTTGCTGCCACTGTGACCAGTTGGGCAGAGCTGGGAGTGTGGTAACAACTTTATGCTCACACCAAAATGGAATTTTGGTGGAATCACGGAATTGCATGGAGATCAGAAGAATAATAGCTCCTTCCCAGTGGCTTTTTGCAGTCCCTTCCCCATTTTGGGCAGTAAAAGCAGAGGTGGTAGGAGGGAGCAGTTGCAGACTGCCAGGCCCTGCCCTAAGTGCTCCTTCATCCAGCTGCTGGAAAATCCTGACAGAAAAGCTGTGCCCTAGAAGGGCTAAAATGTCCTTTGGAAGTGACAAGGCACAGATCCCCTGGAAACCAGGCTTCATTAGCTCTGGTGTCCAAAGAATGACTTATTTATCCTGTTCTTAAAATAACTGTGTTAGACTCCAACGTAATTTGCTGTGCATGGAGAAACAGTGCAGCAAACCTTGCTGGACCTGGGGGCAGCTTATGTGGACCAAAGCCACTGGAGAGTCTGTGTTTGCCTCTGGGAAGTGTTTGGGGGGCAAATTTCAGAGGGCTTGCTTTGCCTTTATAGGAATTTGCAACAACATTTGGAATATTTTATAAGAAAAAACATCATTGAACAGCATTTGGGGCTGAGTGATGGTGATTTACTTACTTTGGCCAGGTGAGGGGTAGGAAGGGCTGCTTGCAGTGACCTGGCTGTTGTTTGTCTCCTGTCCCCAAGCCTCGTGCAGGATCTGCTGTCGCTGTGGCACCGAGTACATGGTGTCAGCCTCGGGGAGCTGCATCCGCAGGGAGGAGTGCGTCCATCACTGGGGGCGGCTGCGCAAGCAGAGAGGTACAGCCCTGCCACATTTTGTGAAAAATCCCTTTGCCAGCATTGCTTCTCCTGGGAAACTTCAGCTGCTCCATGTTCTGCTCCTCTGGAATGTGATCTGGAGAATTGTTTACCCAGCATGTGAATTGTTTTCAGTTAATGGCCAATCACAGCCAGCTGTGTCAGGCTCTCTGAGTCTGTCACGGGGTTTATATTATCATTCTTGTCTAGCCTTCTGATGTCTCCTTTCTCTTTCTTTAGTGTAGTTGTAGTATATAATTTTAACATAATATAAAATAATAATATCATATATATATATATAATATATAATTAATACAATATATATATATAATATAATATTTATTATACTTAAACATTACTACTATAACAATATAACATAATATAATATAATATAATACAATACAATACAATTCAATATAATATAATATAATACAATATAATATAATATAATACAATATAATACAATATAATATATCAGCCTTCTAAGAACTTGAAGTCAATTCTCACCTCATCCTGGGACCCACAACAACACCACAGCAATTAATAACCACAGGTTGGCCCTGCTGCCTGTGCTCCAGCCCCAAACACAGGTTCTTCCTCAGCTTTGAGCTTGATTTTGGGGCTTGTCACGCTCCCAGGTGGTGGCAGTTCTGTGCCAGTCACTGCAATGACCTCACAAAGACCTGCTGGGCTTGGCTGTCCTCAGAACGTGACACTGGGGCTGCAGCAGGGGGGTTTCATCTTTGTTCAGAAAAGTAAAGGAAAAAACCTTCCTGTGCTTTTGGAAAAGAATCAGCCCTTTAAAAGGCTGACTGGGAGCACTAGAGGTCTGTCACTCCCAGGAGAGTTCACTGATCTTGGCTGAATTCATTTGCAGCAAGGCACTAACCTAGTTTGAGCTGTGCTCTGGTTTTCCATCAGAGCAGCTGAGTGGCTTCTGGAGTTTGTCTGGCTGAGTACCAGAGACTTAAACTCTTTAGATTGCTGCCTGTGAATGCACAGTTATTTTTCCCCTGTGTTTGACACATTTTTGTCATGCTTATCCAGGGGATCTGCAGTGAAAGCTGAAGTTCAGGTCTCTTGTTAACAAGATTTTTCTCCTTGACCCTTCATCTCTTTCTCTTTCAGTGCCAGGTGGGTGGGAAACTCACTACAGCTGCTGCTCCGGAGCTGTGGGGTCACCAGGCTGCCAGGTTGCTAAAGTAAGTGATGGAACAACACCTCTTTATTCTCAGTGACATTTGTGCTCTGCTCACACTGGCAGTGGCTGGGAAATCCTTGCTTAAGCCTTTAGAAGAACAGTGGCTTCCCTTAAGGGGATAAAACAGGTGCAACTTAAATTGTTTTTGCTCTGCAGTGGTAGGAAAATCCAGTATTTGACACTCAGCTGTCTGGAGTGAGCTGGGTTCATTTATCCTGATCATTTATCATCTGCTTGAGGGACATAGGAAAGCTGATGTTCTTCAGTGAATCACAGAAGGAATGAGAAATAAAGGATTTCCTTTAAAGGAGCAGTCTCAGGGCCTTGGCAACAGTGCCAAACCCCTTTTCCATCTTTTCCAGATTCCCATGCTAAGGTAACTTTATCCTGGTGGACAGATCTTTTCTGACAAGTTTTTGTGGTTGTAATGAGGGGAGGAACCTTCCCAATGAGCCTGTTGTAACTCCAAATGATCACAAAACTTCTTTTGAGGGAGCCCAGCACTAGAAAAAAGAATGAAGAACCTTCTCAGATGTGGAGTTTAATGGAGCAGAGCAGTGTCTACCTTTGCACAGGTGGTTTTTTCTTTTCCCTTAGGCAGCAGGAGAGTTGGTGTGCCAGCCCAGCATCCCCAGTCTGTCCTGTGCTTTTCTCTCAGGTCTCTGGGCATGTTCCTTGTCATTGTTTTAGTGGCATTTTTTTATTTGGCAGCAGCCACACAAGGGAGAACCAAAAGCTAGAGGTAGAAAGTGATTCTGGGCAAAATTCAAGGTTTATTACAATTTATTTATTTACACCATAAAAACCTGCCCTGCAGAGTCAGATTGGATGGGATCAGGTTATTACTTTTTGTTCTTTTCCACGTGAATTTAGTTTTTTTTTTAAATCACTTCTCTGGGCACCCTGTGCCAGGGCCTGCCCACCCTGCCAGGGAACAATTCCTGATTCCCAAGATCCCATCCAGCCCTGCCCTCTGGCAGTGGGAGCCATTCCCTGGCTCCTGTCCCTCCATACCAGTATAAAAAGTCCCTCTCCCTCCTATTTCTAAGCCCCCAGTTTTTACAGCACCCTTTGGTAGATCTAAGGTTGAATCCACAGCCTGCTCAGCATCAGAGCATGCAGTGAAAATTTGTAATGTTGGGGTATTGGGGAGCACAGAATCCTTCAGTGGTGAAGAAGGGCTTTGAGAGCAGAAAATATTTGTAAAGAGACACCATTCTCAGTAACTGGAGCAGTAAGCTGGTTAGAAAACGTGTGTGTGTCCAAGCACAGGGGTGGGAAATCCTTGTTTAAGCCTTTAGAAGAACAGGGGCTTCCCTTAAGGGGATAAAACAAGTGCAACTTAAATTGTTTTGCTCTGCAATGGTGGGAAAATCCAGAACTTGGCACTCAGCTGTGTGAGTGAGCTGCGTTTGCTGCAGTTGGGCAGGGAGGCAGGAGGTGGCAGGAGGGAGCTGTGCTGCTCCAGGGAGCCTGCAGAGGCTGCTCTTTGTACTCCCTCAAAAACAGGAGCAACTTCCCTGCCCTCCTCCCAGCCAGGAAGAATTGGGCATTTTCAGGACAACAAAAATACCCAATGGGATTTTTTTCACTTCACTGCTCAGTTCTGTTGTATCACACAGGGAGGGAAGGGCTGAAGCTGCAAGGGACAAGTGTTTGGTGTCTCCTGGCTGCTGAGCTGCTCTCCCCAATCCCTCAGCAGAGCAGTTCCATGCCATGGGTGCAGAGTGGACAAGTGCAGCCCCTTGTACCAGGGAAGCAGTGATCCATGAAGCCTTTGAGCAGTGCTGGCTGTGGAATCTGGGAGAGATTGGCCTCAGTGTTGGCCCAGCTGCCTCATTAACTTCAAATGATGCAGTTCCTGTGCTCTGGCTGTACCTGCAGTAGTGACCTGTGCAGGAAAATATGCAAATCCTGCTTTGGTTTCCTCTCTGCCCACACATGGCAGCTTTACAAGGGCCTCAGTTCCTCCTCTCTCCAGCCTTTAATCCTGGGACAAACCAGAACAGTTTCATTCTTTGTAGGGTGAGACCTTTGGGAAGCTCTGTCCTGTGCTGGGCACTGCTGAGGCCCCACCTCAAATCCTGGGGACAGTTTTGGGCTCCTCATGACAAGAAGGACATTGAGGGGTTGGAGTGTGTCCAGAGGGGAAACAGAGCTGGGGAAGGCTCTGGAGCACCAGGAGAGGCTGAGGGAGCTGGGAAAGGGCTCAACCTGGAACAAAGGAGCCTCAGGGGGGACCCTGTGGCTCTGCACAGCTCCTGCCAGGAGGGGACAGCCCAGGGGTTGGGCTGTGCTCCAGGGAACAGGGACAGGAGGGGAGGGAACGGCCTCAGGCTGGGCCAGGGGAGGTTTAGGTGGGAAATTGGGAAAATGTCTTCACTGAAAGGTTTGTAAAGCATTGGAAGGGGCTTCCCAGGGCAGTGGTGGAGTCACCATCCCTGGGAGTGTTCAGCAAGCATGTGGGTGTGGCACTTGGGGACATGGTTTAGTGGTGACCATGGTGGGGCTGCTGGGTTGGCTTGATGCTCCTGGGGGTCCTTTCCAGCCTTAAGGATTCAGTGATTCCTTGGTTTTGGGCATGGCAAAGGAGGCTGTGCCCAGGCTGCTGTGGTTGTACACAAATACATGGAGATTTAGGGACAGACAAAACTTCAACACAACAAAAAACCCCACTGGGGAATAAGGGAGGGAGAGCATCACCTCTGGGTGTGGTGCAGGTTGGTTTTACCTAGAACCGTGTCAGTAGGCAAAAGGGCAGTCCCAGCTCTGCCTTGCCCTCTGTTACCTGTTCCTGCTTCCCCTTTAAACTTCCTCCAGCTCAGATCCCCTGCTTGCCAGGAAGGTTTCAGGATAACCAGTGGGATCTGAGCTGTGGAGGAGTGTGGGAGTACCTGTGTTGCAACAGCACCTCAGTCATGCACTGGCTAAAACCACTTGTGAAATCACTCCCTGAGTTTTCCTGCTGGATCTTGTTGACCCTGGAGCTGGGAACAATGCAGGTGCTTGGAAATGCCCTCTGTTGCCTCAAGTGTGGTGGGCTGGGGCTCCTGTGGGTGTGGCTGGCTGCGTGTGGGTGCACACATTGCTCTGGAGTCTGGGCTTAGGATCCTGCACCTGGCCTTGTCTTGGCCACAGGAACCAGGACCTGGAGTTACAGCAGAGCCAGGCCTCAGTATGACCCTTCCTGGCCAATTCTCCTCCACACTGAAAGCTCCCTCTCCCCAGACTTGTCCTGCTCCTCCGTGTGCTGTCAGTACGATGCCACCAGCCCTGATATGCCACTGGAATCAGGGCTCCCCATGGTGTGTTTGCAGTGGTTGTGAACCTCCCAAAACTTATTCCTCATTAGGAAATTATTAAAACCCAAGTGGAGGTTTGTTGGAGTGGGCTCTTTGGCTTCTTGTTCCTATGCTCACCAGCTGTCCCTCTTTTCCTCTCAGCAACACGTGCACGATGGGCGCAAGGAGAGCCTGGATGGTTTTGTGAAGACTTTTGAGAAGCTGCCCACGACTGATGGCTACCCTGGGATCTATGCCTTAGACTGTGAAATGGTGGGTCCAAAGCCAAAACAAAGCTTTTTGGGGCTGCCTGAGGTGTGACACAAGTGGTGAAGGGAAGCTGTTTGCTGACCTGATTCTCTCTCTTCTGAATATTGGTGCTGGAGGTGTAAATGAGCTCTTATTGATTGCTGTGTTTGGCTTGAGGGCTGTGCAGCCCTGGCAGGCTCTGACTGGCCCACGCTGGGCAGTGCTGCTGCCTGGCCTTGCTGCATTTTGGGAGCTGCAGCCCTTGGGTGAGGGGCTCCACAGATCCCACACTGTTCTGGCCTGTGCCTCTCATCACACCTGCCCTGTTCTTGCAGTGCTACACGAAGCAAGGACTGGAGCTGACAAGAGTAACTGTGATCAACTCAGAGCTGAAAGTGGTGTATGACACCTTTGTCAAGCCAGACTCCAAGGTGGTGGATTACAACACCAGGTGAGGATGGTCTTCCTTGGGACAGAGCTTTGTGCTCTCTCAGGAACTTGTTGAAACTCCACTGACCACCACTCCCTAAGGGCTGAGGGGCTTTGAGGTGTTTCTTCAAGTGAAGGACCCCCACGTGTGTGCTGTTGCTGTGCAGGTTCTCAGGTGTGACAGAAGAGGACCTGGAGAACACGAGCATCACCCTGCGGGATGTCCAAGCCGTCCTCCTGAACATGTTCAGTGCAGACACCATTCTCATAGGGCACAGCTTGGAAAGCGACTTATTTGCACTAAAGGTAACTTGGGCTCTGCCTTCACATCTCCCTGGGGTGCTTTCCCACCCTGAGGGGTGTTAGGTGGAATTTAGGAACTGTTTATTTCCACGGATCGCGGGGGTGGCCTCACCTTGGGTCTTCTGTGCAGTTTTGGGCACCACAATATAAAAAAGCCATGCACCCATTAGAGAGTGTCCAGAGGAGCTGTGAGGATGGGGAACGGTCTGAGGGGCCTCATGAGGAGCAGCTGAGGGCACTTGGCTGGTTCAGCTGCAGCCCAGGAGACTGAGGGGAGGCTCCTCGGGGGCTGCAGCTCCTCCCCAGGGCAGGCACAGGGGCAGGGGCTGAGCTCTGCTCTGGGACAGGGACAGGAGCCCAGCAAGGGCTGGAGCTGGGCCAGGCCTTGGCATGGAGCTCAGGGCAAGGTTCTGCCCCCCGAGGCTGCTGGGCACTGCCCAGGCTCCCCAGGGAATGGTGCCAAGGCTGCCAGAGCTCCACGAGTGTCTGGACACAGAATTCACAGAATTCCAGAATCCCTGGGTTGGAAGAGACCTTCAAGATCATCAAGTCCAACCCAACCCCAACAGCTCAACTGAACCCTGGCACCCAGTGCCACATCCAGGCTTTGTTAAACACACCCAGGGATGGGGACTCCACCACCTCCCTGGGCAGCCATTCCAGAACTTCATCACCCTTTCTGTAAAAAACTTTTTCCTGATATCCAACCTGTATTTCCCTTGGCACAGCTTGAGGCTGTGTGCTCTGGTTCTGTCAGTGCTGTCTGGAGACAGAGCCCAGCCCCAGCTGAGCACAGGCACCTTTCAGGAGCTGCAGAGAGTGATGAGGGCACCCCTGAGTCTCCTTTTCTCCAGGCTGAGCACCCCCAGCTCCCTCAGCTGTTCCTCACAGGGTTTGTGTTCCCAGCCCCTCACTGACAGAGCTCTCAGGGGTGCTCAGGGTGGGGATGTTGGGGTGGCTGTGCAGGGACAGGGGTTAAACTCAATGATCCCTGAGGGTCCCTTCCCACTGAGGACATTCCAGGATTCCATGGTTTGTCCAGTCTCTGAGCCTGTGTGAAGCTGACTGTGGTGGAAGTGCAGGGGAGTGGGGTCGTGCCTGTCACTCGTGGTGTCACCTGAACTCTCAGTGGCTGCTGCTGCCCAGGGTGACAGAGCTGGACAGGGCTCTGAGCAGCCTGGGCTGGTGGAAGGTGGAACAAGATGGTCTCTAAGGTCTCTTCCAACCCAAACCATTCCATGATTCTATGACTGATCCCAAATCATTTGCCTCTCACCCCTGCCTGATCTGTTCTCTGTTCTGTGCCAGCTTTTATAGGAATTGTGGTGTTACTTTGATGAAGTTATTTTGACCTTTTACCTGTCCTGTTTCCTGCCTGGCCCTCATCAGCCTGGTGTGCCCAGGGTCCTGCCAGGGTGTGTGTCCTGCCCTGAGGGGTTTGTCCTGGGTCACCAGGAGAGCATGTGGCAGGCAGGAGCCAAGTCTGTGCTCACATGCCAGAACTTCCCTCAGCCATTCTTTGTCCCACAGCTCTCCTGCTGAAGCCTCTGTGGCTGCCAGCTCCCAGGGCTGGGCTGGCTTGGAAGCAGGAGCTTTTAATGCCTGTAAAACACTTTACCTCTCCGTGGCACCCTTTATCCCAGCTTTGGAGAGGCTTCATCATAATCAGAAAGACATTATTTCCAGTTAGATCAGCTCGAGATGACTGCCTTGGCCTCTCAGAGGCTTGATTTTCTCTTAGCACCACAGCTGCTGCCAAGAGGAGGAGCCCAGAGCAATGTGGGGTGTCACAGCGGAATGGCCCAGGGCTGTGGCCATATCTCACTAATGGCTGTGGCAACTTCCAAGTGCTGATGGCATTTCAAGTTTTATTTAAAGCTTTATTATCCTGTTTCCTCACTCTTCCTGATCTACATAAGTAATTACCCGTGTGTCTGGGAGGGTGCCAGGGCTGAGTGCAGTCCAGGGGAGATTATCCATAACATTGGCAGTTTTATATTCTGAGGAGTGGAGCAGGTTGTTCCTGTTGAAGTGCAGTTGTGGAGCTGTTACTGATGGAGTTCTGGGTTGTCCTGCAACATGAGCTGGTGCCTGGGGGCAGAGAGGAGAGGGGATTATCAGGGTCCTGTTGGAGTCATCCCTGTTGGGACAGGACACAGGTTTATCCCTTAGGCCCTGCCCTTCACTCCTGTGCTCAGGATGTGGGACTGCCCTCACCCACATTCCTTCAGCTCCCACTGAATGCAGCTCATGACAGCAGAGAATTCATCTTGTCTTAGCCTGAGAGGAAGAAATCAGTGTTTAAAAAAGCCAAAGCCAGCCTGCCCTGTGGTTATGGACTTTATCAGGTGGGGCCTTTTGGCTGTCCCCAGCCCCCTTGGTGCAGGGCAGGGAGCACTTTGACCTGGTCAGCATCCCCAGTTCCTCCAGCGTGGTGACAATTCCCAGCTGAGCTGTTGGATTAGAGGGCTGGAGCCCCTCTGCTCTGAGCCAGGCTGGCAGAGCTGGGGCTGCTCACCCTGGGGAGAGCTCAGAGCCCCTGGCAGATCCCAAGCCCTGTAACTTGAAGCCAAGGTATTGGAGCAGTGCCCTTGATTTCAGTGAGAACAGAAATGGGATCAGATGTGTTCAGTCCTTGGGGAAGCAGGGCTGGAACCAGGAATTGGGCACTGAAATAATCTGCTTTGCTTCTGTGCTGGGAGAGCTGGGGGTGCTCACCTGGACAAGAGAAGGCTCCAGGCAGAGCTCAGAGCCCCTTGCAGGGCCTGAAGGGGCTCCAGGAGAGCTGCACAGGGACTGGGGACAAGGCCTGGAGGGACAGGAGCCAGGCAATGGCTACCACTGCCAGAGGGCAGGGCTGGATGGGATCTTGGGCAGGAATTGTGGAATCCATCCCTGGAATGGATTTCCCAGAGAAGCTGGGGCTGCCCCTGGATCCCTGGCAGTGCCCAAGGCCAGGCTGGACAGGGCTTGGAGCACCTGGGACAGTGGGAGGTGTCCCTGCCATGGCAGGGGATGGAGTAGAAACCCTTTAAAAAGTCCCCACTCAAAACACTCTGATATGATTCAGTGATAGAATTTCCTTGTCCCATTCCACCCTTGCTGAGCTGGTGCTGGTTAAAAGCTTCCTGTTGAGTCACTGCTGGTGGATGGGAGGATCTGGGGTTGGTTTGCACCCTGAAGGCCAGGCCTGCTCTGTGGCAGCAGTGGGATGTACATCCTGCTTTGTCATGTGTGCACATCCTGCCCACTTGTGTCCCCATCTCAGGGTCCCGGCATGGTTGGGTTGGAAGGCACCACAAAGATAACCCAGTTCCAATGCTCTGCCATGGGCAGGGTGCCACTCACCAGACTGAGAAGCAGCTGAAATGTTGCCACAACTCCCACAGGGGCTGTTGTGCAGTCAGCTGGTTCTTCAGTTCAGTTTTTAATTGGGAAATGCTCCAGAGCTATTCCAGCTTCTCCAGGCTGGGGGGTAAAGGAGTGACACAAACTGGATCAGCCCCAATCTCTGCTGAGATTCAGGAAACCTCCTGAATGTGAGGTTCCAGGGCTGTGGGGCTGGCACAGCAGTGGGAATGCTGTGTGCCCACACCCTGCATGGGTGCCCACATCCAGCCAGAGCCTCCTGCCAGACTGGTTGGGCTGGAAGCTGCACGGAGCCCAGAGCTGACCAGAAGGTTCCTGCAGCAGGTCTGATCCCCAGGAGTGCCTGTCCCTGTGGGGGTGGTGAATAACCCTGTTGCTGTGCTCGTCCCCAGCTGATCCATGGCACTGTGGTGGACACAGCAATCGTGTTCCCCCACCGCCTGGGGCTGCCCTACAAGCGGGCGCTGCGCACGCTGATGGCCGACTACCTCAAACGCATCATCCAGGACAATGGTGAGATCTCTGGGGGACCTCCTGGCTGTGCTCTCCTCAACCCTGCCTTCCTCTGCTCTCCCCAGTCCTCCTGCCAGTGCTGTTTTCTGCCCTGCATGTGTGTGGTAGCTGGGAATGTGCTGGTGTAAGAAGCCTGAGCCATAGTTAATTTGTATGAGCCCTGTTCCAAGGGCAGAGCTGTCCCTGCTTCCCTCCCTGTGCAGAGTGGGACCAAGGAGGTGGTGTGGGAAGGCTGAGGGTGGCTCTGCCAAGGCCAAGTCCTTCCCTCCCTTCTCTCTGTGGCCAGCTGGGATGGACCCTCCTGCTGGAAGTGGGACCTGTTCCCTCCTGTCCTCCCTGAGCACATTGTGAACACTGCTGGGGAAGCTCCCAGCTGTCCCATAGCTGATGGTGCCAGGCTCAAGCCCAGCAGAAAGTGTGGGTTTAGTGGAAAAAACATGTTTAATGTTAGGAGTGTTCAGCCTGGACAAGAGAAGGCTTTGGGGACTCCTTAAAGCTCCTTGCAGGGCCTGAAGGGGCTCCAGGAGAGCTGCACAGGGACTGGGGACAAGGCCTGGAGGGACAGGAGCCAGGCAATGGCTCCCACTGCCAGAGGGCAGGGCTGGATGGGATCTGGGGCAGGAATTGTTCCCTGGCAGGGTGGGCAGGCCCTGGCACAGGGTGCCCAGAGCAGCTGGGGCTGCCCCTGGATCCCTGGCAGTGCCCAAGGCCATGCTGGACAGGGCTGGGAGCAGCCTGGGACAGTGGAAGGTGTCCCTGCCATGGCAGGGCTGGGATGGGATGAGCTTGAACAAACCATAAACCACAAACCATTCTGTGATTCTGTGGAATTCTCTCAATCCCCAGCTGTGGCTCAGGGTGCTCCCAGGTGTGGCTGTGGCTGCAGCTGCCTCTGCCTGAGGAGCTCCCTGGGCTGGGCTGAGCAGGCAGAGGGGTCAGTGCCGCTGTGTTTGTGTCCCCAGTGGAAGGACACGACTCCAGTGAGGATGCCAGAGCCTGCATGGAGCTGATGGTGTGGAAGATCAAAGAGGATGCGAAGGTGAAGCGATGACCTTGTGTGGTGTCTCTGCTGTTCTCCTGCACCTCTGTGAAGAAGCAGTGCAATAAATGCCCACAGCCACTCTGTCCCCCGTGCCAGCAGCATGTTCCTGCTCCCCACCATTCCAGCAGGACTCCTGCACTCACACCTGCAGTCCCCCTGCCCAGGTGGTGGCTCTCAGATCCTCAGGCTCCACCTGAGGGATTCTCTGTGGTCCAAGCTCTGCCTTTTGGGCCTGGCAAGGTGGTTTGAGTAGCACAACCAGAACTTCTTGGTTCCTAGGAGAAGCTTGTTAGAGGTAGGTTGGAGATGTGCAGAAGGATCTTTCTGGTTCAGTTTAAGGTAGATTGTTTACTTTTTTTTTTTTCCTCCCAAATGTAACTTAAATTGCCTCTGTACTCCAAAGCAGTGTTTGGAGAGGGGGGAGATGGAAGAAGGTTGGGCAGGAAGCTGTGAGTGGATTGTGGAGCTGGTGTGGGAAGCGAGAGCTGAGGATCAAGCACTTGGGAAGGGATCTGGTGCAATCCCTCTGTGGAGCTGCAGAAGAGGGAGGCTGGCTCTGAGGGAGAGCAGTGAGGTGGGATCTGGGAATTGCCACCTGCTGTGGCCCAGGTGATCTCTTTGCTGAGGGCTGGCTGGCACCTGGTTCTGCAGTCAGTGCACACCCCCTTGCCCAGACCTCAGGGAGCCACGAGGCAGGACAGGGACAAACAGCTCCAGAGGCAGGGAGAGGCTGCACCCCCTCACTGCAGGGTGGGACAGGGCTCCTTCCCTCACCCGCAGCTCCCACTGAGCTTGTGTTCAGGGAACAAGGTTTTGGGGGTGCAGATAGGGTTGCAGCCAAGGGTGGCCTCAGCAGAGTGCAGGACTCCCCACCAGGCTGGCCCTGCTGCAGGGACTTGGTCCAGGCAAAAGCAGTGGGGGAAAATCCTTCATTTCACCTCATTCACATGTTGGGATTCTGCAGAGAGTGAGGGACCCAGCTGTGTGTGTGGCACCTGGACTAGAGCAGCTGCTGGCTGTGACTGGCACTGGGGTGATTGGGTGGCACTGCTGGGTCCCTCTGCCCAGCCCCTGCTGCTGCCTGGGGACAGCAGAGCTGAGGGGAACAATCCCCATGGACCCCGTGGTCTCTCAGCTGGGCTCAGGGAGCACCTTCACCCCAGAGCAGGGACCCTGAGCCTCCCTGGCAGCACTGGAGTTGTGTCCCTTGGTGCTGCTGTGTCCCTTGGTGCTGCTGTGTCCCTGTGTCCCTGGCTGTGCCAGTCTGGGGACAGTGGGACAGAGGAGCTGCTGGGCTTTGGTTCCTGTCAGAGCCAGGTGCTGCTCACTGCTTTGTGCCCCTGTGGGCTCAGGGCTTGGGGACAGCTCTGTGTCCCCTGCATGTCCTGCTGAGCTGGGATCAGGACAGGGGTGTCCCTGCTCCAGCCCCACGCTGGCCCTGGGGGACTCTCCCATCCCCCTGCTGCCCTCGGAGGCAGGGAGGTGACTCCTGTGCCAGGCTCTGCAGGAGCCTCCAGGATCAGCGGGGCTCTGCAGACTCCTGGTGCTGCTGAGCCCATCCTTGTTCCCTCTGGCAGCCAGTTCCTTACCCCAGGTTTTGGGGATGCAGCTCCCCCAGTGCTTCACATCCAGCTCTGCTCCTTCCCTGCCTTGGGGCCCCCCCAAGCAGCCTTGGGAGCCCTTGGGCTGTCCCTGTGTCCCAGTGCCTGCAGGGATCAGTGCTGCTCCTGCCCAGGCTGTGGGACAGACAGTTCAGTGCCTCCCAGCTGGGGAGGGAGGGTTTGTTCCTGTTTCTGCCTCTTTGCCATGTTTATCCCCCGTTTATCTTCACCCCTGGCTGCAGGGATGGAATGTCCCTGGAGCAGAGCTGGCTCTTGCCTCTTGCCTGTTCTCAGCAGGCAGCTCCTGCTCCCTCCCAGCCTCCCACAGCAGCTCCTGCCCTGGGACAGCCATGGGCACCGTGTGCTGTGTCCTGCTCTGCAGCTTTGGCTCCATCCCCCCTCCCGGGGCTGGGGCAGGCAGGGAATTCCTCCAGGCCATGCACCTCCATCATCTCCCCTTCCTTTCCCCATGGTCAGCCTAAGCTGAGGCTATTGGGGTGGGGGTGAGGGGGGTGTCTGTGTCAAGGGATGTCCCTGGGAGGGTGGAACCATATCCAGCCACACCACGGGTGTGCTCAGAGCCAGTCCTGGCCCAGGGCTGCCATCACCTCCCCAGGCACCAGAGGTTTGGTTGGGTTGTACAGAACGATTGTAACCTGTAACTTTTTGTAATTGTTTTTAATAAAAGAGTGTTGACTAGATGCACATCCCCGAGTCTGAGACTGCTCTGCCTGCTGGTGGGTTGTGGAGGGGGGGTGCTGGAGCCATCCTGGAGCTGGGAGGGGCTGGACAGGCTTCCCAGGAGATCCTTCCCAAGCTGGAGAAGTGAGTTCAACATGTGCATGGTCCTGCAGCTGAGTCTGGGCAATCCCAGCCCTGAGCACAGCCTGGGGAGGAACCTGAGGGAAGGATTTGGGGTGTTGGTGGTGAGAGGCTCAGGCTGCCCCGGCCATGGGCACTGAGCCAGAAACCCCCCCTGTGCTGGGCTGAGCCCCCAGCGTGGGCAGCAGGGGAGGGGGGGATTCTGCCCCTCTGCCCCTGTGCTCAGGTGAGACCCCACCTGCAGAGCTGCCCCAGCCCTGGGCAACAGCAGCAGGAGGACGTGGAGCTGCTGCAGCCAGGCCAGAGGAGCCACGGAGATGCTGCAAGGGCTGGAGCCCCTCTGCTCTGGAGCCAGCCTGGCACAGCTGGGCCTGCTCACCTGGACAAGAGAAGGCTCCAGGCAGAGCTCAGAGCCCCTTGCAGGGCCTGAAGGGGCTCCAGGAGAGCTGCAGAGGGACTGGGGACAAGGCCTGGAGGGACAGGACCCAGGCAATGGCTCCCACTGCCAGAGGGCAGGGCTGGATGGGATCTTGGGCAGGAATTGTTCCCTGGCAGGGTGGGCAGGCCCTGGCACAGGGTGCCCAGAGCAGCTGGGGCTGCCCCTGGATCCCTGGCAGTGCCCAAGGCCAGGCTGGACAGGGCTGGGAGCACCTGGGACAGTGGGAGGTGTCCCTGCCATGGCAGGGGTGGCACTGGATGGGCTCTGAGGTCCCTCCCAGCCCAAACCATCCCAGGATTCTGTGACAGCAGCGGGGACAAGACCCCATTCTGCTGCTTGGGGCTGGGGTGGCCCTGTGGGGTCCCCGTGTGGCCGCTCAGGTGTGTCCCCCCCACCACTCTGGCACAGGGTGACACAGATGCCTCACAGGGGTGAGAGGGGTCCCATCCTGTTCCCCCTCTGCCCTTTCAGAACCCGGCTGCTGCCCAAAGTTTGGGACCATTGCATGACTCCTTGACCCCTTCAATTCGCAGCCGCTGTTCACAGAACTCACAGAATCACTTTGCAGACCCCGGTTCAGTCCCTGAGGTGTTCACAGCCCCCAGCCCACACCCCAGCTCACAGAATCACAGAATCACTGGGTTGGAAGAGACCTCCAAGGTCATGGAGTCCAACCCAGCCCCAACAGATCAACTGAACCCTGGCACCCAGTGCCACATCCAGGTTTTGTTAAACACACCCAGGGATGGGGACTCCACCACCTCCCCGGGCAGCCATTCCAGAACTTTATCACCCTTTCTGTAAAAAACTTTTTCCTGATATCCAACCTGTATTTCCCTTGGCACAGCTTGAGGCTGTGTGCTCTGGTTGTGTCAGTCACTCCTGTGTGTGTCCCCGGCCGGTTTTGCAGCTCAGCCCAGCCTCCCCCAGGCCACCCCCAGCTCCCGCTGCTCCCTGCCGTTCAGGACATGCCGAGGAAAAGCGATGAAATCGGTGCCGCTCCTTTGGGACAGAACCCGATCCCAGCTCCCCGGACCGAACGAGGAGCGGGGAGGAGCCGCGGCCGGACCCTCGCTCTGTGCGAACCCCACACCCCGAGGGCACCTCCCGGCTCCTCCTGCCTCATCCCGGGGCCGGGACGGAGCCTCGGCATCCCCGGGCCTGCCAGGCTCCCCCCGGAGCCCCGGCATGTTCTGGTCCCTCTGAGTGCCACTGAGGGAACCGAGACGGTGGGCAGGGGATGGGGGCATCTCCCGTGCCCCGGGGGTACCAAAGGAAGCCAGGCTGATCTAGGGGGTGCCAAAGGCAGCCAGGCTGATCCCGAGGGTGCCAAACGCAGCCAGGCTGATCCAGGGGGTACCAAAGGCAGCCAGGCTGATCCCCTGCAGCAGAGGAGACTCTGGAACAGCAGCAGAGGATGAAGGAGTTGACTCTTAGCAGAAGTTAATCCAAAATTTATTTCAGGAGTTTTGGGGAGCCCCACAAACCTCAGGGGGCTCCTGCTGAGAGCCCTGGGAGAGGTGCCAGGGTTACGTTGAAAGAAAAGTGGAAACCCAAAGTAGAAAACATTTAGTGACCAGTGAGTGACCCTAATGGATGGAGACTGGGGATGGACATTTAGGACAGGGTGTGGGGTAACACTTGGGGGGCTGAGCCCTGGCCTCTGGCTGATCCCTCGATGTCCTGGATGGAAAGTTCTGGATGGAGGGGATGGGATGCTGAGTGAGTGACAGAGAGCCAGGGAGGGGATTTGGGGATGATCTCAGCAAAGGAAAGGGATTACACAGGTGCAGGGAGGGGACACAATCTGGGGAAAACAAGGGGATACAAAGACAAAACCACTATAAAACATAAAAACTCACTACACCATCGGCATCCCCCGGCCCTGCCAGGCTCCCCCCAGAGCCCGCATCCATCTCCCAAATGGGGCAGGAATGAAAGTGCCAAGCCGAGGAGCTGATTCAGCACGGAGGAAGAGGTGGAGGTAAAAAGTTCAAATAAAGAAATAATGGCCCATTAGATGACCTCACAGGCAATGTGTTTTATTTAACACCCGGTGATGGCTCGGCGATGGCAGCGGCCGCTCCGAGGCTGTGCAAGTCACACCTGGAGCGCTCTCAGCCACCTCCGCGGGTTCTTGTGGCGCTGCCAGCTCTGACAGCGACCTCCCCATCCCCGAGGGTCCCTTTGCTCCCGCCTTGCAGCTCACCTGATGGCCGAGGTGACATCAGGGAACCCCTGCAGTGACAAAAGCATTTTGCTTTCTTATTTTTAATTTGTTTTTTTGTTCTCTTTTGGAGCGTTCAGGGTGACAGGAACCCTTCGAGTCTCCTCCAGGGCGAGGGCGGAGGCAGGTGGGATTTTTCGGGTTATCAGAGCCCTGGTCCCAAGGGAGCAGCACTCACCCAGCCCAGGCACGTGGAGGGACAGGAGGACACAAAGCCGGGCTGGACGGGGCTCGGAGGGTTTAACCCTTCCCTGGGAGCTCAGGGGGCAACACCCGGCGAGGGGACACACGGGGACAGCCACAGCAGTGCTGGGGAGGGGACACACCGGGACAAACCCCGCGGTGCCAAGGGAGGGGACACACGGACACAGCAGGACAAACCCCGTGATGGCCGGAGAGGGGACACAGCAGGACAAACCCCGCGGTGCTGGGGAGAGGACACACGGACACAGCAGGACAAACCCCGTGGTCCCAAGGGAGGGGACACACGGACACAGCAGGACAAACCATGTGTTGGCCGGAGAGGGGACACACGGACACAGCAGGACAAACCCCGTGGTCCCAAGGGAGGGGACACACGGACACAGCAGGACAAACCCCGCAGCGCCCCAGGGACTCCCTCTGGCCCGGCCTCCCGGCGCTCATTAATTACCCGGGAAGGGCGGGGGGGGGTGCCCGCTAATTGCAGAGGGCGATTGATTGGGAAAACGTCACCGTCACTGGCCTCTGTTGCCAGGGTGACCTCGGCCGTTCCCGGGTGCCCAAAGCCACCGGCCGGGACACCGGGGCGGGGTGTGGATGTCCCTGTCCCTGCTCCGAAGGGATCCAGCCCGCCCGGGAAGGGCGAGAGGAGCGAAACCCTCGGGGCACGGCGGGGTTTGGGGCTCAGGGGCCGCTGGACCTTCCTGCGGTGCCGGTGCCACCGGAGGGGAGGGGACAGCGCGGGGGACACGGCAGGTGAAGGCTGAGACACCGAAATTCCCTGTGGGGACTGGTCCAGACCTGCGGGATCGAGACAGGAGCGACAGGAGAGGGAGAGGAGGGAAGGAAGGAAGGAAGGAAGGAAGGAAGGAAGGAAGGAAGGAAGGAAGGAAGGAAGGAAGGAAGGAAGGAAGGAAGGAAGGAAGGAAGGAAGGAAGGAAGGAAGGAAGGTTGGTTTATTTCAGACCTGTGTCACTGTCACCAGCCCTGCAGGACAATCGGCCCTTTGGCTCAGCAGAGCCCCCGGGGCACAGCCTGGGACGTTTCTCCTTTTGTTGGGACCTGAGGAGCGACCTCAGGGTGGGAACGTGCCCGAATCTGTCCCCAGTGCTGGTCAGAGGCTGCCACTGTCACCCTGAGGGGGAACATGGGCACACAGGGCAACACGGAGATGTGTACGGGGATGTGGGGACACATGTGGGGACACTGGGCCATGTATGGGGACATGGGGACACATGTGGGGACATTGGGATGTGTGTGGGGACATGTACAGGGACACAGGGACATGGGGATGTGTGGGAACAGGGGGACGTGAGGGCCAGTGTGGGACACAGGCCCACGAGGACACATATGGGGACATGGATGAGTTGTTTTCTGTAGATTTGGGTTTTTTGTTTGTGTTCTGTGTTTCTGTGACAAAAGACTTTTTGTCTTTCTTTTTCTTTATAATAATAGAAGTGGTCAGGGGGTGTTGCAGCGGGAGGTTGGTGGTTTTGGTGGGTGTAAAATGGTGTTTGTGGAGCTGTGCATGCTTGGCATTGGGGTTTTTATTTTGTTGTGTGAGAACTCTTTGTCAGGTTCTGTTATTTTGCTTTAAGGGAGAATGTTTAGTAATGGTGTAAAACATTTGTATAACAGTTTTTGGGTTTGGAGTTGCGGTTTCTAAATTTTTACTCGAATTTTCAGTTAAAAGTTCAGGAGGGTTGTTGCTTTGTGTAGGACTGTTATTTTTGATGTAAATTTTGTGTACAGGGTTGCACATGTGGACATGGGGACACGCATAGGGACACGGGGACACGTGTGGGGACACAAATGGGGACACGGGGACAGAGCAGGAGCCGCTCCCGGCTGTGCAGTAAACGCTTCACGGGCTGCGCGGCTGGCGCTGGGTGATCGCCTCCGGGCCCCTGCGTTAATTGCAGGCAGTAATTAACGCAGTGCCGGCGATGGCGGCACCACTGCGGGTGTGCAGGATGCCAGCGGGGCGGACACGGGCTCCGGCCTCATTAATTAGCTGCCGTCACTAACGAGGTGTCTCTGTCCCCAGCTGGGCTCTGCTGGCACTGCCCGGAGTGGCTCCTTTGTGCCTTCAGCCTCCTCTTCCTCGCTGTCCCCTCCTCCCGCCCTGCTTGGTGCCTGTGAAAAACGTGTATTTATGATTGGCTTTTCTCAAATATCAAAATGAATATTATATGTGTTGTGTTAGAAAGTGGTGCTGTATTAATTCTCTTAAGTAGTGTGTTAAATAGAGTTTTAGGTTATAAAAATTGTTAAAATAGAAACGATGATACTTCTTTTTAAAGAAAGGACTCACAGTGAGATAGCAGCCACAGGACACCTGAATCTTTCAGAGAAAAAGAATTTATTGCTCCATTATCAGAAGAAATGAACTTCTTCCCGCCTCGAAGGCGCTGTTGGGATTCAGAGGAAGAAGCTGAAGATGACCAGACAGAATCCTGTGTTTGAATGGAATTTATACATCATGTATGAAGTGTATGAATATGCAACAGGTTATTGTTTTTAAGGGTTAATCCTTTGTTAACTGTGTCCTTTTTCGGGTTCGTGCTGCCCAGAAAAAGGTACCCGGATGTCCATAACTCTTTGTATTTGTTGTCTCATATTGTCCTAATTCAAATTGTCCAAATTATTATTACTCCAACTGTATTACTATTTTTATAACCATTTTATTACTATTAAACTTTTAAAATTTTAAAAACAAGCGATTGGCGTTTTTCACAGTGCTCGAGCACAGCCCACGCCCCCCCGAGCTGCTGCCACACCCGGGGGGCACCGGCGACACCAGTGACACCATTGACACCAGTGGGGACACCAGTGACACCAGTGGGGACACCAGTGACACCAGTGGGGACACCAGCCCAGCCCCGGGGCTGCCCAAACCTGCCCCGGGATCAGCCTGGGCCGGTGGCAGGGACACCCGGGCGGTGTCACGGTGTCGCGGAGCCCGGACAGTCCCGCGGGGGCGGCGGCTCGGCTCGGTCTGAGCGGGACAATGAACCCGGGCAGGGGAGGGCAGGAGGGCAGGGCCCAGGGAGGTGTGGCATGGGCATGGGCTGTGCCACGGTCCCGCGTGGGGCAGGGCCGGTGGCAGGGCTGGTGGCAGTGCGGGTGGCAGGGAGGTGGCAGCAGTCCCGTCCCACGGAGCGGCAGGAGCGCGGCGCTGCCCGGGGCTGTGCCCGGCTCCGGGGCAGGTACGGGGACCCCGAGGGGAGCGGGGCACGGTGACAGCGGGGACAGCCGCGGCTGGCAGGTCGGTCCCTGGGGTGCCAGGGCAGCCCCTCGGGCGCTGCCGCTCGGACACGGAGCCGCCTTTGCGCCCCGAACCGCGTCCGAGCGGCTGGAAATGGGGCGAGACGAGGGAAACTCACGGCTCGGGCACGTCCTGGGCAATAACCCCGAGAGGGTTTAATGATGGCCCGGCCGAGCGCGGGGGCGTTTCCGGCGTGCCGGGCCCGGCAGGTGACAGCCACCCCCGCTCGCTGTCGCCTGTCGCGGTGGGTGACCCCGGAGCGGGGCTGGCCCTGGGGACACCCCCGGGGTGGCTCTGGCTGCGGTCCCCGTGGGACACCGGGCTCAGGAAAAAACAGCAGCGCCCCGGGAGGGGTCACGGGGCCGTGTGGCAGCCCCGGGGAGGGACCCGAGGCCAGGCTGCTGCTGTCCCCAGCGAGTCCCTTGGCGGGGGAAGGAGCCGGAGGGCACCGGGAGCCCCGAGCTGTGCCGCCCCGAGTTCTCACACAGCCCCTGCCCGGGGCGCTGAGCCGGCGATTTCAGGACAAACCCCCCCAGAATTCCCGCGGCAGCGCTCGGAGCGGGCAGGGACAGAAATCCGAGCGGGTTTCACCAGCCCCGGCCAAACCCTGGTGGCGCCGTGCCCGGCCCTCCTTAAACCCGGCTCTGCTCAGCCGTGCCAACCTCCAGGAGCCCGGAGCGGCTCTTTTGGGGTGAGAAAGTTCTGCTTTGGGACTCCTGAGCCCCCGGCGGCAGCGCGGGGATGCTTTAGGGACACTCCGGGGATGGGACAGTCCCGCCGGGCGGCTCCATCCCAGTGGGGATTTGGGGGAACATCCCCTGGGGCAAGAACTCACTGATGGGCTGGCTGAGCTGTGGGGCAGTGCTCACAGGTGTGGGACAGTGCTCACAGCGCGTGTCCTGAATGTGGGACAGTGCTCACAGGGTGTCCCCAGGTGCTCACAGGGTGTCCTGTGCCTTTGGCCATCCCCAGCCCTCCCAGGGAGCCCCAGGCTGGGCCAGAGCAGGGTCTGTCTGTCCAGGCTGAGGCCAGAGCAGGGTCTGTCTGTCCAGGCTGGGCCAGAGCAGGGTCTGTCTGTCCAGGCTGTCCCCCCGCGGGACTGGGGCTGGCAGGCAGCCCTGGCACCAGTTCCAGCCTCCCCAAAGTGCAGTTTTTCTCTCTGATTACTGAGCTGATGAGTGACATTTGTCAAGAGCTTTCTTGGAACCGAGATTTCTTGGATACCTGCTTGAAAATATTTTTCCAGTGCTTTGATTCATTTTTTTCCCCCTTTCCCCCTGCTCCAGGCCCTGGGAAGAGGCAGCACCCCCAGCTGCCTTGGCAGGGCACTCAGCCCCATGGAGTGCCCAGTCTGTGCCAGCTGCAGGTGCTGAACAAGCTGTGCTTTTGTTTGGCACCGTTTGGGGCACGGGGATGATTGGAGCTGCTGAGTTTGGCATCCTGGTGATCCTGACCAGGCTCGAAGGGGCTCAGAGATGCCAGGCACAGTGGGGACATGGTGGATCAGCAGCTCCAGGCCTGATCCTGAGCACGAGGGCACCAGGATAAGCACAAATAAACCCAGGAATTCCAGGGTGGAACTCAGGGCAGGCTGGTCTGGAAGCAGAGCCCAGGAAAACACCTTGGGAATTCTCACTGTCAGCCTCACCCTAAATACCGGTGTCCTGGAGGGAGGGCGGGGGATGCTTTGAGCCTCTGATCAGAGCCCCGAGGGCACAGCCAGGGTTAGTGGCCCTGAGCAGCCCCTGGGACCCCCAACCATCCCCTTGGGAAGCTCAGCCAGGGCTCAGTTCTGGACCAAGCCCCAGGGTGGGTCTGGCTGCAGCTCGGCCGCACTCCTGGGCCTTGGGCTGCCCAGTGCCCATGGATGGGCTGTGTCTCACCTCAGCCTTTGTCCCCTTTGCAATCCTGACCCTGCCCTTCCCAGCCTGAACCTGGACCTCTCCATCAGGAGCTTGGCTGAGGCTCAGGGCTTGTCCCAGCTGCCACCCCTGGCTGGGACCTTGGGATGGGGTGGGTTGGACCTCAGAGCCCATCCAGTGCCAGCCCTGCCATGGCAGGGACACCTCCCACTGTCCCAGGCTGCTCCAAGCCCTGCCCAGCCTGGCCTGGGACCCTTCAGGGGTGGGATCAGGGTTTGTGAGCAGCTGCCTCAGTTTCCCCCACACCCTGAGGTTTCTCTTGTCTCCTGTAGGATTTTCCCTGTGGAGCAGCTGCCTCCTCTGGGCCTGTACCCCTGAGCCTGTTTATGGTCCCTGAGGGGATCCCCCACATCCCAATCCCTCTGGCACGAGGAGACAATGCAGTGTCCTTGCCAGGAGCAGGGCAGGGAGGGCTTTGCTGTCCCTCCTTTGTCCCTTTGTACACAGAGAGATTGTAAAATATATGAAAGCCAGCTGTAAACATCATAACAATGCCTTATAAGTAATGCTTATCACAAAAATCAGTGAATTCACATTGTACAGTCATTATTTAGCAGCAAGTGTTTGCAGGGGTTGAGACAATATTTTTTAAACATTTATATAATATTAACAGCAGCCACTATTTATTGGTATTACCTATAGAAAACAGTAATAATAGAGGTTACAAGCTCACTACCAGCAATCCCCAAAACTCTGAATCATTGGGGAATCAGCTGAGGACCCTGCAGATAGGATTTGATTAAAGTTCCCCAAATGTTCTGTTTTCAGAGACATTTTGGGTACTTGAATCATCACTACCACTTGTATCCTTTCACTGTGGTTTCCATCTGTGTCATATTTGGAATATCACTGATTTGCAAAGTGTCTCCTTTCTCTGCACCTTGGGCAATGATTTGGTGCTGTCACATTTTCCACAGACTCTGGGCAATCTTTTGTTTTATGCCCAAATTTTCCCCACTTTAACCGTGGCCTTTTGGCGAGTTCTGCTGCCATTAGTTCTGTGGAATTGTTGTGTTGAGGAGTTACATGGAGAGCTGGGAGGGGTTTTTGTCCTGCCTTTGTCCCTGTGGGATCAGATCCAGCCCTGTCTGTCTGTCTGTCTGCAGGGAGAGCAGCAGCCTGGGACAGGGACACGAGTGGGGCACAGCAGGGAGCAAGGGGGAGATTGGCTTTGCTCTGTGTCAAATCCGATTTTGCCTGAACTAAAGGGTCACAGCCAGTCTGGGGGGCTTCTGTGGGATTTCTGTGTGGAAGAGATCCCATCCCTCCAGGGCTCCTCCTGCTCTTCCCCCTCACCTGTGGGACAAATGGCAGTGGGAGCTTTTGGGAGTGTCCCACCACCCCAGCAGCTCCCTGAAACCCTCCCTTCCTCCTTTTTGTTTGTGAAAACAAAGAAAGCAACAGCTGGGGCTGCCCCTGGATCCCTGGCAGTGCCCCAGGCCAGGCTGGGCAGGGCTTGAGCACCCTGGGGTGGTGGAAGGTGTTCCTGCCATGGCAGAGGTGGGATGGGATGGGATGGGATGGGATGGGATGGGATGGGATGGGATGGGATGGGATGGGATGGGATGGGCTTTAAGGTCCCTCCCAAGCCAAACCATTCTGGAATTGTGTGTGCTGAGCTCAGGGTGTCATTTAGAATCCAAGGACAAGTCCTGGGTGGTAAAGAAGGATTTTATGGGTCAAAGCTTCTTCTGGGCTCTTGGCTGCAGGGGTTTGGGTCCCTTTGACCTGGAGTGAGGATGGGTGCCCAGCCAGTGGCAGCTGTGAGGTGTTGGGACCAAGCAATACCCACAGGAGCAAGAGGGAAGTTGATATTTTGGGGTGAAAGAAGGAAAAAAGTGATCAAAGGAGTGAGATAAGAAATAACGACAGGGGCTGACTTCTGGTGGGGTTATTTAGTAATAAAGTAATTAATGCTTTATCCCTCACTGCCTCCCTTCATGTGAGGATCACAAAGCTCTTCACAAACATTAATTAATCTTCCCTACCATCCCTGCAGGAAAGTCACAGGGCCACCAAGCATGAGGGAAATCTTGTCATTGATGTAGCTGGGCTGGGCTGGCAGCACAGGGAGAGCTCCAGTTCCTCCCCAAGGACTTCAGTGATTTCCTGCAGCTTCCCCAGAGGGCAAAAATGCCTTGGAGCTGTCACAGGGAGCTGGGATGGGTGAAGGCTGATGGGAGAATGTCCCTCCCGCAGGGTGTCCTGCCCTGGAGCCTCGGGGAGCCGGAGCATCCCAGTGGGATCCTGCTGTCCCTGCTCAGTGCTCCAAAGGTCTCTGGCTGTCCTTGTCCCCAGGGCCTGGCAGCAGTGCCAGCATGGCCGAGCAGGACCCAGCCCCAGGCTGCCCACGTGGGAAGCAGCAGGTGCCAGGTCAGTGTGACTTGGGTGTGGTTTGGGGATTTTGCTGCTTTCAGATGGTTTATGGGGAAGCTGAGTGTGGGACACGGGCGTGGAATGGGGAAGGAGAGAGGTCTGGGGTGAGCAGGGGCAGGTGCTGGGAGCAGGGCTGGGATGGTCCCTGCTTGGAGGGTCTGCACTGGGATGGCAAGCACGGAACTGGGAGAGGAATGAGCAGAGCCCCAAAGGCTGGGGGCTCACCCTGCAGGGCCTGAGCCCGCTGGGAACCAAGCCCTGAGCCCACGAGGTGATCCTGAGCCTCGGGGGAGGCGTGGGCAGCACCCCTGCAGCTCTGGAATGTTCTGCTCTCCATCCCCTGTCACTGACCCTGAGACCCAGCTGTGCCTGCAGCTCCCAAGGTCCCCGTGCCCCTGGGAGCCACCCCGGCCACGGCCACCACTGGTCCCTGTGCCCTGTGCCCTGTGCCCTGTGCCCTGGCCTGGCTCCCAGGGGGGCTGGGGGATGTCCCTTTGCTCTTCCAGCTTTCACCTGGGAGGTGAGAGCCAACGACCGCAGCTACCACAGGCAGGTCAGGAAGAAATTTGCCTTCTGCCTGAGCAAGAGGAAATACTCGGTGAGCCAGGGTGGCCCTTCCCTTCCCTTCCCTTCCCTTCCCCTTCCCTTCCCTTCCCTTCCCTTCCCTTCCCTTCCCTTCCCTTCCCTTCCCTTCCCTTCCCTTCCCTTCCCTTCCCTTCTCCCTTCCCTTCCCTTCCCTCCCCTTCCCTTCCCTTCCCTTCCCTTCCCTTCCCTTCCCTTCCCTTCCCTTCCCTTCCCTCCCCTCCCCTTCCCTTCCCTCCCCTCCCCTTCCCTCCCCAAAAGAAAGTGAAAAAGCAACATTAGTGGTGCTCTGTGTGAGGAGAAAAAAATTATTAAAAGAACATATTATAAAAATAATAATACAAAAATAATAGTAAAATAAAACAACATAGTAAAAATATATAAAAATAATAATTAATAATAATAATTAATACATACTACTATTAAAAATAAAATAATAGAAAAATAAAACAATATATTAAAAATAAAAATATATGAAATAATAATGAAAAGTCAATCATCAATATATACAATATGATTAAAATAAAAAGAATGTAAAAATATTATAAAAATATATTAAATAATATTTTAAAAATTAAAAATTATCTATAATATGATACAATATAATATAATATAATATAATATAATATAATATAATATAATATAATATAATATAATATAATATAATATAATATAATATAATATAATATAATATAATATAAACAAAAATATATGAAATAGTAATAAAAATAATATATATAATACAATTAAAATAAAAATAAAACAAAAATAAAATAATATATATGAAATATATATGAAATAATAATTTAAAAATTATTAATAAATATATAATACAGTTAAAATAAAAATACTATTGAAATAAATTAATTAAAATAGAAATTATTCATAATATAAAATATATAATAATATTAAAAATATTTTCAAATATTCTTATAACTAGAATATTCATTAATAATAAATTGAATAATAAATAATAAGAAATTAATAAATAATAATAGTAATAAATAATAAAATTTAATAAATAATAAAAGTAAAATTAAAGAAAATGTATTCATAATAAATAATTAAAAATATAAATTATTGATTATAGTAATAATGATGATGATGATGATGATGATAATAATAATAATAATAATAATAATAATAATAATAATAATAATTATTATTATTATTATTATTATTATTATTATTATTATTATTATTATTATTATTATTATTATTATTATTATTATCAATGTTTTCCCTTATGGCTTTGATAATTAAGGCATCTCTTGTGCTGTGGGAAATCCTAAGAGCAGCAGAATGTTCTGGCATTGCAGAGCAGGTCCCTGATTTCCGTGCCCCCTGTCCCCAGGGCAATGCCATCAGGACAGCCAAGTACAACCTGCTCACCTTCCTGCCCCTGAACCTCTACGAGCAGTTCCACCGCATGGCCAACGTCTACTTCGTCTTCGTCATCCTCCTCCAGGTGGGCCGGGGCACCCCATGGGTATTGGAATATGAACAATTGTTGTGTTGTGATTTCAGGGTTTACCTCAGAACCTCGGGTCCCTCCCCTGATAATTCCCTGCCAGGTGTGTCAGTCCCCTCTCCTTTCCCCTCCCAGCGCTGTCTGTCAGTCCTGGCATTCCAGACTGGCAGATCCAAAGGATGCCCTCTATCCCTGGGGGGCATTGGGCCATCCAGGTGTCCTTTGTCCCTTTGTCCCTCCCCTCCTGTCCCTGCTTGGTGGCTCCCGACCCCTTCCCTGCCCCTCTCCCCGGGGTTCAAAGGAGCAGCAGCCACGGGCTCAGGGAGTTCTGCTGGAGCTGGTGCTGCATTCAGAGCCCTGTGGGCCAGAATAAAGCTCTGGATCCAAACCCTCCATCAGAACCGACTCCTTGCAGGGCCTGAAGGGGCTCCAGGAGAGCTGCAGAGGGACTGGGGACAAGGCCTGGAGGGACAGGACCCAGGCAATGGCTCCCACTGCCAGAGGGCAGGGCTGGACGGGATCTTGGGCAGGAATTGTTCCCTGGCAGGGTGGGCAGGCCCTGGCACAGGGTGCCCAGAGCAGCTGGGGCTGCCCCTGGATCCCTGGCAGTGCCCAAGGCCAGGCTGGGCAGGGCTTGGAGCACCTGGGACAGTGGGAGGTGTCCCTGCCATGGCAGGGCTGGCACTGGATGGGCTTTGAGGTCCCTTCCAACCCAAATCTTTCCTTGATTCTATAAAATTGGTTTGGTTCGCATGGAGCTGAAGCTCAGATTGTCCACACCAAAACAGAAATTCATCCCTCCAAATTCAGAGATCCCAGAGCATTGCACACCTCAGAAAGAGGTGAAATCCCAGCAAAAGAGGTGTCTGTAGCAGAAGAGTTGATTTGGGGATCCTGAGATGGGTTCCTGCCAGCCAGGGAGTCACTCAGTCACATCAAGAGCCCCAGGGTGGGACAGGAGCTGTGTCAGGGCTGTAAAATTCTCGTTCTCCAGACTTTCCCTGAGATCTCCACACTGCCCTGGTACACTCTGCTGTTCCCCCTGAGCTGCCTCCTCATCATCCGGGGGCTGCGAGATCTCATCGATGACATTGTGAGTGTGGGGTGGCCCTGGGGACAGGGAGGGGAACAGCAGGGCTGAGGGGCTCAGGGGCTGCTGCCCTGATGGATCCCCTACTCCACCACATCCACATGGGTTTTTATTTTCCCTTGGGAAAGATGTCACGCCCTGGCTGCTTCCCTTGGGGTCCAAACCCTCATTTCTGTCACTTTTGGTACCTTGACCACAGGCTGGAGCACCAGGTGGGTCCCCAGAAACACCTTGTGGGGGATTCAGCCTCTTCATTCATCAGAACAAACTTTCCCACGGGTCAGAACCCAGCTCTGGGGTGAGGAGGGAGGTGGTGGCATCAGGGGGGTGTTTTTGTGGGACACCAGAGCCTGGCATTGCCCATTCCCACCCCTCGGTCTGTCTGTCTGTCCTGTGCAGGGCCGTCACCGCAGTGACAGGAGCATCAACAGCAGGCCCTGTGAGATCCTGGCTGGGACCAGGTGAGGGGCTCTGGGGGGCTGTGCCTGTGTTTGCCACATCCAGAACACCTGTGTTCCCATTGAGTGAGAGGTTAGAACCCTTGAGCAGCTGAGGAGGGCTTTGGTGGGACTGTCCCGGGCTCTGCAAGCTCCCATCACCTCCCAAAACCTGCCACAGGTCCTCCTGTGGGATTGGTGATGTTCCAGGCATGGGCAGCAGGTTTGAAAATGCCCCAGTTTGCTGAGATGTGCTGGGGGAGGCTTCCCTTGGCCACAGAATTCCTCCAGGCCATCAGATCCAACCCATGGAGATGTCTCTCTGCCCAGCACTGCTCCAGGGAAAGATGTGCTCAGGTGGGGTGCTGAGAGCCCCTGTCACCTGTGGGGACAGGGACATGGATGTGACACACGGCTCCTGTGCCACCCTCAGTGCTCAGCCCTCTGGAGGTGGCACAAGAACCTGGAGACCCAAATCCTGCAGGAATTTGGGACAGGCACGGGCTGAAACACCCCCAGCCCCCCATCCCACTGCTCTGCAGGGACACAAAGTTGTCCCCTGGGTGTCCCCACAGGTTCTGCTGGCGGCAGTGGCGCGACATCTGCGTCGGGGACATCGTGCGGCTGCGCAAGGACAGCGTTGTCCCGGTGAGGGGGGACCAGAGCCAGCTGTGCCCTGGGGACAGCGGGGACCAGGGGCTCATCCAGCTGCTCTCTCCCCCTTTTCTGCTCCTCAAGGCTGACCTGCTCCTGCTGTGCAGCTCCGAGCCCAGCAGCCTGTGCTACGTGGAGACCGCGGACATTGATGGGTGAGGAGAGCACAGGGACAGGGACAGCACAGGGACAGGGACAGGGACCCCTGTGGCCACGGGGGTGATGCCTTGAGGAGCTGGAACAGAGGCTGGATGGAGTTCAGAGGGTTAAAGTGGATATTTATTGCAGTGCCTTCCTAGGTCACACCCTGGCAGTGCCACAGCCGCAGTCATGGCTCTGCCTGGATGGCTCCAAAATGGAAACAAAAAGGGCTTGGGCACAAGAGCTCACATTTTTATAAGTTTTAGTTCATTTGCATATAGGAGTTAGCTATTGTCCAATTAACAACAATTGTATTGTTTAATTGTCCAGTTAACAGCTTCAAATGATGAAGTTTCATCCTCCTTTGCTTGCTTGCCCACCCTCCTATTTTCATGTTGTTTGTGCTTTGGGCCTGAAGTTTGGAGGGATTGTCCTTGAGTCTGCAGCTGGAATAGGATTGTTTTGTCTTCACCAGCCTGTGAAGAGATCCTAGTATAAATCCTATATCCTATATATATGTCCTATATATAGGAGATGTATATATATCTATATATAGCCTATATATATTATATATATATATATATATATATATATATATATATATATATATATCTAGGATGGATATATAGGAGACATATCTATAGGATAGATATAAGATATAGGATATATATATAGGATTATATATAAGATGGATAGAGGAAGTATATATATAATATATACATTTATAGGATATATATATATATAGGATTTATATATCCTATATATATATAGGATATATATAGGATATATATAGGATATAGGAGATATATATATATACACATACACACACATATATACATATCTCCTGTATATCCTATATATATCCTTAATATAAAGCTAAAAGCTGCTCACCAAAACAGAACAGAAAAAATTAAGCCCCAAGGTATCGGGGAACAGGGCCAGAGACCCTGGTCTTGGGGACCCCCAGCACTGGGAGGGTTCAGGGGAAATCACAGAATACGGGAGATCCTCCAAAACCCAAACCTGCAAACACCCCAGAAATGCAGATTTAACCCACAAATTTGGAAAGTGGGAGTCCAGAAGCTCTGCTGAGGGTTCTACAGAGCAGCTGGCACCTAAGGCTGGTGTCTCCATGTCCCAGCTCCCTCGCAGCCCCTGTGCAGGATGATTTAAGGGCAGGATCCCTGGGCAAGGGCTCTTCCTGCACATGTAGCACAACAGGTCCCTCTCTGGCATGTCACTGCCACCACTTGAGTAATTAGCTGATAATTAATGGCTGTCTCTGTCCCGTGGGCCTGACAGGAGGATGAACAGCTCTGTCACCCCACAGGGTTGTTTTATTTTCCTTTCCCTGGCTCCTGCTCACAGGGAAACCAACCTGAAGTTCAGACAGGCCCTTCTGGTGACCCACCAGGAGTTGCAGAGCGAGGAGAGCATGGCTGCCTTTGATGGTGAGTCTGCTGCCTGGGGCAGGACGTGGCCAATCCCACTGGGATGGGGTGGACCTTGGGAATGCTCTGCTCCCATCAGTCCAGCAAGAGGCACCAAAGGCCTCGTGGGAGGCACTGCCCATCACTCCTGTGATGGATCCAGCAGGGTTGGGCACCTTCCCCCTGCCCTGGATCTTGATTTTCACACTGGAACCAAGCTCTGGGTGCCCAAACCTGAGCCCAGCCCCAGCTGCTCCTCCTCAGGGAGCAGAACTCCCCTCTCCAAGGCCCTGGGGGCGAAGGGGGTTGTGTTTGTACCTTCTCCAGTGAGGTTCCTGCACTGCCCAACCTCCCTGAGCCTTAATCTGAGCCCTCCAAATCCCACCCGGAGATGCCCTGACCCACCTGGATCTCCCAGGAGGCCCCGAGTGTTGGATTATTCTCAGCTTTTTAAAGAGACAGGGTAACCGAGAGGTGTTTGAAAAGATTTTATTCCATTTTCAGTCTCGATGAAGGGTGAGACATAAGAGATGTAAAACTCTATGGCATTCCATCAGAAGCCAACCTATTTCTTGGTTATAATACTTTATAAAAAATTCATAAATTTTTATAAGTATTTATTTTATAATTTTCATTTTTACATTTTTCATTACCAATTTTATCGATAATTTATTAAATTATTAAAATTAGTTTAAATTATTAAATAAATAAATTAAATAAATTAAATTACTAAAATTATTCATTTATTTAAAAGTATTAAATTTATTAATAATTTTTACATTAATGATATGATTTTTGCATTTTCATTTTTATAATTTTTCATTTTATAATACTTTATAAAAAATCATAAATCTTTACAAATTTTATTTTATAATTTTCATGTTTACATGTTTACATTATTAATTTTATTACAATTTATTAAATTATTAAAATTATTGTAAACAATTAAATTAAATAAATTTAATTAATTAAATAATCAAAATATTAATTTATTAAAATATTAAATCTATTCATAATTTTACATGATTAACTTTCTTTTTTTTACATTTTCATTTTTATAATATTTTATAAAAAATAATAAATGTTTACAATTCGTATTTTATAATTTTATAATTTTCATTTTTACATTTTTACATTATTAATTTTATTATAACGAAATAATTAACATTATTTTAAATAAGTATTTTAAATTATTATGAAATATTTTGGATAATTAATTTGAATTAATTTAATTAGACTATTAAAACTATTAAATTTATTAATAATTTTTACATTAATAATTTTTACATTAATAATTTTTTACATTTTCATTTTTATAATTTTTCATTTTATATACTTTTAACTTTATAACGCTTTACAACTTTTTCAGCCTGTCAACTATTGCCACACAACACTGCTAATACTTTTATAGGATATATATATATATACGATTTCCCAAGTGCACTAGCGTATTTTAACACTAATAATGTACATTTTTACCATTGTAAATCAATTTCTCCCACCCGAGCACCCCTCTTTGGGGGGATGATGGGGCTGAGAGGGGAGGAAGGCTCTCTGTGCCCTGACCTTGCCTGTGCCAGGGCGGGTGAGGTGCGAGGAGCCCAACAGCCGCCTGCACAGCTTCACGGGCACGCTGCGCTGGCGGGGCCGCACGCACGGCCTGGACGGGGACCGGATCCTGCTGCGGGGCTGCCGCGTCCGCAACACCGCCCTCTGCTACGGCCTGGTGCTCTACGCAGGCGAGTGTCCCTGCCCCGGCGGCTTGGAGCTGCCCAAGCCATTCCAGGGCCAGCAGGTGCCGTTCCCAGCTGGCACAAGGTGGAGGAGATGCTGCGGTGGTACCAAACCTCTCCTCATCCCGGGTTACCCCCCAGCTGCAGCAATATTTGGTCCGAAATGTCTTGGGTTTAACATGTTCAGAGAATCCCAGAATGGTTTGGGTTGGGAGGGATCTCAAAGCCCACCCAGTGCCACCCCTGCCATGGCAGGGACACCTCCCACTGTCCCAGGTGCTCCAAGCCCTGTCCAGCCTGGCCTTGGGCACTGCCACTCATCCCAGATCCAGCCCACCAGCTCAGGCCACGGGGAGCTGTGGGGAGAGGGAGGGCTGAGAGCTGCTGTGAGCATCACGTTTTGGAGCCTGCAGCCACGGCTCCATGGACACCGATGGAGGGAGGGTCTCCTCAGGGGAGGGCAGGTGTCACCATGGAGGGAAGCAGCCTCACTGACCTTCTGGGGACTTGCATTTTTACTCTGGAAATGTTTCCTGCCCAGGGTTTGATTCCAAAATCATGAGGAACTCTGGGAAGATCAAGAGGAAGAAAACCAAGCTGGACCACCTGATGGACCGGCTGGTGATCGTGGTGGGTGTGGGACCAACACCTCTGCCCTGCTCCTGGGGTGGCCCTCAGGGCTCCTCATGAGAGGCCTCTTGCTTGGGTGGTGCTGCTTTTCTTCATCTTGCAATATTTGGGGCAAAATATCTTGAGTTTTACATGTTCAGAGAATCCCAGAAAGGTTTGGGTTGTGAGATACCTCAAAGCCCATCCAGTGCCACCCCTGCCATGGCAGGGACACCTCCCACTGTCCCAGGTGCTCCAAGCCCTGTCCAGCCTGGCCTTGGGCACTGCCAGGGATCCAGGGGCAGCCCCAGCTGCTCTGGGCACCCTGTGCCAGGGCCTGCCCACCCTGCCAGGGAACAATTCCTGCCCAAGATCCCATCCAGCCCTGCCCTCTGGCACTGGGAGCCATTCCCTGGGTCCTGTCCCTCCAGGCCTTGTCCCCAGTCCCTCTGCAGCTCTCCTGGAGCCCCTTCAGGCCCTGCAAGGGGCTCTGAGCACTCCCTGGAGCCTTCTAGAGAAGATTCTGGTGGGCTCTGTGAGGCTTTCTCATCTTGGGACTTATGCTGGTTTCCACCCCAGATCTTCCTGCTGCTGTTGCTGACGTCCCTGGGCCTGGCTGTGGCCTCTGGGTTCTGGGCCAGGACGTTCCAGGAGAAGCACAGCTACCTGGCTGCTCTCTACCAGCACACCAGCCCTGCCCACCAGGCCTTCCTCAACTTCTGGGGCTTCACCATCCTCCTGAGCATCATCATCCCCATGTCCATGTACATCACGTAAGGACCACGGAGCTTGGTGGGGATCAGAGCCCAGCACCCACCCCCTGCCCTTGTTCCTCACCTGGAGTTTGGTCACAGCCCCAAAATGAAGGTCCAGGTGTGGCCCAGGTCATTCCCAGGTGCTCCCTTAGCCAGCAGAGGGGAAGGGTGGATGGGGTGTGTGTCCTACAAACACCAAGGTTGTGCTTTGGGATCTTCCCAGGGCAAAAGCAGAACAGGGATGTGAGCCCTGGGCACCCCTGATGAGGGATGGAGGGACAGGACACAGGGAATGGCTTCCACTGCCACAGGGCAGGGCTGGGTGGGATCTTGGGAGTCGTGGGCAGGCTGAGGATGGCTCTGAGGAAGGTGCAGCTCCCTGGATGCAGGATCTGAGATGTAACTGGGCTTCCTGTGGACAGCAGCAGGGATGGGGAGGAGAAGGGCACAGGTGCTCTGTGCAGCCAACAATCACAATTTATGTTGGAAAAAGCTGTTTCCAAACTTTTGGGCCCTTCACTGGACCTCCAGATCTGTGAATTTGGTCAGCAAGGGCCAGAATTCCAGAGGGATGGGACCCAGTGGGTGATGAAAACCCTCTGGCCTCCCCCAAGCCCAGAGCAGTAGGATCATAGTGAGGATGTCCCCCTGCCCTTCCTTCCTGTCTCGGGTCCCCAGCACCCCTGGGCTGTGAGGAGCACCATCTCCTTCTCCCTGTTTTCTCCTCCTGCACTCCCTAGGTTTGAATTCATCTACCTGGTGAACAGCTGTTTCATCAACTGGGACCTGGAGATGTATTATGGTGCCAAGGACATCCCAGCTGAGGCCAGGAGCACCAGCCTCAGCGACCAGCTGGGCCAGATCCAGTACATCTTCTCAGACAAGACGGGCACCCTGACCCAGAACATCATGAGCTTCAAGAAATGCTGTGTCAACGGGACCATCTATGGTAACCAGGGCTGGGATTGGTTTGTAGGGCTAAGATGAACCTGGAGCTGGTTCTTTCCACCCCTGCTGAGTGCTTGGGACAGGGGGATTGGTGTTGGTAGGAATTCTCCTTGTCCTCATCCCTCATGGTTTTGGGGCTTTGCAGGATTTATTATTGTGGGGGTTTGAACAGACAGGTGTGTGCTCAGGAAGACAGGAGCCTCCCCTGAAATGGAAAATGTAAACCCCCTTCCTCTGAATTATTATCATTTTGAAATTAAGGGGCTCTCAGGCAAAGATATGGGAATAGGAATAACAGTTCTAGAAAAATTAGAAATACAAATGCAATAGTACAAAAAAGAAAACAAACCACTGCCAGAATCAGACCATGCCCTGGCCCCCTGTGTGTCAGGGGTGGCACAGCCCCATCCCATGGGGGCTCAGCCCTCCTGCAGTGCCAGCTGTGCTGCTGCTGCAGCAGGGATCCTGCACAAGGGGGGAGTTTTCCTCTGCAGCTCCAGGGCTGCTGCAGATGGGCCTGGGCTCCCTCTGGCAATGCAGGGCAGCAGAAAGCTGCTCCTCTGGCAATGCAGGGGGCAAAGGCTGCTGTGCTGTGCCAGGCTCAGATTGGATCCAGGTAGGAATGCTTGGCTCCTCCCCTGGGCGCAGCATCTCCCCATGGGATGCTGGAATTGGATCAGCCCTGCAGGGACACTCAGTGGCCATGGACAGCAGAGATCTCCTGGAGGGAGGGTTGGCTGTGGGAGAGATAAAGAAAAAACTGCCCATGAACAGCAGAGAACTGCCCCAGCTCTGACAGATGGGAATAGAATACACACCCCCACTAACATCTTCCAAACTAAAATAATTGTTGTTTTTAATGAAGGAATGGGATTATTTTTGGGTTAAGAATGATTTATTGCTTAGATAAATATTAGTTTTAGAGGTTGTGAGATTTTAAAGGAGTAAGTAGTTGGTTGTAATTTAAAGAAGTTATAAGTTTTTTGTTATAAGAAAATATATAATTTTTAAATTTAATAGGTAGCTGTTAGAGGTTTCTTTTTTTTTTTTTTAATTTATTATATTTAATAGCCCTCTATTAATGGGCTTATTTTTATTTTGGCAGGTTCAGGCACAGGCCGTGAGAACAAACAGCTACAGGTGAGTAAAGCCCCCTCCCATGTGCCATGGGGCTGTCACTGGTGACACTGGTGACACCAGGGACAGCCTGATGCTGAGGAGCTCAGCTGGTTCCCAACAGGGTCCAGGCTCTTTGAGGGGCCTGGTGAGTTTGTCATTCAGGACAGAGGAAGTGGAGTTATAAAAGGATGCAGTTCTGATTTTTAGGGGTTTTTCATTCCCAGCTGTTTTGCACTCACCTCCTTGGTGTGGGCAGCGCAGAGCTGGGCTCAGCCCCTGGCCTGGGGCTGTGCCCTGGGGGTCTCACACAGACAGGGAGGGGAAGAACACCTTGGAAGGTGTCTGGGTTTGAAAAGAGAGGTGTTTGCTAAGGAAGACAGGAGCTTCCCCTGAAATGGGAAATGCAAACCCCCTCCCTCTGAATTATTATAATTTTGAAATTAAGGAGCTCTCAGGCAAAGATATGAGAGTAGGAATAACAGTTCTTTACTAAGAAAAATAAAAATACAAATGCAATAGTACAAACAACAAAAACCTATTGCCAGAGTCAGACCATGCCCTGCCCCCCTGTGTGTCAGGGGGTGGCACAGCCCCATCCCATGGGGGCTCAGCCCTCCTGCAGTGCCAGCTGTGCTGCTGCTGCAGCAGGGATCCTGCACAAGGGGGGAGTTTTCCTCTGCAGCTCCAGGGCTGCTGCAGATGGGCCTGGGCTCCCTCTGGCAATGCAGGGCAGCAGAAAGCTGCTCCTCTGGCAATGCAGTGGGCAAAGGCTGCTGTGCTGCTCCAGGCTCAGATTGGATCCAGGTAGGAATGCTTGGCTCCTCCCCTGGGCGCAGCATCTCCCATGGGATGCTGGAATTGGATCAGCCCTGCAGGGACACTCAGTGGCCATGGACAGCAGAGATCTCCTGGAGGGAGGGTTGGCTGTGGGAGAGATGAAGAAAACTGTCCAATGGACAGAATAACAGAACTGCTCCACAGATAGGAATAGAGCACACATTCCCATTTCCAGCCTAAGACAGAAGGACACCAGAGTGCCACTGTGTCACATCCTGGTGCCCCTGGGGACACAGAGCCCTGTGCTCGGCCCCACTGGGTTCCTGCATCCTGCCTGTGCCTCCTGCAGGGCTCGGGGCTGAGCTGGGAGCACCCTGGGCAGCAGAAGTCGGGTGTTTGTGATGTGACGCTGCTGGAAGCCGCCCAGAGGGACAATGACCCAGTGCTGAGGGAGTTCCTGAGGCTGCTGGCCCTCTGCCACACCGTCATGGTGGAGGACAGGGGTGGTGGGTTTGAGCTGCCCCTTGGGGCTCTGGGGCCGTGGTGGGGTTTGGGAGAACCCAGCAAAGCTCAGCTGTGGGGTGGGAGAGCCCATGGGGGGCTCGTGCCACTGTCCCTGTGCCATGGGTTTGTGTTTGGGGGAGTTTTAGAGCTCATGGGTGGGAGCAGAAGCACAAGGGGGATAATCCTGTCTGGGAGCATAGAATCCCAGAATGGTTGAGGTTGGGTGGGACCTCAAAGCCCAGCCAGTGCCAGCCACCCCTGCCATGGCAGGGACACCTCCCACTGTCCCAGGCTGCTCCAAGCCCTGTCCAGCCTGGCCTTGGGCACTGCCAGGGATCCAGGGGCAGCCCCAGCTGCTCTGGGCACCCTGTGCCAGGGCCCGCCCACCCTCACAGGGAACAATTCCTGACTCCCAATATCCCATCCAGCCCTGCCCTCTGGCAGTGGGAGCCATTGCCTGGGTCCTGTCCCTTCATCCCTTGTCCCCAGTCCCTCTGCAGATCAGACACGCAGGACTGGGCTTCCCCAGCCTGGCAGCTCCAGCTCAGGGTGTCACAGCTGGGCAAGAACGGGGCACTGCAGCTGTCCCAGTGGGGTTTGCTGGGAGTCTCTGTGTGTGACCCTCCTCCTCCCCTCCTGCAGACCAGCTGGTTTACCAGGCAGCCTCCCCGGATGAGGAAGCGCTGGTGTTGGCAGCCAGGAGCTTGGGCTACGTCTTCCTGGGCCGGACTCAGGATTCCATCACCATCAGGGAGCTGGGCAGGACCAGGACCTACGAGCTGCTGGCCATGCTGGACTTCAACAGCGACCGCAAGAGGATGTCTGTCCTGGGTGAGTGGGGTGGGCTGTCGCAGGCCCCTTCTGTGCTCAGCCCCGCAAGGGATGGCACTGGCATGGCTGCAGGTGGCCACAGCTGGCTCCTGACGGTCATCCTGGTCATCCCTGTGGATTTGCTCACCTCAGTCAAGGCAGCCAAGAAGGGTTTGAGCAGCCAAGAGAGAGGAAGTATCTCGGGTAGCTGGTTGTTCATTGCTGCCCTGAGATGTGCAGGATGTCTCTGCTTTGGCTTGTGCGTCTGAAGAACGAGTCAGAGTTCTCTTCAGTTTTCGGTCTTGAGGTTGTTTATTAATTCTTATCTATAAAATTTTCTTTCTGCCGAGCTGAGATCTGCTCAGCAGGGCAGCCACAGGCACACTGATCGCTCCCAAGGTGGTGTTGTCTTTTATACTACAAACTGCTTATAACATATTTACACTTAATTCCCAATACCTATCACCTCTGTTAGACAGTGCACTTCTACTCTAAACCAATCCCAAAGTGCCAGCATCACAGCAGAAAATGGAGAACAAGAAGAAGAAAGGCTGGACATGCCAAATTCCTCCATCTTGTCCCCATAACCTCCATACCAAAAATCCTAAAATCTACATTTTCACCCTGTGATAATTTTATTATTACACTATTTAAACTTCTGTGACTTTCAGGTCCTCATACAAAGCTGACAACTTGTTCCAGGGGTCAAAATCAAATCCCCAGGTGCTCTGGGCTGCATGCCAGAGTCTCCGAGCCCCCCGGCGGGGTCCTCAGCAACTCTGGACACCCAGAGGGATGTACTGAGTTCCAACATCAGTAAATCCACAGCTGGCTCCCGAGGGTCATCCTGGTCATCCCTGTGGATTTGCTCACCTCGGTCAGGGCAGCCAAGAAGGATTTGAGCAGCCAAGAGAGAGGAAACTAAATCCAGGGCTCAGAGGAGTTGTGTGAGGAACTGACAGTCCCCGATTCTGCCCCGTGGTGGTGCAGACCAGGGGACACTCCTGTGCTCCCCATGGCCACAGATGGAAAAGCACCAGCGAGCCCTCTGGGGCCGGCACGGCCACCGTGCAGGGACAGCAGTGAACGGGAGCCACCTCTGAGGGGCCCTAAGGTGTCCTCCCCTCCCTGGCAGTGCGAGACCCCCAGGGCACCATCCGGCTCTACACCAAGGGTGCTGACACCGTCATCCTGGAGAGGCTGCGCAGCCGAGGGCCCCAGGAGAGCCTCACCGAGAGGGCTCTGGATGTGAGTGCCACAAAGCCCAGGGTGACAGCACTGTTCTGCCTCCTGCTGGCCTTGGGCTGGGTGTCCTGCTGCTCTTCCTCCCTCTGCCTAAGGGGTTTTGGTTCTGCCTTCTGCTCTAGGAGCCTCACCTGCATTGGGACAGGGGGTGAGAGGGAATGGATTCCACCTTTGGTGTTCTGCATGGAGCAGCTGCATCCAGGGATGCTCGTGGGGATGCTGGAGGATGGGGGGAGTTGGAGCCTGGAGGGAGATGCCCAGGTCCTGGAGTGTCTCTGGCTCTGCCCATGGCTGGCCTGGGGTGATGCCCTGGTCCTGTGAGAGTTTCCTGGCCCTCTCTATTGCTGTTTGGGGATCTATGTACAAATCACAAACGAGATGGGACTGCTGGGGAGCACTTCTCAAGCTGTTGTATTTTTCAGCATCAGTCTCATTACATGGTTATGGCAATGGGAAGATGCCATCAGCTCATGTCCCCAGCAGCAGACAAAGAACTCAATGTTACAACTCACTTTATAAGTTTTTTGACCAATCACACAAAGCAAAAGCACATTGACAGTAGTTCTATCCAACCACTATAAGCACACGTACCTTTGGTTAAAACAATGCTGGCTTATTTAGAATACAATACCTGCTTGTAAGCCTTAAAACACATTATAAGCTCCATTATTAAGCTTAGAACTCCCTAATATCTCACTAGATATATTTTTTTTCAGCTTAGGGAGTTATTCTAGCCGAGTGTTAATACACAGAGCATTGTTCTATTTGTCCTTACTTTCTACTTTTCATATAATTTCCCACAATCTCCTGGGGAGGGAGGATGTTACAGGAGCCTCCTCGAGCCAGGTCTCATAAGCTCTCGGAGGCCTATAACACACCCAAGACAGCTCAGCTACCCTTGGAAGCATAAAAATCAGCAGGATGGCTTCTGTTGCAGTGTTGGAAACAAAAAGGTTTAATAAAAGGCAAAATAACAAACTGAGAAAAACCAAGCCAGATGCCAGGGGTTCTTTGTTCACTTCTTTTTCTAGTTAATTGCTCAGGCAGGACTTTTTGGCTCCTGTCCAATTAGCTATCTTTAGTTTGAGGTGAAGTCCCCCGGGCCTATGAGATTCCTTTTTCACCTAATCCAGGAGAGAAACTTCTGGGCCTCTTTCCTTTTTGAGGGGCCAAAGGACAGCTCTGCCACACACTCCTGCGGGAGGGGAGTGCTGATGTGTCCTCCCCGCAGCGCTTTGCGGAGGAGACGCTGAGGACGCTGTGCGTGGCCAGCAGGGAGGTGAGCGAGGCCGAGTTCCGCGCCTGGGGCCGGAGGCACCGCGAGGCCGCGGCGCTGCTGCGGGACCGCGCGCGGGAGCTGGACAGGCTCTACGAGGAGATGGAGCAGAACCTGCAGGTGGGACCTGTGGCCGTGTTTGAGGGGCACTGGGACGAGGGAAGAGATGAGAATCTTGATTTTATGTTTCAGAAGGTTGATTTATTATTCTATTCTATTCTATTACATCACATTATGTTATATTACATTATATTTATATTACATTATATTTATATTACATAAATATATAGTATATATTTATATATTATATAAATAATTTAAATATTATATATTATATATTATAATATCTACAATAGTATATATAATATATTATATGTATCATATATTATACCATATTAGATATATTATTATATTATATTATATTACATGATATCACACTACGTTATATTCCGTTATATTATATCAATTATATTATATTAAAAATGTTATATTAAAATTATACTAAAAAAAAAAAAAAAAAAATATTTCATCAGAAAAAAATTTTATATTATATTATATTATATTATATTATATTATATTATATTATATTATATTATATTATATTATATATATTATATTAATATTATAAAAAAAATAAATATATAATATCACATAACATATATAAATTTATATATTATTCATCTATTACTTCATCTTACATTCTACACTTTTTTATTAAAAAAAATATTTTTATTAAAATTTTTTTTTTTTTTCATTACAATTATATTATAAATGTTATACTAAAATTATACTTAAAAAATTAGAGAGAAAGGATTTCATCAGAAGGTTAGAAAGGAATGAATAATAAAAACCTGTGACTGCTCACAGGCTCGACACACCTGGACCATGATTGGTCATCCAGTAAAAACAATCCACATGAGACCAATCAAAGATGTACTTGCCACATTCCACGGCAGCAGATAATTATTGTTTATATTTCATTTCTGAGGTTTCTCAGCTTCTCAGGAGAAAAATCCTGGCAAAGGTATTTTTCAGAAAATATGTCAGTGACAGGGCGGGGCTGGGGTCAGGAGGAGCTCTCTGTGCCCCAGAGGGCAGCAGAGGGGAGCAATGAGGAGGTGAAGTGTCCAACCCAACACCCATTCCCTGGGGCAGGACAGGTGGAGTTTGCCCCGAGGGGTGACTTTGTGACATGCCAGTGGACACTGGGGTGTCAGGCTGTAGATGTCAGGTTGTGTCACCCCCAGCAAGGGCTGCTGGCTGGATGCAGGGGTGATTCCCACCTCCGTGTCCTGCCCTGCCCCGTGCCATGACACCCAGGCACCCCCTCCAGCTGCTCGGGGCCACAGCCATCGAGGACAAGCTGCAAGAGGGAGTCCCTGAGACCATCCAGCTGCTGAAACTGGGCAACATCAAAGTCTGGGTGCTGACAGGAGACAAACAAGGTCAGTAGAAACCCCCACAAAAAATTTGAGCTCCTCCCCCGACCAGAACCAGAGACGAGAAGGGCCACTGGGAGTGGGCAGGAACTGGTCCTGCTGCTCCCTTCGCAGCACATCCCACCTGCCAGGGGAAACTGAGGCAGGGGAAGGAGCTGCTGCCCACCAAGGGCTCTTGGAGCCAAGGGCTGTGGGCAGCACCGTGGAGCACTGAGAGCTGGGTGTTGCAGAGACCGCGATGAACATCGGCTACGCCTGCAGGCTGCTGACAGATGACATGGAGATCCTGGAGGAGAAGGAGGTCAGGTGAGGAACCGTTCCCTCATTGTAGCAGACTCCATAGAGCTTGCAAGAGCTCCATGGAGGATTGAGACTTAACAGTAGGAACTGCTGAGTCATGATGAGACAGCAAAATAAGCTCCTGTCTTCCACCTCTCGCCCCATAGCTTATCTCTGTAACCCCATAAGTCACTTTTCCCCTAACCCTTACTATTGGACAAGTTTGGATCCCCCTATACCCTATAAAAAGGGGCTGTTTTAGCCCATTCGACAGAAGAAGAGCTGTCGCTGGAACCCTTCACAGACCCCTCAATAAACCATCGCTGTGGAACCACCAGGACCCTTCTTCTCCTCTCTCGCGTCTGCTTTGGCCCCAGCTAAAGGCGCCCTAGCAAGCACGTTCGAGCTGGAATCCTAAGAGAGCTGAGAATCACTAAAGAGCTGAAATCACTGAGCTTGCTAAGGGCAGCCAGCGGCTGTGAGCTGACTGGGTATTCGGGCACTCTGTCTCCCAGAGGGACTGAGGTATCCAGATTGGCCTGCATCGCTCGGGGATAAGCCCAATATCTGGGTCTTATCACCTCCTGGCTCAGGACATTGCTGTTCCTGCTGGGGACACCTCAGGCAGAGGAACTGGGGCAGGGTGGGCAGAGTTCGGCTCAGCCACAGGAGTTTCTCCTGCTCTGTGCCAGCCTGGATGTCCATAGTCTTCATCTGATGCTTTTCCAGGCCTTCCCACCTGTTTCTTCTCCCACCCCACGCTCTTCCATGGCAGGTTTTGCCCAGAAAAGGTTTAAACTTCTCTCCAGCCTCTAAAGCAGGCTGATTTCTGATATGAGTGAATCTCCTCTTTGTTCCTCCTGTTCCCACCACAGTCCCATCTCCCTAGCTCTGAGATGACCAAGGCCTCATCAGCATTCCCAGTGTCCCCAGCTCATGTCCAACCCCCCTTTCCTCCCACAGTGAGATCCTCCAGGCTTACTGGGAGAGCAACAACAACCTCAGTGGCCGTGGGGACACCCCGTGCAGCCTCCCCCAGCAGCACCCAGAGACTCCGTGCCACAAGAGAGCCATCATCATCAGCGGGGACTTCCTGGTAAGGTGGCACCTGGAGGCTGTTCTCTGCTCCTTGCCTGATGGTTGCTCCTGCCCTGGTGGTATCAGAGTCCTGGGTGGCACCGGCACGGGCAGGACGTGGTGCTCCTCCTGCCCAGAAGGTGGGAAAAGCCCATTTGGGGCTGGAGAATGAAGGGTGGGGAGGAGAACAACCTTGCACTGAGCATTTGGTGTTGGGGGGCTTTGGCCAAAGCTGCCCAGTGCTCTGGGGTGGCACGGGCTGGGTGGGGATCACAAGCTCTCGTGGTCACACCGGGACATCCTGGGCTCATGGTCACAGCACTCTGTGATGAGCTTGGGAAAAACCAGAGTCGCTCTTTTGGGGCATTTGAGAGCATTGCTGAGGATCTGAGGGCTCCGAGGGCTGTGGATGAGGTCCCAGCCACGTGTGCTCTCCCCCAAGGACAGAATCCTGCACACGGGAGAGGTGCTGAAGGAGGAGAAGGGGTGGCCATGGCGGTGGCTGTGCTGTGGCGGGGCCGAGGCCTCACAGGACCAGGGGGCTCTGGTGGAGAAGGCCTTTGTGGACCTGGCCACCAGCTGCCAGGCCGTGATCTGCTGCAGGGTGACCCCCAAGCAGAAAGCCCTGATGGTGCAGCTGGTGAAGAAGCACAAGAAGGCCGTCACCTTGGCCATCGGGGACGGGGCCAACGATGTCAACATGATCAAAAGTGAGGCTTGGGCAGGGGGAGGTTGGGGTTCTGTTTGTGTGTCCCACTGGTGATGGTGGTGCCCCATTTGTCATCTCCAGCATGTCACCCTCCCCTTTGGGGTGAGGAGCTGGGAGGGGAAGCCCCAAACTGTTGCTGGGAGGGCAGCGAGAGGCACAGGACAGGGACCAGCCCGAGACAAGTGCACGGTAGCCCACGTGCTTTTGGCACCTGGGATGAACCTTGATGAACCCTCAAACCCCAGCGTGGGCAGCTGGCAGAGCTATCCCTGCCCCTCCCAGCAGCCCTGACACGGGGCTGTGCTCTCACACCACACCTAGAATATCCAGGACATGGCACAGAGGGTCTTGCTCCCTTTGTCCATCACTCCTGGATTCACATTCCTGGGGACAACCTGTTGTCATTATAGCGCAAAAGCTCTATTGTCATTACATTGCAAGGGTTCCATATTGCCAGAGTTTCATACCTCCTTGATGTTTCTCGTTGGCAGCTCCTCTAGGCACTAACTCTTCCTTGTCCTCACAGCAGCCAACTGACTCCAGTTCCCACCAATCCACTCTTTTATAACACCTTCTTATTGGCTACAGGTGTGGCCTGTTAAATTCAGGCCTGCTCCTAATCTTTAGTAATTGGTTCAGCTGCAACTCTAGGGAATAAGATTACATTCTGTATCACCTTCATTTACCCATACTGTATCCCCCTGCAATAACCCATGGGGACATCAAGCCCCCAGCTGCCCCCCAAGCTCCCCCGGTGTGCGTTTGCCGCCCGCAGCCGCGGACATCGGGGTGGGCATCAGCGGGCTGGAGGGGCTGCAGGCCGTGCAGTGCAGTGACTACGCCCTGGCCCAGTTCTCCTTCCTGCAGCGCCTGCTCCTGGTGCACGGCCGCTGGAACTACCTGCGCATCTGCAAGTTCCTCCGCTGCTTCTTCTACAAGACCTTCGCCGGCCTCCTGGCCCAGGTGTGGTTCGCTTTCCACAGTGGATTCACGGCCCAGGTGAGGGTGTTATGAATATGAATGAGGCCAAACTTTCTCTAAGGAAAGAGGTTCTCATTTATTAAAATAGCTGCAAGGAATGGAGTACCCAGGATAAGCCCAGGCACCCCCACAGTGAGCCACAACCAGAACAATGCGCTAACCCCAAGTGCACTGCACTCCCCCCAGCAAACGAGTATCCGAAAAGAGCCTCCACCCAACTGAACTCCCCCCATTTATAGCCCCCTTTGAGTCCAGGATTGGTCCATTTTGGATCCTCATGGTGATTGGTCCATTTCCAGGCTTCTCATTGGTCTTTAACACCGTTCATTCTGGACCAATTGTTTCTGCAGGGCTTCGAATGATTGGTCAGGTCTTCTGTCCAATCCCTCTTTGACCTCACCTTGCCCCGCCAGACCACTGTTCCACCAAATCCTGGACTCTTCTCCTAGAACATTCTAAGAAGCCCCTCCTCGTAACATAATACAATTAATATAACATAATTAATACAATGTAATTGAACTATACCCTAATTTAACGTAATTTAACTTTTACGTATAACAAGGGGTGCAGGGGTGTCCTGGTTTAGGGCAAATTTGGGAGAAAACCTCCAAAAGAGGGCCCCTCCTGAAAGCAAACCCACATGGCCCATGTGCCCAACTGGGCCGGGAAGGATTCCTTGGAGAGAAGTGAAAAGAACCTGTTTATTTAACAGGCAAAGCATCCCCCAGCACACAAAATGAACAATACCCACAACCTACTAAAGCATTTACTAGTCCCAGTATAGGCATTGGCACAATAGAGACTACGTACTGTAAGGGAAAGATGAAATAATAATGAAAACTCAGCTGTAAACAGCAAAGATCAACCCTTGTACATTTTGCATCATGGTCTAGCAAGAAAAAACAAGCAAAATGAATTTAAGTTTGCCACCCTGAAACCCAAGCGAGCTACTTACGAGCAGCTATTATTGAGCAAACCCGTCTCTGTGGCAAAAGAGTGGGATGACTTGTTAGTAGAGGTGAAAAGCCAACCGAGCTGGGTTTTCACCATCTGCCCCAATGTGGGGCAGATGACACCACTCTTTCACCGCTCTGAAAAAGATGACAAATTCAGAAAGTCTCTCCTAGGAGTGGTCGCTGTGTTATCAGTCTGTCCTGTGCTGGGGCAGCTGCTGCAGCCACAAGGTGCAAACTCTCGGTGTTTCCCAGGCCCCAGTCCGGAGCAGGTTCAAGTAGGTCCAAAAAAGGGAAAGGAGAAACAGTCCAGGGAAAAAATCGGACTGCTTAGCTAAACTAATGAGCAGAAGCAAAAAGCAAGAGCAAAGCAGGAGCAAAGCAGAAACAAGAGCGAGAGCAAAGCAAAAAGCAAAAGCAGCACCATGTACTGCCCTGTCTGTGTCCCGCCAGCCGTGGGGGAGCGGCTGAGAGCAAAACCAAAACAAAACATTCGCTCTTCAGAGCCAGTCTTGAAGGCACAGAACATGATATCCAGCATAAACAGAACACAGGAATGGGGATTCAAACATCATAACATCACCCTAGGACAAGGGGGTCACATCCATCCTGTGGAGGTCTCTGCACCAGAGTTATGACCCCTCTGCTCAGGATCCCCTGCAGGGATTGTGCCTGGGGCTGCCTGGAGGACACGTGTCCACATCACCACCTTGCTCCCCTTTTCTCCCTCGCCATGTCCAAATTCTGACTGAGGCACAACTGGTTATCTGCACTGGTTATCTGCACTGGTTATCTGCTTTTCACCTGGCTGGACTGGGAAAGCACCCTGGGGAAACTCAGGATCTCCTTGTGTGTCGTAGTAGAGACAGAGACAATACAAAGCAGCACACTCCATTTTCAGAAGGCTTCAAACCCATTTTTATTATAGCATGCATGCTTTTTATACATCCTTACAAGACTCATAAGTATAGACTTTACTCATTGGTCAGGAAAGACCAACAAAGTGCTTATTGGAGTAGACAGTTGTAGGTTTCTCTTATTTCTCCTTCTTTCTTTCTTGGTTTCTATGTCAATGACCTTGGTAAGAAATTCTTTCAGGGGTAAACATGGATCCTCATATCAAACTTCTGTCTGGCTCACAGAAGTCGCTCTAAAACCTCTTCCACACTTGTGAGCTGCAGTTCAGGCTTGGACAGATGCAGGATCCCATGTGCATTAAGCTGGTTTCCTCTAAAATAGGAGCTTTGATCCCAAGGGCCATCACTGAGTGTGACTTGACCAGCAACACGTGGAGCTCCAGCCCCATCTGTGTCTGCAGCATGATCCAACAGACAATATGGGGCTGATGCAGGGGATGGGGCAAGTCCAAGGGGATTTCCATGTTTGCATCGGAGTGTCCTGAGGCCTGGACATCTTCTGTGAGTCTTTCCAAGCTCACAGCTTCTCCCTGTTCCCTTCTAGCCTCTGTATGAGGGCTGGTTCCTCGCACTCTACAATATTTTCTACACTGCCTATCCCGTGCTGTCCGTGGGCCTTTTGGAGCAGGTACGGCTTCCCTGGGCTCACCCAGCCCTGTGCCACCCTTGGCAGCTGGGAGCCAGCTGGCAGCCACTGCCCCCATCTCCACAGCCCTTGGTGCCAGCACAGGGCACTGGGAGCTTGCTGGGCATTTGGAGCTCGCCCTCAGTCCTGGGGTGCCTGTCCCCAGTCACCCCAGAGGGCAGAGGGACCCACTGCAGCTGTCCCAGAGGGTGTGTGGGGTGGGGCAGCCCCATCCTGGTCCTCCAGTCCCTGCATCCCCTCTGGAATTCCCTCCCTCCCTCCCCCAATCCCTGCATCCCCTCTGGAATTCCCTCCCTCAGTCCCTGGATCCCCCTGTGATTCCATCCCTGCCCCAATCCCTGCATCCTCCCTGGGATTCCATCCCTGCCCCAATCCCTGCATCCCCTCTGTGATTCCATCCCTGCCCCAATCCCTGCATCCCCTCTGGAATTCCCTCCCTCAGTCCCTGCATCCCCTGTTCCATCCTGCCCCAACCCTGGATCCCCTCTGTGATTCCATCCCTGCCCCAATCCCTGCATCCCCTCTGGGATTCCCTCCCGGCCCCATCACTGCATCCTCCCTGGGATTCCATCCCTGCCCCAATCCCTGCATCCCCTCTGTGATTCCATCCCTGCCCCAATCCCTGCATCCCCTCTGGGATTCCCTCCCTCCCCCAATCCCTGCATCCCCTCTGGGATGCTCTCCCAGCAGGATGTGAGTGCCAAGAAGAGCCTGGAGTTCCCTGAGCTCTACGTGGTTGGGCAGCAGGACGAGCTCTTCAATTACCGTGTTTTTGGTGTCACCCTCCTGCACGGGGTGGGCACCTCCCTCATCAGCTTCTACATCACGCTCTGGGCCTTTGAGGACCATGTTGGCACCAAGGTCGTGGGTGACTATGAGTCCTTCTCCGTCACAGTGGCCCTGTCAGCGTTGCTCTCGGTCCTGGTGGAGGTGAGCACTGATCTGCTCTTGCTTATCCTGCCCCACAGCAGATCTTTAGGGTCCCTGGCACTGTCCCCAGAGGCTTCATGGCTGGGGGATGCTGTGCCTGGGATGGAAGAGGGATTTGGACAAAGCAGCTGGATGGAAGAGGGTCACCATGGCCCTTGTGAGACTGTGTTCTCTGTCCCCAGATTGTCCTGGACACTCAGTACTGGACAGTGCTGTCCTTCCTGATGGTCACAGCCAGCCTGCTCCTCTTCTGCCTCTTCTCCTTCCTGACCCAAACTATTGATGCCTACAGGATAGCCCCTGCCATCTTCCGCTTCCCAGGTGAGGTGTCCTGGGGATCCCCACGGCCCTTCCCTTCCCTGGCCTTGGTGCTAGGAGCTGTTTCCCACCCTGCAGATCATCTCCTTGTTGCCACTTGAACTGCTGCCTTGACTTCTAACTCCACTTTAGGTGCCATCTCCTCTTTAGAGCCCTCAGCACCTTCCTGGCTGGGGGCCTGTCCCCCAGCACTTGTTCCCTGTTCCCTCTCCACCATCCCTACTGTCTCAGTTTGGAAAGCCAGGTGCCTGCTAAGGAAGGCAGGAGCCTCCCCTGAAATGGAGAATGTAAACCCTCTGCTCCCTCCAAATTGCTATAAATTTTAAATGAAGGGGCTCTCAGGCCAAATATATGGGAGCAGGAAATAACAGTTCTTTAATAGGGAAGAAAATAAAAAGATAAAATAAACAATGCAGTGCACTAGAACAACACTGACAGAGTCAGAACCCAACCTGACACCCTGTGGGTCAGGGTGCTGGCAGCAGTCCCATTGGAATTGTGGCTGCAGCCCTCCTGCAGTGTCAGGGGTGGTTCTGCTGGAGCAGGGATCCTGTAGAAAGGGTGCAGTCTCTTCCTCTGAAGATCCAGGGGAAGAGGCAGCTGCTGTTCCTCTGGGAAATCCAGTGGAGAAGCTGTGCTGGTGTTCCAGAATCTCCAGATTATATCCGGGTAGGAATGTTAGAAATTTCAGATTGTAGGAATGTTTGAAATCTCAGATTGTATCCAAGCAGGAATGTTTGAAATCTCAGATTATATCCAGGCAGGAATGCTTGGCTCCTCCCTCTGGGCTCACATCTCCCAATGGGATGCTGTGGTTCTTATCAGTCATGCAGTGACATTCAATAGCTGTTATCAGCAGATGTCCCCTCCCGAGGGAGGAGTAATTGTGGAAGAGATAAGGAAAAACTGCCCACTTGACAGAAGACAACTGCCATACAGAAGGTAATAGAGTACCTTGCCTTGCAATCTGGAACACCTACCCAGACATCTCCCCTGTGTTGACAGATGCCAGCTGGAATGCCCTGACTGACCCCTATGTGCTGCTCGTGGTCCTGCTGTCCCTGGTGGTCAACACCCTCCCCTCGCTCACCGTGCACGCCGTCCGTGCCACCCTGGGCAGAGCCACCACCCAGCAGGTGAGGGCTGGGGGCACTGGCAGGGCAGGGCCTGCTTCCCACCAGTGTCTGGGATTGGTGATGGCAAGGGGAGGTTCCCCAGGGAAGCCTGGGACATGTCACCTCTCCTTGGTGCTCCCACTTGTGGTGGTCCTTCATCACACTGGCACCAACTCTGACTCCAGGGGCCTCTCCCAAAATTGCTCCATGGCCCAGCTTGGCCTGGGCCCACACACCTGACCCAGCTCTTGGAGAGGATCTGCTTTTAGTTGCAGTGAGGAATTGTCCTCCAGGAGCCCCCAGGAGGGTCTGGGGTCTGGTGCAGGTCCTGGTGCCACCCCAGCCTTGGTGGAGCTCACCCCCGCTGGGGTTGTGGGTTGTACCTTCAGAGGAGTCCAGGGGGAAGCAGGGGTTGAGATTGTGTTCCAGAGCTTTGTGAGCTTTGCAGCCCCCTGGGAGAGTCCCCACATCCCCCATCCCATCATGGAAAAGGAGGTCGTGGTGGAGCTGGGATCCAAACCCTGTCCTGGTAGGGATGCCTTGTGAGGGCTGAGCTAGAACAGAGACTGGACAGAGCTAAAGAATAAAGCAGGGATTTATTTAAAGGCCTCCACGGATCCACCTTGGGCAGCACAAGAGCCCAGCCAGGGCTGCACCCAAAATAAAACCCAAAATGGTCACAAAATGGACACCTGGTTACAGGGTCTCTCACTTTTATCAGTTTTGCTCCATTTGCATCTTGCAGTTCATTGTCCAATTCCAGCTCCAGCCCATGTAGTCCCATCCTTCTTGTTTTTTTCTCTTCATTCCATGTTGTTTGTGCTCTTGGGCCTGAGATTTGGATCATTTGTCCTTGGTACCCAGCTGGAGCAGAAATTATTTTGTCTCCCTGCTCTGTGCAGAGAGCTCACCGTCCCCTAACATGAAGCCCAGACCCACCCACTAAAGCAGCACAGAATGTGAAAAATAGAAAAGCCAAAAGCTGAGGCATCAGTGGAGGGTGTCCCTGTGCCTACCATGTGTCCCACCGTGGGTTTGCCTGGGAGGTGTCCACAGCCCGTGTGAGAGCAGGGGTTGACACTGTGCTCCAGAGCTCCATAAGCTTTGCAGATCCTCAGGAGAATCCCCACATCCTCATCCCCATGGAAGATCAGGTCATTGCAGAGCTGGGAGCCAAGCTGTGCCCTGAGGGAGGTGCCCCTGTGCTCCCTTTGATGCCTCAAAGGTTTGAGCTTTTCTATTTTTCACATTCTGTGCTGCTTTAGTGGGTGGGTCTGGGTTCACATGAGGGGATGGTGAGCTCTGTGCACAGAGCAGGGAGACAAAACAATTCCTGCTCCAGCTGGGGACCAAGGACAAATGATCCAAATCTCAGCCCAAGAGCACAAACAACGTGGGCTGGAGAGAGAAAAACAAGCAGGATAGGACTGCATGGGCTGGGGCTGGAATTGGACAATGAACTCCAATATGCAAATGGAGCAGAACTGATCAAAGTGAGAGACCCCCTACCCGGTCGTGCATTTTGTGACCCTTTTGGGTTTTATCCTGTGTGCAGCCCTGGCTGGGCTCTTGTGCTGCCCAAGGTGGATCCATGGAGGCCTTTTAATAAATCCCTGCTTTATTCTTTAGCTCTGTCTAGTCTCTGTTCTAGCTCAGCCTTCACAAGCCTTCCTCACCTTCATGTCCCCCCTTGGGCTGAGGGCTCTCCTGGGATCTGTCCGCAGCCCTGATCTCCGTGATCTCTTGCAGAAGATCCAGCTGAGGGCCAGGCGGGACCCGGAGCCCCCGGTGGAGCTGCGCTCGCACGTCCCCCGCGGCTCCTTCCGCCGCTCCAGCTACGCCTTCTCCCACCAGGAGGGCTACGGCGGCCTCATCACCCGCGGGGACAGCATGCGTGTGAGGGACAGTCTGCGCGTGAGAGACAATCTGTGTGCTGGGGACAGCATGCGTGTGAGGGACAGCGGGGACAGCCTGCGTGTGAGGGACACCGGGGACAGCCTACGTGTGAGGGACAGCCTGCGCGTGAGAGACAATCTGTGTGCTGGGGACAGCCTGCGTGTGAGGGACAGTCTGTGAGTGAGGGACAGCCTGCGTGTGAGGGACAGAGGGGACAGTCTGTGTGCTGGGGACAGCCTGCGTGTGAGGGACAGCGGGGACAGCCTGCGTGTGAGGGACAGCCTGTGTGCTGGGGAGAGTCTGCATGTGAGGGACAGTCTGTGTGCTGGGGACAGCCTGCGTGTGAGGGACAGTCAGGGACAGGACAGTCTGTGTGCTGGGGACAGTCTGTGTGCTGGGGACAGTCTGCGTGTGAGGGACAGTCTGTGAGTGAGGGACAGTCTGCGTGTGAGGGACAGTCTGTGTGCTGGGGACAGTCTATGTGCTGGGGACAGTTTGTGTGCTGGGGACAGTCTGCGTGTGAGGGACAGCCTGCGTGTGAGGGACAGTCTGTGTGCCAGGGCCACCCCCAGCACCGCCGCGGGTGCCCTGTGCCCCCAGGGGACCCCAGCTGTGCCCTCGGTGTAGCTGCCACTTGGTGTAGCTGTCCCCGCCCTGCTGGGCCGGGGCACACCTGGCTGGTCCCTCCTGCCAGGGGACACCTTCAGCCCTGTCTGGTGGCTTTGCAGAGGAGCTGGCCCAGCCTGGGGGGCTCCTGCTGCGGCACTGCGACCCCCATGCTGAGAGCACATGGCTTTGCAGAGATGGGACAGCCACTGACCTCTGCCACCAGGCTCAATGATCTCTGTCACCAGGCTCACTGACCACTGCCACCAGGCTCTCTGCCCACTGCCACCAGCTACCCGTTGTCACCAGGCTCCCTGATCTCTGTCACCAGGCTTACTGACCACTGCCACCAGGGTCCCTGCCCGCTGTCCCCAGGCTCCCTGATCTCTGTCCCCAGACTCCCTGCCTGCTGTCCCCAAGCTCGCCCTCGCCCTGTGACCCCCTGGCTGGCAGCCCAGCCCCCTTGGCTCTGCTGAGCCCTCAGAGCCTCTGGTGTGAGGCTGATCCCAGCCCAGGCTGCACCCACAAAGGCAGTGCTGCCGGCCCAGACTCATTAATTAACTCTGGATTAATTAACTGCCCCATGGAGAGCAGCAGGGGGGCTGGGGGGGTGCAGCCTCTCAGCCCTGCTCATTCCCACCCACAGGGGACTGAGCTGCAGTGGCTGCAGGAAGAACCTTGTTTTGTGTTCTCCACCAAGTGTTGATCAGTCCTGTGGTTTTTCTGTCTGGTCACAGAATCCTGGAGTGGTTTGGGTGGTGTTGGATTATTTTTTTTTTATTTAGAGATGGGGTAACTGAGAGATGTTTTAAAAAAATTTATTCTATTTTTAGTCTCATGAGAAGAGTGAGACAATACAGATGTTATAATTTATGCTATCACAATCAGAAGCTGACTGCTTCTTACTTACAATATATTATAAGTGTTTCTTGGTTTATCAGCTTTTGCAACACTATGTTGTAAATGCTTTAAAGCCAATAATCTAAATTACTCCTTGTGCGTTTTATTACAATGCATTTTTCATAGTCCTATTTCTTTATAAACTATCTGGTCTTGTTTTTAAGGCCATCCTTTGAAACTTGTTTCTAGTTCTATTTTCTCTTCACAATGCCTGTCCTATTCCGTGGCATTTCTAAGTCAGCATTTCTTATCTCAAGGTTTGCATACAGGTGCCCACTATTTTCTACAAATTTATTTCCCACATTGTGGGACCTTAAAGCTCATCCCATGTCACCCTCTGCCATGGGCAGGGTCAACTCCACCAACCCAGGTGGCTCAGACTCGAGCAGTGTAACTTTAAAATATCTCCTGATTTCTGGAGAGGCAGCCAGGTATGATTGATTGATTGATTGATTGGTTGGTTGGTTTTTCTTCTCCAGCCAGAGCAGCCTGGCTCCTGCAGCCTCCTTGTCCCTCCCCAGCCCTCCCAGCTCCTGCCTTTGCTGTCCCTGCACAAGGGGCAGTGTCCTCTGTGTGCCCTGCCCCATCTCCACTCCCCCAGCTCTGGTGTCCCCACCTCTGGGGACAGTTTATGCTCACAGGCTCTGCAAAGTCCCAAAAGCACTTCTGGGGTGGGGTGTGGAGAAGTTCTTCCTGCTGGGCACAGGGGACACGTCCCACAGAGCCAGGGCCACCAGCAGTGGCTGCTGGAGAAGTTGTGTGTGAACAACTGACTGGTGACTGGGTCAGCCTTTTTATGGGTTTTGGTTGTTAATTAAAAGGACTTTTTAGCTTTTCTCTCCTCTCCTGGAAACCTCTGCTGTGCCACGAAGGGTGACAGCAGCACTGAAAGGTCCCGTGGTCCCTCTGTCTGTGCCAGCTGTGCTCGTGCCATGCCAAAAGGCACAGCAGGAGAAGAAATTTGGGTAAAAAGTTGCACAATTAAATCATCCACGAGACTTGGCCCTGCCTGCAGCACACGTGGCTCCATGGGTTTGTTTTACAAGTGCTTTGGCCTCATCTGCACCAGGTTTGTGAGAATTAAAGTGTTTCCCTTGGGTTTTGGCCAGAAGGGATTGGATGGTGCCAAGAAATAAAAATCTTTCCTCTGGGAAAGCTCTCACTGCTGCAGCTGCCAGGTGGAAAAGAGGGGGAGAAACTTTCCCCAGTGCCCTGGGCATGGTCCCTGAAGCTGCCAGGCCAGGTTTGAGAGAGGAGTGAGGTGGTGAAAGGGGGCAGGGGAGGGGAGTGACCCCCTCACCACCACAGGACACCGCACACGCCAGGGTGAATGACTAGAAAATAATTTATTGAAGAAACAGAAAGCTGCAGAAATACAACACAGTCATGACCAGTAGAGGATGAACAAATAGAGATTAGTTTTTTTCTCTCTTTTAAAACCTGTTGACAGGCTGGAGTTGAGTTTCCTGATAACTTCCCCTGCGTGAGTCATTGCAAAGAACAAGGAACAAACTCCAGAGCACACAGCACAGTTTGGATAAAGTGCCTGACACATAAGACGCTTTTTTATTTTATTTTTTTTTTCTTTTTTAACGTTTGTAAATAGCTTAAACAAATATAGTTGCAAGACACAGAGGAGTAACAATTGCATTTCGCTGTAGAACAAAACTTATCCCATGAGAGTAACAATGAAGCAGCAGCAAAAAAAAATTAATTAAATTAGAAGGAAAAAGTAATTTAAAAACTCAGAGATGTGGCCCTCAGACTGCATGGGATGAGGACAAGCCTCACCTATTGCTATACAGAAAAATGAGCAATGTTTTCTGGAGGAGGCTGGGCTGGCAGAGCCGAGGCTGTGGGTTCTCCCTGGCCAGGCTGGATTCTGTCTGACCCCTTTGTTTCCTTTAGAAATCAAAGGGAAAAAATACAAAGAAACCAAAGCAACACAACCCCAAATTTTGTTCTTTGCATTTTTAATTTCCTCTCTTTAAAGACGCCAGACAAAGATGTGAGAGGAAGTGGGTTCCTTGTGGCAGCTCCTGCAGCTCCAGCCCCACGGCTGGGTGTCCTCTGAGACAAGGGAAAGGAGCCAGCTCTGTGATGGGGACACGTGGTGGTGACAGGGACAGGCAGACAGGGCAGTGACAACCCCAGGATGAGGTAAAGAGGAGCTCCAAGTGTCCCCCACCAGACTTGGGATGTTCAGCAAAAAGGGTGAATGGTGAATTTTTGGCAAAGCCATTTCTCTCACTCTGTGCTGATGTCCTACCTGCCCAGCTGATGTTAGAGCAGGGAAAGCTTGGCTCTGGTGGGGTAAAAATGTTTAGAACTGACCCCAGGAGGCTCCTGCTTTCCTGGCAGGATGGGGATGGTGCTGCCCCACTGCTGGCACTGGGGTTTCAAAGTATAAAAGCCATCGTTGGAAAACTTCCACTCCAGGAAGATCTGGGGGCATCACAGGTCATGGAATGACCCAAACCCCTGAAAACTTCCACAGTTCAAGCAGGAGACACTGGCCAGGATGAACCAGAAGGTTCTAGTGGGAGATCCCAGGTCTCCTCCTCTTCCTCACTGCCCTCCATCACCCTCGGAGCTGTTCCCAGGGCCCTATTTTCACTCCTGCTCCCCACAGCACAAAAATGCCCTTTGGGTGCAACCCTGGTCAAGAGAATTGTCTTTAGGACAGAGCTTGGATTGTCATTACCTGCAGGGAAAAAAAATCTTTGGTATCGTGGCAAGTTGCTCCTGAAGGCATTTTGGTGGTGTGGGCGCAGGCAGGGCCAGGTCCAGGGTGGGCTCAGCTGAGCCAGAGAGTCCTGGTGGGCCAAAGGACAGGGAAGAAGAGGGCTCAGAGCTTGGCTTCTCCAGGGTCTCCCAAGCCATCACTCCCAGGCTGGAATCCAGCTGCTCTCTGTAAGCTCCAAGGACTTGTGACCGGGACTGTGTCCAAACCTTCTTGCAGTTGTAATTGGGCTCTTGGCCTTCAAGCTTCTCCTGGTGGAAAAGGTCTTGGATGAGGCAATGGGGCATGGTGGGGATGCTGAGCTCTCCAGAGGGCAGAAGGGTTGGCAACAGATAAGAGGTGCTGCTGGAACCAATCTCATCTCCTCCTAAAAGCCAGGTCCTTGGTCTGTGGGTCTTCCACCAGCACCTGGTGCTGACTGTCTCAATGCTGGCACCAGACAAAGGCTGAAGACTGGAAAACACCTTCCTTGGCTTCTGGGGGCCACTTTGGTAGGGCCTGAAGGAGCTGAGATCTCTTTCCTCATGGTGAGCTGAGCTTTGGGTCCACCTGGCATGGTGAAGAGGTTGGAAAGGGCTGAGGAAGCAGCAGTTTCAGGGAAATGCTCTGGGAATGGCACCACTGCCTCCTCCAGGTCCCCATCACCCTCCTGGCCTCCCAAAGATGAGGCTTCTCAATGCTCCTCGGTAAGCAGAGAGAGGAGGAGGAGCAGGGGGAGGAAGGAGCCACTCAGGGGTGGACTCTGGGCATTTGCAGAAAGCTCCAAAGCCCTTCCAAAGTGCCCTGAGGCCATCTGGTGGGTTGGGATCCTCCAGGGGCTCTTCCACTGCCTGGACTCTTCCTCTTCCACCAGGGCAGTGTCTGCACAGAGTGAGAGCCAGGCTGGTGGCAGGGACAGAGTGCTGGCTGTGCCTCTGACCCAAACCACATTCCTGAGGACAAAGACCCCAGAAATGGGTCACGTCAGCCCATGCCTGGTCCAGCTGGGCCTTGCAGCAGCATCTCCAGCACCTCTTTCTGTGCAGGGCCAGGGCTGTGAGGTCGTCCCAAGGATGGGGATTTGGGAGCATCACCTGGAGATGTCTCCCCTGAGGGGGGTTTTGGGGTGCCCAGGGCAGTTTCCCTTGTCTCAGAGGACATGAGGAGCCCCATGGCTTTGCCAGCTCAGGTCGTGGTGGCAGCTGATTGTCTCTCCTCCTCTGGCTGCACTTGGGATTTGACCCACAGAGCTGGAAAAGCAAAAAAAACCAAACCCAAAACCCACAATTTCCCCCCCAAACAAACAGAAAACAAAGCAGAGCAAGGAGCCAGACCTCAGGGGGAGGCAGGAGGGACGGGGGGCGCGGCAGGGTCCCGTGTCCCAGATTCCCTTACCCTGTTTGCTGGGCACGGGGCTGGGCTGTGCCCCCTGCCCTGCCCTGCCCAGGGGTCCCCCGAGCAGCCCCCACCTCCCCCTGTGGCTGCCAAGGGATTTTCAGGGCGAGGAAAGGAACAAAAGAGGTGAAGGAAAAAAACAAGGGAATAAATGATGACTTTCCCGTGGTTGTGAGCTGGAACAGAACCATGATCCATGCAGAGAAATCTTCATCAACCAAAAACTCGTGGACAAAAAAAGCACAGTTTGTCCCCTCCCGCTCCCACCCGACCACCCCTCCCCAATAATTATTACATTACTTCAAGAAAGAGTATATTTTTTCATGCATAAATCAAATTCTCATCTTGTCTTTTTTTTTCTTTTTTTTTGTCTTCTTTAAATTACATTTGAACACAGAACACATATAATAAATACTCTCATACGACATGACTCAGAGAAAAGTAACACATCTGAACGCAAAGGTATCGTCATCATTATTAGTTTTTCTTTTTTTTTTCTTTTTTTTTTAAAAGGACTTGTTTAAATATGAAATCTGTAAACTCCAAGGGTCCTTTTTTTTTAATCTTTCTCTCTCTCTTTCTCTCTCTCTCTTTCTCTCTCTTTTTTTTTTTAAATCGTGAAACTATCCAGCTTTCATTTCCTTAACATTCAATATGTCTCCCATTGAACGCATCAAAGAAATAAGAACATGCCGTCTTCTGCAAAATTATAATTTAACAGTATAAAGCTTCAAGTCACAAATTCCAAAAACTAGCTAAGTAATTTTTTTTTTATCACATAAACTATACATTAAATATTTTGAGGTATTTCAGAGAACATTGTCAAAGGCTTGTAAGGTCTGTGCTGGGTGGCAATGAAGGCTTTCTCCTGCATAGAGAACGTCTTTGGTATCACAAGCCAGGTGGGGACTGGGGACAAGGGGGTGGCGTGGCCAGGAGGGCGGGCAAGCCCTGGCCAAGGCAATAGTGTGGAGGTGGGCAGGGGGGACAGGGAGGTGACAGGGAGGTGACAGGGAGGTGACAGGGCCCTCTCAGGCTGCCCAGCAGGATGGGGAACCCCCATGGGGTTGCTCTCACCAGGGCTGTTGGAATCCTGGAATATCTTGGATTGGAAGGGATCCACCCCAAGGATCACCAAATCCAGCTCCTGGTCCTGCACAGGACAACCCCAAGAATCACACCAGGGGTGGCCCTGGGCAAGTTTGGTCCAACTCAAAGGAGTCGCCTTGGCCGGATCCTGACCCAGGCAGGTACAATTCAACCCAAGTTTGCCCTAAGCTGGGCATTCTGGAGATTGCTGGGGAGCTCTGGCAGGTCCTGCTGCCTTCTGCTGAAGCCAAGGGGCAGAACAGAGCAGACCTGGCTGCACAGGTCCTCCCCAGAGGGCCAAAAACGCCCCTCTGGGGACTTGGAAACTGCTCCTGCTGGAAGGACTCGCTGCTCCAACCCCTTCCCTAAGGGAAGAGTTTGGAGAAAGCTCAGGGTGAGGCTTCCACTGCTCCTGCCTTCATCTTTCCAGACAGAAATGCCACAAACTGTGCTACCAAAAGTGGGAAGCGAAGCTCAGATCTGAGCTGAGTGAGGCAAAAACACCCAAAGCTGAGGAAACTCAACTTTGTCACCTCATGGGGAAACTCAGCTTTGTCACCTTGTGAGGAAACTCAACTTTGTCACCTCGTGAGGAAACTCAGCTTCATCACCTCATGGGGAAACTCAACTTTGTTACCTCATGGGGAGACTCAACTTTGTCACCTTGTGGGCTTCTGCAGGGTCCAGCACTGAGGCTGGAGAAGGTCATGGAGCAAAGCCCTTCCCTGGGAGCAGCGTCCCTGGACACCAGGTCTGTGCTCCTGGGGCAGGAGGACCCTGGGGACCAGCTTGGGGGACACAGGGACATCTGAGAGTGGGGACATGCTGGGGAACCAGCACCTTTCCCTCAGCTAGGGGGATGTTTTCTCTTCAATTAGGACAAGGGTTGGCTTTTCTTTCCTTCATCCCAACACCAGAGGCTACGAGAGCCCTGGGACTCCGTCCCGGCGGAGAGCTGAGGTCACACTGAGTTTTAGGGTCGAAGCAGAGGAGCAAAGAAATGGCCACACACCTTTGGTACAGGAAAAAGGCACTCATCTACCACGCTGCCATCCCGGAGCTGCTCACTCGCCTCCTCCCTCGCTCTCTGGGGACTCAGGGCAGGGCTGGGGCTGGGGCTGGGGGTGGCCAGGGTCTCTCTGGGCCAGCCTGGCCACGGGGAGCAGGGAAAGTGGCATTTCCAGCACA